>NC_090948.1:40519159-41741851 GCF_040807025.1 Struthio camelus
GGGACTAGATTTTTAAATGGTGTTGGTGTTTAAATGGTGGCTTTTTAGGTGTTTAGGCACCTAAAATGCAAATAGGCTGCTAGAAAGATTTCCAGTAGTACTTAAGTGGATGTAATTCTTGTGTTCATTTCTGCCTCATCTTGTTTTTCCGTGGAAGTCGGACATCAGCCCTTGCTATATTTCTTCTGGAAGCATCTGGCTGCGGTTTTTCTCTGACATGCATAGGCTAAACTTTGTATCTCTCTCTCTCTCATTATTGTTAGTACTAATTTAGTTAGTTTATTGATGTATCAAGCACATTTAAGGTAGCTATATTTGACTGAATGCTTGTGTTTCAGCTTCTGTCCAGCAACTGAATAAATCAGTTTTAAGTAACTTATCACTTTGAATATAACATATTAAAGTTTGACCTATACAACTGTTGGGCGTTTTCTGAGACAGTGAACGTAAATTTGGAATAATGATTACCCAATCTCAAGTTAATGCACTCCAGTGTAGGTAAACCAGCTGCTGAAAATGAGCTGCGTTTCAAGGAAGCAGCACAAGTATAGATGGTGAATTTATTAAAGGTTGATAACTTAAAATGAGATTTCCTGCTTGGTTGATTAAATGTGTTGTTCAAGCTAGTGATTCCTTAAGTTGCTTAGTTTTAATGCCATGCAGCCCAGAACTAACTTTTGTTTTGCAGTGTCTCTAAACCAACCTCAGAGATTAGCTAAGGAGGTTTTGACAGGCTTGATTAAATCCAGTAACATTTATTTTTGTTTAGTTAAAAGTAGATATAACTAACCTTTCTGCTCTTGAGTTCTAAATCTTTAAGAACTCTGAAGTTAAACCCTTAATAAACCCAAGCATCAAATACTGTTCCCAGAGTCATGAGTGGAGGCTTTTATTCCTTTTCCCTTCTCTGTTTTTCACACTTAATGTTTCTCTTGTTATCAGAGTGATGCCTTTGAAGGCGATTGGGTTCATGTAGATTGAAGCCATTTTGTTTTTCAGATATGTCTTTGCTGTCACTAAGCATTGGGTGGTGGCGGGGAGGGAGGGGAGAAGATGGCTAAAAATCATAGCCGGAGACTCTTTGCTATAGACCCAAGAGGAGCTTTAGTGAACGCTCTTCTCCCTCCCCTTCCCAAATGAAGTGTTGCTGTGAAGCTAGTCAGGTGTTTCAAGAAAAAAGCATAATGATTTGTCTAAAATCTTGATATTATCCATAACTACAGCTTGGGCAGTGCAGAAAGTGCCTTATCTTGGCACTGGCAGTGATCAGCTAGTGATCCAAGCTCTGTTGTCTCTTGGTGCGAGTTCTGCTCTCTTGAGAGCCCTAGGAAGCAACTGTCATGGTTGAAATGGCAATTAAGAATATATTTCTGCAATCTCAAGGTGCTTATTTAACACTGTGTCCATTCCTTCTCTGAAATAAATGGCAGGGAAATAACAAGGACCGTAACTGGCTTAAATGAGTTGCCTTAGTATTATTATTGGGTGGAAATAGTGTAGTGGTGCCTATTACTCTCTCTGTAACCAGTAGATAGCACAGTGCTCGGGTTAAATGAGGTGGACAAATGCAGGTTAAATGATCTGTGGTATCTTTTTTCAAGGCTCTAATAGCATTAAGACAGCAGCTAGAACGGGAGACTTGGGGGCAGAATGCTCTCCCGAAGAACCTGAAACCATACCTTCACAAGCAAAATCACTCACCTCTGATTTTCACCTCAACAGATTTCTCTATTTCCCTTGCAATATGTTCAAGAAAACACCTTGTTAAAAGTAGCATCTCGGCTTCAAAAACGTTGTTGAAGTGGTGAAAACAGCGTGGTGGAATGTCTCTGTGGCTGAATGCTAGAGAAAAGGGCGGTAACCCATGTTAGGGTGATGGGTCTGGGCAAAGACCAAGCTGACCATGTGAAGCGAGCAGAAAATTCCCATCAGTTCTCAGGATGTGTCCTTTAGTTTCATTCGGTTTTACAGGAAGAAGGGTTGTAATCCCATAGCAGTGAAATGCATTGTGGTGTTTGCTTTGAGGCTTCAGTGGTGCCAACACGCAGAGTAGGGCACAGAGGGGCAGTAAATGCTCTGGCTCGAGTCCGTAGTCTCTCAGCAACTGTTATGAGCACGGGCAGCAGCTGAATGCTTATTCCTTGCCTCGTGCACCCTTTCAGACTGCTGCCATTGAAAGGGCGCACGTTGGCTTAGAAGCTTTTTCTCAGGACATCGTGTTAGCTTAGGCCTATTCTAATGGTGCTGTAACTACAGTATTAGAGCCTGCTATCCTCCTGCTAGCGTCGTCTGCTGAAATGCAGACTGGTAGATGAATAGCAAATATTTAACAGAAAAGTTGCTTTAAAATATTTATTCAGTAATTGGGTTGAACAGCCTTTGCTCTCTGATTTAATCAACTATTTTATACCCATTTCAGGCTGTAGGTAATATACTGAACTGAATGTTTTATAACCTACCGCTCTTGCATTATTCATTGCCTGTTGTCTTTGTACTCATCTTGGGAGATAAATGACCTCTGTTTTCAATAGTTCAAATTTGATTTATTCTTTCTTCATCCTGTATGATATATTAACAAATCCCAGACAGAGTTGGAAAAACAATTTCTCTAAGAACAAGTGTGGGATTTCATTGATCTAGCATCCATTGATGCATCAAAATGATGGCATCCGTTTGGGGGGATGTGGACAAAGAAGAAAGTATAGCTGAGGATTATAGGTTCTTTCATTGAACCATTTCTTTTTTTCTACTGTCAATATTAGAAAACTCATTTCTTTTAATCTTATTTTGGTGATTCGTTAGCCCTTAAATACTCTAAAGGTATCTGAAGTCCAGAAGTTATGTACTATGCTTTTTGGCAGTAGAGCTGACTTAAGTTTCTGAGACTGCTGTTTATCCTGCCACTGCAGCAACTGGCCCTATGCAACCGCGTGAGGAGCTGTGCTCTAAACAGTGTCACATGTGCTGTTTAAATCCAGATCAAGAGTAAATAAAGATTGGAGGGTTTAACTTAAGGAACTTCAGTTATCTCCTTTGCAGTGCACCTTATACAGTGGGCTGGAGGGTGAGCAAGAGCTCGTCGCACTTGAATTCATGCTTAGTATGAAACAAGTTTATTTTACAAGAAGTAAGACGAAAATAGGAATCATGTGATTTCAAGTTGGATGACAGCTTATTTGACCTGTGTACTTCCTGCTTCGAGTTGGACAATCTATTTGTGCTTGATTCCCATGTCAAATCATGCTTAAGGAGGAGTAGGAAGTTTATTGGCTGGAGGAAGAACACACTTACCGTGCTGGCATACTGATAAATTGCTTGCTGTTTACACGAGTTACTGCTTTTGGTTGTCTCCATCCTACCTGAAATCTCCTGTTTGAAGGAATCTGATCAATGGTTGAAGTGCTGTGAAACAGGGGGGTTTGTAGCAATGCAGTGACCATTTTTGAAGTGACACAGCTATTTTACGTTCCTTGGCTACTCCAAGTAGGTGAGAATTGCTTCAATTCAGAGATGACTCCTGAATGGCTTCTTTATGCAGACGCTCTCTCCAGGAGGAAAGAGCATGAGCGAGCGTGTTCACGTGTACGCGCACACTTGTGTGCACGCTTAAACATGTTGGGGAACTAACAGTGTCTGTTCTACTTTGCCTCTCTGAGGAAACCCTGGAAAATAGCTTTGCAATTAATCAAATTGTTGATGTTCATCACAAAGCAGTGATCTCATGGGCAAACTTGCTTAGAAAGTATTTTTTTCAAATATTGTAGGAAATTTAGCCAAGCATTGAAACACTTAGTTTTTGCCTGATTCTGTGCCAGAAATATTTTAACTGTATTAAACATACTGGGATATCTTTGTGTGAGCTAATGATAGCTTCTTACGTCCATGAGCCAAGAAGCTAACAAAAACTGCACAGTTCAGCAGAATTTTTTTGCCCTGGCCCAAGAATATTACACTGTGCATAATACAGGTGTTTGGTAATTTGCTGCAGGATGTACCGTACTGATAACTGAACGCAGCAGGCCAGTGGCAGACGATTGGAAGCTTGGGAAAGCAGAGGTAGGTAGTGGTTTCTTTCCTCTTGTTAAATTTGACTTGGACAGTCCTAAAATTAGGTCTAAAACATTAAAATACTGTGTGTCTGGTATCTGGGAAGCGTGAAAATTTTTCCTCAATAAAATTGGCAGGAGTGTCAGCAGGCAGCCTGCTGGAAGGGGAGGCTTTCATTTGCCAAGCATGTTAACTTATATGCCTAGTGGAAAAAGAGAAACTCAGAAGCTGCTTATTTTTGAGCTGCTGTTTGTTCCTAAAAGATGGATTGCAAGTTCAGTCCTTGCACTTTAAGTATTCAAGTAGCATGGTCTGTGTACGAGGTTTGGCTAGTAATGCCAAACCCTCTACTGAAAGTGATATTTGAGCACCTTTTGTGACCCTGTTGAGAAATCCCGCAATGAAGCGTGCTAAGAGTCAAATATATACTCTTACAGAAGTATAGGAACAGGTTTCAAGCTCGTGTTAGACAAACATTTAGTAACTTATTAATTCAGAGTTCAATTTTGATTCTTGTCTTCATCCTGTTAGCTTTATGCTGCTGAGTCTGTTGGTATGAACCTGCTTCCTCCCTCCTAGTTCTCCACTGCAGGTTTGCTCCTGGAGAGCTGCGGCTGAGCCACCGTATCTGATGGAGCAGTGTAAAGAATTTTTTCCCACAGTTCCCTCTGCTCCCAACATGTTAACAGAAAGAAACAGAATTAAAGCAAAAAAGCATCAGAACCTTTTCCTTCCAAGTAACTTAGTATTTCTGCATAGAAATAAGCCCTCTGTCCTCTTCTGTCGCTTTTCTCTTCCAGGAACGCCAAGTTTTGAATCCACTTGCATAGTGGAAATAGTTCTTAAACAGGTTCTCCTGTAGCATAGTGACTAGGAGAAGAACGTGCCCCTGAAAGCCTTAAGGCAACGCTGGTAGTCTGAGCAAAACTATACAGGTGTTCACTTTGACAGTCACCCTGTCACTCTTGACCAGTTATACAGCTATGAAGAAAAAGCTTTAGCCTTTTTTACTCCTCCCTCTCTGTGCAGAGGGGTGCAGCAAAGGCTTATTTTAGCAGGGCGCGTATAGCATCTGGCATCACACAGAACTGGTGTGAAGATGCTGAGGTCAGAAATGTGGTGGGGGAAGCTGGTAAACAGGGCAAGGGCAGCCTCTTTTGTATGTGAGACACGCTAGCTGACTGGTGACAGCTGATGAAACAGCTGCAAGGGTGGTGTGTGAGATTGCCTAATAGGTGGCATAGCCCAACCATGCATCACTTCTCGGTTTTTAGGTTTACCCTGAAAAGAAATTATGAATAAATCTGCAGGACCCTGCTGATTAGTCAAATTCAAGACTTGCTCGCTTGCTGCCTTCCCAAGATGATTATGTCCTTGGGTTTAAGGACTCAGTTTTGGGTTTGGGGATGCAATGAAATGCTCTGTGAAAAGCTGAATGTTCAGCTAGCTTTGGCTACAGAGAGCTTGTGGAAGTTGTTCAGGCTGATAACAGAGCCTATGCTTGTAGGTAGCTGTGCTGTGCTGTCTGTACCCCTTAGACAAATGAGGCTACTTTGGAGGGACTTGTCACTGCTTTATTTCGCACTGAAGTAGATGACTGTTACGAAAACCTAGTTACCCCCTTCTTTATTGGTAACTCGTGGGTCTCTTGCTCAAAACAGGGGTCTAAATGTGGCTAGAGCTGTATTTGTATAGCAGGTATGGGTGTGCCATGGACCTGGTGGCTCACTGCTGATGTGCCTGCTGGGTGCAGGAGCTGTTGAGCATTTGTTTAATTTGTTTTGAAGGCCATGCTTGTTTGCAAGCTGTGCCCCAAAAAAGGGGGGGGGGGGGAATCTGCCTGCTGCATTCACTATTAACTGAACGGTGTTCCCCTAAAGGGGGAAGAAAGCCTCACAGAAATTAGGACTATGAATGTACTGCTTCAGAAGATGTTAAGTTGCAGTAAAACTGTCATCTTTCTCATCCTTGTTTTTTGGTAGCTGGTGTACTAATGCCTATATGTTTAAGATAACGCTTTGGAGTTGAACGGAAGCCTCTAGTTTTGCCTCATAAATGAAAAGATTTTATTTTCTCTGCTCTTCAGCTTGTGTCAAGTTCAATAAAGTTGTCTGTGTATTACGGTGGCATAGACATCCATGAACTGCTCTAATAGGACCGGCTTTGATAGCTCATGAATTTGCTGTTCATCTGCTTGCGTTGATAGCCATTAAAGCTGCTACCAGGTGATGGTCGCAGAAATGATGGTGGTAGAGCTTTAAGAAGTTCTTTTGCCTAAGGTTGTGACTAGGCCCACAATACAAGTCATACATATTCTCAGCGACAGTTTAAAACAAGCCAGCTGACTTTGAGTGCTTTTTCCCTAGTGGTGCAGGTTTTCCAAAGCTACGGTGGCAACTTCTACTCAAGACTGGCAACAAAGACCTGAGTGGTGGTAATTTGAAGACAGCTGCAGTGATTTCTACGGAAATACTCTAACCATATGCCCTGCGAAGTGCCAGTAATTGCGCTTGGCTGATGGATTAAGGCAAATATCTGTTGCAATGATCAGCGACATGTTCACAGTCTAATATTAGTGCTCTGAGGTCAAGTCAGTAAAATAGACCTTTAAAAGCCCATTTGGAATTTTACATATAGTTCCCCAACTGTGCCAGGTAACCTGCTTTTTAATAGTCTGGCACTGCAAACTTTGTGATTGTGGCAAAAAAGAAAAGGATGTCCAGTATTGGGTTGCAAGAGACCTTGGATTTTTCTCTTGCAGTGTGGCTAAAACGTCTATGAAAAGCATTCATTGTGCTAATTTTCTAATGACTTCTGTCATGTGAGATCCCTTTTAAGGGATATGGAATGTCTCTGCTTGGTCTGTATATCGGTATCTACGTATCATCCTGTTTGCAGGTGCTATAGGAAAGGAAATGAAAAGGTGCCGGTCATGCAAATGACTGTTAGGAAGTGTGTCTTCACAGTGAAGAGCAAACACTGGCACTAGTTTAAAACCTTCACTCCTATCTCAGTCTTCACTGTAAACGAGCTGTTTGTGTTTTCTTTATACAGCTTTTGAGGGCCAGGTGAAACTAGTTACCATAGAGAAGACAGCTAAACTGCTAATCTACTTGTCTGCTTGAATGAGCTGATGTTTCCATTTCTTCACATCATCCTCCATAACAAGAGAAACTTCATGTTTGATATTCTGCAGAGACAAAAAGCTAGTCAGCTGTGCTGCCGAACAGGCGTTTTTACAAGTGTACGTGCGTTTGTGTAACTTCAGTTTCCCACTGTTGTCAGTCGAGAACTTCCCAGGTCCACCTTTGTTGAAATGGAGCCTTGAACATCTGCTCTTTCTCTGCAGTAGTGGAATTGTGTTGTGATGCTATTCATTTACAATCAGACGAGTAACTACATGGAAGTTAGTATAGCAAAATAAACATGAGTTTTAAGGAAACTGGGAGGAGAGAATCGAAATGGATTGAAGGTAAGGTATTCACAGCTCAAAAATACTGCTATTATCTCCAGATGCGTTCTGTTCTTGGGCCTGACTATAGAATGACTGATGCTGTGGCTATATATCTGTTGCTACGAAGTCTTGAATTTGTAACTGTCCTTCCTTCCCCTACCAACAAGGAAGAAAGAATTAGTGGGTGCAGAGGTAAGGTGGAGAGGGAGTGAGTTGCTGAAACAGCTGCTAACAGGTAGTTGGTAGAGTCTGTAGCTGTGACTGCTGCTGCAGAAGGCTCTGGCAACACTGACTTTGCAAAATGAGTCTTCCATGCAAATTTATTTTTGGACAGAAGGGTGTCATGAGAAGAGGTATTTTGAAATTGCCTGTTTGTGACTCTGCTCCGAAAATTGATTTGGGTACGATGAATTGTTGAACTTTTTTTTTTAATGGTTTACTTAGCTATTTATTTTAGGGTCCTTGCAGGAAACACAAGGTGGAACAACAGCACAAACACTTTCTTCATAGAACATAACCAGCCGGAGAATGGTTTTTGTATAATATTCTCATGAGGCATGAGAATGAGCCTGCTTCCGAATGCATCTGAGGCACAGATTTTTTTTCAGGTTAGCAGGGAATGACTGAACATGCTAGCTTTTCTCCTAATGTAATAAACACAAAGCAACGTTGCAAAGTTGAGCTGATGTGCTCTAATACGGTTTGTTAGAACATGTCAAGGGAAGTCTGACTTCTGGGTTGTAAAAATGGAGTAGAAAGCATCTTTGCGCAGTCTGTGCTCCAGTACAGAAAAATGGATAGTCTTCTCTTTGGCTGGTGTAGCTGTTATGTACTGTAGTGCTGCTGAAGTTCCCAAGTGGATGATTCTAGTGTCTAGCTATTGTGTTGTCCTTCAGAGATGACCTTGGATGTAGGGCACCAAGCAGGTTGGATTGAAGTGATGGTTGCTTGTTCTGCCTTAGTTGTTAATGATAAGGAGTATGGGATTTCCCCCACTTAGTGCATTAACAGCTATAGTCATATGTGTATAAAATTTAAGCATCAACATTGTTTGTTTCTCTGGAGTTCCCTCAATAACACTTGAGCATTGTTCTGTCAGATGGAAAAGAAAAATACCACGTGAGCTGATGATTTGCTTAAAACGGCAGTTAAGTGCCAGTGCAATCAATCTAGTAGCAGAGTTAAAATTATCTCCTAATTATGTTGAGAATCAAAGAAATCCTGGCTGGTGGAGGGAGGAAGGGAATTGGGACAGCTTGCATTTATATGCCATTCTAGGAAGGCTTGGGGCACGTAAGGAAATTCACATCACCCCACTGAAGTAGTCTTACATAAAGGTAAGCCTGAGACTAGTTTTGAGTTATCCCTAGCCAGATCAGAATGAGCATTTTAAGCCCCTTGCTGGCCTGAAAATGGGGTGAACAATCCTCTTGAAGTGTGTCTGGGGTTAGACAGGCATGGCTTTATTCCTGTTGTTTAACTTTCTAACTGGCTTTTACACAAACTCTGTGAGTACTTGGCTTTTCTCACCTGGAAATAAGCCTTAAAGATAAACCAGCTAAACTAGCAAGGGCTGTAGGAGTTGTTTGTTGTGTGTGATCCTTTTGTTGTGTGTGAGCAGGCCAGTCTTCCAGCACCTCACTGTAAATCTCCCAAGTATCCCGGAGGACATGAGGTGGATCTTTGCAAAACTGCCCGTTCTTGTTTGAGACGTAGCAGTGCAGAGGTGCTTGTGAAGGAAACGTCCGCAGCGAGGCTCGCAGCTAATACCAACTTCTTGGTATACAGCAGACCATAGTGCTGGTGACATTTGGAGATCAGTGAAGTAACTGCACTGCAATGTGAAATTTGGTTTGCTTTGCATGCCCATTCCTTGCAGCCAGCATGGACTAGGAGGGCTTTTTAAACTTGTCTGTGATTTTTTTTTTTTTTTTTTGGGGGGGGGGGGGGGGAATATATATTCGTGGAGTTAAATATCATAGGGACTGTCTCTGTCCAGAGAAACTAAATAAAGATGTGGCGTTTTGGTAAGAGGAGTGATTGGTACTTGATTTCCTAGAGATCTTGTTTCCTTGGTGAAACCAGGTAGTTAATCTCGCAGTACTCCTTAGGCAAAATCTTCTGCATGAAGGGTATAGAAGTCCAAAATAGGAAATGAGCTCAGAATAACAAAATGCCCCTGAAAGACTCCCTCAGCCAGAAAAAGTCCCCTCAACTGTCACATGGCTTCTTTGAAAGTTTTTTTTTTGTGTCCCCCTGCCATTTGTTACCCCTGGGAAGGAAAAGGTGATTGTTTCGGTGATCTCTCCAAGGCAATTCTTCCAAGTTCTTTTGTGGTTTTTGGAGAGTAAAGTTTTTGGCAAGTCTTTGATAATCAGAAGGGAGTGATGATGTCTAACTCTTATTAAACTTAAAGCAGTTGAGATTCACCTCCCCCTTCCAAATGGGGAGGGAGGAAGGAGGAGAAGAGCACTTATAAACTGCCAGGCTTACTACTATGTAACGTTGTTTTGTCCACCTTATTTCTATATTATTAAATAATATATTATGTAAAAATAACACATTGAACATACCATGAAAAATAGAATGGGTCTCGTTTTCAAAAGATTCTGGACAAATGACGAAGGACTCCACTCGCATGCAAAATTGTTACTGTATCGTTTCATTGTTATGATTATTGACTAAAACTTTAAACTGGTTTAAACCTGGTCTGGTGAAGCACGTGCTGGTGGCAGTCCTCTGGTGTAAGTAGAGGCTGTTGACAACTCGTAGTTGATCGTCTCATTTTAGAAGGCTGGAGCAGGTCAGTGATTCTCTAGTTTTTCCCTAGTAGCTTAAGAAACATCATAAATAACTGTCTTAGTTGCTTTATAGCAACCATTACCTGTAACTTGTCAGTACCAGTAAAAGAGGTCCGGTAAACTTGATTCTATTCCTCTTGCCTTTAGTCCTGTTGGAGTGAATCTTCCTCTGCTTCTAACGTGGGAAAGAAACAGGGCCTCAGAAGAAAATAGCGTCCCTATCTCCTGCCAACCATACATCCTTCCGCAGACTTTATTCGAACTCTTGCAGTCATAGCTTAGTCTATTCTGTCCCACATGTTTTCTAAGATATTGAATTGCAGGAGTGAAGTGTAGAAGTCACCTTGGGTTTTGCCTTTTTACAATTTGATGGTTTTAGACTGTTTATATAGTGTGGTGAGCCCACTGTGGGAGATGGTAAGCTAAAAGGATTTCTTTGTCTGGTCAGTTCTGTGACCTTATTGATAGAGTGCAAAGTTAGTCTAAAACCAATGTGGAAATCGTGCTCTTCTGTGGTTGAATAACCTCCTCTAGAGCCATCCACGTGGACTGTGCTGTGGCTGACGGGCTTTGCTGCGTTTCAGTATTCCTGGAAAAAAAAACCGTTTGCAATTGCTGCAATGCCCTAGGAAGCTGCCCAAAGCACACACGACTCCTTGCCCAGGTGCGTCTGTGGGGTCCCGCTCGGCTGTGCGGCGTCGCAGCGAGGCAGTGACCTGCGTTCCTTCGGTTTTGCTGATCTGTTACCGTGCCGCTACTTCGCAAGCGATGGTTTGTGCACGCCTTTGCTTTTCAGTTATGACTGCGTTTGCCCTCGCAAAATTAATAATCTTTGCTATTTAGTCTGACTTAATTAAATCTGACAAATATTGTTGTTGTTTCATGTGTCTTAAAGTGGTATCTGCTTTTTTAATGACTTGTCAGAATACTTCAGTTTCTCCCAGATGCTGAGAAGCATGATATTGTCAAGAGGGAGGGCCTACTTAATATTAAGACACCTTCAGCGTTTTTTTTAACCCCTACATTAAAAATAGGGTAGCACCAACTTGACCAAGATTTGGTGGTGAAAGCCTCTGTTAGAGAAGGCAGCAATTCGACCTTATTCAGCCTATGTCTTTTGTCTTAATCCTGTAGTGCTTTTATATGCAGAGCATAAGATAAATTCTTATGTTATTTTTCACATCAGGATGACTCAAGTAATGTATGTGCACCATGAATTTTGTTTGAAAATAGTTACCTTCTATTCACTTTTTGAAATAAGATTTTTTTTTTTAATTGTGTACTTGTACTAAGCAAGGATAAATCCAAAATGGTAACAAATGAGAAATATTGCTGGTAAGCCACTATAACTGTTGTTAAAACACTGCCTTGGGGGATACTGACAAGTAAGCGATGCCCTCCTTGCAAGGAGGGTGAAACAGGGTGAAGGACAACTCGGAGTAACTAGCTAGCTTTAATGCTCAAGTAACTAATAGCAATCCACTTTTGTGGATGTGTCAACGTTTAGTGCTTCAGTTCCACTCAGGTGTGTCCTTTTGAAGCAGACTTCCCAATTGCTGCCACTCACTGAGCTCTAGTTAGCATCTGGAGCAGTTTCAGCACAGGCCGGCTTCCTTTTGGCCTGAACAAAAGCCGGCGGTGTGCTCCAGGAGGGCACCAAACACGTTGCCGCTGCCAGCGGAGGCTGTTGACAGCAGCATATTAGAGCGGTGAGATGAAAGCCCCTTGCAGTGTGTACAGCGTGGGCTCTGGGGCCTCTGCACCGACCGCTTCGCTCTGCAGATTGCCTCCTGCTCGGCCTGCTTTGCTTGGTGAGTTTAGGCACAGCCTGAGCCCGCGACACCTCTAACAGTAAGGCTCTTTACCAATTACCAGGTATTCAGTTGGACAACCATTTATATTGCTTAATGCCAGCTATTTTAGTACTGTTCTTTTAGTGCTTTTCAAATGGCTAATGTGTTTTGGCTGCTGTGCTGAGAAAGCTGAAACTTGTCTTAGCTTGCTTTAGGTTATCTGTGCTATCAGGATCGATTGAAGAGAGTGCTATCAGAGGACTTAGTCTTTAGAAATAAAAATGACTAATAAAACATCCTTAGTTGGAAATGCCTTGGACTTCTAGCTGAACTCTGAAGCAGTAGTGCCTTAGTGCTTTGTGTTTTGTTTCAGTAATAACCTTTGGGGCGAGGGGGAGTGAGAAGAAGAGTCTGCTTTTTGTGTCCCATGGGACTGTTGCTGGCTGTGAAGGCCTTTAGCAGAAATAGCTAAATAGTCATTAGGAGCTCTGACAGCTAACTGTGCTCGGCTTACAAGGGCTGCTTGTATTAGAAGGAAGCCGGTTGTAGTGGAATGCTGTATTTAAATTATGTTCTTATTTTGCATGGATCTGCTAAATTTGATGTTGATATATGTTTGGAGATGATCGCAAGCTGTGCCCTGTGCCTCATTCTTGGTGTGAGTACAAGTTTGCAGAGCTGTGAACCAGCATATTTCGGCAGCACAGTGCCGCTCTGAAAGCGAGGCAGAGTCCTTCCACAGCTGTGGAAACTTGCTCTCTCCATCAGTTGTTCTCTTAATACAGCCAAAATACGATTACAGGGAGGCTTGGATAGAAACACTGACCTGCTTTAAGATGATGACATCCTGGCCTCTGCGTGGCGTCTTAGTGAATAGGATTTTAGCCTGTCTCCTTAAGGAATGATCCAAACGGACTGCTCAGTGCTGGTGAAGGTCTTGATTAACCTCTCGTACGTTTAGTCCCTTCTTGACTGTAATGCGTAGCGTCCCTGTAGCGCGGCCAGCGTGGCTCGGTGAAAGCCTGACTTCTCTTCCGTGCTACGGGTGTTCTGTGCGCCTTGCTTGCAACCACGCAGACCTTGCCGGGGGAAGGCTTTTTGTGTTGTGCTCCCTGTCTGACACCAGTGCAGATGACTAAGTTGGACCTCACCTCCTTGCAAAAGGAGATGTGTGTATCTGGGGGACTTAGGGGGCTTTCACCCACCTGGCTTTAGCAAGTCTGCTGACTTATGCATAAGGTGGTACAGGTGTGTGGTGGTTTATTCAGAGAGGCTTTTTTGCACTGTTGCATGCTATGTTTTTTTTTTCTCCTGTGAAGGATGACTCAATTTTCATTAACTAGCTGAAACTGTCGGTGAAAATGCGAATTGTTAAAGGTGTTTCTGACAGCTTGTATAATTCAGAGCAAAATTGTAAATCGCTTTCTCCTAGGCGGCCGAACACCTATCAAAATGCATTAAACCTGGTTTAATTGGTTTGCAGAAGATTTAAGGAAGTGACCTTGCCAAAAATCTCTGTTCCTTCCCATTTTAAATACCCCTGTCCCTAGAATCATCTCTTTTCCCAGAGTTATTGCTTCTTAGAAATGGTCTTTGCTCTTCCAGTGCTTTATTTCCGAGGCTTCTCAGTCTCTGAATATCAGTTAAGCCTCAGTGTTCGTATTGGAAAGAAGCATGAACCGCAAACCCCAGGTAGCGTGCGTGGTTCTGGTGCGCGTGGCTTACAGGCTATAACTTGGCAAGTAGCTAAAGCTTGCTTTTCAGGGCTGACTGTTGAAAACTGGCTTGTTCTTGGTGTCGGAGCTTCCTTGGGTTTTACTCTTTTGCAGAAAGCTGCAACAGTGTCCGTGGGAAACGTTCTTAGGCGGTTGAAAGTAAAGACCTGTTCTGACTCATTTTTAAACAAAACAAAAAGATGCCTGAGCCAAAACAATGTGCAAGGATTGTTTTAGTAGAATCTTAATTGAATTCTTCCCAATCTGGATGATAGAATTAGTACAAAACGCTCTTTTAAACTGAAAACAAAACAGAAGCAAATGTTTGGTAATTTTTTCATAATGCGCCCCCTAAAATCCTAGTTTATCGTTTATACTGGCAATGAACTGTCAAGGGTTTAATTTTAGATAGCTGACTTGATGATCATTGAAAATGCCTGGGAAAGTTTTTGATCTTTTTCTTCTTTGGATCCTTTAACTAGTGATTTAACTTAGATACGTTGGCTTAATTAATCATTATCTAAACTAAAGGTGTGTTTGTATGTACTCTGTGTGTCCATAAACCTGGTTTCAGTTAGTTGCCCTGAGATAGAGGAGGGAGGGTCAGGAAGTGACAGCAGTAGTAGGAGTTAAGGGGAGCCCGGCCACAGGCTGCTCCCAGCTGCTCTGTGCCTTGGCACCTAATGGGGAGGAAAAGCCTTTTGCTGGGTGCTTGGTCTTGCCTCTCCACGCTCAGCCTGAAGACATAGCTATATTCTCTCAGAGAACAGCACTGGCCCGAGGTGAATTGATTAGCTTTCCTGAAGCTTTGTGTAGCTATTAACACTCCCATAGTTTCATGCATTTAGGCAGAAAAACGTTTGGTTTTGTGGCGCAGTGATTCTGCACAGGAGACACTGAAATTAGTAGCTTTGCTTTGAGCTCATGAGTACGAGGAGGACATGCTGTTACAGTCTTTTATTCTCTTAATGAGCAGTTAAATAAAAAAGTCCTTATTTGCTCTGGCTCTTCCTTATCTTCCTGGAGGTGATTGATTATGAAGTGGTCTGTGCTGGCACAGGAGTTTTTGAGTCTGACCCATTGCTGCGAAGGCCAGGAAGAGGTGACTTTTGGGGAGCAGTCCCACAGCTTTCAAACACTTGCCTCTTCTGGAGGAGCAGGGCGAATGCTGCTCCTCCTGCTCCCTCGCTAGCCAGGCTACAACTTTCAGACGGCAGTGCTGAGGAGGTCTAGGAAACGCTGCTGAGTTTGTGTTTCCGGAGCCCTATGCCTAGTGGATGTTGGGCACCATATGGCTGTTCCTTGTGATGAGCCAGGTGAGATGAACGGATGGAAGTCTAGCTGGGAAAACTCCCAAACAGGATCCTGAGTCCTGCTTAAACTTCAGGTTCTGATAAGTGTTTGTTCTTAATGCGCTTCGCTAGTATGTCAATAGTTCTGCTCCTGCAAATTACTGCCTTTCGATTATGTTTAACTTTTACTGAGTTGCCTTTTCTAGACACACGCTTATGGCACGCAGAAGATGTGCATCGTGCAGCTCCCTCTGTAAGGGAAGAAGTGAGGGAACTGTGAAATACAACCAGGTGCTTCATTAACGTTGATATGAAAAATTCGTGTATAGGTTTCTTTGCCCTGTGGTCTGCTAGCTTGATGAAAGAATGCTCTTTAATAGCTTTAAATATTCACGTATTTTTGCTGGAATTGTTTTCTTCTGTGCAGGTTGTGGTTTTTTTTGTTTGTTTGTTTGTAAGTTCCCTCTGCAACCCACAGAACCAGAGCCCTAAACCCTGATAACTTGCCAGGGAATATAAGTGATTTAGAAGTCAGAGTTGTACAATACCAATAGTCATGGCAGGTAATATATCCAAAAGAAAAATGTCAGGCATGTACTCTTAATCAAATGGAAGATTTTTTTTTTTCCAGCGCTTTGTGATGCGTAGGGCTAGTGAAAGGATTGACTTTAGTGTACTAATCTTGCCTGGCAGACAAGTGATGCAAATTGCATGCAGAAAGTGAAGAAGCATTCCAAGCTGAATTTCCTATGTTTTGATATTTATTGCGGGAGAAACTTGGCCAATATTAATTGGGTGCATGTGTTTGTACCCATTTATCAAATCTACCTTTTTTTTTTTGTCTCAAGACCTGTGACTCCTAATGAATACAAAGGAACGGCCCAACGCACCCCTCAGCTAAGACAAGTTTCTGCTCCGCTCATTCAATTTTTGGACCAAAACCATGTGATGGTGCATGGAGAAGAGATTTTCTTTCCTGCAGATCAATAGGCAGGGACTTGCTGGTGTAGGATATCCCCCCCCCCCCCCCCCACACACACACACCGGTACTGGGAAATACTGGACTGCTGTGGCTTGGAGAATGTTGTACTTCAGCTCAAAGTTCAGCTTCTGCAAAGTTGGGCGTAGGCCGGTGTCGGGGCCGTGGTGGCCTGCTTAGACCGACTCCGTGTCTGTGAGAGCTGGTTGTTTCTCTTCAAGAGCTGAAAACGAGATTTCCTGGTTTCTGAGTTTATTTCCCTGGTACGGAGGTGTGAGTTGGCTCATCCCCAGCACATGCTGAGGCAGAAGGAATTTCCTTGCACTTGTGGAAATTTCACTTCAAGAGTGAATCAGTAAGAGTTATGATCTTGTAAATGCTGGCTATGTAAGTAATGTTTCCTTAGCTGCAGCCCTTGCTGTCCTTTATGCAGGATGGAAGCAAGATGGGAGAAGATATTCTCTCCAAACTGGCTGTAACAAAGAAGGAATAAGCTAATGGGTTTAGATAAGCACTAGAGACCAAAAAATGAGGGAAATGCTGAGGGGAATGAATCTGATTCCTTTTCTCTCACTGCACTCCCTTAACAAACTGTGACTGGATGAAGGACTAAATCATGCTGTGAAGAACCCTGAAATCAATGGGATGAAGATTTAATTCTTCAAATTGATGTTTAAGCTAGGGTCAGAAGCCCTTTTAATTTAAGCAGAAAGGTAATGTTTTTGTTACTACAGGCAGATTCAAGTAATAAATTTGGAAACTAGCGGTAGGAATTCAGAGCTCTCGGGTCTTTGTGCTCAGATTTCAAAACTGACACAGGCTAAAACATATAATGGTGTTTTGGATTCTGGTTTTTCAAGCCCTTAGGATGGAAGGGAATTAAATTTTTTTTTTCCTCTTCTCCAGTAACTGTGAGGACTATATTAAAGAAACGTGGGAATTTAAACCAACCTACTCCAATAAAGCAAAAATATTTTAATAGTAAAACCATGATCTGGCATTGCAAAGTGTAAAGGAAGTGTTCCAGCCCCTCCTGAAGTTTCCTGCTCGAGGTAGAAGGGACAGTGTGATGTTTGGGGGGGGGGGGGGGGGGGGGGGAGAGGTGGAGAAAGGAGTATGTTAATGCAGTGTACCTTGGCTATCATCTGTTTCAAATAAAATAGGAATGGTGTAGTTAGTGCAAATCTCAGTGACCTGCAGGAAGATTAAGAACAAAGACTGAGGAAAAAGAGGTGGGGGGGGGGGAGGGGGGTGTTTGTGGTTGGTTTTTTGGTCTCTCTCCTTGGGAGAGAGTTGGGAGTTGGATGGTGCAAGGAAAGGCCCCTGTTAAAAGCAGTAGAGGCCTCTTGACTGACATGCTTAACATGTCTGTCAAGCTTTTTTCCTTTCATTGTCTCATCCTCTGTCTCTTGCCCCCGAAAGAATCTGTCCAAGTAATCATAAGCAGGGATGTTCTTATTATAAAACTCATCATTGCAGCATCTCCACAGCAGCAGCAGCGATGCCTGGGAGAAATGTGCAATGAAGAACGTGGAGCAGTTGTTCCCTTCCGTGGGGAGAGAAGGGATGAATCTCCTTCGTTCTTCCCCCACCTCTTCCTGATACTGTAGGTTACCTGTCTCTCTTTTGGGCGCATGGGCAAAGGAAGCAGGCTGACAAGGGAATATTTATAGCTCGCCTCCTGTTTATGTTCCTTTCCTAGCAGATGTGATGAAGTACTAATGATTGGAAGATAAGAAAATTCAGGCAGGAGTGGTAAGGGTGGCAAATAAAGTCCATTTGCTACTGTGTAGGTTGTACCAAGTGCTTCAGAATGCAAAGTTTAACACTTCCCACATCTTACTGGCATTGCCTTTTTTGTGTCCTTCTCCTCAGCCTGATTAAAAAGAGAAAAAAGCCCACAAGGAGCAGTAGGGCTGCTCAGCCCAGTTCTCATCTACTTGACCTTCATCCGCAGAAACATTGCCCCCTGGAGGCAGTGGGTGTGAAATGTTCTTTTCAGGGCAAAACGCCACCCGTCAAGTGAAATGTGAGCAAGGATGTACTGGCAAAGGCAACAAGAAATGAGTTCAAGCCCGTGGGTTTTAATGAGAAGCCCAGTGGTTGGGTTGTGGGAGACGAGCTGTATGCAGTTACCTGCATGGCAGTAGTTTGGATTTATTGAAAACTGCAAAGTGTTCATAAGGGATGTAGGGTTCCTCCGCCTTTGCAGCAGCCTTATTCCAGGAGTGCTGCTCCCACGTCCATGGCCTTTCCCTGCCGCTCTTCAGTCTCTGGTCAAGTCTTTGTTTTTTTTTCTGATTGCCAGATTGCTGCAGGGCTGCAAAACGGTGTGCTTTGCCTGTTACTTTAGCAATGGTAAGAGCTGTATCAGGGTGAGGCTACATGTTTTATTGTGTAACAAACTCTCAAACAGAAGCACACCATGTTTAAAAAAAAATATATAATATTTACTATGTGAATGTATCCTGACAGTGCCTGACAGTGCAGAAAAAAATTGGCGGAAGCCTGCCGAGCAGGATTAATTATTTGTTGAATAAACCCTTGGTAATAAAGTTGAAAATTTCAATCTTTTTCTGAAATTGAGCCCAAAGGGAAATAATACAAGATAGCTAAGGAGTCCAGATGCCTTGCAGGCATGAAAGGTGGAAAAGGAGGGGGTGAAAGGTGCAAGAAAAGATATCTGATGCCCGAGGTGAGGGACTGATGCAGGTGTGCTCCTGGTCCTGAACTGCATGTTCTTGCTGCGTTTTGAGGCTGCAGTGGGAATTCCAGGCATGCCCCACTGATTATTTTTCCCTTTTTCCTTTTTTAGCTTGCTTCCTTTGAATGCTAGCTTGTAACAAAGAAAAAGTTAAGGGAGGAGGAACCGTGATTAAAAAAAGGAGTAGATGCTTGATCCTGATGCTTGGAGATGTGAAGGTGCGAATAGGGTAACTAATGTGCCCAGCAGTGGAGGGGATGGAGCTGTGAAGGCCGATCTTGTGCTGGCTGGGAGGAGGGTAAGGTAAACTCGCTCCTCTGAGATAGAAGTGTTTCTGCCTAGCTGTAGTAGCAATAAGATGCCAAGTGTTGAGGATGAAATTGAGTTCAGAGCCAGCCAAGGGGTGTGAACAGAGCTCACTTTAGTATACTGAAATGCTCTTGCATCTGTTCATGTGCTCAGAGTGTTTTATTGGTTCATTTTCAAAAGACTTACCAACTGTTTGCTTTAATAGATGTTGATCCTTGAAATCAGTAGGAGCCTACATACCTGTGCAGAAACGTTAGCAGTTTTGGTGAGTTATGCATCGTGGGTTTTGGACAGCAGATTTCCGGTCAGAATGGTGTTTTGTTCTGTCTTTGTGAATGCGGTGTTAGTGCAAGGGGAGGAAGCAAAGCAGGAGGAGAAGACCTAATGATATATGTTGAAGGGACTGTTTAATAGGGATGACTGAATATAGGAGGAGCATATGTAGTTGGATTCCTATAGTAGGTGAATTCCCAAAGTGAGGGAAAGATCATTAAAGGGAGCTCTTCTGCACTTCTGAGGTGGGTGCCTTGGGTTACTGCGACTGCTCAGGGAAGCTGGCAGCAACTGCTGTCCTAACCAGGAAGTCTTAGAATAACCAGCGCTAGAACTGGGAAAAGATGTTCAGTTCTTCGTGCTGTGAAAGTGGCTATAGAGGAAAATAGCTGTTGCTGGTTGAAAAGATGAGCTGCTTCAGATCTGACTCAAGGCAGCCTCAGTTTAAGACCCTTCATAGTCTGTGAAGCAGATGTTGCAGTTGGCACTTGCAAATGCATCTTTTAAAATTGCTTACGGGTGAGATCTCTTACACGGGGAACGCTCTTTTTCACAAAGTCTGCAACAGCATGTTTTACTTCTGTTTTGGATCAAATTTGAGAGATTCACAATTTTTCTGTTTTTTCTTTTTCTGGTTAACTTTTTTCTGGTTTTAATCAGGCTTTGGAGACATAGTACCCCGAAGGTATTCTACTGTTTGATAATTATGTAAAATATAGAGCGTGAGCTCTGCCAGATTGCTCCCTCTTTTCCCGTCAGACAGCATTTGCTGCCTTGCTGGTAGCCAACCGGCTGTTTTTCTAGTACAGCTTTGATTAACCTTCCTGTCACCAGTGTAGAATCGAGCTAGCTACGTTAGGCCCTCTGGAAATGCTGGTATTTTACTTCTGGATTATCTAAGATGCACCTGAATGAGGCTGGAAGAAATGTTAGTTTTAGACTGAGGACTGGGATTTTTACTCTTGCTCCCTTGATCATTCTGGGAGTTGAGCTGCTGCATAACCCTGCGCCTTTTAACGTGTATCTTACTGCAGATAAGGTGGGATAAGAAGGATTGAACAAATGTGGAAAAACATTCTTGCTTCTAGTCCCTTCAGACCTACAAAGCCATGTTGGTATGTAAAGCCTCTGTCTGATTTCAGTGGTCTGGCTCTGCCTTTCACATCCCAAATATTGTTCACTATTTATTTCGGAAGTAGTAAACCTGTCCGTCTCAGTCGCAACGCGGACGTAGTTACTCTGTGCTGCTTTGCTGAAGTAATGAGCTCTCGCCGAAGCGCCTGCAGACAACCGGTTGTGAGATGTGGTCAGCAAAGCTTGAATCAAGGGTCCTGCTTGGACCCCCAAGGACTTAAGTTCAGGACTAAATTCCTCTGTCGCGTTTCTGTGTAAAGCTGTTGAATTGCAGACGTTAGGTAAAGGGTACATGAACTTCTCTTCATCTCAGTTTTAAAGTGGTATCCAGCCTTCAGAACAGAAATGATAAATAATTCCTTAAGCTCTGACTAATGTTAGGTGGCAGAAGATGACATTTAGGCCTCTGCTGACTTAGAGTTCCTTTGCCTTTTTTCCCTTCTCCCCTTGCCAGTTGAGACTGTTGTCTTAAGTAAGAAATTTCTGAGAGCAGCGTTGCTACTGCAAGGTGCAGTTCAGAACCGGAGGTGCTCAGTGACAGGTACGTTTCGTTCAAGCAGAGGCCCTTTCTCTAGAACGTAGTGGCGGTGTATTTCTGTATGGTTAATGAAAACACTGAATTGCTTCACATCTGAATCGGGGTGAGAGGACTGTCAAAGATGAAGATTTTGAAACAGGTGAAATCTGGGGATTCCTCAGCTTTTTGATTAGTCATCTAACATGTCCTGTTTTCTGAGCCGTTTTGCTGCTTCCCCTGCTCCTGTGTATATGAAGGCAGGAGACTTTTGGAATTAGCTTATACCTATGAAACACCTGTGACCTTATGTTAGGATCTTTGCAGATGGTAGCTGATAATATATTTGAATTGTATAGCTATTCTGCAGTGGGATAGAACTGGGTTTAGAAGGTTTTTGGATTGTCTGAGAACAGCTACTAAATTTTTGGGCTGCCATGCAAATCTGGTAGGAAGGCAAACTCTTGGTGTGCTGTATCTTAAAAATAGAAGATGAATGTCGTGTAAAAGGGAAGAGTAAAGGAATAAAAAGCAGGTAGATGGAAGTGCCTGCTCTGCCATAGGACTGGGTGAGGCAAGTACGTAAATGGTGCTTTGTGAGAGGGCTCTGAAAGGCAGTTCTGCCTCTCGCTGTATAAACTCTGCACAATTACTATTGTATCTGGGGTGATGCTGTTTTTAGAAGCATTGAAATTGAAGTTGCTGGTTTCAAATAGGAAAAGGTATTGCTTTTTTGAGACTTGCTATAGAGGCTTCCCCTCTTTAGGTAAAACTTGGTATTGAATTCAAGCTGAAAACTGGCTTACCTGTGATGCACAGCTGCTGACAATCGAAACTTCTGACTTTTTGACCATGGCAATGGCAAGACAGGGAAGCTTGGCTTATCTGAGATGTGTGGTGCTTTGAATTTTTTTTCCCTCCAGGTTGGGATGGTTTCCTGGTTGCTCAGCAGTAATACATGGGTGTTTCAATGCAGTAAACGTCCTATTTTTGAATGTTAAAAGGCAAATTTGCACTTCAGTTTCCAACGTATATGCTTTCTTTAAACATTTCTTTTTCCAAAACATGCAACTTCTCACTTACATTCAGTCACAGCTGTTTAATGCCCGGTTCTCTTCTGCTGTTAACCGCCTGCTTGACCCAACTGTGAGGAGCTGAAAATGCTACTGCAAAATAGAAGCAAAAGAGAAGATGACTTAATTGATTTATTTCTTTTTTCCTTTGTCAAGGCTGAGGAGTTTGGGGGAAAGGAGTGTAAATACAATATAAATTAGACTGTATTTCCAGAACCGTCAAGGTACTGACCACCTGGGCATAACTCCCACTTTCAAGACTAGTGTAGTTGGGGCTATCTTTGATTTGTATAGCAGGTTTCAGAAGAAAACGAAAGTAGTGGAGGAATCTACCTGAAGTAGGCTGTTGAGAGCAACCTAGCTAAGAATGCATGTCTGGAAGGCTTGACAAAGAAATAATCAACAGCTTGGATTTTTGTCTCCAAACTTCAATCTGAAATTTACTGAAAGCAAGCCCTACCTGTGCGGTACCTTTATAGAAATGCAGGTTTGGCAATAGTGTGTGTGTGTGGTATTTTTTGTTTTGTTTAAATTAAAAATAACATGGAATTGGATTCTAACTGTTGAAAAACCTGAGTGCCAGGTCAGGATATGAGAACTGGTCTTGCGCCTTGTTCTGTCTAAAATGGGGCTCTTCTGTGCTAGGACTGTAGTTTAATTGTTGGAGTTTTCTGGTTTGTAACCAATACAAAATAGTCTTCACAGAAAGTGGACTTTCTAGGTATGAATATTTAAATTTGTTCATGACAATCTAGAATTGGATCAATGTAGTCGTTCCTCCCCTTTTTTTTTTTCTAGCTCAGCGTCAGGTTATTTTGGACGAAGTGTTCTTTTTCAGAAACAGTCGTACTTACTACTGTTGTCTTACAGTTTGGCCTCCCCCTTTCTGTTGTAAGGACAAGAAAATCCTAAGTCAGCAGAGAAGACTGAAGAGAAGAAAACCTACTCCAGAATTTCCTAACCCTCACCCTTTGTTATACTAAAAATTTATACCACCTTTGAAAACTGTCACTTTGCGTGATTTCTCCCTCTCTGTCTGCATAATACTCCAAGTTGAATTTAAAAAAAATGATTACGCTCATGGGGCATCTGGGTTTAAAAATATATTTTTACATTAAAAAAAAAACAGCTGTTCTGTTGTGCGTTCTCCTTAAAGTATGTAAATTGGCAGTGAGCTGCGTCGAGGTGAACTTGGCTGAGGAGGCAAACCCTGCTGGGTGACAGATGGTCAGAGAAGATGCTGTTCTTGACGGGTACTCCTTGTCTGCGGTTAGCCTGGGGCGGAGGGAGGAAATGCCTAGCACAGGCAATAGGATGGATGGTGGCGGGAGGAGGGGGACAGGAGGTGGCAGCAGGGCGCAATTCTGACAGACAGTGCGACTGAACATTTGTCTTTTTGCTGTGTTTGAATTTTCTAGGTGCATCAGAGGCTTTCTCCCTGGCAGAGTCTAAGAGTGGTCTATTGCAGTACGGTAGTGCCCTCTGACGGTGAGTGTTGGCATTTGCAAAGTTTGGGCTCCCTTTTGACTTCACTCACGTTCCCTGACCCCTCTTCTGGTTGAGGGCTGTTTTTTTTGGATAGGAGGTAATCTATTTTTGAACTAGGGAAGTGAAAGAGAACAAAGTAAGTTAAGAAAAACTAAGAAAACAGTCTACTCTTCCAATAACTATCTTTACAAAACTGAACAGGCTTTATGAAGGAAGATGAAAATTATGCATAACTGTCCAAAATTTCTGCTAGATCTTTTGCTGATGTACCTGTGTGGTCTCTGTGATACCTGCCTTCGGGGATACCATGTGCCTCATGAACTCATTTTATGTAATGAAAATGTTGGAGATACCTGTCGCTTAAGCGGTTGAAAGCACCGTGCCTGCTGCAGTGAATAAGTTGTGAAGCCAAGCACGTTTTGTTCCTTTATTTAAATTCTAAGACAGCTCAGACATTGACAACGTTATCAAAAAACCTCATAGCATAAAAACAAAGGAATATACTGGCAAGGTACGTGGAACTTTGTAAAGATCTCCATATGCCAAAATACAAAGAGGAAACAAACGGCTTTGAGATCTCTGCCTACTTCATGTCTGCATGCTGTGTGCAAAGAGTAGAGTGCTTGTGCTGACTGACACAAGCAGTTAGTGGATCCTCTCACCCTTAAGGCTTGTTTAGTAATGCCTGAAAGCTAATAAAGCAAAGGGCTCAGCTACAGTTGCTTCCTCTGTCAGGATAAGGGCCATGTGCAGACACAATGAGAACGTGACTGCAGTGGAGAGCTTGGGAAGGAGCTGAAATAAAAACTAGGAGACTTAAATAGGTGGAAATGTAGATTAATAGAAGACTGAGAGGATAATGGAGGTGTATAGGTACTTGCCTGATGTATTGATGTCTGGTTTTTACCTCTTCTGATATTGTGCTTGAATATTTCTCTTGTTACTTCTTCTAATAACTTTGCTTTTACTAGCCGTGCAATCCTAATTGTACAGAAGTACAATCCTGATTTCTTTGCCCATCCTCTTTTTTAACTGTACATTATTTTAGCCTAATGTACTGTTTAAGTTCTTATGCAAGAACAAAAAAACTTGAACAATACCAATGATATCTTGCTAGCTCACATATGACTGAGTCCAAACTTTGTGGCGCATGGATGGAATTCCTACCTCGGAGCAACCTCATGCTTAACACAGTGTGTAAAGCTGTGAAATCTTCCATTGCCTTATTTAGTGACGCACCTGGCTAAGCTGTAGGTGACTGCACGCGCAAGTGAAATACGCTTATATGCAATTACTTTCCTTAATATTTCCCATGTATTTAAATACTGGTCGGATATTTCATCAGTGATGATATAAGCCAAAATGTTAGCTCTGTAGTTAGTGGGATGCCAAAATGCTTTGTCCTGTTGGTTACTTGTACTTGTCTTGAAGCAAGCAATCCACAGGGCTGTCAGAGCAGAGGAAAGCAAGGCAGACAGCCATATATCATAGTGTTTTGTGTCACTCTTACTGGAGTTGTCTTGCTGTCTTTTTTCTCTCTTTTTAATAATTTGATCTTTAACACTTCACCTAAGCTGGAAATCCTTGAAAAAG
Organism: Struthio camelus; assembly: GCF_040807025.1. Taxonomy (NCBI): domain Eukaryota; kingdom Metazoa; phylum Chordata; class Aves; order Struthioniformes; family Struthionidae; genus Struthio; species Struthio camelus. The sequence continues at coordinate 40,544,329 of NC_090948.1, forward strand.
GTTTCATCTTGTTACCGATGCTGAAGACTGTTGATACAGACCTACCTTTCACGTTTATCACCTGCATCTGGTCTGTACAAAGTTAAAATGTGGTGAAGACTGGCACTGTATGTGCTTCCTTCAATGCTGGCGGTACCAGAGCTGCAATTGTTGTGTTGTAACAAAGGGGAAGAACAGAAATGCGTTGGTGCAAGCATTGCTTTTTTTCCTGTTATGCTGTACAATAAAGAAACTGGCTTACTAGCTTTATACACAGTAGCATTTTAAATAAAATTTTTTCGTGTGAACTGAGTTCTCTACAGCAGTCTTTGGTGCAGTGGCTTTGTAATGAGTACCTAAGTTAATGTTGTATATGCTCCTCACAGAACCAATGCATTTAATACTTCAGTGGCTATTTTAACCTTCTAAACATGTTAATCATACCTTTTGAGCCTGCTCTCTCAAGTAGAAAATTCACAAACGTAGTTAATGCTAATCTATTTCTTACCAGTCTTTCTCTCGCGCAAATACATGGGGGAAAGAGAGCAAAATCTGATAGCTGGTGTCAAAACAGCTGCTGATGTGGAGCTTGAATTTCTGTTCAACTGTCCAAATAAACTGGCAGTTTGCATAATTTTTTTCAGTAAATATCTGACTGTAGTCTGAGGTGGAAGCTTTGAAACACTTAAGCTATTGAAATCCTGTCAGGTATCTGATTCTTGAGAGTAGATGTTTATAGGTTTCCAAATACTGGGACCTTGAGAGTCTTTAGTCATTTCGGATGTCATGTGTGGTCACTTCCACCTAGTCTTTAAAGACGACATGAGAACCTCTGTCAACATTGGATAGTAATCCCTCAGAGAAAGAGGAAAAATGTACTCTTGCCTTTGTGTACTTGACTCAATACATTCAGACGTGATGGTAAACTCGAAGCTCAAGACGACTGTTGTCTTGCCTTTTAAAAATTAGTAGTGTATCCTTTCTCAACATCCCTGAGCCTCCTTTTTGAAAAAGGGATGTCGCTCCAAGATTTATCCCAAAGTGCAAAGGATCCTGTAGTAAACATGGTGCTCGTTTGGCAACAAATCTCTGAAAGGAGGTATAAAGGCCATTGGTGGTCGAACGTGCTGAATGCTAGCATGCTGAGAAATAGTGTCCTTTGGTAGTTAAAATTACTCTTATTTGCCTCTGCTTTCGGCACAGTCCTCTTTATACCACCTTGTTTTGATGTTAGTTGCTCAAATTAACTTGGAATGTCAATATGCGAGTTAAATCCGTTTAAGTAGGTGGTGCGGTTCATGCAGTAGCCCAAAGCTACAACAGGTGGGAATATTAAGCCAGCTGCAGTGTGGGTGGGTGACTGCCTAATCTCCTGAGATGTGGCAAATGCCCTATGCAACAAAAAAGACCTTACCTTTTTACGTAAGGAAAATACATGAGAACCCAGGGTGGATCATTCTTAGGTGTGTGCCACTGTATCCTAGCAGCTACTGCATTTAGGCAATTTGGACTGTTCGTGACTCAGTAAAGGGCACAGAGAATAAAAACTTCAATTTTATTTTCATGTCTCTTCCTCCCCTCACCCCCCCCCACCCCCTCTATCTATGAATATCCCAAAGCAGGCAGAGTGTGCTGGTAGTGAAGTAATAACTAATTTACAGTTCATGAAGGTCAGTGCAATAAATTTTAGCAAGGTTCACTGGAGTCACAGAATTGCGGAGTAGTTGATGTTGGAAAGGGCCTCTGGAGATCTTCTAGTCCAACACCCCCCCTCCCCTTGCTCAAAGCAGGGTCAGCTAGCGCAGGCTTCTCAAGACCTTGTCCACTGGGCTTTTGAATGTCTCCAGAGCCAGAGATTCTACAACCTCTCTGGGCAACCGGTTCCAAGTGGTTGACCATCCTCACAAAAAAAAAAAAAAAATCTTATGTTTAAATGGAATTGTTTGTGTTTCTGTAGGTGCCCATTGCCTCTTGTCCTGTCACTGAACACCAGTGAGAAGAGTCTGGCTCATCATCTTTACATATGCTCCATATTGCCCCCCTCCCCAAAATCAGGTGTTTATAGGCATTGATAAGATTCCTGTTCCCTTTTCTTTTCCTTCTCCCCTCAAAAACTTCTCTTCTCCAGGCTCAAGGATTCTAGCTCTCAGCTGCTCCTAACGTATCAGATGCTCCAACCCTTAATCATCTTCGTGGCCCTCTGCTGAACTCACTTGAGTTTGTCCATCTCTCTTGCCTTGGGGAGCCCAGCACTGGGCACAGTGCTCCAGATGTGGCCTCACCCATGCTAAGGGGGGAAGGATCATCTCCCTTGACCTGCTGGCAATGCTCTTCCTAATACAGCCTGGGAGGCTGTTGGTCTTTGCTGCAAGGGCAAATGGCTGGCTCGTGTTCAAGTTGATGCCCACCACCAGGCCCCCCTAGTCTTTTCTGCCAAGCTGCTCTCCCACTGATCAGCTCCTAGCATGTACTGGTGCATCCTTAAGAACATATTTGAAAAAGCTTCTGGCAGCCCTCAAGAAATAGAAAGTGTTTTTTTTTTATCTACACCTAAGAAGTAATGCCTGTCTTCTGAAGTACAAAGTGTATTGATTCCCATGAATTTTAGATGAAATGACCTTGAAGCATAAACTCTGTGAGTGCTGTTCCTGCAACCCCATACTCCTGACTGCTCTCTTACGCATTTGTTGCCGCTGTACACAGAGGAAGAAACCAGAACTAAACAAGAGTAAAAGTGTTTGAAGTAGGTCCTTGCTTGAGGTCTCCTAATGTGTGGTCTGCCTTTGTCTTCTGAGTTTTAAATCCCTCTAAACTGTGCGGTGTGCTTTGTTCCACAGTCCAAAATGCTTTAGTTCCCAAAAACTAATGGAAACATACTGTATGGTTATGTGCTGTTCTTCGGTACCCTGTTACGTTTGCTATAAAGATGGTTGTGCTTAGAGTAGGTATGTTCATGTTTTACTTTTCCACAAAACATTAGGAGCTTAATAGATATTGCTAGGTTGATAGGAGTGAAAACCTCTGATATTCTTTAGTTTTCAGGTTTGGAGGACGCATCTCTTGATGTGAGATGAACCAAAATTTTTAAGTTTCTGCTTCTTGTTCAGTTTGTAACCGTATTTGTCTTGTTTCCATGGGATAAACATCGGTTACAGGGAAGCCTGTTATGTTTTTAACGATAACTTACGTTTTTATCTTCTTCCTAGAAGTGACGGTGGTTTACCAAAATGGGTTACCTGTTATTTCTGTGAATCTTCCATCCCGACGTGAACGTTGCCAGTTCACGCTTAAACCTATCTCAGACTCGGTTGGTGTGTTCTTGCAACAGCTGCAAGCGGAGGACCGGGGAATTGATCGGGTTGCAATCTACTCAGCAGGTACTATTGCGTGCAGACTAATTGATTTACTTGTTTGTTGGCTGTTTTTGTCTTACCTTTAACTTTTTAAGTAAGAGCTTGTTATGGAGTGAGTTCTCGGACGCCCTGGAAAAAGCAGAAGTGTCGTTTTTAGAGTGGGAGTGTTCTGTTAGTTGTCTGCACGTGATCAGGTCTGTCAAGGAAACGTTTGACTGAATAAATGGAGCGTATAGAGTGAATAGAGAGGAAGCAGTTCCTAATGCTTAGCTTCAGTCTTGAAGGTTCTGTAACAACAAAAGACGTAACCTTTATTGTTTCTTCGCTTATATCCAAGTGACTTTGAAATATTGAACAAGAGCGTAGTAGCCCATGCTGCAGCACTTATGCTAATTGTGTGGGTATAGCAGCCCTGGAGCACTGAAAAGTTATGCTAGTTTTCGGGAAGGATTGATGCTTGAGGTTCTGAAGATGGTAACTGATAATGCAAGGTTGATATTCAGAATGCAAATCATTGTTACAGACAACTGAAAAGCCTATACTCAAGATATTTATGAAAATATAAACAGCTGTTGTTTTCAGTTGTTTTTGCCTGAAGCCCCTCATAATCTTGTCAAGTATACTTTCTCAATTTACCTTTGTAGGATTAACATCAAAGTTTTAGGTGAACGCTTCCTACTGTGTAGTGTGAAGATTCAAGTTGTTTATATAGAGGTTCTAATCAATTTGTAAGGAACTGGGTGTAAAAAGTGGTGTGGGGGAAACAGCGTTTCACTTAGCTAATTAAAACGCAATTGTATTTCACTGAAAACATCCTATTTCATTGTGTCTAACTCAAACGCTATGCTGCGCTAGTTACCAAGGCTCTGAAACGTTGTTAGGGTGTCTTCTAAGAGTGACATAAGAACAGATGTTTCATTGAAGGCCTTGGCCTGGGAGGGAGGTGATGCCAAAGCTGTCAAACTAAAAGGATGGAAATAATCATCTTTAATAAATTAAAAGGATGGAAATAGTCATCGTTAGTGCTAGTATGGAGAGGTGAAAGTCACTGAAGTGAATTGTGTTGCAGAATGCGGTAAAATATTCAGCTTTCATACAGTGGGATGAAGGGGACTGACTTTTATAAGACGACCCCAAAAATCATGTATTTAGAAAAGCAACTCCGTACCTTGTTTAGCTATTATTTGCCAGGTAAGATCTCTTAGTCTGTACATCCAGCTTTACAGAGAGTGTTGTCAATGAAAAACAGTCCTACAACTGGATTTAGGATACTGTTACAGCCTGCTTAGCACAAGCGCAGCATGTTTAGAGGCTTTGTTTCTACTGTTGAACAAATTCACTTGTGTTTGCCTTACAGATGGTACTCGTGTTGCCTCCTCCACAGGCATAGATTTGCTTCTGCTGGATGACTTCAAGCTGATTATTAATGATGTCACGTACCTTGTTAGACCACCAAAGAGAGGTAAACCAACCAAGTAAACTCCAAATACGCATTTCGGCATTCAGTTCCCTGTAATTGCAGCGTGCTTTACTAACCCGTAGAAATAACACTTCGTGTTCTTGAAAATTAAATCTTGCAGTTCCTAATCCTGCCTTCTCAGTCTAATTTAGTTATATCTATAATCATAGAGTAGTCAATATTAGGAAACAAATACTCATTTTGTTCAGGGCCAGTATGCCTCATAAGAGGAATAAAAGAAGAAATGGTGGAGGGAAACCAATTTAACCTTTTTAACTCATTGTGAAGGAGTTGAATACAAAGCAAGAATCACATTGGAACTCCTGTTACCTGATTTGAAAGACTAAACCCTTTCCCTAGCCTGGAAGTAGGGATTTTTGTTTCCTTTGAGCGTGGCACTTTATTGCAAGCCAACCTTGAAACCTTGTTAGCTGGCAAACAGTGAAGTTAATAATAGTGCTCTTACAAGGTCGCATTGCTAAGAAACCTAGTAGGAAGGGAAACCAGCCTATTTTGAATCAATAGTGAAATCATTTTAAATAGTTGGCTTCAGCAACTTGTTTAACTTCTAGGTCTGAAAACTCACGAGAAGATTTTGAGGCGCTGTAGACTTACTGAACGAGGCAGAAAGCTAATATTTTCATCTTTCCCCTACCCTTTCATATAGGTAGCTGTTGGATAAAATGAAGTTCTAGGTCCCTGCGTGCCCTTACTTAATTTGTTTTAGCCCTGTAGTCAGGCAAGCAAAATAAGAAAGGTTTATGACTGTTTGAGTTCAGATGGTGGGAATACCTTCTGCTGTCTATCTGGATGTTCTACGTATGCTTTTGGATTTTCTTACGCCTCTCTCTTCAAGTAACAGTTTACGGACAAAATCATTCATAGGGCAGAAGCTGAGAGGGAGCTGTCGATGCTCCTTTTACTGTGTTAGACAGTTTGAATAAGGCAATGTGTTAAAGCAAGTTGATCTATCAAAAAATTAGAGGATTCTCATGATATCTTTTGGGTCTGAGACTGCCTTGGGTGACCGACTTCTAGGAAGTTCTGCGGATAAGTGCTGTTTTCTCTGTAGGACTGTAGTTGGTTTCCTTTTTTGCAAGGAAAACAAAAATAATAATGAAAACAAAGGTTTTCAGTGTTTTATTGACCACAGTATAAAAATACTGCGTAAAAAAGAAAGTTTTGGTGACTTGGGCAACTCTGTGAAGCCACTTGTTCTTGGTATGCAACAGGTACCTTGATTTGGGAGTGCAGTGTGCGAGATGCCATTTCTCCCCTCACTCAGGGTTAGACTGATCTCCCCCTGGAGATGGTTTTTACAATCGTTTTAAGAGTATTTTAACAGCAAGCTCTCCGTTAAGACTGGATATCTAAGCTGGATGGGTCAATGTGGAACAACATGAAAATGTTTCTCTCTCTTCTCGCCTTACTGCTGTGAGTCCTGAATAAAGTATTTTCACAGGCTTCTGAGGCTGTTATGCACCAAGGAAATGGAGAATTTTAACAAGATTTCTCTTCTAATTGTTAGCCCCTGAGACCAGGTGGGAGAATTAGGCCCAACTGATGTAGTCGATAATTTTCAGTACAACTAAATGAAAATGCGAACATTATGCCTATTTCTGTATTGGAGAAACTGCTGTCCTAAGATAAGGCAATTTATACATCACGCCCACCTACTGTTTGAAAGAGCAAAGTCTCTGTGTTAGCGAGCTGGTATGTTTTTGGTTATAGCTTGCTTGCATGATCTACCCATTGTGCGCTGGCAGGATGAGGTCTAAGATCACCTAGGTGGCATGAAATTGCCACCTCCGATTCGTTTGCTGAGGAAACTTCTATAGTTAGCTTCTATTAAAATTAATGTGCCTGTAAGTAGGCACTGAAATCAATTTGGTTAAACTTTTCAGCTATTGCTTTTTATTTTAGAAAATCAGCCTGTGTATTTTGAAACGTGAGTGCTAGAATGCTGCAGTCTGAAATGCTAAGTACTCTCTGACAGTCGCTTCATGTGGGTTTTTTCATGTGGGTTTTTTCTTCGCAGTCAAATTAAAGACATTTAGCTTTGAGGCGGGGGGAACATGCTTTGCTTACTGTGTACTTTGGCATGGACAACTGAATTATTTCTTTCCCTCAGGCTGCTAATGTTAGAACTTAAACTGTTTAAAGCTTTTCATGGGTCAGAACTTTTTCGTTTGTTGCTTGAGCGTTGCAAGCCAAGACCAGCTTCCCCAGAAAGTAGGGTGCTGCAGTTTTCCTAAGTTGGTTCTGCTTTCTATGCTGATAAAATGATGTTTAGAGAAGATAACCTACGGTGCAAGCCCAAGGACATTACGCAAATTTAACGTCAATTTTTTCTTATTGCTTCGTTTGGCTAGTAGTTCTTTTGCTTTATTTCAAAACTTAGGTGTTTTGTATGGAGTGCGTAGTGTAATGTCACTAGTCACGACTCCTTTACAAGCTTGTTTCTTTGATGAATGCTCCTGATTTTGAAATACTGGGATAAAGGCTATTTCAATTAATAGCCTTGTTATTTATTTGCTTGCAGCTAGGTAGAATTTTGTGGCCGTATAGGCAGTTCAGTAAGGGATTGCCCTCTGAATGTTTGGAACCAATTCCTAGCATCAGTATATGGAATAATTATCGTAAGACTGCATGTTCTGGGGACCACTCACACAAGATCCTCATCTGCTGTCTTCAATAACTACAGCTGCTCATGGACTATAGTCTGCTTGAATTCTGGCCGTTTCTTGACAGCTGGTGTGATGGGTCATACTATTCAGCTGTTCATTTATCTTCATTGTCTTTTGTATAAAAATGGATCTGAAGTAGCTGTAGATAATCCAGCAAGCTACTCGTATCTTCTTTTTTTCCTATTTTTATCAAATTTTAGGCATATTTAGTAGTAAAGCCTGGTTTTCTTTTGAAGAAATTACATTGTCCTAGAGTGCTGGAGCTCTCCGAAAGGCTTTTGTGTTGGAAAGATAGTTTCATACGTTTCCTGTGCAGAGTAATATCGATTTCTGAAGAATCTATAAGGAGTTGTGTGGATAAATGCATATAAAGCACTCTCTCTCTTTCCTAGAGCTCTTAAGCCACGAAGATGCAACCACGCTGAATGATGTCAAGACATTGGTTCAGCAGTTGTATACCGCCTTGTGCATTGAGGAGCACCAGCTGAACAAGGAGAAGGAGCTGATAGGGAGACTAGAGGAACTGAAGGAGCAGCTAGCACCGTTAGAAAAAGTGAGAAGTGAAGCGTCTCATTGTATTTGACTTATCCTCCAAACACCAGATTAATTTATTTCAAGATTGTAATTAGATCCCTGACACGCTTCAAATAGTTTTAAGATCAGTGAAGCAGAAGATGGCACTAAATCTATATCAAGCTATGTCTGTTTCTGCAAAAGTATTTTATTTCCTTGCTTTATATAATTGGAAATGAACTTGGTAATAAATAGAAAGATTGGTGCTTATACCACGAAATATCCCTGCAAACATAGAGAAGTAAGCATCTTTGCTAAGTATCCAGAGTATGCTCAAAGTAAAATAAAGGTGATGGGGAGGTACTGATGGAAAAGACATTTAGAGATGTCTATGTAACCTAGGGTTAGATCACGTATCTCAAACAACGTAGGATTTTGTGTTGATAGAGAGCATTGTTTTTGTGTTTTAATGATCACATCAGTACAATGTTTTTTGAGAATACAAGGCACGTATTTCTTTTTTTCTGCAGGTAAGGATGGAGCTGAGCAGGAAGGCAGAGAAGAGGACAACCTTGGTTTTATGGGGAGGGCTGGCCTACATGGCCACTCAGTTTGGGATTCTGGCCCGCCTCACCTGGTGGGAATATTCTTGGGACATTATGGAACCAGTCACCTATTTCATCACCTATGGTAGTGCCATGGCAATGTATGCTTATTTCGTAATGACTCGCCAGGTAGGACATGTTGTGCTGATGTTGACACTTCAATAGAAGACTTGATTTGAGCTCTACTCCCTAGAAAAAATACAAAAACTGTATCTATTAGATGTCAGTTAACCCCTTCCCTCCTCTGTCAGAGTCTGGATGCCCCTTGATTTAGTTTTTGCTTTGCAGAGTGCCGGGGTATTCTTGTGGAGTTGCTTGGTGGTGGTCATCGCGGATTTCCTGATCGTCCTAGCCATAGATGCTTGTGTACGCTCTATGGTTGACTGGGTTTAGCTATACAGGTTCATGTACTGACAGATAATATTTTCTACCTCCACCCCCCAATAGACGTTCACTTGCAGTGCAATTAAGTTGTGCTCTACCCTGTAGTCTCTAAGTATCGTGACTTAGCAGTTCAAATAAACTACGGGCACAAGAGGTACCTTCTGAGTTTCAAGGAAGCAGACTTCTCTGACATACGAGATGCTCACCTTTCTAAAGAGACAAGAAGGGCTCAGAAAACATGTAGAAAACGCTTCTCTTTGGGTGTGTCATGGATCTGGCCTCTTATCCAGAAGTAACAGATCTATTTGGATCCTCGCCCTTTGGTACGATCCCAGATCTATTGGCACTCTGGCTAAGTCTTTGGAAACTAGTCCTGCTCCGATGTTGGGAAGTCTTTGGACGAAACAGAGGTGTGCTTCTCTGAGTCCTCGCAGTAGTGACAGATTCTTGGCGGGGTTTTCTAGTACGTGGTTTGTCTTATCACTCCTTCATAATCCCACCCAAATGATGAGGGAGGAAGGACTCAGAGGGTCTCAGACCACCAAAATAGATGCTGTGGGTGTTCCAGCATAGTCTCCCAAGGGTCCGTGTCAGCTGCCTGATTTCAAGGATTGAGGACACATGTGCCACTGTCAACATTATTTTCTGCCAAGTCCATTTGGGACTTCTGTCATGTTTGAACTCAGAGTTGATGTTTTGATCAAGTCTGTTTCAACTGGTACCCTTTCTGACAGACTTAAAACCTCAGTAGTTCAGGGATGGCTTGCCTCTGAACGCAGCTTTTCTCCATCTTACAATCTTACCATCATCGCTGGACGCATGCCAGAGAAAGAGATGGCGTAATATTCTAGTGCAAGGGATAGTTTACTTCAGCAGACAGACCTGTGCTTTGCAGAGGTTGTGTGGGATTCAGCTGAACAGCATCGTCTGTGCCCCGTTGACTCCGAGCTCTGCTGCTCTGAGTTACCTTCATGTTCTAAAAAGCTGTGACTTGTTGCAGTGCAGTATCCCTGGCAAAAGCTATGGTATGGGATTTTTGTTCTTGCCTGCGCAGCTTGGTGGAGAGATGAACTCATAACTGTTGTTGTGATGAACTCAACTATTGTTGCTTTAATTAGCCATTGTGTATTTATGATGCTAAGAAAAAGCAAGTAAAGGCTATATTACAGAGGCTCATTCTGGTATTTTTTTTTTAAAGAGGCAGGTTGTTAACACTGGGAGGTAAAAGAATAGTTAGCCTGATGTTTTAGACTGTAGCTTTTTTTTTGTTCATCTCCCAACTGCCAGCGGGTGAGAACCCTGTGAAACGTTTTAGTTTTTGTTCTTTATGCACGGAAAGATGCACGCATTCAGGACAGGAGAGATGCTACTGCAACTCACCATCAAAGTATAAGAACACACCAGGGAAAGGAGCAAATGCCTGGCTGAGCTTAGACAATGCTGTCTAGTCTTGTGTCTTAATTGACAGAAATTAGTTATCCTCCCAAAATCACATCTGATACATGCTGGGTGAATTGTATCCTGTGTTGGGATGCTTTATTCTTATGTTTTCTCCTTGTCTATTTCTAGGAGTATGCTTATCCAGATGCCAGAGACAGACAGTACTTATTATTTTTCCATAAAGGAGCCAAAAAGACACGATTTGATCTAGAGAAATACAATCAACTCAAGGATGCAATCGCTCAGGTAAGGAGAATTTCTCCAGAACTAAAAAGACAAAGAACCTAGCTTGCTTGTTGGTTTGGCAGCTGCTATTAATAGATGCACCTCAAAGAAGAATGGATGCCTTAAGTTTTCGGCCTATTTTCTTGTCACAGCCCCAATGCAATCACTGAATTGGCTTTGATCTGCCCAGGAATGGAGTTGCTGGATATATAAATCAACATCAAACAGTTGCCTGGATCTATCCATAAGGATCTTTTAGAAACTGCTGGCAAATCTTGAATTGCTTCAAGCACTTGGCCCTAAGAGGGCCCTAGTTCAAGATTTCCTTTCTTCTTTGTTCCTACACACCAGATAGATTTAGTGAAGAGTGAAGGCTTGCATCCATTCAGTTCACGTCCTGCTGACATAACACTTGAGTACCCGGGATTGCAGACCTGGAAAATAGTGTTCGAAAGTGAAGCTATCTTGTTAGAGGAGATGAGAGCGGATTTTTCATATTCTAGTTGAAGGCCGTTGTGGCAGTCTGTCTGCATTGCGGGATCAGATATTTCCCTCTGTGGAAGGGAGACAGGAGCAGAAAGAGCAGAGCTACCACATCCTCTTTTCCCTATTCCATATCATTCTCTGCTTATTCACAGGCTCTGGAAACGACAGTGTAGGATATTCAGGGCAAATTGTCCTTTCCTTGCCTTGGAGGAGGAGCTACGTGAGGAGTAGACAGAGATCAAGACTGTGCTTTGAATGAAAAAAACCCAGTTTTCTCAGGCTGTGTCGAATACTGATCCCGTTTATTTGGTTTGGTTTTTTTAGTTGATTTAAGTTTTGCGGGTTGTTTTGTGTTTTCTTCTAGTGTCAACCATGCTCATTAACTAGAGCGTGTATGTACTTCTGAAGAATGAGGGAGATGAGGACTGAGTGAGTTTATGCAGATCATATCTTCCCTACTATTTTTCTTTACTTTAGTTCCCTTCACAAAGCACAGCTCTTCCACATGGTAGATCTGCACATCTCAATTGCAGCCTCTAGGTTTTGGCTCTGCTACAGTCACAGCATGGGTTTTTTTTCTTTTCTTTTTTCTTTTCTTTTCTTTTTTTTTTCCTTAGTGGTTGAATGTAGGCAAGTTGCGAGAGATACAGAGCCAAGATCTTTCAGGAAGTGCTGGAAATGGTTTTCCCTAAATCTCAGCCTGTGACTTTGTTTTACTCTTTATCCGCTTCCCTCCTGGATAGGAGAAACAAGGAAATATAAAAAAGCTTTCCATTTTGTAGAGGGGCATGGGATTGGAGAAGGTGAATTGGGAGCCTGTTCTTTATAATATATTTTTTACTTTTAGGCAGAATTGGACCTTAAGAGGCTTCGAGATCCACTGCAGGTTCACCTGCCCATCCAGCAAATTGATGAAAAGGACTGATCAGCCAAGAAGCTCTGAACCCCGGCAAAAAACCTGTTCATAGCTCTTGCCTTTTTAATTAAAGCATTGCAGGTGGAAGCTGGGAGATGGTGTCAGGGTGGAGGGTTTTTACCTTTAATCAAGACAAAGGACTGTAAGGGAGGGAAACATCTTAAATCGGAAGATGGGGCATTGTGGAATGCCTAGCTCTGAAAAGGGCTTGGCAAATAGTCACCTTTAAAACTGTCTGAATGACAATTATGTACAAATACAGGATTGGGGGGGTTTCATGAAAAGAATGTAATGCTGGGATAGGGGTGTCTTCTTCCAGTTTTGCAGGGTCTGCCCCTTGATAAGACACCAGCAGCCTGCTTAGCTTTTTAAATTTTCCTTTATCTGATTCAGATCTCTGTCTTTCTCTCTCAAAAAAAGAAAAAGGGAAAAAAAAAAACCCACAGAATCCAAGCCACCTGGAGCCATGCCTGGTGATCGGAACTTGCGCTCCATCACCATTAACACGCACACTTCTGATCAGACCTGGTCTCTTTTATAAAGTTACTACAAGACTGCTTTCTACTGGAAAACCGTGAGCTTCTCTTCCCCAGCCCACCCCATGTGCTCCACTGACTTCCTCCTTTGCTTATTTGTAGCACAGATTGATTGTAGCCAAGTGAGAGAAGGAACAAGTTTTGTTCTGGACATTTGATAATTGATATTTTGGATTATTCCTTAACTACATAAATTTTGAGTCGCAGTGCTCTTGAGCTCCTCCTAGAAATCAATGGCAGCATTGCATGAGAGTTTTTATATTCAGTCTTAAGAGAGGGAGATTCCCCTCTTCCCACCCCAGATCTGATAGCCACCTGGACTGTGAAATTATGAAGACTTAAAGGATTATGAAACTGGCTCAGAATCATGACTCCTGTTTAACTGAACAGTGTTAGAACATGGAATAATTAAACTTGATATTTGACTGCTTGTGTAACAAGATAAAAGGTCTCACACATGATCAAAACATTTTCCTTGTTGGGAGGCTTTTTGAAAGCCCAGGCCTCTTACAGTGCAAGACAGAACTATTTCAGTTCCCTAGTGCACTTTCCCCTACTTAAGTAGCTTTAAATGAACTTTGCGCCCACAGATCAGGATTTCTTAGGAGTGGCTAATGACATCGCTTGTTCTTAGCTAAAAGAAATAGAGGAAGGGAAGTCAAGCCGTTGCCCTCTCTCCTAGCCAAGACTGACTGATTTCTAAGCAGATAAAACATCTCTTGTTTTGAAGTGGGTCAGCCTCTTTTTTTAGCATCCTGCTGATAAATGCTGTGGAGACAGGATGAAGGTGGTAGAAATGCACTAAGCTTTATATATGGAAAAGCCGGCTGCTTTTTTTGACGTTTCACTACTACTCCTCACTGTGTCATGGCAAGAGGCTTCCATTTTTTGGAGAACCATGTCTGAAAAAAAAAAAATCAGTATTAACCAGACGCCAGGTGCCTTGCAGATGTGGAAACACAGCTGGGATTGCTGCCTCTTCTCACTCAATGGCATGTTGGACTGAATGGGTGCATGTTTCTAGTTTTACCCCCTCCCCTTTTCCCTCTGTCTTTCAATTTAATTATATTGTGTGATTATTTTTTTTTATCTGTTTTATCCTGTTTGGGTGATGATTTTAAAGGGAAAAAAAAGGAACACAATCCTGTAGCTGAATCCTTGGTGTGTGTTTGGGATGAGGGAGGGAGCATGGAGAAAAGTCCTTCTTTAAGAAAAAAAAAAAATACTGAACATGTGTAAAATCCTGTATCATTTATGAAATATGTATAAAAGAGCAATGTACTTCTGGAACAATAAATAACTATTCAATTTTTGAATCTGTGCTCTTGAATAACATTTATTTCCCCCAGCTGAGACAAGATTAACATATATGTGGCAGCTGTCTCCTGAGTTTCCTTCGTTTCTCTTTGTTTAGGTTATTTCTTCCTGACCTTACATCACTGAGGCCGTGGTGGTGCAGATAATAGCTTTCCTGAAGAAGCTTGGATGGAGATCTTGCTGCCATATCTAGCTGCGTAACACAGGGATCTCAGGAGCAGTCGAGGTGGTGAGATAGATGTAGAGCTGTTTGGTCTACTAAAGGTCTACTCTTGTTTGACCAGCGGAGTAGCTCCCTGTGGAAGCTAACAAAATCTGGAGCCATATGGCAGGTTGCAGGATAAGAATATATATTCATGGGCACGTAACACCTAGCAACCTCAAACATATCAAATGGTGTCAAGCGTATTTCAGTTAGAAGGCTCTATATTGCATTCCATTTTCAGAGGAAAATTGAAGTTTTAAGATTTTTGTCCCTTTCTCCTGGGGCCCTTGAATGGCTATGGTCTGGTTTGTAATGACCACCTCTTTCGTTCATCGAGATTGGAAATCAGCAGAGGGTGTACTTTGTCCCAAGTTTATAGGGTGCTAGGGTGAGATGTTAGATGCTGGAAGATTTTTATCATGATGTGTGTTCAGATAGGCCTCTTTTGGGATTTTAAAACAGAGAGGAGGGACTGGAAGCTGTTAGTCAATGTGACCTGCCTTTAATTACTATTGAAATTTAGTGCAACAATAAAAAGCCTTTTCCTCCCAGCAGCTGCTAGCCTGTTGCCCTGTATAGGTGAGCTGCTACCCTCCCTGTGGCATAAGAACTAGTCCGAATTGGCATCCAGAAGAACTCAAGACTTGGACATCTGCCACTAAAATATTTTGAAAGCAGGAAAATGCTGTGACAAAATTGTACCTGCACATGCCTTGATGTTGTTTTAGAGATGGTGTGGCGAAAGGAGAAGTAAACTAAATCTACACCTGTGCCCTGAAACGTGGGCTCCCCTGGGGGGCTCCTGTTTGTCTGTACCCCTGGAAGCTTACTTTCTTACTCCTCCCTGCACTTCCAAGTGCATGTTGTCTCTGCTGGTGCTGGGTGGCACACCACAGACCTCAGGAACTCAAATCTTGGTGCTTCTGCTTTTGCTCTCCTCGAATGGTAACGTTCACGAGGACGATATTCATTCTTCTCCTTTATGTTGTTTTATAGCAACGTTGACAAACTGGTTTGCAATAGATATTTCGTGTCTATAAGCCAGGCGGGTAACAGTGTCATGTCCTGCTGGAAGTGTTTTAAGAGCAGGCAACGCTGCTTGAATCTTACTGCAGCACTCTGTTCTTACAACCCAATGATGGATAAACAGCGTCGTGTGCTACAGTGCTCAGCTGCTACTTTTCTCTTCCTACTAACTTCAGTTTTCATTTGTTTAACCTCTCTTCCCTTCCTTGATATGAGGGAGCTTGCAAATAAATACATGTACAACTTATAATTGTCTGGAGAAGTTCGTTAGGTTGCTTTTTGCCATGCCTGCAAGGTCCTAGCTTGCAAGCCTTTCTAGGGGGAGGTGTCGTGGCTCTTTGTTTCTGAAGACCAAAGAAGAAACCTTCTCTCTCTTTCCCTGTAGCTCTTCCTACGTGAAGGCAGTGGTGGTGATTACCTTGTACGAGCTCTTGCTCTTTTTCCATGTTGGTTCTAAGAGGGTTTGTATGATACTCTGAAACTGCTGTTGGCTGTCACATCTTTGCAGTATGTCAGTCAAGTAAGCTGGCTACCCTGTGATGTTCTTCTGAGTAAGTGGAACATTTTACTTGATCTACTTTTTGTGTGGAATCGTAAATCTGAAGCGCTGTTTACTGTGCCACGTTGTGTGCCTCTATTTTCCCTTTTCGCTTGAGGTAGAAGCTTTTTCGTATTTTAAATATATTTCTATCCACCCCTAGAGATTCCAGTTATTTCAGTTTTATTTCTTTACTGACATTAAAGGGGTGAGAATTAGAATATGGGAATGAAAATTGAACTTGCTATATACCTTAGTCCTGAAGTATTAAGAGAAGCTGGTGCTATGGTGTAGCATTGTGACTCTGAACTTGTAAGAGATAGGTTCTGCTCCTGTTTCTGCTACTGACTGGTTTAGTGGTAGTGGCTATGCCATCTCTATGCGTGGATTTCTCCATCTTCAAATTGAAGATTAAGGAAAAAATACGGGGCTCTGTAGAACCTCTGGGGAAAAAACCCTCAAAATACCAAGTTCAGCATCACGGGGCTCCTGTAAGTGAAAGGAGATAATAAGTGCTCTTCACGGGGAGTCATGTTCTATTTGATTTTAATGTGATCTTGATTTTTTTTTACTTGTTGAACATGCTCATTCTTCACCAAACTCGTATTCACTCCCTGATCTCAATGGCCCTTCCCATTGGCACTGTGTCCTGGGACAAACTGTTTACAGAAACAAGAGCTATCTAGAAGTCCTTGACATTCTTGCAATCCATCTCAGCAGCCTGTCAAGGCTTATTGTAAACATACATCCTCAAATCAGTTGCAGACAGGGATCCTGTCGCATATGTCGGCCTCTCAGCGGCAGGAAGTGCTGATTAGCTCTTCCGCCTGCCCCTTCTAGACAGGCTACACTAGTTACGCTCCTGCAGCAAAGGCTTTTCTTGACACGCCTCACTTTTCATCAGTCATTGGTGTGTCTTGAGAGGTGGCTCTGATGAAGGGAAAAGGCCAGCTTCAGCAAATACTAGAGGGTCTTTATTCACTAGTCCATTATAAACAAGCAGCATGATGCTTTCCAGCCTAGCCGACTCTTTGAAGACTTCAGCTTCCTTGTGTGAGGTTAAGCTGTCTACACCTCTGGGAGAGGTGAGAGGTTTGGTTGCCACCTACAAAACTACAGACGTGGAACTGTCTTAACTGCTTCCTCTTCAGCTATCCTAGCTGCTTCTGCCCTAAATGAGTCCAACCCGGAGAACGCGCATAAGACAAAAACTAGCTCTCTATTTTCCAGCACTCTTTCTTGTGTTTAGAATAGACATACCTGGACTTAGACTGGGGTAGGTTTCGAAGGTCATCTCCCTTGAGTACCAAAATAAAATCCCAGGTCTCTATTTATTTTAATATCGTCTTCTGCCCCTTGCATCTTTTTGCCTGCACTGACAGCTCCTTTTAGGAAATACTAAAGTGATCCCAATTCTTCTCTCTGCTTGGGAACTCAGGCTGGCTAATCTCTGAGGGTGCCTCAATCCAAGGTGTCAAGCCACGCGGGAGTGGAAGCAGAGGTCAGGAAAAGTAGGTTTACCAGATCTGTCTAAGGAGTGCAGGCCCTACGGTATCTAGAGCACTTGCTTGATCTTGAGTTCTCTTCCCCCTCTGGAGACTCTGTTAGGCAAAAGATCAATTTTTCCTTTTTCCTACTGGGAGTAAGTGCTCCAGTTCCTTGAGGCAAAGACTTGCACTGGTCCGGATTGCACTCTAATACAGGCGGCTATTATTGATGTGGGAACCAGAACTATGGATGTCAGCAGAGGGACCATGCAAAAGTAATAAAAGAGCTGCCTCTGGTGTTTCTTCCTGGAGTCTCACATGATCTTTGTCTTTCCTGTGGATCCCAAGGATGCTTGGAGGCAGCACACTGGACCTTCTGTAGCTTTAGACTTTTTCTTTGAACTAGATACTTGTGATTTTGGAAGTGTTGACTTTGGGAACGCTGGGGCCTCTCCTTTCTTAGTCCTTCTTGGAGAGCCTGAAAGGTGCTGTTTTGAGACCCTAGAGGCTTTAGAACTGTGTGAAAGGGGATTAGGATGCGGTTTATTTCCATATGTTAATTGTCAGTTGTCAGTCACTTGGACATAACTGTCAAAACATTATCTTGTCAGACCTAATGCACCACCTCCGAAAATAAAGACAGCTGGTAATGAAACAGTCCAGAGAGAAATATGCACACCTCTAACACAAATAGAAAATTCAATTCAAACTTGTCAGTTTTATTTACCTGGGATCATAAGAATAAATCAAACTCTGAATGAAAATAGCAAAACACAACTTCCTCTGGCTTGCTGTATTATTCTCTGTTCAATTTTAGTTTCTCTTCTGGGAATTCACATAATCACCTCTGAGTGTTATCTGCCCTGCTAGCTTTGCATATAATGACTTTGTTCTCCTTTCCTGTTGTTGAAAAAAACTTTCTGGTACTGCGCAGCTGTCAGCACAATATAACCACAGAGATTTCTTTTGTTGGTGGGAGCAATGATAGTCACTTATAAAGCTTCTTTCATCATTCACTGGAGTCATTCACCACTTAAAAAAAACCCTCGACTGCTAGGGTGGAGCAGAGCAGCACATAGCACTTCACTGCCAAGGGAACACCCAGACAGAGAGACCACTGAGGACTTTCTGCAGTGTAAAGTATAGGTGCCACCTCTATGCAAAGCAGGCATGTACCCAACTTCCCATCTTGTGCAATGCAAGTTAAGAAAAACGGAGCCAAGATTTTTTTTTTCCACTTGACTTGAAGCAAGGACGTCAGGCTCCAAGTTCTTCCTTGCATCAGCCTGCTGCAGAAATGCAGGCTGTGAGAGAAATGGGAAATGGCCACACTTGCTTGATTGTGGAATTGGTGGAGGCTAACTGTACTCTTTGCCGATGGATAGCTTTCTGCCTGGGGGAGGGTTTGAACTATTGTTCAAATAGCAAGCGAGACCTGTGTGTATGTATGTATGTGTGTGTATATGTATACATACATCTGCATACATATATATTAAAAACACAGCTATGAATCTATCCTCTGCAACTGAGGAGGAGCTACAGCTAGTAGGAAGAGAGCAAAGGTCCCTTTCTGTTCATTCCAGTTGTCCTTGGTATCTCTTGCTGCTCATCATGGAGCTTGCTTTGCTTTAGTAGAGAAAGGATTTAAGAAGTAAGCTGGGGACTAGCACATTCATTTCATCTGTACCCAGAGCACATAGTTGTGATCTGCAACTCCACCCAGTTTGGTTTGAACCAGTAAGGCAGAAGTTTTTCAATTTTTCAGTTTTGCATTGAAGTAAATTCAGCACTTGTTGGATGTTGACTTTTTGGGTTTGTTTTTTTTTTCCCCTGAAGGCAGAGAACACAAGAGCACTGCAGGGAAACTTCTTTATTAGACTTCTTTAATAATCTGGCTAAAGTGGTCAGGGTAAGCGACCAGGAGTGGAAAGAGTCTTGTCTAACATGAGAACAGCTTGTTTCTCTGCAGGACACTAGTCCTTCACTTTGACTGATGTTCCTATTGTAGCACTACTTGAGGCACTCGTCTGCAATCTCTGCTCGGAAGGCTCACTTTTCCTTTGGCCACTATTTCCTGCAGTTAAGGCTCTCTAGCTGGCGTTTTCTGACTGGGGGAAGCCGTGAAGTCATATGACTTGTGGAAGGAGCAGAGATAACAAGCACCAATCTTTTCTTCTCCATCCCTTCAGGATGTCTGGGTGTCCCCTGCTCAGAATTCTTCTCCAGATAAGATAGTGGAGGTGTCGCTATGGGGCAGTCGGGCAAGAAAACAATAGCGGGGTGAGTCCAAAAACAAAATCGATCAGTAAGTACATCTCTGTTGTCAGTAAGGGGCAAGAGCTGCTCTGAGGAGGTCAAGGTTGGACCTGTACCCCATATCCCTTCAGCTTCTTCCTCTGATAAATCTCCAGGAGAGCTATCCCAGTTGCTGTTCAGAAAGCTTGGGGTCAGAAGCTCTACCAAGAGGAAGACTGCAAGAGCCACAGTGGGTGTAAGGGTTTTCAAATCTGTTACTTGAGTAGCAACTGTTCCTTGGCTGAGTGGGATGTTCCAGTACTTTTTTTTCTCTGCCTGCTTCGTTGTCCGGTTGCAGCCAGTGTCTTCGATGGGTGAGTAGAGAGGTATTGCCTTCAAGCTTATTTCTGTTCTCACTTTTAAGGTTCATGCTGAGCCTTGGTATTCTTAGGTGAAAAGCTGGCATACAAGATAATATCCTTTTTACTGAAGGTGGTGCAAAATTCTTTGCATTTAGAAAGGCATTTCTGTTTCAGAGCCCGTGTTATGAGAATCCCTACTGTCAAGGTCTTTAAAGCACTGGGGAATTTTCCTTTCCCTTAGCAGTGGAGGCTCCATGAGTAGATATTATGCCATTTTTTTCACCCACTCACCTGGCGAATTTTACCTGAGTTTAGAGTCATAATGCAGTGCTGCTCGTTTCATTGCTTATGCTTATCAGAGCAGAGCCCTCTAGTTAAACAATACATAGAGGATTAACCTTTCTGAAGAATGGTGGACTTGGGAATGCTTATTAGTCTGATCTGTTATCCAATGTATATGTTAAAATGTCAGCCAGAGAATTAATGATATCATCAAGATTACAAATTGAACAGCTCTACGTGATCGTTAATGCTCTTGTCGTGCTGAATTACCCAGGCCAAGCATAAAGTGCTGGGGAGGAAAAAAATTGAGCCAAGAAAAATGAAAAACTGAGAGGGCTGGAGACTGTTGTACATCTTGTGCAAGGTTCCCATGCTTTCATTGTTTGGGTAGAGAGATGAAAGATTGATTGTTTGGTCCTATTTTCTTGCAGTTTTTTCTTAAATTATTTTTCCGTAAACTGCTTTTCCAAGAACACTTGGTGTCTGCAGGGAGGTGTCTTGGGGCAGCCCTGGCAGCCCGAGGTTGGCCGCCAAGGTCTGCAGTGTTTGAAAAAGCACTGCCTGCTTTTTCTGCTTGTCTGCCTCCCCTTTGCTCCTGCTTGAAACTCTCCAGAGACATGAAGGACGGGAGGGTGTGCTACTCCATTCCCCTGAAATGCATTATTCTAGCTCTCTCTGAGCCCCTACATCTTCATTTGAGTAAATTTTGCCTTTGAATTATCTCTGGTCTGTTTAGGAAACAATCTCTCTGGATGCGTGCTTGCAGATTCTATCTACAAAAGGGTACTTTATAAAAGTTAATTACATTGTATGAAAGCTAGTGAGCGTGTACGTATTTTTGGTGCTGCCCAGCTGGAGAGTTAACAGGGCATTCCTCTCCTTGCCCTGTTTGGCTTTTAACACAGAAAGCTTTTAATCTTAGTGACTCACCCTAAAGCCAAACGAAATCACGTTGTGGAAACCAAGTGAGTTAAACTGAGGGAAGCCCAGAGGGGAAGCTCTCTGCAGCTGTGTGCAAATCACTGATCTCTTCCTGTCTGAGGGGTCAAGTAACCTTTTGGAGGATGCAATTTAACAGTGCTGCCTGTGGATAAGGGGAGGCAAGAAAAGGCAGGTAAAGTAGTGCACGAAGAATTGCGAGTCTCATCAGAGATTCTTGCGACAGGTCTCTCTGCTGTTCAGTAGAACCAAGGGCTGCTTCTGGTGGGACTAAATCTGCTTCTCTGCGTATCTCATGAATTATGGCGCTAGAGATTTCCTTTGCAACGCAGGCCTGATCTCTCCCTGCCAGCTTGCAGCTCTGCAGCGCTCTCCTGACACCTGCAATTGTCTTTTATGCTGGGCTCAAAGTCAAATGAAATGTAGCTATGGCCAAGGATGATGTCAGGATGTTTGTCAAGAGAGATGATATGTTTGTGAGAAGGTAGAAGATAGTGTGTCAGTGAAGCAGCTATTTGCAAAAGGACCTAAGTAAGGCTGAATGAAATCCATTCTCAAAAGCATTTAGTTCCCACTTTAACGTCAGTGAAGCAAATCAGAATACTGAACCAAGGTTTGTCTTCGTCCAAAGTGTTTTACTGGAGACAATACAATGTCTTTTTTTCCCCCCAAATTGCATCACCTCATTGTTTAAACAAAGCAAGCAGAGAGAGTACTTCTAGAGCTTAAAGAGAAATGTAGTACAGAAAGTACAGTGTGCAAGTCTCCAGTCTGTTGAGATGCATTTAATTAGAGTGATTGGTTTTATTAGCCTAATTCTAGCAAACGGTAATCAATTTTCCTCTCTCAAGGCAATATTAACATTCATTTTGCTTAATAGGGAATAGCTAGTCGTGGGTAAGTGGTGCTTAATCAGGTATTAAACGTACAGGAAAATGCAATCTCTTGACTTTTACTGAGAAAGTTGCCAAATCAGGGTTAATTATGAGAAGGCTGAAAATGTCATGAGCACTTTCATTCTTCCTTTTTTCTCCCTATGGTGTTCTTCTATTTTAGTTGTTTGCAGAAGGTTCAGAAAGGCTTCTGAAAAGGGACACGCTCCTTGAACGCTGCGTGAACAGACATGAAGATACCACATGGTCCATTTGCTTATATATTGCCTACACATTCACTCACAAACATCTGCTCTCATATGGAGATGAAGGAGGGTCTGTGGACTCACAAGGAACAAGACTGCAGAAACAGTTGAACGTTTTGCCCCCTAGAAGGTCCTGATTCAGAGCTTCATGCTCTCTAGATTTTGAAATAATGAAGAAACACAAAGTATGAAACTTAGAGATATGGGAGGTTGTTTTGCATGCAGGGACGCAAAGAACATTGTCATACAAATCTCAGTAAATGTTGTGATTCGTAGAGAGGGTTAGCGTTTGACAGAGAGGGAAAGTTGGGGACGGAGCCCCCGAGGAAGACTGAGACACATCTAAGCAGATCTTGAAGTATAGGGATTGCCATTTCCCTCTCTAGTCCTACTGCAGCATCTTACAGAGCACACAGGTTGGGGTTATAGCCCTTTAACCTCACTTGACGCAGATGTACATGGCTATAGGAGTGACAGCGGAGAACCAGGTGCCAGGTAAACAGAGCAGAGTTTCTTTCTCATACATCACCTCTCTAAGCATCTGCTCTTGGTAGGAGTCAGGCTGCTGGACTGTAGATGGACTTCATTCTGACCTGGGATAGCGGTTCTTATGTTTTAGCTGTTTGAAATTGTGTCCTGAAATGAACAGGAGCTAATAATGACGCTTACAGTGGCTTACAATTATATAAGGCCGTGATGACCATCACTGAAACAGTATTTTCCTTTTGCACAACTTCAACGTGGCATTCCTGTTGCACAACTTGCAGTTTGCTTTATAACTGGTGCTTTGCAAGGCTTGTGGTTATAGCAACTGTGAGAGCTGAAATGAGCTGTGAATGGATTTTTAGAGAGGCTGCAGAACCTGTCTGCAGCTTGGTCCTCTTCTCCAAGGCATGTGGGAGGGTTATGAGTGACTTCAGGACAGGATTACAGGTGCTCACTTAGCACCTGACCAAAGGGTGGAATGTCCCAGGCTTGATCTAGTGCTCCGAGTACATATTTTCTGTGGCAAAATCACCCCCTGGAACTCAGGTTTGCTTATATGTATTCTCCTGTCACACCCTACAGCAGCTAAAGAGCAAGTCAGATTGTTGCGTAATGTTGTAAGAGCTCTATTTTAGTTTGCTTTTTCTTCCAAGACATTTAAGCCAAGCTGTCAGAATTTTCCGTGAGGCAATTAGTTAGCTGGTATCGCTTTTTCTTCCCAGGGTTCTCTATCTATCACAAGGATTCTGTCAAGTCTGGAACGGGAAAAGAAATTGTTTTGTGTTTCTTGCATTTCTTGCAATTATCAGTCAGCAGCTTGGTTTGATATCTACCAGATGTTCTCTCTTGTCCCATACTGCATGTCTCAGCTCTGGACCCCTGCTCTGCCTACATCAGCCTGAACGAGCCCTGGAGGAACACAGATCATCAGATAAATGGTTCCCATGGCCAGCCCACCTGTGACAATCAAATAGATGGGGAGTGGTATCGCTTCACTGGCATGGCTGGCGATGCCATGCCTACCTTTTGTATCCCTGAGAACCACTGTGGGACCCATGCTCCCATTTGGTTGAACGGCAGCCACCCGCAAGAGTCGGATGGCATCGTCCCCCGCCAAGCCTGCGCCAGCTTCAACGGCAACTGCTGCCTCTGGAATACCACCATTGACGTCAAGGCGTGTCCAGGCGGGTACTACGTCTATCACTTAACCAAGCCCAGCGTTTGTTTCCATGCGTACTGTGGGCGTAAGTAACTGCTGATATCTCTTTCCTGAAACCTCTTCTTCCTTGTGATGCAGGAGGGGCAGCAAGTGCCTGTATCCTTGAGACGGTGACCAGCTTCTTGCTTTCTCACGCAGGAGCGTGTCAGATGGTGCAGTGCAGATGGTGGCCTGTCAACGTGAGAGCGATTAGACAGTTTCACTTATGTGAATTCCAGTCTTTGTTCATCTACCGTAAATCTTCCATAGCTGACCCGGCCATAATGATTTAACACTTGCAGAGGGCCCTCTGGTTTGTCTTGGCATGCTACCAAAGCCGAAATTTGCATCTGTGCCTTGCAGTAATTAAGGCAGATTGTTTCTGATCAGCTTCAGCAGTTTAGCTTTCCTAATGTGGGCCAGGTCTGTGACTGATGGACTGGATGCAGGACGTAAAGCTGACAGTACAAGTACAGTATTTTCAGTGATGTTCAGTGGCTTGTGTTGACAACGCTCTTGTCGTGCCCTGCCCTAGATTTCTATGACATCTGCGATGTGGTGGATTGCCAGGGCTCCTGCCTGGACACCAGTGACTGCACATGTTCCCCAGGGACAACGCTAGGACCTGATGGACAGACCTGTCTTGGTAAGGATGGAAATAAGTCAGGTCAATTACTGGTGCTTTCTTTCCCATTTGTTTCATTGCTCCCATCTCAGTCTATTGTCTTAAAAAGCAAAATAAAAAAGGAAAAGAATGCCTGAGATGAATTTTCCCCCTTGCTGCCTAGAACAGGCTTTTGGTTCTGTAAACGATCCCCAGTCTCTCCCTGCAGGAGGAAATACAACATTTCACGACCGAATACGTTCTGTTGCCCCTGGAGCTATGCAGTTACGGAGGCTAAGTTTGCTTTCTGCATGCTCCAGCAGCAGGTTGGATGACGAGCCCATGCTGAGGGCTGCAGCATGGCTGTTGGTAGCTGAGACTCTGTGCAAGCTCGCTGAGCAGTCTCACTGTATTCAGACGCTGCCTTGCAATCTGTCATTAGAGACGTCCTCTCACCCACTCTGTTGAATTACTCTTTCCTCCAAGAATGGTCTCTTTGGCTGGTGTGGGGCTACACACTAGGCTTTAATATGCTTACGGTCCTTGTGGGGCGTTGTCCAGGGCTTGGGATTTGAGAAGACCTAAAGGAGTGCAGGTCCTAAAGTGCAGCACAGCCTGAATGGCTTTTAGGCAGCATGACAAGGTAGGATTCAGGGGGCCAGCACTTGGCGACTGCGCTGGCAGAGATGAGCATCATGGGCAAGTGGAGCAGGAAAGAAGTAGGTGGAAGGCTGGAGGGGAGGCCAGAGGGCTGTGAGAACAAAGTGGGGAGGGTGGGCTTCAGGGCTTTGTGAGGTGCTGTGAATCCGTGAGGAGAGGATAGCTCTGGTTGTGTGTGGCACTGGGAGGAGGGCAGCTGGGCTGTGAGGTCCTAGGAGGAGACTATCTGTGGGGCAGTGCAAGGGGCTGGGGAAGGGTGGCTGTCTGGGGGCTGCAGAGCCACACTAGTAGATGAGAAGAGGCCATGTTGAGGGTGAAAGGCGTGCCGGTGGGGAAGTGGGCTTTCATCTTTGTCTTTGAGGCTCGATTTGATGGAGGAGTCAAGAGCAGAGTTGTTCTGGGAGGCTGTGTGGCAAATCACTCATTCCCATATGGACTCTGGCTGGCAAAGCAGGCGTGGGCGGTTTCTTTCTTCACACTCCTCATGTCTGTGGGCATTGAGGCAGTGGCTATAGTTGTTAAAATCCCTGGAGAGAGCACCCCAGCCCTGCTGCAGGTTTACGTTTGCTCACACCATTTCTGCAGAAAGGTTTTGCCAAAGCTGCTCCACATCTCTGCAGCTGAGTGGCTGACTTAGCTCTCACAGCTAATTAAAAACATCTATCAGCTACTTCTCTGCAAGACTTGCAGGCACAGAAGTGCCCTTGACGAGCCCCAACGCTCAGTAAACGCGTGGCAGGCTTGCGAGGTGGGATTTCCTGCAGCAGAGAAGCATAGAGGAATCCTGAGCGTGTCCATGTGTGCTGGAGCAGCCTTCATTCCCCCATGGCAAGGCTGGGTAGGATTTCCCCACTGCTGCTTCTCTCTGTGATAACTGGATGGTGTAACACCTCAGCAGTAATAATCACACTGGTTTGCCTACCTGCAGCCTCTCTTGTCATATGGCTCACTCATCTTTCTAATGAGTTTCTCTTGTGCTGAGAAATGGCACAATCACATTTACTTTGAAAGCAATCCTGTTGGCCTTCCAAAAAACCCAAACACATCCTATGCCTTTTCTTCCTTTCCCAGCCCACTGGGTGCTGGAGATGCTGCAGTAATGCTAAGCAGGTCTGTGAATCTTCCCTGTACTAGGCTGACTTCTCTTCAGTGCGTTATATGCTTTGAATCCCAGAGCAGAACTGCTGATCCAAATTTATATGTTCATTTGCAGACTCACTTAGGGGTTAGAGCTAGGTCTTAGACTTCCTGTCACTGGTCAGCCAGCTCCGTGCATTGCCTTTTACCTCCTGGAGGTGTGGATTCGTGCTAGACTGAGTCATGGTTAAAATCAGTTCATTCCCAAGCTAGTTTCAGGAAAACCAGCCTGTGACCCAGAAGTGCTGGTAGTCACTGCTGTGGAAGAGGAAGGACTGAAGTTGCTTGGGACAGAACCTGCTGGATGTTGCAGAGCTTGGAGGACCCACAAGGAGAATTGCTTGGTAGAGCCTTTGACTAAGCTAGGCACTAGGACCTTCTAACAGCATCTCTATGCCTTTGTCTGTAGCCCCTTCCCTCTTCACCCTCAGCTTTCAAGCAATTTTAGTTTTATTTTTAGAAGGGAAAGTGTAGAGCCTGTGAGATTTGTGAAAAGTGAACTGTGCCCGTCTCTCTCCTGGACACGCTTTGTGCCTCTCACGGCAGGGTACCAGCCATTTCTTTTGCTAAGAATATCCAGTTCATGTTGCTTGCGGAAAGAGAACACACCACCAGCTGCAAGATGCTGGTACTGTGTCCGTGTGGGACTGCTTTTACCTGAGAGACCTCATCTCTGACCATGTATCTTAAAATGGTATTTTTCTTTTTCCTTGCTTTTAAGCTTCTGTCAGCAAGTAACTTCAAAGCTGTTTTGGTGAAACCCCATGTGAACCTTGATTGATGACCTCAACATTCTGTCCTACCTAAGAAAAATCACTGGATTTGTGGCCCAGCAATATAGCAATGACTTTCCCTTCCTCCCTTCCTCTCTCCTATTGATTCACATTTTGCCCACTGACAGAGATTAAATCAGGTTGAAGAATGAGAATCTCAGATCGCAAAGTACCTTTCAAAAAAAAAAAAAAAGGAACTTAAACCTTTAAAATAGAGAAAATTAGGAGGAACGTTCAGAGCTTTATCAAAAGCATCTTCTGTCCTTTTCTTTCTCTCAATAAATTGATAAATACCATCAGCACCCTGGAGGGCTCTGATCTATAATTCGATGCAGCCAACACAGAAACATGACACAGGTTCTGCTCGTGGGTAAATTGCTTTGGGTTATAAGGACTCAGTTCAGGCCTGTTTCAAGGTTACTCCAGACCTTGATCTAGAGTCCATTCCAGGTAGTGCAGAATGCCAGCTCAGGCATTTCTCTTTCTCCTGAATGGGAAAGGAAGGTGCCGCAGCTCTGGAGGACTGCAGAGGAGCGGAGCGAGTCAGGGAGGGCTGTTGGGGTGCAGTGAGAAGCTGAGTCACAGGAGGGAGAAGCTCAGAACTGAGCTTTTCGTCTCACCTTTGGTACAGAGTGTCTGAGCAGCTAATGGTCGTGGTGGTCTGTGCAATGCCAGCGCCCCAGGTCAGGTCTCACTGCAGTGAGGACCTGCAGGAACACCTGGGCTGTCCAGGGCAGGAAGCAGTTGGAACTGAGGCAAGAAGCCAAAATGATGAAATTTCTCATGACGTGACTTTTCTGGGAAAGTTTCATAGGATTCGTTAAAATGTTTTGGTTTGATTTCAGCTTTGTTTGTATGTTTATAGCTGTTTTTCATTCTTGTGTCTTTTCAGAATAAGAATTGAATCGTTTAAAATTGCTGTAGAATAATTGGCCACGTGTAGCAGTAGCAGGTGTAATAAAAAAAACAGATAAGGTTTATTTTTGACTGATTCTGGTATTCACCTAGTTTTATCGCACAGTGAAATCATGTTAACTCCTTTATTGTCTTTGTGAGTGGAGCAGGGAGGAGTTTAAGATGAGAAGGTAAATTGAAACATGAACTCCCTTGGCACGTAGAACCAGTTTGGAAGTTTCCCAGTGGGCCTTTGTCTGTCTCCTCTCTGAAATGGCTGCTGTTTGCATGCTGTTTTTTAACCCCAGCTCTGCTAGGGTGGGCACAGCATGGCAGGACAGTCTGCTAGAGTCAGTAAATACTGGGATTACTAATCTCTCTTACGCTGATCCGGGTCATGAGGCCAGGAAAGCTAGTCTGTGACCTGGCCAGCACTCCCATATGGCAGCCCCTTTTTCCCAGGCACGTGTTTACCAGGAAGAACGTTAATGACCTCGTGTTTTTTGTAGATGACAACGAATGCGAGAAGGGAAACGGAGGCTGCAGTGAATTATGTGTTAACCTGAAGAACTCCTACCGCTGTGAGTGTGGGATTGGGCGCACACTGGGAAGCGATGGGAAAACCTGTGAAGGTGAGTTAGAAGGAGAAGGAGCAAAGGTATCGGATACCACAGTCTGCTGGAAATGATGTAAATCACTCTCCTTCCCTTTGTTGTGGAAACAGATCGACCCTAGGTTTCCAAGGAGCAGAGTCTCATGCAGAGATAGCAGCAAAAATAATTATTTATTTAATTGGCAGTACAGCAAAGCAACAGCTTGAGCTGGGTGCCTCCAAGGAGGGACCCCAAACAAAGAAATTCTGGGGTAATTATACCCTTTACAGTCTTATTTCCCTGCCTGCCGGTGAAGGTATCCTCCAGTCTTCACTGAGTCAGTGATCTCTCTTCTTCTGATTGGTCTTGGCCTACATCCTAGGATGGTTGCTGTGTCCTTATCTTTCATAGTCCCTTATCTCCTCGAAGGTCAACCACGACCCAGGTGCATCCCATCTTGTCTCCTGCATCCTGTTTTATATCCTTATTAGCTGGTTTTGTATCCTTAGCCTGTTCTAACCTGTTTTGCGGTTACATTGTCATGTTTCCTGAGTTCATTGGCAGTTTTGGCCTTGAGGCCTGCAGGCTTCATCTACTTTAGACACTAGTGCTAAGCAAGAGTTAGACTTATGCTAAGCCGAAGCCAAATCAATTACGATTTCCTTCTCTAACACCTTGCAGTACTAGTTCTCTCTTGGCTCCTGGCAGCTGAGGTGAAAAGT
Source organism: Struthio camelus (assembly GCF_040807025.1). NCBI lineage: Eukaryota > Metazoa > Chordata > Aves > Struthioniformes > Struthionidae > Struthio > Struthio camelus. The sequence goes on from NC_090948.1 coordinate 40,573,508, forward strand.
CACTCAGATCGCTTTTGTGCTTGCCAGTGATGTTATTACTGAAACATCCTCCTAATCAAGCAGAACAGAGTCTCCTGTTGTTCTCCCTGCCTTGTTCATGACTCTTAGCCTTCACTTGTATTTATCTCCAGGAGGAGAAAGAAGCAGCAGTGGACTTGGAAGGTTGGTTGTCCAGACAGAGCCTGTAACTGCTGGAGATGCCAGGGTTTGACTCTGGAGATTTGTATGATAGTTGTACTGTGCTGACTGCTCGGATCAGGTTTAGCATCGCTGTTTTTTGACAGCTAGCATTAGGTTTGGGGTAACGTCTAGACTAGGGTGTGAGGATCTCGTCACCTCCCAGAACAGAGTTTGAGGGGAGAGGGAGCTAGACTGGGAGCTGAAGCTAGAGTTAGGATGAGGGCTGCGTTTCGACTGTTTGCTTTCTGTTGGTGGTTAGCTGTGGATTGTGATGTGTGAACTGCTGCAGTTACTTCCAGGTGGTCACACCCCAGCAGTGGCACAGCCAGGCTGAAAACCCCTGTTGAGTTTGGACTTTGGCAGGGGCCTAGACAGAAACTAAGACCAAAATGTGGTTTTGAGCTGCTGTCGCTTAAGATGTACCAACACCTTCAGGCAGGAATAGGCAAAACCAGCAAAAATTGACTTGTGCCTAATGTCCCCTGTGGTCAGCTATGAAGAGCACCATGACTCCTGAAAGGCAAAGCTGCTATGGAGAATGTTCACAGCTACTCTGGGGCCTCAAGCAGGAGTATGACGAACCTTGACTTTCCAGCCACCTGACTGCCAGAATTAGATACATCTGCAGCCTGCCCGCAACTGTGCAATAGTTGCTGCTTGGTAGACATCTGTGGTGCAGAGATTAGGGGACTGTTAATAAAACACCAGTCCTGTCAACGATGCTTGCCTGGAGAAAGCTGCTGCGCAGAGCGCCCCTTATCTAGTAGGTCCCTTGGTGCTGACAGCCCCGGTGGGGCTGTAAGTGGCCTGTGGGCTTTGTTTCTTCCACATCCAGCACTGAGCTGGTGCGACGTCCAATAAACTAACTGCGCTGCATAGCCATTTTTATTCCTGAGCACTGCACACTTCTGACAGGGCTGGAATAGCCTGTGCTTGGAAACACGTTTGTTCCCTGAAGTTAGACTTTAGGGCCTTTGCTATATCATTTAATTTCCTGTCTAGTAAAAGGAATGGTGCTTTTCCCAAGTTTAATACTGCTGTTGGGGATGTTTACAATCTTGTTAGTAGGTTTTATTTCTAAAGATGTGCCCTCAGCTTTGTGAGCCATTAGGGTATGTGATTTACTTGTGAGCCACCTCACAGCTGTCGCTAAAGAGAGCGAATGCAAGAGATTTTGCTTGATTGCATGATGATGATGATTAGCAATTATACTTGGAGCTGTTGGGGTAAGCAGGTAATGCTTTACCTGTTACTTTGACTTGTGTGGAGTGTTCAGGCTGCTGTTTTCCATGCCAGGTATAGGACTGAGTATGGGTTTTCCATTGTTTTCTTTACGTTTCATCTAAAACCACACAGTTATTTCTGATGGCAGGCTTAGGAAGAAATATTTTGCCTTTATGATTTGTGTATGTTATATGTACAACGGTTTGACTGACAGTATTTGTCCCAAACGGTTAAAAAAAATCAAGCGGTGAAGATTATTTAGGAAAAAAGAAAAGAAATCATGATATTGTCTTTCTTATATTCTCTATAATAGAAAGCCAACAACAACTGGAAACAGACTTATTTGCTTTAGGTTTTCACATCTTGAGAATACACTCGGATGACATTTTTGAGCTCTTTTCTGTGGCTGTGTAATGGCTAGAAATAAATTTTACGGGGAAACTCAGACTCTCAAAGAATTGCCTCACTCAAACAGAGAAGGTTTAAGAAAAACATGAGAATCTCTTGTAGGAGCTGTACTGCCCTCTTTCCTCTGCATTTTAGAACAGGAGAAACGTAGGAGGCAAATTGACCTTATGCCATGCACATGTGTCCTTCGGTCCCTCTGATAACGCATCTCCGCATACCCAGCCTTGAAGCCAGAAACTCACGCTAAACAAGCAAAATTCCTGCTAAACAAACTTCTGCAAGCAAGTCACGTCCTCAGCCTACAAAGGGGACGTGGGAATGCAGTGTGCCCCCTTCTATCAGAGCTGGGAACCCCCCAGACAAAGAGGGTGTCATCTTCTCCCTGGTATTCCCTGCTGGGGAGAGGAGCTTGGCTACTTGCTACCACCAAGTCTGTCCTCCCTGGTAGTAGACTCCTGCCCTGCAAATCTCAGGGCTTTAATTCTGGTGATGGAGGGTTCCATGTGGTAGAATTTCTAGGAGAATTTCCCTCTCCTTTTTTTAAAAAGTAAGAAACAACATAAAAATTTAGATTAAGAGAATGTCTCAGAAGCTGGAAAGGGCAAAGCTGAAGATTGCCTATTCAGCCTCTTTGTTTATGTGATTTATAGCATGTGATTTAATTTAGTAAGCTTTTTATCAGAAATCCTTGTTAACTTCATGGTGAAATGGCAAACACAGGAAATTGGACAATAACATTAGGCTTCCCCAGCATTTTCTGGAAGCAAGCTCTCACCCTGCTGTCACCTCCAAGCTTTGTGATGGTCATACTGCTTGTTAGTCATCTGAGGGTATATGCTGGGGTCTGCATAACTGTCAACAAGTTGCCTGAAGAGCAGGATGTGCTGATTTTCCTTTCTTTTGCAGAAATTGAAGGTTGTCACAATAACAACGGAGGCTGCAGCCATGCCTGTATTGAAGTGGAAGACACATACCAGTGTGAATGTCCGAGGGGCCTGGTTCTGTCAGAAGATAACCACACTTGCCAAGGTAGGTCAATGGATCCGAAACCCAGGTTCAACTGTGCCAACACAGCAAAGAATCTCCCTGACAGCCTCTATCCCCTGGACATGCAAAGCATGTTAGAAAGAATGTTTTTCATTGATAGGAGAAGGTCAGAGCGGGGCCCAACTCCTCTGCAAAGAACCCTCCTGCAGTTTCCTTCAGAGGAGGCATCCCACATGCCCTCAGTATGTGAAAGTGTGTTGTGTATCAGGTGTCTAGCAAGAAGGACTGACTGATTAGTGCTTTGAAAGGGAAAAACATGTCAATCAGTGGTACCTAAAGCAATAGTGTGTGGGAAGAGTGGGGCCTGGCAGAACTCTGGGAAAAAGGAACAGTATATATGTGAAAGAAAATGTTCCTTCTTGTGGAAGGAAGGGGTTGCTGTCCACCTCTGCTCTGCAATAGGACGTTCAAGTTGCTTTCAAAAAAATGCTGGATGAAGACGAAGTTTTCAATGGCCTTCACTCACTGAGGGTTTTTATCAGGGGTGGTATTGTTTCCGACCCACCCCCGAACTTTTCTTCTTGTTTTTGTTGTGTTCTCTTGGTTTCTCCTTTCCAGTTTAGTTTATGGAGCTTTGTTGAAAATGACAGATCATCCCAAATTGAATTGCTCTTTTTACCAGGCAGGAGAACAGAGACACAGGACCCTGCTGAGTGCATCTTACATCACAGGTGGTTTTGGCAGTGATCACTTACAATTAAGATTGCTTAACATCTCCCATTATATTGCTTTGCTTCAGCTGTGTATGCTTTTGCCAAATTTTTGCTATTAGAGCTGAAATTTTCCATGCCTCAAACTTGGTCTTTTTAATTTCAATTAAAATGGTTTGGTCACTTCCAAGAATGGTGTTAAAGAATGGCAAACGGTGTTAAATATCTATCTAGTCATTTCAGTAAGCATTCTGGTGTCTCAAAAGCGGGGGACTGGTTCTGATGTCGAGTGTTTCTGCTGTCCCCTGGAAAAGTGCCCAAGAAAGTGTCTGAAAATTGACAGTTGCTTATGCTGAGTAGAGGCAAAGGCAACACTATCCTTGGAGAACCTTCCATGGGAGGTTTACTGCATCTCTGTGCACAGGGAGTCCTTCTTGCTGACTTGCTTGCACCTGTGACACATGCATAGGATAAACATTTTCCCTTTCTTGGGCTGCGAAAGCTGAGCAGGATTTTCTTGCAAATGCATTTCCGGGCTCCCAGGAGTCCATCTAGCTCTGCAGCAGTGAGCGCAGGGAAAAGAGCACGGGGGAGGCCTCACCACTTCTCAGCCTGTCAGGCTCAGCACATAACTGGAGAAGGAGCAGTGCTGCCCTGATGGGGACAGACCAAGCTCCTAGCTCTCTGCTTGTCCTCCTTTTTGGTGGGCCCAGGAAGAACCAGTGTTGTTGCTTTCAGACATTTTCATTGGAGTTTGCTAATGGGCTGGACTCAGGCCATAGGCAGGGGAAGATCTCCATGCAGGAAAAGGAGCCTTTCATGAGCTGATTCACTTGGGCTGTAGATAATTCCAGCAAGGGTGAGCTCAGGCCTGAATCTCCTGTGGTCTGATGTGTTACAGACGGTGAAACATCAATTAGAGATACAGATCCAAACTGCCAGGGCAGATATATCCTGGAGAGGAAGTCAAAATAGTTCTATTTGATGCAATTTCCGCTTTTTAAGCGTTTAATTTTTCTCCAGAAAAGTAGGCCATACAGTGGTGAAAGAATGTAAAATTAATGCAAGAATTACAAGAAAGACCAGTAATATAGGAACGAACGCAGATTGTCAGTCTACGCCTTGTGCATATGACTGAATCTACAGTGCAGACATGGTCGTTCAGTGCAAGGGATGCTGGTGACCATGCAGGAAGGAGGCTGTTTGCCTGTAGGCCTCTGTGGTAGGAAGGTGCGTGGTGAATGAGGAAGGGGATCCCAGGAAAGGAGAAGTCTTGCAGTTGGGGCAATTTAATTGCCCTTCTGGAGTGCCCCATCCCAGTCTCACTTCCTTGGGAGGGGAGGGGGACAATGGCAGCTCCTTCTCCCCCTTTCCTTCCCCCAGTTAAGCAGCTGAGTGCTTGGAAGTGCTTATGTCACAGAAAAAGAGTTGTCAAGAGCCTGCAAGAAGGTGCTGCATGTGCAGAGGTCCTGTGCACACTATCCAGAGGGCAGCATGTGGCTGCCTTGCAGCAGGGCTAAGTTGCCCTCTGCTGTCTGGATGTCCTCTGTTTTGTCATGTTGTATTTTTTAGGGTGTTACCACATGATCTGGGCTTCCTTTTTTCCACATCGATTCGCTTCTCTGCCCATCTGTTTTTGGGAAGGTTCTCGTACATGGAGGTTGGGGTGAGCCCTGCACGCTTGTGATTCAGTAGTCCTCACTGCTCTGGCAGAGCCAGGTGGGGTGGAGGCAATGGGGATTTCCAGAGCTGTGATTATTCTTATTGATTGAAGGTGGGAGGCCAGACAAGAGCCGTGTTCTTCCATCCTGTCTCCTGGAGGCAGCCCCAGCAGGGTGAGGAGGCCAAGCATTTCACAGCCCACTCTCCTCCTCCTTATGAGGCTGCTAATGAGTGGCAGCAGTGCTGGCTGCCGCGGGCGCTTGCAGTACAGCCTCTCATAAAGCAAGGTTCCTTGTTCTTTTATGTTTTGTGAATTTATGGCCCTATCCAGTGGTCTGCGTTTTTGAGCAGGTATGTATGACAGACTGTATTTGGAACTGTACCAGTACAGTTTTTTATGGCATCTAATCAAGTTTGTAGTGATACAATTAATAGCGCAGGGCAGACACAGTTGCCTGAAGCAATCGGATCTGCATTCTATCAACCCACCCCTGCGCTGCCTATACATTCAGGGCAAATATCAATCTTCTTCCACAGAAATCAATGACTTGGCTGCAATTTTCACACAAGGATACCAGCCAAAGAAGTACTGGAAATTTTGCAAACGGTTTCCTTTCCCTTTCCTAGTACCCCACCTCCTTCTGAAGTGTGATGCTGAAATGCTTTTTTCTCTGCTATCCAACCCTTTTGCGCAGCTAAGCAGGTTACGACGACATAGTTTATTTGTGTTTGTAGTAGCGGTTCAGGGCTCCCCAGTGCCAGAGAGCCTGTTCTATTGAGCGGTCTGCACAGAAAGGTAGCCCCTGCTCCAAGCAGCTGCACTTTGAAAGGCCAAGGAAGAAACCACCGGCTGGACAAAGAACAAGGTGCAACAACAGCAGGTGGAGGTGCAAAATAAGCAGTGGAGGCATTGATACAAAGGAGAGTTTAAAAAGAGTAAGGAGGTGGCTCTGCCAGTGCTCACAGATGCTCTGCTGTGTACAAAGGTAAAAAACCATGAGCCAAAATGCTTGATGGGCAAAAAAATGGGTGAGGCTAGGAGGAGCCTCCCAGATAGGGGTGAGCCACGGCAAAGATGTGCGAGATTCACGTGGCAGCAAGTCAGGAGAGCGGAGCTATCTGAATAGATGCAAGAATTTGTGAAGAAAAGGGGATTCCTTGGTACTCAGGAGAACGCGTTTCTGCTCGGCATCTCAGTCTTGGCAATTCAAAGCTCGTCACCTGCCCTTATATAATAAGAATAACATGTTTCCATATAATCAAGGCTACCTTGCCGGCATCTTTTCAGTTCCCCCTGCACTGCCATTGCCAGCATCATCTTTCTTGGGGGAATCGGACCTGCTCAGAGCTGAACCATGCTGAGGCAAGCAGTCTCTCTGCCTTGCAGCACGATTGTTAAATTAGAAGAACTGAAATGCTGCTCTCAGTATTGATTACTCTTGTGTGTCCAAGTGCCTGATGTGGTTTGAATTACATTTTGTTATTGTGGGATGATTAATAGAAGGGGTTGCCGGCACTGGTGTTTCCCCAAGTGTTTTCCCAAAGAAGTATAGGCGACTTTGAATCCAAAGTGGATCCACTCACGGCAGTTGCTGTATGTGGTTTCATTCACTTGTTTCCGTGCCCACATGGAGGAGTGCACAGAGGAGTCTCCTGAAATGCCAGAGCACAGCTTAAACGTCACGGGTGTCTCCCTTATCATCGTGTGTGCCAATCAAGGACATTTAGATACAGAGATAACCTGGACCAAATTGGTCCTGAACTTTGGAGAATTGCAGTTGGGATCCAACTTGTCTTGCTCAGAACTCCACCTTTATAAAAGCGTGACAATTTTTCATTCACCAGTGAGTTACCAGAACAGTGAAGCTAGAGTTGAGCCAATCAATTCTGCAAAGGATATTCTTCTTTCCATCTGCGTTAGACTATGTTCACAATGTCCCTTTGCCTCCTTTAGAGCTTTGCTCAGTTATTCCGGTTTGCCTTCTACTGCTAATGGAGTAAAAGTGAAGGTACTTCTTTAATTTTCCATTCTAACCCAGCAATGTCATTAGGAGAGCATATTGCTTTGGGCACACCACATGCCGTTTAGCATAACACCTTGAAAATGATGGCTCTTTAGTAAAAACTATTCCCTGCAGATACATGGTAGCTATTATGAATACCTTAGCTGGGACACAAGAATTTTTTCTTAGAGGGAGAAATGTGTGTTTTAGCCATGTTCCTTGTGTCCAAGTTCCAGAATTCTAGATTGTGTAATTAACTTGATTGGAATTAGGGGAATCATATGGAATGGCAGGTGTTAGAAGTTTTAGGAAGAAAAGTTTGGTGAACTGGTATATTTGCAAAAAAGTTTTGTCATGTGATTTTAAGCTATGCTAAATGGTGATTCTGGAGGGCTTTTGTCTTTCTGCAAGCAAAAGAGCACTTGCCCCAAATCTTATGGAATAGACGTGCATAGGCACAAGGAATATATACTGCACTTACTTTTTTATTGACAATCATTCCCTCTTCTTTCCATTTTCATTTTGTTCAATCACTGCTTTTTCCCCACTTTTGTAATGTAACAGAATCAAATTTTTTTTTTTAAATAAAGCTCACACGGAAATCTTTTTTATGAAAATTCAGGGTAGATTGGAAGGAGGTGGAATGAGCTAATTGAAACTGTTTGTGTCAGAGATGGGTTTATTGCATATAGAAATATAAATTATTATGGCCTTTCAGGATGCTTCGGTTTTGGATGGGTATCTATATGGAATTATTCTGTCTTGTTTAGGCATGTTTTGGATTTGATGTAAAACCTGATAAAGGGTCTTAAAATAATGGCTTTGTCTGAGATGTTGCAAATTGGATATCCATATCTGGATAAGACTCTTTCCAGAGCATAGTAATGCTAGCAATATCAAGCAGACCTCTGCTGAATATAAAGTATAGCTCGAAATACTGCCTAGCTGAGCTTCTGCTGCACGCGTAGCAGTCATCGTTGTCGTCTTCTGTGGCATGACTGTGCCAGGAAAATTTAGGGTAGTGGTGGATTAGGAGGTTTGTGTTGCACGGATGGGAACGTAAGATAGACAAATAATAAATGCAGCGTCCTTTTTTTTTTTTTTTTTTCCCCCTCAGTAACAGTAAGTAGAGCCTTTCTGCAACCCCCAATAGATGTGCAGTGCTTAATATTGTTCTGGGGCCTTTTCTTGTAGTTCCAGTGTTGTGCAAGTCTAGCTCTATTGAGGTGAGCATCCCAAAGGACCTGGTTGGAGGCCTGGACCTTTCCCTCATTAACACTTCCTGCAAAGGAGTATCCAACGGCACTCACGTCAACATCCACTTCTCTTTGAAGTCCTGTGGCACTGTTGTAGACGTATGTATACTCATCGCTATCCTGGCTCTTGGGATCTCTCAGGTTTGGGGGCTGGTTGATAGCCTAATTGGGGAATAAAGTTGATTTAGCTGTACCATCAGAGCAGTTCCCCATGCTGCCATGCAGCTGGCCTCAGACTAGACCTGAGGGGGGAGCATCCTGAAGTGGGAGAGCTGCTTCCATCTGCTCTCCAGTAGTGTGTGTCTGTAAGTGTGGGCACTGCCTTCTCTTCACCTAGAGCTTCACAGAAGGGGCTTCGCTATCACCCTGGTGCTGAAAGGGCAAGTTGTGCCATTCTTCACCCTCCTGTTGAGGCTGTATTTGGTCTCCAGATTATGCTTCAAAGGCTGTACTGGCAACTGGTCAGGAACTAGAGAACTCCTCTCAGAAGGTGGGTAGCAACTGGAAGCCAGTTCCTCTGCTTCATGCATGAGTACAGTGAATCACAATTGATAGCAAACTAACAAAGGCCCTTGGGCCGTAGGTAAAGATGAACATTGCTCTGGTTGTAGTGTATGACTTCACAAGCTGCGTCTTCAGGGGCTAGTTTATGCCTGACTTTCTTGAGCAAGGTAAACTCAGCTGCTGGTGCTTGTCCGAACTTGGAGAGAGGTATTTCTCTCCAAGGGTGATCTCTCTTTTCCCTTAAATCCCTTTCTTTGCTGCAGGTAATAAATGATAAAATCATTGCCACCAATCTGGTGACTGGCTTGCCAAAGCAGACTCCAGGCAGTAATGGGGACATTATTGTCCGCACCAGCAAGCTGCTGATCCCGGTGACCTGTGAGTTCCCGCGCCGGTACACCATCTCCGAAGGTTATGTGCCCAACCTCAAGAACTCCCCCTTGGAAATCATGAGCCGCAACCAAGGAATCTTCCCCTTCACTCTTGAGATTTTCAAAGACAAAGAATTTGACGAGCCTTACAGGGACACCCTTCCCACCCTCAAGCTTCGGGACTCTCTGTATTTTGGGATCGAGCCCTTGGTACACGTCAGTGGACTGGAGACACTGGTTGAGAGCTGCTTTGCCACTCCCACCTCAAAAATTGATGAGATCTTGAAGTACTACCTGATTCAAGATGGGTGAGTTCACTGCTCCCTCCTTCACTGGCTATTAGACGGGAAGTGGCAGGGCGGCTGAGTCGTGTTAGCTATGTGACGCAGCAAATACCCTTGCTTCTCCACAGCAGTCTGTCTGCTGTATTCCTAGCAATCACCAGCGGCCAGGGTTATCAAGCTGAAGCACCTGTCCCATCAGAAGTGATTAGGAGAAACAGCGGGAGGCAGTGAGAGAGATTACTCCAAGTGCAGCTTTTACGGGACATCTGTCTCTAACTAGGCTTGTGCATAATTGAGTTGGTTCCTGTAGAGGAGATGTCTTTGCCGATATCCTCTGTCTGCCAGCTGGCAAAGTGCCGAACCAGTCAGCAGAACCCCCCCAATGGCGGTGTGCTGCTGCGACATGGCTGCTGGAGCAAGTGTCTTCATTTTCCCATAGTGGCCTTTCTGTAGCATAAGCCAGAAGACTCCGTGGCTGGTCCTGATTGGAGCTCCCCTTTCTTTACTGTCTCTCTGATGGTTGTCATTGTAGAAGGCTTAGGGTCCCTTAATTTGGTGGTGAGTTTCTGGGCCGTTTGGGGTTAATGATCTTTCCAGGATATGCTAGTAAAAGGCTCAGGGTGGATCCGTGGGCTCACCCTCAGGCCTCCTTGGGACAGATTTTGTGTCAGAGGTTCTGGGGAGCGTTCCTCTGGGCTCTGCTAGCTCCAAAGGTGACCGCTGTTTTCGGAGACTTGTTTGGGTACCAGTGTGACCGTGCGATGTTGCGATGTTGCTCTGGAGTGTTTGCATCCAGCAGTGTCTGGCAGCTTAACCAGAAAGCATTGTGCAAAAGGCATAGTTGGGAAATGTCTGCTATTCCTTAGGGAAGAAAGTCCTGCCGAAGTGATAGCTAAGACATATCCAAGTGTCACGGCCGACCAGTGAAGGGATTCTGTTTGTGTAAGTGCCGTGTCCTGTCTGCCCAACCATCTCATAAGGAAGACCGTATTTCTTCAGCTGCCAGGCTAAATCATCCACCATTACAGCTGCTGATGACAAATCCTATGGGATAGTCCTGTAGCAAAAGGATCCTGCTGAGTGCAGTACACAAAGATACTGTTTTAATTTCCCTCTAACAAAGATTTCAGCAGTGGCTTGTCCTCCCTCCCTCCTAGGCTGCAGTTCTTCTGTGCTTGACGTTTCTGGCATTTGTTATGAGCAGACTTGTATTGGAATATTTGATTTGTTGACTCCCTGGCTGTCCGTTTGGACCCTCTCAGGGCTCCAAACATTCATTCATTTCCCATGACGAGTGAAAATGATGGGCATCCAAAACAGCGGTCAAAACCTGAGACGAATAAAGAGAGAGGGCTGAAAATGGGACCTCTCTAATCCACCACAGCAGCAGTTTCGGGATTTGTGCAGAAAGGAGCTAGAAGCTTCCTTTTTTCTCCTGGCGGGGAAGGCATGAACGGCCCCTTTGGTTTTGTTATCCTGCAGAGGGCATTAAAACTTCACGGAAAGGAGAAGTGGGCTGGAGCAGACTGGCTGGAGCTAATCCAGAGCTCTGCTCTGGCACAGTTATTCAGGCCCCAGCATCCCCCGGACATGCCAGCCCCCTGCAGTGTGCTGTATTTAAATTGTACTGCTGACTTAGAGCAAAGACTAATGATGCACTATTGGGCTAGCTGGAGCTCTTTGTCTCCTGCTAGGCTTGCAGCAATTAAAAAGCAAAATTAGCTGAATCCACTGCTGATTTCCCCTTGCTCCAAACAGTTTTGTAATAATCCCTTTTCCTTCCATCAGCCCAGCCTCCAAAGCCCCGGATGAGCTTTCTAATAGGTTTGATTATGTAGCATCAGGTCTGCAGGAGTTAACTGCAGCCGAGACTTCCAGAGTGAAATTCTGTATAAATACCTTTATTGAGGGGATATACTTTAGACTGAGGCGAGGGGAAATTTCCTCTTTTACTTTCTTCTGATTATTCCCTGCCATCTCCAGCTGGCAGGAGGTGGGAGGTGCTCTCAGCCCCTCTCCCCTTGCTGATGAGAAGGGCTTCATAGGTAAGAAATCACTGCTGTCTGAGGCCCTGTCACTGAGCTGGAAATGTGGATTTGCCCAGATCCGTCTCTCTGGGCTCCACAACACACCCCACTGCCGCTGCTAGAGCCAGAGCCCCAAAGGGGGCTTTCCCACTTCTGCTCCTGCCCTTCCACTTTCTCCAAACGAAAATAAACAAAAGGCATCGACCAGTTGCATGGACAATCAACATTGCAGCTCTCTGGGGCATTTGGAGCAAGGTCACGTCACTATGGGCAATCCATTGTAATCTGAGATGGTCGGGAGCTGCCGCTTACCAAGCGTAAGGAGGTTAAGGTGGTTCCACTGCACTTGGTTAGAAAGGCTCCCTCTCGATACACCGCGTTTGCAGGTGGAAGTAGCTTTTGTGCTTGCTGAGCTCTCCTTTCCACCCTGCAACCGGCCCCAGGAAAGGGTCAGAGCAGAGCTACCACGGCACAACCGCTCTCCACTCCCCTGCCCTCGACACGCTGTACATGAGAAGGGGTTGTTTCCCCCTTGTCCAGAGCGGGGTCACCCATCTTCCTTCCCTACCTGTGCTCCTCTGCTCCTTCTCACCTCTCTAAGGCAGAAAGCGCAGAGTTTGTGGCTTTCCTAGGAGGGTGGGACTTGGTATGGCCCCTCATACAATGCTAAGGTACTTGTCCCCATGACTTGGGAGGTTTCTGAGCTCTTCTGGTCATGCTGCAATGCATTTGTGGCAACCCTCGCTAAAACACATGCTTAGGGGCATGGTAGGGGCTCTGAGGTTCCTCCTTGTTTTTCCATTTTCCTTCTCCCTAGCCCCAAACCAGTAGGTTCCTAGCCACTGCTGTGGAGGATACCCTTGGGATGTAGGAGTTGGGTTTGAGCCACTATCCAAGAATCACCGTAGTTTATAGGCTTACAAGCAGGGAAATGCCTCTGAGTTGACTTTACAACCCCAAGGCTTGTCCAGTCACTTATGGGAAGTCTTTAACTGATACGCTTTGCAGTCAGGTGCCTTGAGGAATGATACTTTTATAAGTAATTTTGTACTAAACAACTTAATAGCATTTAGTATTTGGCCTCAAGGGGAAGGAATCTATGTCACTTTTTCTAGAGGCACAGTGTTAATTTACTGGCTCCCCTTGGACAACTTTTTATGTTTGCCTCCTGGGCAAGTTAACTAGACAAGTATTGCAAACAGGGATATCCCTTCAGACCATGACCTCCGCTGGCTGAGAAAGCTACTGAAATAAATGATGGTATAAATAATGCTGGGATCAGGCCAGCGCTGAGCGCTCCCATGGACATTCAGTGCTCTGCCGCGCGTGGCAGAGGGGCGATTCTGGGAGAGGTTGCAGCCCAAAGAGACAAGCTAGCCAAACAGTACAGAGATTTCTAAATACACATTCTAGTGTAAGCAGAGCTACATGTAGATGGAGGGGGGGGGGGGATTGCTGCTGTTCTTGTCGCCGTTTGATAAAGGAACGTGTCATGACATGTCAAAATTGTCAGTGTTTCTGACAATACGTGGCATATTTCTGGTGTAAGGCTTGAAGCTAAAGGTTGCTTCTAGAGTAGGCTTTGAGCTGTCACGCTATCACACCTCATCTCTTCCTTTTTTTATAGCTTGCAAAGTCCATGTTTCTGGAATTCACTTGCTGGAAAGGACATGCTGCATTGCAATGCAAAGTAACGACAGCATCTGTGCCTCTCAAAATGCCCAAGGCATTGCAGTAGGCAACAGTAATTTTCGAGTCACCGTAACTTTTTGTCTTGCTGTTTCACTGGAAGACTCTAAATAGTCTGTAGTAGTTTATAAACTGACTAGGCATGAAATGTAACTTTCTAAAAAGGTAGTTTATCTTCTTTCAGTGTTTTGACCGCTTACGTACCTATATATTGCTAGTGACAAAGAAACTGAAATTATGAATTATAGCTGTAGGGAATTTGAGCCATCCAGCCAAGTGCATCGAGAAGTAAAGAAAAATATAAATGAGATAAAGCAAAGTAGATCTAGGTTTTTGTTTTTTCATAATCTGTAATATTTTAGTAACGTGGGCAAAGGCTTCTTCATTTTAAGCGTCATTTGTGTGCTGTATACGCAGACTGCCTAATATATTATAGATGTTCAACAGTTCTGTTGATCACTGCAGACTGTTGCACAGGAAGGTGAAATGAGGATAAATTTGCCTGCAGTTCTCTGGCAGCCCCTCTGCCGAAGGGACTGGACTGTGTCCTGCCAGCGCTGCTGCTGAGCTGTTCTTTGTCTGGAGATGCTATCATCTTCCCTGTTGTTTTTTCCCCATCATTCCCGAATTTTCTCCTGTGACCAAAGAGGAAGTAACGTGGATGGTAGCTTAGCCTAAGAGAGCCAAGCCCTCCTTTTCTTTTTCTAGTTAAATAGGCTGGGATGTTTTTTTTCCTGTCTTTTCTTTTTCCATTTCTGGGAAACCCATTAAAGCCTATCCCTTTGCTTTCCTCAGCTGCGTTTCTGATGATTCAGTGAAACAGTACACGTCAAAGGACCATCTTGCCAAGCACTTCCAGGTTCCCGTGTTCAAGTTTGTGGGCAAAGACAACAAGGTAAGCTCAAAAACCTCTCGGACCTTGCCTCAGCCCTGATCTGACTGAGGATCCTCAACAGAGTTGGCTGTATGTCTGTAGTGTTATTAGAGTACCGAGGGGAGGAATGGCTGGCCCAAGACGCACAGTGCTCTGCCTGTTCCAGCAGCTGTTTCTTTCAGGAGCTGAACACAAGTACTTCGGAAGACGGTGATAAAACCAAATAAAATTAAATAAAATGTGAACGCCAGTTGTGGCTGCTGTAGACTGACCCAGCCTGCTGCGCAGTATCATGTAGCCCAGTATGGGGGCTGAAGCCCTGTCATAGCCTTTCAACTCCGTCTAGTCTCGACTGCCTCTTCCTGCCATGCACAACAGCAGCCGATACAGGTACACTCAAAGCTTGTGTGCTGGCGGGCTGAAATCATCGCTCTTTCCCATGTAGGCTCTGGGGAGCCTCCTACGCTGGGAGAGAAAGGTGTTTGTGTTTCCAGTGACCAAACAGAAACCCAGGGAGTTAGGCGCATTGTGCAGTGTCCTGTCTTTAAAACAAGACAGTCTGTAGCTTTGGATCTCTTCAGCCATGTATCTTCTCTGGGTCTTTGAGCGCAAACGCCCTGCAGGTTTCCAGGCATGAGGCCACCATACTGATTAATTCAACATGAAACCAGGCAGGCCAGGCTGATGGCAGTTTGTGGCAGAGGCTCTCTAGTGTGAGGACAGCTGAAGGGTAATGCTGTCTTCCTAATGCAAATAGCTTTCCTCTTCTTTGCTAGAAGAAGTCAGGTTTTTCAATCACTGTTGTTATGCTCAGCCAGTACTGCCTGTCCCAAAAGGCATAAAGCTGCCTCTCCGGCCTGTGCAGAGCCTCAGTAGGGTTAAAAAGGATAAGGTCCTTTTAAATTCATAGATTTCACTGGCCTTCTGATTGCCACTGCTGCCTCCACCCCACATCCTCCAGGGCCGGTGCAATGGATTTTGCTTCAAATCTCACTGTTGACTACGCTTTCACAAATATTCGCTTCCTTAATCACTGCTTGCAGGGATCTTGCTTACTCTTCTTGTCATTTAGAGGGAAGGGAACAGCAATCCTATCACTGTCTACCTTTACTGTGCAGAAAGAAAAGGCAGCTGTCTCCATGCCCTTTGTACTCTCCTCCTTTCAACTACCAGTCCTGGCCCCTCATGAGCCTGTGTTTTCTCCTTTGCTCCTCAGTCTTCTATCCTTAAATGCTTTCTCAGCGCATGTCAAACTCTTGCACCTTTGCGTCAATGCATCTCCTTGCGAGGCTTCATGCGTTCTTGGCCTGCTTCCTACCACACTTCCAGTCCATACGAGCTCTTCCAAGCTCACTCCTGACATTTTCATACCTTCTTCTGAAGGTTCATTTCATGCGTTCATGTTCTCTGTCTTAGTCCCTGGCTAAGAGGCAAACAGCATGCTCTGAATTTTCTGCCGGGCAAACATGCTCTCACCTGAGCATCTAAGAAAACAGATGGAGCAGCCAATTTGGCTGTCATGGTGGATAAGGACATTACTGACCTGGACAGAAATGGCTGTGCTGTGGGAATCGCATACATCCCATGCTCCGTGAGAGCCGGCAGCACTGCCAGTCAGGTTCCCACAGCCCGTTGTGCACTGACTTCGCCTGCTGTCTTGCCGCCACCAGGAAGTGTTCCTGCACTGCCGCATCCTCGTGTGCGGGGCGCTGGACGAGAGCTCCCGCTGCGCCCAGGGCTGCCGGAGACGAGTGCGCAGGGCAGCCGAGACAGAGGAGGAGGAGGAAGCTGGTCACGTGGCAAAGCACATCCTGACAGGCGGCCCCATCAGAATTGACTTTGACGAGTAACACCCACTTGCTGGCACAGCGTCTCTGCCCGAAACCGACCTTCTCTAGCAATGCCTTCTTTCATGGGCCTTTGAGAAATGAGAGGTCTTTGGTGAAGCCCCACTTGAACCTCCTCTGGACTTGTTTCCCTAACATCCTGATGCTTTTGTGTGAAATATATTAGACGCACGAGGCAACCCTCTGAGCGCAGCCCGGACTGCAGAATAGTTCAGTTCTACCTGCGTTTCTGCCGGTTAAAAGGACCCTGTTGCTTTGTTACTGAAGCGTTACCTGGCTTTGTTTTTCCGTGCATCCGCCCGCAGGCTCCACGGGACTGTTCGTCCTTGCCTAAACAAATGTTGTTCAAGCCCTTCTTTCAGCAGACAATACAAATGGTGTCATAACCAAACGTGTTTGCTATGCAAGTCTGTGAATGATGCTGAAGTTTTTGAGCGTGATGAGTTTTTGGATGACCATTAAGAATAGACATAAAAATATATATCTCGTAATATGCAAGTTCCTTGCAGGTGTAAAACAGCTGTCATCACAGGCAGCTAAAGCTCAGAACTACCACAGGCACATTTGAATGCTATTTTTAAATAGTAAAAAGTATTTAATAAAACTTAATTTTTTATTTTCTTGTGATAATTGCATGCAGTATAACAGTGTTTCCTCTTTATTTAGTGTATCGTTATTTTCTCTCCCCCCTCCAGCAACCTGGTGCGTTTTGTGTTATAGCACCTTCATTGTAAGAAAAAGCTAATTAAAAACCTAAAAACACCCCCCCAAGTGTGCTGTTACCAAATCTGTGGTTGAAAGTTTTAATGCGGTTGAATGTTTGAATGCCTGGAAGAGAGTCTGTGGTGCTGGCAAAGGGATTCGAGCAACGCACGTTACAAATGATTGCTATAAATACTTGATGTGGTGGCTCTCTGGGTAGCGTTGTCCCCAGTGAGCCTGGTGACAGGAGACATGGCAGTGTTGTTAAATTGATTGTGTGCATTTGCAGTCTCTTGCTAGGTGTGAGATGACTAGAGAGAGAATTACTGGTGACAGCAGGCATAATCACGCCTGTCAGGAGTCCCTTTGGGCCACCACACTCCTTCCAAAGGAAATATAGATTATCAGCTCAAGCTCCTCTGGGCTTCATTCAGGAGCAGGAGCACTCTATGGTAAAGGATTGGTAATGTGGGGTGAAAGGAAGGAGGCACAGAAAGCAGTGAAGGAGAAAGTAAGAGGGGCAGGGCTGGAGGCTGAGAGAGGCAAGGTCCTCATCCGAAGCTGGCTGTGACTCAGCAGTGTGTTCATGAGGTTTTCTGCAGTAAGTTTCAAGCTCTGTCGTAAGCGTGTTTGGAGGTGTGCTGGAAGTCCCCCCTGGTCTGCATTACTGATTATCTATTTCTGTTGGAGGCAGGCAAATTGCTGCCAAGGCCAAAATTTGTTGCTACCCTCAAATGGATGGGGAGTCCATTTGAAGGGACCTTTTAGAAAGGAGTCACAAATCACGTCAGCAACGTTCCATTTCACAGATTTATTACTTCTGGTGACTGAGGTTTCAAAGAGGAATGGGCACTTTATGGGCTGGGAGTTTCATGGTTTTGTTTTTTTTTTTTTGTTAATGGCTTCCTGGCTGTTTTTTCTGACTTGGGATTATGTGTGCGTATGCATGCGTGTTAGAATAAATGAAAATATTTCTATGACTATGAATAGGTATAAGTGGAAAGACGCTCATTTTTATGTGTTATCTAACCATATGAGAAAGGAAAATAAATGAAGAAGCCTCCCTCTTGCGTTGCAATGCGTCTTCTGATTCTGCTGATTCACTTCCATTATTAGGACCACACTGGCAATTTCCCGCTGTCACTTCTTTGTCCAAGCAGCCCCTGCTGAATGTACTTGTTTTGGTAAAACAAGAGCTGGGAAATGAAATCAATTAGCCAATGCCTTCTGGAGAGGCAACGGGTACTTTTTGTTAGTGTGAAAGGGACATGGGGAGTGTTGGAGGGAGAGGTTCGTTTCTTTGCTTGCTTTAGTTATTGTGCAAATTACTTGGTTCTTTCTGAGAAATTCATGCAAAGTGGCCTTTCCGCTCTGCAGCTTTTTATTTAAATAAGTTGCAAGGTAATGAGGTGGAGATGGAGAGTCTGTGTGGCCATGTGAATGGAATGACCTGGGAAGGTGCTTGGTTTGTCTTGCAAGCGGAATAGTAGGTGCTTCCCTGCACTGCCCTGTGGACATGTCTCCTCTGACCTGGAGGCGATGGCTCCTAGGCACACAACAGAACCATTTTTCAGCATCTTTTGGCTCTCCTCAGCTTGCCTCTTGTTGCCATCTGTCGTCTTTGCTGGCGTAACAGCCTGGATATGAAATCAAAGGCAAAACTCCTCTGTGAGCCAAGGGATTTATTTATCTGTTTAATTTAATCAGCCACACCACTGAGTGGGAGCAAAGCACGCAGGGCAAGAGGCCACCATACCTGACCAGTGCTCCCGAGGGTCCGATCTGCGCTGCCAACCATGGTTCAAAGTCCAAGCTGCGTCAGTGCAGTTAGTGTTCTGGTTGGTGCCGCTTATTCTCTTTTAGGACGTAAAATGACTCTCTGAGCCTCAGATGTCCAGGAATAAATACCTCATACCTGCTCTCCTAGTCCCTGCTCTTGTGTTCTCGGTGAAATTTTGAGGTTGCCATTTGAGGCACTGCTAGTAGGAGAGGTCACGCGAACAGAATGGGTTGGCCGTCAGCGAGAGCTGCAAAGAGTCTTGCCAATACACGCAGTCAACAGGGAGCCATCAGAGTAAGCATGGTGGTGTCTTCCTGTTCAGAGCAGGATGGAAATAGAGATGGTCCGCGGTTTGCATGTTGTATGCCACTGAGTAGCAGGAGTGGCAGGTAGGGCAGGTAATTTTTAGTGTGGCTGCAGAAGTTTTGCCATAGTTCACACACTGGTTCTCTCCTACACAGGATTATTTAGTGGTTTTCTTGCGTCATTGCCACCGCTTGAAAACTCAAAGGTTTCACTGTAGAGCAGCTTGTGGGATTTTTCAGATTGCTGCAGCCTAACTTTGTAGTAAAAAATGCAGTTCTTCCATAGCTGCTCTGTGTGCAGCAGTCTGTAAAGTGTTTTGGGATGAATGGTGGTCTGAGAGTATAAAGAAATTGTGGTTTATATTAGTGGTGGCTCCAAAGTGTCAGCGTGTAGATAGAGGGATTCTGTTCAGAACCTTTCAATTTCTCCTGTATATCATCTTCTGTCATCACTTGCTTGGCCTGGCTTTAATTCAATATCACTTGAGCTAAAATGCTTTAAGATGTCTGCTAGCCGGTTGGCTATTGAGTTTACACAAGATACGGTTTTTAAATTGTATCATTTAATCATAAGAGTATGCTCACATTTCAGACTGACAACAGGTGCCATTTCATCAACAAAATATGAAGTTTGGAAAGCGTCTGGAATGAGGAACATTTCCTTCCTCTCCTTAGCCAAAAATACATATTTCTTAGGCAGATGATCAGATTGTCTCTCCAGCTCTGATGGACACATGCTGCGATGGAGCTTGGCACTGCAGTATTCGCTCTCCAGCTGAGTTAGCACAGCTAGGAAAGGATGTCGTTGCATCCGATCAATGGAAATTAAGGTCCTCCTTAGTAGAAAGCATCCCAGTACACCTTGTGCAATTGTTTTTTATTTTCCTATTTTTGTATCGATAGACTCCTGTTGTTTCAGTCTATTTGGCGTGAGATGAATGGCTCACCACTGTTCACCAGAAAGCAAAGATGACCAGCAAGAACAGGAACACAGGGCTTAAATAATTATATAGCTCCATGCATCCATTTGAACACATAAACTAGAAGAAAAGTAACTAAAACAGATTCTTTTCATTTTTTTTTAAATTACCCTTCTGTAGCCTCAACTTTTCTGTGGCAGATGGAAGAACATAACCATAAATATGTTTGCAAGAGATGCTGAAGTATTTATGTGGCGTGGCACGGGTACCCAATAGCAACTTCCTTTCAACAAGAAACACAGATGAAAGCTGTCTGCAAATGTTTTATGTAGATGAGTTTCTAAATATCACTTTTATTTCATATAAAATTAGAATTTAAAGCTCCTGATAGCAGATGGAAGTATTAACCACATTTCAAAGAGAATGAAGTCTGAAACTGCTCATCGCTCTTCAGCTGGCGGTCTTTGCCGCACAGAGGTAGCAAATAAGCCCTGCCACCTGACAGATAAGCCTCTAGGATTTTGAAAATCTCATCCAGTGCAACTGTGAGCCTCCTGTTCCCTTTGTGCAAAAGACAGAGGTTGACATCCAACTGTTTTGTGTAAAAAAAAAAAGGAGAGCCTAAGGGAGAAACTTTGTTAAATGGTAAAGGAGAGAAATAACTAAACATGCAGTTCATGTCTGGATGACGCTGAAAATGAAAAGCAGCTGCCTTTCCTGAGACTGTGGGAGAGTCCTATAGGTGTACAAGAGATGCATTTATTATAATGCAATTATTGCATTTCAGATCTCAGACGAGATGGGCTTTGGTCCCCTTCTGCCCAGATATGTGCCCATATCACAGCTACTTAAAGCCCTTCCCACGTTTACCAAATCCCAGGGTGTTTTAAATTGGTTTAGGATCCGTCAAGTACTTAAGTAAGCAGGGTTGTCAGGGTGTGTAATGATGGGATGGAAAACGTCAAGGATGGGTGTGAGCAACATACTGAGAGCAAATTATCCTTCCTCTTCAGTCTGTCACCAGTAGTGGAAATATTTAAATAGCGTGGTCATGGATTGGGGTTTTCAAGGGTTGTGGAAACCTCATGCTTTGCATTGCAAATTAGAAAGTTAGGGGGCAGGGGGAGCTAATACACGTGTGTCTGAGGCCCACCAACAAGCAAAGCCCCTTGTTTATCGCCAGCGCTGCATTCAGCTTGCCTCTTGTGATCAGTCTGTAAAGAAAACTGGCATTCAGATCATTCAAGCTGATAGACCTGGAAAGGGAAGGGGCTTTTGGACTGCATCTGTTGGTGACAGCAGGCATCACTACCTTATTTCCATAGACTATCTCCCCTTTCACAGCCCTCTGCCTGAAAACTGTCGCCAGCGCGTATTGCTCGCCCAGGTCCCCCGCATCCCGTGCTAGGCCAGAGGGCTGATAGAAAGCAGTGTGCTGAAGTGCTGTATCTGAGAGGGGACGCGTGGCAGCAGGCTCGTGGAGGCCAGGGGGATCTGCTCTTCTTCACAATTCATCTCGTTCTTCCTCGTTGCAAATGCAGGCGCTCCTCTGGCTGTTCATGAAGGGCCGGCAGCCCAGGGTCCAGACAGCATTGAACACTGTATCTGCGACGGATTCACAAGCTGTGGAGAAAGGCAAGATCAGGTAGGTAAGTAACAGGCACTCAAGGAAGTCTGAGGGCTGGGTGGGAGCACCCTAGCCTGAGTCCTACACTGAGTTGAGTGGTATTTGCAGGTGGAAATGTGGGTTGTCTTTTTCTTTCTGGGTACCACATTTTTATAAATGCAGAAGTTCTTCCCTTCTCTTTCTCGGTCTGTCTGGCCACCTCACTCTAGCCCTGCTGCTTTAGGAGTCTGGTTGGTTGGCACGTGTTAAGAGAAGAGAAGGTTATAGTGAGTCAATGGGGAAATCGAGGCTTTGATTAACTCATCACGCTGATGCAACTGGAATGGGCTGGGGATGTTTGTACCCATCTGAAGGGTGTACAACCCCCTCCCTTGCTTACTTGCTCTGAACTCCTGGTGACTCTGGAAAAGGTGCCAGATAAGCTGTGGGGTAGCGGGGGGACAAGAAGGGAGGACTGTGTGACAGGAGCGGCTGAGAGCAGCCTTGAGGACAGGGAGTGGCAGGTATGGAGCACAGGGCACGGACAGGCAGAGTGAGAGGAGAAGAGGGCTCAGAAGTTTGTTTTAGCAACACTTGTGTGTCCTCTGGCAACCAGGAGACAGCTGGAAGAGTCCAGTCCTGCTTGAAAGCAGGTAAAGGTGGCTTGGTTCAGGCATGGAGTGTGAGCTCTGCTCCACCTTAACTCAACAGGGCCTATCTGTTGGCTTCACTGCAGCAGGCTGAAAGGGAAGAGAGGTGATCTGAAAAATTGGCAGAAGAAAATCTAAAGAGATAGGAAGGGGGTTGGCTGCAAGAGAGCCTGTAGATAAGGGCGATCATGAGATTGGGTGTAGTTGGCCTGTAGCACTTAGGTCTCAGTCCACCTCTTTGTTTTCTCTTGATCACTGCAGGCTTTTTCTAACCATTTCTCTGCGATCAGGTAGAAAGCCATCAGCACTAGTACCAGTGTCATGCAGACTTCCCCATTTGTCCTAATCAAGCTACACTTTGGAAAACAAATGTTTTACAGTAGCTTACAACAAGCCATCTTCAGTGGGGATTAAACCACAGGGGCTGGCTGCAGTAAGCAGGAGAAACATGCAGCACCTAGTTTTATTGGGCTTTTGGAATGGACTGTTCTCAAGAACTCTGCCACTTGTTCAGATCCAAGCTGCTGTAAAGATCTTCAACTGTTTTAATGTCACCTGCCTTTAGTAGATGTTATCCTCAGTGTATTCAGGACTATTCACTGCCTCTCCTGCATTACTGCTGCACAGCCCCTCTGCAAGAGAAATCCCGTCTTACAGAGGATGGGGACGCCTGAAATGGCCTCAGGAGGGACAGCCTGGGGAGGCCTCCCTGCCATGGCTGACCTCTGGTAGCAGCAGGGTAGATCTTTCCTTCTCCTCGCACAGCAGAGGTGCTTGATGTTGGCAGAAGGGAGCAAGAGGGAGACTTGGGCTATCACCCCTGTAACCTTCACCGGACTCTGAACACAGCTTGTGCTAAAAAAGCTCTTCTCAAACTTGCAGACTGAGGCTTTTAAAACTAGGCAAAACCAGGGTGGCTCCTGAGCTGCCGATACATCACCTGAACTTTGCTGGCATGCGGGTTTCTGGGGAATCCAGATCTCTCCAGCCACCAGCCACACAGCGGTATATCCCTGGGGCCATCGTCATCTCTTATCAGTGAACTAGATCCCACAGAGCCCTTGCCCTTGGCTCTCCTACGTCATTCGCCCTTGGCCATGTGCTGGTTTCACTGCATGACTCACAGGGTCTGGAAGGTTTGTTGGTCTCCCATGAAGGCGTTTGAAGTCCCAGGGAGGGCACCTAAGGGTTAAAGGAATTGCTTCTAGGTTTTTTGGGTTTTTCTTCTTTTCAGGTGTGTTTTGTCACATTTTTCCAAATGTAAAAAATTGTAAGTGTCCAGGCTTGGGGCAGGAGTGTGTGTAGGCAGATCTCAGCACCATGAATTCTCATTCAGCTTTGACCCATCTGTGACGAGCATAGGACAGCTGCGCATCTCCATACTGCAGACTTTTGCTTTGTTTGGCAAGGAAAGAACTCCCTGCGTGCAAACACCCCTCCCTGCTGTCAGTTGTTCTCTCTGAAGCAGATCCCCCCCTGCCCCTGGTGGGGGACACGAGCCAGGGAAGCCTACCTTCCACCTTGGAGACGAACCCGAGGCTGCGCTTCAGGTCCGAGCAGATGGAGTGGAGGCACCAGCGGAACTTGGCATCGCAGCGGTATTTGTTGGCCCCGCAGGTGTCGTAACAAATGTCCAGCTGGTTGCAACACTTGGTCATGGCAGGGATGCCCAAATCTAACTGGGGGAGGAAAAAAAAGCGTCCCTTGGCTGCACCCTGTCCTCAAACTCAAATGGCTGCAACTGCCAGAAGCTATCCTGCAAACCTGGGGCAGCGGGAAGGAAAGCGCGCTCCTCCTTCACCATCTAATGTAAGTGTCCACCAGTAGTGCAGTCTGCCCCCGTGTGGGGCAGGCCACGTTCCCGTCTCTCCTCTCGGCCACTGGGGAATAACCTCTGGCAGAGAGGTGGAGAACAGCCCCTCTGCAACGTTTCCTAGGTCTCGTTTGTCAGAGCTCATCGGAGAGCTTCTTGTCCTTACCAACTGTGGCAAAGCCCCCTTTTCTTTTTCCTCTTCTTCCCAAAGCCTGATAAAACCTGCTTTTTGGCCTAGCACGTCTGCTGTAGGTACTATTAATGCCTTATTTCTCCCAGGTGCGCTTGTGAGGCCAAGGACAGATATGGTTTGGACATGGCAGTTCTGTTCGCCTAGCCACAGGGATGATGAGGCTTGTCTCTAGAGAGACTGGAGTCATTAGCGTATTATAAATTCTTCCTCTTTTTGTCCTTCCTCATCTAATAGTTAGGAGGTGAACTTTTTCTTCATTGCGCTCAGCCGTCATGACTGCCCAGATAAGGAGGAGTTACCACAGAAATGCCCACACATTTGCAATGACGTATAGCTTAAAGAACTAATCTAATATGAAAAATTGGCCATAGCGGGCAGGGTTTTTCAGAGCAGGAACTTGCTTCATTGCTGCAGACTTCATGGGCAGCGGTAATGCACCAGCTAAATAGTGATTCCTGGTCTTAGAGTCTCCTGGGAATGCTTTTTCCTGGTGGTTCCAATTTACTTTGATTTCATTAATTGCCTTTAAAATTACAAGTGGGTGCAGTATTAAAGCCCACAGCTTTATTGCAGTGCTCAGTAGGAGCAAAAAGCATGGGAGGAGATGGAGTGCCAGGTGTGGAGAAGGCCTTCAAGTATTGCTGTTTGTCATTATGGGAAGTCACTGAGCTGCCCAGCACTGAGCGTGTTCCCTGTCACAAGGGCACTGGGGTTGATGAGGGCTTTGATGAAATGCATTCCTCCTCTAGGGCTAATGCGTAGGGTACTTTATCTCTCAGTAACTACTGAGACAACCAGAACAACAGGCCGGTCCTCCGTGCATGTAACTCCTATCTAGATAATTCCTCTTTCACTGCCAGCAGCAGTTGGGATCTTAATGCTCCTCTGATTGACAGTAAATTAGGAAGGTGTGCTTAGACTGAAATGTTCACCTTTGCTTGCCGTCTGCAGCCACCCGTGTCTTTGGCAGTCCCAGGCACACTGTCTGTTGCACTCATGTCTGTACATGAGTGATATTTCCTCCCTTTTCTAGTGCTATGGCTTTAGTTATTGAAGAGAAAAGAAGCCGTCACACAGTCGGCATGTGGCACAGCTAAGCCTCCTTCCTCCCCAGTATGATTATCTGGTTACTGTGATTAGTAAATTGAATCATCTAGGAATAGTGGGTTAGGCAGTACATACACTTTCGGGTACCTTGAGCCCCAGAAAATAGGAGCTGCAGCCATTCGGTTCTTGAGGTTTGTACTGAGGTCGTGGCATTGGAGCCTTCCCTGAGAAAGAAAGAAAAACATTAGGAAAGCCGATCTTCTCAGAAGTAGCATCAAAGAGCGAGGAGCGGCAGGCACCTCCCCTCTGGTCTGCATCCCCAGACACTTCCTTCTCCTCTAGGAGATGCAGGGAGTGAAGAAAGGGTACTAGCACTGGCCGAGACACACTGCCCAGGCCCCTTGGAGGCAGAGTGTGTCCAGGCAGAGCAAGGTGGTGCTTAAAAAAGGGGGTGGAAGCTGTTTCTTTCAGAGGGACAAAGAAGTAGAGCAGCTCTCTAGCATCTGAGGATAGCAGGCAGCCCTGCAGCCTGGCTCAGCTCTTCCCTCCTCCTGCATGGCTGCTGGAGCACTGTGGAGTGTGTGATTTGGGAACCCAAATGTCAAAGCTGGGCCAAGTCCAGTCCCGAGGTCTGGGGTGCTCCCAAACTCTTGCGATGCGCAGGTCCCTCTTTGCAATGTGGGTTTTTGCAGTTCAGCACCCCTGTGTGCTGGAGCTAGTGCCTCAGTCCTCCCAGGCCTAGAGCTTTCCCGAGAACTTTGCACAGCTGGGATCACCCATCTGCATTTTTAACTCCTCCAAGAAACTACTAGCTTAGCAAAAGGATTTCTTTCCATCATCACTCACTCTCAGAGTGTCAGTGAGCTATGGATCTCTGCAAAGTTGTGCTAGACCTTAGTCATGCCCTCTGCACGTCTGGTCTTACTCCAAGTATGAGGTCGTCTTGGCGCATTTCCTGCATGCGATTCCTCCTTCTGCAAAGTGTTTCTGTCCCTTTATCTCTGCACTCCGTCAGTATGCTCCTTTGTATGCACAGAAGAGCAAGAATTTCATCCCTGAATAATTATTTACCCAATGTAGAAAGAGTCCAGCAGACAATCAGCTAAGAGTAGCTTCAGCAGCAATTTAATCTCTTTTTCTTTGCTGTGAAACTGTGCGAACCCTCCTGTCTGCCTGCCATCCCAGTCTGGGGTTTTACATGCAGATGATGGAGAGCTCTGGGCGTGAGGGGCGGGTGCCACTGGTTATTTGATCGTGCCCCTTCCTGCCTGGTACCACCTCAATGTCTTGATCCAAAAGGCTGCGATCTATCTGTATCTGAGACCCTAGTCTGCTGTGCTTTTTACGGTGCCAGTCTGTCAGCAGTCCTACTGCTGAGAAACCCAGAGGGTTTCCGGTATTGTCAGGCTGGTTCGTTCACAAGCAGGCTCCTCCCGGTATAGGGCAACTCTGCAGGTAATGATGGTGCCACCTAACTCGGAGTTGTGTCCTTGTAGGAATCGTTCCTCCTTCACAGCCCTGCGTCCTCCCCACTCAGACGTGTGTGCAGATGGAGCTGCAGCTCCAGCTCTGAGGGACCATGCTCCGGCAGGAAAAGAGGAGAAGGCATCAGCTCCTTTGACAAACATTCATGACTCGCTTTTCCCAGGGTGAGATGCCAAGCCAGATGGAGAGGTCCTGCAGACTGGATTGCTCTCTTAGGTCACCAGCTGGAGTGGTGTGGATTGGCTGCATTCTCGACAAATTCCAACCCAAGAGAAGCTTTGCTCCTGGTCAGATGTTTAGCGACAATGAACATGGCACCAGGCAGTTCCCAGATACTGTGCTGCGGGGTACTGTCACGTCACAGGGAGAGCTGGCTCCCTGCAGTCCTGTGTTGCTCAAGTCCATGTCCATTTTGGACACCAGTCATGTTTATTTCAGGGCAGGGCTTTCAAACACGCCTAACAGGGTCTGTCCCCATGGAAAGGAGATCTGCCTGTTCCCTGTCCTGTCTCATCCTCTTTCCTTCATCCCTCCCTCTAACCTGACACCTCTGCTTTGGGGAGGGCAAACTGCCAGGCTGCCACTCCAGGCCTCTGCACCTTGACCTAGCTATGCAAAGAGCTTGTTTAAAGATGGGAGACGTCTGGAGAGGCCAGGGCTGTCCTGTTTCTAGTGCCTTGGAGAGCACCCATCACAGATTCTGGTTTCTCTCTGGGTCATCCTTTGATGTGTGCTCATTGCTTGTTCTGTTTCTGTGCCAGCTGGGCGTATACAAGGGAGATCTTAAGTGTCCAAGCTGGACATTTGAACCCTGCTCTGGGAAGACTTTGTAAACTGTGTGAATGCTCCAACAAAAACATGTTTGAGATAAGCCTTCAGTAAGTCCGTCGCCTTTTAGGGTTAAATTTCTGCTTCTCTAAGCACTCTTAGAGAATGTATATAGATAAAAAATAGAACTAATTTAGCCCTTAGGACAGGGTTGGGTTCTTTTAAGCTCCATTTGCACTATTTGCTTCTTGCCAGTGCTGATAATCATTTAAGGCTCTTTTCCCCGTTTTTCTGTCAACGTACCTAAAGTACCAGAGGTAATATAACCATAAATCTACTCCGTTCTTGAGAAGGTGACACAGCCAAATGCCTAATTTTCGAAATGCCCCAGAAGGTCATATGCAGGACCCCAGCATCTTCTAAATTAAAAATTGCTGGAGCTGTTTTGTTTAAACAATAGATTTGCAACAAACAAACAACAAACTGAAATCCCATCCAGCTGTGAGATGCCCATAACCAACTTTCTGCAACCCTACAAAAATTCAGAGTGCACCAAAGCTTCAATCGTCTGCAAGCCAGGGTAAAGCTCTCCAGTTTACATGACCTCTGAAGGTCTGGGGGTTGTGTGGGAGGGTATTTCTCACTACAGCACAAACTATTTTTTCTACCTTATTACCCCTTTGAGTAGGTCAGAAGTACTCTTCTAGTTCAGAAACCAGTGTTATTTTGAGCAAGCAGAGCTGAGTTAACTGTAGACAAAGAGCGCAAATCAGTGGGTTGCTGCCCGTTGCCATTGTAGAACCATATTGCACCAAATATTGCACCAAAAATACATCTTGGTTCCATTGAGGTGCGCTGAACTTCTGAGTTCGTAACAGATTGCACATCACGCTCTTTGGGTCGTTATGCTGTAGAAAGAAGGTATATCAGGTCTAGAGCTGGGCTG
The DNA here is from genome assembly GCF_040807025.1 of Struthio camelus. Classification (NCBI taxonomy): domain Eukaryota; kingdom Metazoa; phylum Chordata; class Aves; order Struthioniformes; family Struthionidae; genus Struthio; species Struthio camelus. The sequence goes on from NC_090948.1 coordinate 40,601,749, forward strand.
AATCTATAACCTAAGGCTCCCAAGCCTTGCAATGAGAGAGGAGGGCTGCACGCAGGGGCAGCTGGGATGCATTTCACAGCCCAGTTCTTCTTTTGGAAGGGGCCAAGTGAGGCTCCGAATTCAAATATCCTTGAACTAGGGAGCAGAGGCAAGTGCAGAATCCAAGGTGGATTTTGCAGGATGGGATCACATTTTCAAGACTGACTTGTAATATTGAAGAAAAGAAGCTACGTCCCTGCAGCGCGTAGTCAGTTATGGGATAAGGTGGCAGGTCAGAGCAGGAGTGAGAATGTTTGGGGATATGGAGATACTGTGTTTCCAGAGAAAACTTTCCATTAAGCTGAAGTTACAGCTATTATAATATTTTAGAAAGGTGGCTTTAGAAAAAAAAAAATCTCATGTGAGGATTGTAGCGATCCACAAAACATTGACGTGCCTGGAAGGTGACCCCTTATAGCAAACCCGCGCCCTCCTCTCTGAAAAGCGAAGCTTAATCATTTGTGAAGTGCACTTCTGTGAACTCCTTCTCGGCTAGATAAAGTCCAAGACACCATAATTAACCTCTCTCCCTCATCTTGTTTTCTAGCTAACGCTGAAACAGAAGCAAAGCACGAAAAGGCATTTCCGACTTTACGTGAACTACATGAACATCTACTCCGTGCTCTTGTTACCATTGACTGCTTGCCCGTCCTACAGGGCTGTCTGTGATGGGGAAGGAAGTCAGGAGGTCACACCAGCTATTTTGCTGGCTGTATTTTGTCGGGGGCCTGTTGCAGCGGGTCTGCTTGCTGCAGGGCATCGCTAGGGAGGGACACCAGGGGATCACTTTGGGCGCAGCAGGATCTGACCAGCTGCAGCATGGAGAGGAGCGACACTGGTGCGTAGAAGCACAGCGCTGCTGAGAAAGCCTGTTCTTTGGAAGAAGGTACGTTTTAGGGTACTGCCTTGTTGGCATGGCCTTAGAGAAGGGCTGAAGTTGAGCTCCTAATAGGAAGTGAGTTTCCCTGATGCGTTTTAATATCTCTAGGCTGTTGTAGCTGTGCCAAAAGACTGGAGAACAGCCAGCTGGCTGCAAGGGATTTCTGGCCCATGCAGGAGGTCTCAGATGCTGCTGCCCTGCTGCACTCTGGCAGGGGGAAGCGAGTATACTTCTGGGTGAGCAGATGATCTTGGGGCCGGCCCCTTGCCGCTTGGAGCGGTCCCTTGAGACTTCTCTGCCCTCGCTTAGCGCAGCCCTTTAGGGCTGGGCGGGAGAGCGCGACCTCCAGGGCTCTGCTCGCGCGGCCTGGAGGTGCCTGCGCGTCCCAGGTCCCTCGGGACGAATCCGAAGCGCTGTGCAAAAGGGCGCGAGTCCTGCCTGGCCAGGCAGCTGGAGGAAGCTCTCAAGGGATTTAACCCCCGTTCCGGCTGCGTTTCCCCCTGCGTTGCCGGAGAGGTTTTATAAGGAGGAGTAGGCATTAGCCAGCAGATATTTGTGTAACCCTAAAGCGCTGAATTAAGGACGCAATCCATCAAGCAGTTTGTTTTTCAGGCCTCGCCGGCTGCTGAAAAAGCAGGAGGAGCGTGCGACCGCCGGAGCAGCCAGAAAGTGTAGTGCTCAGCTGCAGAGGGGTATGGCAATTACAGGCAAGCTCTGACCTTTACCATGGCGAAGCAAGCTATTACCAGCCTCTCACGGCTGGAATGAGAGAGAGCTGAAGGCACCGTTTTTACTGGTTGCCTGGGGAAAGAGCAATCAGGTAAAGAGGTGCGTGTTCGCGCCGGCCCAACGGCCGCCGCGCGGCCCGCAACGGCCGGGCGCCCGCCAACGGCGGGGTCTCGCGCACAGCCCGGCGCCGGCCCCGCCGCCCATTGGCTGCTCCTGCCTCCTACCCCCCGCCCCCTGGCCAGAGCAGCCAATCGGCGCTGCCGCCTCGGCGTGATGGGCAGCAGCGGGCTTGAGGCGGCGGGGCCACGAGGCTGAGGTAACGGTCGGCGGGGCTGAGGCGACGGGCGCGCTGGGGGTATGGGGGCTGAGGAAATGGGGCCGCCGGGCTGGGAAGTGGGCCTGAGGAAATGGGGCCGCCGGGCTGAGGTACCTGGCTTGCTGCGGGGCCACGGGGCTGAGGTGATGGGCCCGCTGCCAGGCCGTGGGGCTAAAGTGAGGAGCCTGTGGGGCTGAAGTAACATGGCCGCCACGCTGAGGTGATGGGCCTGCTGCGAGGCTCAGGGAACGGGGCCGCCGAGCTGAGGTAACGGGGCTGCCAGGCGGAGGCTCCTCGCTCACTGCTGGGCCACGGGGCTGAGCCTGGCTTGCTGTGGGGCTGAGGCGCCCGGCTTGCTGCTTCCTGCTTGCCGTGGCTGCGGGTACAGCAAAGGCCTGAGGGGCAGAGCTGGCAGGGAGAGGACAGGTGTATACACCTTTTTAAAACGAAACAAAACAAAAACCATGCCCCTCTCCTTCCAAAGTTTACATCTGACATTTACATCTACGTTTAAACAATTCTTGTAGCCCCGCTTTGGCTAAGAGTGGCCACGCTGCCTTCTTGCCCTGACGTGCCAGGGAGCTCAGCTCCCAGCACCGCAGCCCAAAGTGTCTGCATTTCTTCTGGTGCCCTCACTCCTGGCCCAGGAGGGAAAGGAGGTGCTTCCTTTGGGCTGTGTCTGTGAGGAAGCATCTTACAGACAGCACAGCACAGGCTGCAGGGGGGATAGTTTGCTTTCTGAAAGAAATGAGATGCATACAGACTGTAACTGAGTTGGTGGGATATCTCCAAAGCATGAAGTTTGTGTGTGTGAAAAGCCATGCTCACGGGAGGAGAGAGGTTGAAATCATCTCAGTGCTCAGGAGCATCTTGCCCTGGCAGTCAGCAGGGGACATGGGATGAAGCTGGAGGTGGATGAAGGTGCTGGCTGGGGTGGTTGTGAACAGGGGGGCTGAGGTCACGGAGGAGAGCTGTGGGGGCAGGAGGAGAGGCTGGGGACAGGGCACAGTCTGTAAGAAGCCTTCTTGCTATTCCCAGGCAGGTTGTTTCAGCTGTGTGCTCTCGGAGAACCCTGCTGATGGCTGACGCCCCTCAGCTTGCGCTGCCTGTACGTTGGCCTGCCCAGCAAGCTGCAGCGCTGCAGACCTGTGCCATAGGGGTATGTCCCAGCCCTGGCTGCACCACTGCCAGCCCTGTCCCCTGCCCTCCCTGTGCACAGCCCAGGCTGCTTTTGCCCTGCTCTCTCTGAGATGTCCCCCCCTCCATCCTGCTCCTAGGACAAACCAAACTCTTCTTTTTTTGGTAAATCACTCTAAAGTCCAAGGCAAGCAGCAGCTGCCTAATTCCACCTTCAGAACTAAAGGTTCCTCCATGGTGACGGCAGGTTTCATTTACCTTCCTGTTATCTCCCCTCCTCCTCCCCACGTTATTAGTCAACTTGCAACTGCTGAATAATGACACTCTGAAGGTTGCCGGATTATGGCCACCGGCGACACTAACAACCTCTTCTGAGTCAGGTCTGCACAGGTTGCTTGCCCTTTCCTCTGGGGCCTCGTTGCCTACCCTGTTCCCTCTCTTCAGGGGTCCAGGCAGCTGGGCAGCGTGGTTACCTGTAGGTCCTTACTGTAAGACCTATATCTTCTTTTGTCAAAGAACGCAGTAGCCTCAAGATCAGGCCCTTCTTGGTCAGGGGAAAGATGTGGATGAGGTTTCCCTGCAGTGACACCGGAAGAGAAGTTGTGTCTCCCTGTGATGACTTTTCTGTGACACGCACTATAGATGACCAGGTCACAGACACAAGCCAGCTCGTCTCAGGGGAAGCGCTGCGAGTTTTCACACAAGAAGGAAAGAGGGGAAAGGGCAGGGAGAGAGGAGCCAGCAGGAGTTAAGCGCGGAAGACTTAGGTGCAGAGACTGGCACCACGACTCTGAGGGCCCCTTTAGCATCGGAGTAGGATGGTAAACAGAGCATATGCAGTGCCAGGATACAGCAGTGTGCAAAATTCATAGCCATGCCACTTCTACTGATTACCCTTCTGCCTTCCCCCATCCGGAGGGCTCATACACGGAACTGACTGACACTGTCTATTATAGCAATCAAAGCAGTCAGCAGAGCCAGCTGTGGAGTATTTTGCCCAAGTCCTTAGGGTGGGGACACCCTTCACTTACCGTATCGACATCTGTACTGACAAACACCATTTTTTCCCCCAAGTAGTTCCAAGAAGGAGTCGACGTAGCTGTTAACTGCTTCGAAGCTGTCCCGGATGACCCCAATGCCCCAGTCTGAAGAGGATGACTCCGCTGGGGGAGCATGGTGGACGGTGTTCTCCTGCGTTGTTTCCTCAGTGCATTGCCCTAAGCCCAGGCTTAGGCACAGAACTGCTGCCTCAAAAAACAGCCTCATGCTGCAGTCCAGATCCAGGCCCCGGAGCCCCCGTGCACACAGATGTGCAGGCAGGGAGGAGTGGGACTGAGCTGGTGTGCGTACAGGGCAGGTAAGCACCCCTCTCCCCTGGACTTTAAACACTGCTGAGGGAGCTGGGATGAGGTCACGGCAATCAGAGTGCAAAGTGCACTGTGGAGATTTGGTCCGAGTTCGTCTCAGAGAGAAACACTGGGGTATAAGTTGGCACGGTCCCGCTGGAACAGGCTCAGCCCTCTGCAGTGCCAGGGATTTAGCTGCCGTGTGAAGGTGATGTCCCCTTTCTGGGACTGCTCGCGGAGGGGCTGGAGCAGGGTTTGCCTGCCCAGACACTGCAGCCCCTCGGGGTTGTAGGGAGCAGCGGAGACCCCCGACTTGTCCCACTGAGGCATTGCATGGGCTGCCTCCCCCTCTCCCCTGCCTGTTGGGGGATGGAGAGTCTCTCCTCCTGCAGACTTTCCACTCTTCAGGCAATGGGAGGAGTAGCCCATCCAGAGACAGAGGAGCACTCCTTGCTCATTTCTGAGGTTTCCTGGTCCTGTAGCGCCATGAGGTGAAACATGCACCAAGCCTCCCTGCTGCAGGGGGATTGTCCATAGCAAAACCTGTGGGATCCTGGGTCTGACATGCTTGTACAAAGGCGCTTTCCATGCCTGCTTCCCCAGAACAGACTGTGTTACAGATAACCAGCACACTCAGGGCAGAAGGACCTTAAGGTGGCACAGAGCCTTATCCTGCATGCCTCTGCTGTGCTGTGGCTAGTGGTGCCGTTGGGACCTTGCAAGCCGTATAGGGGTTGATGGAGCAGTCAGGAGTAGCTGGGGTGTAGAAACACCGAATGCAGGGAAATTCCCTGGCACGCCCCCTCCAGCTATAGGATCAATGATGCAGGTGGGTATCTGCCCTGGATGGGACGCTGGAGGGCTGGTTTTAGACGACCGGTTGCTATAGTGCTGCTTTCGTGAAATACCAGTGTTGCTGAATTTGACATGCCACGTAGGTGGCCCACAGCGTGCGAAGGCTGACCTAGACACTTAAGTCAGGTGACGGGCTTGTCGAGGTAGCTGCAGGTCCTGGTTCGGAGGTGGGACCCAGCCTGCCAGGGATTTGTGGGGTGTGCACAGCTGGTGGAGGTTTTGAAGGTGTTATTCATGAGAAAAAAAAAACAAACCACCAAGAGCAAACAACAGTGCGAATGAGTGAAAAAGAATCGGGAAGTCAAAAGGCGTGAAAAGGCTCCAGCTGCTCTCAGAAAACTTCTGATGTGTCCCAGCGCAGTAGTGTCTTCCAGAAATAGCAGCTCTGCAGGATGTCGACTGGCCAGTCTCTGTTGACTCCAAGGGCCAACTTTTCAGAGGTCAGCTCTGTTTGCAGAAGGCTTTCAAACAGAGAGAGCAGTTTCTAGAGAGCAGGGGAGTGGGTCTTTCAAATATAGGGCAAGCGTAAGCACAAATACTGACGTTTCATTGTGTTGCAGGAGACAGCCCCTGCAGCGTTGTTACTTCTGAAATGCCAGAACCCTGCAGCACCCAACTGCTTGCATCTTTCTGTACCCTGTTCTGCCTCCTTGCTCTGGATATGGGATAAAGAGGAGAGACCACAGGTAAATCCAGGCTTCTTGAACAGGTAAGTTGGGGGGGGGGGAGGGAAAGTAGGGAAGGGGAGAAAACAAGTTGGTTATCCCTTTCCTGGGAAGTGCCAGTGAGATGTGGAGCTGGAGCCTGCTGCTGCCTTCTTGTTGTGCCTGTTTTGCTGCACGCTGCTGACTGCGTTCCTGCTCAGCGCAGCCCAGACGGGGGGTGTGAGGGTTCATCAAGTCAGTGGGCAGAGATGCTTTGGTTGTACAAGTGCCGCTGAAGGTAGCGAGGTGGCCACCCTGAATGCTGTCACACATCCCAAGGCAGGCAGCACACGGGTATTAGTCACAGGGCGGAAACTAAGCGGAGCTGCTGGATTAGAGGACGCATAAGGCGTGCAGGAGGTCCCAAGGGAACCCCAGATCGGGACCGATAAACTCAAGCGGAGAGGCAGGGAGCACCAAAAAGGGAGGTTGGCAGTGTTCGAGCTGTGGACAAGGAGTGGGGAGCACCCCAATGCTAGGTGAGAAATTAGGGTGATGTTTTGGGTTGAGACAAAGGTGCCTGATGGCTAATCGATGGTCTGTTCCGTGAAGCCTGGGGGCCTGAAAGGCCGTGCCTCAGTGGACCTTTGCAAACAGAACCTCATTGCTGGTGCAAAGCAGCAGGGATGCTACTTGTGGGCAGGCTTTGCAGGGTAGGACAGAAGAGCTCGGGCCTGTCTGGCTGTTCAGACCACACCTAGGACTGGCTTGTCCCTCACAGCTGGAAGTGGGCCACGCGCATTAGAAATTGTTACCAGGAAGCACTGGTAGAGAGAAAACCAGGTTCAGCAGTCCCGTGCTTTGTCTTGCACTGTGTGGAGATGTTTATATCCCTGTTGGCTGAATCGCTGCCCTGCATGACATGCTGGATTGCAGTTGCAGTGCTCCAAGCCCTCAGGAAGGGTCTGGCAGAAATTAACGTGAAAGACCAAAATAGCTTTCAGAAGTAACTTGAAAGCATCCTGTAGAGCCACTGGGTGGCTGTGTTTAGTGCTGTGCTTTTATGCTGAGCCTTTTACGGTTGCTCTGGAGTTAATTCCAAAATATGGCTTTCTTTGTCATTGCCTATTCCCTAGAGGCTGATCCGTGTGCTGTTTAATGTGGAGAGCTGGGGAAAAAATGTTGGCAGGATTGCAGGGAATGCAAAACGCGGTGACTATTGCATGAGCTGTCTGTGCTACACCACACAGGACGTGCAGCCTCGGGGGGTGGCTCTGGGCAGAGGCAGCCGAGCCAGAGCCATTTGCAAAATCTACTGGAATTTGTTAGGGAAGCTAGGCAGGGCAGCGGAAGAGGGGGGAGCAGCCCGCAGCGTGCAGAGTCTGGGAAAAGAATCAGAAACTTTCCTGCTAGTTAGTCACTTGTTATCCTGGCGCAAAGTTTTGTGACGTACTGTCTTTAACTGCTTCACCAAGAATGTGCAGCCCCATTACCCTGCCCTAGGGATGACCCAGCCTCTTTCCTTCCTCCTGCTTCCTTCCATCCTTCCCAGCCCAGTCTCGAGACATGTGGCATCCAGCTGCAAATGTCTTGGTTGCACCCAAATTTCAAGATCTAAAAACCAGAAGAAAAAGCTGACAAATACCACACATCATCTCCCCTCCCCCCCATTTATCTCAGGGTAGGGAATCACTGCTCAGGCTCAACAGAAGTGAGCACTCCTTAAAGCAGATGTGGATAGCTTGTACCTAGCAGGTTGTCTGGCCTCTCTTTGACTCTCTGTGATTACAAATCCCCCCACCCTATGCCAGTCTTTATCTCGCTAAGGATATAGGAGAGAGGGATATTTTTTGCCATGATGATGAACTCTTGACAGCCAATTTCTGAACCTCACCTCAGCCTCAGGATAAGCAGCTCATAACCCCGTGCGTTCATTTCTCACTCGGTAATGCTCCAATATAGAGCAGCCCTCAGGCTGTGATGAGTCACTTCTAATGATACTGTCAGACAGGTGGCAGCCTGTGCTCCTGTCAAATAGGAGGGAAAGCTGACCGCAGTCGCACGGGGCGGAAACCCAGCGCACAGCAGCGCAGCTGTACGGGTGTATCCACATCCCCTGCTCCCGTGCTAACAGTAGCAGCTGCAGTCCTGGGCAAAGCTGGAAGCCCTCCTTTGGCTTCGCGCAGCAGCCGTGCCAAAGCAAATGCCAACCCCCGCATGCCTGAGCTTGGCTCCTGAAAGGGAAGCGCAGGAGCGGGTCCAATTCCCTTTGTGCGTTTCTTTTTAGAGTACAATGTTATTTATACACGGAGGCTTGTGTTGTGAGCTCTGCCAGGATCCTTCCCTTCGCGTTCTGTTAGGGATATGAGGGAGGAATGAGTGTGCAGAGACCCAGCTCTTTCTGTATTAGTTTTGGTCAGCTTGATGAATTGCTGACTGATGTTTAAGCATGGCCTAGAGGGGACTAGGCTGCTTGCGGTTAAGATTCCTGGGCAATCTGTTGTTGGTTCAAAGCCTGGCTTAGGAAGCAAATGAGTCGCTGATGACCAGAATAAGAAAAGCAGCCTGATGATGAAATGTCCAAATTCCTAGTAGAGGCGGGTCACAGTCAAGCTGTTGTAGGGAGACTGGGGGTGTGGCTAAAGACCCTGCTCCCTGAGGGTTGGGGGCTCCATTCAGGTTCTTGGTTTAGTCCAGTTTCTCCATGGATCCTGACCCGTCATTTCAGCTTTCTGTGCTGCACGTCCCCTCTCTCTCCTAAGCACAGATGCCGTCAGACCCTGACCTTTCTCTTCCTCTGTTGTCCTGCCCTGAGCAATTCGCAGGCTGTTTGCCTTATCCCTGTGCTACCCCATGTTGCTTAGCTGTAAGCTACGGCAGTTCTTACCCTGGTGGGATTTCCTCCCCCAGGTGCTGGGCTGCGGCACTGGGGGTAGCTCTGCCAGAAGGGCCCCCGCGGGACAGTTCCACTCTGGCTACCCTGGGATGGTCACAGCGCTTAAGTGCTGCTCAGGGGTGGCGCAGAGGCACACCACAATTCCCCCCCCACCCCAACACCTGTATCCTCCATGGGTGGCAGCAAAGGCTGTCTAGGCCCTGCTCCCCCCCCCCCCCCAAAAAAAAAAAAAAAAAAACCACCTTGTGAAGGTTTTTTCACAAAAACGCAACCCAAGCAAAGGCAGGGCAACATGTCCGACCTCTGTGAGAGGTAAGGCTGAGGGCTGGGCTCGCCCTGTGAGGCCTCTGCACTGAGCCAAGGCAGTGCTTTCTGCTGGCACGGTAACAGGGGCCCAGCGGTCAAGTCTCACGGCTGCAGCTGAAAGCATGTACCTGCGAAAGAGGGAGCCTGGCTTCAGCCATCACTGGTCAAGGAAACAGTGACTGAGGGCTGAGCGACTGGAAGTTAGCCAAATAGAAACACCCTGAAAGCTAGGCCAGTTGGAGTAAGCCCTTAAAGAACAGAGCCACGTGGCTCTGTTCATATTCTTATGGCATCGGCCCACCTAGTTTTGCTGAGAAGCAAGGAAGATGTTTAGCAGTAATGTATGGAATAGCTGGGGATGGAATACGTTCAGATTTCCAGAAAAATCAAAAACTGCAGGTATGCTTTAAACTTAATTCCAGTGGCTGCCAAATTATCTCAGTCTGAGAGCTGCGTGGGGAAGGGGGAAAAAAAAGTTGCCTGACTGCAAGCTCAGCCTAACTCTACCAGCAGTGCAAGGAAGGCTCCGTTCCACAGACGAAAGGATTAAGGCGTCTAACCAGCCCTCGCACCTCTTGCTGCAGGATCCCGATGACTATGAACTACTAGAACCCTGATTTTTGAAAGGGCAAAGCCCACGGGAATGGCGAGTGCGTCTAAGCTGCAGCAGCAGTCTTGGTTAAGGAAGAACGCAACCTAAACTTCCTACATGTAAGTGTTCTAGCCCCCCCCCCCCCCCCAGAATCATGCTGTTGGTGTCTGTGTTGCAAGATATTCTGATCTCTCGTCCCTCCCCAAACTGTTCAGAGTAGGTGTTTGAACTCTTGGCTTCAGGAAACACAAGACCTTATCGTCCCTGAAAAAGGGTCTTTTGGCCACTGACACTTGCCCTGGCTGTTGGCAGTACCTAGCCAGGACACAACAGAGGAGCTTGTGCAGTTCCCAGGTCTCGATTAAATCCCGTAGCAGCTACTGCCATAAATCAGCGTTAGAGACAAAGGTGCTGAGACATGCTCCTCCCTCAGAGTCTGCCTCCTTTTCTTGAATTTTTTTGCACACAACATGCTTTCAGTCCAGCCTTTTATTCCGTCTTCTTTTCCAGTCCACTAGTGCTGAGTGTTTCCATTTGAGACCCAAAGTTCAGGTTTGAAGAGCTGTTTAATAGTAATCTGTCATAGGAGTGTCTTCTGCACCTGCCCAGCTAGATTATGAAGTGAAGCAAATGAGCTCAGTTTCCAGGAAACACATCTGGTGAGAAATGCGTGTATGCGCAGATTTACAACAGCCATGTAAGACAAGCGTTTGATGTGGAGGATTTTTTTTCACTGCTAATGGCAGTGGCTTTTATTTTAAGCCCATCTTTTTTTACATTAAAAACTTTTGTTACAAAAAAATTTAACAGTAAGGCAGTTTCGCAATTGTCAGTCACTGTGAGCCAAACAGTTTTCAATCATCTTTAATACAAAACTAGATTCACACAGGAGCCAAGCTCTTGATCCAAAAGCCCTTTGAGAAATGAAAGGATAAGGCAGAAAGCAACAATACTGCCTGTGTAATCATTTACACATTTAGTATTTAGGTGTATGAACACTACTGCAGTGGAGAAAGATGAAATATGGATTGTCTATAACTTAAAAAAATAAAATAAAATAAAGCTTACCCTTTCTCTTCCAATAATCTGCCTTGGGAGGTTTCAGGCTAAGTAAGTGTGCCTCGGCAGGCTTGAGTTTGTGCTTTTGGGGGATTTTTCTTTTTTAAACCAAGAAAAATTTTCCACTGACAAAAGACACAAACCATTTCCGTTCTCTGAAGAACTGCACATCATTGAATAGTTCACTGCTTGAAAAAGTCATGCGCTGCAACATTTTTTAACTCCCTAAACAGTGCCTCTTAATGGATCATTTTAGAAATCCTATTGACACTAGAAATACTCAGCAGGAGGTGAGATGAGGGAGGTAAAGTGGTTAGCAAACTTCCCAGGTCACACGTTGCAAAAACAACAACTTTTGTGCTTGCCGCGCCCCTTTTGGTGTTGCTTGAACAGAGATGGGAAGTCACTGCTTGATAAAACCAAACTGTAATTTTTTCATCGCTCCAACCCTTCCCTTTTTATTCGCCACCTAAGCGGCCTTGGTGTTTTCTTCCAACATGACAGTACCTAACTCGGGCACTGGCACCTTTCATCCAGTATTTCTCTTTTACCTTACATAAATTCCACAATTTTTAGCTTTTAATTATTTTAATGTCGAGGAACTCCTCTGCTCGCTTTGGGAAAAAAAACAGCTTTTCTGTAATAGCAAAACCAGATGCTGTTTCCTAAACATGTTCACAGTGATAATACACCGTTTTCTTTTTGTGCTCGTTAGCTACCCAAGACTGGCTTTTAGACAAACATTTATAGGTGCCTTTGAGCTAGCCCCAGAATAATACTCCTAACACCATATTTTCCACTGTATTCTTTTACTTGCAGGAAAAGTGGCAGGACTTTCCTGCAGCCATGGTTACCAAAAAAAAAAAAAAAAAAAAAAAAAGCTTGAAGTAGCCAAAGAGCTGTGAAAGAGAAAACCATGGATGAGAATGGAAATGAATCTACAGACACTGTGTAAAAGGGAGCAAACTGGGGTAAGTAGAAACATGTTACGCTTTTTAAGGGCTACAACCTAGCAAACAAAAATATGCTCCGATAACTCACTTGGCTGAATCTATTTGCATCAGACACTGCTCTTTTGTACTAGCACTTTTGATGAAATGAGTGGTACAGCAGCAAGGGGGAACTTTTTATTTTTCTTGGTTTTATCTGTTTTCCTAAGCGCTGGAGGGACTTTGTTTAACATCTTTGAAAAAGCACTGGCCAAACACAAGAAGGTGCAGGGCTAAGGATGAGCAGTTCTGTAGGTCCCATTGCTAATAGGCTCAGAAGAAACTTAACTGCATTTTTCCAGCAAAGTTTTTAGAGTCTTTTGTAACTACGCCTTCTGAAAGTAAGTATGCAGTTTTTAAAACTATAGTACCTTAAACTGCATTCTCATTGTTCCAGAGGTATGTCTAACATGTTAATAGCAAGTTTCTTCTACCTTTTGGCTCAATTTTTAAGATTTTATTGAGGCAGAAAATCCAATAAACTAAAATTGGAATTTTTTCGTTGGTAAAGACTTCTGGCTTGACACCCCCTCCCCCCCCCAGCAGTACACCATCATCATCCAGAAAATTAGACTCTTTTAAGACGGGCAGAGTCTGGTGCAGCTCACTGATTCTTGTCCTCATGCTAGTGGAATATTTAGACGTTTTGCTATAAATGCTGAAAAATGGCTTAGGAAAGCGAGCCTCCCTGCAGCCTCTGCGCCTGCTCTGCTTGCTCTTTCTGTGCTGGGAAGCAGCGGGGACGGCAGTTATTCTTCCTGCAGGGATTTGAACAGCGGGACAGAAGTTCAACGGCTACAGCAGCCACAGTCTCATCCCTCTCAGAGGCTTCATCTTCAGTCCCGGGTAAGGATGACTTGTCACAAACTAATGTACTTGAAAGCCACTAACAAGCATGTTCTTCCAGTGTGGGCACCAGTGACTCGGGGACCGTTTTTCTGCACGCTTGCCACGAAACAGAAAGACTGCGACCCTGGATGGTGGGGAGAGGAGCAGTGAAGTAAGCAGCACCAAAGCCTCTGGAGGAGGCCCGCTTCCCAGCGCTTCCTCGCTCATGCGCACCAGTGACAGCTAAGAGGAGGGGGCGGCAGCGCCAAGTGCTTTGCTGCAGCGGAGGCAGCGTCCATCGGAAAGGGATATCAAGCCATCAAGAGCAGGTACCTTCTCTAGCATCCTGTGCAAACAGTTGCCCTGCGATTAAAGGCATGTCACTGTTGTGGCATGCATTCCGCATCCACAACAGAAAAAAGAAAACATAACGCAAAATAAAAAGCATCTAAAAAAAAGATTTAGGATTATAAATAGGTCATATCTTTCTCACGAAATACTCAAGAACTGAGAGGACAAAGTTGGCTTTTCAGGAATAAGAACGTTCTACGGTGACTGCATATTATTACCTCATCACCTGAAGTCTCAAAACCAATTTGAAATTCCAGTATCCTAAGGCACAATTACTTTGATTAATGAAGATGGTAACATGCCCATCCCCACTGCCCAAGGAATAGATGTAAGTTTACTACTAAGACAGAATTAAAGCAGCATTTGTTTCTTGTTATGTGGACAAACTTACGAAGTAAAAAATGGAGGGAAGACGGGCTGTAACTTTTGTCGGGCTGCTCTGAGGCAGGCGAGCATTTGGCACAACACTGCTAAAGCGTCTGGTCTGTGCACACTGAACCGCTGGCTCACGTTTTCAAGGGTAAGAGCCAAATTCACCAGAGGCGTAAAAAGGAAGACAGTTCACAAATCTGGGCTACTGTGGAAGTGGAAAAACAGGCTAAAACAGGCAATAACCTGTTCCCCAGAGAAACACAAAGCATGCCCACAGTTTTCAACAGTAGTGGTCAGGCACTCTAGAAAAGCAAGGAGTCCAATGTCTGCGAATTTAGGAATATGAACTGGTTTAATACAGCCTTCCTAGAAAAGAGTCCTCCCATTACATCACCTGGTCAGCATTTATGCCACCATTAGCAGACTGACGTGTGCAAGGACTCTAAAGCAAACAGTCACTGGCTTTCTGTGCTGATCAGCGAGGCTAATGGTGAAGGGCGCACCACACGCAACACCACTGTTAGTTGTGGCTCTGATCTGTATTTTGTCCTTTTTTTTTTTTTTGTAACACTCATAGACCTTTAAAATCAATATATTCTGTGTATAAAACCATAACGGGATATTTTAGAGGGAACTAAAAGCATGTTTGTTTTGTCCACAGATGAAACATGGGTGTAGTTGAAGACTGAACCTGTAGTGGAGTGTTAGTCAATTGTAAACTGTAGGAGATGTGTGCATTTTACACAAATTGAATACAGAAGAGAAAAAGGAGGACTCTGCATCATTCCAACTCTGATAAAGTGCACGGTCTTCGGAATTCCTGTCCCCGTTCATGGAGCCATTTATTGGATACTGCAAAAACAGAAAGGTATTTGATCACCGTACTGGAATAGCTCCTACTTCTGTTTAAATACATGCTGTTTGATAGCTTTCAGTTAAGCAAAGGATCACTTTAACATACATACAAAAATGTGGAGCTGGTTTAACAAATCCAAGAGGAAAAGACCTTCCAATAGCTGCAAAATTACAAAAGACTATTAAAGTAGATCCCTGCTACTAAATCTGTCCTTTGTAAAGGAACTAACGAACTGTTTGGGCTGCTTTTTATCCCATCACGAAGCCCAAAGGAAAAAGAGAACTAAAACAACCCACGAACAAATCCTGAGCCTCCCGCTCCCAGGCACTTAGAACAACGTAAGGGATGCTTACCCCATTTGTTTCCAACTAGTACTGGGCAGGCCGCATGCCGTGTGCTGTAGTCGCCTTCTCCGCTTGGAAAGAGATTGTACCAGAATACAGCTGTGCCCTGGAAATCGCAGTGGAGACTCTCAGCATCTTGCTCTGTGGTGCACGCTTTCGCCCCAACACTACTTAACCGTAAAGGTAGGTGTCTTTGTATTTCAAACGTTCCTTTTAAATAGAAGATTCTCTTCCATTTTCTAAAAGTTGCTTTGCTAAGGAACGGGTCCTCCTCTGACCCGTATATCCCTTTATTTATTTATTTAACTCTAAGCCCAAATTCCTTCAACTCTGACTACTTCTAGAAAAGCCAAGATAGTTTCCTAAAAAGGAGCAGCAGGTTAGTGAAGAAAGACCTTATTCCTGAGCCTTCTGAGGCAAAAGCCACAGCAGGAGCACAGAATTTCAGACAGAATTCCCTATGGAAGCCCCAAGACAAATCTCTAAAAACCACCACAGCAGTAAGGAACCTACGCTCAGATTTTAAAATTTTAAAAATGTGTTTTGAAGCACTGTTTTCTTTAAATGTTTTGCAGAGTCTATACATTAGAAGCAGTTAAGTCATAGTTATGTTTCGGACTTTACACACAGCAGATCAGAGGTCTTGACTCGCTTGTGTAAGAAGTTTAACACAGGCGAGCAGCACCCCTGCAATCACTAGTACTGCTCCAGCAGCTTCACTTACTGGTGTAGTACCCACGTGCTCCCAGGAACAGCACTCGTCATCTTCTTTCAGTAAGCTCACTTCATAGTTTCCTTTTCAACGTTCAAACGTACAATCTACCATCGTTTTGAGGAGATGGAATGGCTAACACAGGATCAAAAATCCTGCTTACCTTTTTAGGCCAAACGCTAGCTCCTACTTCAGGAAAGACAGTAGCTCCCCCTGCTGACACATCGCTCATCTGGAAAGGTGGAAAAGGGCACAGGTAAGTTGCAAGCCAGTGCATTCCCAAAGTGCCACGTTTTAGTAAAATAAGGTGCCGAAAAACAAAAATTTTACCTCCCCACTAGAGAGCAAAGGCTGTGTGACTAAAACCCACCCACTTTGTGCAACTTTGGCTGCAATAGCCAGCCTTGTCCCAGCAAGTTACGTGCTCAAATGTTTTGGCAGTGAGCATAATATTACTATCTATGCAGATATAAAAGTGAACAGAGTGTTACATAGTTTAAAGCCTCCTTAGGAACGCATGTAAGAACAATTATTTATGAGTAAGAAGATACCCACATTTACCACTAAGTTGCTGGCTGCTTCATTTGTGAGTCACTTCAGTAAGAAATTTAATGAAGTCACTCAACTGTATAGAATATGCAGAGAAAGATATTTTTGGTAATAGCACATGACAGAAATACATCACTTACATAAAACAACCAAGTAGCAATTCTGTTGCCTGTTCCCAATTCCTTAAAAGCATCTGGCTCATCTTTCTGTGAATAAAAGCAAGCAGATTTAATAAGCATTTCATTTTGATTATGTGGAGGAGCCAGTGAGACACAGCTGCAGTGCCAGCAGCAGACAGACTCATGTAGAAAGAAGAATTCATTCCCTCTATTTGGAAGGAGGGGAGAATGCTATGAGTGCCCCTATTCATTCAAATAAAGCAGACACTTTAAAATTCTACCGGACAGGGAAGGCATGAGCCCAAGTTGCTAATGGTTAACAACAACTTTCTTGCCTGAAAATTAGTACCTGGATCCTCTTCACAGCCACAGTCTTAACTATTTAATTGCACTCACATCTCTCCTCTTGTCCTTGCCAGAGATGAGCTAGAGCAAACCTGGGACTCCAGAGCTGTCTCACCAGGACTTGTCCTAGGGGCAGAGCTGGCGCAGTAGGGGCTCCCACACATGCCCTGAAGGCAGCGCGCCAGCTCTGCTCGCTGCTGGGTTTCTGCCTGCGCAGCTCTCCCCTTTCCTGCTCGCGGCGGGGGCTGTACGCGCCAGCTGCTGTGCCAGGTATGCTGCTGCTCAAGCTCTTTGGCTTTCTGCATTCTGCACTTCTGCCTGGCGCACACACACACACACGTCTTTGAGTGCCATTAAACGTCTAAGGAGGTGATTCATTAAGCAATGCCCTCTCTCAGCCACAGAGCACCTGTGCCAGTAATGCCTGAAGCTTTCAACAGGGATAAGATTAATCCTTGCCTAAATGCGTGAGAACGCAGAGTACACCATAAGCCCAGAGCGGTGTTCAAAGGGGAGGCCTCTTCCCCTCCACGCTCCAGCCTAAGCGTCTGATGTTACCTGAAAATGTCTGTGTTACCTTTCCTTACAGCTGGGGAAAGAGTGAGGACGATCAGCGCCTCTGCAGAGCTGAAGCTTGCAACAGGCTAACAAACTAGCCAAAAGATCCATTTTGGTAATGAGTAATTTTATAATCACTATGACTTAACAAAAATCCCATTTGATGGGCTACGAGATTAATTTTTGTCGCGTCTTATTTTTCTGTCTAGAGCCCCATCCACTGAGGCCACTATTTGTGCTCAAACGTCAGCAATCATTCCTCTGAAAATTAACCCATGCATTTCAAACCAAAATCTGTTAATCATTTGCAATGCTTTCGAGCATGTGCTTAAAGAGCAGAGATTCTGATTAGGAGTAGGTGGATTTGATTCACAGCATAAGGTTAATCTGAAGGTGTTAAATCACGCATACGTATGCCCAATAAATAACCAACTGAATTCGGTGGCATTGTTTCCAGCAATCTGAGATTTAAGCTGGAACAGAAATAGGTTAGGATTTTAAATCAAATAAACAAAGCAAGAACGGGGAGATGAGAACGTAGTAGGCTTTGGCAGTTTCCACAGTCTGTTAGCAATCCGCATGTAGAATACAATACAGAGCATTTATATTTTAAAATGTCTGCAACAGTATGGCAGAGGCCTCTGTCTCAGCTCTGGGGGACACAGTTCTCTCCGCATCGCACGCTTGCACAGTAAGCTGCACGGCAAGTTTTCCTACACCGCCCCTGAAGTCCTCTTCTCACAGGAAAGGGCAATGAGCTCTCACCCACACCATCGGGCTAGCCTCCTTCAGCAGCACTCTGCACTGCAGGTGCATCTATGGTAGTTACGGTGCACAGACGCTTGTTAGCTGATGCCACTATCTTCTGTGCACGGCAGGAACCCGACACGTGCCCGCTGCGTATGTGCGGTCTGGCTGCACTTCCTTCAGTGACTTTAACAAAAAGGGCTTTACATGGCCAGCACCTGGGCCAGCAAAAATATTCCTAAATGTTTCTCCAGTTTTAGAATGAAGCTAATGCCCTTTGCTCTGTTGAGAAGAATCAGTCATCCCTTAGGAATAGCTCTTTTTTCAAAATTATGTTTCTAGAGAAAAACCTTGTTGCTCCATAATGCCTGTATTGTTTTATCAGTTCAGCTGGTGGTTTAGAGGGCTTTCTCCACTAACATCGATTAGAAAAGTTGAAGGACTATAAATTACACAATTAAAGAATAAAACTGGTGCCACAGCCAAGAGGCCTCGGCTTCACCAGATTACTAGCTCGCCTCCATTGTTTTACTTGCCCGTGCAAAGTCAAAGTGGGGTTCATACTGTCCTCCCACTCCATAATTTGCCACCTGAAAAAGAGAAACACATTGCTTGTGAAGAAGAAAGAGACAGAGACAGAAGACAGGACTTACCCTTCCAAAATCAAAATGAGGCTCATACTGGCCTCCTACGCCGTAGTTGGCTACCTACGGTGAAAAGGAGAAGCACAAATAGCTAGTAAAGCAATATTTTATCTAGACCAGAAGCAGCAAGAAGTTGACACATACAATCTATAACCTTTGGATAGATGACGTTCACAGGAAATTACAAGTGCTCATCAACTGAGCTGAACTGTACTGTATGCAGCAAAGTCCTACTGGGTTTAGTCGCAAATAGCTGATTTCACTGCGATTCCTCATCAGTTTAGAGCCAGAACGTGACTCTGAGCTTTGGGGACTCAGTCCCTCGCCAGTTCTCTCAACCACGCGCCAGCGTCCAGCCAAACCGCAGCTTAAACTTCCCCTCCCTTCCCTGAAAGCTCTCCTGCCCCTGCTGACTGGTAAAGCCATTCACCCGTTTTTGAGCACCTGCTGGAAATGCTACTCGTCTTCCTCATGACTTCCAGCTCCTTGAAACTAACTGGCACCTTTCAAGACGCCTGAAGACCTGGACAGCCACAGACCCCCAAGGAGACCCAAGCTCCTCGGCTACAGGAGCAGCAGCCCATCCAAGACCAGTACTGCAAGCGGTAGTTTCCCCACCGCTTTGAAGGTGTCTCACTCCAGGTAAGGACTCTCGTTCTCAGAGCAGCCACTAACGTTACTGTAACCTGCTCCCAGCCCTCCTCCATCCAGCAGCTGTCCTACAGCTGCCACAGCAGACACAGAGCAGTCAGTGACACCATCAGTTGTTTTCTCAGAACTGCGCGCACCCCTCTCTGCACCAGCCTGCCTGCAAGACATGAACCGTTTTGAGCATTCCTGCTTGTAAAGGCTCACTGGGTTTTATACCAGCATGTTCCCACCTCCCTTCCCCTCGGGTCCCAAAATAAAACTTTTCTATGAACACTTCAAAGGCTAGAAATAGCCTTAAAAAAAAAAAAATCTTCAAAATGAGTCATAGCACTTTTTTACATTCTCCACTCAATTTTAAGTCACTTTTTGATCTTGATGTCTATCAATCAAGACCCACTGTCCTTTCTTCCCCAATTGATTTTCTTTTTTCTTCTCCTCTGTGCATTCAAAAACCTCAATTTTCAGCCAGATGCTCGGGCACCTTATGACCAGGAATCTTCATGGAGCAGCAGCTTTCATGGAACCACAGTCCTGCTTTCTACATATTAACACTTGCTCAAAATCAGCAAAGCAGCAATCTAGCTGGTCACTTAGGAACCCCAAGTGTATGAATAAAAGTACTTTTAAAATACAGCTTATGTGAGTTACATGTACAGTCAGTCTTGCCACGTTAGAGATTCTGGACACACTGCTGGCCTTCTACGACCACAGAGGTGATGGGAAATCAGAACAACCAGTCTCCCCTCCAATTTCTCAATTATCAATCCAGCTAAACTCGTCACTGTTACCACAGAGCAAAGTTTGACCTTGCGCTGATGAAACTGGCTTTTATTAGTGTAATAAAAAGTATACTAATTTGCATTCACTTCAGTAAGCAGCCCTCCAGCAAGAGCGACTGCAATTCCACACCTTAGTAATCAAGCAAGCAGTACTCTGCAACGACAACTTTGTTCTACCTGCCTGTAAACACCCCCCCCCCAAATTCTTCCCACAGGCTTGGCTCAAGCCAGCCATCAACTCAGCTGGCCCTCGATCAAATCAGCTTTTGCAGCCACCTCACACTCTACCTGGGTGCGTACCATGCTGCACACGCATGAGACAGACTGACACACAGAATGAGAGGGCTACTGCCCTTCACTAACATACTTGTTTTAATGGTTTACCTGGAGTTCCTCTGCTGTGGAGACATCCAGTCCTGTTAGGTCCTGTATCCTTGTGTTAATGCGCGATACCACAGGGCTTTCATAGCCAGACAACCAAGCACTAAGTTTAAAAAAAAAAAAAAAAAAAATTAATACACTATGTGGTAATAGCCAATAAGCTACCAATACAAATGCCTCATTTGGCAATGCTTCTAAGTTGAGGTTTTTTTCCCTCTCATTCTAGGAAAAAAAAAAAAAAGGGTCAGAAGTATTTCCAGGGGCATTACTGAGACTTGCATTTAATAAGCTGTATTGTCTAGAGCGCACGCTTACAGCAATGGTTTACGAAAGCCCTAAAATTAAGGGCCTTACTGCCCATACTGGGAACTAGCAGACTGAGAAAACCCATACTTAAGCAAACACCATTCCAAACAGTGAGCGTTGGCTCACGCTATTGTCTAAAGCAGGCATACCACAGGTTTGCTCGTACCCATGCCAAACAGCTAATTTAGGCCACACGCTTGCTACACTTTGAAGCAGCTCCTGGGAGCGCGGCTTCAGGGGACCTGCTCTAGTGTGCACAGGGGCTACGTAATTGTAACTCAGCTCTCCTGCGTCAGCCATGCGCGGCTGCGCAAGCCCTCTGCGCGCTGTCATTTCACATTACTTACCTGTCTGGCAGTACTTAAAAAAAAACAAACACACACCACTAAGGAAACAATTAAATAAGGCATAAAACCCTTCACTGGTTTCCCTGTTGAACAATTCCTACCAAAATGGCCTAAGAATTTGGTAATTAGCACGTTTCAGGGACACAAGGATTAAAATATAGAGTTAGTCCTCTCTGGTACACGAGTCAGCCTCACAGTTCCAAAACCAGCTTCAAAGTGTCTGCCTCCGCTTTACAAATTAGGAATCGTCCGCTGGAAATGCTGCATTTGAAACACTTTGCAAACTAGTCAGCAGAGATGGGTACAAAACAGCTACTGCAGCAGTGCTACACAACAAGTGCTGCCTTCACCCAGCCTGTCTCTTGACCCAGTTTAACTTTTTTTTTTTTTTTTTTAAACTATGCTAAATAGTTGCTCAGTCTTTAAAGCCGGATGACTGAACAGCAGCTATGTCATCCAAAAGCAGCCACACACATATCCCAAATACTGCTGTTTGGCAGAAAAGCGCCCAAGCTTAGTATGGCCACAGCTTTGCGCATCCCTGCTGGCCCCTTACCAGCCCTGAACACATCCAGTGACTTACATGGAAATACACATGCATTTCAGCTCTTTTTTTATAAAAGAGAGGTAGCCTGTTCATGTTAAAGAAATAAATAGTAAGCCCATAGCTCCACCTGCCTTAAAAATAAAACAAGGAAACCACCCCCCCCCCATCTGCTCACATGGTGCTTGTTTTTTTTTCTTTACTCCTCCAGTTCTAGCCCACTGCACCTTTACTGTCTCTGCTCCTCTTTTCTTTCTCTGTGCAGGCTCGCTACCCACCTGGTCCTCTTCTCTGTTTAACTTGGCAGTCCTCTCACTAGTGGCTAATATTCATGATAATAATAATGATTTTTTTTGGGGGGGGCATTTTTCCCTCACTACAGCAAGACCACTAGTTCTACCTTTTCTCTAGCATGACTTGGCCGCTGGGATCATCAGTGGTTCCTGCTGCTTTTACAGCAACTGTTCCAAACACATACCCGGGCTCAGAACCCAGCAGGCAAGTATGTTATATGGCATTTCTACTCAAATGAAACATTACATCTATGCTAAATTCAAATTTTTGGGGGGGTTTGTTTTTTTACATAATTAAAAAAAAAAAACACACACACACACTAGAATGCTTTGCATGGGAGGAACAGTAGCATGACACGTGACACAAGGCACTGACACAGGTTACAGAATCTCTATGAACGTGGATTTTTTTTTTTTTTTAAACAAAATGTGAACTATACAGAGAAGAAATAAAATTTCTCAAGACAGACTTGTGCCAACACATAGAAAGCTCCATCCACTTCTGAACACTGTTACTGTAAGAAAGTGTTATAGTGCGATCCTGCTAGACTTAAGGCAGTAGGAGAAAGCAAGACGACTGTGTCTATGAAGCACTTCCCAAACGAAAAGAAGCCATGCAGCCCGCATGCTCGCAGCCACATTCAACAGGCGATGCTCACAAGCAGTCCTAACCTCACACTTAATACCCAAGAAAAGCCCAGCGCAGCCCTCAGGCGAGCCCAGCACGTCTTCAGCATGCACACGCTCGCTACCGCTGTCCCGTCTACCGCAAAAGCTTAAAACAAACAAGCAACAAAGAAGCCCAGCATTCTTAACTGCATTCGTTATTTAAAATGGCAGTGAACGCTTTCAGCCCTTCATCAGGGAGAATACTACATCATTTCATGAAGTAAAAATATTATATGTATTTTAGAAATAAAGTTAATTGCCCATGGATACAAAGAAAGTCTATGGAAGGGGGCGGAAATGGGAAACTGAAACTATTTTTCAAGTGCCAGACTTGGCACCAGGCAAATTTCAAAGGAGGCCTGTAGTTCTCAGCAGTGTCACCTGAGCAGCGAGAGCATGATTTAACCCTGAAAACATCACGAGCTCGGCTTCCGCGAGAGCACAGAGCTCGGCAGGGCCTGCAGAGCCCCACGCGGCTTTTCCAGCATCAGGTCTCTGTACCTGCTGCCTTTAGGGTGCACAGGAAGGGCCTTCAATTCTAGCAGGCTTTGTTTCAGCTGGCCTTCACACACGACAACAACCCCTTCTACGCTGTCCTTTTTCATTGCTAGTCTCAGCCTTGGTCCTCCAAGGATGCAGTTAGTCTCACTTTGGTGCCGACATCGAATCGAGTGTCCCGTTCAAGACTGTGGAGAGGAGGTGTTCCTTCACTCAGAGAAGTCTTTTTCCTGTTCTTATCTGCCAAGAAGCCACTTTCCCCCTCGCCAGTGGCACGTGCGATACAGGATTAACAGGTTGTTGAACTGTGCTCCAACTTTCCAAATATGTGCAGTCCAAGGTTCAGAGCAATTCATAATTAAACGCACACAAGTTCTGCTCTTCAGCGGAAGTTTGTTAAGCCGCTCGCTCGGATGAAAAGCACTCCGTTGTGTTTTTGACTAGCTGACGCCCATGATTCCACTATGGGCAGAAAACTTATTCTTAAGAAAATGGGACAAACTTACTGATTTCATACATAGGGAAGCCATAAGCATTGCAGTTTAAGGTGCAACCACAATGACTTTGCTTACTAGAGGATTTGACGTTTCCTTAAAACCTGCCACATCAAAAGCCCAAATTCCCAAAGACTACAAAGCACCAAAAGACATCCATGAACTAAGCTTCCATTTTACGGAAACGGAAAGTAGTTCATTAAAGTGCTCAATACACACTGGGGGTGTTTCGTTTTTTTCCTCCTCACACCAAGATCTGGCAGCAAGCTTTTAACTTTATGTTCAGTATGAGCAGCTAGCTCTTTTTTTTTTTTTTTAAAGAAACATTTACTCTTTAAATTGTCTCAGATACCCCATTAGAGATTTGAATAGCATAAGATTTCATAAACAAAATAAGATTTGTACGTAGAAATACTTTAGACTAACCAGCGTATTTGGAAAAAACAGACAACTGTCCAGATACGAGCTCGTGTGCCCAGAGGCCAGTCTGCTTCTCTAACTGCGCTAAGCTAGTCTAGTAACAGACGCTACAAACCTCACGGCCTTAGTCGCAGCTCCAACGGCAGCGCACTAGACTATCCCAGCATGGCTTCTGTAACCATTATTGGTTGAATGAAGTAGTCCTGTGTGTTTAAAACTTTCTAGAATGTTTTTACTTTGTAAAAGTATTAGTAGAGAGGCAACAGTGATTGCATGAAAACCCAGGCTGGTATTCCTGCAGAGGCAACTTTAACATCCTATGCTATGAGCGTCAGCTAGCTGCCTGAAGGAAAGAGCGCGGAGGAAAAAGGTGGGGGAGGAGGAGGAGCAGCTGCTTGAAAAGCAGCGTAGTGCCAGACTGGCTGAATTTATGCTGGTATTGCACACAGCATGGCTTGATGGTGCTCCTCGTACTGCTGGCAAGGTGCCCCCTTTTATACAGTCTGCCACGTACTGCACAGCGAACAGTAGTCCTCTCAAAGAGAGGAATGCTGTAATTTAGATGTGCATTTGCTAGGAAAGAATGTCTGAAGGGGAAAGCAGTAAGCGATTAAAAAAATAAAGCGAGCATTTTTTGGTTTTCAGGAGCAATGATTCATCTGGAACCCAAACCAGCTCAAACAGCCCCAGCAGGAGGACGTTTCTACCAGTGATTCTGCAAGAAAAGTTCCAGTGATCTAGCATGAATAACATGATTTTTCTGAAGCAGTCTGGCGCGGGGTTTATTTCCCATCAGAGTTTTAGCAGTCAAAGTCTCCCAAAGTATATACCTCCTAAAAAACTAGCATGGGGAGGAACGCAAAGGAGAGGGGAGGCACGAGGAAGGGCGATTCCCCTCCTCCCACGCCTATGGCCATCCCTTTACTCAAAAGGGTTCTCTTCGCTAACTCCTTAGCGACGTCTTACACCCGTTTACTGCTACTTCTCCTTGCAGTCCCAGATGTAGCTTCCAACGAGATAAGGAATTTAAACACTGAGCCCAATACAATCTGATTTCTTTCTGTGAGTTCCCTGTGTACACTGGAAGGAGTCCCAGACTGACACCTTCTGGAGCACCAAACCCTGCCAGTGTAAGTAGTTTTAAGGCTCTTATTCACAAGGTACTAGTCGCTAGGCTTTATTCCAGGTGTGCAGCACACCGAGGTGCCAGCAGCACTTGGCTCTTGTACTTGATCACACAGTTCCTAGGCCAGGTAGAGCGCACAGCGGGTGCTGAAGTGACATTGCATCCCTAAGAAAAATAGTTATTTGGTCATGTCTCCCAGGAAGCCAGCGGTAAGGGCAAACAGCTCTGGCTGCATTGGGCCCAGTCCGACACAGGTTCACGAGGAAAACGGCTGGTAATGACGAGTACTGTCTAACACTTTCTCCGACTATGGCATTTGCAATGCACGCAGAGCTGCATATAATCCAATTCCCTTCACAAACACAAAATATAGTCTTTAATATGTGAGATAACAGCAATAATACACTTGGTAGTCGCTGAAACGCCTAGAACCCCCATATTAACAGGGTGTTCAGCTATGTGATTATCAAAAGTGAAAGTACTATTTCCTTATATAAGCTGAAATTGGTATATTAACATTGCCAAGTAGCTGAAAGTTAATGGTCTTACGGATGGTTCTGTCTGTATCATTGCAAGATACAGCCTAATTGGTACCACGTTTCCAAGGCATAAGACTTCCCACTAAAGAGAAAGCAAAACTCTAAAGAAAAAGTCCTGTCAGGAAGGGTCGTCTGTTTACATAGGGGCCAATTACGCATCTCAGTCGCTTTCAGTTAGCGATCCACCCGCTAGCATCAGACAGCGCATCAAGTTCACGGTAACTGCGACAGCGTGTCCACGTGGACTAACCGGCATCTTCTACAAACGCCTCAAACCGCTTGAGTCACAGAAGACGAATCTTGAAACTGAACAAATGCTTTCTGCAAAAAGCATGCTCGCAGATGACCGAGACAGAACACAAAAAGACTTACAAATAAAATTTAAAAAAGAATGAAATCTAATGCATGGCAAGTAACAAGCCGTATGTTCCTAAAGTCGTTCTGGCCAGGACCCAGAAAGTAGTTTTAAGGAACAAATATGTAAGAGCTCGCTTTTGACACTTTCGAAAAGACTCCAAATATTTGCACGCGCCTTGAAGAGTGAAACTACATGTTTTGAAAAATGCAACGTAGGGGGGGTGTGTGTGTAAATACAAATTTTTTAACTTGCCACTACTTGTAACAAAAACGGTCTTAAAGATGAGATTTCAGCTATAAGGTTTGGTAGTTCCCATACCGGTTACAATCATCCCTGGATCAATCAAATTTTGTGATGAGTATTTGGAAGCACTTTACCTGTTTAAAGTATTACATAAATAAATAAAGCACATTTCTGCTTAAGCTATTACGTCTTTCTAATTTCCTTTTTGTTCAAGGAATATGAATCAATACCAGGGTTTCTATTAAAGCAGCAACTACTTTCAATCATTTAGTATTATTACAGTTACCAGCTAGCATTAACTTGCAGTATACCTATGAATTACAGCAGCTCATCGGGTGCCTAGTTCTCAGTACAGAATTTATCAACCCTGAAGGTCAGAGGTGCAGAGGAGTGACACACAGCCTTCTCCGATTGTTAGTGTAAGCAGAACCCTTCACTTTGACAACATTTTTAGTACATTAGTTGCATTATGCAGGCCATGACAAGCGAAAGTGGAAACCTTGGGTTTTAGCTACCACCTAACATTTAAAAATACTTTAAACTTCAGCAGACCACTTGCTTGACTACGACAGTTATTTCGCTTTAGGCCGTTCTCCTCCTTCTAAAGAGGAGGAACACACCCGTATATGCAAAATCCTTATTTGCCCCACGTTTAGAGATGAAGCAGTGCAGTCACAGAACAGACTTCCTCGGACTGGGTGAACCTTCGGAAGACGTTCCCTTACCTCTTAGAGACTCTGTAATGTGCTGTGGTCAGTTTCCCAGTCTCAGGGTCATGCACAGTAGCACGGCTCAGCTACAAAAAGAGAAAGGACAAGGGCTTACCCACGTAGTAGGCTGCTTTTTTGCCAAGCCACAGGTGTTTGAAAGGGTTCCGATTGGTCTGGATGGTATGCAATGCTCTTAAATTAGCAATATTAGAAGGGCAACAGAAGCTGCAGCTGCCATTTCCAAATCAAAACAAATCGGTTGGAAAAAATTTGGTTAGATTGTCCTTTCACTTTTTTCCTCTTTTCCTTGTTTTTTGGTTTTTTTAACTAGAGACTTTCTGCAAATAGTTTATGGTGCTGAGTTTCACAGACAATTCCTCTTCATGCAGACGTTTAGCCTTTTTGAGAATTTTGGCCTAACTGAACTTTAACCACCTTTAACCACTTTAAAATTGGGAGGGAGGGGGGACTGGTTTCTTTTCAAGGCAGCCAGGCTTGCTCTTGAAGTACGTTTTGGAAAACAGTTGCTAAATTCAAGATTTGCAGCACTTCATAGGCAAACTGGAAAGAACCAGGAGTCCAGTTAAAAAAAGAAGTTTGCTTTCTGTCAAATTTGCATCAGCAGGAGGCAAAAGCCCAGACAGGAGCACGGGATTATCTTGGACCATGAAATTCTGTGAGACTAATGAATGTGTGTTTTGCACGCTAATCCAGCTGTCGTGCAGGATAATGAGCTGAGGCATCTCGCACGCAGGTAAAGGCACTTTGTAAGTGGCAAGGAAAAGGAGGACGAGTTTTAATTGATGATGATAATAGCAAGGGAAAGGGAACTTTAAAAAGAGGGATTCTACTGAAGGTTTTGTACCTTCGTGTGTTTGTACGCTGAACGTACTTAAAAGACCTGCTTCTTGTACAGATTATTAACTGAGAACACACACCAAGAAGGTGACCTTTTTTTTTTTTTTTTTTTAAATAATCAAAACACAATCCCAGAACTGAAGGAAAACACTGAGAAACTCAGCAGTAACAGCCTGTTACAATATCTGCATATAATAAAGCGGTGGACTACAAAGCCAAGTTGTCTTTTTAGACCACCTCTTTCCCCATAATGAGCAGAATCTACACACTCATTACAGGCCCAAAACGTCTGGCATAGAGCTCTCTTACCTTTTGCTAATTCTGTAATGTGCCGTCTCCAAGACTCCTGTTATGGGGTTTGAAATGGTGGCTCGCCTCAGCTGTGAAGCGAACCATCAGAATAGTTGCATTACAAAGCACATACGGCATCACAGCAATCCGACCATTCAGAAGCCTACAGGAAACGCCACACAAGCTGCCACGCAAGCCACCCAGTCACCTTCCGTGGTGGTGTCTCTTTTATCGAGGGGGAAAAAAAAAATCAGAAGCAGTGATGGCGAGGAAGGGGAAGCCTGCGATTTTACTTAAAGAGAAGTTTTAACAGCACCTTAGAGAAAAATTGAGTTTTCTAAGAAATAACGTTTCCGTTGCTGGAGCAAGAGGAACAGCTGTCTGAATAAAATAAACTAGAAATTTTAATTTCCTTCATATTGGAAAGACTGCTGGCAGCTGTGCAATATGACACATGTACAATCGGTCCTTTGTTAACACTCTGTCCTGCGCAGTTAAGATAACCTTTACAGTTAAACCAAATCACTGAGCTTGCGTAAAGGGAATATGATTAATCTTCTACCTTAGAGGATCTTTCCTTAACCACAACAGCACTGAAGCGAACTCCTCTAACGTTGACTACTCACAAAAAAAAATGACTTTGTTTAGACTGTGGACACATTTACATTGTGGTCCTTACAGAGAGCGAGGACTTTTGCCTCAAGGCCTTGCCTTTCCCTCTATCATTCTACAGTTATGTGGTACCATCTCATTTAAGTTAATATTCTGATTCAGTACCTTACATGTGCTACATAACTTTGTTCGTGTGCTTTTCCATGCGTGGAAAGCTTCAGCTTCAGAGCCCAGTGTTTAGGAAAAAATGTTCCCCATTTTGGTCAGTTCTAGGAACAAAAAGGCATACCAAGTCCCACAACAATTAGAAGAAATGTTTTTCTTTGCTTAAAAAAAAGAAGAAAGAAAGAAATCAAAGCTTCTCCATCTCTACTGACAAAACCAGGTATGAGGGACTCTTCAATATGCAGCCTCTCCTCTCGTCCCTTGCAGAAGCACAAACTGTTACTCCAGAGAGACTCCCAAAGCTGAATAATACACTTTCACCCTGACAGCTTATGCCAGAGCAGGAGAAGGCCGGGCACAGACCATACAGCTGTGTCCTCCGAGAGGCAGAGACGGTATCATCCTCGGCGTCCAGGAGGGAGACAACCTTTCTGTCTTAAAAATCCACACGCCTCCTGTTACATCAGTTGCCGAGCCCTGCAAGACCTAGGCTGCAGGAAAGACGTGGAACGCTAACACTGTAAGGATGCTTCTACATTAATGAACTGTGCTATCTGCAAGGCTTTACCGCAAGTCAAACATTTCGTAGGAAAACAATTATCTCAGCAAGTTTAGAAGCTTAAATCTGCCACATGTTCAGAGACCCATGCAGTTTTTCTATTTTCAGTGATGAGGTTTATTTCTATTCCATAAAGAAATGATTTAGTCATATTCCAGAGACATAATGCCAGAGCTTTTCTGCAGCAGCAAAGGGGTTTAATCATCAAACAACCGGGACTCTGACTTGCAGATCTGCAGCAAGGCTGCCTGACAGGAGAGCAGGAGGAGAGGTTTTAGGGCTAAGCAAAGAGAATTGTTTGAACTTTCTTGTTTATAGTTCAGAATGTCACTTCACAAATACAATGCATCATCAGCCTTTACCAAGCTTTAAAATTTGCTTCTGCCTACCTAGCACGCAGGGCTGCGACCAAGGACAGCCTCGTGCTTGATGTGCCCATGCATAACCCACATCTGTTTTAATCTGTAACAGACCTAGCTAACAGTTTGCCCCATATTTAATGCGCTTATTCATCTAACCTACATCGGCTTTCCCTGGACCAAGAGCCATTTAGGCTAAAAACAAAGGAAAAGGCAGATAAAATGATATAGACAAGCTTAAATCTTATTTTAGAAGTAACTGGCAACTGATAAAAAATAAATAAATAAATCGACTACATCTTAAATGCACATCTGGAGCTGCACAGTCAAACCACATGGATACAGAAGGCAAGTAGGTCAGTTTTGTTTTCTTTTTTTCTTCCTCTTGGACACCCCGGTTACATTCTGACAGTTGGGCTGTATTATTTTGAATTCAGAAACAAGAATCTTGGATCCGGTTTCTGAAACAGGATTTGATGAGCTGGAATTGCCAATAAGAAGTTGAGTGACATCAATTAAGTACTGCCTCGTTGAAGCTTTCACCCCCAGGTAACTTCAAACCAAAAGATATATACAAAACCTGGGAGACAAAGTCAGTTTTACATTGACCGGAGAATACTAGCATTCGTTACTGTCTATTCAGTACGTTAAAATAAGGTGACACCCAAGACCAGAGGAATGGCTGCCTTTCCCTAAAAGGCACTGTTCTGCATGTCACAGCTTTGGCAAATATGGAATTAAGAAAGCAAAAACAAACCCCCCTAAAACCCATAATATCCACATGACAGGTGCATTTTGAGACAACCTAGCTGCACCATGTGTTCTGTTGTGCAGCGCTCTCCTCCTCGTCTGAAACAGTGCACGCTGAGATTGTGTCTTCCAGAAAAGTCTGCCAGTCCTGGACTGCTGTTACCTGGCTCTCTTAGTTACACAGAATTTCCAGCTTCCCCACTGTCCCTTTAAACAGTGCGTCACCAAGAGTCACGAGGTGAGAAAGCACACTGCACACACCCAACTGCACGCATCTCTGCATTCAAGAGGAGACAGAATCACACACACACACACACGCACACCCCCCTACGAACAGAATTTAGGATTCCAAAAGGCAACCAAGTGTAAGGCATTTACCCTTGGCTTTGCTAGCTCTTTCACAGTTTCGATCTCGTCATCGGAGATGATATCAAGGAAACGAACGATTCGAGGTTTGTCCCACTCATCTTCCTGTTTGACAGGACCCAGAATGTACCTAGGATTTCTGTTTCCGTCGTAGTAGCGGCAGAAGAGTCTTTTTTGCCTCCGCGGGGTCTGAAAGCACGAGAGAGATAATCAGAATGTGTCCATATTAACATTAATATCTCTCAGAAATATTAGAGGTCTTGAGAATAAGATACAGGAACAATTCACTTTCCCTAACTTACTTTTCGGTTACTCGTTAAAGAGATGCTTTAATTTAGAGAAATTTAGAGAAATCAGTGCTTTAAGCAAACGCTGCAACAAGCAGTACTTTACACAAGCGACTACTCACATTGCTAAGTCCTATCAAAAATAACTAATTGCGTTGCTGAAGGAAGAAAAACCCTCATTCATACATAAACCCACACT
This sequence comes from Struthio camelus, assembly GCF_040807025.1. Classification (NCBI taxonomy): domain Eukaryota; kingdom Metazoa; phylum Chordata; class Aves; order Struthioniformes; family Struthionidae; genus Struthio; species Struthio camelus. The sequence continues at coordinate 40,632,766 of NC_090948.1, forward strand.
GCAGCATACTTACTCAGTTAATTGCAATTACTTAGTGCATTCGCTGGCTTATTAAGTCAGTCAGCAGTATCTGCGGCAGTATTGTTTTTTCTTTACTGGACAGAATGAAACAGGGATGAAATCCAACACACACTAATCCTCAGCTCTGTATACTCAGCCAACTGCTACAACAACTTCCTCGCTTTCAGGCCACATACAAACTCCTGACAATGTTTGTTATGGTTGGTTTTGTACGCTTGTACATTTTAAAACAGTCTACTGTTTTAGTCCACTTTACCATTTTGAGACCCTCCCCACGGCACAGCATTTCGTACTTCCTTCTTTCAGGCAGGTAATCCTTTCTCTTAACCTCAGTTTCCTTCTCTGCCTGGTCTTCTGACTCCGGACTAGATTTGTTCGCTTCTTTTTCTTTAGCCATGATATATTCAAAATATTTCATGTTTCCATTTGCTCTTTGATGTTCAGGATCTATTGACAAAGAAAAGGACAAGATAACACTAGAAAGCTAACAACTTGCGAAGTAGTGCACAGGAGAGGCTATTTACAAACAGGGGGAAAAACCGGACACACACTACTGCTTTTCACACGGTAATTAGTGAGCTTCTGCTATTCTGGCTGGAGAGCATTCACGGTACAGTTGAAACTTCTAGCTAGTCCATAAGTCATGCTGGCCTGTAGCATGCACATAGACTTACTCCTCTGCAGGAGGATACACGATGAGCTTTCAGAGTTGAGCTTAACTCTTTCACATTTAAGAAACTGCTTCTGGCGAGGCCAGCACCCCACCCTCAGCCTCAGCACTCACAGGGTCCGAGCACTAAGCATGAATAGGTTTTGGTCATTCCAGCCAATACAAGCAGAGAGGGAGGGACAGGGAAATGGGAGCGGACAGGCAGAGAGCTGGGACATCACGACTGGCTTTACACCAAACAACCTCCCTGATGGGAATTAAGATTGCCGGTAACAAAACTTCTAACAGTCACCGCACTTACACAGTTTTGCTTCAGTTCGTTAACAAAGGGTTCTCACTAGCCATTGCTATAAAAAGATTAGATTTGGTTCTAAACTTCCCAAGCCATCTTCTACACAGTGCAGTACTTACAGAAAGATAAATGCATTTGGTATTTCATCAGATGGACAGAATTTTAGCTCATTGTACTGCATTCTGTATTTCTTACTTCTCCAGTTTTTTCAGCTCAAGGGTGCTCAATTTGCATTTAAATGAAAATTTGGAGAGAATCAGATGTTATCCATTTAGTTTCAATTTCATTAATTTTTTTCCTCGCCTGTACTTAAGGGAAAGTAATCTCAACTTATTCTAGAGCACAGGAAAGTAAAATAATAGTAAGAAAACTGATTTCAGACAGTAAAGATTAAAATTGGTCATTAGAAGCCAGGAGGCAAAAGTTACTTCAACAGAACGGAGCAATTGTTAACCATGACGCTTTCTGTCACTGTAGTTTAGAATATAATTGCCCGTTTAAAAGGGCAGCGAAATACGATTTACGGTAGTAATAAGTCTTATTTCATTGAAAGCTACCCCAAGATGTTAATGGTAATATCAGGAACAATCAATTTTTAAAACCCATATACAAGCCAGAACGTAAGACCAGCACCTGCTGTACAACTCAGACGCTAACACCTCCTAGATCATAGAGCTGGACCTTGCTGAGCTGTGCATCTCTCTGGACATACCCAGTTCAAGAAGGCGTTTGGTGAGCCTCACTGCTTTGCTCAGATCCCCTTGCTGATACACGGCGTAACTCAGATAGTCCAGGATGTAGACTTTATCCACAGAAGAAACTTCTCCCTCATCCAACTGTTTCAGAGCTTGTTCCATCCAGAGCTCGGTATGGTAGTAGTCAGCCTCAGTATAGGCAATCTTTCCCAGCTCAAAGCAATCCTCAGCCGTTAAAAAGGATTTGTGCTTTACGCCTATATTAAAGAACCAAACCAAACAAAAAAAACCCCACAGATTTCACACACAATTCTGCACAGATCTTCAGAGCGACATTCAGTTATTCCTTATGCGTCACAGCACAGTTTATTTCTGTTCAGGTTCTAGTCTTAAACATCTGCCGTCTGTGGTGGCTACTTGTTGCGGACTTAAATATTCAGGTTTAAATATTCAACGCCTGGAAAATTTTCATAGCAGAGTATAGAACTGGTTAGACAGAGTTTTCCATTGCCAAAATGCCAGCAACTAGTTTCAAGGTCTTTACGATTAAGGAAATAAGATAAATAAATAAATAAACCCTCCTTCCCCCAAATCCCCAACTTGTTGAGCAGGAGCAACAGTGACCCAAATACAAAGTTGCAGAAATCCGTTTCCAAAGATTTTGTATGATTGTTTTCGAAACGTTACTGCAGCACATCTTGCTAGGAACTACTTAGCAGGGGAAGGGAAAGAAAAGAGTAGTCAGTAAAAGCCCAGCTGCCGAAGATTTTGAAGTAAATCATTTTTAGAAACATTTTAAAGGACCTCTGAGAGATTAAAGCTCTAGTAGGCAAATTACAGATTCCTATTTTGGCCACTGCAAATTAAGGCCCACTGAAAAACCAAATTTAATCTTGTAAAAAGGAACCAAAATATCTATGAGATAATGAAAAAAAGCAAATTCAGTCAGGCACAGAAGCAATTTTTTTCTTGTTCAACACCTGCCAGTTTTACAGCTAAAGTTATATTGCTAACCACTTAATAAATCCTGAATTTCTAACACCAGCTCCCAGCTGTGTTTTGGCAGGTGTAATTTTCTATTGAAGACAAGCCTTCAGACGTTAAATAGCTGAAGAGACAGCCCACAAAAAGGGGCGTTCCACAGAAAAACTTCGTTTCTGCTCATTAGTTGAACATCTGGTGCTCTACCCTGTATCCTGTTTCAGGTTCTGGAACCTGAAGAGACCTGCAAACTCTAAGGTAATGCAAAGATTAGATAATCTGGTAAGGGGATGGTGGAGGGGCACAGACAAAGAGATCCTCTGGAACGAGTAAAGGCTGCAGAAGCAGCTTAACATCTACAGATGAGGACTTAAAAGGGTGCTTAAAATAGCAGTAATCAAATAGCACTGATAATTAGTATAAAGAAACAAGGTAACGTGTAATGCAGGAAGTCAAAAAGAGAATTAACCAATAATAATAATGTGACAGTAATAGTTGTATAATAAGCAAATGAGAGTCGTTAAGAATCTGATCAAAACTTGGCCACCGAGCAATAGAAATTCCCTGGGAAAGAAGACAAAGAACACAAGTGAGCGCGTGGTATGTTCCACCCTGCCGCCTTGAAAGCCAAAACAGCAAACTATTTTCTTTTACGCTCTAGAACTTTTGATTGTGCAATTAGACTATTTTTATACACAGTTTGGACTGTGCAGTGATTCAAAAGAAGCAATAAGCTACTGTCCACCCGCTTTGTATTTTTGTGCTGTTATCAGAAAAAAATGAACTTATTTCTGTAGTAGAATGAAACTGTAAGTCTTTGAGACAAAGTCTTCAACTCAGCTCGAAAGCAAGGTTATACCTCCTAACATATAAAGCCAACTACTTTTAATTTCATTAGACATCTGACCACAATGAGTGTTTGTGAAAAAACACGGATTGTACAGCACAGATTTCCGGCCAGTTGGCACAGCAGTATTTTTGAACAGAGGAAATTAGAGAAAAACTGGCCGAGAAAGAGTCTTCTAACAAAAAAGAAGTGTGTTTCTCCTGCTTATAAACATTATCTTAGGTAAAGCCACATAAGTGCCAGTGTTTTGTATGTGCACCATATGTTCCCATTTTCTTTCTCCCAGGTTATACACACTACAAAACTTAAGCTCAAAGAAACTTAAGTCACTTAACATTTTACCACTCCCAACCTAAAAGGTTCATCTTATCACTGAGAGGGAAAGGAATGATAAAACAAGTTTTGTTAAAATGCATTACAGTGTGCTATAAAACTAAGTACCTGCCAGTATACAGCTAGCTTAACAACAAGGAAAATACTCACCCAAGCAAGATTTTATTCCTAGTGATTTTACTAAGACCTATTAGCACTAAATTCTCTTACCATAAATAGAAGAAAGACGCAGACTTCAACTAAGGCTTTTTTTTTTTTTAATCACTTATTCAAGCAATGAACTTGTTTTTACCCACTGAATTAAATTTAAGGCATGCATTTAAGGTCTTGTATTCAGGTAAGAATGCATATTCAGGCCAGGCTAATCATGATATTTCAAGTAAGACAAGAAGCAGGCATACAAATGGAAAAAAAAAATTCACTTACAAGTCTAAATAGCAATTTTCAAGTTCTAGCACAAGCAGACCACGAGTATGTGAGGAGAGCGAAGAGAACGAAAGTGAAGTCTAAATTCAGAACGAACCTCGTATTCTGTGCAATACTTGTACCACAGCAACCTGAAAGACAGTGTGCTAGCAGTAGAAAGCCCATCAGGCAGCAAAGCCGAGGGAATGTACTTTCCAAAAGAACCACCATAAGGATAGACCTGTCAGTATGCCAAGGATGGGTCCCTGGGTTCCTCTCCACCGGTTCAGTCTGAAGCAACAGGCTCTCTCCTGAACTGTGGCAGAGTTAAAAATTACACCTATGTCAGCCTGTATTCAACTACCCACATCACACCACTTTTCAGCCAGCTCAAATGTTTTTCTCGTCCTGGTACCTTCACGCTACGCAACTACACAAGAGGAAAAGAAGTCAAGGGATTTGTAATCAGGACATTTAGTAAGTTCACAAGTGTCTTCTGAAAATAACGTAGATTAATCTTACCTGGGAGATTGCCTCTTGAGAGGGTGTCTGTATCCAAATTGTACGTGTCTTGAAGCCGCAAGAGAGCTTTTGCAGCACCAGTCTGATCTTCATCATTTGGGAAAAACTGGCGCTGGATAGTCATGTTGGAGATAAAGCCTGGGAAGACAGGGAAACACTTGGCCTTTTTTGTCCTAAGAATTCAGTTCAGAACATTATGTCAAAAATGACTCCCTACTCTAATAAAAAAAAAAAAAAGAGTATAACAGAATAAAATCAAATAAATTTACATATAACAAAAAGACCTCCACCACATGGAGAACATTACAGATACCGTACTGACAGTTTCTGTAACCGTTCCACTCAAACCTTCTTCCAGAAGATTTTCTGTTCAGTATCACTGAACTTGCAAATAATTTAGGACAGAAAAAAACAATCACCAAGGAATAACAGTGCAAAGATTAAGGCTGGTCAGTATGAAGATGAAAATAAAATGCTGCCATCTACCCTCAAACAGCTGTTGACAGGACTTTAAGCAAATAATCAGGCGCTAGGAGCCTAACTGCTTTTTTGTAGACTTGGACATTAACCTATTTACATACAAACTTGAGAAAGATCCAAAGGTAAAGAGATTTCTCAAGAAAGTTTCTCATTTTCACAAAACTCAAAATACAACTAGAGACACATTTTGAAACGCTGAGCATTTCGATTGTTTTCAGAAAAGACAGCAAAGGAACACCAAAAAGAAAACCTAGCCATTTGTTTGCTTGTATTTGTTTTTGACAGGAGCACTAAGGGTGAAGTTTTGGGAACAAAAAGGCAAGCAGGTTCTACAAAATAAAGCAATATTCTCTCCAGGAACCAATCCCCAGTCATCAGAGTTGCAGGTAAACATCTACTGTGAAATCCCAACAATTGCAATCAATTGTAGATCCTATAAACATCTAAAGGTCCAGGATTCCCCCACAACAACTTAATTATATTCTCTCCAATTGTAAGAACCGTCCTTTTGGCATCTCAAAAATATTCATTATTAATATTAGCTTTTCTTTGCCAAACCGATGAGAAAAGAGAAACACAAGGGGAAGGATGGTGTATCTACTGTATTTCCAACCACATGATTCCTTATGCTGCTTGCATAAGCTGCGCTGCAGAGCGCTTCCATATCCTTTCTACATTAGAGGAAATCTATCCATAATTTTATTCCAATGTGGACAAGCACTACCTTTGTAGGGAGACTTAACTCATAAGGGAGGGGAAAAGAGACGTCTCCAAATATAGAATTTGTTCCGTCTCCCACGTTTTTTCATTGGGACAAAACATTGAACCAAGATCAACTTCAAGCTCATACTCCTCAAATTTATAATAGAGTTTGCCAGCCACGCTGCAGACGTTTCGTAACGGGAATTTCAAGAGATACGCCGTCATGAAAGCATTCTTTATACGCTCCTGTGAACACATACACAATCACTCCTATTCCTTTCATTTGAAGCGCCCCTCCTGTAGAGCTAATGCATTATCCTCTCTTCAGTGGGAGAACGGCCTCTATTTTTCCCCTTCTGCTTCTCCACGATTAAGACGGCCTCTATTTTTCCCCTTCTGCTTCTCCACGATTAAGACGCTTATGGGCCATTTGCGCTGACGAGGTAAAGAGAGCTCTGCAAAACCAGGAGGTCACTGGGAGGAGGCAGAATAAGCATCCTCACGTGAGGAGACAGCAAAAGAGTTTGCCAAGGAGAAAAGTTGCCTCTGCAAAAATGTCTGAGCGTCTGTCAGACGTTTTCACAGAAGCAACTTTTCTCCTTGACATACTCTTTTGTCCTTAGATCTAGAAGCACAGCAGGCTTTATAACTTTACCACGCCAAAGGGTGGTACCGCTAAGACGCCTATCAAGTGCATCTAATATCTGCCAGTTTGAAAACTAAGCAGCATAATCAAAACCAAACAAATGTAGTTCCAAGTAATAAAAGGGTAATACACAGAACTTAGCTGCAAAGCCATTAAAAAAAAAATGAACTGGCTGAATTTGTCATTTCTGCCGCATTGAGTAGACCTTTTTAACCATTCTGACTTCATGACGTTATCTGTTTAGGACGAGGTTTCCTGCTCAAAAAGAAAACAATCTCCTTCCACTCCTTTGCATCCTTTCTTTTACAGCATTATGATTCTCCCAATATTTTCCCCTTTCCTGAAAATGTTCATAAACCAAAATGGTCTACTTTTCTCTCCCACCCCATCCCTCTTTTTTTTTTCCTCTCCCTTCAGAAGGGCGCAAGTTGCATTGGTCCAAATTTCTGGCATGCAGGTGAAGAGCCTTTTCAGTTAGAACATTCGCTCACCCACAGCAACAACCGTCAAGCTGAATATGCTGAATTCTTATTAGAGACTATCCACCTCCCTTTTTTTTTTTCTCCCCTGAAAGCTCAGCTTTTTGCTATTTCTTACTACAAACCTACACTTGGTACTAGTTAGTTGTTGACATAATTTTCATAGGCCAAACAATTATCCCAAATTCCTGGCTGCTGAAAGTCTCTTCCATAGTCATCTGCTGTTTTATGCCCTCTTCCCTAGCAAAGAGCTTCCACTCTTTCTGAGGAAAAAAGGCAGCAAAGTACAATTAACGCTAATTCGTATCAGTTTCACCAACACTCAGTCTCTGCCAACATTCAGGTTTCACATGATCACACCTTAACAAGACCACAAGCCACAGCACCTGACTACTCAGACAGGCCCACACATCTTGCACTTGGAAGGTACTTTTTTTCCCCACGCTTTTTCTGTTTTCAATTAAAGTCGGGGTTTCACAGAAGTTTGACAGCATGCTTCCACAGAAAAATCTCTTTTCATCCTGCAAAATTAAGTTACCAAATTTAGAGGTAAAACTCTCTAACAGACTAGATTATATGGAGTGGGAGAGCAGATGAAGCGATCCTGATCTCTTGCAATCCCCGATCTCTTGCAAAATGTAAAGCCTCCATGGAGATGACGCTCTAAATATCACAGTTCCGCGGAACTCTTTTAGGGCTCAAATTATAGTACTTCGACAGTAAAGTAGAAGATCTTCTAGAGTGTTTGTGTGTTTTAATGAAGGCATCTTAAAAATAGAGCTAAAAGTCCAGTTCAGCCTGTGACATACAAAAGACATAAGTCAAACAACTGCACTTACGATAGGATCACTGTTTGGACTGCAGACATACTTACCATCTGACATGTCCTTCAGAACCAGGTTCTCCAGCTCACCCCACTCTGTGTTAAGCCGCTTCATCAACTTGAATGCATTTACAGGATGTCCCAAAAATCCCTCTGGGTCTTTTGTAGCAGTATCTGTCAGCTGATCCAATTTCTCTGCCCATCTATAGTGAAAAGATGTACTAATTATAGTTTCATTTAAAAGTCTTCCGCTGTACTACAGAACTACTCAACACTCGGCTAGCAAAAAACTCAAGACAACAGTGCAGGCTTTCATGTTATCTTCTGTGTAAAGCTCTTCTGGCAGAAACAAAAAGGCCTTTTTTTATTTTGGAAAAAATCCTCTTCCTCAGCTGCAGCTTATGTTTTAAACTTGTGTTGCTCTTGTGATCTTTGCTGCAACATTGCTGAAAGAACCCCTTCCTACAAACACCAAACGAAGCGTGCCAGCAGATCCATTATGAGTTTTCACGCAGGACTAGTCAAATACAAAGCTTCACCCGCGTTTTTGGTCATGTATTTTTAAACGCACTTTTTCTACAGTTTACAAAAAGGTAGTTCAAAATACACGTCCCAAATTATTTTACTTTGAGACACTCAAATCTGTGCTAAGCTCCTCGCCTCCCACCACAAAACGGCTTTCCATATTATGAACTTACGTGAAAGAAAACACGGCTCTTGCGCTCCCAAACAAGAAGCCTCAATCAACCCAGTGATGCTATAGCTCCGTCTTGACAAATGTCCCTAATTCTTTCAGTGACATAAGCCATTCACAACTCCAATTCATTCAGAAATAAGCAAACCTTTCAACAGCTACTGCTGTTCACCTGCCTGTCACTCTAATGGAAGCATCCAGTGTACTCGAGTCCCAAGTCAACAGGCCCATCAGTCATGCCAAGAGCAACAGCACTATGCTATGTCTGCAAAACAGCCAAGTTCCCTCTCGCTATCCAAAGCGACGCAGATCTAGAACATAAAGACCTATGTTCATACGTTGTAAAGACAACATCCTGAACACAGGATAAAATAACGTGTAAAAAAGCCACACTCCACAGAGAGTATCAGGCATCAACATTAATATAAAGCAAATACAGAATCTGTAGCCTGCAGGGGACTCTCTACATGGGCTGGCAATCAGCTTGCTCCAAAACTCGGTATGCCCAAATTAAGTTCCCGTGCTTTACTCGATGCAGGTAAACGTTTAATTTCCCAACTGTTAAGCGCATGACTGCATTCAGTCTTCCCCCATGATTTTCAAATGGTTCCCTACCATCTGACAGCCCCAGCCTGTGGTTCTTATCAGGAGCAAAGGGACAGACAGTATTATCTCCAGGAATCAATATATTCTGAAGCAGAGGGCTCAAAGTGCTCCTGTGGAACAATTGCAGCTTCTAACAAGCTGAACACTGAAGAGAATAATTTCAAGAAATCCACTGCACACTTCCCACTGCATGACTATCAAACTTACAGAGTAGCTAAAAGTCACTGCTGTAAGCCACAACCACAAGGTTAAGATTTCTTCCGAGTTGCTTCTGTTTCAGAAGAACTCCACCACAAGCCACCCACAAAGGTGTAAGACATCTTCCTCATTTCAGTACATTACTTTCATTTTTGGCTTTTTTTTTTTTTTAAATATACTTAAGTCAATAGAAACTACCACTATCTTTCAGCTAGAGAACAGAGCCTCAAAAATGCTGTGATTTTTTTTTCCAGTTTCTTCCATCTCCGAGACAGTTATTTTAACTTTTTTGTCCTGACAGTGGACACCTCTAATATAATAAACACACAGCTGTGATGCTTATACGATGAACTGTATTTATATGTTTTTGGCTGTCCGATCTGTATACCAGGAACGCGTCCAGTTCAGTGATGCAAAAATCTTATTTTCTAGTTCTGATAAAGTCTGAGATACTGGGTTCTGGTCCTCAGACCTACAGAGCTGACCAGTGTAGTAACTGCAATGGTCAGGGCTCTCAGTTTTTTTTTTTTTTTTAAAAGCAGTAAAGAAGTTTTATTTTGCTTTATTTTAGTTATAAACCAAAAAATAACACACAAAAAGAGACTCTGTTCTTATAGCAATTTACTACTACTCACTGGTAAGTCCCCTTCTAGCTTAAACACTCCTGAACAACACAACCAACACCAACAGCTTTTAGAGCTTTTACATCTAGTGCATCGTTGCAGTTTTCGTAACACACCTCTAGAGATTTCTTGGTTTTCAGGTGCCACTAAGCAGAGATCGTCTTTCAAAGACTTACATCCCTTCAGGAATTACGTGCGAGGAATCCTGACAGTGAGGATATCATACAGAAAAGCAAGCTGATGAGATTTCACCATTAGAAAGCTGCACAAAACAAATCACTGGCTTGGGGATAACAATTTAGGACAAAAAATGAGCAAAACCTGTTAGTTAATCTTTGCCCCAGAGGCTAAATTCCTCAAACTTAGTCAGCCTTGGTAAGTACTTTTTACAGTAAGGGTGGACTCAAATTATTAACCATTAGCATTAAGAAACAAATTGCTTACTTTTTGATCTGCTCCAGCTTGCTCTCCTCTGCCTTGATATAATCTTTCAGTGATACCACCAGATCTTTTTCTGTATTAATTAAGTCTGTCATATGACCTAGAAAATAAATCAACAGTTTGGTTAGACAAGGAGAAACAGAAACTGAGAACTGAAAATAGAGTTCTTCCTCCTTTCTACTCTTCCCTCCCCAAAGTACTTCTGTATTCCAAGATGCCTGAAGCAGCATTTGAATAAGCCTTTTTTTTTTTGAAGGAGAAAACCTCATGCTGGACAAAGCTTGTTGCCATGGAAATTAACACAGTATTCACAAATTTATTATTAGAACTAATTTAGGATTCATTTGAAAAAGGAAGTAGGTTGCAACTGAGTAATCTTTCATCCAAGCAGATATAATGTAGAGCAAATAATGACAAAGCTACACAAATATACAAAGGCTTCACGTTTGACATACAACACTGGCCCTTTTTTTTATTTTTAAGATTATTTACATGACTTCAACGGATCCCCTAACAGTCTCTCAGTTCATAATTGCTTCCTTCCCTGCAAGCAGGCAGCTGAACTGGTTTACTGTGAAGAGAGAAACTTCACGTCTTCAGTTGCGTGCGTTACGTGCTACTAGAACACAGGAGAGGGGGACTCTGCCATATCGGTATCATCATACACCCTCAACAGTTGTTTCACTTTCCTCTACATAGGTGCAATAGTCTAAATCAACATTTTGTTTAAAATTCAATACCTTTAAGAACGCACAACGCATGCAAACCCTAGCTCTCTCTTTGGACTAACTGGACTGACTTAAGTAAAAGCATATTTCTCCCCAAAGTAACAAGTCAAACAGATCATAAGAACTAATGAGTGGATTTAGTTCTGTCCTGACTACAGCCTTGTGCTCCATCAGCTCATCATTGCTGAATGAGTTTGAGAGCCGTAAAGAAATTCTTTCAGCTATGTACTATACACACCCAAGTAGGTCTTACCAATGGAAGTGAAGAAGTCCGTATGGGCATAAGAAAAAGGCAGTAGAAATCCAAGGGCTACAATATACCAAATCTTGTTGAATGCCATAGTTCAATAGCTGCCACCTCACCAGGTACCTAGGAAAGAAACAAAGTAGGTAAAACTTCCCCATTCAGAGATTCGAATCTACCTGTGAAAGAGACAGCTTATTGTCTCAGGACTGCCACTAGTTCTTCAAGCAGCAGAATTTTAGTAACAGAGGTTCACCAACCAGCAATCCGTTCTTCTTTTATAGTTCTACCCTTCATAAGTTTGAGCACAGAAGCTCTCACAGAGGTCTGACTCCATTCTGCAAGACATCCTTGTGGTATTGTTGCCTTGTGCAACAGGAGAAAGAAAGAATAGCTTGGAGACAGGGTCATCACAGGTATTCGTCATCTTTTTGACAGCTAAGAAACACTGCAGATAGAGGTGTATCACAAAAAGCACCAAAAAGAAAAAACCAAGACTCCTAAAACCAAATGCTGAAGAAAATCATAATAAGAAGTTACCATACATGACATCAAGTTCATCCACCCACTGGAAAAACAGTTGCTTCTGATGAGTCAAAAAGACGCCTTGTGGAAGAGGTATAAATAAAACCCCTGTACAATCAGTCCACAGAATAAGATACTTGCATGCTCCTGCTCTTCAGCCAGCATCCACTTCCGAACGCCCACCTAGATGCAAAAGGTTACTCTGCTGGCTGATTCAAAGTCAGTCCTTAGATGATTCTATAACAGACATATCAGCCCGTGCTTTCTCCCATGAACAGCTACCAAGTTCATGGCCTTTCAGGATCCTGAACCTTCACAACGGCCTAGGAGTTCCTCAGTAACGCATACTTTAAATGTTCTCTTGGAATTCACAAGATATGAGTTTTTCATATGCAAAAGTCTGTTCAACCTCTCAAGTATAGTATCTCCTCTGATAAATTAAAACAACTGTAGGTACTAACAGAAACTGTTTTACAACTCTTCCAGAGGCAAGACCTCATGAAAAATCTTCTACTCCCCCAAAGAAACATCCCAAAGTCAGTCCAGAAAGCTACAGAATCGCTCATCTGTTGAGGGAAGAAAGCAGCATGCTTTTGATTGAACTGACAGTACTCGTAGCGTTCAACAGAAAATCAGGTGTGCCATTCACATAAGGCGCAAATAAAATGAGAAAAGTGCAAAAATCACACCTGAAGAAAAATCACTCATCCCACAATACTCTCAGGACATCAGATTGCAGTGTCATCTTCTCTTATTGCACATTAAGGGTCATCAAGCAATTCATGCCTTTCCTTTTCATCTCTAGCACTACAGAAAGACAGATACACAGATTTGGATTTACTGAGTCTGTGGACTGCTTCTTGGGCAGGACAAGAGCAGTGTCACTGGCGCAAACAGGAACAAGAGGAAACTCACAAGCGCCTAGCAGAGCAGGGCGGTCTCAAACTCTTGCAAACCATCTGAAACCTCCATGACCAAAACCCACAGATTTACCAGCAAAAGGAAAGCTGTAAAGTAAAAACGCGGAGAGGGAAAGCCTGGAGCCCTGCTTTTTTCCCCAGTCGAGTCAGAGGCCTCAGTGCCACAAACGCTCTAAACCAGCACTTTGTCCACAGTCGCTTCTACAGAAAGGAAGCTTTCTCACAGGGAGATTTACTTTCACTTTCTACTTCAAAGCTGCATCCACATGCACAGGGACAGTGAGGTGTACCTGAGCTCCCAGTAAAAAAAAAACTGCTCCATTTCCTGCTTTGCTTTCCAGAAAGCCGAGGACCTGCTGCTCATTCAGCACTCAAGCAAACACATCCATGAATCCATTACAAAGCACAGTTCTACTACACAATAAATATTTTCTAGTGTTATCAGTACTCAGAATTAATCGAGCTGTTTATTGCGCTCAATAAAACACAAGGAGGCCATCATCCAAGTTACTTTAGTATTAATCAAGATGAAACCTTAAAAAAAGAAAAATATACTATGAGAAAAGATATCTCCTCTCTACCAAGTGGCTTAGTGTCAGTCTTCCACCTAGCAAGACAGAACAATGTCTTAAAGCCCGAGGGGTAACGTGCTTTGGAAACAGTTTTTCCTCTTCTTTACAAGGACAGCAGTTAAGCACTGGAACAGGCTGCCCAGAGAAAACGGCTTTTCTCTTCTTGGGAGAGTGTCAAAACTCAATAGGATAAGTCCCCCTGCAACCTAACCTCCAAGCTCACCCAACTTTAAGCAGGGGGTTAGACAGGATGACCTCCACCTTCATTTTCTCTTTCATTTCAGTCTTCAGCTTCTCTGTCACTTGCGAGGACTGACAAACTTTCAGTCACGCCCAACCGCTTCCCTCCCAGCTGGAATTCAGGTAGTTGGAAAGGGAGCCCAAGGCAGCGGTCAGCCAAGCTTTCACTGCCCTAACAACAGTTGCTAAGTAGCACAGCTTTTAAAAGGACCAGCTACAGGTTCCCAAATCAACAAAAACAAAACTCAGTTAACACAGATGCTGGAAATCTCTTAGACACGCAGGCTGCCAAGTAAAGTAGGCTTATTTTTTTTCCTATCACTGACATGAAGTAAATCAAGATGAAAATCCTCTCTACGTTATTCCTGTCTAGTCTGACTCTCCTCCTCAACTGTCCCTCAGGCAAGTGCAAAGATAGTAGTTCAGCAGCTTACAGAGGAGGGAATCTACTGCCCACATAGAGAAGAAATGATTTTACTCCTGATTTCAGTGGGAGTCAGGCTGATAGCTGTAAACCACAAGTTTCCTGACTTTCTATACAAAGTATGTTTGCTAAGCTTTGAAACAGTGAAACACGGCAGAGCAAAACACACACACACAAGCTCACTCGGGAAATAGCAAAAAACAAGCAAATATGAAATAACATATATATGCAATTAAGATAAAGCTGCAATTGGAAAAACCGTACTGCCAAACGTGGCATAGCATTCCATAGCAGGGATGGACAAAAAATGCCACTTCCTACGTTGAAGCTCAAGATTTCTCCTTGAGCTCTTGTATAGTCTTCATCTTTGCTCTGCAAGGGGAAACAGGATTGCAAGAGACGCATCAGAACGGGTGCGCATGTAGCATCCATGCAAGCAGAAAGGAAGAGCAAAGTTAAGACAAACTACAGAGACTGATACAACCTCAAAACCACCAAAGTTGCACTGATTGGTGACCAAAAACCAAAGTGTTTGTCTGAATGTGCTTTTTATACAGCCACCAACACCACCAATTCCAAGCTCCCAGGTGCCTACCAGGACCCAGAAAGTAAGAAGCGACAGATGAAAAATGGAAACTGAGGGTGTACTCGCATATGAGATTATGATGCTCACTGCAATGAGTTCACCCTACGAACAGGGTTCAAGGGTTATTATCGTGTGACACGACATGCTTGGAAATATCACTCAAAATGAAATACTTAGGAGATTTGGGAAAGTTCTTAAGCATCAGGAGTAGTTAATTCCCATCATTCTTTAGCAGTCTCGGTACCGAAACGCAGGAATTCAATTATCTAAGTTCTCTGTCGGGTAGTATTTAAAGGCTGATTTTAATTCCAGATCTAAGCGGTGAGAGAAGAAAGCAGATTTTCTACAACTGCTACTAACACAAGAACATAGGATGTTTTAAGCATCTTTTTACTGTCAAAGTTGCAACGTAAGTACCACTTTGAAGAAGTCTGCCGATTAGTGATATTTTTCTAATTTTTTTTACTGGTTGGTAGTACAAATAAAGGACTTCGTGTTCCTACTTTTATTTGAAAGGGATAAAAAAAAAAACAGCCAATATACTACATCTCTGAGATCTTCAAGCCCCTCTCTTTCTGCAAGACAGAAGCTTTTTCCAATAAGGGATAAGAATCAATTTTAGAGTCAAAGTAGCTGATAAATGTATTTTAAGTTTCATTTATCACTACCTTGTATGGAAGTCAGCATTCAAGATATTCTGACTATAAAACCGGAATGTCTGTACACAGATTTGTTCCTAAGAAACTAAAGCAAGTTTCTCCTTGTTTCTTCCAGCCTAAGACTGAATGGACACAGTCCTTTCACAGCCCACTAGTTTTAACTTTCTAAGTCATGTCAAATAACACTGGCACTGCAGTGCAGCACTTATCTTTTTAGACACAACAAGCAGAAGGCTATCCTTCTAGCTATACTCTGCTAATCCTTGAGCAGAGAATTTAAGAGATGCACAGAATGTTTTCAGATATTAAAAGTAATTATAAAGAAAAAAGGAAAGTTCCAATGATCAGCAGCTCTACAGCTGAAGAACAGTAACAGATAAAAGTTATTTTAGGCTAAAGTTCTAGCCCAGCAGGTTGCTCTGCAACAGCAGAAAGCTTATTCATCTTTTGAGAGGAACACTGAAGTTACTGGAATAATATCGCCTAGAAACACACAGTACAAGCGACAACAAAGATATTGTTTCAGCACAGACTTTATTCACGGTCTTTCTTCTGTTAAATATACTCCGTTCATAAAGTTTTTCAACAAGTATACCGTGTTGCACCACTTTCAAAAACAAACAAACAAAGAGGTGTTTCTTTATCTGTTTCGATCTCAACACGTAGGTAGAATCCTCCCCTCCCACAAACCTGTGTTTATCTTCATTCCTTCTGTGGGGTTGGTCATTACTTGTCATTTGTGTTTATCAAACTGCCCCAGATATATTCTAATCTGTGTGCAGGCCTCAAAATAGTTTCAAAAGCTAGAATTTAAAACCACTCATTATGCAGCAATGTTTAAATCTATAGGTCAGAGATCTTCTCTCTCTTTTAGCTCCACATATAGGTCTCAATGCATATATCCACTCTGTAGTTCAAGACAAGTCTCTGCAGCAGCTCCTGGCTCCATACTACCACCTTAGTTGTGCCAGCAAAAGGCCCATCACTTGTGGGGCTCCACACTGAATTAGCAAAGGGAAGTAATCCACACCAAATAGCTATTTCTTACTGGGAGATGAGGAAGTGATTCTTCCTCCCTCACGCTTCCACTATGGTTTGCTATGCGACAGCACAAGCAGATGTACTAGCACTGACTGGGAACTGCTCTGAACAGTACTGCCTCTAGAAGTAGTTCTTCAAACGGTGCTTCTCTTCAGTAGCTAAATGAGTTACAGCTAGAACAGATGTGCGCACCTATACCACAAACACAGGAACAGCAGAGTTAACACTCTTAACACGGCCAGATTTAGGCATATCCCTGTTACTTCGACTCCAGAGGGCAGGGAGAGGGAAATCAGGACCAATTTTGTCAGCACCTAATTAAGGAGCACTGCAAAGTAGTCTGGGTCCAATCCAAGCATTTATAGCACAGTTAAGACATTCAAACGCATCCAACAATGATCCAAAAGTAGCACTGGGCACAGAACAGCAAAACAGACACCATCTCTTATCCCGAAAAGCAGGCCTTTGCTTCCTGAACAAATTGGGAAGTTATTACCTTTACTATCCACCCCTGCCAGAGTATGGTTTGCATGCTCGCTTGAATGGTCTTCTCAGAAACTGTATTTAACGTACGTCTGCTTGTTATAACTGATAGCTTCTTTCTAGTACTAAAACCTTGAGCTCAGGCTCTTTACTTAACCTAAGTAGGTGAATACTTAAGCACTCATGAGCCTCTGCAACTCCTGTTCTTGAATTCAGCAGGGAAAAAAAACCCACATCAAACTGAATGCTGGGTAATCCTTTACACGTCAGTAAGACCTTTCCACAAGCCCGAACTCTCTTTCCTCTACGGGCATGCAGCTTTTCAGGTAAGCTGTAAACAAAACTCACTCTAACCATATTTGACGTTCTTACTGTCTCTTCATTTAACGCCATCAAGACACCATGCTGCAATTCCCCCTCCAGCCAAGTTAATCCCTCCTATCGAGATACCTGCTCAAGGGTGTACTTTCCTGCAGGTTACTCGAGATGTAAAACAGGTTTTACACAACGTAG
Source organism: Struthio camelus (assembly GCF_040807025.1). Lineage (NCBI taxonomy): Eukaryota > Metazoa > Chordata > Aves > Struthioniformes > Struthionidae > Struthio > Struthio camelus. The sequence goes on from NC_090948.1 coordinate 40,650,159, forward strand.
GTGACTTGCTCTGACCCAAAGCAGTAGCGAGTATTCCAGACCAGCCTTATTCCTCCTAAGGCGGGTGCTGGATGCGGTGCTGGCCACGTCCAGCACCCACAGCTGCAAACCCAGAGCGCAACGCTGAGACAACTGGCGCAGTCCCCTCAGCGCTCGTGCGAAGTACCTCACGGGTTTCTCCAGCCTCGAAATTACTTGCGCCGGTACCGCAGCGCCCGTACGTTCCCCAGACGGCGCAACTAAGCCGGTGGGCGGTTGCCCCCAGCTCCCTCCTAGCTCAGCCCCAGCAGCCGCCGCCCGAGAAGCCCCGGAGGCGGAGACCCCCCGGCAGCGGGGGGGGGGGGGGGGGGGGGGGGGGGGGGGCGCCCGCCAGGCAGCGGCGGCCACCGCCCGCGGAAACGCCTGGAGCCCGCCGACAGCGCCGCCGCCGCCGCGGCCCTCCCTGCGGCGCCCTCCCCCCACCCCACCCCGGCTCCCGTTGCGTAACGGCCGCCGCCGGGACACCGGCCGCGCGGCGCGCCTGCCACGTATCGCACCCCCCTTCCCCCCCCCCCCCACACACAACGGCGCGCGGGCGGCCCCGCCGCCACCGGCCGGGAAGGGGGGCGGGGGGGGGGGCGAGGGCAGCCCCCGCCGCGGGGCGGGGCGGGGGGCAGGACGACGGCCTCACCTGAGGGAAGGGCGGCGGCGGCGGTCGGGACGGGACGGCAGGGCAGGGGCCGCGCCGCTCTAACGGCTACGCCGCGAGCCGCCGAGTGGCGTAACCGACGGCGCGCGCCGGGCCCCGCCGCGCCTTTTATAGGCGCGCAGGCCACGCCCCCTCCCGGCCCGCGCGAGGGTGGGCAGGGGGGCGGCCGGCCGCCAGCCGCCGCGCTACGTGAGCTCGGTCACAGCGGCGCCCGCCGCACTGCGCACGCGCCGCCGCCGCCGCCGCTCCACGTGGGCGCGGGCTGCCCCCGAGAAAAGAAACGCAAACGCTTTCTTCCTTTATTTGTTTAACAGCGCGGAGGAGACGATGCCGCAGAGGCAGGGACTTTTATAAGCATTTTTTCCCCTTTCTTTTTAGAGACGGGCTTTGACGAAAGAGCGATCTCCTTACTCGCCCAGCCAGCCCCGACCCTCCTTTGCGCGGCTGGTGTTTCTGGCTACAGCCAACTGGAAAGCTGTCGCGACAGTCTTTACACGATCCTGACAAAGACTCAGGAGGGGACAATCCCAGAGCCTTCTTTAAAAGCTGTTCCTGGGGAGCAGGGAAGCGCACGGGCCAGACGCAGCAAATAGCGGGGTCGCTTTAGTCTCGCTTAAGACCACCTCCTTCATAAGGAGGGACTGGCGGTTGCAGCGTGACCCACGGCTAACATTTCTTCCCTGTACCCAAGTTGTCAGCTAACCTTCAGTTCACACAACAACGTCTTCCGAAGAGCAAACGCCACAACGCTGCGCGGTATGCCCCGTCTCGCAGAGAAGCGTGAGATGTGACATAGAAACAAACAACAGTGCTTAAGTGAGTTCAGTCGCGTCTTGTCCAGATGTGGACACATCTGCATCCCCACAGCTGGCTACATCACCCGTACGTGAGCGCTGCTGCGCCCGAGTAGGAAGAAGGCCAGTTTTTAGTGGAACTATCCATCAAGAATAAGCCTTCCTTTCCTCTCATCTTGGTCGTCTTCCAACAGAAATACAACTCCTACAACTGGCAGGAAACACTGGAATGATATACAAGCCTCTAGCTGAGGCATCTAGTTAAAGCCTTATTATCCAAAGAGTCCATGATATCTAGTCTGAGATTTAACAGCAGCTTCTAGAGATTTGGGGAAACCTCACACGCTGTAGCCATTCAGATCCTTCCTAGGGGGATTCACTGCTTTCCATATACTTCTTCATCAGACTTTCTTTTGCGCTTTTCAGAAAGACAGTGGGGAACTCCAACAAAAGCAAGTTTATTAGCGTGTTTAGTAGCAGGCTTGCTTGTATTTTGTCAGCATGGGGCCAAAGGCTAGGAGCTTTGCGTCAAAAGGAGCCCAGGAGTTTGACGTATACCAAGCACCCAAATCAAGGGCTTTTCCCAATGGTCGTACAATCGCCTTGCTCTACAAGCCTGTTCCTGCCCCTTATCAGTGCTTTCTGCCCCTGAGATAAACAGTACTTACTCACGTTGTCCCACCTTCCACGACTCCAGCACAGTCACTGGTGCTCCAGTCAGGATAAAACTTTGCTTGCAAGTCTCTACGCTGGTCTTGTGCATTATCGCCTGCTGTTGAACGCCGACGGCGTAAGCGGCTTCAAGCAGGCCTTGGGGGAACAATTTGTCACTTTAGCACTTTGTTAAGAAACACTTCCTATCTCTAAGGACAAGCGCAACAGGAACGCTTGTTGGGAGAGAACAACAGAAGAACAAGCGGCTTTCGGACTTTCTTTTGGATGTACAGGCGCCTATGTGTTTTCCAGTAGAAACACTGACTCCTTTGTTGCAAATACAAGCCTAACAATTCAGTTTCTTTTCTGAGCAATCCCACAGAAGTACTCTGGAGGTCCTAAACTGAAAGGATACTGGAGGAAAGGTCAACCCAGAACAAGACTAAGGCCCAAGCGGCCTAATGAGAGTGATCGCGACGGCTCACACCAAAGCTTCATCTAGCTCATATAGGTAGAAAGCTGCCCAGAGTACTATCACAGCCTCTAGCACTTTTAGCTTAGGGGTTTCCTCAGCTTTATCTGGTCTATTTAGTAACCCTCAACAGAGTTGCCTGTTGAGCATTTCTCCTGCCTCCCCCTTAGCTAAAACTGTTTGTGGGTAGAACACCTTTTACGTAAGAGCTGCACCGTCCCTTACCAGGGACGCCCCTGCTGCGCTCACTGAACCTTTTCCAGTCCTTCCATATCCTTTTAGAGACAACAGGCCGTGACCCGCAAACAGCGTTTAAGATGCAGACTAGTCATTGCAGTTAGCTCACGGTACTGCTTAACTGCTTTCAAGTATATTAACAACTTAGGCTTATCCTTCAGAAACAGATGAAGCCTCATCTGGTTTCACACAGTGCTTTCGTTTCAGCGCATGCAGACTAAACCACTGAAAAAGTGAAGTCATTACCTGCAATCAAGCAGCTGGACCCTATAATGAATTATTCTGTGTAACACAGCAAACCGCATCTTTTCTAATCATCAGCAAAGGCAGGTTGGGGGCAAGAGGCAAAAATACATACGCTGTCCCAAGGAGCTGACACGAACAAATCCTTCTAAGATGTCATTTACCTTAGATCTATCTCAGACGTGAAAACATCTTCTCCACACCCGTGCAAGAGTTAGAAGCATAGATTATAATGAGCAGGATAAAACCAGACAGCTCCTCTCTTCCAAGGTCCACCCGCCCCAAGTGTGGCAGCTGGAGAAGCCCCTTGCATACCTAATACAGGCTACAGTCTAACTTTAGAGCAAAGCCAGATTTGGTTACTTTGCATCTAAAGTTTAATAGCAGAGGGAGAGGCTACTCATTAGCCTTCTCTTTAAAGTGGGTTGTCTTTCCTTGGCCTCTCACTAAAAAAAGAATTCTTTTTCTACCAAGAAGTTTCTTGTGGCTTGACCATAAGTTTTCAGCGGGAGATGGCTAGCCATATGTATTTAAAGCAAGTAATTAACAGCTATTTTGCAAAGGTCAGCTGTTAGCAGTTCCATACATGTTTCTGCTTATTAGGGGCAGCTGGAGGGGTACAAAATAAAACGGCAAGAAAAAGCAAGGTAACCAGTATAATCATTACTAGCTTAGAGTCATGTTTTTCAACCACTTCTTTGGCTTGAAAGTCTTTTTACCAACTGCTAATATTACTAATAATGTTTAATAAACCCAATAATAAAAAAAACCTCTAGCAATGACATTTACAAGGCAGAACTAGCCAAACACTAATTATCTGAGGCAATTAGTTATAATTCATTTAAGCTAATCAGTGCAGTTTCCAAATACTTCTCTCATGAATAACATCATCTGCAAGCAAGAGAACACATATACCTACACCTTAAGTAATTTCTTCCTCTTTGCTTACCAAGTCAAAACCACTCACCAGTCCAAAACCACACCATCAAATCAACGCAAAGCCACAGCCAAATCGATACGTGTTCTCTCTTACCCACACGCCCTGTACTGTTTGGGCTTCTCCTCCACATCCTCATTTCCAGGTCCTGAAAGTTATTTAACAGCCAATTCCTTTCCATAGAGATAGAGATGAATCTCAGGTTTATTTTTATCTACTCCCTTTTTTGGATAATTTTGGTAATCTCAGCAGAAAAGGGCATGAAAAATTGAAGCAAGGGTAGCAGGAGCAAAGACTTGCCTGTTTTTGCAGCGTTCACTGTATAAGAGACCACACGTGTTGGTTCCCGCTGCTTGCGGCTTCCTTGCCTGCTACTTCTGTTTGCTCTTCCTGCATCCGAAGAGTCTTAGGGAGTCACTTCCTCTGGTGGCCTGACAAAGTTCAAATCAGGAAGCTACAGGAAGCTACTATCAGAGACGCAGCTGTATGTCCAGGCCTCTGCTTAACTCACAGGATTGCTCCTAGCGTGCAGTATAATGCCTGCAGAACAAATACAACGTACACGCTTTATGGGTGCAATTCACACAGCTCAGAGCCCAGCCTGAAAAAACTTACAAAGAGCCACCTCAGCGCCAAGGTGACAACCGACATTTGTACTCCTTAAATTAAATAATTACACGAGTAAATGTTGAGAAAGCCTCTGTCATTTTCAAAATGATCTCCCCTGCTTATGTGCTGCTGAAATATTTAACTGAGCAATGCACTACCACAAGCAGGTGTACAGACCCTTGGAAAAGACACGTGGACTCTCTCATACACGTCACGGCTTCCCACCTACCAGGTCACGGTCCCAAGAGTGACTCCAGTCTCACTTACTCTGCAGATCTCCACGCAGTGCAGAGGCCAGGCATACAGGATGAGCCTAATCTGTGATCTCCACCAGCTGCATCTAGCAGCAAAAGGCTGTGGCACTGCACTGCCTTCAGAGGAAGCTTTTGGTTGCAGCTTTATGCTCTGGCCTTTCATCCTTCACACGGATGATAGAGGTGTGCCTATAAAATGACCTAACCCTTTGGGCTGAAGAAAGTTGAGATAGTGTCCCAAAATTTAAGGTCTAAGCTACCTGGGTATCTTGGAGATACTTTGGGTATCTTCCCCGACGCTTCCCTCTAAAACCAGCTCTTGCTGCAAGATCCATTTCTGAGGGCAGTTAGGGTCAATAGCTCTGTTAGTTTAACAACAGGGTGGATATTTCCCTTGGGGATTATACTTCAATCTTTTATCTTATTAAGAGAAGATGTGTTTTCTCCATTAATCCAATTAGCCTAGTGGATTAATATGATAGGGCTTATTCTGTTTCAGGAAGCACATAAATAGCAGTCAAGCATAATTAAACTTAAGCTTGTAAGTAACACTGGTAACGAGTGCTATTTCCTTGCATATCCTGTTTATTATTTTTGAAAGCTATGCTCTCAAATTACGTGACATCATTTCTCCTCTAGCATGCCTTAATTCATGACCAAAAAGCAAAATGTGGTGGCCCTGAAAACACTTAGATGTTTGTAAAATTCTCTTTATGCTAAAGAGAGGCATATAGGTTCCAGCCTAGAATAAAGTGTTCAGTACTTGTTCGGTTATAAAGGTATGAAAAATATTTGTCACTACTCTGACATCTCTCTTGGCAAAGTGCACTGTCCAATCAGGGCTATTCACTTCCAAACTCAACTGCGGGCTCAGGTGCTTGCATGCTAAACAGCTCCATCAGATGGACACAACTCTTGGCATGCTTTCCTGCTCCAAGACACAAAGAGGAGTATGAATCTTAACTGTAAGCAATGCTCTTGTGTTTCAGATACAAAAAAAAAAAAAAAAAAAGAGAGAGAGAGAGAAGCTTGCAAAAAAACCCCCAAAAAGACAGGAAGAAACGGGAACAAATTCCCGCGCTCTACGAGAACGGATCGAACTGCAGCAGCATTGTTCTCTTGTTTGGCAAAATACAGCACGTGGCTTCCTTGCCGCATGAAGCAGCTGTGGAAAGTAAAGACGCTACTCTCAGGCAGCCTCACTAATGCAAGGAGTTAAGCAAACCCAAAGGGTTAAGGCAGGAGCAAGCGGCGACGCATCAGCCATCTAACTTTGGCCAGTGTTCCCCAGCAGCCTCCGCAGAACTACATTTCCCAGAGCTCCCACGGAGGGAAGCGCCACGGCAAAGTCTGCTCAAAACCGTGGGGCAGCTTCACGGGCAGCTGCTCCTCTGTGTCCCGCGGGATTTGTGCTTCCAGCTGAGGTCGACGAGGGACTTTTATAACTTTTCTTAACGCTTCTGGAGATAGCGCTCCTTCTGCACGGAGCACAGTAAGTGGGGGAAACGTGCGGGAAGTCACAGGCCTGGATCCACCTCCTGAGGGCTGTGGGACATAGATAGGATTGGCAGGGAAGGCAGGACAGTTTAGGCTAGCCTGAGATGCAAGTTTGCAATCTGTCGCCAAGTTCTTAATAATCCTTAGTAAAATCTAGCATTGTGGTTCCTATGAAGGAAGGGGTTAAACATGCATTGCATTTCACTGTTCCAGGAACAGTTTATTCCTTTTCTCCCTCTCCTGGTCACATCCTGCATGCCTTCAAGGCTGCCCATTCTGGAGCAAAGTGCAGAGCCGTTTGCAGACTCCTCCTCGAGTCAACGCTGGCTGCCGTGCTGGAGGTTTTCAACAAGCTGGGCTATATGAGAAGTGGGGGTGGAGAGATCACAGCCACGTAATCACCGCACCACAAAATTGTTTCAGACACGGTCTCTGTGACAGTTGCGGTCCTCGCCTGCGCCTGCCGGATCCGGTAGGCAGCGTGCCAAGTTCCCATTGCTGCAGCTGCAGAGCGAGCAGGGACGCCGCTCTCCCCAGCGGCTTGGCTCACGGCTCTCCCTAGGGATTTGCCTTGCTCCGGGCTCCTGGTGAAGACCACCCTCAGCTGACCCGGTGGGAAAGAGGCCTCTGGGGCAGAGATGTCAGAAGCCGCAAAACAAAGCACCAGCAGTACCTCTCTCCTCCGTGCTGCTGGCTACAGAAACTGGCTGCCCTGAAGGACAGGAGCCTCTGCTTAGGCACCACCCAGCCTGGAGAGCCATCACTGACCTTCACTGCAAGGCAAGGCTCGCAGGCTCTTCCTTACCTCTGCATACGTGTCTCTGTAAAACAAAGCAAACGTAACTTCCTTCCTAAAGGGCTTCAGAATGGCACATTCAAACTACTTGTTAAGGACTATTAATCATAGTTCATTTTTGTTTCAGAAAAATACCAGCGATAGCAGTGTTTCTGGTTATTTTTTCTGACGTCCTGAAGCTGAGTTCAAATGGCAGTCTGCTATTGCCTGAGCTGAAAACGCGGTAGGCTCCTTTGGCACAAAACATATTCCTAGTTGGAGATGATCCAATTCAGCTGCAACTGCTATCTTTCATCTAACTCATGGAGTTCTCTTCTGCAGCTGATATTTTGTCTTTCCTTCTTTTCTGGCCTCACTGCCTTTCCCACAGATCTGCTGTTTGCTGCAATAGGAGGTTCAGTTGGATTGAGACCATTACAACTGTGTAGGAAACAAATGAGAGCAACTACCTTCGCTGCTCTCTATCCCAGTGATACAGGAGTTTAGGACAGCGCTATTTGACCTGCAGCAATTTCTGTAAGACCTTCTGTGCACACTCACAGCAGGAAACAAACTGTCTTTATAAATTGCCTGAAACTGCACTATGACCCAAAGTGCTCATTTTAGAAAGCAAATGCCAGCGTTCTGCAGACTCCTTGGGAGAGGGAGATTTCTGGTAGCCCTGGGATATTGCACCGTTTAAACGAGACTCATCTTTGCAGAGCCGCTGCGTTACACTCTGTGCTTCTCTTTTTAGGCAGAGACAGCTACCCTTAGGTATTGATTATGGCTGTGATTTATCAAGCAGCGTATAGAAGAGCTTCCTCTCTCTTCTGCAGGTTACACTCTACTTATGTTAGGAAAATGAGGTAAGTTCTCCTCTAATTCTTGCCTACAGTGAAAAGACCAGAGTTTGGCACTGCGGTGTCCACTGTCACAAGCAACCCTACCTAAATCTAAGCCAGGGGTTAGTCTTGTAACAGTTCACTGGTCATACAGTAATGGTGCATGAGCTCTGCGCTGAAACTCTGTAAATTAATGCCTACGCTTGCTGTCTAAAGACCTCTTAAAACACAAGGCAGAAATGAAGTGTCGCTGCTCACCCCATGTTAAATATTACTTCAAGCAGCCTGAAAGAAGCACCTTCTGAGAGCCTTTTTCCAGCGACTGATTTTTCCTAGCTCAGGCCCCATCCACTTTGGCCCTGAGATTTCAGCTTGCTTTTTACATCCCGAGTCAGCGTGGCAGGTAGAACGTACTCTCTAATAATCCACGCAGCCTGACGGGAAGTATAGTCAACATTTGAAGTGTTCAGTAGTACGTTCGGTCAAACAGGACTTGGAGCCATCCAGAGGGGGGATATAAAAGGGAAGGTCAAGATTTCCTGCGCACAGATGATCATGTCCATAAAGCAGAGCTTGGGCATAAAAAGACTGGATGTCCAAGACTCGAGAGGCTGCCTGTGTGGTAGTAGGGAGTATTTCTTGCCTACGCAGCACCTTCATTAAGCTACAGCCCACCAATGAGTAGACTCCGCTGTATAAGACTCTGCAAGCACGTATAACGCACAAGATCTGTACCGTCTGTTCTGCCCCACTGCTTTGCCCAAAATAAATGTGTCCAAATAAGTGTGGCACATGTAATCTCAACTGGATCTTGCATTCATATTCCCAATTCTTTTCTTACTGCAGATACTTAAATGAGCTAAAAGAAGATGACAGCTTTTGCAGACAAGCCCAGACCTCAGGAACTTTCTCCCTCTTTCACAATCTCTCCCCCTTCCTGCAGAAAGCTGGGAGGAAATATTTGGTACCACAGCTAAGTGCAACAGGTAAGCAGGTGTCCAGCAAGAAACATTTCTTGGATCAGGCAGCTCAGATGATACAGGCTCCTTTGCAATAAGCAACCCTTTGTATGGGGCTTGAAAAATCTATCAAGCTGTGCAGGAACATCCCATTATTTGCAGCATGCTATTTGTTACCAACAAAAGACTATTTAGAGTTAAAGGGCTCTGCATGTGGACACAAGCTTATGCTCTGCACATACGGAGGGTATCAACATACGCCTGATCTGTTTTGAAAGGAACACTTAAACATTTGGGACCGTGTCTTCTGAAGAGAAAGGGCTGGCAGGAAAACAAACAACAAGGTCTACTGACAAACGGAGGAGGTGATCTGGCATAACCCAGAAGATTTTTTTGTGAGAAAGGTATCAGCCGGCGTAGAGGAGAAACAGCAGACAGCTGCTCCACAAGCAGTAAAGCATTTGCATCTTTAGCTTGATGTGGTGGTTGAAAGATCTAACAGTTAGGGGAAAAGCCAGACTTTTGGTCTCTATCAGCATGGAACCTCTTGCTTGGTCGCTCGCTCACACCTGCGCCCTGCCTTGAGCCAAGACTGTGAGCACCTCAAAGATGTAGAACATGATGGTTGTATACATTCATTTTCATCACAGCTTTCTCTTCCCCTTTCTCCTGCTGTTTAGAGATGAAGAGGATCCTGGAGAAATTCAGAGAGACTGAACAGTGGATAGAGAAGTCGGTGCTGATCGGCTGTTCAGACGAGCACATACCACACTTTGCCTTGGATTTAGGTTGGGATGACTCCTCTTCCATCCATGTCGGCATCACTTTTGGTTAATTGAAATGGAGATGCTGCCTAGGCAGCACGCTTAGTCCTCGCTGGGTGACATTTACTGCTAAAACACCCTCTGTCTGGTCCTCTGCTGGAGGTGTTGCAAGCGTCAAGCGTGTCAGAGCCACCGAACTGCACTCTTCTTCCTCTGCGTATTTTAGTAAAGATGGGCTGTTTGTAGGTCACTTAATATTTTGAAATGTGTTACCGCTGATGTGATGTCACTTCCATGGGAACTTCCAGAAATTGTATACCGGCACAATGAGGGGTGTAAAGTTGGGATAGTAACTGCAATTTATGACATCAGAGATTTTATTTTGTTACAGGAGCCTTGGAGAAATCAGTCATCGAGTCTGAACTCGAGGGATCGTTTACTGACATACGAAAGGCTCTCTTTGTAGTGGATGAGAAGGATTCTCCTTTGCTGGCCTCGGTATGGTTCAGGATTTTTCACTGCAGAAAGTTATGATTTCTCACATCAGCCCTTTTCCTCATCTCCCATATTCGTTTTATGATTTAGCATGTATTGTGGAAGTACCTACTGTACCTTTTCAGTGAACTGGGTACAAAACACACTATAAATTACAGCAGCTTTCTCAAATTTGCTCTCCCAAAAGGAAGATGCGATGGAAAGAGACAAGTGGCTTACAAATGACTGCAGTAATTAGCCATTTAGCATTAACCTGCTATATGTTCAGTGTGAAATATAGTAATCTTAACAGTTGCAGTAGTCACAGCAATTCCGATCCGTTCCCAGCTTAATAACTGCCAGGCACCAATTTTCTGTAATCTTCCTGGCAAACCGAATGTCAAGAAGAAACCTACAGATATTCTCTCAGAGCTGCTCTTTTAAAACTGCTCCCTTATAAGCTGTTACTCTGCAGATGTCCTATGTTTGGAAGCTCTATGAAAAGACTTGTGTGTGAAAATCAGCTGCCCTTACCCATAAGTAGAAATAGCTCATGTTTCTCTTCCTGCTGTATAATGTCTGTGGTGCGTGAGCTATATTTCAAGAAGCCAGTCAGGTTTGGAGACTGCTTAGAATAGTTCAGTTCCCATTACTCCCCCTTCTGTATCCCAGTATCGAACGAGTCTTCCCCCACCTCCCCTTAACATACTGAAATTTGGTCGCTAAAGCAAGAAGCGTGAAGTACTGCCTGCAGGATCAACCTTTTTTCAAAGCAATGCCAGAATTACATATACATTTCTGAGGCTTGCAAATGTGATCGCAGTTTATCCATGTGACTGCACGCCAGCAAGAACAGAGCAAAGTATCACTCGGGGAGACTGCCTTGACTGCCTCCCGTGTAAATTGATTTGCATTCCTCTCTTGGTATTCACAGGCCCAGGCCCTTCTCCAGTGGCATGATTCCCACCAGTATTGTAGCAAAACTGGGCAGCCCACTCACAAAAACGTAGCTGGCAGCAAGCGTGTCTGTCATGCCAGTGGAATAATTTACTATCCCCAGGTGAGCATCTGAACAGCAAGGTAAGCAACACAAGGTCTTTGCGGTGGCAAGCCAACACTCCTGGGCTGCAGGAAGGGGAATCTTAAGAAGCAGCAGGAGCGCTTTCTGTGTAGCTGGGCAATTGTTCTTCAGTGTTCATCCAGTGACCCCAAATGGCTAGGAAAAGCAACAGTCTGCACTCACTTGTTTGGTCTGAACTCCTTGCTTTGCTTTTCGATGCCTTTGATAGATGTCTCCAGTGGTCATCACCCTGGTTTCTGATGGGAGCCGGTGCCTCCTTGCACGACAGCCATCGTTTCCTCCGGGGATGTACACTGCTCTGTCAGGCTTCTGTGACCTAGGTAAGGCAGTCTCTGATCAGTGTTGTGGCCTCAAGACGTGCAGGGCTTGGGGCAGAACTGTGGGACACCAACTGCAAGCCTGTTCAGAGGAGGATGGGCACATATAAACGATATCAGGGGAAAAGGTGTTAGACCTAAGTAGATCGGCGTTGCCGTTCAGACAGAACTCAAAATAGCTCCATATATCTGAAGAGAATGGGAAAATTATGGGGTGTATCAGTTGCTCCAGTCCCTGATACTAACTGCAGATATAACACTCACCAACTGGAACCCAGGACGCTTAGTCCACTTTGTGTCTAGTGCAGACCGGCTGGAAAAACAAACAAACAAAAAAACCAGCCCCCCCCCCCCCCCCCCCCCCCAATAACAGACTACTTATTACGGGAGGGAAAATAGCTTAAAAAGGAAAACGATGAAGAGGAGCAGCGTTGTTCCGTCTATCTGCTGTACGTATACAAAACCAGCTCACCCTGGTGTCTCCCTTCAGGGCAGGTAAGCATTGTTGATGGATTCAATTCTGCATCCTGCTGACAGCAACGTTCCCAGGTCAGCACAGCCACAGATCCTGCTTGAGCAGTCAGGGCTGGAACGCCTTTGAAATGAGCGTGCCTACATTCCCTTGCCACGGTTCACAGCCCTGAGGCCAGGCTGCCCTTGCCTACCTTTGGTTGCTTCTAGGTGAAACTGTGGAGGAGGCACTCCGACGAGAGGTGGCAGAAGAGGTGGGCCTGGAGGTGGAGTCGTTCCGGTATTCAGCATCTCAGCACTGGCCATTTCCCAGCAGCTGCCTAATGATAGCGTGTCATGCATTGGTGAGGGCACAGCAGACTGAGGTGAGCAGTCCCCCTGAGGCATTTCACTATTCACCTTCCATAGTGAAGTCTCTTTCAGTCCACAGACTTTAGTTTGGAAAGTGTCAAATCCTCTCTCAATGCAGTTTTCAATCAGTTTTCTGTAAGTGAAGAGCAAGCTTAAAAACATCATCTTCTGTTGCAATGTGCCAGATTTTGCCCAGGTCACTATATGAATCCAAGCCCAGAGCCCAACACTCCTGTGTTTTTTCTTCTCTGAACTTTGCAGATGAGACTTCTGTCTACTATTAATATCACGTTTCTAGTGGGACATACAGTTTCTGCTGTGTTAATGATTGTATTCAGCCACTGGTATTGTATTGTGTAGGCCAGTGCTACAATGGCTACTTGATTTAGGGCTTTCCTAAGGAAACCAAGACCACAGAACACTGGTGATCAGCAATATCCTTTTGGCATCAACACTTAATTCAGGAGCGGATTAAACACTCTGGGCATTGCAGCCTGGGATATTTGTGGGTATAAGAATAAGCAAGGTTCTGCTGGCCACATTTAAATCTGATTTAAGCAACTGGTACTCTCTGAATTCCTTCCAGATCAGTATGAGCAGCCTGGAACTGGAGGCAGCCCGTTGGTTTGGCCTGGAAGAAATCATGGAGGTTCTCAAGAGAGACCACGAATCTTCAAAACAAGAGGATGGTAGTTTTTTACCCTGGTTCCCTCCCAAGCAGGCCATTGCTCACCATCTGATTCAGGAGTGGGTTAAGCAGCAGACTTCCTGGACAGCTTAGGCACAATGACTTAATCAAGTCTGCAATTTGACCAGAATTACAAAAGCTCAATACAAAAGATCCAAAGCTACTGAAGACAAAATCTGTGTGACAGCGGGGATGGCACTAGACTGATGGCTCTCTCACACTAAGATACGCAGACCTACGAAGCCATTTCTACCCTGATCGTCCTCAATCCCATCTACAGTGGATTACCTTTGAGATCCTCTGGCTTGCAGTGAATGTACAACAGAATTCTTAATCCCAGAGCACCAAGCACGTTGTGACCAGCTGCTCATGTTGCCCACCAGGCAACAAAACAGTGACCCCTGGCAGCTATGGCTCACCTTTCTCCATTTTACTTATCTGGAGGTCTTGGATAGATGTTTGAACCTACAGTTTTTCCAGAAAAAAACTACAGGAGTGTAGCCTTTCAGTGTTGGCATTCATATAGATTTGAAAGAACGATCAAAACAAACAAACAAACAAAACCCCCAAAAGTCGAAAAGCCACATTTGGTATGCTCTCCTTCCTTTCTTCCCCTTCCCATTAAATATTCTAGTTTCATATAAAACATTCTAATCTCTTGCAAATGCTGAATGGGTTCTTACCTTTATAATATATCTGAACAGCTAAAAACATCTCTGGAGGCACCACTTTCCCCACCACTAAGACAGAGCTTAATACTTCCATCCCAAGAAAGAGAGCACAGAGCTTTCTGGTGGTAGGGAGCAGAAGAGCAAAGCCTACATATGAGCATTTAGAAGAACCCAAATAAGAGAACGGTGAGAGGAACTGCTACAAGAACGGACTGCGTTTCTGATGGAGAACGTTCCTGGAAGGCCAACGTCTCTCACCCTGCGCCAACAGTCTGTGGCTTGCCTGGAGAGTTGGTCTTGCTTTACCAATGAAATGACATCACTTCTCTAGAGAGAGAACAACAAAGAGGCAGCCTGGGCAAGGAAAGCCAAGTCACAGAGACAGATGCCATCAGTATAGATACTTGAAGGGGAAACATGAATATATCGTTGACTGTTACCATTAGGATTCATCGGAGGAGAAGGACCTTTTGAACAATGGTAAAAATTTGGGGTCACAGCATCCGAGCAGTAAGTAGAAAGAGGGTTTTTTCACACGTCAGGCATGCTTTGTTTCCTCAGGTTAATTTTACTTTAGGAGGTGAGGGAGGGGATTCCTTCAGGCCACAGGGGCGTGTGCAAGCACCTTTCCCACCATCCCTGACTCTCAGCCAACGAAAGCCATGTGTTCGAGCATGCCTTTCATGTCTATGAACTAGATCTATCAGTCATCCTGATAAGAATGTACTCAGGTACAGACAAGGGCATTGCTTCCTCCCCTCCAGCCCAGCCAGATATACCTCATGAGCCTACATACCATCAAACTTAACTGCAACACTCCTGCATCCAGTTTTCTTTGAAATGTGTCTCACTGCCTCACTCTGTGGTAGTTCCTCCTGCTTTCTCTCCCATTGCGCCATTTTAATTCCCTTACGTTTATTTATTTATTTTTTTCTCTTCCTCTCTCATTTCCGGAATCTGCCATTCTCTTGTTTTCAGCTTCATTCCTTTCTTCCTCTTTTCTGCAGTAGAGGATTAAAGAGTTAGATACCAACCAGTATTCCTGCCTCTCATGCCCCTTCCCAGTTCTCCTTATTGCCTTCCCAACTCACCCCTACGTCTTTCGCTAACGTGACCTGAGCAACGTGCTTTCAGTGTTAGGACATCCACCTCTGTGTACTGCAGTGTTTTTCTCGGAATATCCACGCGCAATCTGCTCCCCCAGTGGCAGAGAGAGGACTAGGAAGTGAAAGGATCAAAAGGTAGTGCATGTGAGAAAGGAGGAATGGCTGTGTGACTTCTGCAGCAATTTGAGCTTTTGAGAATTTGAGCTTTTAAGAGTATGCAATTCTCTGTTGTTGTTGTTGTTGTTTAATTTACAGTAAATATATGCAGTGTTTGTCAACCAGCTGTAGTGTGACCTGATTCAACATTAGAGAAAATTCTCCTGTGTTTGACTGGAAACACCGAGTTGCTCTGCTTATTAAATAATATTTCTTAATGTTGACATGCAACATTATCAGTGGGCTCTAATTAAAAGAGAACGAATACTGAGTCACCAGCTTCTTCAGAATTGTCTCCTCTACACTGCTGACAAGGACCTGTTTTAGTAGGATGTCCCCTTGGGGTGCTGTGGCACCAAAGTGATTTTGGGACACAGCAGGTGGCAAGCTGGCCACACCGGTTGAGAGCATTACTGCTGCCCTGAGAGCTGCAGGTCCTGGCTCGTACTCTGACTACACCAGACTTTCTCTGATTTAAGTATTCACCACCTGTTTTGTTCTTGTTTGTTGTTAGAGGAAAAGCAAAGCTAATTGTCTCATTAATTTTCTTCTGTGACGCACCTTTTGAAAAACAAACCACTTAAGTCTGCGGGTTCCTTTTAATTATCGATTGAGGGGGAAAAAGAAAATATTTTCGATCTACTTTATTATTATTTTTAGGGCAAGAACAACTCCAAAGCACTACTCTCACTGAATCTTTTAAAGGGCTTCTAATTTTAAGCTGTTTTAAAAACTCCTTAATCCATACCTTTTTGACTTAGGTGTGAAACAATAACGGTGGTCTTCACTCCTCTTTGTTAACATCAGGAATAACTACAGGTAACATACCAGCTAAAAACAGGACAGAAAAAACAAGATGAGAGAGACACTGCTCTCCCTTGAATTTGCCTCAAGAATCTGGCTGAAGCCTGAGCAAAACTCACTGCTGTCAAGACAGAACACGCTTCCCAAAGGCAGGTCACCTGGAAAAAGAAACAGGCAATTCTCCAACAGATGCTCTTTCGTCAAAACGCAGGGACTGCTTACTTTCCATGTAAAAGGTATCAGACGAGGGAAAGGGACTTAGTAACACATTTCTCTCAAAAGTACAGGTATTAAAGGATTCCTCATTAGAGAGACTTGGTTTGTATAAATCACAGAAGCTCCACTGCTTTCAGAGTGTGCAGGGACTTAGACGTACAGAAAGACCTGCCACTGAAAGCCGGCCTGTGGGAACGACGCTGCCTGCGGCCCCTCGCAGTGCTACCCTGTTGTTTACGCTGTATAAGCATTACCAGTCAGCATGAGACATGGGCAGCCATAATATAATAACAGTGTCGGGATTAATCTGAGATAGCTTTTCGGAGAGAAATGCAGTCAGGTTCAGAGCAGCGTTCTGCCTACTGACCAAACGCAGCAGGGCATAAAAGTTACGTTTATCTCCAACAAGGGCCAGCGGAGGACTAAAGTAACCGAACCACATGACACAACTTGTCCATCTCTGAGTGCGGGAGCTCAGAAAAAATCTTTCTTGGAAATGGTGTGGACTGCAAATACTTGCTTCAGTGACCACATGCTCTCCCATCACCTTGGACTGCTCTGCTGATGTCCAGAAAGGTTACGTTCTCCTACCAACAGGGGTACTCGTCCATTGTGAATGGCAGGCAGTCTGACTTGGGCATTACGGGTCGAGGAGGAAGCTCTTGTGGCAAGGTATGCCTCACCTTAAAATATGCTCCGAGACACAATAGACACATGCTGAATCTAGTGTTCAGCCTGAGAAAACATGAGCAATTAATGGAATGCCCTGACAACGTGACTGTGCTAAAGCCATTTTTCAGGCAACCACAAGCAGTTCAGCTCTGGCAGCTGCACGGGCTAGGTTGTCAGAACAACTTTTAATTACACAAATATTGTTTCTGTGCCTCAGTCTGAATCATTGCTGAAATGAATTCAGCAGTCTCGGGCTCCAGTTTCCATTTTAAACTCATTCACCTTTCAACTTAGCAACAGCAGGCAAGCAGCTGCGTAAGGGAAAAAGTACTGCCAGATGTCATTCCTGGAATAGTACATATACCTGGGAATGACTGAGTACCACCACACCTGCTTCTCTTAGAAAAAGACGCTAGGTTACCACTCTGGAAATTGTGCGACTTGCTTTTTCTTCAAAACTCATCAGTGGTATTCTGTAGGCAATCAGATGCATCCACTCAGTGATGTCCAGAATCATCATCATACGGAGACACTGAAGGTGGCATCAGCTGTCTGAAATAAGAGAAAGATCGCAGGAGCAGAAACACAAAGCTGCACTGACTTCCTAACAGCAGTATTAGCACAAGAACACAAAATGCTGATAGATAATCCTTCTCCACTGGTTCTTCTTCTCGTATATGACAATATGTAGTACCTTTTACGTAAAGTATTTGCTCTAAAGCTTCACATGTAAACAAAATGTGGCTAGCAAGAGAAATAGCAGAATGATGAGGAAGAGATTTTTCAGTAAGATTTAAAGTGACTGGGAGGAAGAACGATACACAGTAAGGTCTTTCTAATGGCAGGAAACACAGAGAAGGCCCTATTGGAAGGAGCAGAGCGATTGCAAAGAGACATAAAAGAATTTACTAGTATGTCAGTGAAAGCACACAAAAAAAAGACAAGATTTGGGATAGCAACAGAAGCAAATTTACACGTCACTTATTAATAAGCTAGCAATCTCAACAGGATCTTTTAAAGAATGGGAAGCTGCAAAATCATAAATGGCAGGGAGGACACCGCAGTGTAGTGTAGGGTGCTACATAAACGTTTGTTGGACTAGGCTGCGCAACTGTTTTTCTGAAAACACCGTTGGTTGATTTGTGTGATTACAGGAACACAGCACCAGCAAAGCAAAACCCCACACAAAATTCAATAACACTGATCTCTCTGATTAGTAAGAACCTGGAGTTTTTATTAGTGAAAAAACACATCTCGACAGTCACAAGGGGTATGCAGTAATGGTCTGAGAAGATAGGGTAGTTAAAAATGACTACTGTCAGTAGCATGGAGAAGGCCAAAGTTAGGTTATATTGCTGAAAAATAAACCATGAGAAAATGAGACAAGGAAGATGCATAAAAAATGAAGGGGGTAGAAAGAACTGTAACCTCTTAAACAAGGTCTCAGCCATTAGTATTATCAGTCAAGGGGAAACAATTTCCTAACATGTTTAATCCTCTATCAACCCTGTAACTGTATGGCCTTGCAACTGCAGGTGGATTAATTAGCCTCATCAATTGGGAAAGAAGGGAAAAAAAACACAAAAGTATAGCCTGTATTTAGTTGGATTAACACCAGTGCAGCCACTGGATTTCATTGCTCCTTTTTTCCTATTACATTCAAAAAGCCATTACTGGAATTACTTGATTTTCTGCCTCCTACCTACAACAATGGTAGTAGCTTGCTTATTTTGTTTCGAATAAACTGCAATTTACCTTCACATGAGCTTTGCTCTTCGCTTCCCGTTTTTGTGTGATCCTCTGGATCCTTGCAGAATTGTATATATCCCCACGAAAGGGGTGACCTGCTTAAGCAGAGGCTCTACTCTAAACAGCAATCCCGCTCACACCGTACGCAGGAATAATGCCCAGTGTGATGTTCGTCTGCCTCCATGGAGTACTTGGCTTTTTAGCTACAGTTTTACATGAGAAACTCTGTACGCTGTTCATGGTACCTGCTTCCAGGTCACTGCACTCCACCAGACAATTTCCTAGCCTGGAAGCACAGCCAGCTTGTAGTCCTAAATCTACGTGTTTCTATCCTGTTACAACAGGACAGATTGCCTGTGCCTATAAGAATTCATACACAAGATAAGCTGAAACAAGACCGCAACAGCAGTCTCAGCATTTGCCCTGAAGTCAGACAATTTACTATTGAATTAGCTATCCACTTTCAGCACCTGGAGTCTGCTAATAGGAAACCCTCTCCCTCCTTGGGAGGTGGTAATCTTGCCGGTGGCTTAGGCACACACTTGCCACGCATCAACTAAGGTGTTGTTTTCGGCTTCAAATCCCTGACTTTTCATATTCTTGAGAAACCCGTCTTGTAAGACGCTCCCAATCTGGTTGTTCAAGCGAAGAACCACAACTGCCTTCTCAGTCATGGTGATATTTTCTTAGAGGGAATAAAATAAAGTTGAAAAATAAGTTTCCATCTTAGCCCTGCCAGAACAGAGGCTCTTACGTTCCATTCCAAAGACCTAGAAGGCAAGAGGGAGGGCAGTTGCTGCTGCCCCCACTTTGCAGCGTCCCCCGGGACCCCAAAGCGGTACAAAAGGCCTGCGCCAACCCCTGCTGCTACTGAAAACAAAATCCGATTTCTCACTTGAGTTAAACGAGCAGCTGCGCAGACCAGAAAGGAGTTATGACTCGCGCTGAAAACACTGCTAGCCCGCGAGCTACTGACTTCTGAGACGAACCGCACACGCTCTGTTAATACAGAGAAAATAAAGGCCCTCTTTCTTAGGCTCCTATCTACTCCATAAAGCTGATCGGTGGAAAGAGGCGACAGCCAAACTGTCCAGGTAGTTAGAGCAGTTTGAACAAGTTAAAGGTCTCTGCTGTCTCCTGGGACTGGTCTGGAGCTGGTGCGCGGAAGACTAAAGATCTATTGTTGTTTTTCCAACTGGAAACATCCCAGTCAACAACTACCCCATTCACAGCAGCGGCTCCAGGGGATCAAGCCACAAACAAGAAAGCTACGTTTCTGGGAAGGGTCAAAAGTTCTAGGATAAACAAGGCTGTACGAAAGGCAGATACTCAAGCGAGCAAAGTTAATAAATGTGTTGGAATGCAGTTGCAGCCACATAAATTTAGTGCATAATGGAAACTTTGACAACAAACTGTTAAAAGGGAACCACACTACGCTTGTCTACCCAATTAATACCATCAGGCTTCCTTCACTAAAAATAATCTCTTTCAAAATGAAAAGCAGAAATGCCTAGTATGGTACTTCAAAGCAGTGGAAGAGGCAACACAGAAGTGCTTATTCTTAGAGGACAAATTCTATTGCAAGTAATGCTACAGTCTAGAGGGTCTCTGCTGTGAAGCTGCTAAACAAATGTAAATAGTTGGAATAAGTACAGCCTCAGAGAAATAACAGTCTGATTGATGTAAAAGTCCCATTATCCAAGAAATAAGATCAGCTGAAGCGCCTCCAAGAAGAGCAGCTTTGTTCTGAATGTTAGCTTAGAAGTTTTCTCCGCTTACTACATTAGCGCAGTGCTTTGATCTATTCTGACCTTTCGCATAGTGGTCGCAGGCCACAGGAGAGCTCATACTTGCTTGTGTTCTTGAAACGGGAATTATTTTGGGAAAAGTGTCCAATCTCGATGTAACTACTCATCAGTGGAGAACTTTATGCAGTGTCAGTGTTAATTACCTTCCCTGTTAAAACATACACCCTTTTCAGTGTTCGAGTCTACCTGCTTTCTACCACTCACTGCTGGTGTTAGCTCTGCCTACCGGATTCGAGAACCCCTGCAATCCAGGCTTCCGCTGTAGCAGTCTGTAGACTGATCACAGTCCACTTCACCACCTCTGCAGGCCCAACTCCTTGAGCGTCTTTCTACCCTCTAGTTCTTGCTGTTCATCTCCGATCCTGTCCATCGTTTCAGTATTCTCCCTGGACTGTTGACAAAGGATCTTGCACCACGTCCACAGAAGACGAACGCAGAGGTAACACAGCCTTCACACTTTACTCCTTCCGCGTTCATTCACATATGGAATCTCCATGTTTACAGTGTTATATTGGAGCGTTCTACAGGCGTCAGTAAAGATACTCTCCGTTTGTAAAAAAACAAAAAAAAAAAACAAAAAAAAAAACAAAAGAAACCACGCCACGCCCCCAACAAATCAGGGGCCTAGACCCTAGAGAAGTCAGGAAGCCTTCAATGGAAACTGTCAAGGCTTCATGAATTCCCGTGAGAGACGTTACGCCATAGTGCTTCATCTGAAGAACTTTCTGTGCATTTGTCACACTCTGTCAGCACGGCAGCTATATACCAATACTCATCATGCAACAAATTTCCAGGTCCCACAAGGAAACAACTTTGGCTACGTTCTGCTTTGCCACTTAAAATAATGCCAACGCTTACATGCAAAAAATTAAAACAAAGACTCCAACTAAACAGACTCCCAACCTTAAGACTTAAAATAATAGTAATAAAAATAAATTAGTCTGTTCAAAATAGCTAGCTCTGCCTTCAGGATCAGCAATCATGTTTTCATTGAACACTACTGTACTGAATAAGCAAATCAAACAAACAAAACCCACCCACCAAAAAACTCAGCACTGAGCTTCTCCTCAACCAGTTAAGACATTTGATTAATTGTTGTGTGGAAGAAAAATAAAGACAACACTTGTAGAAACCTGATCCGGACCCAGCAAGTAAGTACAGCAAGAACTTTTATATATTTTATTTCAAGTTAATCTTTTTAAAGCTAAGACCTCATATCTAGAAAGAATAGTTTACTACTTCGCTTTAACGGGCTTAAAATTTTTCACTCCACATGAAAGCAATATGTTGAATGACTTCCAGTTACATTTTCACTAAAACAAAACAAAGCTGTTCAGACTGGGCTCGTATACTGCTGGCACAATACTAGCATTCAGCAATAACGGCATTCAAGAAATGCCTTATTATGAAAATGCTTTAAACTCTAAGAACTTCTGGTATTGCACTGAGGAAATTATGCATACCTTCAAAGAAAAAAAAAAACCAGCCCTTGCAATCAAGTTGTACTTCTGTTTTTATTTAAATAAATTCAAAAAATACTTATAGCAATATTTACACATTCAATTTGATAATTCCTCAAATAGTCCCGATTAATAAAAAACAGATTCTTCTAACAATTATCAGATGTTCTTACAATAAAGCATTAATACTTTTGGGAAAGTGATTAAGTGTTTGCTGTTAATCAGGGTCTCCAAATCCACAAGAGAACACTTCTTATAATATAGTATTCCTTTATCTCCCCAAACCACAGCAGTGTTTTCAGAATATGAACTGTTTTCTAGATATTGAAACCAATTCGTAATGGGTAAAAGGATATTTTTGAAATATGCCAAATTGGATTGTCAATTTTAGTATTAAAAACAAGCTTTGTAATGAGTTTCATTCAAGTCACAACACCACTTTTCAGTTTTCTGAAAACATGTTAGCACTGGGAAAATCCACCTTCCGTCCAAGACGGCATCCAAACAGAAAGCCTTTCCAGAGAAATTCACCTTTGTATTTTTAAAGCCACGTGTAACTAATGCATAAAATGCCTGAAATTCAAACCTTTCGTCTCTTCTGCCAAAACACTGCTAATTCTTTCTGTGCTGCTTTTTCCAATCAGCCATATATTCAGAATTGAGATAATCTGTTATTCTTCTGCTTCCTTATTAGAACCCATCTGATCGGCATTTTCAGGTAAATACACCCCCATGCTCTGTAAAATGTTAGAAGCGGGTCCTGCTAGGCCAGCCTGAGCGCTATAGGATTCAAGCAGGTTAGCCACGAGGTTCATATCCACATCAATGGGTGTCAGCTCAGTATCTTCAGCCCCAGAATCATGGCCGGCATTTTGAGACACAGTTGCTTTAACAGAACTCACCTGTCATAAATACAAAGAGGAAGTTTTATCGAGACAAATCATATAGGTAAACAATCAGATAGGGGAAAAAAAAAAAAAAAGGACAAACCACAAGAGAAAAATCAAGTAAATAGTTCTGCAGCGAACAAAGTTCAGTACGTTCCACGCTGTCTTGAGAGACGGGAGTTTAGCCACCAAATTTTCATGCCAGTTTAAAATCATCACTTTCCTTTATACACGTTAAGTTCCAAGAGAAGGACAGAGAAGGTTACTGAGTTCTGGCTGATTTCCTGTGGGAGTAATCTATTGCAGAAAATCAGAAGAGGCCAAGCTGCAGCTGCTTGCCTCACTACCAAAATAGGGAAATGAAACCAAGTCCTGGAACCAATGTGCAAGACAAAGCTTAATTAACTTTTTGTTTCAAAAAACATCCTGTGGTGCAACTCCAGCACATTTTGCTTGCACATGAGATTATTATTTTTTTTAAATAATTACTTAGCACATGATCAGAGGACAAAAGTTGTGGATCACGTCACTCAGAACGGCCACTTAGCCTATTTCCCTCTTTCCTACTAAAACTCTCAGGAAATTACTACGCTACAAACTAGAACTCAAAGGATACTTACCCCTTTCTTTCGGGTAGTGAAACTTCTACCGACATTGGTATGTGCCAGCTCACAGTCCATCTCCTTCATATATGACTTGAGACTGCCTGTAACTTCATTAGGCAACGCCTTCTGCGCTTGCCTTTGATTTTCAACATCTAAGTCTTCATCATCCTCATCTGAGAACTCAAACTCCTCCTCTTCATCCAAATCATCAGAATCCAGTTCTTCTGAGTCTGCACCTATATATTATTTTGTTTAAGTACACATAGCAAAGAAAGTCAGTGCAGTGCCAGAGGATAACCAGAAAGCCAAGAGAAGCCACATAACTGAATCAATCTCACCTAAAATTCTGTCCAAGGCATTTGTAAAAGAGTCAACATCAAAGGTAACATGGGCTTCATCAGATGACCTGAAATATTAAAAATCATTTTTAATAAGCGCTGCTTTTCTGCTTGCATGAGGTTGACATAGGCAGAAAAAACACTTGGCATATTGAGTTCCTCAAGCCTAGACTAAAGTTCAGGCGTTTGACCTGATGGCCCAAGAAGCACTTAGCTTGAGGCCTGTGTGAATCAGAAATGAAACTGCAAGTGTTGCAGCTCTTGGCATGAAGGAGAAAAGAAAGCCAAGAACTAATTGTTCCATCTTGGCAGGCAAAAAGGAAAAAGGAAAACTAACATTGAAGGCAACCAAAGTAAGTATGCCTGGCATCCTTCTGAAATTAAGTGGAAGTGTTATATATTAGACAAAGATTTGTAAAGCTAAGGATCTCTGAGGTTTAGAGCACCTACCCAGAGAGAAGAAGAGAACGCTAAAAACTTAATTCTGGTCTCTTGTAAGGCTCAGTAGTTCCCTTCCCCTCTTTTTTTTTTTTTTTTTTTAAATTAGCCACAAAAACGCTACATCATATCTCAGACATTGATGCTGAGTCAAGCACCTACAACTTAACAAGGATCAGTTAAGAGAATAAATTGAGTATTCCCTATCTGTTTGATATAGCTTACACAGCATTATTGTCTCAATATTAGAGTTATTAAAGAAGAACTTGGACAATATGCTACTACGTAATCCTTTGTTTTTTTAAATTCAAGGCCTGCTCACTCACCATTCACATACGCTTTCTCGACTCCAGCAACTAACTTTGTGGCAGTCTGCTTTTGTCTAGATAGCTAAGTATCTTCAGTTAGCACTTATCTTCCACTGTTGGGACTAATGACAGGGATCCACAGTGATTCTTTTTTCTGCTTCCATGTGTACAGTGTGTGCTTTAGCGATGCAAAAACAGGCACAGTATATTCAGCATATTTATCTACAGGACATCTATCCACAGCTGTACCATAAAAATCAACAGTCTTAAATTGAGGGAGTCTGGGCTCTATGAAATTAAGTTACATTTCTGTTTGCCTGCAGCCTCACTAGAGGCATTTTAGCATACTCCATAGCTAATCCTTCATGGCAGGAAAAATTCACCACAAATGAACTGTCTTGAGAGACACATTTTAACAACCGGGCTAAGAACTATGGTAACTGACAACAGTGATCCTCCAGTTAAGACATTTACCAAAAAAACAACCAAAACTGAAGTAAAGCTCTGGAAAATAGGGCCGCTTCAGCTATTTTTACTGGCACCAGTGTCAGAGTGGTCACCGAGTTAGTTTAAAAGCACGTACATATCCACTGCTGATACATCGTTGTTCGGGCCTCTGCTAAATAGAGCACTTGGAAATTTTGATACTCGGATATTCAGAACCACCTAAAGGGCTGCAATAGAATGAAAACACAATCCATACCAAACACCAAACTTAAAACTAACAGTACCATGGCATTTCTGCTCCTTCATGTGTTGAGACTTTGGATACAAAAGCCTTCATACTTTCAGCAACCGCTTCCAAGTCATATTTTTCCTCTTCCTTATTTGAGGAAGAATGGGACTCATTTGTTGCCTCCTTCAACATCTGGTCTAGATCATCTGGTGAAATCTCCAGCCAACTGTCATCTGAAAGAACATATTTGTTGTTTGTGCAGAAGTCTGTTAGCCTACAAGACTCAATCTAGATGATTCAAAGTACTGTGAGCATTCTGTAACTCACTTTTGCACTCTTAGTTTTTCACGCTTAGAGTCCAGGTAGTTTTAGTGCTTTAAAACACTGCTTTATATACACCTTCAAAGCAGCAGATACTGTTCTAGACAAAGATAATCTTTTTGCCACTACATGAAGGATAAGAATGCTTACGCTATAGGAGGTGAATGACCCAGCCAGTCCTGGTCCTATGATCATGAGCACCAAATGTTGAATTTGTACACCACATCATCCAGAAGTACAGATGTGATCTGCATCACTCACTGACAACAACTACATTTCTGTCAAATGAGTCAAAACACACTATATAAACATTATGCTCATTTTATATTGGCCATGGGAGCCGACCGGAAACTAACTAAACCAATTCCAATACTGACAATACAAAGTTAATTTAATAAAATGTTTTAAATACTTTGTCTGGCATACAGTTGACACAAAGTACTGGATCTGGTATGAGTGTGCATGATGTTCCTGATCCAGTGGTATCAACCCCAAAACTGGATTGCTATCTTGCCAATTCACAACCGCAAGCTTTACGGCTTACGTAAGCCAACCAGTTGCCTCAAATTTTAAATAACTGTCCATTAATAATGCCTGTAGCAGTCACAAGATAGAAGATAAACGAAGTAGACACGGAGACTCTACACACACAGTTCTGTGAATATTCCTCTTCCCGCCCCACAAATAATCATTTGTGAGAGAGTCTACCCCTGCTATCCTGCTCACCATCCTCTGGAGGAAGACAAGCTGCTTCTTTCTCAAGCTCCTTCAAATCAAGGGTTGTTGTCTGCAGCAATGTCAAAATTTCATCACCTGGGCTCACTGCAACAGAGCTTAAAGAAAAATTTTCAGCTTACTGAAATGGATTTTTACTAGCAACACAATGCCAATGGCATCTCACACTCCACACGCATGTTTTGGCTCAAAGTCTCCATTATTCCCGCTGTGCAAAAAGCACATCAAAAAGATAAGCAATGCTCAGGGAAGTACAAGCGTGCTGCACTGACAGTATTAGCCAAAACAAGACACAGACAGCAAACTGTATTCCCTGCTGATGGCTACAAAGCCCATTTTTCACGTGCTTCCTTGGTTCCTTAAATTTATTTTGTCTTGATTAATAAGTATTAGGATGGGCAGATCCCAAACAGCACAACTGGAACTTCAAGCAACTAACAGTCCAGCTACTACGAGCTGACAAAGTCTCAGATATTTTCACAATGATTTATTTTCTTGGATTTGATCTTTTCTACAGCCAGCTGCCTGCCTTGAGTAACGGAGATGGATTACTCTGTATTTATCATTCATCGGGACTGCTTTTCAATGAAACTTTTAAACAATTTTAATAGCCAACTGACCAAATGAATAATAATAATGCTTTTCGGTCAGCTCTTAAAGCACTTGGAATACCTTTATATTTTACAGAACCAAGATAAATAGTTACTCAAGCAATAATGTCTACTGGTAGAGAATACTCTAGAGGAATTAACACCTGCATGCCCTAGTCACAGCACCAAGGTTAAGTGTGGAATGGAAAAAAGGTCCTGATTTAAAGCAAAAAGAAAAGCAAAACAAGTGTTACAAAAGCTTAGTTAAAGTACTTACAGGTACTGTGTCTGATTAATCATGAATTTAAAGTAGCTCTTACCTTTCTGGCTTGGTAACAGAGCGCTGGAAGTAATCTTCTGCCATATGCAGCAGTTCCAAGTACTTAGCAGATCCTTCCATTTCTCCCTGTTTAAGACCAGTCACAAGCATGAATCTATACAATTCTCCCTCCAC
The DNA here is from genome assembly GCF_040807025.1 of Struthio camelus. NCBI lineage: Eukaryota > Metazoa > Chordata > Aves > Struthioniformes > Struthionidae > Struthio > Struthio camelus. Next base: position 40,677,263 of record NC_090948.1, read on the forward strand.
TTCCTTTTCACAGTCAGGACTACTACTGACAACTCTTAGTTGCAAAGAAATTTAGTGCTGAGAGAATCAAGACGAGTAGTACTCCTTTGCTGTTTACACTTGGAGTATGATATAAAGAACGGGCATAAGGTGCTTTCCCAGTCAGATATAAACTAAAGACCAAATATTGTTTGGTCTAGGCTACAAATAAGGAAAGACAACACTATGATTCTCACAACAGCATGGTTTTCAGAAGCCGATAGAAAGGTTATGTTGTACAGGAATCGTGAATGAATCTCTTGGGTTTGCCACTTCCCCAGAAGTGGCACTGCAGTACTGTAAGAATGTACTTGCAAGACGTTAACCTGACCACACTACAAACTTCAACTAAGTAGTTAAATGCAGCATCACCTAACTAACGCCCCTTCACTAAAATCTTACATGAGCTCAAGTGGCCTACTTGGTGTTAAAAAAAGAACTGTTAAGAATATTTAATCATGACAGCATGCAAATGATATGTAAAGTACTGAAAACAATTATACTGATACACAACTGCATTGTGGTTTTCTCCGTTCAAATGCAGTCCCTCTTTGTTAGAGATAGGAATTAATCCTCAAATCCTACTTGTTCCTTTTTAATTTCAAAAGGAAATTAATTTCAAAGGGGAACAAATTGTACATGCCTCCAAGAAAGATATTCATCCACTTTCTACACAGAAAAGCACTACACTCCTTGCCCTACTATAAGTACTTAGAGAAGTTCAAGAGCTAAAGGTGTTTTTCCTGAATTACACACACACAGAGCCTCACCTTGAAGTAGTTTTTTTCTTTCAGACTGCTGAAGAATCTCTCCCACAGGGGACTGCTTAAGACATTTGTCTTGGAACCAGGAGAAACTTTACTGCATTTAGAGCACAAAATCTCAAAGCCATGAGCCTGTATAAGAGATACAGCAATAACAGGTTCCAAGATGTGGCAGATGTAAGTTCACCTTTAACAACCACATAAAGAACACACTACCGCTGAGCTCCTGAAGCTGCCATTTAGGAAGTAGACACCAAAGCTGACTGCCGAGTCAAAATGATCCATGATTGCTGCAGAGAGACAGAGTCCAACTTCCAGACAAGCAAGATACTGCTACCTGACATAAAAGGTTTGTCTACAAAAGTTTCTGAAAACCAAGTTAGAGGACAGATTTGCAGTGCACCAACTGCAAAGCATCCAGACTTTATTTGTATTTATAATCTATGCTGAACTGCAAACTTGCCTTGCTTACACATTTTGTGGATGTGAACCTGCTGCGCTGGGGCACAATTCTGAGAAAAGGAAACTTCAGAAGAGAAAACCCCGGCTCTCGCTATCTGTGAGAACAGACTTGGCTGCATATCTACTTGCAGCAAGGTCCCAGGGCACACTGTGCCCGATGCCCATCCTGCCCTTCAATCAAACACCCTCCCCCCCCCCCCACCCCATCTCTGCTGTTGCCTACGCTAAGGCGGCTGCAACCTGTAGGCAGTTCAAGCTCGGGATTCCTCTGTGCAGCAAGGATGCACTGTAACGAGCTTTGGTGCCCCCACCTTGTGCAAAAGTGGATGTGCAGGACAGGGTAATGGGCTGTACTGGCCTTTAGCCTTCCCCTGTGGGCCCTGATGCCTGAGGCATGGCACCAATAGTTTTGGCGCACAGCAGCTAGAACTCTAAGCCGAAATGCAAGTTTAGCCCACAGAAAATTCTCCCCATACAAAGGCCGTAAACAGCAACTTAAAACATGACAGGATGTGCTACTTCAGGCAGACGCTAAAACCGATCTCGTCTACCTTGAGATGGATGCTACTTTTCATATTCATTTAGGGAAAATTAACTGGATTTGACACCAGGTCAGCTATGGCAACACAAACCCGTAAGTCCCGATTGGAACAGTTTCTAGAGTACAAAAGTGCTCTATAAAAGAAAACTCCCAGAATACTTAATATCATATTTCTACAAAAATTGCAATTGCCAGTTTGCTTACATCTTCCTGTTGAAGCAGACAACCCGCAAAGTGTCATTTCTTCGACACCTCTAAACAAACAAACTAAACAGACTAAGTACACAACGCATAAAAAAAAAAAAAAAGATAATAATTACCAGTTTCATGCCCAGTTCATGGGCTTTGTACTGAGGGTGGGATGGCGGGGGCAGCGTGTATCCACTGCGTCTGTCTGGAACAAACTTCTGCTGCATTAGTTGTGCATATAAACACTTTGTGAAAGTAACCTGAAAACAGCAGAGCAAAAGAAAAACACTCGCTGCAGCGCGACCGTGTTCTATATGGGCATCACCTTTCACACTCTGCCATCTGAATTGTATTTTAAAGCATCCATACTACAGACAATCTGTCAGATGGTATTTAGAAGTTGACAGATGTATTTGTCTAAGATGTGTCACTTCTTAGATTTTACACAGTATATTCAAAGATGGTAACATCTCTAAATAAATACGAACTTTGTTAGATCTAAATACATTTTAGCAGAGGAACTTTTAGCAGTAGTGTCCTCCGACTTCAGAAATTCTTCTCTGGCGTTTAGCCCGTTTGAAAGCCTAGCCACATCAATCTGAAGGCAGCAAAGCTATTAACATAATCAACTGGAAATCCATGGCTAGTGTCAAAAGAGAAAATCAGAAAACGTGCTATTTTAAAAATGAAACCCATACATTTATCTAACTTGACCACAGAACCTCCATCAGTAACAGAACTTAATTCAGTGATAACAAGTTGAATTAGAAGCATCACTTACTACAGTCATCACACGCTCATCCGGAGGGAAAGTCCGAAAAGAGCGACACGCTCGCAAATCTATGGGATCTCGCAGGTAAAAGGCCTGGACTGCTGCAGCCACCAACGAAGGGCGCTGCCTAAGCACTGCCACAATGCCTGCCGGGAGGTAGCAGTGGGCTCGGTGAAACGAGGCCTGAATTTTCTCAGGATACCTGTATCGTATGATAGCAATATAGTGTATTAAGTGTATTGCAAGACCAAACCACTCCTTTTTAATTACTGTTTCCATTTTTACTTTAATATTAGTCTGTACTATGGGCCGAGTACAAGAAGATTATTCTGAAATAAAGTTAAAACTCAGCTAATCTACCAGATGGAACGCCTAAACAAGATTCACTTAAAAAAAAAAAAAAAAAGAGAAATAAAAATATATAGCTAAGAAAAATTTAATCCCCACATTGGTAAAAAGCATCACTGTGAATTGAACTAATATGTCCAGCTACGCAGCTTCCTTCACTGTGCTGACTGCAGAGGTCATCTGGCTCAGGCTGTCACATCCTTGCAGAAAATTACATGTACTGCTGACCATTTCAGAGAGTGAGCTGATGCTCTGAAAAGCATGCTGGTTCTGCACCGTTGTTCAGGATTGCCTCTTCCCCCAGAGGACTCAGACAATTTTCAGATTTCCTCACCAATTAGTATGGGAAGGATGTGGAGTAACTCCTACCACTGTCAGGTGCGGCATCATCACATTGAACCTCTACCTGAGCCCCCAGACAAGGTTACAGTTTACGTGACTGTGCCGCCTCCCCCCAAAGAACGCCACAGAAAAACTCTCCCTGGGGCTTCAGAAAAGGAAGCAGCTTTAGCACAGTGAACAGGAAAACGACCGAATGCAAGGAAAGAAAGTACCCCAGAGAGCCAAGAATCAGCGGCTACAGAACACCATAAACCATCCACGTACCCACTGATGCGTTTATACACGGCCGTTCTAATGGGTTTTGCGGCCAGACACTCCTCCGCACGGGTGGATAACAACGTTAACGCCTGTGAGATTGTCGGACTGGAAGCAGGTAGCTCCCATTCCTGCCCATGAGTCTCCGGCAGTGGAATGATGTGCAGCTCACCTTTGTAAAAGAATACCTGGCAGACAGTAACGTTTTCATCAGAAGGGTAAAAACAGTCACAGACTGACCAATGCAAAATTTCTTTTCATAGATGAACGTGTTTGTTTAAACGCAGAGAATACTGGAGTACGAATATTGAAATAACACAGGAAACAGCATGAAGTACATACAGGCACTGAAGACCATGACCTAACCACTAAATAAAGGCTATTTTAATAGCAGCAACAGGTTTGATCACATAAATCTTGTTTCTTTAATAACTGCCGTACCAAAAGTTTCTCTTAAATTGGAGATCCACTTCAGGAGAACCTGACAGCAAAATAACCTAGCTGCTGAAGAACAGGACAATGACTGAAGAGCACCATTTCGGGTGCCTCTGACATGTGACCTCTGCTGTTTTCTTAGCCTAAGAGAAGAACAGCTGGATCTAGCATTGTCACCTCCCAATCCTTGAAATGGAAGGAGAACATGGTACTAATAATCCAGTTAAGGGTTTGTGATTCATTTTTGTGTTGTGTCTTCCCCCGCCTCCTTTCTCTTTTTAACTGCCTTGGAGGAGTACACAAAAATTCTCCGCTAACGAAGAAGTAAGTTCTTTCCATTCAAATCTGTAGGTAAGAAATTCAGTGACATAATCCACTGACAATCATCTACGGTGAGGTGATTCAGCTGCAGACTCTGGCGAAGGAGTCAGCTCATCGGTTCAGCTACGCCAGACCCAGGCTGTCAACCTGTAGAGTCAGAGACGCTCCAGTCTTGAGCGTTCCCCAGGCTGCACTACATGTGCAGCCTGAGCACTACATGGTAGAAAAACTCAAGCGGCTATACCCGAGCTAGAAAGCTCACACAGGGGCAAGAGTGCTCCTCAGGAAAGCAATATGGCATGCGTGCATAACAAATATATTCCGCAGTTCCCATATTATCTAAATTTTCCTAGCACTCCAGTAACCTAGATAACGGGAAGGAGACTATCAAACTGGTTTTATAGATTAATAAACAGCATGACACCTTCTCTGTCTTCGCAATTGCACTGTTTTAGCCAACACTAACGGTAGGTTTACAGAAGCCAAGTCAGTTAACAACCCTGAAAGGCTGATTTATGTGCAAGAATCAGATCTAGCTAATCAAGAGGGATTCAGAGGCTCTCAGGCAGGTCTCGAGTCTCTGCGCGAGCGTCACGTTATGAGTAGAAGAAAGCTCTCTTTTTTCCTCCTCTGACTCGAGCGCACGAGGGCTTTGAAAAAACGACTCTAGAAGAACCACTCGATAGCTGCAGCACTTTTAGATGTTCCTACAGCAGTTTCTCATTCATTTTACCTAGCATCCTGTAGGAGCACGCGGGGCAAAAACAAGCGTCAGAGCCGGCCAGCGGTTAAGTCTCCCGTACACCTGCTCATTTGCAGGAAAGCCCTGAACTCACCCGGTTTTCACTGTTCTCGGGATTCAGCCCCTTCGGCAGGAAATCAGCAGCTTCTATCAGCAGAAACTCCCCGTCGTTGTCGTCAACCCTGGCCAGGGAGAAAGGGGGCTCTGCCGGCAGGCGGGCTCAGGGGGCCCGCCCTCGGCGCTCCAACCCCTGGGCGGGAGGCCGCTCCCCCCCCAGCGCGGCCGTTGGCCGTTGGCCGTTGGCCGCTGTCGGCCGTTGGCCGCCCCGCCCCGCCCCGCCCCCCTACCTGGCGGCCAGCTCCGGGAACTGCCTGGTGATCTCGCGCACGAGGTAGACGATGAACCACTCGTCCTCCACGTTATCCCCGAACAGCGTGGTGCCGCCGATGTGCGCCGGGGTGTCGCCTGCCCGGGGGGGGGGGGGGGAAGGGAGAGGAGATGATGAGAGGCGGCTCGAGGCCCCGCTAACGGGCGCGGCGCGGCGCGGCGGCGCTGCTCACCGCGAGCCGGCAGGCAGCGCAGCCGGAAGGGCTGCCGCTGCCAGATGTAGGCGGCCAGGAGCGGCGCGAAGCGCAGCAGGATCCTGTCGGCGCAGCGGCGGAGGGGCGCCTCGCCGCCCGCCACCGGGAAGAGGCGGTAGCGCACGGCGTCCTCCGCCAGCGCGGCCCGCCGGCCGCCCTCCATGAGCGCAGGGCCGAGCCGTGCTGCGCAGGGCCGCGCAGTGCCGCTCCGCCTCCCCGGCGCGGCGCGGGGCGGGGCGGGGCGGGGCGGGGAGGAGCGTCGCCATGGCGGGGAGGCGGCGGGCGGCGGCGTTGCCGCTGCCGCGCTGAGCTGAGCTGAGCTGAGGCGAGGCGGGCGGAGGATGATCTCGCGATACGCGCGCAAGCCGGTGCCCCCCGGCGCCCGGCAGAAGTGAGTGGCCGCCGCTCTGCCCCCCCCCCCGGCCCCGCCGCGGCTTCCCCCGCGCCGCCCCCGGGCTCCGCCGCGCCCGGCCAGGCCCCGCGCTCGGGCCTGCTGGGCGGCCGCCGAAACGGGGCCGGGGGGCTGCGCCGGGTAACGCTGGGGCCGCGGGAGGGGGCCGGGATACGGGCAGCCTCCTGACGGGCTGAGCGCGGCGGTGCCCGCGCGTTGTCACTACCGGGAAAGGCAGGTTTGGTAGGAGGTGATTAACTTAAATTGCCTCTTTTTGACCCAGGGGGTAACTGATGCTTTTTTTTTTTTTTTTCCCGGGGAGGGGGGGTATAGGAAAATACCTAGGTTTTGGTAGTTAGCTCCTTTGATGCGGTGTTGTTTACTTCGGTAGCCTTGCTCTCTCCAACACCAGAGGTATCACAGAAGAGAGGGCTTCTTCGGCCGGTACTCGGGATAAAGACGTGCTTTGTTCTTTTTTTTTTCTTTTTTTTTTGTTTGATCTTTGATCTTTCTTCCCAGAGCTATTCACCGTAGTTGCCTTCCTGCACTTCTCTCTCTCCTACTGCTCTGCCTTTTCTTGTCTCTTTTTCCTAGACATCTAAATTTTAACAAAACAAAAACTAGCAAATACCGTTTTCCCTTATTTTGCCTGTGCTTGAGTTTAGAGGCCAGTGTTGTTCTGTGTGATTACAGGTCGCCTGGGGGGACAGCTATGTTACATCTGCTTTTACAGAGCTGTAACCCAGTTCACAACAGTATTTTAAGTTTACTGTAAAGGAAGATACTGCTTTCTAAGCAAAGCCCTTTAACTCCGTGTTTAGCCTGGAGTTAGTTTTCATCTCAGTTCTAAAGCTTTGATAACAGGAACTAGCCTTTTAACAATAAATGAGGTCAGGTATGCAAATGAGTGCATTCCTTCAAGAGCCAAAAAAAACCCAACAACAACAAACTGTAACACTTTGGAACTCTGCAGGTGTTTATTTTTCTAACTTCCACTTCTCTGTTTTAGACAAGGACTTACAAAACATGCCTTGCAGCAGCATCCCCTGCCAGAACCACGAGCTGAGGTCCACCCAGCTGCACCCACTGTCAAAAGCTATGGGGAGACCTCAAGGTACTGGTAATAACATAAAATGTATCTCTGGAGACAATAGAGGAACAGTCACTTCGGTGTTACTCCGTCACAGAAGTGCCAGAGTAATACAGTTAGGCTTAGGCTTTAACTCCTGACTGTAGCGTTTCAGAACATGTCCTTTCTGTGGGTACTCAAGAGGCAGGGTTGCAGCCTCAGGTTTTTGAGATGGTGGACCTCTATTTCAGTTCCATTAGACAGTGTGGTACATTTTGCAAGCCCCAGGATATGTGCTGCGGCGCAGATGCATTTTGGAAATAATAATCAGTGTTTTTACTGTGTTCTGTTCCCAGCCTGTAAATGGCATCTTAATTGTATGCCAGAAACAAGAGGGAAAGGGGAAGAATAATTCTTGAGTGATGTAGAACTGGAACTAGAAATTGTCTGCAGAGTAACTAAGATAATTTTTGGAAAATTAATGTTTGAAAGCCTGACCCCCTAGACTTCCTATGTCAGTGAGGTTATTAAGAATTACAGTTCCAACCTAGAGTAACACATACTATGGTTTCTGCTTAAGTGCCTCTAATTTAAATATTTACCGTTTGAAAACTGTTCTTAGAGGAGGGTTGCTGAGACCTGTTCTGATATATCTGTGCTCTTTTGTACAGAAAGAAAAGTTTACTTACCCACTTGTTTGTGATTCTGTGATTATTGCTTTTTTTCTTCTTCCTTTTTTCTCAATGTGTGCATTTCAGTGAATCTGAAATTTCGAAGGAAACAGATTACCCTTCTGTTACTCCAACCGATCATGGGAATTCATGGTCTGTTAGTCAGAGCTATGCAGGAACCACCACTGAAGACAGCTCAGTCTTCTCTTGGGGCTGTGATGTGAGTAGAACGTAATCATCCAAACCAAATCCAGCACAGCGAGTTGAAAGACACTTGAAATGCCATTGGAAGTACATTTCAGGGTAAAGATGAGCACTGGATCTGTAAATAAAGCAATGACAGTGGTTATAGGAAAAGCATTGTTTTGACCTCCGTCTTTCCCTTCCTCTTAGATCAGAACATACTCGATTTGTAGTCAATTCATATGCAATTAGTATTCTGCGTTCCCGGTCTAAAGAGTTGATGGTGCAAATATATTTAATGCATATGCACTCACACACACATATTCACACATATGTACATACACAACATTAATGCTATTATTGTGGAATCCTAAATGTGAGTGGATGATTTTCATATGCTTTGCGTTTCTCAAACTTCAGATTTAAGAAAACTTGTGGATATTTGTATGTTTCTCAAAATATAGTAATGCCCTAAAACATTATTTTAATTTAAAAAATGTCCTTTATTCCCCGTCTGCCAAAACAAAGGATGCTATTGCTTTCTGTGAGGTAAAGATGGGGAACTGTTCAGATTTGAATTACTCAAGAACCATTTTCTAGCAACACGACAACATTTAGCAAAGATCGTGATCATCCTTCGCTGCATAGTGTTTTACACCGGTCTGCATTGCTTTTTGTTTTGGTGTCATCTGTGGACAATACAAGCAACGAACTTTCCATTTCATTAAAATCTTGCTGAATTTTATCCTTTGTGTTCGGGTATGTTTTATGCAAATTATTATGTCTCTAACTTAATAATGTAGACATTTCAAAATGTTTTAATAGGTTTTCTGTTGCGTCAATTTAAGCTTTTTATGTAGCTACCATCGACCCCAGCAGTGGTCTGCATCATCTCCCAGTGAAAAATTATTTAAAGTTAACGTCTTTAAATGCAGTGGAGGTCATTGCTGTTTAAATCCATCCTGCTAAGCTTTAAACAAACAGGTGTCTTTTCAATTTTAAAAATGTCAATTAAAAAAAAAACTCCAAATACCATTCACTAGGTTTTTATTGGATAACTTTCCTTTCCAGGAATTTGATAAAGCTGCCACACGACAGGTTCAGCAAATGTTCAGACAAATTGATGAGCTTCTTTATGAACAAAAAGAAAATGTACATGTTGAGGGACTGCAGGAAGAATGTCAGCAGTGGACTTCCAGCTTTCCTCATCTCAGGTTTTTCATTTCATTTTTTTAGACTAATGAAAGTAGCATCACAGCATGGCTGCTCTTGCTCTTTTATAATTCTAAGAGCTGTTTTTTGAAACACTGTTAGTAGCAGGGTGATTTTATGCAAGGATACAGTAGATGGAGATAAAGATCGCTTTAGTAGTCTGCCTGCTGCTGTCATTAATAAACATTCTGCTATCTCACATTTCGTTCCTTGCAGGAGAATTATGGCTATTTGCAAAACAGCCGTAGCAAAATTCTCTTAGAAAAGATGTATGGTATCGCTAAAAGCAATGAGCTTAAAAACAATTAGAAATTTCTCCTACCCTAACTCAGCAGTCCTTATGGCTATATGGAAGCTTAAATTTTAAATCGTCCTTACGTGAACAGTTTTGTCAGTATTCAAAAGTCTTCCAGTTAGCAGGGTATAAAAAATCAGCGCAATTTTCTTAATGTATTTACTTGACTTGAAGCTATCTGTACTAGGGAAAACAACTCAAACCGCATTTAACTGTCACCAATAAAAATGCATAGCTTCCTAGCAGAATTTTCGGTCTTTGCTACTGTGTGCTGTTGGACACTTGAAGAATCTTACTTTCAACACTTTCTGATTTATTTATCTTTTGCCTTTTGTCATGGCAGGGTTGTGGGGAAGCAGATAGTGATCCCCACAGACGAAGGGTATGGATGGTATTCAAGTTCACCTTCTGGCAGTTTAGGTTCATCAGATGTAAGTTCACCACAAGAAAAAGATTCTAATGAGTAAGTACCAGCGGTTAATCCGGACTGTGCCAAGGTGGGAAGGTTATTTTCTTCTCAGCGGGCTGCAGTGATCAGCTTCTTAAACTGTGTGAAGGAAAGTTTTTGAACCTCTTTCTTAGCCTGAGTTTTGAACACAGCATTTTTTTTTCTTTTAACTAGAAGAAGTACATTCAGAATAGCGGGACTGTCTAGCTGTGCTTGTTGTTAACTACAGTAAAGCAGTAAGTGGAAAGAATTTCGCTACTGCTGACTTCTTAAGGATTTGTACATATTGTAGCTGTCTTTATTGTTAATCGTCTTTCAAATGTGTATAATACTTCAAAGATGCAAACCACTCCATTACTACTGCTTTTATTATTTTATTTTTTTAATGTTTCAGAATGTTTTTTAATTAGCTTTGAGCTTTCTTGTCTGAAGTTTCAAGCTCCTAAGAACTAAAAATATACAAAACTAAAGAATTCATTCTATAATTAATACACGTATTTATTGGTCTCCCTGATATCTAGCCTTACCTACTCTGTCGTCTCTTAGCCTCTCAGTTCACCAAATGCTGCTATTACAAGTGGAATAACAACTTCTTTTCATTTCCGCTTTCTGAAAACTGTCACCTCTTCAGATTTAGTGTTTTTGGCAAGAAGGTACCTCTTTCTGTTACTCCTGTTCACAAAAAGGCTGACCGTTCCAAGTCTCCCACCTTGCGTTCTCCGGAGAGTGAAGAAGGTGAAGATGGGGTAATCGTCTCCGAAGGTGTAATGGAGGAATATTTAGCATTCGACTGCAGAGATGTGTAGGTATTGAATATCAAGACAGTAACTAGTACCAGTGTCCTGGAATTTCTGCTTTTAAGACTTATATCTTTGGCTTTGATGTTGGTTGATGAAACCAACTTTGAAGTGTTTGAGGAAAACTTTTTTTCTGATGTCTTTCCTCCAGAGAACTTTGAAAAGACTAAGGTTTGTAGGGCACTGGGAATTGGCTTTATCCATCCCCTAGAACAATTTATTTTGCAGTATTAGTTTTAGGGTTTGGTTTGTTTGTTTGTTTTGCAGTTTTTCATACTAGCCATTTCTCTTCATGGTTTAAGTAGTTTGTTTCACCACAACTAAGAGCCTGATACATTTTGGCATATTTAATAGAACTTGTTTAAGCAGCATTTATTTTTCATATTAAGTCAAATTCATTGTTGTTTGTCGTGCACTAGCAATGTGCTGCTTTGTTTTTTGTACTGAAGTGCAGAGACTAGCGTTTTGTGTGGAATTGTACCTTCCCAGGTTTTCAGTGGTAATTGAAGGATTAGTGTGGATATGATGCTTGCCAAGAAATAATTCATACTATTTTTTACCTTAAGAAGAAAGGATTAAGGGTGACATAAAGATGATTCTTCTTGCCCCTTAACTTTATTCAGTCTAACAATATGAACATATGACCTAGGTAAGGACTCTAGATGGTAATGTCCCTTGCTAACTACTTAATTGGTTTTAATAAATAAGGCCACTTAGATGCATGGACCATGAAATTGAAATTGGTGGATGACATGCTTTGACCAGGCCAGAGGGGCACCACTATCACAGCAAACGGTAACTGCTGTCTCTACAGAAACTGGCAAAATGTTTTACAGCTTCTTCTAATGGTCTCTCCCCCTCCCCACCCCCAAGGTTTGTAGCTTTTTGATGTTAAGTATTAATTCAGGGAGCAGATACTAAAGTCATAGTAAATGTGTCTGCATCAGTCCCCTCTATAAAGTTTCTTTAGGCAGATGAATGTACACTTTTTTGAGCAGTTGTCTTCCAGGCTTCAGACTTTAGAACATGGGTTGCATGGTGGAAGAGTCTGCAGCCAAGGACCCTTGCTGCTGTAAATTAACTTTTTTTTTTTCTCTTGTTGATTATGTCTAATTCTCTAAAATTGAATTAAGCCTTTGCCCTGAGCACCTGGTGGCTGTTAAAGCAGCAGGCGAAAAGTGGCATTAAACGCTCATGATTAGTAGCATCCAAAAATACAGGAGATGGAGAGCATGCCTTTATGGTACAGATAACGCTCACTGTGTTACAGGGAGGAGGAGCTGCACGAGAGGAAAATGGGACTTTCCTCTAATAGACGGAAATTGGGGTTTCCTCCTATCTCTCCGTATTCCTGCATGAAAGATTCTGTGCTCACATTTGTGTTTGATGACGTATGGAGTGAAGTCCTAGGCTGCATGGAGGAATTAATCTGCAGACACTGGGAAGGATCAGCCTCTGGTAAGGATCACCGTTAAACTGAAGACACAAAAACGGATTTCAGTTACTTAATTTTGCAAGGATGCAATGAGAAGGAGAATAATCTTTGGGAATAATCTTTTCAAGGCAAAAAAAGATTATTTGCTTTGCTAACAGTATGACACATACCTTGGAAAGATTAAAACAGAGCTTATCATCTAAGAGGATCCCATTTTAAAAAATGGATTCATAGTACTGTCCACAAGTAATAATGCAAATAATCTGTATTGACAGGGATTCTTTGCTTTTGTTGCTTTGCGTAGATGATGAGAAAAATATCATAGCAGTAGAAACAACAACCACAGCAGATTCCGGAAGCCCTTTGATGCACTTTGAACCTCTGCCAGTGTTGTTACCTCGCGTGCCACAAACTAAAATGCCCTCAGTGACATCAAATCTGGTAAGTGTTTTTAGCTAGCTGGTTTGTGTAGGGCTAAGTTGATACGACGCTACCTAAGCAAGCAGATTCAAGTATGTTGGGGAACTATTTAGATACGTAACTAGTTTGGATTTTGCATGGTTGCTGACTGTCCTTTCTAATACTTAAGTTCTGTTATTCCCCAGTTATAGTTTTTAATTCCTGTTTTTTCTCTTTAAAACTTAATATTTTATATATGTATTGGACAACCACATGGTGTCTTTGCTCATTAATGATGTAGTTCTTTCTATACTTAATACTTGAACTAAAGTGTGAGAACCAGGATTGCACATGTGAGACATCCTTTTCTCACGGCCCTACCAATATCTAACTCATCGAGCAATAGAGAACAAATCTCAGTGAAGCTGTAAAACGTTTTTTTCCCTAGAAACTGAATTTGACACTGTATAATCTGCTTTAGGACTATATGCTCGTAGAGGGGTGAGCACCAAAGTGTTATCTCTGTTCATTCAATTTTAATTCAACTCTTTCCTTTTTATGTCTCTTTATTTCTTTCTCCTTTATTTCTTACCCCTGCCTGTTCCTCATGTTCCCCCTACTGTATGTGTAGTGCCCAAAAACCAGATGTGGCCGCAAAACCAAAAAGAGGAGAAAACCACCTCAAGTATGTATACTGGAGACATTAAAGCTCTGGTATTTTTCTATTTGCTATCATTGTGGTGGGTGGAATTTGATCTTTTTCCAGATCAGCCTGAATTCCAGGAAAGGAGTTTACAGTTCTGTTCTTGACATAAAATAAATGCCAATATACACCGTAAAGGAGTATTATAAAGTTCCCAATTATAACCGTTTTTGCCAGATTGGTTCATGCAAATGAGAGCCTCAGTTGGAAAATGAGACATAGCATGGCAGGATATATTTTCTATGCGCTACCATTTGCAAGAACAAATGGAAGGGTAAGATGTTCATCTTGGAGGAATAATATAACTGAGTATATATCTGAATGTCTTGGAAGGAATGAGTTTCCTTCCAAGATTATTTGCAAAGACAAAATATATACATATGTGTGTATGCATGTCATTGCCAAGCTGTAATTTTTAAAAAAAAACTTTTTTTTTTTTTTAAACTCTCAGATAAATCTGTCACAAGGGTCAAGTAATGGCTCTCAGCGTAATCTAAATGGCTTGCTGGTGATCCATGGGATCCAGTTACAGCAAAGGAATCTGTCTGTAATGGAGAAAACACTGTAAGAGCTATTGTTTTTTTGTCTGTTGTAACATAGAGCTTTCTCACACGGACAGGAATTCAGCCCAAAATATTGTGAGATAATCTCCCATGCTGGAAAAAGCAACTCTCATTTATTTTCTTGCCTTTTTTTTTAATTTGTCCTGTATGAAACAGTATACTCTTAAGTCCACTTTAGCTTACAAAGCAAATTAATTAATGTTGTTGTTAACATTAAAAGCTGGTATGTAATGGGAGTATTCATACTCCCATTCAGCTGATGGGAGTATTCATAACTTTAAAGACAGATATATACTGAAGCATCTCGTTAAATCAAGACTGATGACCATTAAATTAAAATGTATTTGTTTAGCTCCTAGTAGCCATAAGGATAACCGTGGGAGGGCTTGGAGTTTTATGTGTGTTCCTTCCTCTTGCCCCTTGAAGTTAAAATCCTAGAATAGCTTAGGTTCCTCTGAAGGTCGTCTAGTACAACCTTCTGCTTACAGCAGAACTGACTTAACAAGTGAACAGGTTGACTGAGTGTGTAAAATGCAGCTATTTGATTAATTTTGTCTAGAGTGAGGTATGGGAAGGAAAATACTACTGTAGTTTCCTCTTCACATTTTGTCAGTGAAAAAATAGATGTTGATTTCTGTAACAAGCTGCAGTTTTACTACTGAAATTTTTAATAACCATGTGGCTCATTGCACCAGGTGGCTTATGTTATATGGAGATTTTGTTATATACAGCAAATATCTTTTCTTCCTGTGCTAGCTTTGTTTAGGAAAATGAAGGATAAACACATATACCTGTCAAGATATCCAACCTCAGATTTTATCTTATTGCTGCTGGTTTACCACTTAGTGAATTGTTGTGCCATTACTGTTAGCACTAACTGACATCCTGAAAAGAGAGAGAAAGCTTAGAATGGGATCGGGAAACTAAACGTCTCAGTTCGTCAGTTGAAGCAGTAATCTTCAATCAAACAGTGCATGGTTCAGAAAAACTTTCTCTTTTCCATACCCTATCCTTTTCTAGTTTCGCTGTCAGTTGCTTTATACAGTTATGCAAAAAAATGAAAACACACCACCTACAACCACATATAACATTATTAATTTAGCATATAGATCACCACTGTGGTAACAGGGTGACACCAGTCATATTGACCATGTCTCTCTTGATTCCGTGATTCTTTTGTTAGGGACCTGGATGACAAACGGCCGGGCTCCAGTTCTGTCCTCTCAACCAGAACGTGGCCAAGTCGTCCTCTAGAGCTCAGTACGTCATCTCTGCCACATTCCGCAAGAAGGCGAAACCCACCACCACGTACCCTACATCCCCTCAACACAAACCACTCTCGTACTGGGACACCAGGATCCGTGGATGATGTCATCAGGGGAACTCGACTGTACGTTTCAAAATCAGTTTCTTACCGCAAATTACCAGATTTAGAGAACCAAACCTATACAAAAAGCAGTCAAATGAATGGAAAGAATGCATCAGAACTCTTCTGATTAAAAAAGTAATTGCTTATTAAAGCATAATCCTCTGAGAAAGTCAAGTTTCTAAAGTTAATGTTTACTGTGCCACAGTCTGTGATACAGCGAATTCCATAAACATGCTGTTTGAATGGGGAGGTACTCTTTTTCTCAGGTGGTCCGTTAGCAGCAAACCAAACTGAACACCATGCCATGTTTGATACTCAGCTATCTTTTCCGATAGCCTATTTTCCAGACAGACTTAAAACATTGTTCTTGCCTATTGCTCTCCTAGCCCAGCCTAGGCTGTAAAGATTATGCTAATCTCAGGTAACCTGTTACAAATCTAGTTAAAGGTAACTGCAGGACTCCTACTGATCCCTGTGAACTTTCAGTCATGTTTAGGACATATTGTTTTTGTTTGGCTTAATGATCTGGCTGAATTTAGACTTCAAAGTATTATAAAGTAGGTGAAGTCACATGCCACTTTCTTTGGAAAGTGTCAAAAGCTTAAACTTATGGATTTACCTGTAGCAGCTCAGAATGTATTGGTTTTGGAAGTCATAAGAACCAAAAGTCCATACAGGATTGTCTCTGTATGCAAACTAGGTATATTACTGGAATTCATGTACTGCAAAAACGATTTATTTGGAAAGGGATGCTGAAGTTTTCCTTTGTCAAGTGTCCATGCAGTCACTTACAGGGACTACAGGGTATTAGGTACTTCTGTATTTCACCTAAGTTTCATAAACTGACATAATTTCCGTTTAGTTTCTCAGTTTATAGGTAAACGAATCCAGTCTGTCATTGTCCTCTGTAATGTATCGTTTAGACAATTGTTACTTAAACCTGTAAATCCCTGCACAATTGATGTTTCTACGTTCTTCCACTATTTTATGTTTCTGTTCCCTCAGGCTTCAATCCGCTTCATGATTCTTAACATCTCCCCTTCATTATTAGCGTATATATTTAAGTGTTCATAGCAAATACTCAGAGAGGCGTTAAGTGCTGATTATGGTTTCAAGCTTTTCTGATGTAATCTTACAAAACATCCTTCCTTCTGTCATTTCCAGAATGTGTCTAGAGCTAAGGCCTCTTGATCATTTCTAGCACTTCTCAAACATACCATAATATACAAATACCTTTCATATGAAAAGGCTGTATCTTGAAAGAAGAATTCACATTCTTTTATGTTCCTCCTGTGACTAAAGCTTAATTCGTTTATTTTGTGCAATTAGATTTGTGTTACAGGGATGGTTTAGTTCCCTTAAGAGGCTTCTGAAAGCCCCAGTATGCTTCTAAAGCTTGCTTTTTACTTTTGTTTTTTAAGTTTTTTTTTTTTTAGCATTTTTCCACGTGTTGTGCATTAGGATATTTTGATAAGTTATCTTTGAAAGCAGACAATCGGTGAAGTTCAGAGCTTAAGTCAGGCAACACGTGACTGTTAGCCAGGTTAGCAAGAGCTTATGTTTTGTTTATATTTAAAACTATATTTTTAAAATCTCAAATTCTTAATCATATGTAGGTTGTTTTTATCTTTAGAAGTAATAGTTTCAATCTTCACAAGTAAATAGATTTTTAAAAATAGTTGAAGTTCTCTTTGCTTTTTAAGACTTGTATATTATTTAAAAGATGAATTCTGTCTTTTCTGCAAAAAGGTTTAATCACGATTAAGGGAAAGTAGCCTTGTTTCAGATGCTGTGAAATACTATCAATTCTGCAAGGTATTTAACTCTACTCCTAATAGAAAAATGTTGGTCCATTTTTTATATAGCCAGTTTGCTGTGAGCAACCCTTTTACTTTTTCAACTTTATTTTGTTTAAAAAAAAAAAAAGCAATCTCAATGGCTCATTTCATAGTAATTCAGGAAAAAAAAAACAAAAAACATTCAATAGAGAAGGGAAAAATCTGTTCCTGAACTATATATTTGAGCAGCATCTCTGTGAGTCTTGAAATTCTGCCAAAAACTATGACAGCTATGGGCACAACAATCAAGCATCTTCCACCCTTTTTTGGACTGGGTAAAGTAGTAGCTTTTATAAAGAAACAGTATAAGTAGATGATTGTTGTATTGTGCACTAAAAGATGCAAGGCATAAAACAACTTTCTGTCATGCTTTGGCAGAGACTGTTGTCCAGGGCCCTGTAGCATAAAGTGAGGAAGTCCAGTAATGAGAATTTCATACTGAGCTCTGACTTGCACCTGTTACTTCAAATATTCAAAGGAAATATGGAGGAGAAGGTGGGAGCCTTGTGTTTCCCCCCAGCAGTTTTGTTTGATGCTTGTAATAGGTAGGAGAGCTACAGCTGCATTTGGAACATCGTCCTTTTTCACTTGTTCTGCTTAAAGTAGAGGCCGCTGCATTCTAGGCTAGCGGTTTATCTTCAAGTGCTAGGCTGCAGTAATCAGTAAGCAGCGTTCCCTCCTAAAGGTCGTTAACAAAGAAATAATGCCAGCTCTGGGTCATGGGCAGTCAAGATTCTATTATTCTGTGGTAGTTGCCCATGAAGACACCTTTACACCTTTATTCTGCAGCAGCAGCCACCTAACACACTCCTTTAAAATGTACTAGCTAGCATGCTTGTTAACCACCTGTGTTATCTGTCTACTAGGATTTCTGCTAGGGTGTCATTTCCCAGGCTTACTTTGCCTATATGGTTAATGTTAAACATCCTGAAAACCAAAAGTTCTTGTTAAAAGATGAAAAAAATTTGACAGATTTCACCTACTGCACAGCTCCTTTTAAATCTACATGTCCCATAGTCAGCCCTAACCCCAGCGTCCTCTAGTAAAATTCTACAGCTGTTGTTCTTAGTTTTAACATTATATATTTGGCGTTGTGTAAGGCAAACAAACTGACAATAGCGTATGTCTTCTGTTCTTACTGGTGCATTTTAGTCCAACTGCATATGATCAGCTGACCTCACCCTCCCCACTGCCGCTGAGTCGAAACAATCTCCTACCACCTATTAATACCACTGATGTGTCAGAGCACGTGAGCACTGCAGGATCCCAGAGGCAAACGGTAATCTGACATGGGCACGACCATTTAATTTTACTACTTGAAAGTAAAAAATTGTAACCATTGCGGACCAAATTTTCAAACCCGAGAGTTCTGGTTTGTTGTTTATGTTAGAAGTGACAGCAACTGAAGGAGGTACCTAAAAAGTACACCACATCAGTTTTGACCAACAGCATGAATCAGAGTTGAATGCTTCAATTCCAATAAATGCCAAAATGTTTGTCCTCCCCCTGAATGGCTACAGTATGATTGGCTTGCAAAATTAGGTTTCGTTCCTAGACTGATTACTTATTTTAATATACTGCTGCAAAGAAAGTGATAACTTTATTATTCTTCAATACAGAAGTCTCAGGGAAACTCAAGTCGAGCTCACAGTGCAGCAACACATGAAGATAACCACCTGCAGCTACAGGAGAGGCTTTTCTTACCTGATAATTTCTCCAGGCCTAACACAACAAACACATTCTTGGTAAAGCACGGCAAGTTCTACCAAATCATCTCCAGTTTTTAAATGGGGTGCTTTGACAATTAGCATGGGTAAAACACTACTTGAGAAGAAAGCGTGACAGGTGATTGGTGCGCTAAATAGGTGGTCGTAAGGTTAGTCATTAGATTAGACACCCAGAGGTTAGCAGAAACCTTAGTGCTTGGCACTTCTGAAACAAATAGCTGAGGTCACTTACTTAAGGATGCTTCAGCCACCTCGCTGCACTCCCCACAGCCATGTGGCTGATGGTATTGTACTTTCTTGGACAGGCTGAAATAAATTTGAGATGGGTTTGTAGGAAAGGATAAGTATAACTTTGGGCATTCCATTTGACCCATCCTCTGTATTGTTAATCTAGCATCTTCCAGGAAGGTTTAGTAAGAACTGTGGGGTAGCAGAGGGTGTGTTCAAGTTTTGCATAGTCTTTCAAGTTTGTTCCTACAGCTGTATTCACAAACAGAAGGGTAGGATAGTCTTCATAACTTCATAAACTGTGCAAGTTTGCTGTACTGGTAAAGCTATGCCCAGTCTGTTTCCATATCAAGCGCTCCTATGCGACTTTTCAATTTATTGAAATAGTAACTAGAGTAGCTATCTTGTCTTGTCTTCAACAAAGTAGTTCTATTTAAACCTTAAGTTTAAAAGCCTTAATTTCAATGATAGCTTTTAAACTGCTGGTTTGGTTTCAGTATATAATTTCAGCATCCTTGACTTTGGAGTTTTGAGCATACAGGCTTTCTAATATTTTGAAACAGAACTATTTTCAGAAGTGGTAAGAATGCTGTGAACTAGCCAGTGATCCTGTTAAGTAAGAGTATTACAAAAGAGGGTATTTTTTTCCCCACTGAAAGTTGAATTAACCTTTCTTAAACATGAAAAAGGTCTGTTTAGACCTTGACAGCATCTTGTGAATTTGATAGCTCAGGAAAATTGTATGTTCTAATTATTTTTTGTTGTATTGTAACATTAACATTTAAAAAAAAAATTTATGCAAACATAACTTGCACTGTCTTTCAGCCAGATGCACAGCATCGCCGTTCTTGCACTGTTATTGATTATAGTAATCAACCTTGGACCAGCAGAGGATCAACAGGTGCAGGTATGTTCATCTTACCAATCAAATAATTTAATAAGATCAAGTAAGCATTTGGGACATGGATGGATTTCCTGCATAGTTAAAGTGCACACAGTGAGGGGGGTTCTTAAACGGTTCTATTTCATTTTGTAGTTTTTCATTATAGGAGTTTTACGCTTGCATATAAAGCGTGTGTATCTTGTTTTACCACCTAGTATTTTGTGTCATTTAAAGGTGCTTAGTGCCGTCAACCCCAGTTCCTCTCCTGAGGAAGTAAAGAGCAGGAGTCACTGATTTAAGCAGTAACTAGCAACAAGTACTTTCTGCCCAAGGTTACCTGTTTTCTTCCTTCCTGCTTAGTTACACAACTGAAGCAAATTGCACTATGTCTGAAAGAAGCTATTTGCACTACATCTGAAATAAATTGTACTAGATCTGCACTAGATCTTAAAAGAATTACTCTAGATCAAGTCTAAGTGTATTTTAAAGCCAGTTAACTGAATCAGTACAAGTTTAAGTACATACTCTGAAGTCAAGAGCATACTGGTACTGTTTGATTTGCAACACTTAAGTTATGCTATATAACTCCATAACTAGTTCATCTCAAATTAAACTACTTATTTTTAATTGATCAAAGCATCAAGGAAGCAGGAAGATATTTTGGTTGTGAACGTAACGTATACTCTTTTCTCCAACTTCCCTTCTTTCACTGCAAAGTCATTTCCTTAAATGCTTTAATTATTGTTTCCTTAAATACACTTTGAAAATAGCCTTTTCATAGATGCAACACACCAGGTTGACTTTCAAAGTAGCAAGGCATAATACTAAGTTGCATGCATATACATTACTGTAATCATAGACCAATGTATCCTTCTAATTTCAACTCTACCTGCAGAGAACTTGTAGGGAGGTTGTAGGGAGAGTTTTGGTCGCTTTCTCTATGTTCTATTGCACAGCAATCAACCAAATGGAAATATGTTATTCAGAAAACATCCTCATCTTTGAATAATGCAACATGAATAAGCATTGCCTCTCTGCTGTTGTGGAGGGCTACTAAAGACCTGGCTGGATGTGGGCTTTGAACTCTCAGAAGGACCAGCTTAGTCAGCTGAAAGGGAGTTTGTTCAGAAAGTATGGCAGAGCAAAAAGCCAACTTCCATGCCTTGGAACAGCTTTGCCAAATGCCATTGTTATAGCTCTTACCTGAGTTCACCTCTTGAGCGTTCCTTGTCAGCTTCAAGTCAAGTTAGCAATCACCTCCACCTGGAAGAGGTGGCACAGAGTAGGGCATTAGATACACTTTCTGAAAACTAGATCCATCGAGACAAGTTGCATGGGACTCCTTTCATCCTGTTTTTGGGTTCTTTATGGAGTTATCAGGAGTTCCCTTATAAGAAGGGTATATTAGCAAAGTAGGACCGAAACTGCAAAGGTTAAGGCAGCACATAGGAGGTTAATTATTACAGAAGAGAGTGGGCTTTTAGCTTGTCTCATAGGGACTGGTTCCTACTAACATGAAGAAGTATCTGCCTCCTTCCTCCCCCCCCCCCCAAGTGACATTTTTAAATACAAGGTGACTTTTATGACTGCTGTATTGATTAAAAAAAAAATTAAATCAGGATAAAAACTTTGTGGACTTTAATACTTCATGAGAGAGAGGTGAGTACAGCAGTTCCCAACAATGTGGCAACTGTGAGGGCAGTCTTGCTCTTTTGAGAGGTCCAGTCACTTCTCTCAAACTTTTAATTTCCAGCTGCACATGTTGTTTGATACATAACTCTTTTCCTTTTAAGAGGACCTCAGGCTAGGAGCAAGAGCAAGATATCTTGAAAGGTATTTGAAACTTTTGTTGAAGCTTAAGCTTCAACAAGTTACTGATTAACTGACAGACAGCTTTCAAAAATATATTGTAGTTATACATATTGCATTATGTTAGCAATAGTAGAATAAAAAGCCAAAAAAGTGTTTTAATATTAAGCTAAAGGAGATGTATTACTTAGTTCTAATACCTTCCAGAAGTCTTAAAGTTGTACACAATCTCTATTTACTAGGTCTTCAGCTGCATGGTTCTGTGAAAGCCCAAAGTCGAAGCGGATCAGTCACAAAAAGCAAACAAGGGTTATAACACGTCACAAAGAAGCATCCATCCATCTCCAGAAAGTCTTGAATCACCTCTTATTCTCAACAGTGTCAGCATTGTTTACAGAGTTTTCAAACACCCTTCCTTATGAAGAGTCTTATTTTTATATAGACCTAAGAAGCAGCTGCCAAAGATTAGAAGGGGTATATTTACACATTGCATTTTCGACTCCTAGAAACAGCTATACTCCAGTAGACAGTGAAGCCTAATTGCTAGAAAACCTAGCAAATACCCATAAATCACTGCTGTTTTCTCATTAATCCTTATTGGCTTGTGACCCGTTCACGTTGTTACAGACATGGACTGCAAGACGTGCTGATTTCTCCATTAGCTCTAGGAAAGGTAGCCAGGCCTTCCACAGCAGTAGTGATTTAAATTTTTAAATTGCTATATTTAAAGCTATGTTTATATATTTAAAGCAGTATTATGCTATAAGAAGCAAGAACTGCATACGATATTGCTTGTACAACACAACTTGAACAAGCTGTGAATCCTGTAGTAGGAGCACCAGAGACTAACGCAGTTGTGTAAAATAAGGTAGCAAAACAATTAATAGAATTGACAGCTTTTTAGGTAGCACACTAATGATCCTTCCTGTGTTATATACTACTACCTCTTCCTCATTGACTCGAGGAGGATTTTTAAGGGGGGCAAAAAGCGGTCTCTTACTGCAGGTAATTCCAGGCAGTATTCAAAAAAAAAAAGTACGTTTTCTTCCTGGTGAGCTATTTTATGGTGATTTCCCTAGGTCAGTCATTCACCCTTTAAAAAAAAGCCCACCCTGCAGTTACCTAAGTACTTCTGTACTTGTCCGTCACTGTCCAAACTCCGCTGATGAAACGTAGCTTTTTAGTAGTAGGGTGTTTTTTCTGCACCACACGACAGACCTCCTGGAGAGTATTAGCTTTAGCTGTAGTTGCTCTTGTGGCTCCAGATAAAACAAAGACATGAAACACAAGCTTTTCAAAATAAATGATTAGTTGAAGGCCTTAGTCCTAAGCAGTAAATGCCAGACTACAAATAAAGCGTAAAGACAAGGTAAAGATAACCACTTACCGTATTTTTAACCAAGTTAGGATACCGTACAAAAAAAGTTGTAGAGAAGTTTTATCATCTTTTACAATCCAATTAAAAAGCATATTTTCTAAGCTTGCACTATGGATTGTGACTTGAAAGATATTAATAATAAGGAAAAACTTGTTGGTATTCTTTATAAAGTTGCTCCCCTATTTCCCCACTGTAAGTGATGCAATCTACCAAACATTAGTGCTACCTACAGAACAGCTGATAGTTTTTACCCTAGGTTAAAGTTCTTCAGTCCGGTCGGTTCAAATATGCTCCAATCAAAAATGAGGGAAAAGAAAACAAAATCAAACTATGGGAGTGTAACTGCATTAACTCCTTCCGTTGCATTTCCCTGAGGGGAAAAAAAGCACGATCCTCTAGCTAGATCTCACAAGTTCACATCAAGATAAGTATTCTAATGGTTAAGACTACTGGAACCACATGTAGCGTCATTTAATTATCTCAGGGTAACTGGAGATAAGCATCCTGTTTGTATCACTGCCATAGTAGGCCGGCGGATTAACATGACAAACCTGCCACCTGGCAAATACATGACATTGTGGCTTCAGTTTGTCATGTTATTTTGGTCAATACAGACGTTCCTCTCCTTAAGGAAATTAAAGTATTCTCTGTTAAAACTTGATCAGAACGGTGTGGGCTGTGACCATATCATGACAGCCCATCCTCAGGAACCAAACTAGTTTTCTGTAGCTCTAATGCATAAGAACTTAAAGATATACGAATAAACTCCAATAGACTTCTAGTAACATAGCGTAGGATTTTATAGGCTAGGGGAGTCAATGAGTTGAAGACAATCTCAAAGAAAATTCTTGTTTTTTGTACAATTAGTTGACGCCAGAGAGTTGTCTACACTGTCAGAAATGTGTTTTGTAGAGTAAAAGTAATGTTCAAGTCCTACACGTTCTGCAACATAATGATACACTGCAGTCTCTGAGAAGTACCAAAGTGGAAGTTCACAGGGAACGCAGTTAACTCTCTACACCTCTGACTTCTACCTAGCAAGCTGTATTAAATAATTAGTTCCTGAATGCTATCGTTAAAGTGATGAGGACCACTCAAAAGTGCTCCTAAGCCTTTGAAAAGTGATCCACAAAATGAAGCAGGCCTCGTTCCGTCAAACTACAGCAACTTGAAAACTAGTTACTCTTCAAATTTCATATTCCCTCACACTACATTAAGTGGTTTAAAATTGAAAAAGCTGAAATTGGGAAAAAAAAACTTGAGAGAATTTGTACATCTTACAGAAGTACTGCACTTTTGAAATAATGAACCAGTGACAAATACAGTGCACACAAAACCAGGAGTTAAGCAACTAATCACTCCGCCAACCTAGAGCAGATCCGACTGTGACACTATTGGAATAACACACAATACATTTTTCAGCTTTGGAACTCCTTGCCATGGGACATCATGAAGCCTAGAAATACACAGAAGCAGCTGCGCCCTGTGGTTTTTTTAATTTATGACCTCATCTCTAGCTCCAGAAGCACGTTAGAGAATTTTAGGAGCACTTCTGCAAGGTCACTCACTCACTTGCTCTAGCCTCTTATTTCTCCTTAGACATCTGGTACGGGCCACTGTCAAAGACCAGATGGCCCTTCATTCTGACCTAGTATCACCAGCACCAATGCTGCTATTAAGCACAGAGCCATATTTTTAACTATTATAGAAGTATGCAGTATTTACTTGATTTGAATCAGTCAGACGAGTAGACAGTATCAGTTTCTGGTGTTTTGAATAGTTAATAAGAAAATGGCACATACAGGGCTGGGGAAGCACAATAGCACAGAATTTTGCAAAATCTTGTACTTTATTAAATCTGCAATTTTCAAAAGTATTTTTATAAAACAACCGAAATATCTGAAAAACCACACATCGAACTGAAGTGCAAAGACCATTAAAAACACCAAAAAGTTTGTTACAGAAGTGTATGAACAACAGAAAAGATAAGTCTTCTAACTAATAAGCCATACGAGCCAGCATTTAAGACTCTCCCAGAGGTATTGAGTCGTGTTGTTTTACCATCAGCCGTACTGATATCCATAAGGTAGTTGGAGGGAGTGTGCTTCAACACAAGTTTAACATACAGATATCCCAAATACCATAGCACTTTCTTACTGCAACAAAACTGTTAGTCAAGACTCTGTTTGATCTTAACTAAAGATCAACTAAAAGATTTTAAACAGTTATGCCAGCATGTTTTGTCTTTCTTGTTCACAACACATTCTGTATCATACTTCCCAGCTGCAGCAAGTTGATGCATACGCACTCTGAAACAGCAGCCCAGAATACCTCTGAAATTCTCCCAAACCCACACAAAGTTCCCATACAAAGTGATACCTGACACTCCAGCCTAAACAGTTATTTACTTCTTCCCTTTCTTGGCTGCCATCTTCTTTCCTCCTTTTTTTGAATTATTCCCATATTTTGCTTCCAGTTGTGCCAAGAAGTCATCCATTTCCTTTTTTCGATCTTTATTTCTACTCTGGGGGAGGGGAAGAAAATACATAGATAACGTTTACCTCTACCAAATACAGATTATTCTAATGAAGTCGAGTAATTACATGAAACCTTAGAATGTATTAAGTAGGGAATACAGATTACAAAAGATATAGCACTATTAAGTAAAAGCCAGTTGTACACTCTAGACACCCCTAAGGTCTGGGAGTATCAAGAAAAAGGTAAAGAAGGGCTATAAAAGTTTTAAGACATAAGCCTAGGATTAGCAAAGCAAATTCTAGTTTAGACACAAAACCAATTCAAAACTAAGGAATGATTTCTAAGCAAACATATTGGGAAGCCTACTGGACATTTTAAAAAGTAAAATTGAAGAACGGAACCTAAACAGGCTGTTTCCTCATTCCCCAAACTATAAAAGCAAAATAGTAAGATCTATTAACTTTTAAAGAAAAAATAGTTTTGAATGGATTTGTTTTCTTAAAGGAACATCCATTTAGAACCCCTTCAGCATTCCTTAAGCTCCCTCAAAGCGATAGTTGTGCAGCATTTATGGAAGATAAATGCAGTCAGGCTGTTACAGCCACAGGGAGGAGAGAGCCAGAGGACCTCACAATTCAAGCATTCCCCAAAGAACGTTCCAGTATTAACCTCCAACATAGCAGGAATTCTAAATTCAACAACTCTTGTTAACATCAACTCCAGTAAAGGGGAAACGTCAGTTCCTTTGATTAGAAACCTTGTGGTCACTTGCCTTTTCAACGGAACCAAGCATTAGAAATTGCCTGCCGCTTGGGAAAATTCAATACAATGGAACGTTACAGCTGTAACAAAGCACCCTTAAATTCACATGCAAAGCCAATAATCAGCAAGTCTTGGACTTCTGGCAGACTAATAGCACAACGTGCCACTTAGCCAGCCACATATGTAAAGAATACAAAAAATTGCTAACAAATAGATTTATTGTCTGGCACACCAGTACCGGACACCAGATTACCAGATTGTAGACATCCGGTTAAGGGGTGGCAGGGGAAACAGATTACGGTAGCAAGGCCTATATGAAATGACTTTCTAACGAAACAGTTTTAAAAGCCATCTTACTCTCAGCCTGCTTGGAAGAAGCAGGAGCCTAGCTTAATGTAAGTTTTGCAGATTTCTGATCAACTTTTTTTGATCACTCTCTACAGACCAGAATCTCCAACTCCTGTATTTGTACCCTGCCTTTTTGTACGATAACGAAATTCTCAGGACCGAGTCTCAAGTCACGTTCTGCAAGCTTGACTCGTTCTGCTGTTTACTGACGGGACGACAGTAGTGTGGGCAAACTAAGAAATATAGAGATGGACACTGCTAAGAGGAGAGAGATTTCAGCAACTCTTAAGTCAGTTTTCTAACCTACACATTAAAAGGTGACAGGCTGGATCTTTATTATACCATAAAAAAGATCACAGAGCAGATCACCCGTGCCCTTGTGGAAGCTTTCAGAAAGACAGAACCATTAACACTCCTCTCCAAGCCACCTAAAACTAGAAATTACATGTTTTTAAAAGGCATGCAGTAAGGATGAACATACTAGAATAACGTGGCATGTTTTCAAAGGACCCAGGTAATAAAGATCCCATACTCAGTGACTATTAACTAAAATACATACATAGTTAACATTACGGTCAGATTTTAATCTCAGGAAGCTCTTACGGTAAGAGGAGCTGCTAGGATGCAAACTACGAAGATGCTCAGGGAAAACACAACTGTAAGCCAATAAGATAATTATCTTCATCAGATGCAAGAAGTCTTACTTGAATCAGTGCTTTCAGATCATCTTCTCCATCACCAAGGCCCAGTTCTTCTCTAGTCTTTTCTGCCTCTCTAGCTTCTTTTTCTGCCTAAAATAGCAAACTAGCTTTTAGAAGAAGAGTATTTTGCACATTATTTGACAAAGCCTTATAATGGTTACTGAACACTTTACTTTTGCAGTCTATATATGGCTAATCACAAGGAAAAATGAGCAGTCTCCGAGTTCGGCCACAGGTGCATGATTCATCATTCCAAAAGATAGCCCATTCTGGTTCCTCGGTTTGGTAGAGCAGGCCAGTTTCTGCTGTCTCACAATACTCAGTATTAGTGTGATGGATGTCCCATCCCGTTCCCCCTGCCCAACCACAGCATGCGTGCACAAACACGCACCTCTTTTGTCCTAGCAACTGTTACGGTTTTCTTTCAGTTAGAAACTAACTGCCATGATGCGTATGTAACATGGTGCTATACAAAGTGTCCAAAATAGGCTGGAGAAAAGGTCCATTTAGTCCAGAATGTTATTTCACATGGTGCCAACAAGCAAGCCAATTATACTTCCCCCGCGTGCTCTCCTAAACGCTGGCAACTTGTGGCTTACAGAATAGACCGAGGGACATGCTAGACTACGATAAGCCATTAGGAATCATACCCCAAAAAAGAAGAAATAGTAAGCCACCTACTAAGCATATTACTACTCAAAGTCTTTCGCAACGTTTTGACTGAAATTAAGTTTTAAAAAACATTGGGGGTGGGGTGGGGAAACAAAAGGTGACTAAATGTGGAAGTCAAAGATGCTGAGCAAGATCTGTAATTCAGCAATCCCTGTGACAAACATCTATCTTAAGAAGAATTTTATTTATTTCCACCAAAAGAGATTAAAAGCCTATAATAATTATGTTTCCCTGTGGTCCCTGCGTGATATAACCTACCCGCCTTTTTCTTGCGCTCATTTTCTGCTTAGACTCTTTTACAAAAGCGTTGTAGGCTGGGAGTTCTCCAGAGTCAATGGCTTCTTGTATGATTTTCCTTATCCTTGGTTCATCTGTATAGTCCACGCACAGCACAGACTCCAATATTTTGTCCATGTCACCCTCAAAATCCACGTACGCTGCTTTAATATCATCCAGCTCCTCTTCTGAATCCTTGTAATTCTTCTCAAAGTCCTCAATGTCTTTTACGGTGATCTGAGGGCAAGAGGGGCAGGTAACACGTCGCGAGCGACAGGACGTATTCGGCAGAGAAACTTTTACGAGCAGCCCAAGCCACAGCGCTTCGGGGCCAGAAGCCGGGTGACGCCTCGCGAGGGAGGCACGGCGCTAGGGCCCCCGCCGGGACTCACCTTCTTGAAGAGCAGCCGCCAGTACTCCTGCCAGTCGCGCTCGGGGCGCAGCGCCTCGCCTTCCTCCTCCACCGTGCCCCGCTCGTCGTACACGGCCCGCCGCTCCGCGTCGCTCAGCACGGCGTACGCCCGGCCCAGCACCTGCGCCCGGACCGTTAGGACCGTTAGAGCCGTTAGGGAGGGAAGGAGGCGGCCGGCCGGCCCCTCCCACCCGCCCGGTCTCTCTCACCTGGAAGCGCCGCGTCGCCTCCTCCTTGGAGCCCGGCTCGGCGCGGTCCGGGTGTACGCGGAGCGCGGCGCGGCGGTAGGCGCGGCGGATCTCGCCGGGCGCCGCCTCTTTGGCGACGCCCAGCACCCGGTAGAGGTCGGCGGAGCCGAAAGCCGCCTCGCACTGCTCCAGCAGCCCCATCCCGCCGCCGCCGCCGCCGCCGCCGCCCGGCCTCGCGCGCTCGCAGCAGCGCCCGGCGGCAGCAGCCAATGCCGCGCGCCGCCCGGCTCTCGCGAGACTTGAGCGCGGCGGCGGCGCGCCCTGAAGGGGCGGGGCCGGAGCCGGGGCTGAGGGGGCGTGGCCGGAGCCGGGCCCCGCCCCCTCAGCCCGGGGCGGGGGTGTGACTGACAGCGAGCACACACCTCCCGCTGGCTCTCCCCACGGCCTAGGAGTTGCACCGCGACAGGGAAGGCCCAGGAAGAAAATAAGCAGCTCTTTAAAATGCCTCTTTTTATTACATCACAAAAATAACGCTGATACATTGTTTTTCTTGCAGGCTGTCCCCAAAAAGGACAAGAGGAAAGCAACGTTGGTATATATTCAAGCAAAACCATGGAATAAAAGTCCAATAAAGAGTCTTTTATACAAAACTCATATGGCCTTTAATTAAATGCAACTTAAATGGTATACACAGATGTTCGATACATACAAAAAGACAGATGCACAAACATAAACAAAAGTTAGTATTTTACATTTGCTGCACCTTTCATTGCAGTGTAGTACATCCTCTTCAGCTACTTTGCACGACCAGTATCATGGAGGGAATAAAAAAGAGCAGCATTAACTTAGATCTCAGCTCTTATTTACAGAACGTAGATGGTAGTACTTGCTTTCATAAAAAACGTCTTATAAAAGCTAGTGATTACCTACCACTATTGGAGGGCTTTGCTGATGTCAGTCAGCGTCACTATTCACAGCTTGATTTACCGATTATACAGTTCAGGTTCCACCTGCAGTGATTACGTCAGTCAGTTTCAAGAGATATTACCATCTCTCTTACCTGATCGCTTCTCCTACTTATGTGATGAGCCCTTTATATGTTTTCCAAACTTAAGTGCTAATGCTGACTGTAGCATTAACACAGCAGGATAAAGACACGACAATCAAAGGAGGTTAAATACAAAATACTTAACAGTTTCATTCTTCAGATTTTTTTGACTTCAATTTTGTCTTGGTTTCTCGTGACGAAGCTTTGGCAGTTTCAGCTTTCTGTACAGTTTCTGCAGTTTTCTTTACAGTTTCAGTAGTTTTCTCTTTTGGCCTTTGCTTTCTGGAACGTATCAGGTCTTCGCGTCCAAGTTCAACCATTTTTGCTTCCCAAGACTTCATTTCATTTTCGTACCGAACCTTATCGTCTTCAGCAAGCTGCAAGTATGGCTGGAAGAAAATTATATATTGACAGCTGTGAAAGTGGCTATTTCTAGAAAATTGCCATATCACTTCCTCCCCTTTTACACAAAGGCAACGTTACTAAACGACCCGGGCAGCGCACCTCTGAGGTGTTCACTTTCATCTCCAGCAAATTCAAAAAATGTCACACTTGTGCAAAAGTACAAAACCTTAACACTGAATTATGGTTATGTCAACAGATGGCCATTCCTGAATGGGAAGGTTATTCCATTTTACTACTAAGCTAAGGCTTTGTATTTGAGTACAAGTTTAGGAAAGCTGGGATACGTAAGGAACAAGAATCCAAACAGGTTTTGCTGCTTAACATATTTCAAATTCTCTCTTCAGGAAAACCACAGAACATGAACCCAGCACGTGTTCTAAGTACACATTCAAAACAGTCGGGAAGGAGGACGTTTAGGGAAAAGGACAGAAAGGTATAGAGTATTTATAAAAATTGGGGGCTGATTTTATTTCAGTATAGCACACCTCTGATTTTCACATACCCATCTGAACTGTCGTACTTCAATATCCCAAGAAAGCTGGCAGAAAAACATCCCTGAGGCACCCACTGTACTCAGCTGCACATTTCTGCAGCATTCCCCTCTGTTAACAGTGTTTCCACGACTAGCAAGCTACTACTCTGACATTAAAACAAAGTATCTTATTTTTAATTTATTAAGGGGAGGAAAAAAAAAAAAAAAACTGTTGAAAGTTATTCCATCTTCCCTCCCAGATCCCACTCAACTTCCATTCCCAGGCATACAGAACTTCCATCCTATTGGACTCGCTCACAGTTCATCAATACCGTTAAAAAAAAAAAGGTCACTACTGCCATAAAAGTAACGACAATCTTTTTCAAGATGCGTAAATAAGATGTTGGAGTATTTTCCTCAATACTGTCTCTGAGTACCCGAGTTCAACTCATTTTGTGAGAATTTAATAATTTTGTCATTTCCTGATTAGAGTAAAGCCATCAAAAACCACAGACATACCTGCTTTTGAGAACTGGATAGCTTTCGCCAATCTTCAAATAAACGCTTCAGCTTTGCCTACAAGATATTAAATATTCAAAACATTAATATGAGAATAATATTAAAGACACCACAGAGGGTTAAAGATGAATGCCACACCAGCGTAAGCCAGGTATAAGCCAATATAAAAAAGCACCCACGCAAAGTCGCAAAAGCTTCATTCCTCCATCTCTTAACCTAGGTCAGCAATAAACAACGTGGCTTGACGCATTGCTGTGCATCATGTAAGCCACGTTTACAGATAACATAAGTAAAAAGTAAGTTAAAATTACTTCACCTGCAGCAAAAGCAGACAGACAGAACGGCTGAACTAATTTATAGCAACATGATTGCATCCTAACCTACACGTCAGTTTAATTTAAAATCAAGCCGTAACTTAAGCTAAACCCACAAAAGCGTTAACCACGTTCACAGGAAGCCTTGCCTGACTTCAGGAGTATTTAGCCACGTATGTGTCAAACTGGGACGCAGCTGACTAGAGATGCCTTGTAAATAGATAACGGAGGAAAAGAACCATTTCCCATCCTTTTTCATCTGCTGCTAAACATGTTGACATCCTAATTAAACCGGTCTTACTAATTAACACCACAAGGTGTTTCTGCAAACACGACCCATCATATCCTTCATTAAACTACATTATCACCACTCCCCAGCTGCCTACCTGCATAGGGTAAGGAGGATATTAAAGACATAGCAGAGGTCTCTGATGCTTTAAGCGCAGTAATCCAGCAACGTAACTTAAACCACCCCAAAGCGCAGTTTAGTGTGGAACTTCTGACTTTGCTGAGGAACCCTTGTGTGTCCCACAGCATTGATTTTGCTATAAGAGGAACAATAATTACTACAGATACGGTAGCAGATCACCATGACAGTTTGAAAAATTCATGTATTTCTAGACTGAAACAAAGAGCAGAATTCTCTCCTTACAGGAGAGAACAGATGAAGTCTGTAGCCCTGAAGTGCAAGAAGTACAGCAGATCTTTTAAGTCTGCATATCCACACACCAGCTTGTACAGAATACACCTTCAGCAGTATATCCAGAAGATCACTATAGTCAAAAAATACCCAGCAAAGCAAAATCCAGAGATACTGAACTGTTGAACAGTTGCTTTGAAAGTACTGAATCTAAGAAAGATTTCCTGATTAAAAAAAATTTCATAGGACAACAGGTACTATTATTACTGAATAAACTTTTTTTTTTTTTTTTTTTAAAAAGAACAATCTTTCCCGGCTTACCGTAGGTGAAATTCCCTCACTTTCTTGAAAGTTTTCTGACACAAAAATGTTAAATCCACTACGAGGTCTTTTAGGTTTTCCAAGCACAGTCAATTCCTTTAAAAACAACAAAAGAAGTCATTCAATCCACCCAACATGCATTTTTCCCAAAACTGAACACATCACTTGTCTTTGTTTTTTTACAAAAAAAAGACCAGCTTCAAATTCAGTTTCTTGTATTTTGTTCTGTTAATTGGACCGTGCATCAAGGTGATCTGGTAATTCTCACCACTTCTCAAGACTAGGGCTAAACTAAACTAAGAAAAGGTAACAACTTGAATTTTCACGGACATAATAGTTCAAAAATGATTTTATCCTTGTTTAACCTCAGCCAATCAGAAACCAAATACAATATACTTCTGCTCATTCAGGAAGAAAGTCACGACAATGGGGCATCTATTCTCTTCTGAAGGCTGCGGCATTTGGTGTGAAACACCATAGGCTTGCAGAGAGAAGAGCAGTAGCTAACCTCGCGGGTGGGGAGAAGGTGGAACAGAGCCAGTAAATTTCCAGGGAAGCAGAACCAGTTTTCTGCTATCAGAATGCTTGCCTACAGGGACGACGGTGACAGAGGGGAAAGTACAATAAATTATGGATGCAACTACGCTTGCTGGTTTCCTCAGCCATAAGACTACCACTATGGACTTGGTGCTGCAAGTTAACACCTGCTTACTATGCTGCTTAAATTCCTTGTAGTGCCATACTCTTAAAATAATAATAATAAAAAAGATTAGAATGATAAAACACTTCAAGCAGAGTATTTCAAAACCCAATTCACTTCACTTCTACCAATTCGGGCAACATCACACAAGGAGCTCAGTTCACACAAATGAACAGGCTGTAACCTATTTAATTGGTTTTGCCACCGGACAAAGCACAATGTGGTATTCTTACAGATGGCTCTGTCTGTCAGGATTTATATATAAAAACAGCTAAATGGGAACAGGGAGAAGATGATCTGTATCAAGAGGTCTAAAAAACACACTAGGAGACATGCAACTATATAAGCCTAATGCAACATGTCAGCTGCTACATCGATTCTGAAGTGGCAGAACCCAGAGAAAGGCATGAAGAAAGGCTATTCCAAATGGTTATTACCCTGTAGGGGCCAAAGAAAGGACAGACACAATGTCTTTATGAAAAGCTATTTCTGGATATCTTCCCAACCAACGGACCTGTGTTGCCGGCTCAAATGTCCTCAGACAGCTTTAGGAATGCGGGAGAAAAAAGCACAGAGAAGCTACTCATGAACACAAAGATATGGGCTACTTCTGGTCTTCAAGCACAGGAAAGTCACTAAAATAAATAGTGACACCGTCTATGATTTTAATTCATGCTTTTTTTTAATGCTGAGCTTTGATTTTTTATTTCTAAATACGCCTCAACTCTGCTTTTATCTAACAACTTTTAACTAGCAGGCAAATAGACTTGTTTCCTTGAGAAAAAACTTAACTCGAAATTTGAAATACTTACTCTTTTTTCCCTGAACAACCTTCTTTTTGCCAGTCGTCGTCTCCTTTCTTCTTTCAAAGCTGCAGCCTCAGCTGGACTAAGCTGCGCTTTGTATGCGGCCAACTGCTCTTCGTATCTTTGCCAGTCTGTCTTCCTGGCTTCCTCGTAAGCCTACAACACAATCACCAACCTTAACCTGACGTTACCATTCCGCTAAGCACGGTGCTTTTAAAAGTACTGAAGAGCCAAATCCCTTCTGAAACAGTGCTGTCTGCAAGACGACGCAGATCTGGCTACATACCTAGTCAACCACCATTCAGAATCAGTGAACAGAAACAAATCCCTAAAAATGTTTTATGTGCTAGAAAACACACAGGAACACGAAGCAAGCAAATTTTTGGAGATCTTCTCTCTACCTATCATATACTGCCTTCTGTCCTCCCCTAGGAGCAATCTACGTCGAACAATCTGAGAAATAATCCACAGGGCTTGACACAAACGGAGGGGGGGGAAAAAAAAAAAAAAGCTTTAGCTGCACAAGAGTAATTTAAGCAATTTCTCGACCCTCTGTCACACATACATCCTTGTGAATGACACACGTATGAATGTCACGGTGGCACGTGGTGCAGCCCTTACTGAGGGTAAGGGATGGCCGTGTATTTCAACACGGAAGTGCCAGCACAGAAAACTGCCATCACCTCTTCACGCTGGTCATCACTCGTAGCGTAAAGTCTGGCTTGATGTGAAGTGGTTCTGACCCTTGAGAAGCTGTCAGCACGCTAAGCAACTTTTAACTAACGTATTACCTTTTATCTCCTTCTAATATCATATTCTCTCTTTTCTGTCATACGCCAATCTCAGTAACAATGCAATATACCAAATGAATAAAAGACTACTTGCATAAAAACCTAAGGTTTAGTTGAGAATTTCAGTAGTCTGCACTGTCTGGCATTCCTCTAGTGATTGTAGGAGCAGGTGGGAGGCTTATGCCTTAACTTTTCACATTTTAAATGCCATAAGCAAGGTCCACAGAACATTTTAAAACTATGGACTGTTTAAAAGCCGAAAAGCTACATGGGAATGGAAAGATCAATTATAAACAGATAGGAAGATGCTAGACTAACTCAAAAAACACAATAAAACCCAGACCAGACTTTTCCAAATAGTTTGTGGTTTGGCACCATCTAAATACAAGAATATTTGGCATAGGAATAACCAGACAAGCACTAAGGCCTTTACTAGCCCAGAAAATCTAGCAGCAAAAACAAACACTGGCCACAGAGCAAAAAGGTAGGAGTAATGACACCCGAAACAGCATAAAACTGAAAAATAGCGGCTCACCAAAATGAAAGCAGACACTGCATGCTGAGAAAGAAAGTCACAAGAGTGCTTAAGGCAGAGGCCTAGAAAAACACTGGGGAAAAAGTACTTCTTCTAGAAAATAGTTAGACGAGATTAGATGTTCTTGAGAGCGATCAACCCCAAGACAAAATTATTTTGCTAACTGCAGTCAAGAAAGAATAGACATTCTTTTGCTACAAAAGGCATTTCTATTCAACAACGATTAGCAATTGCATTCATAGGCCTGTTTTACATTATCCCTTGAAGCTGCTACCGTTAAAAAAAAAAATTAAAGAAACTTCACTACCTATAGCAAAAGATGAGTCAAGCAGATGAAACTTAAAGAAAGGCACCTTTGAATTAGGTCTGCAGTTATCACCAAACCATTAAAAAGAGTCAGTCCTTTCACCAAAAATTAAATCGCATCTCACCTAACTTAAGCATAGGAAAGCAGAATGCTTTTGTTATTACACATTAATGCACACCTGTATAATAGCCATTCAGAAAGAAACTCGGTGTCAGTTTTCAGCCGTACAACCAAGTACGGCAAGCTTTGTGTCATTTGTTTCTTTCCGGCACTAGATTAAAAATATGATCATATAGAGAATTATCAAAATCTGTCCCCCCGCCCCAGTACTTCAAAGCCCTCAGTTCTCTCCAGAATTGTTATGCCTCTACTTTTGTATGCAAGCACTTTTTTTTTTTTTTATTTTAAATGGAGGACATCAAACCAGGTAAAATGACCAGTAAGATTCTATACAATCCTAAACACACAGGGGGGAAGCACACTTACTTGTTTCTCCGATACTGGTAATTCCTTCCAAGCACCTGCCATTTTTTTAACCAGCTCCATATTAGTCATTTCTGTACATTAAAAATAGAAAGCAAGAAATGTTCAATAATGTATTCCTTCAATTCTCCCCAGGAGAGAAGTTGTCACTAATACCTCTTCCCTGTACAAATATATTTTCTTCTTTTTATAAACTTGTTTACTTACTGTGGCAGCTAACAGGAACTATGATTTTGGGGGAGAAAAGTCTCTGCTCTTAGTTCAAACTCTAATGAAACATGCAGTTATAAAGGAAACACCACTTCCAAGACAGACATCTATCACCAATCTACAAAAGTTTCTCTTTTAAGTTGGCTCCTTTTCTAGGATGCAAGATGATCTGAACTTGGGCAGGGCGGCGGAGGAGGAGGAAGTTTTATTTCTTAAGTTTTTACTCAATTTACCTTGTACATACCACAAAAATCAAATTTCTAGTTCCCAGGTTTTGGCAAACATGCTTGATCTCTATGAAAATTAGGTCCCTTATCTATAATACTATTCAACAAGGATTAAAAAAAAAGTCACCTCCTTCTCCCACAATCAGAATTACAGACAGTGACTTGAATTTGCTTAATTTCTCAGCTGACTGGCTTTCTGACTCTTTCACTATTCTCATTTGATGCACTTTTCAGTCTTACACTACTTCAATGTCAAACAAGACCTGAAGTAGTTGAGGGGGAAGGAGAGGAGGCAAAGAGGATATAAGCTTTTCCTTTCTTGAAAAATCTTTCCAGGTTTTCCCTATGCTTCATCCTAAAAGAAAAGGGATAGATCCAGAATTGGGGGGGGGGGGCTGAAGAGGGGGGACACCCACACACCACCCCCAACGGACAGACCAGGGGAGTTCTTGGTCCAGATATACCATTCTTAAAACTTTTGAAAATTGTATGTTTTGCCAATCAAAATAGGAAAAAAAAAACCCAGGTTACTGAAGATTACTTCTGCTAGAACTAGAAACCAAAAAGATAGCAATCTCACTTCATAGGATAAAGTGCATGTATTTGTAGATTATTCAAGTTCTGGAAAGAGACAGCAAAATATTGGTCTTCAGGTACGTAATTGCAACAATATCTCCAAGCTCAGTGTCTCAATATTTTAGACTGTTAAGGTCTTGAACTACTGAGCCAAAAAAAATTAAAAAAAAATCAAAGTTTCAAGTTCTTTTCCCAGCTCAAGTTAACCTCACAACTTGCCCGATATGATAATAGCTCTTTAAACCTTTTAACCTAACTTAGACATAGTTGTACTACATTTCCTCATTCCTACAGTATTTTCTGTATCAGCAGGGCTTTCTGTTTTGCTGTCCTCTGCGTGCAATTAAGAGTGATCACATTTACTATCATAAACTTTATTTTTAGGCGACTAAACATACTCACAGAAAGCCACTTGCCTCTAAATATAGTTACATGTTGCTAACAGCCCAATACATATAGTTTTAAAGTTACTAGCAAAGCATCAAAATAAAAAACAGGTGCAGCTCATTGTATCAACAAAAATGTATTTCAAACATGCACAGATTCAAAATTAACCGAAAAACACTCATCACTGTTAACACAAACGGCTCAAGAGGGTTCTTTCCTTCAAACTTTTTAAAAGTGACATGCAAACGTTTACTCCGCCTTAGTTGAGCCATTAAGTATAAAAGACTATGCTAACACAAGCATGAGCAGTAGGTACAGTAACCTTGAGCTTACTTTGCGTTACTGATAATAAGATGTCTTTGGTCTCCTAACATGACAGTAACGTTTCTTAGTTACTCCTACGACACTTAATGTATTAAAAAATGTATCAATACAAAAAATTGTATATATACACACACACACATATAAAGCATATATATTTCACGTCCATATGTATGCTACACCTTTTTGCTTTAATCACACACCAGAGAAAAAACCCTCAATGCATGTAAAGTAATAGTAGCTTCACAACAAAACCTATGGCACGCTCGACGCTTTTAAGACGTTACATTTCTAAAAGCAAAACAAAACCGATCACGAGTAAATACTGCGGCACCTAATTCCATTAAGATCCCGTACCTGGGTTTTTTTGCCGGAAGACCGAATGATTCTCCTTCAGAAAACGGAAATAGGCCGTTAAAGGTCGCTTTGGGCGCTCGTGGGAGCTGATCCGCCTCGAAAAGCCCTTCTCCACCGACAGCGTGACGCTACAACGGCAGCACAAAGCCACAGCCCGTTACCACAGCCCCTTACCCGCCGCCGCGCCAGGCCGCGCCGCCGCCGCCGCCGGCAGCGCCGGGGGGGGGGGGCGGCAGGAGCCCCCGCCCGCCCAGCCAGACCCCCGCCGCCCCGCCCCCGCCCCCGCCCCCGCCGGGCACCTGAGGAGCCGCTGCGCGCCGGGGACGAGGGCCGCGGCCCGGCCCAGCAGCGCCAGCGCCGCCGCCATGCCGCCCTCCCGCCCAGCCGAGCGCGCACGCGCAGCTGGCGCCGCCGCCGCGCGGCATGCTGGGACAGGGCCGGCCGCGCGCAGGCCTCCCGGCGCCGAGGCAGCGGATTGGCTCGGCGGCGCCAGGGCGGGAAGCGGCCCCAGGCCAGGCCAGGCCGGGCCGCCGCCATGGGCCGGGCCGCCCCGCTCCTCGCTTATCCCGCCCCGGGGGCGGCCCCGCCGGCCTTTCCCCGAAAAACAACACCCCCCCGCCGAACCCGGAGCACTGCCTCTTCTCACAGCAGTCGTCCCCGCCTCGCTGGTTTAGTGCATGTCCAAGGCAGCTTAAAAAAAAAAAAATATATATATATATACACACACACACATCAAAATACAAACATGTAGTAAAACATCACCCCAAACCCCAGCCCCGGCGCCCTTCAGCAACCGTCGTGAAGTTTAAGCCCGGTTATTTACCCAGCAAAGCAGCCCTTAAGAGAGGCACACACGTCTTCTCGTGGTTTCCTTCCAAGTTTATTTTCGCTTAGGCCCTCAGGTGATATAAGCAGGCAGAAAATAACACACAGATCAAAAAGTAATTAAACAGAAGGTGATGAGCAGGATACTTTCAGTCATTCCCTCTTAATAAAACGCTTTCAGCTGTGGAAGTGTCCGACGCAGAGCACAGGACAACCACACGCCTGAACCAGGATGGCTCTCAACAAGACCAGGAGCCAAAAAGGGTTATGTGAATTATGTTTTGTTTTTTCCATCATAGTAAGAGACACAGGATTGAGCAACCTTTCAACTACAGAAAACAGCAACAAAATGTTACGATAGCTTGAACTGCACAATACTGTGAAAGTATTAACGGAGGAACTCTGAAGGGGTTGACCAACTCTTTCATTGACAGTTCAGGCTTTCTGCCTCTGAAATGAAGAGAAGCATGATGATCAAAGACCTAGTGTCAGCCTAAATGCCCCTAAAAGAACATGCCCACAGGATAGTTATTTTCATAAACATGCTGTAGGCAGAGTATGTTACATAGGCACCAGCACTACAGCCTTACTCTGTTTCGTTTCGAAGCTCCTCACCATCCTGCTGATCTCGTACTGTGATGGAGAATCATTCTTGCACGTACAGCGCACAGCTGCAAGATTAGCAGTCAGGAGCATACGCCTTTTCAAACCAGCCCCAATACATATCAGTAAACCAAAGAGAGTGTTCTGAGATACAAGTCAAACTTCCAATTTCACACGGTTCAATACAGATATTGCAAACATTTAAATAACTTCTAGTACAAGCCTATCACTAACCATCTAGAAAAATTAAAAGCTCTGGGAGCACATTCTGATGGTCAGAATTTTCTAACATCCATTTAGCAATAAGTATAAACAACTATGGCTTTACCTTCCTACCTACGTTATCCTAATTCAAGTATAATGAAGCATTTATTTTCATAACAAAAAAAATGTTTTTCTTCAACATATGAAATACTGTTACAACCTAAAGTGAACAGGGACATTTTAAGATTAATAAAAGTCAGTGCCCATCAAGCTTTTTTTTTTTCTCGAAAGTCATTACTGGGTCACAGACAAAACTGTAGCACAGAAGTGACACCTTCCTGTATGTGACCAGCTTATGCCACTAGTCAATAACCAGCAAGCGTGAGCACACCAATATTCCAATGGTAGGAAAAAAGCTCTGACTCTGCAATGCTTTCCTCCCACATCCCAAATTCCAGTTTGACGTCCATTTCAGTGAAAAGCAAATATTTTGTCTTCTTAAAAAATGTATTTTCTTGTGATGGCAAATTTCCCAGCTAGAAGTCACTTTTGGTTAACGGGCAAGGTACAGAGCGAAACGTTCGTCATGCATTTTTACTTCCCGGTACCTAAAGAGAATTTACTATAGGAAATGAAAATTCTTCTGGTTTTAATACATTTTATAAGAGAAGATTGCCTCTCTCCAGCACTACTGGTTTGCTACACGCATAGTCTGAAGGAACTGAAGTGACAGTTAATGGACAATTTAGCTTTAAGTGTAAGAAATTTACTGTAACATTCCGATACTGCAAATACACCACCTGAAATAAAGTGTTCGGTGCTCAAACACTTGCGGTATTTCCTCAGCAAATTAATAGATGTGTAATACGCAATTAAATTAGTTGAAGTTCTATATAAAGCAATGGGTACAGCATGCTAAATAAATGCTATAAAGCTAGCATACAAATTAATTGCAACAAAGTTTTGAGTAGTATCAGATGCATGGCTTTATTCCCCTTTCGTCTACAATACACATGCATACTTAATATTTTGATTTTCTCATGTTAGAACAAGCACTTCAAAGATATGCATAATTTAAAAAAAAAATAGCCAAGAGAAGTAGTAGAAAATGCATTTTATTTATATGGAAAAGGCTACATTTAGATTTGTAAAAGGTCTGTGAGAATGTTATGTTGCCCACAGGGAAAAATCAGGTGTGAATAGCAACAAAAAGGTTACATATCTTTCTACATAGCAGTGCAATTAGTTCACATTGCAATAAAATTAAGTCAAGTATGTAACAAAATCAAAAACAAGTGTTTCTCCATAATCAGCCTACTAAGAATTACAGTGCAAAGATCATTTTAGGTTTTAAGAAATCTGCAGTCAGTCTTCAGAATATCCTAACAGGTGGGATACCCCGATTATTTTCATTACTAGCAGTTGCATCTTGTCAATACTGTGCACAAGTAAGTCTAAAATGAATCGACTTACATGGTAAATAAAATATATTTAGTCTATACAGTAAAAAAATACAAATCATATAAGTGAACTAACAAAATGAAGTTTGAACACACTTGTGAAACAGACAACATATCTTAAAGACACACATACAGTATTTATCGCGTAAAAACAGCTTTCTCCAGCAAAAATATTTTGGTTGCTTTACAACTGCATTATGGATCTTGTAGTCTGAAGATGCAGATGTCCAACTCTTAAAAACCATAATAAATGTCTTCTGCAAGCATACAAAAAAGATAAATATTCTTATCACAGTCATAAGGTTATTTTTTGGAAGTTTGTTTTCCCTTGTTCCAGAAGCACACTTACATGGGTTAAAAAACAAAACAGGAAAAAAAAGGGCATTATGGTACACTGAAACGGTAAACTGTGCTCCATTTCCTTCTAATTTGAAAAAAAAAATCCTAGAATTTACAGTACTCTGTGGTATATGAAAAAGTCTTCACAAGTTTACATTGCATATTTCTGAGTCCATTCTCTTGCATGTCTGTTGTATCTGTACGTGCAGAAAGAAGGCATTACAGTGAAGATCTGTTAGAGATACATTGACAATGCCCACGTATTTGCTTAATACAGACCTTACTGAGCTTATCACCTCTTACAATTGATTCATATTATGTCAAAAAAAGTCTAAAAGACAAATAACACATACCCACTGTATGTTTAGCTTGTAAGGTTACCTATCAAAAGAATTT
Source organism: Struthio camelus (assembly GCF_040807025.1). Taxonomy (NCBI): domain Eukaryota; kingdom Metazoa; phylum Chordata; class Aves; order Struthioniformes; family Struthionidae; genus Struthio; species Struthio camelus. The sequence goes on from NC_090948.1 coordinate 40,719,514, forward strand.
TGACTGAAGCTCAGAACATTCTTAGGTTTTAATACAGGTTTGTATTGAAACGCGCATCAGTGTGCATATCTCACTTGCATTTCACTGCTAGTTCCATTACTTGCATATTAATAGAAATTTGTTGCTGATCGTTACCAAATGTGTATGCAACTTCACAAAGCTTACTCTAACAGCACAAAATTCAGTAAAACTAACTGGTTTTGGAAAGGGTTGGGATGGAAAGCTTTTTGAGGAAGCTTGCAGTTCTCTGCATTAATTTTGAAGGAGAGCTTTTTTTTTTTTTTAATTCTCCATTCTGCACTGCTGTTTGAACTTAAAAGGAAAATTTCTCAAGAAAAAAAAATTTGCAAATAGATTTTAACTCTTTGGTCTTCTCCTTCTGGTATGAAGCTAACTAGCACTCCCAGAAGTAAGTGTCCTCAGAGAATCATTAACTAACTCTCCCTTCAGTCCTTACATTCGTTACATTCCACTCTTCAGACTAGATTCATCTTCTGGGTTCTTTAGAAGAAACACTGAAAAGTTCCCCTCCTCCCTTCCCCCAAACCATTTCTCAAGTTCAGTATACCAACTCGTGTGCTACTCGTTTGTGTTGCTATCATACAAGTCTGGATTTTTAGCACACGCTAAAAAATCCGGAGATAGATGCTCATACGTATCAGCCATATCTTTCATTTCCCAAATCTGAGATAAGAGTAAACAATCAGTAGGTGATTTGTAGAAAAAAAGATAAGCCCTTCAGTCAAGAATTTCACCTTCTCTGTATATCCCACAATGATTAAGTTTCTAGTTTGGGAGACAGACAAGTTTCCCTTCTTCACCTCAGTCACAAACAGGAGGCACGATAGCTGAAAGCAGTATTGAGCAAGTGGATGGGCAGAGGCTGAGGCACATCCTCAATTTGAGGATTATCTGCCTTGCAGTACAAGCCACAAAGTTCAAGCCCTTCAGAAGTGGAGCACATGACTTGATTTTACAGACATAGAGCTGTCAGGAAAAGGCCATCTTAATAATTCTCACTCTGGGCAAGAGGCTCATTCCAAATATTAGATCACAGACTTCTAATTTCTACCTCATTCCTTCTCTATCCAGGCCTCCAGGTAAAAGCAATACTTAAATCTTCATGAGTGTGATATGTGATGAACTATAGGCCTTTTTCATGCATCTCAACAAGTTCTTCAGTGGCTCAGGACTAAAAAATACCAGAAGATCAGCAAGTCTTCTGGATATCACACAAGAATTCCAGAGAACATGAAACAGGGAGTCTAACAGTTGAAACAGCTAAAAGCAAGTTTACCAAAAATCAGCTTAAGTACCGAGGATAGAATGACCTGCCCCAAACTGAATTAATGACAACAATTTCAGTCGCTCCAACAAAAAGTCAGATAATAAGTGGTGTTTAGGCTATTCATAAACGTGTTGCATGGCTATGACTATTTAATTTCTTGTCGAGGCCACCAGAAATTTTGTAGCGGATTCATTTTGGGGAAGGTTATTTCATTCTTGGTAAATTAGGACTCAACGCTGGACGTGTCTGGAAAACCTTAGACCCTCCTACTCTTTGTCACTGTCCTAGCTTGATCTCTTCATCGAGGCTTACTTACTCTCATACACACCTAGGAAAGCAACAGGCATGAAAATGCTGTTAGAGAAGACAGCTCAGGCCATACTGGTAAGACTGCATCCTGGATTGTGCTCAAAATACCTAAAGCAGTAGAGTCCCACAGAATCTCCCAGTAGTAAGCAGAGTAATTTGTACTTCTTGGATCACTGAATCTGTAACCTTCTTTTATGCATGGAGTATAATTTCTAAGCCTGGGAGAAATAAATAAGCTGATATATCAGCAGAAAGCAGCAGAGATACAAAATCGCTCAGAAGTAATATTTCCTCCATGTAACCCTTCAGACACCACGCAGTCTTAGTCTGCAGCACAAGGGGCCTGAGCTTCCAGTCACCCACATCTGCGACGAACTCTTAAGAAATCTATGCATAAGTTTGCTTAGCTATCAACAGACGTCACTACTGAAAAGTCTGAGCGCCCACAGGAACCGCTCTGTAGAAGTAGCGCTCAGGAAAGAAACGTCGTTACGCCAAAGCACCGGACTTACTAGTGACGGCTAAATCCTGTTATCTGATACTCTGAGGGTTCAGCCGTGTACGTACTTCTATCACAGCATTTCAAAACCCTCCTTAGGAGGGAAGTACAACAGGAAGAAGTCAGCAAGCCTCAAAACTGCATTTTAGGAAATACAGATGGTTCTGCACTAGAAGTAAGAGACCCAAGAATAGAAGTTGCAGTCAATACAATACTTTCAGTTAAAACTTTTGGATCAAATTTGATTTTGATTTGAGAAGTATGCAATACTTCAGTTATGTGCCGTCCATGTTACCTTCCCAATACTAGAAACTTCCCACAAGTTCTACAACTGTTCCAAAAATCAGAAAGAAGAGGCTTTTTCCTCTGTAAGATGTTGCCATTTGCAATAAATGTGACACTAACACCAAAAAGAGCTGAATATTAGCCCATGCTACATTTATAAAATTGTGTCAAATCATATGTTCCACAGTTCACACCTAATTTTTTAACAAATGCATAGGTTTTAGAATTGGAGGACCACCACAGCAACAAATAATTTATATTTGAGAAGGGATTTTTCATGCAATGAAAAATGAATATAAACATTTAGTGTAACATTGCGAATTTTTTCTGCAGCTTTAAATACGAAAAATTAGTATCCAACAGTTTCTTGCTTGCCATTCCATGGATAGATATCTTCAAGATTTAAACATCTACTCCTTTATACTGTAGAAATCTATGAAGAGAGTATCTTGAAAAGTTTAGGTAGAAGGTTGTATAGCAGACAAGCATCTGCGAGTACTACACATCCACAATATGTATATCCATGTACACAAAATACGTACATCTCTGTTATACTCACTTTTCCTTGTCTGACTTGTAGATCTGTGCAATATCCGGTACTAAAGGATCATCCGGATTAGGGTCACAAAGTAAGGAGCATATGGACAATAAAACTAAATAAAAGAGACACCAGGTTAAACGTGTCATTTTACTTTATTTCTACAGTCCTTTAATATATTCCAATATACTGAAGTAGGGGGAAGGAAAAGAAGGGTGGAAAGGAAATGCATTTTAGTATTAAGCTTTTACACAGCAGTTCTGCTCAGAAATGTTTATACAAGACCAGGACCATTTTTCTGATCACTAGCCTAGACAGCTTGCAACCCGTGGACCTGTAATTTTTGTACTGATCTCTCTCCCATGCTTTAACCTGTGAACATCGGACAAACTACAGACTACACAGTTCTCTATGAATACTTGATCAAACTAAGCCCCCTTCCACCTCCAATTATTTATCATTAATGTTACACTACCACACAATACTGGATTTCTGCACATCCTTCCCCACTTCTGTGCTGACAAAGTTAATCTCTCCTTCATATCAACATTTCACTTAATGTGATTCAAGCATGACTTCCATTTTGGGGGATACTTTATCAGTATTATATACAGGTATGCACTTCTTAATTCCATATTCATTTCCCATGGTATCAGACAAAGGATGTTTGATTTTTTACAACACTTGCAGTATATATATATATATATATTTCAGGAAACTTTTACTTTTATATGCAGAACTAATATGAATATTTGCATACACTGTATCAGTGTTTTAATAATTTATAGTAAACAAAGGTGGTTGGTGACATTTCCAGCATTTATATCATCAATCGCATAAAAAGTCAGGTGCGCAAAATCTGTTCAAGATCTTGTCCTGGAAAAACCAGAGGCAAGTCAAAACATATGCAATGACTCATGACCAGAAAGAAATACAGAACTTTTGACACTGTACTTACTGACCCAGGAGTACACAGTTTATAAGATGTTTAGAATTGCTTAAAAGGAATTACACACCTGTTAAGTTCCCCAGATCATTAAGTTAACGTCAATAACTAGCTGCTGGAAAATACAAGGTTTTCTTGCTTTGTCTGGTTATGAAAGAGTTCAACCTGAACTAATACCCATTTTTGGCTGTAGCAAGCTCAGCCACTTTATACTGACATATTTCAATTTTATTAAGTGCCAAATACATTGGTAATATTAGAAATCAAGTTATAATACCTGGTCACACTAATCAGAGGTTACTATCAGATATGTTGTAATCCCTTGATTCACTGAAAACAGGAACCATAAAGGAGAAACTTCCACGAGCCACTGAGCTGATTCCCAGTTTAAGGTACGTAATGTGCAAGGACGCTAAAAGCTCTTCAGCTCAGACCACGTAAGACCAGCAGACTGCTCCTCTTTAAGACTGAAAGAGCACTCACCAAAAGGTAAAAACACTTACAGAAAAGTACAGAAGACCTGAAAATTCAGAGGTTTATTTAGTCCTAAATGCTGACCGTTAGGCAAGATATAAATGCCAACCCTCATTTGTTAAGTGCCTTCTAACTAACTGGAAACGAGATGATTTTTGCTCAGCAATGCAACAACCAGCTAGTTCTGTGGAGAGCTGGTATCAGCTACACACAAGTCATGCCTTTCTTCAGTAGCTACATCAGGAAAGAGTGTTAAACTTAGATTTTACTTAGCTTCTAAGGTTATTGCACATGATGATGTGCATGGGCCGCAGTTGCTTTTCCAAGGAGGTACAACAACTGCACTTGCATAGAGCAGTTTTGATTGGACAGACAATTTTTTCTTGCTCATACATCAAACTGACCAAACAAAACAATGACGTTGCTCTTAAAAAGAGAGAAACATACTTTAGGGAGCTCTTAAGCAAGATGCAATATTGATTAAAACTTTGAGACACCTGAGAATTTTCCGTAACACGACTGAGAGCGTGGCTAAGCATTTTGAATATGGGTGAGAAAAGCAACGATAGCACCCACATTTTAAGCAGCTTTTCAAGTGACACAAAAAGGCTACAATGAAAAAAACGCCTAACTATAATCTCAACATTCCAAGAATCAACAGTCTTCAGACCTAAGAAAATTTAAATAAAGCACTAAAATAGCGTAATAAATCTTTTACTGATGATCTGGAAAGCAACTACATTTTTAAATATTTACCTTACAGAGGAAAGCAAACCAGAACAACGCATCTTCCCTTAAAAAAAAAGTAGAATAAAACTTTAGCCCAAGCAAGGATGCTCAAGCAACCCAAAAAGCTATCCAAAAAATCCAGTACGCAGTCAGGTAAGCCCAGGCACATGTCAGTATCAGTGCTTTCCATTTACATCCAAATCCATTTGATTTTGCAGCTCTGTCATCTATCAAAAACCAGTTCCTCCTCATTTCTCTGTGCACACTCAGCTATAACACAAAAGTTACATTTCAGGCTAACTGGACCTTTATGATCCTACCCAACTTGTTTTAGAATATTTCCCTGCCACACGTGCAATCTATTATGTAATGTGACACTCCAAACAATTTGTGATAGGTTTTGGATTGTAATAAGGATTCCAGTGGAATTTGCCACTTCTGTTAGTGTGTGGGATAACGGAGTTCCCGCTGCTACCCTCAGACACTGAAGTAACACCAAAGAAAATACCATGGAACCTTATGCAATCTCATAAATTCACTACCACACCTGTGCACTTACCTTTAGATACAGTCAGAGCCGGTGACCACTGTGATCTCAGGATATCAAGACAAATACTCCCGTTACTGTTTATGTTTGGATGGTATATTTTTGTTGTAAAAGCAATCTGGAATTTAAAACAACACAAGATGTTAACATCAAATCTTGTTTATTACAGTTGGAAACCTAAATACTATCCCTTCCGTTCCCAGTCATACTAGATCTGCCATACCCAACACGTTCTATTGTACAGTCTCTCATCCTATCACTCACTTTCAGGATTCAGTCACATCTATTTACTCATTACAGACACGTACCCTATCGCTGGTCTGTCTGGTTTCAGCTCCCTAAAGTGAGCCCCTGAACAGTTAGGACATTGAAAAAAAGCCCTGACCTAGAACTTGCATAACTTCTGAGAGAAAGGACTTACCTTTGGTGGTTTGAAAGGATAGTCTGTTGGAAAGTGTACCGTGAGAAAAAATACTCCGCCTTGATATGCACTATCTGGCTGAAAAACAAACAAACGCAAACCGTTAACATATTTCAGGTATTTTGGTACTTCCCTTCTGAATGCAGAGAACCTCCCAAAGCCACAAGTATTTTAGAAAATTCCTTTTCCCCCCCAGCACGCAGCCCACTCAACAGGCTGTGTACTGGGAAGGCACAGAGCTGACACTGAGGGAACGGCATCCTCCCACCGGTCTGCAGAGCTATGGCAGAGCCAAGCACGGCTACTACTGCAGCAGCCCAACACAGCTACCGAGTGCTGCCCTTCTCGGGGAGAGAAAGCAAGGGAGCAGTGTTGGACTGGTGGAGCAAAGCTGCTGATCCTTCTGCTCCAAAATAGCTCCCTGCTCAGTGTCTTGACTGCAAGGTACTCCCAGAGCTTAGCTCCAGGGCACCAAAGGGAACACAAAATCCAGAGCAGGTCTTTCAAATCCTGCCTCCGTGCAATATCACAGCTGCTCTGCTATATTCAGGATCTTCCTCCACCTTTAAGCTACAAATATACTTACCTCAAGAAGTGGTTTCTCTTTGCAGATGCAAAGAGTAGGATTTTCCAACATAACTCAGTTGATCATGTTGACATCAGGGAGTTTTAAAACACACAACATCTTTGTGACCTGCACAAATCTGTGAACATGCATTTTGTTAGAGAACATGTGCACAGGTTTAGGTCCAGGTTGCACACAGTTAACAGGCAGAAGTAACCCTGTTGCAGTCATCTGTTGAGGACACCTTTCCTTCCCATTAACTACAAAAGGGGAGGAAAGTCTCAACACTAAGTGACGGAGAGCAACCCTGCAATTTCTGATTAAGGGAAGGGAAAGAACGCCTCTCATTACTTTGATAAGTTTAAAACAGCCGTGTAGGGACCCAGTCTCAGCCAAGCTGTAGGACATCAGGTTTTCGGTTTCCTTATGAGAGGAAAGGTGGTCTATTCTTAAAAGAAAGGTTGACCATAGAAATGAGCAAAAATTACAGCTGTAGAGAAGAACGTAATACGTAAAGCCACAAATGGTTCATTTTAAGACAGGTCTTCGTATGCACTCAAAATGCAGACAGTGTGGCAACGTAAGACAGGTTATATATAGTACTGCTAAGAAGTCAGCATTAGGTAACACCAGAAGAGATTGCGACTGTACTTCCAATTAGGTTTGAAAGCATTGCTTGCATGCATACTAAATGGATTTGTCAAAGCTAAAATAAGCTGAAGATCAGACAAGTTCAGCGTCAGAGAGAAGGCAAAGTGAAGTCATGCTATGTTTGGCGGGTAAGGTATACAAAACAAATTGATGACGCCCAGAGACAGGAGGAGAGGTTATCCTACTTCCGCGCATCGGAAGTGAACTCTGAAGGTAAGCTCTAGTCCTATGCTCCCCTCAGCCCATCAGGAAGTATACAGAAGCTACATCTGATTTTCTTATCAAGATAAAGGATAACATGCTGATAGTGTGGCTTTTTTGGGCAGATAAGGCTGAAAAAGGCCGGCAAGGGAGTCTCATTCTTACCCGGAACTAGAGAAATCTAAGGAACTTTAAGGGAAGAAAAGACCATTTTGCCCTATAGGCTATTAAAGGTGAACTGCAAACTGGAAAAAAAAGAAGCCAAGTTGGGATTTATGTGCTAGTATTTCCCTTGTTCAGGTCACTGGGTCATTCAGAAAGAGATAATACCGGGGACAATCAACACATAAGCTTTCCTTAACACTATATTCTTTGCTATTTTGCCACTCACCTTTAAGCAGTGCAGAGGAGCAGGGGCAGGGGCAACGACCCACTGAAGTCACAGTTTGTAAAGAACAATGGCACAACTTTTAGCATCCTATAGAAAAGCTCATCACAAGCGTTGGAGTTGCTGCTGGGCGACTGACAAATTGGGCAACAGGCTCCAGCATTTCACTGGTAAATTAATAACTCATCTTTCATTGACACAGAGCAGCGGTGCTGAGGATGCAGAAACACTGTCTCAAAGCAGCCACAATTCAATTTTTTCCAACATGTGAAGCTGTATGTCACTGGATTAAGTACTGACTCAAATTTCCGACTCGTGGACTGGTTCAGCTCACTATCTGAACCAGAAACTCCTCTTTTCAAGTTAGCAAGAAGTCCAAAAGGAAAACAGTAGGAATACAAACTTACCGTGGTATTAACAAACACCCCTTCCCTCAGGTCACGTTCCTCTTCATTCTCTTTGCTGAAATCCTTTTCAGGATTGCTTCATAACTTTTCCTTAAGCATTCCTACCCTTTCTTACATAATTCTTTTGACAAGAGTCTTCAGTCTTTAGAGATCTCCCTCAGCCTGAGGAAAGCAGGCTTTTCTCATGTAGAAGCCGAAAGCAGGCACAATTGCTGGACTACAGCTCCCAAAAGTCATTTGTTTTTGGCAGAGCCACCTCACAGCCATCAAATGAGCTCCAACTATCTGAAAGCCTCCAAATCTCCTTGTGCAAGATCACTCTCGTTTGCAGTTACTAACTTTTACGTTGTATTACATCAATTATTTCACCTTTGGGATAGATGACTCTTTCAGAATTGTAATGATCATCTTTGGAAAGCAAGCTTTTCACAGTTCACAGCACATCTCTGATTCACACATTGTGGCTGACTGATTAAACATCTCTGATTTCGAAAACAGGAGAAGGAGGAGGGATTTTTGAAGAGTTATAGAAAGAAATTAGTACCAGATTACTAAGAACAGCAACAATGCCACATTTAAATATTTAATCTGCACGTGGCACAGCTGAATTTGATCGTTATGTTTACAGACACCCAAATGATTCCTTCCGTAATCAAAAGGAAAACAAGATCTTACAAGATCTATATACTTACAGGTCCCATAATAGTTGCTTGCCAATGAAACACTGAAAGTCAAAAAGATACAACGATTAGAGTTCTTTTGAGTTTGCTCTTAATGGAAAAAAGGTCAACTGTAGCAATATACTACAAAGAGCTTACAGTCATCTCCAACAGGTCCAGCAGAACAGTGGGCCGGCGGGTCACGCTGCAGATCACTTAGTTCCTGTAAGGAGCATACAGATATTGGAAACATATTTACGTGAACATACACATTGCATAACATCACTTCCAAGAGTGAAAACACACCAAATAGGTTTCATGAAATCTGAGCTGAAATGTTTTTAAAGAAATCAAAATGTGCAGTGCCCTGCAATATGAAAATATTTTGTCTAGGTAGATTTCCAATAAGACAATATGATGCTAACAATTAGTATCTGAGAGTGCATAAGAGTTATAACCAAGTTCATAAGTTGGATCTACTGAAATTTCGCTGTACAGATAGAAAGAAACAAAGAAAACGAAGGGTTAGCTGATCTCTCAGTAAGATCCCTGCTTAATTTAGAAATTGTTGCATTAATCTGACGTTCCTTTAGCTTTAGAGTTTACAAAAGCTTTCTGTACTGCTCTAGTCTGTATATACTAGCTGAGTTAAACTAGCTCATAAAGTGCTTGCAGCTTTCCTAGAGGCAACATACGAACGGATCATGAAGGCTCTTAAGTGAACTAGAAAACAAAGGAAAAATATTAGCTTCACACTTCATGTAATGTACCTGGATTTAATTCTCTACGCGATCTTTCCCAAAACGATTTCTAAGAAAACTCAAGAAAGCTGAAATTTAAGAGAGGCGTTCAGAATCATTTTTGCAGCTCACCTGATTATTTCTTTTACAGAAGTCTACACAGTCTCAAATAACTTAAAATTATTATTGAATTATGCAAAAACACCACCGCCTTTCATCTGATTTATCATCACTATATAAAATACAAGACAAGCCATTTATTAATGCTGGTTTATTTTCCTTGTTTCTATGTCTAAAGCTTTTCTGCGCTAAGAACAAGCTACTTGCTTGTTCCAATTCCCAGCCAGTAGGAACTCTGCTGCTATAAGTTTAATGATTATGTGTAAATACTTCCATTGCAATAACCTCAAAGAACTGACCTAAGTCACTGTTCATAAGTTACTCAACTAATTACTCAGGACATATACCGTTAAGTCAACTACAGAAATAAGCAGGTCTGCAAATATCTCCTAGAGTTTAGCTTAAGGAGTAGCAATGAAAACATTTCCAAACAAAAATCATTAATCAAGACAACTACTTCAACAAAATCAAAGCTTAAATTGGAGTCAAGTCTGTTTAACTCAGAGTAAAATTCATGAATGTACTGTGATCAGACCTAACGTACGTAAAACAGTATACTTCTCAAATGCAGCGATGTATTCATCTGATTACAACATCCAGTAAATAGTTCAACTCACTCAGTGCTCTGTTCAAGACATCTCATTTCCCAGGGGACAAGGTGCAAATGCTTGGCACCTAAATTCAGCTACACTTCTTACAGAGCCCCTCTTGTTCCTGAATTTAAGGAAACGCACTGCAACAAACCTTCACCAAATTAATGGAGTGGTAACTTGCTCTGAAGTTACTCCTCATAAACTTTGTGATTAAAATGGACAGGTTTTTTTTGATATACTGGAATAGTTCAGGTGGCTAACTAGTTTTACTTGTCTGCCCCAATTTTATTCTGTTGGCAAAATCATGTGCTATTCCAGAAACAATACTCCAGGCTAGACTTTAACCAACAGCAGCAATAGCAAAACCCTTTAAAAGGGCAGTTTCCTTTTTAATCTGAGGATTCAAATTTCACTAAGGGAGCGATATAGAGAACCAGTAACCTATGCAAAGCCAAGTCACTGCCAGTACAAAAAGGGAATCAACAAGTCTCAGGTTTCCACAAGTCATGAGAGTTGCAACAAGCAGCAGCAGAGCAGTGATAGCTACTGCCTAGTCTAATTTGCAGCTCAGGATCTAACCCAACAAGGGAAGTTTTACGTCTTGTACAGATGCTAAAAAAGTCCGATAGCTAAGACCGTTAGCTGAAGTGAGGAACTCAATCAAAGCCTGATTTCAAGTGTTTTATAGCAGTTATGGATGACTACTACGTTAACGGCAGTGATGGGGAAAATCTGTAGCTTAACTCCTCAGAAAGTCTCTAAAAGTTAGGCAAACATTTCCTTATGCACAGGCGAACACTACTACAGCTGCTAGACAAGCACTCAACAGTTTTGGAGTCTAAAATAGTACTTGTAGTTGTTAGATGCTTTCCTCAAGATCCTTACACACTCAAGAACCATACAAACAGGTTTTTTCATTCATATGTACACGCGCGCTTCAGAACTAGTAGGTATATACTTTCAACTTCTCCAGGCTAACGGCACTGACATCTGTCTACGATAAAATTATGTTTTTAATCATAGCTCATAATACCAGATCTAGAACTACAAAAAGTTGTGATTAACCTTTCCCTAACAACGATGAGGAAAAAGCTCTCTAAGGCCACTAAATGGGAGCAGTATTCATGGATACATTCACAGAGCTTATGCAGATGGGAAAAATAAAGCCAGATCCTAACAGAGCAAATTCAGGCCATAGTTTCCAGTCACGAGAAATAATGTACTGAAGTTCATGTGGTTTAAAAATACAAATAGTAACAAGATCAAGCCTTATAAATTGAATTTGACAGGGAACAGTTTGAGCGTTACACACAGAAGCTGAGATCAAAGAGCGATTTTGCTTTATACTGTTAGAGTAATTATGCTGGCTAAGCTTCGCACTCGAAGCAAAATTATCCAAAGAGCTGTAAGATTTAGGCTTCAGGCTTTCTCGCATCGTTTGAAATGCTTCAAGGACATCACCAGAATGACCCCTATGAGTCAGATTGGCCGCTGACTTGTCAGTGCCCAGAGTAAAAAACACTATAAAATAGTTGAGCGTAAAGATGCTCTTTTGCAAGTGGAGCTAGAAAAACTACTGCATGACTTTGTATATTGGCAAGAGAAAGAGACGTTAAATCCAAGATTTCTCTACACAAAGCAGCAAACACACTCTTCACAAGAAAGGGGACCTTGCTGTGTCAAGGGACAAGGCCGAAGAACTGCAAAGCACAATGTACTGAACCCTCATTAAGAGGTGCCAAGGAACTGCATGTAAGGCTAACTGGTTAGACAGTCAACACCTATAATTTTCCTGTAAGTCAGCTGATTCTGGCGTCTTTGTCCATATTTTATAGATTATCATCTTGTTGCTGTATTATGCATGCCTGGCTGCTTGCCTACACTAATACCTTTAGTCACCGGTATTGAAAACGCTGGTGCGAGGCTTTGATGAAGGTAGGCGAGTGAACAGGACCCATACCTCAAAGCAATGCAGATTCCGTTTCAAGAGAGACAGGCTCAGCACTGCAGCTTACAGCATACACCAGCGCAACATGTCTCTAACGAGAATATGCAAAAGCACAATAATATTTTGTTTGCAGGAGATGCAAACACAAGTACCAGTCGATTTCAAACAGTGGCGAATATCACAGCATAAAAGTATCTATCAGGAACCTCCAACACGTGCCAGACTTTACTCTGTTCTGTAGTATTTTTCTTTGTTTGAGAGTATTAGACGATTTATTCCTATTAGCATCCCTCTCTCTGGACAAAAAGTTTATCCTTTATTGGGATAAAACACTGCTCATTCGATACCTCTAACTAGTCATGATGAATGGGTGCAACACTAAACTTTTTGTCATGTTTAAAACTACAAAACGTTAGCAGAACACAAAAGCAAACAAGATTGATCACCAAGTATAGCTAACACAGTAATATCAGATTAATGATACAAACGTTAGACAACAATTGGTGGAGATGGATGAAACTAAACTTCCACATTATCACCTTTCACCACACCACATCCACACGAGAAGGAACAGTTCTGCAGAAAGCATGAGACAAAAATTTAAAAATCAAGTTCAATGGATGTAAAAAAAAAAAAAAAAAAAGTGTCTTATATATTCTAAAGTTATAAAAGCTAAAAATACTTTTGCATGTGAGGACTATCACTCGTTGTCACAGTTTAATATAGCATACATTTCATAACAGTATAAAGATGGTGAAGAGTGCCAGGAAAGTTTTTCACTTCAGAATTCTGGAGGGCCAGTTAAACAGTTAATACACTTCATTAGCGGTCAGGGTTTTGTCCTAAAAAGCTACTGGATCAAGACTGAAAAGGATGCTTTGATAACAGGAGGATAAATATCCTCATCACAGTACTCAGGGACACTCACTGGCTACGTCCGTGAGTAATAACAAACGTCAGCCCTCAAAATTTCTCATTTATTTGCGGTTCTTAAAAAAAGTCAGAAAAAAGCCTGGAGGCTATCAGAAGACTGAAATCAATGACAGGCAGCGTCACTAAAAACTATTTTAATTCTCTAAGATACAAGCAACCACAACCAGAGCCTCTTTTTTCCTGCCCCATTATTTAAAATGGAGGTTTTAAAACCTGCCAGCTGTTCTTCATTTCTCGCACAAAATGCACTGTAGACCACAGACTCGCTTCTTTACAGTTCCATACATACACTGCTGCTATAAGATTACTGGCGTTTGGAATCATCTGTCCAAAAAGCACCTAAAGGAGTGATTGTGCTCGTAGGCAGTTAAGGATTCTCTGTTCTTCAGGAATCTGGTAAATATAAAGCAGACAAATATTTATCAGAACATTCCTCAAATAGAGAGTAAGTTAAGTTTTATGACAAGTATACATTCTATTTTTATACGCCGTGTTAATGCAAAAAATGTTGCTGTGATATCACAGCTGAAATTTTGAAGGCAAATTTAAACATTTTACATTATGGCTCCCAAGAAGGAGTTTCCTCAGTTTGTTTAATACCATCCAAAGAAAGCACGCGACTCAACAGTTTAAAATCAAAAGCACAAGCGCTGACAAAATTTTATCTGAGTTAGTTTACAGTAACAAAAGTTATTTTGAACATGAAGATTCCACTTGGTACATCCTGTTATTGTATGTATATATGAAATATGCATTGAAACAAATAGACACTTAGTTCAGTGGCACAGTGAAATGTTTGAATGCTTCTTTTCTCATTGAGTTGTGGGAGAAAAAAAACAATCAAGCACTATGCACTGACAAGATAAAAAACAACAGCTATTTTTAAACAGGGCTTCAAACGTGTCAGAAAATACTCTGTTGCTGTTTTCAACTGCTGTTTTCAACAACTCTTCCCATCAAGAGCGCAAGGGTTTTTTTTTTTTAATGCTTATAACGAGAGCAAGCGAATACCGTTTTTGCACATTCTTCCCATTTGTCTGAGCCATTAAGAGACAGAAAAAATTTGCATTCCCTCCGTTAAGATGAGAAGAGCACCCAGAAGAGCAGGATTTACAGCTAAAATATATTCTCAGCCGTAACACAGGATAACAAACTCACAATTACACATGTAAACAAAGAATTTTGAGCAGAAACCTGAGGAAAACGCTTCTCCACAGGAACGACAGATAAAACTAAGCTAAACAATAACTTATATAACCTGAAAGTCTGACTATTTTCTACTTAGCACATAAACGACGGCATCTCAGTTTTCAGAGTCGATAACAGTAAAGGCTTCTTTGCAGAATATCCTTTCCCAACTAATTAGAAACCTATACTCTTTGGTTTGTTCTCATAATTTGCAGCAACTGGAGTTTATGAGGGCCCCAATAAAGAGGATTATTCTTTCAGTGGTAGTTCACAGACTACACAGAAGCAGCTCCCGCCCCAAGGAGCTTCCATTCTACCATAACACGCACAGCGCAACCTAGCGGTTTTGTCGGTGTAGAAACATACCGCCTCTCTTTCACGCTAGGACAAAGCAAAGCGCTGACAAGGTAAACTAATACAGGCTCCTCGGTTTAAGATGAATTAGAAATCCCTGTCCTCGCAAACTTTAGGATGAACTCGTCACGGAGTCGGCAGTGACTGTTGTGCTTAGGCAGCAAGGGTTCATGTCCTCACTGCTATTGCACCCTCAGCGCTGAGCTGGAAACACCTTCATGGGCAGTATCAGCTGCTTATTGGTTATGGAGTTGCTTGTTTTGTAGAGAGTTCCCCAGCACAATACATCTTTTCATTATTAGAAACACGTCTTCTCACTGAAGTCTGCAAGCTATCCACCTTTGAAGAGTCCCTTCTCAAAAGAAAATACTGCAAGGCGCATGAACCAAAGGTGAAACGGCACAGATCACAAGGGCAACATTATGCTAGAAATAAGGAGTCCCAAGCAACATGAGACAACATAGGCTAACTTCCTAATGTTCACTGTGGGTTACAGCCCTGTTTCCTCAGTTGGTGCCATCTTGACCACACAAATTGTCGGAATTATTGTGAACAAACACTCAAGCTCACCACCATAATCCCTTAGCTATGTTAGAATACAATTCTGAACTGCCATAAGAGCGCCCAAGCTTAACTAGAGACAGTACGTCTCGACCGACAAGTTCCCAAGTAATACCATCGTGTTTGTTCTCTGAAGAGTTCCTCTAGGCACTCTGTGAAAGCATAAAGTCCTTATGGCATGTCCTCTACTCCAGATTCCATCTCCCTCTGCCTTTGAGATACAACATAACTATCAACCTATACAGGCAGGCTGAATCATCTGGAAATTAGTTGGGATAAGCACACCATCGCACAAGTCCATTTCATCTAGGACTAGTTTTTCCAGTCTTGTAACTTTAAAGAAAGCCTTACATATGACAGTGGTCAAGACAGCTTGTCTTTACAAACATTCTCCCCTTCATTTTAAAACTTCTGATTTGAAGGAATTCTACTTCCTTGCCACTTTCCTCTTCCACAGCAAGTGACTTATCAAGACGCTGCTTTGGAGGTAGCCTGCTGAACAAGTCCCTCTGGTAGGAGTATTTTCTTACCCTAAAAAGGTAGCTGAGAGCACAGAGAGGAGTTAATGAGAAAAAGAAATCCAGCAACAGTCATTTCTGCAGCAAACTAGAAGCAAGAGGTAAGCAAGAGCAACGGAGTCTAATCTCAACTCTTCCGGCAGCTCCTTCCCCAATATTCCTTCACATTTCAGAAAAAAGCTATCGTGCAATTGGGAAATCTTATACAACCGTGACTTCAGTATCCCGGTCAGCATTTCTTCTTTTCAAATACTAGAAAAAGGCTAATACGGCTAACAGGATAAAAAAATACTCTCTCAGCGTGATGATTTGCTCACAAAGTTCATGTCTATCCAACACGAAATTTGTAAAATGTCACATTAAAGTAAGTTGTGGCTTTCCAATACATATGGAAGTCTCTAAAGCAGGAAAAGAAGTCACATAGGGAAAGCAATAAGAGAAAAAAATACAGACAGCAGCTCTACTCCATCAGAACCTCGTTTGGAAGGCCACAAACTACTTATCACTTCGTCTCAAAAACACTAGTGCACTACCAGGCTTTCCACCTCCTCTGCGTCTGTCACCATAGCAGGAAAAAGCTGAACAAGAAAGGGAAAGAGAAGGTATCCAGGGCAATTACTTTCTTATAAGCACAAGGGTGAGGAGACACTCAAGGAAGAGATAGGAAAATAAAAACCCACAAAAGGCAAAGCGTTCGCATAACATGCACAAGCATGCCAGAACTTATTGTGAGAGAAGCGTATTCATTTAGTCACGTCTGAGAAAACATTCACATGTAACAGCCGTAACAAATAAATGATACTGAGTAACCAAAGTCTCCCTAACCGACTGTGGTACCTATACAGGTATAATAAGGCCTGTAGCATGAGACCTGATTACTGACTTCCGGCAGAAATTCAGGCAAGTAACCTCCTATCTGTTGCAGGGTGCACCAAATCTGCTCGCTGCAGGGTGCACGGGTCATTACGGAACTCTACTTCTGTAACGTCTACACGCTCAACCGGGGCAAGGAACCGCAGCACGGTAACAGAACCAGGAGAGCACAAACGACCTAACACATCGCAGCGGCAGAACAACGCAGGCTTTCCAACGCAGCCAACGCGCTAACGGTTTAGCGAAGTTTCTGCGCTTGCTGCTCGTAATACCTTTCTGTTTCCACGCTGCAACGATCAGTTAGGTCCGGCAATCAAAAGGAAGCTAGAAGTTTGCCTCTCGTTTAAAACCCTGCCGTCTACAAACGTTACCTAAAAAAAAAAAGAGACTCCCAAACCGGGATACAGCCTAAGGTCACAGCAAGCGCTGGGCCGAGGGTACTTCCAAATGTGGAAAAACTTGCGCGCAGAGCAGAAGGAGCCAGCTGAGCGGTGCACAGCGCAGCAACGGACCCTTGACTCGCGCCTCTACCCAGACAACCGGTTAACGCCACTTCGCCTTTCACCCAGCGCTTCCCGGTCACACGGCCTTAGAGACGGGGCAAATATTTCAGAGGGTTTATTCATGACAGCTTAAGCCACGTTTGGGGTTTTTTTTTTTTTGGGGGGGGGGGGCGTTGTTAAGGAAGGCGAGGAGTGCCGCAGCTGTAACCCCTCGGACCAGAGCCGCCCTCACGCCTGCCGGCCCGGGGCTGCCCTGCGCAGGCCGGCCGGGCCCCACAGCGTGACGGAGCCGCCGGTTAACGGCTGCGCCGCGGCCCGGCCGCGACCGACGGGCGGTGGGGGGGGGGGGAACGACCGCGCTCCCCCGGGGGCAGGACCCTCCCCCCCACCTCCGCGGCTCTGCCCCACTCACTTTCTGGATGCGCTTCAGCGCCATGGGAGCGCGGGGCGGGCGGCGGCGGCGACGGCGGCGGCGGTGGGGGGGGGGGGCGCGGCGGGGCGGGGCGGGGCGGGGGGCGGGTAACGGCGGCCGCGCGCGCCGCCGCCGCGGGGGAGGGGAGGGGGGGAGAGGGGAAAAGGGGGCGGGGCTCGCGCTCGCCGGAACCCTTTGTGTCCGCCTTGGCGTGCGGACGCGCTGCCCGCCCGCGGGGACCGATGGGAAATGTAGTCCGGCGGGGGCGGCGCTCCTTCCCCCCCCCCCGCGGCGGTGCTGCCCCCTGGCGGCCGGCGGGGCGGCTCCCTCCCCTTCCCCATCCGCCCCCCCGAGAACGGGGCCGTGGGAGGTCAAAGGGAGCAGGCCCCCAAGAGACAGCCTGGTCCGCCCTTGCGCCGTGGCACGGCCCCGCCCTGCTTTCTGGGACGTAGCTCCTCTCCTCCTGCGGCAGCTGCAGGTGAGGCGCGTCCCCTTCAGGTTTTTTAAGGTTTTATTTAAGGTTTATTCTGTTTAGTGAGAGGGCTTTGTTCTGGCCTTTTCCTCTCCACCTGGGAACTCAGCGGACAACTGGAAAACTAATAGAACTAATCAGGCTGTTTATGTGCATCAAACCAAAGACGTTTGAAGGTCACGTCCTTTGCAGGCACGCAGCCATCTGAAGAACAGGAAACTTAATCCCACGGAGCTGGAGAGTTACAGCAGTTGTAACCGCAGAGCAGTAAAACACAGATGACGCACGCAGATGCTGTAGGAGAGCAATGAGGTGCGCTGGCTGGCTGGGAACACCGCTCGATAGCTCCCAGCCTCGCGAGCCCTTGCCCAGGTACAGCTCTCTGGGATAATATATGTGTATTTTTAATGAAGCTGTAGCTTCTCACGCCAGTACTTGCCTCTGAGGCTAAAGAAGGCTAGAACACGAACAAACGCCAGCAACAACAGATGAGAAATAGCAAACACCCATCACCAACCCTCTTCACGTCCCTGTGTGGCCCCGATGCTATCGCTCCTCAGACATCTCCCATACGCAAGCTGGACGCTAGCAACATGCCTTAGCTGCGTTATGCTTTAAGCCACAGCATTTCGGGAGGGGGGGAAGCTAGGGCAGGCACCATCAGACGGCACCGACGCCGGACAGGCCCCTTTCCCAGGGCGGGAGAGGCCGCGCTCACCTCTCCGCCCCGGACTAGGGAGGGGCCGTGAGGCGAAGGGCGCCAGACCGCTATTAAGAGGGCAACATTGCAGCGTCAGAAAGCAATACGGCATGTCCCTGCCCCGCGGCTCCCTTTTATCCGCCGGCAGACGCCGCCGCCGCCGCAGCCGGCCGTTAAGGGGGGGGGCGGGGCCGGCCGCCATTTTGTGTAGGGGGTGTGTGCGTTCGCGCGGGCCGGGGGGGGGGTGTTGCGCGCATGCGCGGCGAAGAGCGCGGCGGAGCGGAGGTGCCGGTGCGCGGTGCTGCAGGGCGTCGGAGCGGGGAGCCATGGGGCTCGGGTCCAACTCCGCCGTGCGGGGTGAGGAGCGCGCGCGGGAGGGGGGGGCGAGGCGCGCGCGTGGCGGGGCGGGGGGAGGAGGGCTCGCGGGTTTCGCTCCCCGCCGGACCCCGAGGGACAAAATGGCGGCGTGGTGGTGGTGGTGGTCGTCCTTGTCCCGGCGGCGGCCTCTTTAACGGCGCGGTGGTTAAGGTGAGCGGGTGGTGCCTTGGACTAGCTTGGCGGGGCTGCGGTGGTCTTGTTCGGCCCGCGGTTGCGTCCTGGGAAGTGAACTGGCACCGAAGGAGGGTCGCGAACTCCTGGGGGAGCGGAGGCCGTGCTGGGTCCGTGCGCTTGTCAGTGCGGGCGGAATAACGGGCGCTCTTCCTGCGGGTAAGACATCTCTGAGCTCTTCAGTGGGTCCTCAGAATGCCTCTGCAGCCTCGGGCGGGAGACGCCCAGAGGAATTTTCTAGCCGGTTAGGAGGGGAAGGAAGGAGAAACGCGATGACCCGAGTCTCCCCCTCGTTAGCACGTGCCCCGAGGATGCAGAAGAAAATAAATTCCCATCGCCAGCTTGCTGCTCTTCTCACCTTCTGTTGTTTGCTTGTGTGTGCTGTCTGCTCTCCGGGGATTATGAGAACTTCGGTTTCCTCCTTTTCCACCCTCTTCTCTCCTTTGCGTGCTTATTTTTCCGAAGTTTTAGCCAACCCTCTTTTTCCATTACACAGTGCATACAATGCCGAAACAAACTTTCTGCTATGTTAGGTGCGCGTTTGTCCTGTACTGACTTGTCACGTTGTGTTTTGGTACTGTACTAGAGTTAAGGATTTGCATAACGATCACTTCAAAAGTCGTGCTTAAGCTTTTATTTTAAAAAAACCACCTTGTCATTCCACATCAGTGTCGCTCTGTTGAAACGATCCTCTTCAAGCAATGCATGTCTGACCTTGAGTTTGGCAGCAAACCGTAGAGTTGATGCCGCAGGCCTTTTGAAACAGAATTTGAAGTATTTTAAAAGATTCTGAAAAGTGTTCTGTGTCACAAGTGCAGTTTTATGGTTAATTTAATTTGAAAGATGAAGTGGGCATTCCAGCTTTTTCCAAATCTCTTATTGTA
Source organism: Struthio camelus (assembly GCF_040807025.1). Lineage (NCBI taxonomy): Eukaryota > Metazoa > Chordata > Aves > Struthioniformes > Struthionidae > Struthio > Struthio camelus. Next base: position 40,739,769 of record NC_090948.1, read on the forward strand.
AACCAAAACAATAGTTGACAGCAGGCCTTATTTTCAGTTGACCGCTGAAACTTTGCAGGGCAATATGATTATGAGAGAGAGTTGAATTCAAATGGCTTTCATAAATTCCAAAGATATTTATTAAGCGCATGCTGAAGTTTAATGAATAGGCTACTTCAAATATTTGCATTTCATGTATTATCATTTGATATTATTTTCTGCCCTGATAACAGCTCCAGAGAAGTGATGAAAAAGTTAATTTAGCGAAAAAGTCACTCTGACCTAATAAAGGGTGAAAAAAAACCATATTAAGCTGTTTGTTCATGTATACACAGTCTTCTCTGTGTGAAATAGATGAATCGGGGCCTCGGGAAGAGAAGTGAAGAGTAATTAATATATAAGATAACAGTTGCTTTAAATGAAAGATCTCTGCTTGTTCAATTGAATGTGCTGTGCGTGGTTATTTGGTAGGTGGCTGAGGGGTCATCAAAGGGATAGAGGTTTGCAGCATTTGTGCAGAACAGCTCTTTCTGCGCATATTGGCAGGCTAGCAAATTTTAGTACAGACATCCTGGCTCATGCTGCTAGTCACAGAAGTGTTTTTGCTATCAGAATCTTTTTCTCTGCTCGGTTCTGAAACTGATACGCGCTTTTCCTTTGGATATATGCAATACAAGATTGCCTGCCTTGACAACTTAAAGGCTGGTTCTAGGAGTCATCTCTTGGCTTCATTAACGCTATTCTCTCTCCTTAGTTTCCTAAAGAGAATGAATCTAGTCTAACAGCGTCCTCTGTCGTTTGGGTTAAAAGTGATAATTAAGACTTGATCCATTGGCAATGCATGAGGCAGCAGCTTAGGCAATCCTTGTGACTGCTGCTCTTCTGAAATCCCCAGTATGGGCAGTACCTCTGTTTCATGGCCTACCTTCACCTGCCACTATTGTACCTGCATTTCAAATTTTGTCAGAAATCACTTCAAACTTGTCAGACCTCGCTCGGCCCGAACCGGTTGAGTACCTCCTCCCCTCTGCAGTTCCGTTCTGCTTGTGCTTACGGAAGGGTCCTCAAGCAGCAGAGTCCCAGCAAGAGGGGGAAACGAGGTTGCAAAGTGCCTGCAGTGACTTCCATCGGGAGAGATCTGCTGCCTCTGATTGAAGCTGTGGATGTTCTTTGGATCAGTTGGACTGTTTTGCAAAATTAAAGCAGACTTTCATAGGCTCTTTTTATAATCTCATCTCCTCACTTCCTCCCTTACGCTATGGCGATGAATGCATTACTTTTACTAGTTTGTAATGGGGAGATTAAGAGGTGAGAATTCACTACATAGGTATAGCAACACTGAATTCAAAATGTGTTCTCAGGTGCTTTGATTGTTCTAAGGCGCTTGGGAATAGGAAAACATACCCGAAATTGCTTGATACTAAGGTGCATTAAGCATCTTTAGCATCACCCTGTTGTTAGAGGGATGGTTTGTCACGCAGTTAGTTGCAGGGGACTTCTCAGCATACGTAGGTCTCTTCTGCTTCGTTCACTAAGAAAATGACCTTTGAAGAATTTCTGCATCTGTTATTCCCTTAGTAAGACATTTATCCAAGAATTCTCCATATCTCTTCCCTGACCTTACAGGGCTGTATTCGTTCTGCAAGCATTTGTCTAATTGCACGTCTTGCTAAAGCCAGACAGTTGTGGATCAGCATGATGCGTGTTAGCTAACGTGATGTTTTAGATGAGGAAAGAACTCGGCATTCATTTTAGAAAGGACTCTGGGACATGGCCGAAAACCTCCTCGATCCTGTTTGTGGAGGTTCACAGTGACAACACTGCAGGTCAGTTAGCTGTGGAAAGTATCAAGAACTGACAAAGGTTTTTTGTTACTTCTTGTCCTTCAGAGTTGGAATTAAGGTAGTAATGGCTCTGGCTCCAAAGATAACCATTTGGCTTGATGTCTTTCAAATGCAATGCACACGCTGAAGGCTTAAGATTGAAATTCCCAACTGGAGTGGGTTTTCTAAAGTAGTATAAACGCTCTAAAGCTTAAATTCCCCTTTGATATACTGTAGAGTCAGCTGAGCTCTTAGGTACACATCAGGAGTACATCTGTGAGTAGAAGTGGTGGTTAAGAAGTGAAGAAAGACATTGCAGATTTGGTACGCTGACTTTCTAGGGAGGGAGCCGCTTTGAACAGAAGGGGCCGTGGCTGTTATGGCAACCAGAACTCTGTGACAGTTGGGCCCGAGTCCAGGATATCTTCATGGTGCAGAGAGAAAACAAGAGCCCAAAGAAGCAGGAAAACTCCTTGCAGAAAAGGAAATGATACCAAGTGAGAGAGACTACAAATATTTAGAGATAACTGTTGGCCAGTGGAAAAAGTAAGGCTGGTGGGGTGTTAGAAAGAGGCTTTTTAAATGTAAGTTGCCTTTCAAAGAGTCAGGACCTAATCCACCAAACTCGTGCTATTATTGTTAAATATAATCCTTTTGGATCCATGTTCTTTCCTGTACACCGCAGTAGGGATTTAATCTAAGATGGCTTTTGTTTCTCTTCTGAAGTGGTAGTATATTAAATAATCTCCCCATTGCCAAGCACCTGTTCGCTTTTTTAGTTACAACGTGCATAATACGAAAAGCTCGTTCAGTACCAATACCCTGGAGGGATCCTGTTTACGCAGGTGATGTGTAAGAGCGTTCTTTAGTGACTTTCCTGCAAACGAAACAGACAGCAGATTTTCTTGATGGCACAGGCTCCTGAAGAAAAAGAGGGGAAATAAAAGTGCCGTGTTAATCCTAGCCCTTGAATGGAAGGGATTGGGGTGAAGGAGAACTCTGATCAGTAGATTTATCAGTAGATAACCAAGTAGATTATCAGTAGATAACCAAGTAGGTTACTTGGACGAGCATCAGGAGAAAATATTCCAGTTTGCAAACGTTAGATTTCTGCTACAGAACAGAAAGGTCTTTTGGCAAGTAGAGGTGTTGCCGCAAACATGGAGACGTTTGCTACTTCAAGTAAGTTTAATACAACGTTGTGGTCAAGAAACTGACTCTCTTTTCTTCTTTTACTCTAGTTGAATGGGTTGCTGCAGTCTCCTTAGCTGCTGGAGCAGCTGCTGTTGGATATCTAGCTTACAGAAAGTTTCTCTCTAAAGACAAATGCTGCAAAGCAATGGTAAATCTCCATATCCAGAAAGATAACCCCAAGGTAGTCCATGCATTTGATATGGAAGATTTGGGAGACAAGGCTGTGTACTGTCGTTGCTGGAGGTCTAAGAAGGTAAGAGAAGAATGAATGCTTTAATTTTGTTGATGTGCATGCATCTTTTAACAAAACCATTCTCAAACTGCTGTGTTTAGAGAAAACTAGCTTCTCTTCACCTAAACTATACTGCAGTGAAATGTAGCCTTGACCTGTGCGCATAGTGTTATGATGGTATTGGGCTTTTAGTCTAACATTTATTGTTATATTGCTGTGTGGCAAAAGGTACCTATTTACAGTACACAAGTACAGTGATGAAATCTTCCCAGTGTTGATGGAGGTAATCTTAAAAACAAACACAAAAAACCCATAGAGTTAAAAACTTCTGAAGGATCTAGAAAGACGGGCTTAATGCATTTGTGCCTTTGCAACTCATAATTGTACGAGTAATTCTAGAGAAAAGCCAGTGAAATAGTGCTGACACACTTTAGACTCTATTTTTGAGAAATTAAGAATCCAGCCCATATCCAGACATGGGATGTAAAGCTGGGTTGCCCAAAATTAGTGGTCAACATAGTATCTAGCCTTTTAGTAACACCATAAGATCAGTTTTAGATCGGAGGTACAGATGTGAGATGTCTGAGGTAACTGAGATCTATATGATGTATGATAGTTCTGGGGCCTGTAATGAGAGAAAGCAGACTGCAAGAGTAGTCTGGTCAGTTTACAACTGCCACGCATTTAAAAGCCACTTCTGAAGCTGAGACGCTAATGTGCGGAGACTGAGATATTGCAAACCTTCAGAGCCAGATAACTGAGACCAACAGCCTTGAAACCTAGTTATCTCTCTGTTAGGGAGCTAAATACTATACTTCTCATGCCTTAGAGACTGGTCTAATCAGGCCACGCTGTGCGTAGTTCTCTGGGTACTGTAACTTACAGTCCTTGCTGTTATCTGATCTGCCTTCGTTACCTGAACGGAAAGAGGGGGGATTGGAAAAAAAAAAATTAACGACACTACTGACAGTCTGACAGCATCATGACTTGATTCTGAAATAGTCCTGTGAGACTGACATGTAATCTAAGCTCTCTCTGAAGTCTAAACTGCAAATGAGATTTTTTTTTTTCCTCTCTATGGCCAGTGTGTACCATGGACTAAATTACATATTTACATATGCATATTTTACATCTTAAGGGATGTATGTGCACGTACATGTAGTGCTGCTGATGACTGTACGGCATGCGGATGTCATGCAATATTCTGTGTATGGCAGCATTGCTTCTAAATCTTGAATGTAAATATCAACTGAGAGTCAAAATCCTAGCATTGGAGCCTAGCCATGAGCTTCGGGGGGGGAAAAAGGGGAGGGGGGAAGCTGTTCTAAGTATCTGCAGTGGTGATATCTGAATTTGGGTTGAAATACTGTAGGCACCGCCTTCAGTGCTTCTGCCAAAAAATGTCCTGATGTGTACCTTGGTTTTTGTACTTTTGGCTTCTTTCTCTAGAAAACGGGAATCGAAATAGCGTCTGGTTTTAGTAGTTGCATTGCGACTCCTGCCATTATTCTAACTATTGTTTGATACTATCTCTTTTCTGAAATACAAATCTTATGAAATACATTTTGGCATATATTGAAGGGGTGTTGTCACTTTAGGAACGTACTGTCCTGCTGAGTTAGGCCTCTGTAATCAAACGCGAAAAGGAAGCAGACAGGGACCACCTTACAATGAGCCTGTTCTTAGAGCTGTAATCTGAAAGGTCTTGTAAAGGCATTAAAGAGCTCAGTGGAAAATTTCAAAGGCATTTGTTTTCTTCTGCTAATGCTTAGTAGAGTTAGGAGTATTTTAATCGGTGTGTTCTGCTTCAAAGGCAGCAGTTTTCAGTATCACTGTCTTCCCCCTGTGCTGATCAGTTGACCTTGTATGGTGGATAGCATGATCTTTAAGATGGTGCGCGTGCTTCTTCTCATGTTCTCGTATTGCCAAGCAGTAATAAAATACAGAGACGTACTTCATTTTCACATGCTTGTCCTCTTTGGTTATAGTTTGCTGGCATTATTTGTTTCTTACAGTACTTGGACCAAGATCCTGTTAAGATTTGTAAGATAACGTTTACATGATGGCACAATTGTAGAATTTGGGCCCTTCCAACGCAGGGAATTACTGTTACTTCAATGGCAATAAGCACCCACTGTGCTTTTGTTAAAGAAAAGCGGTGTATGGGGATCTCTTCTTCATGTACAGGTCAGAAGAAACTTCATCTTGTTTGAGTATGGGAGCACTTCTGATGAGATTTGGCCTGATCTGAGGCACGGAGGCTGTTAATGGAACCCACAGTGTTGTGAACCATAGGATCTTTCTATGTATATGGACAGCGTACTCTAGCTGGCTTTGCACGGTGTTCCTCCTGTACCAGGAATAACAAAATAGTTCTATGCTAGTTGGACTATACCAACATAGCTCTTAAAAAATGAGCAGGGTTATTTTCAGTTGTTTCCAAAATAGGATAATGTAAAGGCTGTTTTTAACTTTGTGCTGGCTAAATTTCTAATGTTTACTTCACGTTTTGTAGAGTGCATGTGTTTAAAAACAAACCAACCAACCAACCACATAGCATCTTCAGATAAGTCTGTCTTGGGATGCCATTTTCTGTCTGCTGAAGTAGGTGGTAGGTAGTTCTTTAAATGATCCTTTCCTCTTCAGTATTGTGCTCTACAGGGACTTCATAGCTGCGCTTGTCACATTTCGTGGGAAAACTCAGTGGTCAAAGTTACCAATATAGAGGCAAGAGTTTTGTCTTGAATAATAATTAGTGTAAAGTTAGAACACTTTTTTTTTTTTTCTTTAACACTCTTCTGCACTTTTCTGCCTGTGATCTGGGAAAATTTGTTCTTAATTTGCTTTTTGCAGTGACCTGCAATCTCTGTGTCTTCCGGAGCAGTATTGCAGTATTTGTCCCTATTGCACGGGTTGAAGAATACTGCTGCAGAACATAAGGAACAGTGATAGAGAATCTGAACTTGTTCAGCGTCAAGGGAAGCAAGCTGAGCTTTCTGGAGCATCAGTGCCCGTTTATTTCCCTTGAGCCATACAATGCTTTGACTACTATTGCTAGCCTGCTTTATCTTAAGTGAGCATGAACATGTCGTCTCAGTCTGAGGATCCATCTAATTCCCTGACTGGTCTTGAAGGTGACCAAGAGGGATGCTTTGGAAAAGGGTTGGGAACGCTTTTTTTCCAAGAGAAATTGAAGTCGTGTCCCAGCCTCAGAAGGCTAGTGGTTCAGTGACCAGTTGAGGCAGGGGATGCGTTAAGGGTAGTCCAAGTTGGTAGCTATTCGAGATGCCTCAATGCTGTCTGAAGCCTATGAATTTCACCGTTTTTGTCACTTGCAAACTTCAAGCGAGGATGTTGGTATAGTTGGACCTTTGGCCAGCCTCCTTGGAGCAGTGAAATGTTACGTGTCTGACAGAAGCTGGGTTGGAGTTCAATAAAGAATGACGGACTGTGGTGTTGCAAGGAAAAATAACTGGTCCAGAAATGTCTGGGGTGGAAGCTGATCAGTGTCCCATGAGCATATGTTCTTGTTGTTTGCTCTCATTTTTGCAAAGTACCTGTCGGTGCCTAGTCAATGAGTCGCAAATGACTGGTTTGATGATCAAGTTCCTGCATGATTCAGCATACCTGAGTATTCTCCAAATTCAGGGAGTTCTTTATTTGGAAACCTCACCTGCCATTCATAGCATGGTTTTCAACATTTTTTAACTGTGAAAAACAGACCTGCCTGCCTTGTCCCCCAGTAATAAATGAAGAAATAAAAATCCTACGCAACAAGGCATGTGACTTCAAAACTCTGCTTTTTTTTTTTTTTTACAAGTATGTTGTTTTAATGCTATTGTTTTCATGCAGTATTTTGAAATCTTTTATTCTAACAATGCATGGCTGTTAGGATGTTAATGTTATTCAAGGGGCTAGGACCGAGCTGTGAACGCTGGGATCAAAGCAGTGTTGAAGATGATTTGATCGTGACTGTAATGTGAAGGGGATATTGCTGTTGTAAAGGCCTAAGCTGAATAATGCCCAAGTTTGACCATTACAAGTACTTCTAAGCAGACAAAATAGAAACGGACTGCGAAATACTGGTGTGTGACTTCTGTGCTGATCTTCAGAGTTCCACCTCCAATATAGGCTTAGCCTTGGAAACCCATCCTCGAGAAGGGATGGGGTTTGACCTAGTTCTTGTTGCTTCACAGAATGTTCTTTGGCTCTTGCAGATGAAAACAGCTGCCCAGGAGCAGAGCAGTTGTGAGCAGTCCAGGACCTGAGCAGTTATTACTGGCTAAAGGAGAGTCCCTCTGGGTCTTGCTCTGACCAGGCTGTTCTAGTTTTTTATGGAACAAACACTTCTTCAAATTACTTCCTCAGTGCTAGCCTTAAAAGCCCCTAACGAATAACCCTGTCAGCTGGAGGTGTGGTTTACTTTCATTAGCAGGTCAAAATCCTAATGTAGAATCCAGCTTGCGCAAGGGGACCTTTGTGTCAGTGAGATAAGCTAGCTGTGTCAGGATGAAGTAAAGAAGGCTTGCCAGTGTAGCTGTCTGCGTGCAGAACTAATCTTTTGGCATCCTACCTTAATAAGAAATGACCTAAGGAAGCAGTCCTCTTCTCTTCACATGCTAGAGAAAACCAGGAAAAAAATCAGCTCAGGAACTCGACTCTTCCTCTCCCCACCTACCTTCTGTAACTACATTCAACTCTGTGACTTTTGCCCAGGAAATGGGAGTGTGGGGCGAGGTTGAGAGTTAGATACTCCAAGTAGGTTACAGTTGAAGGCCAGCTTGGGCTTCATTTTCCTAGTGGTGGCTTGAGGCTAGAACACCAAGCTGAGTTCCTCCTTTTTAATAACAAGCCCCTCATCTGCTGTGCTCATGTGAGCTAAACTAGCGATTCAGCCAAAATTCAGGGAGACCTAAAACACCAGTGCAAAATTTGTGATCAGTGGTCACAGTGGATTTTGAGAAGATACTCATAAGAACATTCGGCCTTGGTTCTTGATTATGACTCTGGGTATACTTAAGATGTATTTTATTTTTTCTCTTTTCAGTTCCCCCTGTGTGATGGCTCTCACACAAAGCACAATGACGAAACTGGTGACAATGTTGGACCTCTGATCATCAAGAGGAAGGAGGCGTAGAGTGGACAGTGGAAGCTGCAAAATGAATGTCTGACAAATCCTCTGCTCACTTGTAATTGGGGGGAAAAACACTTCTTTGTCATGTCACTGAAGACTTCCCAGTGTAGTATATACATCAGACTTCAGCATGTGTGGTTTTTCTGGTGTGTGTCTTGTTTTAATCACTACAATGTATAATTTACTAAATAGTCATGGTTTAAATTTTTTTGTCCTGTAAAGTGTGTGTACCTTTTCATTAAATAAGAAACTGAAATGACGGATAGAATGTACTTCAGCCGATGTGCAGAAAATAATATATTAAATTATTTTCAAATACCTGTGTACTGCTTTGAGGCAATTCAGTAGCAAGTATATTCAGAAGGTAGATCTTGATATTGAGAGGCTTGAAAGTCACAGGTGCAGGTAGACTTCTACTGAAAAGACGACAGCAGGAAAGAAATCATGGTGCCAAAATGCAGCTTAACTTCTGATTACACTGCGTTTTCTGCATGTGTCAAGTTTCTTCTGTCAGGCTACAGTTCAGTGTTGCTTCTGTAAAAGAACAAATTTAAAACAGTTAACTATGAACAGACCAACATAAAAAGCTTATGGCAAGATGGGGCTAAAGGGCAACTTTACCTTTGATCTTACAGCAGTGTTGAAACTTGACCCTACTACCTACCATATGGTATCAAGAACATATTAGTCAAACTGTGGAACTGTATGTAGAGTAGGATTAAGAAGATGGTGTCTGGGAGAGCTTTCTTAATATATAGGGGGAATGATACAAAGTGCTGAAGGAGTAGTGGGCAGCCTGTGGCAGGGTTGTGTTTGCTACTAGAAACCCTTAGTTTCACTTGCAGTCCCTAGCAGTGGAACTAACTTCCCCAGGACGCTTCTCCGGGGAGGCTAGGCTGCATCAATCCAAAAGTGAAATAAAAACGGAAAAAACCCAACCGCCATTACTGTCTGCTTCATCTTCACTCTGGCTGGTTCCGGAGGACCCCTCCCTCTGCACAGAGAAGAGGCGCACCCTTCTTACTGAGTGGCCTTAGGCTCTACGTGTCTTAAATAGTTCCTGCCTCCCTGGGCTAACTGTTGATCAGCTCATCTTACCAAAAGAACCAAAATGGACAAGGAAAGGGGAAAAGGAGGGATGAGACAAGGAGAGCTCTCATCCTCCATTTGCATGGCACTTGTCTGCCTCGCTTAACACTGCCACGCGTACTGCAAAAATGAGATGGCCGTAACATTGGTTTCCTTACATACCTTTGATTTATCAACATACAAACAGCTACGAAGCAAAATCCAAAGAGTAGGGTGGCAGAGAGCAGTTGCATATTAAATCCAGTCCACTAGTGTAATTGCACCTTATGTAAGACTGAGCTTTCAGTGTCCAGGGAGAGGGAGACTACCTCAGAGCTAGAGGAGAGGCCTTTCAATAAGCTGAACCCTTAAAGGTCCTTCCAGATGACAGGGGTACTAGAGGATTTTTTTTTTCCCCAAGGTGAGAGTTGGTATGACTGGTTGAGATTGAATAAAGTGTTTTGCATGTTCTCCTAGACGTGGGATGTTTAGAGGCTGAGGTCGTAGCTGGCTGGTCTGAACTTTGGTAAAAGGCACAGAAAGTAGGGGAAAGTAGGTTTGCAGCTGAAATGTTGGGGGGGGGGGCAACTACTGTTTATGGGAGACCTCTGCTAGAAAGAAGTTGCAAACAAATATATTTAGTTTCTATCTTCTCTTCCTGTCTTGACTGTAAAGGTACTTGATATTTTTTACTTGGCCAAGTAGTGATATGTATGGAAAGTTGTTTTAACCTTAAATTATCAAATAAGTTGGTTTTATCCAAAACAAGTTATTTCTGTATTACTAGAATATGACACTGGATGTTTCTGTATTTTTGTCAAATACACTCTTGAGCTCATCTTAACCTTGAGGTTGTAATGTCTCTGTTATCTTGTGGGTGTGCTGTTCCATTCAAAGGAGACTTACACTGCAAGTAGTGTTGTACCCCAATACTGCTGTAATCCATAAACCTGTGTTTGGGTTAGGTTTTCCTTCTGAGACTTCTGTTCCTGTTAGTAAAGTCTGGCTGCTGTTGAAGGAATAAAAGTGCATTGCAACTTGCATATATGTTCTAACAGTTGAAATCCTGAAGTTTCAGTTGAGTCTCCCAAGTCATAAACCTGTTTCCTGGAATTCACCAGTAAAACATTTCCTGCTGTTTGAAGGTGAGCAAAGTGGCTTCCATGAGAAGCTCTTGTTCCTGGGAGGCGAAGATCCAGAGGCACTCTCTGCCATTTACATCTTCTTTGTTTTGGAGAAGCGTCACATTTATAAACGTTGATGTGAAGCAGTTAAATTGAGTTTTGATTCAAGTGCAGTTTTCTGTACTGTACCTAAAGTTCCTGTTACTCTCATATGTGAGCTGTTTGAACATGATAATGAAAAAAATACTTGGGTTTGAGCAAACAAACTTGCCAAAAATCTCGATGAGCACCACAGAGAACACTTCTCTTTTTTCTCTTAATTACCATAACCTTCTGATGGTCTGAGTGCTTGCCTGCTGCAGTGTTTTCTGAAATCTTTGCTCTTCAGTGCTTTCCTCAAATAATCACAAGAATAACAAGTGAATTGGTTAGATCTTTGTCAAGTTTTAACCATCAAGAAATTCTTCTGCAAATGTACAGTTTTCACACTGGATTGAAACTCCTACCTGAAAATGTGGTATAAATCCTTCATAGCTGTAGCACTGAAGGATACCTGTCCCAGAGCAAAACTATATTTCTATTCTACACGATTATTTTTCAACGTGTTCACCTTCCTAATAAATATTTCCAGATTAAACTCCCGATTCTGCAATAATTGAGTCTGACTCATCAGAATAGTTTGAATGTCAAACACTCAAGTGTATCTAGGATCAGGATTCTTGAGACAACTGTAAATTATAAGGCATTTTCTGTAAGTTCAGTTCAAACGTTAACCTAATGGATAATTTCCAATAGTGGAGGCCAGCATTGCAATAACACACTCTTCCACTAGGAGGAAACAAACTATGCAATTGAAATTTCCTGATATAGAGAAGTTTGTTTTTTCTTTTTTTATATGTATGTTCTTTTATATGTATATATATATTTCAGAAACATTGTCACCTATCTGAGGCAAGGCACGTACAAGTTCTGTAAAGTGCTGGGATTAAGCAGTTTTTCATATAAGGAAGCTCATGCGTTTTGAGTCTAGGAGTTGGTGTATCACTGGTTCCCTGAGAGCAGAGCGGACCACAGGCCCTGCTAAAATTTCCGGCATATCTAAGCAATTTGGACCTTGTTTGGGTGTTACTGGAGCAGCCGGCAAGTTGGGGGGGGTCTGTGAAACTCATTTTACACAATTGCACAGCAGTTTGAGATTTTCCTGTAAGTGTAATCCAGCTGAATGTGAGTTGCTGATGTATCATTGTCAGTCACTCCAATAATAGCAGCATGTTTTTTAATGGCGGGAAGTATAATGTAGGCATGAAACTAAACAGAATCACAGAATGGTTTAGGTTGGATGGGACCTCTGGAGATCATCTAGTCCAACCTCCCTGCTCAAGCAGGGTCACCTAGAGCATATTGCCCAGGATCACATCCAGGCGGGTTTTGAATCTCTCCAGGGAAGGAGACTCCACCACCTCTCTGGGCAACCTGTTCCAATGCTCTGTCACCCTCACAGGGAAGAAGTTTTTTCTCAGGTTCAGATGGAACTTCCTGTGGTTCAGTTTCTGCCCGTTGCCTCTTGTCCTGTTGCTGGGCACCACGGAGAAGAGGCTGGCCTCATCCTCTTGACACTCCCCCTGCAGATACTTGTACACGTTGATGAGATCGCCTCTCAATCTTCTCTTCTCCAGGCTGAACAGGCCCAGCTCTTGCAGTCTTTCTTCCTAGGAGAGGTGCTCCAGCCCTCTAATCATCTTGGTAGCCCTCCGCTGGACTCTCTCCAGGAGTGCCATGTCTCTCTTGTACTGGGGAGCCCAGAACTGGACACAGGACTCCAGGTATTCATTGGAATAAACATTCATATTGGAAAAAAATGTTTTTGTCGGCTGGCTCCTCTTCACGTATCTTGAACGTGGAAGCTTCTTAAATTTGGCATTTGTTCCGATTCCTAAAACTTTTCAATGTCGATGGCAGCTCCTCCGGGTGCTGGCTGGGTTTGCTGGAGCGGTGTGATCCGTCTGTACCACGTGTGTGCAGAGGGGGGGATGCCCTGGCGTGGCTACCAGCACACTGAGTTTACCAAGGCTTGGTAGTACTTGGTGTCTTCCTCATGCAGGATTACTTCCAGGCCTGCCTGAAGCTGTGAAGAATGCAGAGGGGAGCGTACGAGGAAAACGTGTGACGAACAGAACCAAGAAGAAGGGAAAAGAGGAGAAATGATGAAATGACAGATGGGAGGCGAGCATAAGCCGGAGGAGAAAATTTAACTGTGTAGCAGTGCTAGGTGGTTGCAAGAAGGCTTACGTCCAAGTACAGAAAATTACATGTTTTACCTTTGTAAATACCTTTGTATAGAATGAAGCATAAGTTATACCAAGTGGCTTTTCATTAGCTGCTGCAACTAGACAGTTTTGTTATCCAAAAAATTATAATTACCAGGTTAAAGCCTAAGAGGTTATGTTCCTTGAGCGAACATCTGTTATAGTTTATACGCTCTTTTTTCTCCTGTGCTGTGTGTGAAATCCCGTAGTACTGGATGTATATATATGTATATGTATATAGCAATGTATACTTATGCCTTGGGTCCTCCTGCCCCTCCAGAATGTTGATGGTTTCAGTGGTCAACATTTCTTATCAGGAGCTTGTGCATGGTCAATATTGCCTCTGCTGCAGTATATTCAGCTGTAGGAACCGATGCAAGAACGGCTGGGTGCGCTGCAGGAAGTGGCTGTGTGGTCTGCAGGATTTGCTTTACGGACATTGCAAAGAAGATGCTGTTCTGCTAGAAAAGCATTATGTCTGGTGAGCCGGAGAACAAGTGGATCTGAAGCATTTTAAGGGACAGCAAAAAAGCTGGTGGTACTTGTTAGCATAAACCTAGAGTCCTAGTACGTTAGCCAAAAGCTAACTCCAGTAATTTGTTTACCTAATGTCTCCCTGCTCTTCTGCTAACGTAGGAGCTTATTTCCTGTACTAAACTATCATATGTCTTGTGGTTAGTTATGAACTAGCTGTTCCATTCGAAAAAAGAGTTTTATTTCAGCAGAAAGTCATTCTTTTGTAATTCTTACTCAATTCAGAAGAACTTTGCAATCTGCCAGTGAGACATCCTCTTGCAGTGCCACGCAGTCTGCACTAAATAAATGTATGCATCACATTTTCTTGATGTTATTAGTATTTACGTTTTTGTCAGACTGAGTGAGGTAAGATTGTTTTTCAGCGAAAGAGAAAAGCAGTGATGCAGAATTAAGCATATTTTTGCCTAATGCATTTCATTATTGGTGCATTTCCCACGGCTAGCACTGCCTGCCTCTTCTTCACAGCTGCAGTCCCTTTCAGTTTCTCTTTGAGTGCAATTTTAGGCCCAGAGATGAGAAACGTATACAGGACTCTTTCCTGTAGGTTCTGCTTTCAGTGAAAACTTATAACATCACACTTCATGGAGAAAAAAATCATTATTTATAATTTCTTGTGCCATCACAGATTAGCTTGTTTTATTTTCGGAGAGGTTTCCAGATAAAATTAGTGAACTCCCATGTACCGAGGCGCGAGGGTGGAAGGAGTGAGTGAAAGATACATTTACACCTCGCCTCATTTCTATATGTATAAACCTGACTATAGCGAATAGCAGCGAAAAGGAAATGGTCAGTGTTTACCTACTGCAATTACTCATGCTTCTGTATTTCCTTTAATCCCTTCAAGGTCCACTGCATGCAGAGGAAGGGGTGCGTGGGGCAGCAGGCACAGGCTGGCACCGAGGTGGACGCCCGGGAGCAGCTCGCCTTCCCGGCTGCCAGGAAGTGGCCGCAGGAGTCCTCGTGGAGCGACGCTGTCGGGCACGGCACTTCTGCTTTTCTCCTGCGGTGCTAGGGAGGACTCGCTCCTCGGTTGTTTTTCTGTGAAAGAGTTGACCGAGCTGTATTATTTCTCTACCGCATCAGCGTCTCCCTGGGAAAATTCGCTGTTGCCTGTGTGGGGAACTGAAGACAGGTGCTGACCTTTGTAACCATCATAATCTCTGGGGTTGGACACTGACAGATGCATTTTTCACTGACAGTGATTGACAGATGCATTTTTGGGAGGAAGGGACGCTTGGGAAGGAGAAACAGCTTTCCTGACCAGTCTCGTTATTTCACAAATGATGTTGCTGAACTGTTACCGCTGCCTTCCCTATCTTAACCAATTAAGAAACAGAGACGGATTGTTTCGCGAGCGCTGGGCCTAGCGAAACCTGATTTTTTACAGATTCATACTCTGCGTTCCTTTCACTCACCCGACTCCAATAACCCAGACTGTTCCCGGCTCCATATTCCCTGTGACCTGGCCGTTCCCCTGGTACTTTCGCTTCCCCAGTTACCAACTAAGATGCAAATGCAGGGCTCCTAATGGCACTCCTGCTAAGAGTCATCCCCTATAGGAGCCTCACAGGAATCCTTATCGTGACCTGAGACTGGTGGATACTGCGGCAAAAGTGCCTACTGCTATTTGCAGTTAAACTAATTTTAAGAAGGAAAGAAACGAGGAAAAGAAGCAAGCAGTAACTGCAGGAGGAGAAATAGAGCGGATACATGCCCTAGCGAAAAGCAGTTTTAAGAAACGTCTCCTACTCAGGCAGCGAGCTGTGGGGTCCTGTGAACGAACACAGGGCTTTTCTGTACCTTCCCCTACCCGCGGGAGGGAAAAGTCAGATTACAGATCCTTTTTCCAGTTTTGCTCTGGAGCCAGACCAGGTGTGCTGGCCTTAAATCCAAGTCAAACACCTGCAGAGCTGTATAAACTTTTTTTTTCCTCCAGACAAGTGTTGCATCACTTTAAAGTCCTTATCCACCTTAAAGGTTTTATACTATCTACATATTTGAAGGTGCAACTGGTTGTCGTCCAAGCGATACAAGGCAGAGAAAATAAACCTGTTTGTTTGCCAAAGCGGGGCCGGCAAACCTCGGCAGGTCAAGATCCTGATACCAAACTCTGAAAAGGATGTTGGAGAGAAGGTATTTTTCCGGTTACTGAGAAACGACGAAGGGGGAACGTCATCCACTTACCAACGCGTGAATCGATCGTGCCGGGCTCGGAGGAACGTTAAAAAAACAAGAGGAAAACACTGAGGCCGCAGTAAAAAAATATACGTATCGCCAAAACATTTTCAACGGAGGCGCTTGTTACCATAACGCACAGCTCACGCGTAACCCTACAGCAAGACACGCGACAGCGCGCGCTGAGGGACAGCGGCCACGGCAGCTGGAAGCCCCGCGGGAAAGGGAGACGTCTGCCAGATAAATCGGTGGGGGAAACGCGCAAAGGCGGCGGTTCGTGGAGGAGGCGCCTGAGGGCAGGTGCAGAGCCCGCGGCAGCGCCACTCCTCGCCGTCGCCAGCGGCCGCCGGCGGGAAAAGGCGGTTTGAGGCGGTTTGAGGCGGTGCGAACCGCCCCGCCGCGTCCGTTAACGGCAGCGCCACCGCGGGGCGGCGCGGCGCGACTCCGGAGGCGTGAGAGGCGGAGCCTCATCCCGGGCGGGGAGGTATCGCGGCGCCGCAGCCAGTCGCTGCCTCAGTGCCGGCGGAGGGCGGCGCGGCGCGGGCCGGCGCGGGGCTGATGGAGCCGGGGGCCCTCGCCGCCCGCGCCCCGGCGCGCAGCGCCCGCTGAAGCCCAGCCGCCGCCGCCGCCTCCCCAGAGGCGCGGGAAATGGCCACGGAGCCGCCGCGGCGAGCGCCGCCGCCGCCGCCCCCGGCCGGGCGGCCCGAGGGCGGGCGCGGGCGCTGCGCGGGCGGCGAGGCGGCGGCGGCGGCAGAGGAGGAGGCCGCGGCCCAGCCGGCGCTCGGCGTCGCCCCGGGCCCCGCGGTGGCGGCGGCCGGCCGGCGGTGGGGGCTCAACGGCTGCGTCCCGCTGTCGCACCAGGTGGCCGGGCACATGTACGGCAAGGATAAAGGCGGTGAGCGGCGGCGGGGCCGGGGCGGCGGGTGGCAGGTGGCGGCGGCCGTTGCCGGCCCTCAGCCGGGGGGGAAGCGTCGCCCTCCCCCCCCCCCCCCCCCCCCCGCGTTTATTTCATTTTTTTTAACCTCACGTATTTATTATTATTATTATTTTGACCGGTTTCGATGCCATGAAGTGGATCTCTTGAGTTGTTCTCCCTCTGCTAGTGGGAAGTCGCCCCTGGGAGCTCTGCTGTGGGGCAGAAATGCACCTTCAGCGCAGTTATTTTGGGGTTAGAAATCAGGTGTTCGTGTGTGCGGGAAACCTGCCGGTCAGCTGAGCCCGCCTGTGGCCGGAGAAGTTAAATGACGTCCCTTTTGCTTTAACCACACGTTCGAGTGATGCTCAGTTGAGTTAAGACAGACGGACAGTGTCCCTTTCTGCAAGGTGCTCGTGGCTATTTCGGAGAATAGGTAACTGGAAACTTCCTGTTGTTTATTACAGCTGCAGGTAGAAATAATTCCCAAAGCGCAATGCCAGACCGCTCCTGTTAGCGTGAGGTGTCCGTCTGGACTAATTCTGCTAAATAAAAGTTATGTAAGATACTGCATTACTAGATAGTACGGTCCACCTTGCAGGCTGTAGTAAAGCTGCTCGTCTGTCTCTCAGTATCTCTTTTTTTAAGGAAAGAATGCCTTCAGAAGGGAATTTCCTGCTATCTCCTAGTGCTGATCTCTGTACCTTCGTAGGAAAAGCTGAGAGCTTAATCGCCTGAAGGAAGACTTATTCCCCCTATCGTGGGCTGGAGGGGCTGGCGAAGCTTCACGCGTAGCGTGTGTATCATGAGTCAAAATACAGCGGTGTCATTGCTGCTAAATATCTTCTCTGTGTTTGTGTGGCTATTGGGTAAATCTGGGTAAGTCCTTCTGCACATGACTCCCTCATTCAGTCTTAGGCACAGTGGATGGAATCTACTTAAAACACTGTGTAGTAAGAGAAAGCGCTTCATGGTTTAATAGAGACTTCTTGGTGCTGTCTGGCAATGGGGGGAAAAAAAACAAACGGATATCTCTTTTTCAAGAGTGTGCGGTGATGCATGCTTACGTGAGGAAGAAGGGAACGTGTCCCTGATCTGAAGGCAGCACCTGAGCTCCCTGCTGGCGCTGGGGAGCTGTAATCTGGCGAGAGCATTGATAAACACGTTTGCCTCGCGTGTTCAGGACAGAGGAGGGCTGGTCTGTCTGCAGGCGGTCGGCTAACAGCAGGCTGAAATAATTCATCGTTTCAGTTTCATGAACGTGACTAGCTGGTCAATGGCGTCTTTAAGCAGGGCTTATGTAGTTTAACTTTTTATCTGACACCTTAAAAAGTGGGGAATTTAGGTAACGCATATCTTTAGGTTATTAGTGTGCCGTTAAACCCTACGCTTCATCTAAAATGTTTATCTGCGTTTTAAGGCTAAAAATGTCAGCAGAATATTAGTAAGCGATTTACCAGCTTGCAAAAAATTTTGGCAAATGTGTGTGTGAATTTAGAAGAAACGGGATGGCTCCTTAGTTGCTTGTTTATTTGGTGGTAAGAGTAAGTCCAAAACAATGGAAGATAAACAATCTAATAGTAGTAACGCAGATCTTGAGGGTCTACCTTTTTTGAAGTATGTCTCTGCTAGCTCTGAATTTTTATTTCAATTCCAGGTAGAGGTTCGAGATCGGGTACTTCTAAGGAAGGTTCCTTTTTATGTAGGTAGTGATCAATGCCAAAGCAAACTACCCAAGTACAGAGCTGACATTGCCATGTGGTATTTTTCACTCTTCCAGAACACTGGAGTTGGTAAAACTCATGCCTTTGAGAAAAGTGTGAGGTATGCATCTATTCAACTTCTAAGTGTGCCCTTTGAGAATAGCTGTAATGAATATGTGCTGTCACGCTGCCTTTGAACTCTATTGATCGGGGACTGCCTTTGCTGAATAAGCCAGGGGCAAGCGCTGACTGAACTTCATAATCTCTTCAACTGTTAGTAAGTGAAATTACAGTGTTAATGGCATTGTGAGCTTGTAACCTATAGCCCATATTCATCTCATGTCTTGCTGCTGATAATCTCCATAGCAAGGTAATTCTTGTCCCCTGCCTGTGATGCAGCCTGCGCAATTAAATGCTGAAGGAGGTGTATTGGCGCTCTAGAGCTGTACATCTACCTCTTTGCTAATGTATAACATGGGTGGTGTTAATGAAAAAGCTTATCTTCGTTCAGGAAGAGTTCCGAGTTTTACACGTCAATTTGCGTTGCGTTTGCCTTAGCTCTGTGTGGTGTTGATAATGACGCTGCTGTGGGTGAAGCTCAAGTGGGTTAGATAAAGCTAGGTCCACTAGTTCTAAGGAGCAAGACCAAAGTTTTCCTGCAGAGGTATCTCCACTATTGATTTCTTCAGCTGAGAAATTCTGTGTTTTGCCTTTGGGAGAAGCGTGAGCACCACAGAGCAGCTTTGCTCTTCATTTACATTTGTAACTGAATCTTCTTGTCTTATTTCTTTTCAGATGTTGTTTGTAGGAGTACAGGCAGTTGAGATCCTAAACGTACAGGGTCATGTATAATTCTGCGATGCTTCTCCCTGTGCTATCTTTGTTAAGAAGATAGTGGCCAGATGTGTGGATATAAGTAGTTGCTAATAGCACGGGTAAGAAATACCACAGGCAGTCTGTGTGCCAGAACCTATGATAATTTTAAGCACGTATGAGGAGACTGGTTTGTCTTCTGCCTTCTCCGTTGCCTTTGCAGCTTTTTCCCACAGTAGCCTGCCTTTCCGCTATTTCCAGTTTTGTCTTTTTCCTATCCCATTAAACCTTTAGCACTTTAGAAGCCTAAAACATAGTAAAATGGTGGGAAAGAAGAATAGACAATTCTTTGTCTAGATGTCTCTGCTGCTATGTATATAGCATGGCAAATGTAACTTACTGCAGGATGCACACAGCTGTTGTTATTTATCTGAGCTGTTTGCTGATAGAAGTGCTGAGCCTTCCTTACTCTGCCAAGCTTCCTCCTTCATGTTGCTGCTGCCCTCTGCTAGACTTCCCTTCTCTCCCCATGTACAGACGCGCAGAAGACTTGGAGGTATCCAGAGCTTGTATTTTTTTGACTTTTTTTTTTTTGTGGTTAAAGTACACCTTAATGATGGAATATGCCACCTTTTGGAGCCTCTTGCAGCTGAGTGTGGTGCGGTTTCCCTGTGTCCTGAAACTGCTGGAGGTCCCTGGATGGTTAGTGGGATTCTGTAGCAAGGGTACCGTTGTCTTTTAGTGCTACTCTGTGGTGCAAATCACAAAACTTCAGACTTGGACTTCCAACTGAGAAGGCTGAGGCAACCGCACACGTTCTGGTCGGTCCCTGTGAAGTGCTCTCAGAGAACAGAGGATCTTTTCCAAAGTAAATGTTCGGCGTGTTTGTGCAAAACAGGTTTTGTGTCTGGTTAACTGAAGCATGCACGTTGACTGTGAATGTGAAGAAAAGTGTGTATATCTATGTTACTTCTTGCTGTAGCTTTGTGAGCTCCAGCATGCTAGCAAGCTTTGCACGCAGAGCCAAAGAAAAGCTTTTTAGGACGTTTCAGTGCAGTTCTACTGCTTGCTCAGAAATGTTAAACTGCTTATTCATTTATTAAAATGATAGTCCCTCTCCTCATACTTACCGAAAGACCCCAGCACCCCTTAAACAAAACCATGACTGCAAATGATGCTATTTCTTGCTGTTTTAGATAGGAGAGAAGGTTGTGGAGTTTGTCTCTATGATGGGTGCTGAAGTATGAGAACCTTTGGTTTCCAGGCCTGTCTCGGTTGCGTTTAGAGTAGACGGTCTATCCTGTCAAGAATCCCAGAGGATGAAGGAACTTTAGGCAATATCAGGTTATACTAAACTCTTCAAGTAATAAACTTTATCATCCGTCATGATCCGAAGTGCAGTGCTTTGGAGGCGAGTTACTTATTGTAACTCGCCTCCAAAGTCCAAGCTTCTCTTCATCAATTCAGTAGTATATAGATTCTACCTCTGGGAATATTTGCCTGGTATTTCTGCCTTGTAGGTTACCTGCTTGTCTCATCAAGGCTAGTATGCTGTCATTAAGGAGTGTGTGGTTTTTAAAACCTCTTTTAATGTTGTGATTGTTAATAATTCAAGTTTAAAACACTTGTCATTCAAATACTTTGTGCACTCTGTTAAGTGGTTTCCACCACGTGTGAAAAAAGGTACTAAAAATAAAGCTGTTGTGTCTTGAAGATGATGTGGTAGTCTGTGCATTGTTGTGCAGCAGTTTTTTCTAGTTCTGGAAAGTGTAACTCCAGCCTTAGCAGGCAACTTGACTTGAGAGTTGTTATTCGCAAATCTTTTAAAAACACGCTTTCTTCACTGGCGCAGCCAACTTATGAAACAACTTTTCGAAGCCTGGTGTTTGTTTTAAAATAAATAACGTAGGCCCTAAAGACTTTGTTTAGTTTCCAGGGCTGCACAGCAGAACCCATTCAGAGATAATGCTTTCAAAAAGGTGAAAACTCAGTTGTTGCTGGAACTGCTAATGCTTTTGGAGGCACAAAGTTCCTGGCTTTGTTTACAGTGTCTTGTAACCACTCCTCAAGCTGTAAGCTGAAGATGGAACTTACTTCAGATATATCTGACTCTGTTTCCCTCCCTTCTACACAAAATAATTTGCTGATGAACAGCTATGAGTACATCCTGAAGTGGATTCCCAGCCCTGTAACTGATGGTCTCGAATTCTATCCTCTTAGCATGAAAAGGTAGTAGAGAGGGCTGAATCTCTTGAAAAGCTTGCTATCGTTTTGAGCCCGTCTTAGAGTACATATCACAAAGATGCAGTTACTTTTCTCCATTCTTGCCCATGTCCATCTCTTGAGTGCCCTGTAATAGAATTCAGTTGTGAGTACTTCACGCAGCTACTCAGCAATATTGTTAACTACGGGGTCGTTTAGGCTGATTATTATGATTTGGGGGTGCGGTGGGGTGCAGGCACAAAGGTGGCTGCCTGGCTGAGATGAAATCTTATGTTGCGTTATAGGTGATAGAATAGTAGCTTCTGATTATCATGGAGCATTATAGAAGTACTTTAGTAATAAAGAAGTGCTCCTTCTATGCCGGTAGCGTAGAAATGCATTCACAGGCCATATCTGTTTGTTTTCGCTAATGTTAAATGTGTAAAGCGTGGTGCTAACTCTTTTTAACTTAAGCCTCTTAATGTTATTGGAAAAAACAATTTGTTATCAGCTGTTTAAAAAGGAAGCGTCTGTAATCTTCCATAGAGTGTTCTTTGGGTGGAACTTGTAATGTCACTCTGAGTATTGTGTTGGCCTTGACCAGAACTAGACTCCAGCTCGTCTTGTGGGTAGAGAAAGAATGCGAGCGAATCTTGTCCAAGGGTTTTGTGCGAGAGCTGCTGATTTCTGTTATGTGTGTAGTGGGAACAGTAGAACTGAGCAAATGGGCTGTCCCTGATGTGTATTTGTTACTTCTGAAAAATACAAGCTGCATCTCTTAAAAGTAAGCCCTGAACCAAATGCTTCTCTTCTAGGTATATTGCAGCATCCAGATGGGACAGTCTTGAAGCAGTTGCAGCCACCGCCCCGAGGTCCCCGGGAGCAGGAGTTCTACAACAAGGTGAGAGTCCTGTTGTGTGGAGGAACTCGCTCCACTGAAGGTGGAAAGATGGGTATGATTCACGTAGAAGTACATCCTTCCTGGTTTTTGGGGGGAAAATGTAACCTAAATATGTGAATGGTGTTCTTTAGCAGCATTGCCATGGCATCTCTGTGCTCTATAGCACTTTTTCCTCTTGGAATATCTGTCCCCGCTTTACTAACAACTTTTAAGCTTGCTTATTTGCTCAAGGGGCAATAGGGTGTTCACAACGTTTAAGATTTTATGGAAAAGTCTTGCATTATTTCCTTCTACTACTGAAGGCTGCTTACGTGGGTTCTCATTGTTTTTTTGCCTCATGTTAAGTGTGTCAGAATTGATTGTCTAAAACATAGCAAGTCTTACCCATCCATCTAGTCTGGTTTGTTGCTAAAAGTATTGCCCAGTTCTCCATTTTATTAAAAACCCAGTCCTTTGAAAATGTAAATAAGAAGTGAAATCCTCTAGCTGTTTTAGTTGTCGTTTGATGTACTTGTCATATGAACCAAATCTATTGCTCGTCTTGAGTATGCTTCATCGGTAACTTGAACAGCACAAACCAAGAACGTTGTTGCTGGTCGTCTTACTGAGGGTCAAATGTTTCTAGAGCTTCTCTTCCTTACCTGCCTCCCCCCAGTTTCCAAGTAGCTTGTCCTGTGTTCTTTCCATGTTGGCTTGATACCCCAGCACTTTCTGTGGCTTTTTAGCTCCCGTGTAGGTACAGAGAACTGTAGAAATCTTCATGCAGGGTGAGAATAGTCTTGACTTCTGTTGTTGTTTTATTGCGGGGGCAGGGGGAGGAATAAGTTGTTTAAGTCACCAAAAGTTGTTATATATTTTGTGGGAACATCTTGCAAAAAGCTGACTAAGCAATATACTGTAAGTAAAATCTGTTTACGTACTGCTGTTGCTTGGTAGTTGATGTGATGAGACTGCTAGACAAAACTACAACTCTTAAGTTACTAGGAGCTCACCAGGAGCCAGTTAAACCTAAATGTAAATATTTTTCTGAGGTTTCGTGGTGACTATGTCATTTAGATGAGACTAAGAAAGATACGATCCAGGCTGAGTGGTACCTTTTCAGTAGAAGTAGAAAGCTTGAACAGCATATCCTTAGAGTGCCAGGCTACTTACTCCTATGTGCAGATCTTCAAGTGCAGATAATAATGTCCTATCACTGTCCAAAGCCAGCAGGTAAAAGGAGCAAGTGTCAACATTGCTTTGACATTAACCTTTTGCAATTCAGACTTTGTCCCTTTACCTGTTGCTTAGACTCATGTCATAAGTCCTGAGCAAGACCCTGGGCAAAATCTCCTAGAAAGAGGCCTGTATCGATGCTGTTCTTACTAGAGTCTGCTGTAGTGGAGGAAGGCAGGTCCCGATGCTAACGATGTGCAAAGCCAACTTCAGTTATGTCTGTTTTCCTTCCAGGGTCTTGCCAGCTCACTTCTGACACTGAATTTTTTTTTGGCTGTAAGCCATTTGGGAAAGGGGTTGGGGATTTGCTGGCAAATAGCAGAGCTAGGAGAAGGTGTATACACAACTCACTGCTTGTGTGTAGACTAGAATGCCTTTTTGTGGGAGAAAGTAAGGAGAAAAACGCATGTGTGTTGTAGGTGAAAGTGCAGGAGAAAGGGCTTGGAGATTTTTTCACTCCTCAATGATTAACTACTGTCGTGTTTACTCTCAGTCATGAGCCCCGTAATATGGGATGTAGACACCTAAGCACTACATATGTTTGTTACAAGGTAGAGATTGCTGCAAGTTGTGAGGTTGAGCGTAAGGTACGCTTTCGCGTACAGCTTGAGCTGATCTAATAGCTCATTGCTGCTGAGAAGGGGAAGGGTCGGTCGCTGTCTTCTCATTCTTGCTGCTTATCGTAAGCTGTGCTGGTGCTCTTCAGACACTGATGAACTGATTTGACTGACTAAAATGGCGGCAAAGCATGAACTGCCTTGCTGGAAGCCTTCTGTAATTTTCGTGGTTCAACTGATGCTTGGGAAGGTCTGATAAGCAGGGGGAACAGAAGGACTGCCCCGCTTGGACTGAGCTGTCATATCACTGTGGGCTATAATCCAAGACTGAGCACCCTGAAGCAGGCTAATGAGCCTCCAGAGGATGGGGGAAGGAGAATTTTACCCCTGATTGAGATGAGCCATTGCTTAAGAGACGTTCTGGTGCAGGAGATGATGAGAAGCAGCGCAGAAAATAAAGCAATGGTGCCTCTGGATGAGAAGCACGACAGGGCTGCCTTCTGGATACACATGGAATAGAAGCAGTTTCAAGGTAAAAGACTAACTCCTCCTGGACCCCAGGAAGACTTCTGGGGGTTAGTAGCAGTAAGAGCTGCTGCATTCAGCCAGGATAGAGCTGGAGCGTATTTGAAGGCCAGTTTTAACGTCTCCTCTAGTGGAGGATTCATCACAATTAAGTCTCTTGGAGACTGTGAAGCGCGTGAAGACAGAATCCTGCACTATCGCCTTGTCAGGACTAGACAGCAAGTCAATTAATAAGGGGGAACCTTTCTGGTTTAATCTTAGTATAGGTGGATTAATCATGATTTTTCACTTCTGCACTTGTTGTTTTCATAGACACTTTTAACTGCTTCAACTGTATCGATAGATGAGTTATTACTTCATTTGTATGCTATCTTACCCGAATTAAGAGTAACAGCCAGGTCCCTGGGCCGGAAACAAGCCCTCTTTTTCACTTGTGGGTTGGTGAAGCAAACCTCTTCAGCTTCTCCAGTTCATCCTCCGTGATAGGAAGGAGAGCGGCCACTGTTTTCAGCTGTGTGATTCAGATGGAGAGCAGCTATCACAGCTCTGAGGCAGGAGTCTCTCCTGGTAAGCAGCTGGAAACAGGATGGCTCTCTGGTGTAGCCTTTTGGCACGTAGTCTGCGTCCTCATAGGCTGAAGACTGCAGGGAATACGTCAAGATGGAAGATCATGAAGCGTTACCTGATGAGTTTGACTCTAACCCTGATATATATTCAGCCTGCTATCAGGTTGAATATCAGGCAGATACTACCCTCTATCTAGACAGGCCAACCTTCTCTTCTGAAGCTGCTGGATTTACCTTCTGCTGGCAGTCTTCTGAATATGACGGAGGGCAATAGTCTATAGCAAACCACTGGAATATTGCTTCCCCTGTGCAGATGATGGATACGTAATATTGAGCACAAAGCGAAGTGCCAACAGATGCAGCCCAAACAAAACGGGGTTCCTGCAGTGTTCAAATGGCAAACACTTTGAGCAAGACGCTGTACTGCAAAATGCTAATAGTGATCTAAAACTAGGGTCTGCGGGTCAGTCTGAGAAGCAGGTGGCAGTTGGAAGTTTTCAGAAATTTCACAGATCTCTATCAGAGTGGAAAATCTCTCTAGTAATTTCTACTCAGATTGCATTAGCTGACCTCCCTTTTTTTTCCTTGGGAGTGTATTTTCAATTCAGCAGTTTCGATAAACGCTTTCCCCTCCTCTCCACCCCATACTGGGCTTCTTTCTTATGAGATTGTTTCCCGAAGTAAACCAAATTTTACCTCTCCCACAATAATATGTGACTTTCTCTACTGATGTGGAAATGACTTGCCATTTTTTCCCTCTTCTCATAAACACAAGAATCATAAAGAATAACAAGATTATCGTGAATAAATTCTATGATTAAAATATAGTAGGACAACCAACCTAACTGTAGGTGTTCTTAATAACTATGTATCGCTTAACTTGTTACCATTGGAGTATGACTTTCCAGTGGTAATGTCCACTTTCTGTTGACTTCTGTAAATGTGAATAACTAACAAATTAAAATGTTTTAATTTTATTCCTGTAAACTCCCTTCCTATATTTGAGGTCATGAATTTCTCGCAAGTGTAGACTGCGTAACACGAGGTATATGACACTGTCTTCTAATATCCTTATCTGGGTTAAAAAAAAAAAGAGTGTTTTAATTTTGAATAGCTACAAAATACTTTATCTTCAATAGCTATGAGCAGCAAAGGAAGCGAGGGGAGTAAGTTAGAAGAAGGGTTGTAGTTTTTTTTAAGGGCAATTTAAACTGATGATCACTTGTTTCCATTTAATGGAAATACTTGGTGAGAGCCTGTAGGCGAAGATGCTGTAAAAGGACTGCTTTTAAAGGAGTTTAGGGAGGGAGAGGCATGCAGAGATGTGGGAACAGCAAAAATGGTGTTTCGAAAATGCAGTGTAGTGTATTATGTAGTAGTGACCCGTCTCCATTAACGAGAATAAATTGGGAGAAGACGGTATGTGTTTATGGTAGGCTGTCCACACGTGCATACTAAGAACATGACAAAAGAAGGCTATTTCTTGGTGAGTTTTAGTATTTGACTTTCAACCTGCTTTATGCTGGGTCGCACATACTTATGTGCTGAAACAGTCTGGTTTAATTCGGCAGTGCTAAAAGGGGGAAGGGAAGAAACCTATCAGCTCTCCTTCAGTGATCTCTTCTGGCGGATGAGTTGGGAACTGTGAGAAAAGCATCTCTTGAAAAGGTTAGTGCATTCGCTATATGAGGTAAAACTTTGTGCTTAGCTAGATGCAGAGCTCGTCTCAAACGTGCCAGGCTGCACCCAAGAGCAGTGTGCTAGCATAACTATCTCTTCCTATTTAAGAGACGCTCTGTTCAGTACAGGGCTTTTTTAATTTGTCATGTCAAGAATGTAATATTGCAGAAACTACTGTCCTGTTAGTGCCCCGAAGAGGGGGAGGAAGCTGGAATGTCACGCTTTAAATAGGGCAGCTGCTTTTGTGGGCCCAAGGAGAGATCCTTGGACTGCAAATGTTTTAATCTGAGGAAGAGAGAATTTATAGTTGTTGAAGCTACTGCCCTGACTGTGGTTTCAGACAAGCTCCGTTTTTTGCATAAGAGACGGATAATTTATTTTCATACCTTCAGAAGGATGGCAGAAGGCTGCTGGACTAGTTGAAACGACAGCTCTTTCGCTTTTTGTTTCTGGCATTCATTCCATGGGGCTCTAAACCCCTCTTATTGCGTGTATCTCTTCTGAGCATGACTTATTGAAGTTAAATGTTGCACTGGAAGCTAATGCACTGGAATTTCAGCATATATCGTTTAACCCATCAGTGAATGTTCCTATGAACTTCTGTGTGCGGAGGTATTGCCCTTTTGCTCTTCTACAGCAACTGCCTGGTGCTAGAGGTATAAGGAGTGTCGTCCCCCCCCCCCCCAGAAGCTGCAGAAGACTGTCCTCTCTGAGGAAGATCCTTGCAGTATGGACAACTTCCAACCTCTGCAATTTTCTTCTGTTTGTTAGTGGCTTTATGTCAGAATTGTTGTAGCTGGTGCTTGTGGTGTTGCCAGTTTCCAACTCTTAAGTATTGTACAGTACCAAGTCCAAGTACCAACTTCAAGTGCTTGCAATATTGTAATGTTTCCAGAGCTGTTGTATACCAAGTCTTATCCCGATTCTCAGATACCCTTATCCAAAGGGTACATGCGTACTTTTGGGGGACGGAAATGAAAAGCACGATTTTCCCCAGTCCTGCCTCTTAACCCCAGCAACCTATTCCTTATACCTTTACCCCCAGTGCTTGGGAAGTTGGAGAGCTGATTCACCCCATGTAGTGTTGGGAAAAGACGCTTGGGCTAGTTGTCTGGCCCTTCTGGAGAACAAATTTTTCTCCTATTGCCAATTAGCGATAAGCCTGTGACAGCTGTAGCAGTAGTCAAAGTTCAGGGTTCAAGCCCTGCTGACATACAACATGAATGCAAGGAAGCCGTTACCATTTTAGATAATAGAAATTGTTTTCAAGACATGTAACACAAGCGAAAAACAAAGCCAGGATGTAAGAGACACAAATAACCCCGGCATGTAAAACAGATTTATGTTGTTTGTATTAGTCTGGCACTTGAAAGCTAGGAAGTAATGGTTTCATGGTTGCCCACATAATTGTTATTCTGAACTTTTGTTGGATGCATTATAACGCAGTTTTCAATAAGGTGATGCGCTGTCTTCCCCCCTCCCTCTCCGTGGCATAAACTCAAGCCAGCGGTCTGAGAGATGGGTTTTGGCCTGGAACCTTTCTGCCCACCAGGCTCAGCCCTCTTTCAGCCCATCGAGCACAAATCATGATAAGGCAGCCTGTGTTCTGTAAACTGTTCCCTGCTAGTGAAGGAAAACGAAACGGATCTGGGAGGCGAAGCACGTCTTGCTTCAGGATGAATTACCGTATTTTGTGAGCTCAGTTAGCTGACTTTATAGTCTTGATTTAGACTATTTTTGACTGAAAAAGGAGTGGATGGGTGGCCATAGCGCTGCCATTGTGCACTACAATATCCTTATCGCTTGATCAAATCTCCAGCTAAGGTCCTGATTCTAAGCCTTGCATAGAGAGAGTTTCAAGGAATAAATGCACAGTTCTCTTCACATCTCGCTTTGGGGGTGTGATGTCTTGCCCATACTTTCCGTTACTATTATGTTCAGAGTAGTAGCTGGATACTGTGGAACATAATCTCTTGCCATGTGTCATTCTGGTACAATTGGATCTGCTGCATCTGCAAAAGAGTGGTACTGAAATTGTACAAATTAACTGTTTGCAAGCATAGTAAACAAGCTCTGATGCGCTCTGTTTCTGCCTTGGCATAGCTGGCTTTTTTTGCTTCCTTCTGATGTGAGACAGCCAAGGAGGGTTTCCTATTTTTTAGAGTGATAAGCAAATTCAAGTTCTCTAAGTGGTATGAAATTGCCATGTGCTCTTTAGCTTATGCCGTGGGCCTGAACAGAAGTATCGTAAGTAAAAGGAGAACGTGCAGTTCAGCTAATTAGAAGAAAATTACCATTTGACCGAACTATGAAATACTTGCTGCTTATGCTTATTTGTACCTTTTAAAATGAGGAATTGTCTAAGGGAGATGAAATCTGAAGTGTAGGTCCAAGAGTCTGCTGAGTTCCTACTACTATCCTATAAATACTCAGTTTTTATACTCCAGATCACTACTGAATGACTGCAAGCCTACTGTACCAAGACAGTAAGACTTAATGAAGAGTGGCACATTTTTGGTGTTCTTTGTATCCTGTAGCAAAATGAGCTTGGAAGGGACTCATGGTGCAATGGAAAGTGAACTTGGAAGGATCTACTGAACATCTATTCCCCATGCTCCTTGTATGTTGTAGGCCACAGAATAATCTATAGTCCCCTTTGATAAATGTAAGACAGACTGTAATAATGGCCTTTTACTCTCTTTTTTTCTAAATCTGGTGCTAGCAGGGAACTGCTGGCTAGAGTTGGTACTAAATAGACTAAGTAGTCTGCAGCCTGTACTGTGTAAATAAGCAGGGAGGGAAAACTCAGCTGCTCTTATCAATCTGATTTTTTGTGGAAAATTCCTTTCTGAGAGTAAATCTGGCTGAAAATTAAGCAAAAAATGTATGATTTTACAATGTGCATCCATGCTGTGTTCAACTGACTAAGTTGCAGTTCAGAATCCCTACTACGCTAGAGGGTCATGTAAGCACTAACTTATGCTGACGGGGACAAATATTGTTGAAGTGGAGTTTCAATTCTGCTATTGTGATAAAGGGTTCAGTTTCAGCATGTGCTTTTGGACTAAAGGTTGCTGTTATACAGTAAATACAGTGCTTCATGCCTTGTAAACTTATTTAAAAATCAGATACGGTCTGTAGACCTCCAGTATGGGATTGAGGAAAGTGCAGGTTGACTCCTTGGAAGAAAAACAAAGCTAAATTCAGTGTCTGAAAGCAAGAATTGTAGTTCCCAAGTTTTTAAAAAAAAAAAAAAGTTGCACAAAACCAGGACTATGTTTGTGTGGGAAAGATGTGAATCACAGTGTATATGACTGAAAACAGTATTTGAGTGTGTTCTTGGGCATCCAGGCACAAAATTAACCAGAAGTAAATTAAAAAGTCCATTAAGTATTATACTGCATGTCCCACCGTGTCTGTAACATGCTTTTTTAATTCCCCTAATGCCCAATAATTAGGGAGCAATTTGGTAGCAATTAGTTTTTAGTCACTGAATATTTATTTTTCTGAGTGTGTGTGTGTATATCAATCTTCAAGACAAGGCAAAACAAATGACTTGGCTCCCCATGCCTGAATGTAATGGAATCCAGTTATCCAGATGATTTTCACTTACTTATACGAGCGAACTCTGATCGAAGGCTCACTAAGGCTTCTTAGCGTTGTTGTTACCGTGGTTCTCTGCGTGTGTGTCTGTGTGCATGCGTGGGCACTTTCCACCCCTGTCTCTTAGCCCAGGTTTGTGCTTTCCTTTCTCTCCAGTGGTGAGCCTTGGGGGGAAGCGGATATTTCCAGGTTTGGGAAGCGGCACCGGATGGGCTTGTCAGGCAAACTGGTGAGTGAGGGGAAGACGGAGGATAACATATTCTGTAACTGCCAGTTTTCTGCGGGCCATGTGTGTATAGGACTCTTCAGAGTTCATTTTTAAAAGCAAACCATAAACATACCTGTGGTTATTACAAAACAGCTATGTTGATGGTAGTATGTTTTCCTCTAACAACTGCAGACCCATCAGTTCGGGTAGAGAACAGCAAAATAGCTTTTTGGCTGTTATTTGGGGCCCTGGTGGACTTTCCCAGAACCATAAGCCATTGACTAAAATTCCTGTTAATAGATCCCATTCTTTGTCTGTTCTAGGACAAAAACCATGACTGTGATAAGCTGTGTCTGTCTTGGCAGGTGTTCTTGTCCCAAAATCAGAGTGGGCCTCTAGCAGAGGGACTTGGGGTGTAGAAGCAGAGACTGCAAACCTGACATAGCACTTGCAGGGCAGCCATTGAAATGATTGTTTTGGCCACCCGGCTTCCTGTGAGAGTTGAATATTGTAAAATAAAGGGCAAGTTGTGCTAGAAGATATTTAAAATATATAGTTGCTGTAAAAATACAGATAGCTTAGCTCAATAACATTTTCAAAACTAAGTAGGACACAGCAGTGGGTATTATAAAATGTTTGAAGTGTTGCTCTGTAGAATATGCTGAAATGGCAGTTTAAACAGAGTGCCTTGAGCTGCCACTTCTGCAGTGAGCCAAATCAAGGAGTTCAACAGGCTGCGGGATCAG
The DNA here is from genome assembly GCF_040807025.1 of Struthio camelus. Classification (NCBI taxonomy): domain Eukaryota; kingdom Metazoa; phylum Chordata; class Aves; order Struthioniformes; family Struthionidae; genus Struthio; species Struthio camelus. Next base: position 40,770,973 of record NC_090948.1, read on the forward strand.
CTGGATGCTGGTTCTGCTGCCGGGGATGGCATGAAAAAGCGTGTGGAAGTGTGGTGGCGTTGCCTCGGCTGGGAAAACGGCACCTGTAGGGTAGCGTTGCAGCATAAAGTCTTTGTCAGGGTTGCCTCTTGTGGTCTGGGGAGCGGTGGGGAAAAGCGTCTCTCTCGCGACTCGTCTGCCCTTTCTGGCTTTCTGAAATGGAAAGTTAAATTTTGCTTATATGACTGAGCGCTCGAGGGTTCCCCCACCCCTTGTTTGCGCTCGCTTTCTAATTTGAATCTCCAGCTGTGATCAGGTAACTTTCCCGAAACAAAAGGTAATGCTGCTTAATGCTCGCGGAAAGCAGGACGCTGATGCTAGTTTATCTTTCCTTTTGCCCTGTTCCACTGTTTCACCTCTTTTCTGATATTCAGAGATTATTTAAACTTACTCCTAAATATTTGGAGTTGCCTCAAAAACCTACTTTGAGCAGAGAGTTCAAATCGAGACGTTCCAGCTACTGACTCTGTTCAACTTGTTTTTACCTACGTGAGGGTTTGGATGTGTTCAGTGTTTCCTGACCAGGTTAGTATCTTACCCTAACCTGAGAAGCTTTATTTATGTTGCACCGCTCTGTGCATTGGAGAGAGCTGGTTTTTAGTGTTGGAATTAAAGATAAATGAGAAGGGTTGTACCATATGTTTTCATCAGGGAAGTCTGATAACGTTAAGTGACTTGACTGTTTACCCTGAAATTTGCAGGATCTCTCTGCCTGCTGGTGCTTTGAGATTTGGCAGTGGGTGGCATGAGGACAGTGCTGTTGTAGCTGCTTTGGGTGAACGATATGGGTCACTGGATTAGGAAGAAAGAGTAGTGGCAAGTATTTCGCGTGTTAAAATTGTCAGGTGACCCATGGCAGAGTGTGAGGTGTGGGTTGTTTGTGTGTCTGTGTTTTTTTCCCCCCTTTTTTACTATATACTCCCCTGACTTTGGCTTTTAGGACTTCTTTCTTTTTGTTTGGGGAGGGCCTAACATCAGTTCTGCTCCAGTCCCGGTAGTATGTATGAACTGACACCACTGAGACAACGTAGATTCTGGAGTACTAAACTTGACTTGGAATTTGCCATGGACCACATTCACCAAAGGGTCTCTTAACTTGCTTCAGCTGCTTAACAAGTGTCTGTGCTGTTGACATAAATATAATTACCTCGATTTACCTGGGTGTCTGTTTGTGCATGTGTGTTTTGTTTTTTAAAATAATGAGAAAAGATGAATCAGATTATGGTGCCGGAGGGGTCAAGCTTTGTTGCGCATCCTGAACGGAGAGTTACCTCTGACTTGAGGAAGCTCTCCGGTTCAGCGAAGGCGCCATCAGTGGAAGCTGAACATCAGTTGAATGCATTGGCAAGCTGTGAACCCAGAAGGGGCAGAAGGGCAAGAAGCAACAGAGTTCTACAGCAATAGACTTGTGATGAAACGTGGTCTCCAACGTTGCAGTTCTGACAAATAAGGCCCTGATGCATACGACCTTGCTTTGTGCCCAGCTGGGTGGCTTGCATCAGTCGCAGGGTGTGTGGGAGTTTACCTTTCCTCTTGTAAAGATGATGCTGTTCCTGAGGCTGCCAGTCTGGCTAGGTTCAGCCTGATTTTGGCTATATAAAATTGTGGAAGTGGATAAAATAAAACTCACTATTTTCTTCTGGCTTTGTTTATTTAAAAAAAAAAACAACTGAACATATTTTAAAAAATCCTATTTGATACCAGGCTTAATAAACATCACAAAATCAGTGTATCTTTGGGAGATTTTGAAGTTATTTTCACACCTAGTATTTATAGAGACAACCAAAACTGATTTGGCTGGGGCAGGATGTTGAAAGTTCGTATACATGATCAGATCATGGGAAGGGGAATACATCCTGAATGTTTTAAGCTGTAGTCTTTAGGTGTCTTCTATGAGAGTAATGATTATAATGTATAGTACAGCTGTATTTTGGCTATTAAATGCTGCTATACTCAATTGCTAAATTCATGATTATCTTAATAAGCTTTTGGAATTGCTCTGGCATCAATTTTTTTGAATATAAACAGAGCTGGCTGAATTAAAACATTTGTGGAAACATGCTGTGGACATTCACAAGTCGGAACACAATGACACTCTTTTGAAAAAGAGGGAAGCGATGGGGGAAGGAAAGGCATGGTAAAGCCAAACAGCTGCACATTGCCAAATTCACAGTTGTTGTTTCAACCTCTCTCTTCTTCCCCCCCCCCCCCCCCCCGCACTTGTAATTACATGGTGTACTGAGTGATATAGGAGTCCAGAGGGAAGTGCAGGTTGTAGTCGGGTAATTAAAGTCTGTAATACAGTGCATACACATAGGGAGCCAGAGTTAAGGTTGCACTATCATCTGTAAATCTCATGTTTGCGAATTCAAGTGCTTGGCTTGATAAGGTTTAAAAAAACAAAACAAAGAACAAGCCTCAGCCATTTGAAGCTGGGAACTCCCTGCTTGATGTTGACAGCTGGCTGTATACCCTGAGTCTCTGCAAGCGATAGTACTACTCCTGCCTTAATTAAAGGACTGTCTACAGTAGCTGGTAACGAGGAAAAGGTGATATCTCGGGCTAACGTGGAAATCTAGTCTGACATTTCAAAGTTTCCTGCTTAAATAGCTTTAAAGTAAATGCAAATGTAATTAAATTATGTACTTTATTAGGACATTCCTTTTAAACTACGTTTTGGTCAAAGGTAGTATTCTTCACCAGAACACTTGAAGATGGGTCTCTTGCTAGAGCTAGTTTCCTGTTGAAATTTAAACATTTGTTCTAACCTCACCCCAGGCATTGATGTCATTAGCTAGTCTTTTTTTTTTTTCCTCTCCTTTTAAAAAAAAAAAAAAAAAAAAAAAAAAGGGAAAAAACTCATGCTGCTTCAGATAAGGAAAAAACATTCCCATTCGCACAAGCAGCCCCCTGTTTGCGTTAAGAAACGGATGAATCAGTTTGGATCAAGCTTACCAGAACAAACAGTATACCCTGGATTAAAATCTAAGGGATGGTAACAAAGTAAAAAGTTTTGAGTGACTGGAAGTTATGGCTTCATGATGTCTATTAGATTATCTGAACTGCCACAGAATATATCTGGGGCATGCTCTTCCTACGAGTTAACTGCAATAATTTGTGATGCTTGTTATGAGCCCTCCAAATGTCGGCATCCTGTTTACTTGCTTTTAAGCCCAACAGTTATTGCATTGTGTGTCTTCAATGTGTGCTATTGGAAAAATGTAGCCTGTGTTATGTAGGATGGATGCCTACTGTGGCTGACCTGACACTGAATTATTTTGCAATTCTTGGTTTGTTGAAGATATAACTTGCTTCTGCTTTATTGGTAATTGTACATGTTTGTCCATGTATGCTGGAGGAATGGACCTATCATATGCAAAACTCTTTTTTAAAAAAAAAAAAAAAAAAGGCAATTGTTTGACATAAGCCTGGAACGTTGCTCATATAAATAAGACATAATGGTTTAATACTAAAGGTTGTTCTGGGGTAAGTGGTAACCTCTCTCTCCCTCACAGTGAGTTTCCCAGCTTTGTCTGTAGCAAAACCTGGAGCAAAAGTGCATGGATTATTTCTTGTGTGATGTGGGGGATGTAGGATGTGTTGAGGAATGAGAGTTAGTTTTAGTATTTCTTTAGATGTTGGGCTAACGCTGTAAACGTAATTCTGAAATTCAGTACCATTTCTTTATTGTCGGACTACATACTCTCGGTTTTTGTCTTATAGCTACTGAATTTATAGTCGGCATTCGCAGTGACATTGGAATATGTGGTTTGCTACTGGATTACGTGAAAGGAGATGTCCGTAGTTGCTGTTTACAAGGTCCTCTCTAATGAGGGGAAGTGACTCCCTTCTGCATAGGAATGAGTGTAAATCATGAAATGTCTCTCTTTGCTGCTTTTGCCCACACCAAATGGCTTCTGCTTATTTGTTTGATGCAAATATATTGCAGACTGAGATTGGGGTCTGTATTAAGGCCAAATACGTATGTGTATATGTTAAAGTTCTTAAAGGGAGCTAAATCTTGCTTCTGGGAGCAAGATAACTTCCTGAGGGATGGAAAAAATATGCTTAAATCCGTTTGGCTAAAGTAATGATACTAAACAATGTGTTACTGTAGGAACGCCCCCCCCCCCCCCATGTAAAATGTCTTATATCCACGTATTAAGATAGCAGACCATCCAAAAGATACTATTTCTGGAGCTTTTTTCCTCCATTTGACCTTGAATTTGGGCTATTACATGCCATTGCATGTTATCTGAATGCTCTTATTGTGTCATAGCGTTTGAAATACACAGGAGTATACTGTTAGTTACTTGCTAAGTCCCAAATACTGGACCCTAATGTTGGTAACTTAAAAGGTAAGTCCTGAGTTTTCTCTGATTTTTTTTTTTTTTTTTTAATTGTGGAAGCGGTCTCCAGACGCATCACTGTTCTTGTTTGCTTATTTGCAAGTTTTAACTGGCAAGACAAGTTTTTATGCTTCCCTGTCTTCCTTTGCGTCCTGTATTTGTGCTCCTTGCCTGCTGCGCTGCTGCTCCCAATTCTCTCCTTTTTCTTTTTTCCTATCTTAAGTTTATGTACTCTTTGCTGTGTAAAAGCGATGGTACTGTATGAGGATTGCTGCCTCTTAAAATCCCCCAAGGAAAGGAGGAGTTGTACTGTACAATGCAGTTAGCTCTGTTAGCTATCAGATGCTATGATAAAACACTACAGCAGTAAACATAACTTATTTGTACTACTTTGTCTGAAAATATCTACAACGTGAGGTAATTCGACCAGTCTGTGCTTGGAGCCCTGGCCCAGAAGCAGTAGCCTATGTAGCAGGGGACAGTGAACTTGGATACAGAAGACAGCAGCAACTGGCCCTGTGTTTCAGCATCTCTGTGGTGCTGCATGCACGCTCTCTTTTCTTCCTTCCTTAATTTTTTTTCTTCCAGCTAGTAAGATCAAGCTACGTTGCTCTCTTCTGGGGAAAGCAGTGTTTTCTGCTGGCAGCGTCTTTGGAGGCTCATCAAAGAAATGTTGCATCCATTTAAAAAAAAAAAAGGCAGCTGCCGATCGCAGGGATAAGCAAGGTTTTCATCTTGTACTCCAAGAATATCGGCATTGGGGTTGGCCTGGAGGGGAAAAATAGGCCTAGGCTCACCCACGGTCCACAGAGGGGATGTCTTGCTTGTTAAAGCACACTGTGAAAAGAGAGGAGGAGTGTGGTGTGCCGCTGCCCTCTAAGATATGCACCCGACAACTTGTGTATGCCTGGGATCGCAGCAGTGTGGATACAGGGTGTAGCGAGAGGTACAGTGCCGTGGTGCTGCTTCCTGCTCTGCACAGGTTTGGGTGGCTTGGGCTTTAAGAGTTGTTCCCTTCTCCTTCAGGTCTTAAAAATGGTGGTCTTCAACCACCAGCTAGTAAAAGGAACGAATTTGGTTAAAAAGCGATCCAGCATAAGTTCCTTGTAGCTTTGGCCGTATCAGCTTTGTAGTTGCTGCCCAGGAACGGTGCTGCCATAAAGGAGCGTCAGGATTATGTGGCTGGGACAAGACCAGAAGAGCCCTGAATTAGATGTGCCTTAAGTGCTGCGAAACACCGCCTTATGTTTGAAGTGCAGTGGTGGATTTGAGTTTGCCCAGTTTGGGTCTTCTGTGATGAAAACTCAATTTAGCGTGAACTCGCGTTGACTAATTGTAACCTTCTGCTGCTGTATGAGGCTCTGTCGAGAGTTATGCCGCATCAGCGGTCAGAGTTGAGGTTTGCCTTGATGTTGTAGAATAGCAGCTGGGTTTCAGGCTTTGGAGGTCTTCCCTGAAGTCTTCGTGTTCCAACTTTAAATAGTTTTATTCTGGAATGTCAGCTGTTTGTCACAAGGTGCTCTCACACCATGGCTAAAGGTGGGTCTTGTAAGCGTGAGTGGAACTAACTCCATAGAGCTCCATTAACACTATTTTATTTTGTTTATTTAAATCTTTGAAAACTGGTAATAGTCATGCAGTTCTGTAGCAGGTATCCTTAGGCCTCATTTTAAGTGCACAAGGAATTACTTCAGGAAATAAGCCAACTGCCATTCCTGAACATTTTTTTTTCTTAGATGAGTTGGAAAACTTTGAAAAAGAGTTAAAGCAAATGAAAACAAATCTATTTGAATTGTGTACTGGCTTGGGTAGCTTAATTACAGGATGGTTTGTTTTGGAGGAAATGAAGAAATTCTGTCCAACCTGAATTTTATACTGGTTACCAGATATCTGAGGCTATAGTAATCCTATATTATCTTGGATTCAGGATAGAAGAACTGAATCCTTACTAAATAAGATTCAATACTAACAAATATGGCTTAGACTTTTACTCAAGTTAATGCATATGTTGTTTTTTGTTAGTGCTGGTGTATCTTCTACACTTCAAAATTTGAAAGAAAGGATGCTGTTGATTTATCTCAGATTGTGCTGAATATCTTGTGCGTTTCTAAATGTAAAGTAGGAAATCCTAAACAAATAAATGGAAAGGCTATAAAAATGATAATAAAGGGACTACTAGAAATATCAAAATGAATGTTTTAAATTGATCATCTCCCCTTCTACCCCATTTATTTCAGGTTTATGACTCTGACTGTTGTGACAGCGTTCTTCTGGAGCTGCGGGAATATCTGCCAAAATACTTCGGTGTCTGGTCACCACCTACTGCACCAAATGGTACTGTTCTAACTTTATCTATTAGTTCCAATCTGCTGAAAATTCTTCTGGAGAATGATTTTGGCAGGTGTGGGCTCTGTAGTGGTGTGTCTTCTTCCCCCAGCCCCCCCTTCCCTTTTAAGCCTCTGTAACTCACTCCTGTTCTCTCTAACGACACATTGCAGTTTGTAGTCCTCTGGCTGGGTCTGAGTTAGGCCTCCGTGCTGGGGTCTGCTGCTGGGGCTCCCAAGGTTGAATCACGCTGCTTTGTTGTATTGTACAAAGCAGTTATTTCAGTAGGTACCTTGCTTAAGAGTACTGCTTGTCCTACATCCGTTTTGAATGGAATGGAGCTCTGGTTTCTTACTTTAGTATTTGTGCAGCATGTTAGCAGTTGTGAAGAAAAAGATATTTTTGGAGGACAATTGGCAATAGCAAATAGATATTTTTGTTGTATACTTAAAATAGGAGCTAGTTTATTTCTTCTTCTCGCTCTTATTCACACTGAAGAGGCTGAAATTCTGGAACATACAGGAACCAAAGGACGTCATCAGTCAAGCCAATTTAAATATGTGGGCACCTAAATGAGAAGCTGTGATCTTGTAGTATAGTTCTAGCTTCTCTTCCTTGTGCTGTCTCTGGATAGACTTGTTTTCCAAAGACAGCAGAAATTGCACTCTCCAAACTCTCTGAAAACAAATGCAATGATGATTGTGGTAGTATTTAGCACTTTCTTGGTTAAAATTTGACTTCACGTTTTTGTATTTGGCACTAACTCGAATAGCTCTACCACAGCTCTCTTTCCTTCCCTTGTAATTTTGTGTCATGGAGCTTGCTTAGTGTCCTCTCCAAATTGCACATCAATTTTTCTTACTCACAGTAGGATCTTGGAGAAGTGAAAAATGTGTAATCTGGCTGAGATACAGTAATTCAATACATCCGTAGTTTATGTTGTGAATTAACTAATGCTGTGCACAGGGGGGCTGAGTTTTGGCAAGTCTCCACAAGTAGTAGAGATGTAGCCACTAGGAATAACTGTTTAAAGGAGGGGTAACTCTCCTTTGTTTGTTTGTTTGCTTCTTAAGATTATGCAGTATCAGGAGCTCCTTTGATAGAAAAGCTACGGCAGAGGGTTTGAATAAAACACTCCGTTGCCAACTGTACTATTTCTGGTATTAAAGGGTTTCTTGTAGTACTGATAGAAATCAAGTGCATCAGAGATTATGGCGTTTAACAGGAAATGTGCATGCTGGCTACTTCCAAAGCTGAGCACTTTGTAACATTTTAGCAAATGGCTTAAGCCTTTCAAGTTAGAAGTAATTTCTTGGTCAGAAGGCATATGTAAACACAGGTGTGGAAGACCTCTGTGATGTATTTGCATTTCTGTATCAGTGCTCGACACCAAAAGACACCGAAGCTGAAAAGAATAACCAATGCTGCATTTAGGCTGGGTAAAAAGGAGGAAGTCAAGTTTAGAAAAACAAGAAGGGAAATAAATAGACGATAGGGAATGTGGAGAGGCTATTTCTAGGGAAACTAGGGTTGGGGGTTTACCTGTCTTCCCTTGCCCCACTAGCTGTGATTTTAGCTGTGGCGCCATTCAAAAGGTTGAACTTTGTTTAACTGCTGTGGTGTGTCCCAATGACAATAGATGAAAGAATCGAGCCACTAAAAAGGCATCTAGTTGTTAAATTTATATCAAGGTAGCATTTGTAGCCTTTTGCAGTCTTGACACTGGAAGCCTGACGCTTCCTGCGGCAATCACTGCTCTACAGATTGTGGGGACGAAGCTCCAGACAGCCTTTGAGCAGAGAACCTAATAATTCCTTATTGTTGCCCAATGGACATAAGAAACCTCTTGCCAAGAATATAAGAATAAATCAGTTTCCAGATCCCTTCTGCTTGCTGCATTTTCTGGGTGGGTGGGGGGAATATATATATATATATATATATATATATATATATATATATATAAAATATATATATTATATATTTCAGAATTATCTCTATAAATGTAAATATATTTATATTTTAAAATAGTGCTTATGTGAAGGAGAAACTGCTTCTATATCTTGCCAGGACAGAGAAGAAGATGGCCGTAGGCATTCTTAATCTCTAAAGTTCCTTTATTTATGAGATAGTGAGGGAAGGGAGAGCTCTTTGGCAACAGGTAAGAGTCTTATGTGCATAGCTTCAGAGCTCTTACTTTGGGAAGAGGATTGGGAGTTTGAGTAGCGTGAAGAGAATCCTAGACTTGCAGTAGAAAAAACTGAGACTAAATTAATTTAGGACCACACTGAAGATAACTGTGACCCTCTCCAAGTGTCTATATGACAGGTAAGCAGGAATTGTGGTGGACAAGGTGGAGAACACAGGGAATCTCTTTTCGTAGAGAAAGGTTTAGGGAGACAAGTGCGAGTCTTGTATGCTAAAACTGCAGGTAAATGGATGAAATTGCTAGCTAAATGGGAAAAAATACATTAAGTGTTAATTAGAGCATAGGAATGGCCATCCCTAACCCTACACAAGATTCATCTTGGATTATATGCTCTCTAGCAGGTGCCTAAGTACACAAGAAGATGCTGATGCACGCTTGCCCTTTTGTTGAACTTTTCATCTTCTAAGCAGAAAAGATACCAGTATTCACAAGCATCGTTATCAATAAAAATGTGTGAAAACTGTCCTGTTATGCTAAAATCGCATACCTCAGCATAATAAAAGCATCTGTATAGGCCTTCTGGGTCTTGCTTTACCCTCTGTCACAGTGCTGGTGCTATGGCGTTGAGCCACCATTAGAGATGGATGACGCTACATCTCGTGAAGACAATCTAAAACTGGAGTGAGACAATTTGATTTGAACTTTGGTTTCAATGGTATTGTAGGCATTTGAAGTGTTTTCATAAACACGTGGAAAAGTTGTTAGGAAGATATGTAGGAGCCAAATTAAGACTTTTTATATCTCCTGCTGAGAGCGCTAAGATTCTAGTTTTTGCTGCCTACTTGTTGCCCCTGGTTCCCTTCCCCTCAGTAACTTTATTGCTGTTCATTGCATTTCCCTCTAGGCTCTAACTTTTGTTGCCTAAAATGAGAACAGGGTAGATAAATATAACTTGTAACCAAATCTTTCTTTTCTTCTCTTGTTGCTGGGAGCAACTGAGGCTTTCCGTGCTTATTCATGTTTTGAGAGCTGTCTTGTAAATTATGAAAAGACGTCAGATGCCTCAAGTTATTTTTTCACTTCTGATTCCAGTAAGGACTGAATGCTTCAGCATGTACATGCTGAAGTCTGCAGTGGTTCATGCCATACAGACTTGCTGAATTTTGGTCTTTTTTTTTCCTGCTTGTCTGCTTTGGGACTATAATAAAGTATTTAAAGACTGTGTCAAGCCACATCTTCCCCTCTCCTGAAAAATAGAAAGGAGAGTGATTTGTTTAAAATCTAGAAATGCATATTGAGGAATACCTGCCGAAGCTAAGATACAGGAATCCTTATGACTTCTTTTCTCTGCATGGGATTTTAATTTAAGCTCTGTATAGATAGCTTGAAACTTAATTTATTGGTATGCAGTATTTCTACGTGACATGTGCAGCATATCTAATTGTGTAATAGAAAATTGTATCGGTGAATATGTAATTTTCAGAAGCACTTTGGGTTAGCAGTGTTCTACGTAGTATTTTAGAAAACATGAAGCGCTTGGAAATTGTGCAATTTTAAAAAATAGAGTACGAAGGAGAGCTCTAGTTATCTCTGCTCTGCTGTAGACTTCAAAAGGATACTCGGGCTCAGATCCTGAAAGGGTAGAAGAGCACCTGACTTGAACAGGCACTAAAATGAAGTAGTTAAGTGATACCTACCTGTGTTTGGTCCTTGGTTTCTTTTTTTGCCTCAGTCTTAATGCTTTGCAAAGTGTTGTAGGGGTAACTGTGTTAAAAGTTGTGATCCACTCTGATACTGTGATGTTTGGGATCTGTGTCAGTAGACCGGAGACAGTAAGATACTGAACACACTGCAAATAAGAACCAGATAGTGCCAGGAGAAAATATGCATAAACACTTGCTGCATTTTCTGAAGCTGTAGTCAGCCGGGGTTGGGGGGGAGAATGGAAAACCCTTGGAATAATGCTTTATCTCTTGTGGCAACCTCCCCTTTTGCTTCCCTGCCCTGGCAAAAAGTCTTTCGAGACTGTTAGGTCTGCTCAATACATTCCCACAATCTTAAATCTGAGGTAGCAGTTAGTTAAAAATGAAGCCTTAAAGAATAATTCCAAAAAGCGAGTGAGAGATGAGTCATTTCTGGATAATTCACAAACTTGGCCGAGTGATTGGTGTTTTCCAGAGTTAGTATTCACTCTAAAGTTATTTTAACACTTTTATTTGTTTTCCGAGATGTTTGTGTGTGTTTGTATACGTACCTGCATACATAAAATGCATCTATCTGGTAGGCGCTTTTTCCTTTCTATGGCAAACCTTTGATGCAGTGCATCTGCGAGATCAGTTCTGAAAACCTTGAATTTCGCTTATTCATTTTTCCTGGATTGTTTTAGAGTGATGACACAAACCTATTGATTATAATAACTTCCATAATAAGCAAAAAGGGTAGGTGTGAAGGATGGCACTTAAATTTTTACTGTTTTGGTTGAGCTAACAGATGGAGAAGAGGTTACATAGATTTCCCTGGATTCAGTACTGCTCCCCCATAAACTCAAAGCTTTGCCAATATCTGACTCAGTTTCTCCACATTTGAATAGAAAAAGTGGAGGCTGCGCTTCAGGTGATAAAGAATAAACTTCCCGGTAGGGAGAATACTTGTCTTGCTTCCCCTTAGGGTGCATCTGGTGAACAAATCTGGAGCACTTTTGCTGCCCGTGGCTTCTGTGAGTGAAGTTTGAGTTATTTTTGGCCTGGATATCCCTGCGGTTGTAGTTAACAAATCTGTTTCGTGGGTGAGCTGGTCTAGAACTAGACACTTTTTTTTTTCTGTAGCTAGATTGATTTTGTAGCCTGCCGGGCAATGGAGAGTAACATAAGCTGATAACACTGAGTTAATGGAAGATTGAAGTTTCTTTTTAGAACAGAAGTTAATAGTTTGACATACTTCCCTGAGCGTGACTATACATTAAAAATATGCTTGGTCTCATTTATAGATAGGCAGGCAACTAGGGATTAAATCTGGTTTATTTGATTGATACGTATGTACTTTCGGGAGCTGAGTCATTCAGTCGTGATGATAACATGATGTAAAAATTATCAAGTTCTGAATAGGGCTACTTAAGTAATAAAAGCCAGTTTCACCGCTTATCCTTAGGAAAGCGTTTCTCCTTCTTAAGTAGAAACAGAGCGTAGCTGTTTGTTTGCTATCGGTACAGCTGATCAAATCAAGGCACTTTCTCTCTTCTGCTCTTTAAATTTGAACTGCAGAAGTTTTCCTTTCTTTGGCAATCCCATTTTAGACTCTGCTGGAGAGGTGGGGGAGAATAGGATGTCTGTGCGTATTCAGATTCCTTTGAAGCCAAGGAGACGCATTCATTGCAGTAGGCTGCACTTGAAAGAAAAATGAATTTTATGTGAAGTTTGTGACAGACTTGCAAAAAAAAAAAAAAAGGGGGGGGGGAAGGGCTTGCAGAAACAGATTTGTGAAGGGTGTGAAAAACTATTGTGTTAATGGTGCGGGTGGACTTGGTGCACCGGCGTGGACTGGAGATCTGCGCGTGTTTTCTCTAACCAGATTTGTCTGAAAGTCAAGCAGTTAAGTTTGTTTTCTGGTGCTCTGACAATCTGTGCAGTAAATCTTGTTGGCCAAGTATCCTACTTGCTCTGGGGAAAAGCATGAACCAGTTTATTTTAGATAGTCCTTTAGAAACTGGTTTTAGATGGTCTTTTAGAAAGCTTTCTTCACAAACATTTTGGGTTTTGGGGGTGTTTTTTTTGCACCCCACTGCCCCTATACATCTTTTGGGAATGGATAAAAAGCAGCCTAAGATTCAAGGAATATTTTCCCCCAAAGGTATGGCATGGGAAGGAGTGCAGAGGGAAGGAGAGGGGGGGGAAAAGAAGACAAATGAGATGCGTTTCTGCTGCTGTAGGGCGAGGCTGTGAAGTATAATTTCATTTTTTTTTTTAAATGAAACAAAAAGTTGCAATTTTAGTTCTAGCCCTTTCGCACATGTAAAGAAAACACAATCTTTGCCGCAAAACGAACCATGTGCCAACCTGCAGTTGTGTGCGCTTATTAATGTTGTTTGAAGTATGTTAATGGTTTAAGAGCTAATTAGGAATTTCATCTGGGCAATAATTTGAATTTGGGTGCTAGGTAGGCACTCTTCATGTATACTTTTCTAAGCCCTAGGTCTTTAGAAATTAATGTCAACAGAGCTTGTGGGTGTCAATGACCATGATTTAGTCTGTCTTCATAGACAAATTTTTTAAAGAACTTGCATGGTGCTAAGCTTTAAGCCCTTCTCCTTCCCCCACAAAAGCTCAGCAGGAATCTTCTAACTATTTTACTTTGATCCGTTATTAACCAAAGTTTTGTCTTTTTAACAGATATGTATCTAAAACTGGAAGACGTGACCCGTAAGTTTAATAAGCCTTGTATAATGGACGTAAAAATAGGTCAGAAAAGTTATGACCCGTATGCTTCAGCTGAGAAGATACAGCAACAGGTCAGCAAGTACCCACTAATGGAAGAGATTGGCTTTTTGGTGCTTGGCATGAGGGTAAGAACTTGTTTTGCTTTCAAATTCAGCTTATGCTCTGGCCTGTTGTCCAACGCCATGTTTAGTGGGTAACTTCCTTAGTGAATAGTAATCCATTTGAGGTTTTAGTGGGTAACTTCCTTAGTGAATAGTAATCCATTTGAGGTTTTATGCAAGTGAAGTGTTATCTGAATATATTGGTAGTACTGGTATCAGGTGTCACATGAAATAAGTTTCAGACCATTCATTGCTAGTGTTCAGAGCAAGTGTTTGACTTTGCAGAGTCCCTTCCATATGCTGCGCCAGAGTTCAGTAAATATATGTGACAGATGTTGGGTTATGCTGAAATTACTTAAAACTGAAGTAGTTCCAACTGATTTTTCTCACTTAGCAGATACTTAAAAGATTATCCAAATATTTGTTGGCCTTTAGGCTTATATTAGAGATTTACATACTGGATCAGGTCACCTAATGATTTAACAACAAGCTGCATCCTCTCCCAGTTTTTAATTTTGATTTTGTAGGTTTTTTATGTGCACTTGCTTACTTCTGCTTTAATGAAGTGAGATAAGGCACTTGAATATATTTAGGAAAGAGTAGGTTAACTTTCGGCAGATGATGCACGTAGTTATAAATAGCTGCTTGTGTTCTGCATTTAGAAATGTTTTCCACCAGAAGAAAACATCTGGTGCTTGTATGCTTGAGGAATAACTGTCACTTGGAGACTAGTTTGAGATGAATAAGGACCTTTAGATGTCCATACTAACTCTATTGCATTTCCTTGTTTTAAATACTTAATCTTCATTTGTCTCTAAAATTTTGACATAAATAAAAGTTTTGCAGAACTTTTGCAGATCAGGAACCACGGACAGATTTCTTTTTCACATCTATAAAAGAGATCCCTTATGCTGAAGTGCATTCAGATAAGGTTTTATAGCCTTATTGGGCGATAGGGAGACTCCATAGTCATCGGAGATGCTATCCCACAGTGCTGGGGTCTTTACTGTGTGTATTCCTGTGCTGTTGGTCAAGCTCCTTCTGTTTTGTTTCCTTATTTTGCTTTTTTTTTTTTTTTTTTTTTTTTTACAGAGGTCCTACTCTGTCTTGTTGAATGGATTCCTGATACAATACGCTTAAAGTGTGGGTTGACTTTTTTCTCTCCTGTCGAGGTTGGCACAGGAATAACTTTCTGGCTCTCCGATGTGAGATTTTGTTGTTGTCCTTGCCTAGAGAAAGCCAAAGCTTCTGAGGCTTTGCATCAACAAGCATAAATGGCTACAGCCTCTGTCAAGCTTCCAGTTTACCTGGGTAGCGGTGACACACAGGTTGCACCGTTGTTTCAAATGATTCTCATATCTCCAATGTGGTGGTACTTAATTGTCTAAGCTCTCAACCTTAACTCCATCTTGAGATAAGCTTTTTGTAGCTATAAGTTATAGTGGTCATGAGCAGTAGTTACGTAACATTGTGTAAGAGACTGTGGGAGTAGAATCAAAAGCCAGCCAAACAGTTTAGATCCAGAAGGAAGGCTGGAGATTATAGCTCTGGATTTGGCTTATGTTGTTACATAACCTTTCTTATCTCATGTGTGAAACAATGTACTTCACATTCTTTGTGTTTCAGGACAGTGTAAGAGGAATGCTTACTTCCACAGTGTTTGCGCTGGCGGCTGCTGCCTATAACACTGCTATTTACGGATGTCTTTATCCTGTTAGAGGAATTCATTCCGCTCCCTAATTAAAACTATCTTTATAATGATGGTTCTTCCAAGCACTGCAGTTTCCCACCCTCTGTTTAACTGTGCGAGGTCTGTGCAGCTGGCACCAAATTGCATGTTGAAGTTGTTTTCCAGAAAGAATTCAAAAGGTTCCTCCTCCCCTCATGCAACACTTCAAGTATAAATTCACAAGGCCTTTTCTGTGCTCAGCTGGTCTCTTCGTGTGAACAGGGCTCTCCTTGCCTATAATCTTTCTTTATTCTCACAAAACTGATAAGGTACAATGCTCTCCTGTGCAGGCGTTTACTGCCCGAAAGAGCTAATGTGCTGGGTGAGGGCCGCTATGTATTTTGTCCAAACACACACATCTTAACACAATTCAGAAAGTATTGGGGGTTTGATTTTAATCTGTGTAATATGTTTCTTTTTTACATGTGTGTATGTTGGGGGGGTATTTATTAAGTTCCTGCTTTAGGGGAGCAAGGAAGGGAAGAGGGCTAGGAGAATTAGGAAATAGTTACATGTGAGGTGTTTTCCTTAATTTTTTTTTTTGTATTAGCACAAACCACCTAAGTTATCGTGGAGAAAAGCTGCAAACAATGTATTTATCTAGTTCTCCCCCGCCAAAGCCATTGATATGAGCTGATGGAGCGTTTTTATGCTTTGGTAAATAAGCTGTCATTTATACGTAAATACAAGGTTTGTCTTAAGAAGCAGCGAGTGCTCTATTTGGCAGCACTGTTAATTTATATACATAGTTCTGGTATTTGGCCTGTGCTAAAGCATGTTCATTGTATTTCGGTGAATAAACATAATACATGGATGGAAAATACATTTAGAAAGTACAGGCATTTAAATAACACTGATAAAACGCAATTTCATAATTAGTTTTGCGGTTCCTTTCCTTAACGTATGAGGAGATAGATTTGCTAAATATGTAAGTAGTGTGAGCAGTTCTGCTGCTAGGAAAGTCGTGAAAATTTAAGCATGAGTCAGAGCTCTCAGTTATGGTTCCAGTAGCAAAAAAAAAACTAGTTGCAAGATGGTTCCGGTAGCAGTAATAGGAATAGGTAAGAAATATCTTAGCAGTGTATGCAGTATTAAAAATAGTGTGTTTTTTCTGCTGTTAAATACAAGAAGAACGTGTGGGTTGTGATTTTTATTTAGAATCGCAGTCCATTTAGCATCCACAATGCCCGACTTCATCAGGATTTTTTTTTTCTTCCAGAATATCTTGATTATAGTATTATGTAGTCCCTAATATTTGTGAAGCTTCATCTTTAAATTTCAGGCTGGTGATTATATAACCCTACCAGCATAATCTACAATTTAGTTTTTGTTTGTGCCTGTTAACTATTGCAGACGGTAACGCGGATACCTCATCAAAGCTGTCTTTGCGAAAGAATTTCCTAATCCGCAACACGTTCTTGAGAGATATTTTAAAACTGACTTTGGTCCGTTTCCTTCGTTAAGAAAGGAAACGCTCGCTAACGTTGCGATAACTTTCATGAGCTCTGATATGTTAATAGCAAGATTTAGGAGGGAAACAATAGTAAAGCTATCAAATCCTGTGTATGCTGGGCTTTTTTGCCATAGTTTTAAAAAAAAAAAAAAAAGAAAGGCAGCAGACGAAGGCTGTGGTGGTTCTGCCGAGCTGCTGCCTGCGGTACCTCCGGGTACCGCTTCCTCCTCCCTTGCATCTCTTTCAGCTTTCGCTTCCTGATTCTCGCAGCCTAGCTGCGTTCCTGTGTTTCACAGCCTGACTGTGCTGGCTGCGCGCTGCAAAACCGAACGCAGCACTTCCTCAGAGGCCCTACCTGCTGGATTCAGGGGATGTGTTTCAGAAATACTTCTCTTATCGAATTCAGAAGATTTGTCGGTCATCCCTTTGGGCAAGTTTTAGCAGCTGGGTGCTCTGGCATTTTTTTCCAGTGCTTTTTCCCATAGGCAAGGGACTGCTGTCATGTATATGACAGCTGGTACATTTGTGTCCTTATGTCTGATAAGATTTTCTGCATGTCAGGAAAAAGGCAACAATTTACAAGAGATGGCCTCTTTGTCCCCACGATGTAGAAAAGCCTGCATAGGAGAAATTTACTCTTAATGAACTGCTCCGTGGAAGTTCTTGGAGTCCAAGAAAATGTGTTAAGCTGTTTTAAAATATGTTTCGTGATTTAACTGCAGTATCTTCCTTTTTTGTTTAGAAGCGGAAAACTGTTCTGCTTTTCTACTGAATTAATTTCAACATAATTTGATTCTGCAGTTTGCTTATGCAGGGACCTTACTAAAGTTTTATGTTGCTTGTCATAGCATTTGACTGAATACTTAATTATATGAAACTCAGTCAAATAACAGAAAACCAAGCAAAGAAACAAAACATATATAGAAGAATATGCTATTATAGCCCTAGAAACCAGGGAACAGGTATGCATCCTGTCTAGGCTGAATTTGCAAGCCAGCAGCAAGCAAGGATGTGTGTGCTTCTGTTGCTTTTAGTCTAGCAAAGACAATATACGTTTAAAGAAGGAAGGGAAAAAAAGGACGTGCTCTTGGCAGCAGTGAGTGTTATAGCATTACCACAAAGCAGTAATATCAAAAAAAGAGAATATAAAAAAGCAAGCCTTTCCATCTCCCCCTTCCCCCCCAAATCTTCATTTAGTTTTAATTTTAAAAAAGGGCTTTTTAAAATGCAATGTTTAACTCCTCCTGTGGCAGGACAAGTCCAAGGCTCTGCTCCCTGAGAGACTGGAAAGAAACCTGGGTCCTTCCCAGGTGTAAAGGAGACCCATACATTTACATAGGGCTTATGGTGAAGTCCGGGGAAAAGGTGCCCAGTTCTGGATCTGGCATATTGGAGCTGCCTGACGCTAAGGTGATGGCCTGGTGCTGGTTAGCTGAGGAGGCCCCCGGGCTCCTCTTGCGATCGAGCAGGTTCCCGGGCGAGGGGTACGTGTCCTGCCTCCCTTTGCAGTCTGGCTCTCCAGGTTCGGTAGCGGGTTGGGTGCCAACTTTTACGTGCCTGTTGCAGAGAGGCCTTGCTGTAAGCAGAAAGCTTTGTGTAATGTTTCAACACTCTTGCTTGCTCCCTCTTACTGTGGAAGTGTAAAATAGAGGTGACTTAAGTGTAGTTATGGAAAAAGTACGGGGCAGAGGGCCAGCTAGGAGTGGATTGCCCTTTAAAGTCTGACTGTGTCAACATCAGCGCGTGTGTTTCGAATGGCCAGTTGCGCGCACCCTTGCTTAGAGGAGCAGGTCCCGAGCTGCCCTTGCGGGGCGCGCGGGGGAGCGGATACAGGAGCCGGGAGCTCCGCGTGGGAGCTGCTTCCTGGGCGTCCGCTGGGCGGGGGGACCCCCACCGGGTAGGGGTGCGAGCAGGGCCTCTGCGACTGCGTTGCTCTCAGCTCTGCAGCTACTGCTCTGAGCCACTGTTCAAACCAGTTCTGAATACATATATATATATATATATATTTTTTTTTTTTCCCCCAGTCTAAATTAGTTGGTTTTTTTTTAAACAGATGGTCGGGAGGTCTAAAAATTATTTAATGGAGATGTTTTGTGATGACAGTATCTCCACCACACAGACTAGTCTTAATTAGTATCTATTTAAATTATACAGTTACTATATATGTAAATTTTACACCCGAGAAGACTAGGGAGTTGCCGTAGGTAAGCATTAGAACAGTCTTGTGCGTTTTTCTGCCTTGCCCTGAAAGTCGATACCGAATTGCTGTGAGTGACGTTACATAACGCTTGAAGTTTCGCGTTTCTGCATCCGGGCTTCAGCTTGATGTCCTTAAGCTGCAGCTTCGAGTTTTGCAAACTGTGTGTCTCGGTTTTGTGATCTTGTGAGGCTTGTCCTTTTTTTTTTTTCTTTTTTCTTTTTTTTCTTTAAGGCCTCCCTCAGCTGAAGAATGTCAAATGAGCTGACGCTGTTTAAGAAATGGTACAAAAATGCGTACACAGGCAGGCAGCAGTAACCTAACACCTTCTGGGGAAGCCAAAGCTGAGTGAGTGTTGAGGAAGTTGGAGGATAATTTCCCTTGTAAGTTTAATTATCTGTATTTCTTGACATCTTGCCCTCACAGAGACCCTGTTAACAAGTTTATTATTATTAGCACCCTGGATTCCAGTTCTGTTTGCAGAAACCTCACTGAATGGGGACTGATCTTGTGTAGTATGAATGTATAAACGTCACCAGCTAAGAGGTTTTCTCGAAGGTGATGTTTTGCAGATAGTATGAGGAGTTTTCTTTATCCCGCATGGGAGCGTGAAACTCTGAAGATGGGAGGACAAAAGTCTAATGAGCTGTGGCAGGTGGACAAGACGTGAAATTTTCCTGTCTAATAATTTCTTGACAGTTGTTAAGAAGCTTGGAAGATTTGACTTATTTGACTTGTTGTCATTTTTGACAGCAATGGGCAAGTACAGACGGTTGCAACAGCTGGGGTACAGAAGAAGTCTCCCTCAAAGGAGACTGTCTCTTGGGGAAAGGTTAGTGGCGGGTTAGCAGCACCTGAGTGAACAAAAGCATGGTCAAGCAAGAAGCCTGCGCGCTAGGAAGCCAGTTCTGGTCTCGCTGTTGCAACGTGGCGTTTCCTTTGTTTTGCTGGGGTAGGTGGAGCTCGAGGGAGAACTGGTGAAAAGTTGGTCCTCTCTGAACTTGGGTCTCTGCTCCTCTGCTTTCAGTAGGAGGCTTAATGTATTTGTATTGGGTTGAGATTTTCCAAAAATGTTTCAAACGGTCACGGCCTTTCGAATGAAAGGGCTTTAAGCAGACTTAGGAGACGGCTGTTTGGCTAGGTGGAGAATACTTTCGTGATTACCTATGTGAGTTGGACAATAGTGTCTTTTTAATAATGCTGCCTTAAAAAAAAGGATTGCACGCATACCCTTTTGTAACCTAGGATATTCTGAGTGTTTGCTTGTTGGCAAGATAGTTAAATATATATTACAGTGTCAGTATGTGTATAGGATTTCGTAATTGATTATTGACCATTTTGCATAGTTAAAAATGTGCTATAAATGTAACGTAAAACGCGTGCCTGCCTGTGTGTTTCTAAGCTTATAGAGCACCTTTTTTGTGGGATGGTTTTGTGCAAAAAAATGAGCTGAGATGCCGCAAAGACCCAGAGTGGTGTCTGTGGCAGAAAAATGCGCCTTGTTAGTAAAACCTGCTTGAACGAGGACTGAAGAACTACAGTATAGCGGCTTCGCGGGAAGCGCGAGCCAGAAGCACAGGGTGCCGAGATGTTGCTCCAGAGTTTCTTTGGCAAACGAAACGAGCTTGCAGGCCTTAACGAGCTTTTCTTGAGCAAGTGCCCATATCGCAAAACCTGTGAGCTCCTAGGGGGAAGAGATAAGGTTCTGGTAAACAAGATTACGTGTTCAGGAGCGTGCAGTGTTGCAGAGACACGGAGGAAGCTGCCCCCAAACTGACTGACTAAACTGGAGAGCTTGATGTTATAGTGAAGGTGCAGCTAGTAAAAACTGAGGCAGTCTCCAGGCTTGTAATCCTGTTTCAAAGAAATATATGCGTTTCTGATTCTTATTCTAATTACTGGTGGCTTGTAGTTCTTTAGATATAGGCTTGTAGGTTTTTTTTGATAAGTTTAAAAAAAAAAGGGGAGGAAAGAAAACCCTGTGAATGGCTTGCTACATGAAGTATTTGAATAAGTATTCTTTTGGGTTCCTACATTATCTACTGTTTTATGCTTATGCACTTTTTTTAGAAGTGGTGAAAAAGGATTGTTTTAGTGAATCCACAACCACGCTTCTGAGATGCTGTTTTAAGATAACTCCCCTACGGCCTAGGCTTCTCTGACTGCAGGTCCCTGGGCCTCAATTTCCATAGCTGTCGTAACAGTGGACGTAGTAAGCACACCAGTGGGAACGGTCTCTCTGACCAGCTGGTCGTCTTGCTGTGCCTGGGAGGGGGGGAACCCAGCAGTGGAAGTCAGGAGCAGCGGCTTGTGTGGGGTGTGTGTGGTTTTGTGCCACTCAAACTATGCACCTTTATGCACCAGTTGCCGATGGGAGAGTCTCGGATAGCTGGGCCTTTCTGGTCAAATAATAACACTTCTTATTGCTGTGCAGTTTTGTTAAACACTTCCGCAGTGCGAAGAACTATACAATAATGAAAATGGAGTTTAATGAGCTTGTTAAGTTTTAATGATTTGATAAACACAGTGATATTGATAGGAGTGTGCTAGCTTCAAGTCTGGCCTTGCAAGTCAGCGTTGCGTGCTACAGAAAAGGCTTGCAGTAACTGGGATGGTGATTTTTAACCACTATAAGGGTATCTTTCCGATGAGAAAACTGCGGTAAGTTGTACTTGGTTAAATCCCAGGCTGCCAAATAGCAGTAGTTGGCAGACGAGAGCACTAGAGGGCAGTGTTGACCTCGAAATAATGCGTACCCCTGAGTCCGCGGGAGAGAGAGTAGCAAAGATTTTGTAGCCTGTCTGCAACATATCTCCGAGCTCTGGGGAAATATTGATTGCCGTAAATAAGTGCGGAGTTTCCTTGTGCTTCTTGCAGGTTTACCACGTCTGTACTGACAGCTATGAGACCCAAAACCAGCACTATGGAAGGAGCTTGACGAAGGAAACAGTAAAAGATGGTAAGGAAATTTGTGTGCGAGTTTAGTGCTCTTAAGTTAGGTTTCTTTGTTTGTGTTTTAATATAGAGTATTACATGGAAAGAGCTGCAAATTCTTTATATGTTCCTGACCTTTCTGTCCTTGTGCAAGGTGATTCTGCAACTGTTTCCTGTATTATTTGAGCTACCTGTTGATCATAAAAAAAAAAATAATAAAATAAATAAAATAAAATTGCAGCTGGCTGTGTAGGAATTTCCTCATTGCCTTTTCCTGCTAATAAATGGGTAGGTAGTAAATATTCTGGTATGACTTGTTTTCTTTGTAGGTATGATACTATAATGAAATAAAAGCCTTTTAGAGCTATTCAATCAATATTTTTGACTTGTATATTTTTCTCCAGAAGCTGTATGTGAATATATACTGTCTTTTATATTATAAGGCTGCTGTAAATGTTTGTCACTTAAACTGACCTTCTCAGCTGAAGTCTATCCATACCTTGTGGTGTGTTAATAACAAAATAAAAACATTTTCCTGAAACAACCCGGAAAGAATGAGTGGGGTGATTTACTTTAAACTGGTGTGTTCAAAGCAGCGTCAGGCCAGTACCCTGTTTAAAACAAACAAACAAAGCCATCTGGCAGTTTGATAACTCTTTCAAAACGGTTATTAGTGGACATCTGTTCATCCCTTCCCCACCCCAGGACGTGCAGACAGACATGAGTACACCCATGGCCACCCTTCTCCAGAGCTGGCACTAACTTGTCACCTCTGTCACTCATGATGAAGAAGCCAGGGACTGCTTGAGCCTGTTTATCCCTGGAAAATTCAGCTGGTCCCTGCCAGAAACTGTTCAGATGCTTGATAGGATGAAGTGGGGAGCAGAAACTGTGTTCGTCTAGTTTTCACTAACTTTTATTTACAATCAGAGCTCAATCTGTAATATTGCATAGCAGTCCTTTCATAGTAAGGCGACTGAAGGTATTTGAATTCCTCGATCTGGTTCTGAGTTATTAAGTAAGTGTTTAAAATGAAACTGTGAATATTTGGTTTTTCTTCAATTCAAGAACAAATCTAGTCCCGAAAGAAATGAAAACATTTTCATGATTTTTTTTTTTTCCCCCCTCAAAATAATCCTGAAAACATCCATTTCTTTCTTGTAGGCATCTCAAAGTTTTTTCACAACGGGTACTGCTTGAGAAAAGATGCTGTCGCTGCCAGCATTCGGAGGGTTGAAAAGATCCTGGAGTGGTTTGAGGGCCAGGAGCAACTCAACTTCTACGCTAGCTCGTTGCTGTTTGTTTATGAAGGTTCGTGTCAGGCAACTACCGTGCGGTTGAGCGATGTCACTTTGGCAGAGAAGAGAGTAATGCCCAAAGGACTGTTGTCAGGAGGAGACATACTGGAGTATAATAATAATATTCACGTAATAAATTCTACAGAGAATGGAAAAATAGAGGCCTCTGTAAGTAAAGGCTTGTCCAAATTTTATGCACTTCACAAAAAGGCATGCTCGAAGAGGCACCACGGTCAGCTCTCGCTCAAAGTTGAAAACTTGGAGCAAGACAACATGTGGAAAAGCAGCACTTGCATTACCCACGAGCATCTAAATGGAAATGTTATACCCCAACTGGAAAAAGTTTTCTGTCACGTGCCAGCAGAGATCAAGGAAAGTGCAAATGTGGAAGTCCGAATGATAGATTTTGCTCACGTGTTTCCTAGCAACACGAGGGATGAGGGCTACATTTATGGTCTGAAGAATTTAATCACAGTACTTCAAAATATTTTGGATAACTAAATTCTTTGTTAGGGTTTTTACTGGGGGCCAATGATAAAGAAGAGCAACAACATGAAGAATTTCTGCACTTGTAATGCTGTATAACTGGGTTTGTATTGTTCTACTATATTTTATTTGTCTTTGTACTTTTGGTAGAAGGGTTTAACTTTTTATAATCTCACTCAGGAAAATAATTGATAGTTAATTAAGTGTGAAAGGATGAAGATACTTGAGATTAAGCAGGATAGGTAAATTGGTAGGATGAAATGTATATGGCTGGCTTAAATCCAAGGAGTACAGTTATACAATAAGTAAGGATTGTGTTAGTTCCCCATAACTGCTTTAGCTTAAGTAACGTGTGCCCTCTTAGCCTTGACACTGAGCCATATCTCCATTAACAGGCTATTAGAAAACGGACTGAAAATGAGATCAAGTGCAGGATTGATGTCCTCAGTACTGCCCTCTTGTGTTTACTATGTTCGAATAACTGGAGTAACCCTACTTTGAGACAAATCCTGTTTAGCTTCCGTAGTCCAACTTGGGAACCAGCCTATGGAGAAGAGCTTCTCAATGTAACGGGGTGATATTGCTGTTCTTTTAAAACTGGTGGGCGCTTCCCCTCTTTGTGGTTGTCCATAGCCAATGCGCATCACAGACAAGCTACAACATAATTTGTGTTGAGGTGCTAAGAAAATGCTGGACAAAATTACCGTAACAGGCTTAAACTGCACAAATGCTAGAGAACCTATAGTCTCAAGAAAGAGTGGGGGTCGGGGAGGGGGGATTGCGTGCAAGATATTTCAGAAGCTAATTTGGTTTAGGAGATTACGTCGGTCTATTAATGGGATGTCTGAAGTCGTGACAAAGGAAAATGCCTCAATCCTTTCTGACGGCCCTTCTCCAAAAACTTACCTTGGGAAAACAAGTGAATGAAAAAAGGGAAACAAAGTATTTTCAGTAAGCATATTGAGATTTCCTTTAGCTGTTTGCTGCTTGTATTATAGCAACGAGTGTTTCAGCTGTTCACTGTGGGGGAGCACCAACTGGAAGCAATGAGCAAGACAGGTAAAGGGCCCTTTACTGCTAAGGTCCACTTCAGCCCTGGAAAAAACAGATGTACTTTCAGTTATTTCAGTGGAGTTGTGGCTCTTTTCCCCAGGGCTAAAATTGGCTCATATTTTTTTTACTGATGCATAGGCAAGCTGTGTATTTTGAAAATTGTCCCACCTCCTTTATTCACCGGCAAAATTAAGGCTTTCTTATAGGATATTTGAGATTGGGATGACGTAGCCAAACATTTTTTGGTGTGCCTCTTGTGTATCCTGTGTACGTGACAGTCCTAACTTGCGTGTATAGTCAGCGATATGAAAGTCACGACAAAAGTTTTGGCCTGTGAGGGGCAAGACTTCAATGCTTTTGTTTTATGCAAGCCTCAAGTTTTAAAAAAACTACAAATGAAAAACTCTGGAATGGATTTTAGTCATCGGAAACGTACATCTTTTAAATGTGGACTTAATGTGACATTGTGGCCTCGCTGCTGTGTATGATGTTCTGCACTATGCACTCATTTGCGTATGTCCTTGCAAGTTCTCGACGTGTTTTCTGTATCGGAAAGAGAAGCAAACATGTTTTAAATAAAGCTGACAAAGTTCAGTTCCATTTGAGATCCTAGGTGAATTGGGAAAAACAGTATTATGTATACAACTACATTGTTTAAACTTCAGAGCTAATATTGGATAATACGTTCAAGAATCAAAACAATCTGTTTGCAAAATAATACTTTTGAAGCATGGAAATGGATGCTCGCAGTAGGGGCACTATCTTTTTGCTGAAAATCTTACGCAAGTTATGGTGAAGGGGAAAATACCAGGAAGGTGACAACTTTTTTCCACCTGGTATTTCTGTTGCAACCGTACAGTTACTACCCACTATATTCCCAGCTGTCTGTGAACTAATTTAAGCCATATTGTGGGAAAAGCTTGTGTTCTTTGTTTGCTTTAACCCTGTTTTTTCTGGTTTTGTTGCTCTATCCTGTAAGTAGTCAACACTAGAATAGTCTAGGCTGGTAAAGACATAATTATAAATTCACAGTCCTCCGTAGAAAATACGGAGGAAAACATTTATGCATTTGAATTTTTGTCCTCTGTAATTCATCTCTTCTGGATTTGAATCCATTTTGTGCCGGGGAAATTAGGTATCTGCCTCAAAGAAGTCAGTTATTGGAAAATGATCTGTATTCTCTTAATATAAGCGCATTCTCCTGTCTCTGCTTTAAGATATAAATGTCTTCAGTGTTTGAATGCTCTTTAAGTATTGATTGTCGTGTTGACTATGGCAGTGTTTGTAATGCACCTGGAATATTGTTAAATTGTCAGAATATTTTGAATAAAAAATAAAATAATTTTATCAGTTTTTTTACCTGTAGTTATTATGGATCTATTTTTGTTAATTAAAAATGTAGCTTGAGAGAGAGAACTATTTTCGATTGGAAGTTGTGTAACGAAAGCTTGTTGTGCAGGTTTTTTGGCATAGTACCGACTGTATTGAAGCCTGCAAAGGTATTCACGCTGTTCTTGCGCATCTCTTTAGTGTCTTGTATTTGAAAACATGAGGTTTTCAGTTTTAGCTCGAGATGTATTCACAGCAATCATTGGCCAGATGACAGAATTCAGTAGAAAATGAAAAGGCAGATACTGGTCACTAAGCTTGTGTAGTATCACTTATTTTCCTTATCTGCCATTAGTTACCTTCTCCCCCTGCCGGGTACTGGGTGTTTTTGTTGAAAACACCCAGGGCAGGCAACAGGGACTGGGAAATCTTCCCGCAAATGGTAGCAAGGCCTATATAGGTATTTCTGCCCAATAAAACTGTAAAACAGGTCCCTTTTCCAGGCTGGAGTAGCACCCGATGGCTGTGTTGATGAAGCCCATCCGTCCCAATTTTGAGCAATAAGAATTTGATTTGGTAGAATCAGTTGTCAAAAGGGAAGATTCATGGAAGCATTGTTTTTTTTAACGTTATTCTCTGAGAATATAGTTAGTTACGCTGAAGACTTTCTAACTAGGCAGGTGTGCAAATTGTCTATAGGGGCTTGCCTAATGACAGTTTGAATTGTATAAAGTTTTATAAGAAGTACTTACATATACGGTATTTTTGGATATTGGTGGAACCTGTTGCCTAAATCACATTGGAAGTTACTATACTGTTCTGAAATGTTTAAAATATTTTATGCAAATATTTTATGAACTAAAACTGAAACTTTATCTGTGTTTGTGATTCACATGAAACTTGTACTGTTTTCTAATTTTTTGCTGCCGCTATGCGTAGTAGGACTGTGCTTTTTGTAACGCTCTAGTTTAATGTAGAATTTTTAAGTACTCGCTAGATCAGGCAATCAGTATTTCCCGTATTTTTTGATTAAGAGTGCATACGTTACTGACATGCTTAATGCACTTTTTTTTTTTTTTTAAGTAATGTTAGTGTATGATACATCTTAAGCTCCGCTAAACAATTCCTTACCTGCAGAGAGCTCCTGCTGGTTTGAGTCTGGATCGCAGTATGTAAAATTGGCCTGTTCCTGTGCAACAGCAGCAGTGGCAAAGAAATGGCCCACGCTGGTATGTGAGCAAGCGATGTTTACAGGTAAAACTTTCAGATCCTTGTAATTGTTTTTTCACTTCATGATGTGAAGTATTATAGAGTGTAGGAAGACAGAGAAGAGAGTCCATCCACATCTGTTGTTTGAAGTAATGATTTGCTTAGTTGTTCGCTCTTTCTTTTAAGTAAGCTCCCTTCCCTGAGTGCCTTCTTCAGCCCTTGCTTTGGTACCAGGGGTGACCTCCCACGAGTAGCAGCTAAGGCATCGTCATGGAATGATTTTTGAAATGGAGTTTTGATGTTTTTTCAAGAATTTCATGTCCCGTGACCGCTCTTAAAGCGCAGGTAGTGAAAAACATGGTCAGAATGCCTCAAATAACATGGGAGATGCAAATCCCCTTTTTGTACCCTTTACCATGAAAAAGCTGGAGTCACATTCCAGTATTGAACCTATTTTGACTGGAGATTTAGATCTTAGGTTTTATGAAGCTTGGTTAGGCATGTTTTAAAGAGAACTTTTGGGAGGCAAGGTGAGCGACAGCCACACTCAGCATGTAGTTTTCCTTCTCTTTGCGCGATAAACACTGAAGTTTAGGTTTAAGAAGGTGGCACGGCAGGAAACGGTGCAAGTTCATAAGGAGCCCCGAGTAGGACATTTCTGCAGCGCAAGTAGTTACTGCAGATAATATCCACAGGCCTTAAGTTTTCAGATATCTCACAGTCAGGCTAATGCTGTTGCGTATTCATCGAGTTAACAACAGACTGTTGTCAGGCGTTACTTTCAAAGTATGCTCCGCCACATATCCTCAGGCCAAATCCTGTGCGTTTGCTGTTGTTCACGGCAATCTGTAAGGCAAAGCTGCGCAGAACGTTGACATCCCAAGGGCAACGGTGACAATTACAGCAGTGTTGGAAGGGGAGGGAAGAAGTTAAGGATTATATAGTGGAAAACATATTTCAAGAAATACTTTTACTGTAACTTTGTCTAGTGGAGATGGGCCCCAGGTATTTGGAGTTTGACTTTTGTTTGCTTTATGATATTTAGCAGAAGATGCTTCTGCAGAGCAGTGGTGAATGGGGACAAAAGTACTTTCAAAACACCTTAGCTTGAACTGTGCACCTTGGTTCAAATAGTTATTTTTAAAAAAAAAAAAAAACCTTGTGATATATGACGTAACCTCCAAATGTGTATTGCACCCGACTATAAATGAAACTAGAGTGCACAAAGGCACTTTAATACTCTGGGAACTGTACTGGAAAATAAAGCATGTGAAATTGCACCTAATGCTGTGTTGTTAATTGTTTTAAAAATCTAAATTTCTGCATTTATTATGCTTGATGGATGAACGTATCTAGTCTGGCCTCAGTTTCTTTGGTTCAAGTGTCTAAAGCCATCACTCAATCTCCTTTAATTTGTATGTTTTTGACTGTAACTTCATTTGTGTGTGGTTTTTTGCCATTATTGGACTGCAGAGGGTATTGTTAATATATGACATGTTTGTTTTATAGAACGATGTACTATGCTATCTACCAACTTTTGTAATTTAATTATAAGTGATATTTAGAGTAATTCTAATAGCTGTATATTTGGCAAATTATTAAAATTTTCTGCAAGTGACTTGCAAGTATAACTGATTTCTTTTTGATACAGGAAAATGTTGACAAAAATTTTCCTTGAATATATCTATATTGATTAATCCCTCTTTCTCCTCTTGTCTATATGCTGCGTAATAGGTGTGCACCTTGGGTTTTACCACTTTTGCTTTACCATCATGTTTTTGTGAGGACATCCATTGCTATTCTTGGTAATGTTTGCTGCTTGCTATACATGTGTCACCTCTAGTTAAAAACGAAACGGAACAGGAACCACACGCGCAAAACGGGACTTGTCTCTTTTCAACAGAAGTCTATGCGTTACTGCACTGCATGTGAATTTTAGGTCAGCATCTTATTCTGTGTCCATTGTGCTTTTCTGAACCGAAAGAGCATTGGAGAAGGCAAAAAACCATCCCCCGAACTGGGCAACAGTTTACAAAAAAACTTCTGAATGAATCCATAATAGCTCAGGCCTTGGTGAGTAACTAGGCAATGGCTATTTTACTGCAGAAGAGTTGAACCTCAAGATTCAATGTTTGATTCAAAGCTTTTGAAAAATCATGCTTTAAGTGAGTTAAAGCTGACTTGATTTTAATTGTTCCTGTTTTGGAAGAGGGTGAGTAGTCAGGCGGCAAAAGGGAGGCATAGATGAAAGAGTGGAAAAGGGAACAAGACAATGTTTTCATCAGGCCTTGGGCATGTCATTGAACAAGTTCTGGCTAAAGTTGTGCCCCTTTGTAATCTCTGAAAGGTTATTGTTCCCTGTATGTTAAGGAAGCATAAAGAAACGTCTGTATCTAAAACTTTTGGGCTTTACAGAAAGTCGGGTTGGAAAACACTGAACAGTTTGACAGTGTAAGCAGCCTGCTGCAGATTATAAACCATCCTGCGGCCCTGATTAGTTCCCTAATTTTGAACTCTGGCTTGAACAAGCCTGTGGGAACAGTACTCTGTGAATCTGATGCTGTGATATGTTTTGTT
Organism: Struthio camelus; assembly: GCF_040807025.1. Taxonomy (NCBI): domain Eukaryota; kingdom Metazoa; phylum Chordata; class Aves; order Struthioniformes; family Struthionidae; genus Struthio; species Struthio camelus. Next base: position 40,800,631 of record NC_090948.1, read on the forward strand.
CTTTTTTGGTTTGTTTTGTCTTGCTTGTATATGGAAAATTTTCTAAATATGTTCCTAAGTCTTAGTATTTTCCTGTGAAGGAGGGCTGTGCCAACCCCATGCTCCTGAGTTAGGGAAATGAGTATAAAGCTGGGAAGAGGCTAGACCCCTGGCAAGAAGCCTAGCTTTGCGATGTTCTAGGGGTTTTCACTGATTTTTATGTTGCAAAAAATCTAAATAGCTTTTATGCATTGAGCAGTGCGCCAACAACTCCCTCCGTTTCTGCTGTGTTTTGAAGTGAAGGAGGAGTTGCACTGCTTCATTTGCAGAAACATTGCCTGCTCAAATCGCTTGTGGATCAGTTATGATATTTGGTACGTCATTGAGTTGGGGAATGGTGCACAAAGCCTGTCTAACAGCCCTGAAAGTCACAGCCTGGCTCATTGCAGGGACAGAGAAGTACTTCGGGGGCTGTGGAAGCAGGGAAAGATTATGGCTGGGGAAGGGGATTGCTAGAGAGCCGTTAGAGGGGCTTAACTCTAATATCAGGCATTTTTCTTTGTTTCCTGCTGCTGCTCTTCTCTTTATTTATATGTCTTGGCTTGCTTGCCATCCCCAAAAGTTGGCTTCCACGAAATGTAATTTATTGTAGTTTGCGGATTAAGTTACCACAAGATTTGAGGATAGGTGCGATCTCGAATAGGAACTCTAAGATATCTGCAGTGAATACATATTTTCCTTTGGTAATCTCTAAGCTTGTTTTGACTCTGGCCAAAACGAATATTTTTGCCTCCATATTCTGCAGCACGTCCAAAGGCCGACCCTGCCGTCTGCCGGGCTCTGCCCACCCCAGCAGCAAAGCCGCTCTGGTTGCTGAAACAGGAGGGGGAGTAGAGTGCAGCCCATTTTTTTCCCCACAGCTATGTAAGCGCCGCAGTGTGGCTAGCAATAAAAACGTGGTTTGGTTAGCGAATTCGGGGAATATAAATGGGGCAAGCAGATGGGAAGCTATCAAATGGATACTGTGCCAAAGTACTGGTTTTGCAAAATTTAAAAAAAAAAAAAAAAAAAAAAAGCCAGAAACACACCAGGAGCAACTCTGAAGACAAGACTGGCTTGGACTTTGACTTAAAGCAAATAGTTGGAGTTTGTAGCTGGGGTATTTTTTTCACACGTATACAACAGCATCCCGCTGGCTTCATACTTCACCGTTATCTGCTCCTGTTAGATCCTGGCTTCCTGTGGAAAATGATGGGCTCAGCTGTCCATGACGGCTCGGCAGTGAAAGCGCGGAGGTATAATAAATAAAAGCTCCGGTCCCATAGCTTGAACACTGCGTGCAGAACACGAGGCTGGCTGGCTGGTCCCTAAATCTGAACCAGCACAGCTGTTTGTTTGGTCTTACCCTGTTCGAAGCTGCTGCAGTGCTGCTTATCCGGAGGTGATGGATCTTCCCCTAGATTCCTCTTCGGCTCCCCAGGGAGCTGCCTCCCCTCCAGCTCCGGCATTCAGAGCATCTCCCAGCTTTCTCCTCCATCTGTACCATGAGGCACAGGCCTCATGGACTCCCTTTCCTCTAATTTCTTTTTCCAAATTTTCTTCTTTACCATTAACTTCTTTCTCTGGTCTCAGGTCTACACGTTTGCGTTCACTATGCAACTTCATTATACTGCTGCTAATGTCCACATGTGGGGAAAAGTAGTAGTTTAGCCTGTAAAGTGCCATGTGATGCTCTGGATCCTAGAAGTCGAACAAGACAGCTGGATTGCTTATCAGAGACCTTTCCTCATAAAGAAGAGAAATAGCGTCCTTGTGAAGAGCCAGCTTGGCCTCAGCCTTCCACCTTTTGGCTCTTTTAAAGCTGATTTTGACTTTAGTGTTCAAATCACAGTTTGCAAATTAACAAGGAAAGAGATGTCCTAATTCCTTTTATTGCTAAACTGTGTAGTTTTGGTGCTCTGTATGAGTCAGTACAATGGAAAAGCACAATCCAGACATCAAAGCAACAGTTACGAGCTCTCCAGGTCACCAGATGTATCTTTATGGGTTTGTAATTATCATTGCAAATTAGGCAAGTGTACTGCACTAGAAAGAGACCGATAGCCCGACAGTTTGCACGAAGGCTTCTGTTTGCTTTTGTGTTGTCAAATTATACCAAAACCGTGGCCCAAACACACCGTCTTCTCCTTAAATTACAGGTATCCTTACAGCGTATAACTGGCTTTTTCAGGCTAATTAAAGCCCAGCAGTGTGCACGGATTTGTAGGATTTGTTGAAATCCCTGCAGGATCGCGGCAGCCTGGGATCGCGACTCCCTGCAAGTCTTGGGTCTGGCATAAGTGAGGTTGGTGCTGACGGCCGTTCCCAAGTCCCTCGGAGCCGGCGCTCGCTCGGTGGCTCCAGGGAGAGACTTTGTGGGTTGCTGCCATCTAACAGGCGCGCGGTAGGCACGTGCTGATGTCTGCTCCAGGTGAAACTGGAAAAAGTACCTTTGTAATACTGATACCCTATCTCTGCTATTAAAACTCTGGCTAGTGAAGCGACAGGGAAGCGATGAATAGCGGGATACCCAAAGGCTGGTGCGCCTCTAGGAGAGCGGGCGGGGGGGGGATAGAAATCCTGAGCGCACCCTTGATTGGTGATGGTTTATTGCCTCTTCCTCACTTTTGAGGCTTAAATCTCAGCTGGTTCTTCCTCATGCAAAAGCAGCTGTGCTGCATCTTGGAGGGGCCAGCGTGACAGCCTGGTGCGGGAAATCAGAAGTGAATCATACTGTGAATCAATCCTTGTAATGTAAAATCTTTTTTATTTATTTATTTATTTATTTTTTGCCAGCTGGAAACGAAGGCGCCTTGCACTGCTGCTTTTAGACCTCAAGTCTGTTAGCGTCGGTCTAAATGGAAGTAGCAGCTCCCAGGTTGTGGAGATCAATCAGTGACTCCTTTTTCTACCCACATCCTGAGGCTTCGTCCTACCATTTGGTACAGAAGACTTAAGCTGCTGTGCTTTAGTTGCCGTTGCTAAACGCAGGACACGTGAGTCCTCTTGCCTAGGGGACGTCGGTGGGAGCTTTCTCCTTGGAGAGCGTCTGGGGAAGACCCTCTCGCTCCTGGGATCTAACTCAGCCTGATTTTTCAGTTCACAAGTCGCGCTCGTGCCTTTGCATAGCTACCACAGCAAAAGTCAAGGCAGGAGCGTCCAGGAGGGGAAGGTGATCTGATTGCCAGCAAAACTGATTTTTCTTACTCCCACCCAGTACGCGCAGGGTGCACCCAGCTGGCAAGGGCAGCGTCTCCCCCAGCGTTGCTGCCTTCTCCTACCCTCTGAATGCAAAGCGTGCCTTTCCAAAGCTTTTTTCGAGGGCTTTCATTTTTACACGGACAACAGCGCTCTTGACATCTTACAGAGGTTTTTTTTTTTCCATCCTTCCCTGCTTCAGCTAACTAAAAACCGTTAAACTTTGCAACTGCGTTGGTGCCAGCCGCTGTTAAGAGCAAAGCTCTTTTCGGGCCGGCCGATGGGCGCGCGCCGGAGCCGCAGCGCGCCGCTGCTGCCTGTTCACCCGGCTTTATTGGCGGCAGCGTGGCCTGAGGTGTTTTTATGGTACATCACGAGGACCTGCCAGAGCGATTTCGTTGGCCCTGTGCCCTCGGGCAGAAGCTCGTTCCCACCTCTGCCCTTACAGACGGGTTTCTGCCGTTTTCCTGCGGAAAGCGGAGCGGAAGAACCGCTTCGGTTGGGTCGGCTCTCGATGAAGAGGGGGAAATTTGCAGGTGGAGGAGACTAATCCCAACGGGGCATTTAGCTTTCAGCCTGCAAACCTCCCAGTTGGAAAGAGCGTTAAGAAGTTTTTCAAAGGCTGATCAGACGTGACTTCCCGGCAGGATCATCCGTTGGTGTCGATTGCTTTTATTATTATTTTTTTTTTGCGTGGAGGCAGACAGCAAGAGCTGGGCTCTGTGCCCTCCGTGTTTGAAGTGTCTTGATAGCTGTCGGTGCCCCGCGAGACGTCCCCTCATCGCTGCTGCCCTCGCCCGAGACGGGGGTGATGCCGCTGGTTAAGTCCTGCGCACCGGCGCCGGGTTAAAGCAGGCATTCGGTTAAACAAGTTTTTTTAAGAGCTATTCTAATAGGGGGCATGGTTTGTCAGGCTGGTTCCTCAACGCCGCAGCAGGATAAAATTTGGGAGATACTGCCGACGCTAAGCGGAGACTCGGCCCCGTTAAAGCCTGGCCGAGGCAGGTTGACTGCTGCATAGATCTCGGGCTCGCAGACGTATATGAGCACCACCGTTCTGTGCGTCCGTGGGGTTGTTTCGAAGGCACAGAGGAGTAATAGAGCTCCTCTATCAATGCAGTTGTGGTGATTAGCGTTAGGACTAATTATTAATTACTGTTAATAAGCAGCAGCGTTTCCCCGAGGGGAGCTGTCGCACGTGCTCAGCGCTGTGTGTTGCGGAGAAATATTGACCTGTTTTCTTAAAAAGAGCCCAGGGCGGAGGGAGGCCTTTCCTAAAGCAAACCGGGCAAGGCTGGATACAAAACGGGTGGCCTGCGCCTGCCTTCGCCCCCCGAAGGGCGAGCGCGCGGGGAAGGAGCCGCGATGGCGTGCGCTTTGCAGCGCTGTGTGAACGGGCTCGTCCCGCGGCTCCCGCTCAAACCCCCAGGCGGGGGGGGGGGGTTTCTCCTTAAACCGGGGTGCAGGTGCCGGTCCTCCCCCGTCCTTTATTTTTTAAAGGGGGGGACCTGTTTGCTCCAGGGTGTCCTATGCCCTCGGGAAGACTTATTTTTACCGTGAGGGAGGAGGTGAAGCGAGCGGGGCCCTGACGGGGAGACGCGCGGCTCCTGGCTGAGGTGGGCTTCCTCGCTGCGAAACCTGAGGGGAAAATCCTTCGAAATACCCAGAAAAACGTGTGGGGGGTGGGGGGGAAGGCCCAAACTGGGGGGTTTAGGGGCAAAACTCACCCCCCTCCCGGGGCGTGTAGGAGCTGGTCAGGTTGGGGGAGGGGAGGCGTCGCGACGCAGCGTGGCAGAAAACACCCTTTTTTAAAATTTCCTGTGGTAATTTTTTTGTAATTTTTATTTTTTAAAGCAGAAAACAGGCTCCCAGGCAGCAGCCCGCTCTGGCGGTCGCATATAGCCAGGTAAAAAGCTGGGGTTTTTCTTTCTTTTTAAAAAAAAGGAAAAAAAAAAAAAGGGAGTTGGGGAGGGGGGAAGAGTGAAGTCGCCCTGTGGGTCGCTGAGGTCTGAAGCCTCCCAGTTACCTCAGGGCCGGCGGCGGTGCGGTGCCTGTCCTCACCTCGGGGGTTTAATTCGCCTTTTTTTTCTTTCTTTTTTTTTTTTCCTTTCCCCCTCCCAGAATAAGCAGGTACAAAGGTGTCGTCCTCTGGAAGTAACACTTTATTTTTACCAGCCGGAGGGCTCGACGCGCTCTTTCTGGCGGGAAACGTGATGTTCGTGGCGAGCCCCAGCTTTTGCCTAGTTTTATATATATGTATATATACATATATGTATATATATAAACCCTCTTGCTTCTCCTTCCTGTCAAATATTGGATGCGTTTGCGTCACATCTCTCAGACGAAGCCTTGGCGGTGGAAGGAGTTTCTGGAGAGCTCCTCTCAGGGGAGCGCCGTGGCAAATGTTCAGCTGGTGGCAAACGTTTATGGTTTGGCTCCGCTTTGGCTTGCGGGATGGAGTTTAAAAAGTGTAATTCTCTCTTCTCTTTTTCCCTTTTTTTTGTTATCTTTTTCTCTTCCCTACAAAGTCCTTGCAGCCTCTCATGGTGGGTGTTTTCCTTTCAGTGCAGTCAGAGGGCGCCCGACGTGCCGAGGTTGGGATCTCGGCCGTGCCTCGCCGCTGCCAGCGTTTACACATTGTGGGGAGGCAGATCGGGAGAGAGAAGAGGAGGGGAGGAAAAAAAAAGGTAAGCTGGATGTGAGGGAGCTGGCTAAAATCCTCAAACACAGAGCCACAGCGAAGTTTGGAAAGCTGCTGGATTTGGAGGAGCCGCTGCCCGGCGATCCTCTCCTGCCTTCGTCGCCCGGCGAGGTTTGAGCGCCGTGTTTGCTCCGCTCCCCGTGCTGCGCGGGCCAGCTACCGCGTGTTTGTCGTGGGCTGGCGTCTGCGATGGGCCGTACGAAGTGAGAAGCGCGTGTGGGGAAAAACATCAGGCTGCTTGCGATATTGCAGGGCAACGCAGCGCCGGGGTTAAAAAGGAGTTAGTTCGGGGATGGGTATTTCTCGTTCACCAGGCAGCTTAAGTCATCCGTTATTTCTTTAAGCGCAGAAATGATTCATGTGAGGAGGATACAAAGTGTCCGCAGAAGCCCCTTACTGTAAGTAAGATGCACTTACTATGTTTTAGCAATTTTGGTGCATAAAAGTTGTTCTGAGAAACTCAATTACTAGGGTATGAGACAGCTACTGGGGACAAAACTCAGCTGTCCTTGTTACTCCAAATCAAAACAAGTGAAACCAGCTGTAGATTGATGCAGCTGAATTTTAGTGCATTTTTAATTTACTTTCAGACTCCTCTATTGGCTCACAAGTGCGGCTACATCAAGTAATATTACAAAAATGCGATCAGCCTGTATTGTTTTGCAGTAGATAGTGTCACATCAAATTTTGCGAGCATGAGACTTCTCGCTCCTTGTTGGGCAATGAGACGAGAAGTAAAGCGAGGCCTGAGAATGCAAATGTGTGGTGAGAAAGTAAATTTGAAGAGTAGAGAAATGGCAAAAACTCCTTTTTCTAGGAGAATTCTTGAGCAAGGTGAGAAGCCTGGGGAAGGCCATGCTGTAATATTGGGAAGAATCCAGAGGAAGATAGTGGGGAAGAGAGACAAGATTTTCTTGTTTGTTTTTGTTTTTTTTCCCCTCTCTCTGTATTCCTGCCCACAGCAGGAATTCCTGCTCCTCAGCAGAGGAGCAAGAGGCTCTGAAGGCCCTGAAGGGGCACTCTCCTTGCTTTCTTCCTGCTGCTGCAAACGTCTCACACCGCTGCGTGCTTGCATTGCGTCAGGCACTGCAGCAACCCGAAACGAAAGGGTGTCTCCTTCCTCACGTCTTCCAGCCTGAATTTTAGGCAAGCGTTTGTGCCTTCTGGCCAGGTAGGCAGTTCGTAGCCACTGCTGCTTTTAAGACCAGCAGACCAAGTTGGTCTCAAAGTTGGTTCAGCTCAGTGGCATCGGCCAAACTCTGAGGTTTTGCAGCTAAAAGTCAGAAAGATAAATCTGCGAAGTCTTCAGATAACAATGCCATATACTCTGCAGGTCCTTTGTGTACTGAGACTCTTTCACTAAAACAACAAATAAAATTTGCTTTGTCCATGCGATTATTTCCAGTACTTTGAATTCCACTTGAATTGGAAGAAATGAAGGCAGATAACGGTGACTGGATCTATCCCCCACCAAAAAAAAAACCCAGCACTTTTAGTTAATCAGAGTAGGAGAAAATATTCTCAAATAATCATGTGAATGATACTGGCCTTAAAGGCTTATGAAGTAAGGCAAGCATTGCAGATAGGAAGGCAATATCATATACTTCAGTTAATCTGTACAAACAGCCTCATAATTATGAGACTTGCAAAACTTTATTTTACAGTAAGTGATACTGTTAGCTGTATGGGTTGCCCAGCATGAGTATCTGGTTGCTTGATGCTAGCAAAATTAGGGTTTAAAACGTAGCTATGTGAGTAAAGGATTTAATGCACTTGAGAGTGGTTTCAGTGCAATTATTCACTTATTCTTCTTGCTTATTTTTTTTTCAAATATCTCCCCATATATTAAGCAGCAGGTCTGAGTTGAGTGACCAGACATCTGAATTTTTTAAAAAAGGAAAGTGGTCACTTCTTGTGTGCCTTTTAAAGTTGTTCCCTGAAAGCTGAGCTTCATCCCGTTCTCCAGAACAGGATTATGAATACTAAAGGATTAAATTACCTCATTTCACATCTGCTAATGAATTGTGATTAGTTGTGGCTTTTCCTTCCTCGACTTCTGTTTTTCAGAAAAACAAGTAACTGCAGAGATAAGAACCTTTCCAAATCCTGGGCAGTGGAATTTGACCCTGCAGTGGGCAGGCCTGGCCCCGTCACGGTAGGAGCAGGGACGCAGTCAGCACTGCTGAGGCCCCCTCTCGTCAGCACACCTTGGAGATCTCGTCTCTCCTGTCGCCTCAGTGGCTGGTTTCCCGATGCTAAACGGTGCCTCTCTTGTTGCATTGAGAAACGAGATGTGCTGTAGTGATGAATGGCGGAGAGGGAATGAAATAGGAAAAAGCTCTTTGCGGGGAGGGGGAGATGAATGCCCTATTTTGGTGCTGGAACCTGAGATGCGTCTGACTCTGGCTTTATTTATGATCCCTATGGAAGATGGGGCTGAGGAAGTTAAGCATTGCCTGTCTACATTCGAGCTTGCTTCAGCAGTGCCGGCAGCGATTTGCAAGGGCAGCCTGCGGACCTGCTTGGCGTTTCTGGGTGACCAACCCGTCGTCATCTGCAGCCCACTCACAGGAGCTCTGGTGTCTCCCAAAAGGCAAGGGCAGTCTTGTACCGAGCAGTAAATGCTCATCTGGTCAAAATTACTCATCATGAAAATATGAAGTATGGTTTCAACAAGTGATGAGCTGAGTTTTCTTCCAAACCTGGAGGAGGTTTTGTTGGTAAGGGACTGAGAGCATAGGTCTCAGATGGGACCAGTCCTAGACTCTGGATCTCAAATCTGTAGAAACTCATAAGGTATGTGGAACTGTCCATTAGACTGCATATGTTACTTAAAAACAGAAACACCCCTTCATTTTTACTAATTTTCTCACAAACTATTCCCATGCTTAATACAGAATTAACCTGCAACATTAAAATAAAATTGTGCTAAAATAGAAACAAAGCAGTGGCAGTGGTGTCAAAGGCAGGAGGTCACTGTCCTCAGTAAGAGGAAATCGGGTGGATTGTGGGGGAAGAGGAGACTTTTGTGCCATCAAAATTGTGCTTGTTGTGAAATGAAGGGTAGAAAAAGGTTAGTGAAGTATAGACTGTAATAGAGTAGAACACAAACAAATAAATAAATTCCATGAAAAGGACACACAGTCCAGAGAGGCCTTTGATTCACCATGCAAAGGAGTTTTGTGCTGATAAGAGCACTCAGACACGACTCGGGAGAGATGGCTTTTGTCCCTGACTTTGCCATTGCCCTCAGCACCTCTCCACGTTTCTTTCTCCTTTCAACCTCTGCCTTGTTTACGTAGACTGTGTCTCTGTGTATCGGGGCCAGCCTGCCGGCGACTGTGCGTTCGTTCAAGATCTTGGCTGGTGACTGCAGGTATTTTTGTCATAAAAAATAAGTAATCTTAAAATGCCCAGGGAAATGGTAGTGAGTAAGATGGAGGTCCTACTCTTTGGTGCTGTTCTCAAGCTGGCAGTGATGTTCCGCATGTGAAAGAATTGCGTGGCACGTTGCTTTTCTTCTTCTGTCTTTAATCCCCATGGAAATGCGGGCAGCAATCTAAGTAGGAAGAATTATAACCCGACACAATGGGACTATTTTAAGACTCGTGTGTGTCTTGAACTTCTCAGCAAGGTTATCTCTCCACTGCCCTAATCGAGCTGATTGTTGTTTTAGTAGTGGGCGCTTGGTTTCAAAGCCATTAGCGTGAGCACGGAGATGACCAGCATCGCTCCCCAGACATGTGGGGAACTGTGCAATGCTCTCTGAACTGGTATTTTTGAAACAGCCAGCCATGTAAACACTGTTGAATGTTTGCAGTGTATTTTTTCATTATTTCTAAAGGACTTGCAGGTTATTCACTGAAATACATCATGATTTTAATGACAGAATGAGCATGTTCTTAGAGAGCCCCTCTGAGAGACGAGTAAATGCATGCATGTATGAGTTAGGAACTGGCGACAGGAGATGCCTCTATTTCTTGAGTTTGGTCCAAAAAGTTGATGGCCTTGCAGCCGCTATAGTGTGCGCGAGGCCTTTGGATGCGACTGCTCTTGCTCGCCTTCCTTGTTCCCGTTCCTGCAGCTCCCACTGCCTGCTGCCGATTGTCTTGCATTGGTGGGTGAGCCAGCGCCGTCGTCTCCTCTCACTCTCCAAACTTAGTGAAACAGGTTTGTGGTGGCGGGAGGATAGGAGAGGTGCTTTCCTTCGCTTGCTGCCTTACTGCTGATGGGCCTTGGGTTCCTTTTCTCCCTGGAGAAGTTTCTGGTATGAGCTGGGGAGTTTGTGTGTCGGTCCCCCCCTAAAAAAAGGAAAAAATAATCTCGATTAAACTTTGAAGGACGCCCTAGAAGACTTTTAGTCTAAGGAAAAATCTCAGCCTGGCGTATATTGAACACAGGATGGTGTGGAAGGGAAATGGAGTTTTAGTGGTGTGAATTTGGAATCACTGCGTTGCCCACAAATGGTGTCCTCGAGGCATGCTTATCTGGAACGCTTTATCGGGTTTATCTACAGTTCAATAAAAACCGAAAGAAATTAATCGGGCTGTGACACAATCTAGAATATGTTTATTAGAATTTCCTGCCTTATTTCAGTATAATTTTTTCCAACCTGTCATCCTGGTAGGACAGATACCCGTTTCCCTTGGTTAGCAAAAAACAGTTAAATTTGATATTCTAACTCCGAGTGAGCTGTTACACATATCCATTGCTGCTTTTTATGGTAACGTGCGAACCGATTTGCACATGAAGTGCAGACATGATTCACTCCAGAATTATGGCGAGGCCCCTTGGAGAGAACCAAAATTGGTGCTCCCTCCAACTGGAGTTCGTTATAAACCTGCCGTCTCTCAACAACGGTATCAGAGGACTGAAAGTGCCGGCTGAACAGCATTGCACTAGATGCGTGTGTTGATGGAGGATGTTGTATTGCCCCCGAGTCCCAACACGCAGGGCAGTTATCCAGTTTGTGCGATTGCCTGAATGAATCGCTACCTGCTTCCAAAGTTACGAGGGAAATAGTCCCCCCTGCTGGCTTTGACAGGGCTCTGTGCCCACTAGTGAAGAAGATGGTTTTGAGTCAGCTAACTTTTGTGGGCAGCTAAACAGTTTTTCAAATATGTAGATGTCATTGAGACTACTTGCTATGCATACATACTTCAGGTATTTTTGTATGTATTGCCAAGGTTTTTACTGATCAAATTGTTCTTTAGGTACTCAAAATCCCTAAATCCCACCAGGTAAATCCTGTTTTGTTTGTTTGCTTGTTTTTTGCAGAATTGCAGCTGCTGGATGTAGAAGCTCTGTCAGAGTATTAATCTCTGTCTAGACCTGTTCTACAAACTACCCAGCAAAAATCAGGGTGAAAAAACAAATGCTGCTGTGGAAATGAAATCAAGATGGTGGATGAGTTTCAAAGGAAACTCATGGCTGCATCACCTGCTGCCCTGGGCAAGTAAAAGGGGCAAATATGTGTTGAATCCCCCTCTGTGCCCTTGCATGCTACGGGTGGATGGTGCAGAGCTAGATTTCTAACTTCTGTGGGTACCATAGGCCAGATGAACGTCTCCACCTCATCTGTGCTATGGATGACTGTGCCCAAGAATTGGACTACTTTTTGGGGCACTGGACAACTCTGGCTGCCCGAGCCTCCTGGGTTTCCTGCAATCCTGTGAATAGTGACTCTGTTTCCTGTTATTCACAGGAGTTGGCAAAAAGGGGTGCCTGCAACCTGGCATGCATCCTTGGATTCAAGAGTTGAAAATCTAGGGTGTCTCGCAGCATGCATCCTGTCACTGGTGGTGGTTTGTTCCTAAAGCAGGCAATAACTCATGCTGTGAAGTGGCTGCTAGTGTGGCTGCTGCGGGTTTGGGTGTTTAAAAATTTGCTTGTTGTGAGGAAAAAGAAATGCAAGTCAGTACCGTGCAAACAATTGTGTTGCTCCTTAAAACCTGGGTGCCTATTACAGCTTCTGCAGCACTTTTCTTCTGAGAAGGCCTACTACTGCTGTTTGTGTTTTAGTGTTTCCCTTGTGCTGGTAGCATTAGTGAACGGAAAGATAAATGATGTCAGGGAAGTTGCTGGTTCTTTCATTTACAGAACTTATAGATGAAAGAGGAATAACTATAATGAAGTATGTATGTGTAGGAACTGGTCTGGTATTTGGATAGGTATTGCAATTCAGGTAACTTTGTGCGTGGGGAAAACCTTGCTGTAATCTTAAATAATCTTGAATACAGCTTTTCCAATAATAAAAATCCTGGCAGGGAGTTCACAGAGCTATTAAAAAAATTGACTGTGAGAAAGTCGATGAAATGGGAATAGTGCAGTTCTGAAAATACATTTTCTAGTCTGTCCTCTCATCCAGGGGTCAGGGGGTACTATTCCTTCTGCCATGGCTATATGTGAGCGTTTTCTATGCATTAGTTTTTTGTTATTTACACATCTCGTAAAATTTCTTCGAGTTTCGAAGCTGGGGAGGGAGCAATATGCAGAGGCTGGGAGTAGATGAAGAAACTGTCACTTCATGCAGTAGAGGATATATTTTGTACCAGAAAACATCATTTCTATACTAACAGAAAGACTCATAGTTCTCTGTAGATGTAGGAAACCTCAGAAGAGCTTGAATAGGTGGGATGTACTTTGAATCAGTCTTTGCCTCACAAAGAACAAAAAAACCCATGATGCTCAAAACCTGTTGTGGGCTGCGTGTGCTATGAGGTTGTGCAGTATTTTAGGTGGCTTTGTTGCTAGGAAGCTGGGCCGTATCAGGGTAATGCAGTGCTTGAAATGCTCTGCTGCAAATGGCTCTCCATCCAGACTGACCACTGAGGTTCTTTAGAAATGAATTACATGTCTGTGGTAGGTCTTTTCAGGCAAAACAGAGTGTATGGTTTTTTTCCCCTCTTTTTTTCTTTTTCCTGCCTCTGGAATAATAAGCAGGCACTAATTATCTTGCTATAACAATGAGATGGAGAGAGGGCACTTTGCTTTGCCCCTGCCCTGGAGTAAACTGTGTGAGATGGATTATGGGTAGAGCAGAGGGCTCAGTGTAGGTCTTGCCAGCATGTTTTAATTTTACTCTGTGGTTTATTTACTTTTCTTTTCTCTCCACCTTTTATATAGCCAAAGCTCCCCTACTCCCCCAAAACAGATCACTTTTCTGATGAAAGGTGCAACCGTTCAGTCCAGGTTAGTTCCCTGGAGATGCTGGTGCTCCTGGCAATATTGCCGGAAGAGGCATCTCTCTCTTAGCTGTCCATCTGCTGTTTGGGCTGCTTTGCAGCCAACTGAGCCTTGCCTCTGTGTAGAAATCCCAAGTGAAATGAAGAGGTTCTCCTTAACCTTTATTTGGGGCCTGCTGTAGTGCAGGACGTGCAGAAGGACCAGGTGCCATCCCTGTGTTTGCTAGCTGAGGGTCAGGTCTGGGTGACTGATGGCTAGCACGTTCCCGCCACGTCGTTCCCTGGGACCTTGGTGGTTCTCCTCCCCCTGCCCCCCCCCCCCCAACATCTTTGGAGATGCTACTGTGTTATTTTGCTAGTTCTTTGCTTACCTGTGCTTTTGGGATGGAGTACTGGTTATTTCTGCTTTGGTGCCTGTCTCTACCCCAAGAAAATGGTAGTAAATTCTAGAATCCAAACCTTGCCATTGTCAGAGCGTAACGAAGTGTGGTGATAAAGTATGTTTTCAAGCAGTTGGTGTGAATCCCCCATTATCAATGTGACAGGAACCCTGCTCGAACACTTTAGAGATGCAGATTTTGGGCACAATAACATTTCTGGATATTCTGGTGGGACTGTGGCTGGCACTTGGAGTTGGTGCCAAAGCCTAAATTGTAAAAGCGTTTTGCCTTGAAATAAAGACTTTGCCCTTTTTTATTGTGCTGGCAGACAACATCAGACATATTGCTATGTTAAAGTACTTTGTTTTAATGTGAGAGGAACAAAGTGCTTCACATATTAGGTGAAAACAGATATAGGGCAGCTTTCATGCATGTGTTACGAAGTTTCACATATTGATGTGTGTGTTATGTCTGGAGGCTAGAATGTCCTCGTTATATTATGATTGCAATAATGCCCGAACTTTGTATTTGCAGAGCACTAAAAAGCCTTCAACTCTTCTCCTCTATTCCAGGCTGCAGCAAGAAGCATCTGATTTCATGAGGCTGAAAGGCTCCACAACCGTGGGTTTTCTCCTATTTTTGCTTTCTAAAGGTCGTGTTTTGTTGTTCATTTTTTGCATGGTGATGTTGTGTTTTTCCCTCTTTTAAAGTAGAAAGTATGAGTCCTAGCCAGGTGCACGGCTCCTGAAGATCAGGGCCTGCTTTAAAATTGGCTGAAGCTGAAACCAGATTGGAAAGATTTGTTGCTGCTCATGCAAGTGGAGGAGCTGCCTGGTCGAGTACCAAGCAGGCTCTTTCCTGCTGGAACCCAGGGGCCCGCAGAAAGCTGTAGGCATTGGAGGGGAGCCTGTGTGCAACATCTTGGACAAATTCATATTTTAAGGTGGCAGAAAACCCGCTGCGTGTGTGTAGCAGCTACAATTAAAGCCGGGTACCTGCACGCATACTGCGGCAGGAATTTGGTGCTCCTCTGCTCTTGTATGTGGGATTTTAGTGCTTCTAAGTGCATTTTGGCAGATGCTTCCCCCCGCTGCCGTGCACCCTAGTTTTTGACAGGGCAGTATGATTAGGGGCAGGCGGCTAACAGGGCACTTGGCGCGCTTGTATATTTGAAACACACCCTGGAAGAGCTGTTCCCAAGGGGCAGGTTTGTGTTGGTGCCACGCTGCCCGCAGCCGTGCCACAGTTGTATGTGTTATGCGTGCTTATGCCCATGCTGTGCCTTCTCTGAAGCGTACGCAGCCTAGTTATGAGCATCCTGAGATTCTACCTCCTGCTTACCTGCTTTAAAATGAGCAAGCTAAACCATCCCTCCTGCCATGCAAAACACACTAATGAAAATTGCCCCCCAAATAACTAGCAAACTAAAAATGAGACGATGTAAATGCAGATCAGATGTGAGTTAGCTGGATTCAGGTGCCATATTTCTACAATGCCGTATATATGTAAACAATGTAAACTTGTAGGAATATTAAAATAGCAGGCAGTATGCGGCAACGTTTATTGTGATTAAAAAAATAAAAAGTGTCTTTGAGATCAGGTCTTTAAAGCAGGAATGATTCTACAGACGAGGCTTAAAAAAGCCCCTAAACTGCCCAAGAAATCCATCATTTTTTGTGCACCATTTTGCTCTATATGATAGAAATCTTACCCTTTCCTAAAATAGCCTGTACCCTTGAGCTTGATGCATCCAAGTGCATGTCGTTAGGCAATATTATTGCAGCCGATTTCTGTAATCTTTGAGCAATGCTGCCTTTTGCTAGACTTCTCTACAGTGCTGCACCTACACCCTGTTGCATTTAATTTCACTGATCACTAGCTTTTGCTTAGCCTAACCCTCATAAATTCAATAATTCACATGCTGGCTTGAAAAAAAAAAAAAGGAAAAAAGGGGATTTAAGACTAGGCCAGATGTGTTGTGGAGACTGGAACAGGAATCATTCACTTTTTTCCTCTCACTTCCTGATATTTAATCTAACATTGAGGACTAAATACTTCCATGATGTTGAGGCCTTAATTAAGGTTGAGAGCTTTTCATTTGTGGAATACTGCCTTATGGGACCTGATGATCAGGTGCCAGCTTGTGAATGCAGGATCCAGTTCACGGAGCTGAGGCCTGGTGTCAGAAACTATTTCTGTCGCCGAAGTGCCTAAAGGCAATGTTTAGGATTGCAGCACTGTTATGCACTACTTGTGCACCACTTGTCCTTCACGTCTTCTTTCTGCAGAGGCTGTAGAAGGGGTCTTGGAGAGAAGAATCAGGTTTTTCTCCCCCCTGCCCATATCCCAGGTTTTCCCGCTCCACGCATATATGCGAGAGGACACCTAGCCTTTCTCTCCTCCTCACCAATCCGTTTCCACTTGCAAAACCCTCTACAAGCAACCCGAAGTGCCACTTACACACGCATAAATACAGCTGAATCCTCCAGCCATACTGTTGCTTACTCCGGTATTTGCAAATTGAGCCCAAGTTTACTGAACAGTTACAGGTGGAAAATAGTTCTCACGGTGGGAGCATGTTGTCTTGGCTACGGTAGCCAAAGACCTGTGCTCCTGAGTGAAAGCCCCTGTTAGCAGGCGCTCGCTCCCCTGATGGTCCTACAGGCGGACAAGCCTGAGGAGTTCCTCCTTGAGTTAGGCTGCTGATTTTGCAGGTGGAGAAAGCCTACTTGGCTCAAGTGCGCCTGCGAGCACCCTGTGCCATGCTGTTATGTGCATACATGCACAAGCTCCTGCATGCATGCATGGCTAAGGAAGTGCCTGTGCTGAAAGACAAGTGCTTGTGGACCAGCACCTCCAAAAAACAGGGCTTGATTAGTCTGTGTGCTGTTTCTTTCTCTTTCTCTCCTTTTTTCCTCCTCCCCTTTCTGCATGGTCAGATTGGAAATGTTGTTGGAGCTCTGGCTTGCTGTGTCGATTATACCAGTTACGTGTGCTCTGCTCGGGATGCTGCATCCCTAGGGGCTCAGGAGTGTTGCATGCTGAGGAGCATATGGTTGCATGTATATACTGCCACTGACCGTGGGCCAAAAAACTAAATAGCTTGTAAAGGAGGAACAGCGATAGGGACCTTGCAAATGTGACAGACAGATTGCATCTTCTTGAGAACAGCCTCGCTTGATTTGTGTCTGAACATACTAAATAATTCTTTTATGTTCCATATGAAAGAAGTTGCTCAATATTGAAACAATGAAATACCCAGTGAAGCTCTGTCTGGAAATGCAACACGTTGAGCTTAGAGCTCTGCTTCAGCTTGGCCCTCTGATTAAATCTGAGAGGAGATCTCACTGAGGCTTTTCATTACTGGTGGAAAATATGACTTTTTATCTCGGGGCGCGAAGCTTGCCTATTTCCACTCACTTTCCTCAGAGTGTTGTGGTTAGCTTGGCAGAAGTGCCACTGGATGAGACCCCAGCGGAGCGAGGCGGCCGAGTTGCTGCAGGGCGCTTTGGAGCGTTTCCAGGCTGCAGAGCTATGAAGTAAGTCACCTGGGAAAAGCAGGATGGTGTTTCACTGTAATATTAGCCAAGGTGCTTCTTGGGGTTTCCACTGAGGCTGCTCTTAGTTCACCCTCTTCGTTCTGTTGCGTTAGCACAAGTTGCTGTTCAACCCACTCGCTTCTTGCATTGAGCTTCGGCGACGGGTGCTTGGTGAAAGCACGTTAAAAAGAACTAGGTTTGATTTGAAAACGCAAGGAAGTGGAGAATATACAAGCTCTCTGGACAGCTTTTTCTTTTTACCCTCTGCTGGCTCATGACTAAAGTTGTTGTAAAGTGTCATCTGACTTTGAGTTTGGCTTCAAGCTTCCAGGTGCTGGTTTTCAATGGGCCTTTCTCTGTTATGGTAAAGATTCATTTAGTACCCACTATCTCCTCCTTCTAAAAGTGCACATGGGTTGTAATCAACCTGGCTTTTGATCACCCTTTGATGACCTTCGTTTGACCGGTTGACGACTAACACATTTGAGCCCTTTATTTGGGCTTCTGGGATGTTTTCAATAGCTGTTGAATCACTTCCTCTAGCTTTTATTTTTCCCTTTGTCTCCTCCTCTCTTCTCCTCTCCTCTGCGTCCTCTACGATTTTCATCACTCTTATCCTTTCAGGGACTTTGTGGAAGATGAGAGGAGGAGAGGAGGCCTCCCCTCCTTGTTAGCGCTGGGGCAAGGTGGGCTCTGCCCTTGCTCTAGGAAGGGCCAGTGTAAATGCCGTGCAGGTACGTTTGCTCTTCACTCCTGATGTGCTACCCTGTCTGTTGCTGTATTAGACCCCTTCTAACAAAAGCTGCTTTTGTGTTACTCCTTTTCCCTCCCCCCTCCTGTGTGTGGTGCCTGTATACATATAGGGAGAGGAAGCAGAAAATCTCTTCGCATCTTTATTCTCTATTTGGAGTCACTCAAATGCAGATTTCAGCGCTGTTCTCTGCAAAATGAGCTAAATGAGTAACCTAGCAGCTTTGCCCTTGAAAATATATATATCTATTTTTTTGCTGAGATACGTTCAAGCAAGACACTTGTTATGTGTTGGCCAAGCTTCCAAAATGATCAGGCTCTTAGTGGTCTTCCCAGCTGTTACCGCAAAAAGGAGAGCAGCAACATTGCTGCCTAACGGCAAAGCCCTGGGAAACAGAGGGCTCTGCGCAACGCTAGATGGTGCTCCTTGTCTACGCAGGCTTCGTGGAGAGCTAGTGCCACCTCTGCTAATTCCTTTGGCAACACAGAAGGCTTTTTAATCTGTCTCAGAGTTAGTCATGATCAGGTAGGACATAGTTTATGTAATTTTGGAAAATATCATTGGTAGAACCCTAATTTAAATACTCAAATATGATCGCGCTGAGTGTATCCTATTATTGCTGAATCTTAAAGTACTTTTTGAATATTAACTAACTAACCTCGATGGGTGACAGTGAAGCTAAGTGAGCAATATATCTGTTTTATAGATGACTAAATTAAAGCACTGTGAGATTCATTAACTGCTGGGAGTCATGTAGTGAGTCGGTGACAGGGCTGGGAATAAAATCCAGGAGTGCTGGCTCACGGTTCCCCTTCTGGCTGTTTGTTCAAATGATTCATTACTTCAGTTCTTGAAAACAAAATTGGACCTGGGAGGCTAATAAGTGAATTAAGAAAAATCACTAGTGTTTGTGTTGCAAATGATAAAGGTATTAGGCTAGGTGTGAGTACGCAAATGCCATGTAGTTTTAGTACAAAAGGCATTAGGTGGATATAGCGGGGTAGCCCTTAATTTAGCGGCTGTGATCGGCAGAGTTGAGTCTGCTTATGCTTATGCAAACAGGAAATCCGCAGATTTCCCAAACCTCTCTCCCTATTGCTTTTTCTTTCCTTGTCTGATTGGGATGGAAGGAAACTTATCTTCAAGTTAGTTGCTAGAGCGGCTTTCCCCACTCTTCTCTTCCCTTGCTGGGGGTTTCCCCGACTCCTTCCTTTGAGGCTCTGCAGTCGCAGCCCTGTTCGCAGGCAGGTGATGCATGGCTGGGCTAGGAGCAACGGTTCATTTCGGAGTATATGGTTGCTAGGAAATAACGGTGGGTCAGGCAGCTAAATTAAGTATTGGAGGTATCCTAGGCAGCCCTCTGTTTTGGAAGGCTGTGCCACTTCTGATGGCCTCTGAAGGTGCCAGAGCTTGCTCTTGCAGCACCAGAGGTATTTTTCTGACAGGTCAGATGTGAAAATAAAATGCTATTTCTCTCAGAAGGCAGCAGGTGGTAAATTTTTTTTTTTTTTTTTCCATTGGAAAAAGGATATATAGTTGGAGAATCATGTGGAGATAGCTAGTCTGATGGCATCAGTCGTTCCAGGTGAACCGACAAGGAGAACACGTTTGTGGCTACCTTCTTCAGAAGGGTTTTTGCATGTTGTCTTGGGGTGTCGATGCTGCTAATGTGAATGTTGTAGCTCTTCAAAGGAATATACAGAGGTCTTCCATGCTTTAAAGCAATTTATTTAGTAATATGCACTAAAGCATTAAAGGCATTTTAACAGAACAAGGTCAGCAACAGCATCGTACCCTTGCACTCTCCCCCTGTGCTGTGGGAACTGGACTTTGTGTTTGCTCTTGGTCTCCATTGCGTGAATGTGATTAAACTGGGCACAAAGAATAACTTGTATAACGCTCTCCAAAACGAAAGCTGCATTAGGAGCCCATGTTCGGCATAAACCACATTTTCCGAAGCTTAACCGCATGCTTATGAAGGTGTGTGTACGATGCTAACTGAAAAATGCTGTCTGGCTTGGGAGGAGCAGCGCATTTGGGAAGCCTCATCAGCGGAGCGTCGCCAGGACTGCGGTGGAGAGGGAGATTCCCCAAGCCAAGCGCCTTAAACCTTCAGAAGTAAATTTTAGCAGTTTGGAGTAATGATTTATTTGCTAGCGTTTGCTTCAATTGCTGCCCTTAAGAAGCTTCCTATCTGCTAGTGACATTTTAGAGGCTGCTGTGCTTGCTGTTAGTGCATTTTATTGTGAAAAGCTGCAGGTTGCGTATTCATAACGCAGTGGTGAGGCCTTTGCAACTGCTGTGGCTTAGGATTGTTTTACTTATCACATGGCTTCTGATAAAGTGAACAGAACGTATAGATCTACTTTCTTTTCTTTTGCCTAGCTCCTTGTTAAAAATTGACCTAAATAATATTGAAATCTGGTTTCTTGAAGGAGGATAATAGGATGGAGAAGGAGCTCACTGGTGTTGAATATGAGCTCTAAAAGGTGAAATTATAATGAGCGGGTGAGAAATGTAATGGCTTTGTATGATTATTTTGCAATATCAATTTCCTAGCCACTTGAATTGGAAACATAATTTCTGCCTTAACACTCTCATCCAGATTTTCATGTGAGATTATGGGGAGGGAATAAATTTAGGGTCAAAAAGGAATCCAAAGTGAAAAATAGTGCTATAAAGCTATATGGAACTGGAGTTTAGTGGCAAATTTTTTGTGCAAATCTGTAGAGACTTAACATCATTGCTTTGAATGGTGATTATTATATCAATCCAGTTTCAATGCAAAAGTGTGGACAGCCTATTCTAACGTCATTACAACTTTGTCACAATTTGAAATTACACTGACAAAATGTTTGAGTGATTCTTTGGAGGCTGTGCTAATGATGCTGTTACCATGCAAAATCACTGTTGTGGGAGAATGGTTTCAGTGCAAATCTGCAGATGGCAAGCGATATAAAATCGTTATGCGGCTTACACCATCACTTAAAATAAAATCTAACTGAGAAACTATCTTAAAATAACTTTGCATATCTTCAAATATGTAAAATAATCGTAAAATATTGTTGTAGCGCAAATTCCTGTAGCGACAGGAGTTGAAGGCTATGAGGGACTGTGATGGTACCAGGACTGCCCTGCTGCATAGAGCAGCTGTGAATCCCTGATGTTTTGCAAGAAGTTTCTTGCAGGGTTTTGAAACAAACCCTCTTTGCACATAGCTCTGGCAGTGTGAAGCTGCACTTGGAGAGCAGTGATTCTCTTGGATGGTGTTGCTTGCGGACCTCACGGGACAGTGTGGTTCAGCAGGTGTGGGTGCGAGAGCAGCAGCGGGGGGACAGGGTGCGTGAACCCGCTCCTAGAGGAGGAAGAAAAAGGTTATAGGCTTGAGTTGCAGAAATGGATACTAAGAGTAGATGTTAGGAAAAAATATTAATGGTGAGGATAGTGAAACAGGCAGCGTGGCTTCGGCAGACCTCCAGAGAGGGATTATTTGCACTTCTCTGTTTCTCCCCTTCCACCCGCTGGTCCATCTCCACCTCTGGTATTTCTCCTTGGATGAGTCCCTGTCGGATTAAACTTGGATAACTCGCTGTGCAAAGCACCCTTCCCACTGCCTGGCATGGGTGATGGCGCTGCTATCATACCTGCTGTTCAGCCTGGGGAACCCTTTTGTTCTGCCCCATTGTCCTCAGGATATAAAAGCTGCTTCTTAATCCTATATTCCCTCTCCTCTAGTGTGTCTACAATGCGCCTGCTTTCTGTCTCCCCACGTGGGCAAAACCTTTTGTGGTTTTATGAGAGGTACGTTGGCGGTGGGGAGCTGGCCATCCCATGGGACAGGTCTGATAGCTGCTCTCATCCCCCTTGGGCTGCTGCGAATGGGTGAAGAAGAACGGGCGATCCAGGAGCTGTGGTGGCATGGGGAGGCAAAGCCAGGGCTGGGGCACTGGGGTGGATTTTGGGTGCCAGGGAGGGCAACAAAACTTAATTTCCTTTTTCTGATCTTCTATTTTTCATTTATCTTATCTTTTCTTCCAATAAGCAGGCTTAAGACTGTCATAACAGCAAATTCACTCCACTTCAACCACATTTTTGCCTTTTTTCAGAAAAGATGGCTGCTGTTGTTTCTTACTGCCTTAAAGATTATCAAGTGAAGCTGTTGCCTGCTGTATGAAAGGAGAAAAAAGAAAGCTCCAAAACGACGTCATCTGTTGCTAAAGGTAAAAGGCATGTTTGTATAGCAGATGATTTAACTGTTCCTGCTTTTCTGTAGCTTAAAAAGTTCCCCCTCGCCTCAAGGCCTCTGATTGCGGTGCAGTGTAGCAGTAGTGTATCCTTGAAAACTGAAACCTAAGGTAACATTTTAAAGCTATAAAGTGACAGGGCCATTCTAATGCTTTTGACTTTCTGAAGCTGCTTCTTTGATTAAAATTAAGCCAGTATTTTCTGCACCTCAATGCAGCACTTCCCCGGTGGAGGTGAGGAACCACCAGCCCCGGTGAGCAGGTAGCACCGGACCATTAGGGCTTGCTGCTTGATAAGCTCCCTGCTGTCAGCTCTTCTACTGGTATTTGCGTATGGTATCGATTCAGTAGAGATCATGAATCCTTTGAAAAAAGGGACGGTTTCTGTGCTGAGGCTTTGGTCCTGCAGGTGGCACAGTGTGACCCAAGCCTGATGGGAGGCTTTGGAAAGTAAACAGAATAACCTTTTATAAAGGTGGAAATACTCAGCTCATATGTTTGACTCCTGAGGCCCAGTCTTTTAAGATTTATTGGTATTCTCACTTTTCTAGTTAACGCCTTGTTTCTGTTGTGGGGAATTTCGGCGCGCTTTCTGCCCAGTTCCAATTTCTGGAGTCGTCTAATTGTATTGTATAGCCTTAGCCTTGCTAATGATGCATGCTGTATTGCCAAGCAGAACAAAAATTGTCTGTGTATAGCTTTCCCCTGAGCACGTGCTCCTTACACTGCCAGTAACATATTATTGTGCCACTCCTTGCATGCAGGTACTATCCACCAAAGGCTGCACTAAAGCGAATGCAATAGCGGCTGCTCAGCAGGGAAAAACCAATTCCTTTGCACTGGGCAACTATAACTAGCATGATATTTCTGATCGCTGCAGAGACATTGATTTCCCTTCCTCTAAGGCAGTCTCAGTCACTCTGGTCCCTTCACAAAATACTCCTTTCCCTCCAGCTTTAGATCTTTTTTTGGAGTTGAGGCAGGTGTTGAGAAAAGGAGGGAGGATGCATGATAAAGGAGGAAATGTAGCAGAGAAGCAAGTGTACTAAAATAACCCTGTGACTAAAGCAAAGATGATGCTAATAAGAGTATGATCTTGTAACAAGCGAATAAAACATCAGGTGATAGTTGGAATACTCGGAGGAAATTGATAAGTGCAGCATCTCCTCATCGAAGGATGACAGAAGCTATTAAACACATGGTAAGGAAGAGACAGGAGGGAAAACTTAGCTGCTGCTTTTTATTCTTTAGGAAATGCAGGAAATTGTGTTTTTTCCTGTCAGAAATGAAAACTCATTTTTCTAAGGGAGCACAGTGGGGAGTGGGGGAAACAAAGATTGCCACTAATAGCTTTTTCCACCAGAACAAGTTTAGCATTAGACAGTCTACAATACTGGGTCGGCCATGAAGTAAAAATTGAGTTTGAGTGTCTGTATTGTTTTTTCTTTCTCTGTTTTAAATGATTGCAGTGGTTATAGTGTGATAGAGAAAATCTATTAAATTCAGACTGATAAAAGTAAGAAACAACAATTACAACTAGATAGTGTCCAACTGTTTAGAGTTGTCTGTCTGAATACATGGAGAGTAGCAGCATACAGTGGCACGGCTGAGAAGAGGTCTGGCTGGAGTTTTTGCACTGGTAACTGTGGCTTTTTAGGAAGGCCGTGTCAGAGACTGAAAACCTCCCTATTTGTGCTGTGTTGCAATGGCATCGCATTGCAAAGCCAACTTGCTTTTTCATTCTCTATCACATCGATGATCCCCATAATCCTACCGTCCCTATGCTGTATTTCTCTTGTTTTCCCTTTCAAAATGATGTTCTTGCAGCTCTCAAGCCTTAGTAAAACATCTCTTACCTGTGCAGCGCTTGCTAGCTCAGAGGAGGTCCATTACCCTTCACTGTTATATCCACATGCAAAAATGTTTCCTGTAAAACCCCTATTAGCTGTGACTCAATGGTGCTGTTTCAAAGAACCTCAGCGATGCGGGAGGTGATTTCTTCTCAGACACATGAAACAAAAAGGACTTCTTTGCACTGAACGACTTGGACTTTGCCACATTATTGAATAGCTAATCCAGGTGTGAAAAGTAAAGCCTTGGAAGCTGCTGCCTGGTATAAATAGAAAAAAGGCTGTTAACTTGAAAGAAGAGCTTGGCTCACCGGTTGCACACAGTAGGTCCAGTTTGTACCCCTATGTTTGAGCGGGCCTCATACTGACTTTTATGATACCTGGTGCTGAGTTGATGTGGCCTAAAACAGAAGATTAAAAACTTAGCTTAAGATGCATCACACAAAAGGCAAAGTACCAAGGAGAACTGCACCACACAAGCAAAGAGCAAATAATAAACACCGCGTGCTCTCAGATTTGGGTAGGTAAATAAATACCGGCTACGTACTGTAGCAGTGTTGCAAAGGCTGCAGGTACTCTGCATGGGGTGAAAAATGTTAGGTGTGCAAAGCCCAGATAGTGCAGAAATAAAGTCAAAACTAGAGGCCAAATCCAGTGCCTTGTTTGCAAGGCGACCTAGAGCAAATGCACAATATTAACAAATTTGCTACTAATGATCCTGACAGTGGCAATTTAGGGAGGGGTGTGGTTTAAATCTAAGAACAGAAAGGTGAGTTGTTACATGTGTGTTATTGTGAGGCTCCTGGGTAGAAAACCAACATCCTCCCCAAGCCTCGACTTGTGTAGGAAGCACAGTCTTTGGCAACTGCCTCAGATGAGAGAAGGCAGCTGCAGGGATGCAGGAGGGCTTCGGGCTCCTCTGCTGCAGCGTGTGCAAATTGCACGGTGTTGCATTGCTGCAGGTGAATCGTGAGCTCATTGTGTGGGAGTGAAACCAGGAAGGTGGTGGGTATATTCCTCGATAACGTGCAGGCCTGATATATGGAGAAGATTCTGCTGTTATCTTAACCCCATCTTAAAAAAATAAGGATGGGGAGGTTTGATTCTTACTGGCTATTAATTCTATGCAGAAAACTTGTTTTGTCAATATTTTCTTTTCAATCTTAATCTATAGGCACTCCTTTCTGAGAAGGACCTGAGGGAGCACTAGCAACGATGCTGCCATATGGTCTCCTTAGGGCTGCGTTTTGGATAAAGGACGGTTTAAGTTTTTGCTTCTTGAAGTGCTGTATGTGCTGTTGCTGGTAGGCACGTTGTCCTATGCTGGTACCTGACGTTGCAGGGAGAAATCCCCCCGGTGCGTGCCCCACATGGGATGCACGTGTTGGGGTAGCTAGCATGTGGGATGCGCGAGCAAAAGAGAATTGAACAGAATTTGCACAGAACTTTGTTTTGGGTGTTTGGCTGCCAGAGTGGAGTTGTCTTGGCTGAGCCCTCCAAAGTCTTTCAGTTTTTAGTAAGCAGTGGATTTTTCTTTTTTTTCCCCCTATGGGAGAAATACTATTCTTGCCCATATCTGAACATGCTTAAAAGGTGGTGGTATGCTCCAGGGGATGACTAAGATGTGAGAGATTTGGCATAGGAATGACAAGCTGTCTCCTGCCCACTTTACGGTGGGAGAGGACCTCCCTGGAGCCTCTTCTGGGGCTGGAGAAGCCCCTCCTGTGGCTGAAGGGGGAAGAGGCTGGTGGAGCAAGACTGGACCTTGTCCGCTTGCAGGAGCAGTCCCTCCTGAGGGAGCTGGCTTTGAAAGTGGGCTGGTTTCAGGTTTGTACTTCATAAAGCAAATTATGCTGAAGGTGAGAAATGGGGGAACGGACAGTAGAAATGCCAAAACACATGTCTGTATAAGTAAGTATGGAGCTGTACAACTTGTGTGAAAAAGGAGGAGAGAGAATTTGAACGGTGGTTCCCTTTTTTAGTTTTCCAGGTCTTCAGGAACAAATAAAATTGAAACTTAGTGAAAATAGTTTAACATGTTTCACCACTGATGTGCCAGAAGTGCCGATGTCCTCAGCGTAGTGCCTGCTGATCGGCAGGATCTCCTATATTCCAATTAAGGGCTCGGCGAGGAACCTGACCTGCAGTTCGGAGGTGCTTATTAAATCTCTCTGGTTTCAGCCACTTGCTGTGATAATACAGGATAAAAATTTTACTTAAAGGCTAATAAGAAACCATTTTCATCGGCAACTTTGATGTGGTATCTTCAGAGTAGATATGAAATTTCTAATTTACTGCATAATGAACAATCTCGTTAGTTGTTTGAAACTTTAGCTTTTCCTTCAGCGCCATTTCATGCGGTAGCTGTCTGATGCCTCTCTCAGGGCGAATAGGAAGGAGGAAGAAAAAAGTATCAGTAGCTTAGAAAATTAGGAAATGCCAAGGAGAAGTCTGGGGGCTGCTGACGTGGGTAATGAATAACATCAAGGAGGTGAGAGTGTAGTGAGAATATCAAATGTCTGGGAAGGCTGAAGTGGAAATTTTGCCATTGAATTGGGCTGGGATGAGATCAGGCCCTGCAAGATGCCCCTTGACGAAGGTCAGTGCCTCCATGGGGGATGCTGGAAGGGACTGAAGGGGCAGGGGTAATGAGGGAAATCCCCACCCAACACTGAATAAACTGATACCTTGACTTTGGCAAGCAGGAGGGAAAAATCGTAGGCTGAGGTAAGAAGAGACTGGAAAGGAATATAGAGTATTTTTACTCTAAAAGAGTTAGCACTTTCACTTTTGAAGTGAAATGCAGTTTGAAATGGAAAAATAAAAGCATTGCCTGTCTTTAGATTTTTAAGTTTTTTTTTATTTCTAAAGTTTTAACTTTCACAGTTCAGTCTCTTCTCTTTTGTGCTTTCTCAAGCAATTCCAATTAAACATAAACTATTGTTAATTATTCTGTGAATAACTTCAACTGACCTAGTTCCGTCAGTAAGTATTCGATCAAAATATTTCGCTCATCTGTCTTAGTGAGTTAAGTCAAACATGTGACTCTGCCTAAATGTAGGTTTGGGATGGTGTTTGGTTGCACAGTTATTGATGAAATACTTTGAAAGTGTGCTGCCTTAATGTCTTTTAGGCTTGAGCTTCTCCTCCCACCCTCATGGAACGGAAGCGCCTGACTAGTTTGAGTGAATTAATCAGTGCTTCAGCAGTGATTATTTCTACCACCTCTGGACAGGCTAAAATGTTTTTTATTTTTCATATAAAGGGGAAAAACCTAGGAAGAAATGACTGCCAAAGGATTTTTGAAATGAGCATGGTAATGAATCATAAACAGCTCAAGCAGTGGTGTCAGGGAAACTTGTTTCATTTGCCATGTAATAAAATTAATTCTACATTTAAGAGAAGAATTAATGGAATAAACTACTACGCGTTAGGGTTATAATGATGTTTTAATGACTGGAACAAACTTACTCGAAAGCACTTACTTTACAGAGTGTGGTCCAAAAACAACAGGAGATTGAATACAGCCATTAAGACTAAATGCGTTATGCAAAGTTGTGGCATTTAGACGTTTATCTGCAGACTGATGTATTTTTGAATTATCTTCAACAAATATTAGGAACAAGTTAAAATCCCCTTGCTATAAATTTATTACCAGTGCAGGTTAGGTGGATGGCAAATTTAAACCTGCTACAAAAGTGGTCACTGGGTGACTGCAGGTTTGCTCACAGAAATGTGGGCAAACTCACAGTTAGGACCAGTAGACTGTTGAATGGCAAGTGGTTCGTTTTGATGTGTTTTGTATGCTAGTTCTCTACCCTGCGCCCTATAGAACTGCAGTTCATTTGCTGAGAAACCAAAAAATAAAGCTGCTTTAAGGTGTTTAAATCACGTGAATGGCAAAATAGATATGCTCTGCTTTTTTATTGTGATTGCTGTAGTCTTCAGATTAAACAGCGCACATGTACAATTTCTAAGAAACTGCTGAAAAAGCGTAGGAACTGCTTACAGTAAAGCTTCTTATTGCTGCTATTGTTAGTGTAAAATGTGAAATTTAATGGCATAAATCTGTAATAGCAAATATTACAGGTGAGTAATACACAGTTTGGCGTGCCCGGTATGCTTTATGAAGAACTGCTGCCCTTCAGCATGAGGGAACAACCTGGATATTTATTTAATCCTTTCTGTAACCACACCATTTTGTTTAATTTGGGGGTGGGGGGGAAGTATGAATTAAATGCTTGAATTCTTGTTGTTGTGCAAGTAAACTAAACCATCCCTAGATTTTCAGTTCAATGAGCTACTTAACCTGCGTGCCTCAAATTCACATGGAGAGGAGCTGATGGAATGGCTTTGATTCGGTGCCTTGCCGGGTAGCGGTACCGTGGTTATAGAAAGGAGGACAGCATCCAGAGCAGTTCTGCCCCTTGCTATAGGCATACTGGTACATTTTATGAGCACAAGGAAGTGCAAAATTATCTTGCAGATTGATATTATTTTGTGATATGAAGATGTCTAAGTAGTAGCAATGCTTCAGGCTCTGCTTCCTCCTGGGTAAACTTTTAGTCTCGCATGATGTGTTAAAATAGAATAGCAATAAAGTTTAAATTCTTCCTCCGTTTTTGATATTTTAGGAGTAATAACAGTGTTTCAGGCAGCACCATGAAGCGTGGTCTAATATCTTCAATCTTCATTGCACCTACTAAACTTGACCTGCTTTTTGAATACTAATGTGAAAACAAAATGAGGGTGGTGGTGGTGGGGAAGGTCTGAAGTTGGAGCCTGGCTCCTGCTTTTGTTGATTGGATGGTAAGTGGTGGCTGGGAATATACACACAATAAATGTTAAGCCCGTTTCAGGCACTTCAGTGGCTTGGATAGGATTTTGTTACCATATACTTAGACAGAGGGAGAGATTTGGTCACCCCTTACATGCATTTTAAAAGCTCTCCTAGCATAGCTCTTATGGTTCTGAGTCACATAGTAAGGCTAAACAAAATATATGTATGTCTGTGCAGCCTCTTCTGCATCCTTGTCTGCTAATGACCTATAATTATATAGCTGTGAGATCACTGTCATGTTATAGGGCCAGCCAGCTATTTCTGAATTTAATTGCATGTAATCTATGGTTTTTGAGGGCTCCCACTTACTAAAGCGAGCAGTTGTCGATGGCCCTCATCCTTCACCTTTTGCTATTTATTGCTAGTATTGCACGTTGTTGATATTGCCTTCAGAGGGAAACTGGGGAGCAAGGAACCGGCATCTCTGCGGGTCGGTCCTCCCCAACAGGCGTAGTCTGTCCAGTGTCATTTGTCACTCCTGAAGCACGCCCCTTGCCGCCCCTTGCCTCGCTCATGCTCTGCACCGCTGCAGTCAGCTCTTAATAGCAGACATAGCTTAATGCCCTGCCTTGGCCTTTGGTGTCGCTGGTGCCCAAAGCTATTAATCGGCAAACGGGGAGAGGTGTGGGAGGTATCACAGGCAACAGCGCTACTGCGGTTTTCTTCTTGTAGCAGCCTGGTAAATAAAAGACTTTGGGGAATTTGTTTTTTTGGAAGCTTTTTGAGACCAATGTACAGCAGATATAAAGTCTTCTGGGGTTCAAAAATCCAGTATTTGATAGGCTGTGGAGCAGGAGGTACTCTAAAGAGGTGCGTAGTGACACTGCTTTGCCTTTTGCTATGTCCAGAACCTAAATCTCAGTTTACCGTGCCTGTGGCCTATCTCCTAAAGAGCAGGTGGCCTCATGCAAACTGACAGCGACCCGGGTGCCTTCTGCTTCTTGCTCTTTTGTCTGCCCCTTTCCCATCTGCCTTTTGCAAATAAAAAGTAGAAAAATGAGTACGTGCCCACTTGGTGGCTTTCTTACAGAGGCAATAAGCAAACTTCCTTTTCCTGTGCTTTTCTCCTAAGCGTGAGGGGCCAGAAGCCCTCTGCGCCGCACGGGATTTTGGTCACAGGAGTTATTTCAAATGGGGAGGAGTAGGAGGAGGTTGGTTAGTGCAGGAACCTTGTCGGGTAGCAGAGGGCTCGAAGGGAAAACTGACGGGAGGGGGTGCACTGATCCTTCTCTGAAGAAGGAAAAAAGCTAAGGGAATCTCGCTGATTTAAGCCTGCATAAATATTCAGGTTTATTAATATATAATCTGGTATCTGGCAGAAAAATTTATATCGGAAAAGAAAAGGAACAAAATTACACTTGCGTACTTGGATACTCTGAGTTATTAGCAGTAACTTCCATTAATTTTGTGAGTAATGGGAAAGAAGAGATTATTACTATTACCAGACAAAAGATAAACCTTTGCCGCTTCGGTGAAAGCCTGTTGAAAAAGAAATAAACATGTAAATGGTACCAGAGAATCATTAGCTGATGGTGATAAATATGATAAGAGGCATTAGTGCAGAAATAGCTACACTAGCAATTTGTATGCATTAAATTCTCTATGAGGTGTATCGTAGTTTAGTGAAAGAGAAAATGATAGCATGGGACCAGAGAACAATGCTGCTGTTTGGTATATGCAGTATGACTGCAGCAACATGTTGATTGGGCCTACAGTTAAAGTTTAAACTGAAACAGTCATGCTTAAATATAGCTATAGGTTATGCTATTAAAAACAAGTTGGAAAATTTGCTTTGCAGCAAAGCGACGTTGCGAGTGAAATATTCAGGGATCTCTCCAATCATATGCAGAAAAATAGATGAAAGTGAATTTTGGAAGAACTTTTCATATAGCAAAGTGACAGGCATGCGTTTGAGTCAGGTTTTCCGGTGCTTGTGCAGTGAACAGAACTGACAAAACTCTGCTCACGTGTGCCAAAAAGGGCACTGGGCGCCCAAATGCGTGAGCAAACACGTGAAAAGCACATGCACACCATGTAAAATTAAGTATGTCTTTATAATAGACAGTTCTCACCATTAGCAGATGAGATTTTGCCTTTATTCTGAAAACATCTTGGACAGAGAATTCCCCATCAGGAACCCAGTCAGGGAACGCTGGTTCAAACCCTGCTATTTTCCTCCACGTGTCACCTTCAGGTTGTTTCTCGCGCCTAGATTAGCAGCCAGTGTTTTGTATGGTGCTACTGAGGGATCCTGTGAACTTGGAGGAGGTGACAACCTCTTGCTTATGCGGCTCAGGTTCTTTTACTATGTTATATGAAGTTATTCAAGTTAAATCACATAAAGTTTGCTTCACTGCCTCTAAATATGAATCTTGAAATTACAGAAGCAACATAACTGTCTGATGATTTTTATCCTTAGAAGCATTGTGACAGTCTTGGAGTTCAATGTCAGATAATACGTTTAATAACATTTTGTTGATGGAAGATAACGTTCTCTTCAGTCTTGCTTCCTAGTTTGAAAAACGTCCTTTATTTTTGTGGAGTTCGGCTTTCTACTATAAATCAAATATACATGAGTGAGATATCTGACAGGAAAAAAGCAACAAGGTTACAGTTAGAATCAGTCTCTGTTCTGCACTAGAAAGACAAGAGGTTATTATTTTTTACCGTTATTTTATATTAACAAGGATAACAAATGTAAGTCATAGCATGAACTTACAGGGACAATATATTTTCAGCAGCCCATTTTACATTTTTATTACAGTGATTTTAACATTCACATTTTTTTTGAGACATTCGGAAGGAGCACAAGCCCTATATTCAAGAATAAAATTTGCAAGCAAGTTGCTGGATGTATTCTTTAGACTCATTTCCTACACTATACCTGGCTCAACTTTTGTAAATCAGCCATATTTTCGGTGCCAGATAGTCATAGGTCTACTTAAAGCATTCTCCTTACAGCTAGAAGAAAGTCCATCCACATAAGATGTGACTTGTTGTTCTGGGCTTATTGAATTCGGTGAAGGTAGAAAGGAGCAAAAAATGGAAACTGTGTTTCTCAGAGCATTTACACTTAGATTTTGGAGATTTGAGATTTCAGATTTTTTTAAAATTACATTTTGGAAATGAACCTGACTTTCATAGTCTTATCTAAGAAAGGATGTTCTAAAGCAACATTTCCAAGTGTGAAAGGTGGAATTTTGGACCAGATGAAACATTAATTTTTGACTATAAATTTCAAAAGGTACAATGCTACACTTTACAACTCAAACAGAAACATTTTGGAAGGCAAAATAGAAAAATATTGGATTATGTGTTGTTTGCTCCACCCCATCCATGCTTTTACAGACTCCAAGATTTAAATATGACTTCTACTACTGACAAGGCACTCATGACAGTTGCATTAGGAAGAAATTGTGTCTGAATTTTTCCCAGTGAAATGCTGAGTTTCGCAGACAAGAAAGTGGCTATTTGCATCTCAGATGAAAAAACCACAGCATCTAGTAAAAGGCAAACAGGAGGATCCTGCTGAAGTGCCTCAGTCCTTTGAGTTAGGCATCTGCAGATAGACCATCTGCCCGAAGGCTGCGTTTGCATCCAGAACTTGTACTTTTTGGTTCAGGTTCTTGTTTTCAGCCCCTTCCTCCTCTCCTTCTCCCAGGTTGTGGCTTCTTGATCTAGTCTCTGCCCTGCTCGGTGTCTCAAGCTCTCGGTAGGGTTAGCATCCTCTCTATATGGTTTTTGGTCTTGCAGGTCACCGTTTTGATGAATGGCTATACTACTTTCTTCTCTGGTGGGGCAGCACACTGGTGATACCTCGGCCTTCCAGAGAGCCATTAGGTATGTTACTTTGGTCTTTGGAATTCACTTCTTGTTTATTTAGGTTTCACCTGTCTACTCTTACTCTTCACAGAGCTGCAAGCAGGTCTGGTCGTGCTCTCCTGTTTGCTTTTCCCCTGTAAGAATGCTGTTTCTGCAGATCTCCTACCTCCTCGTTGCTATTAAAAATGTATTTTTAGGGGGAAAAATACCTTAGGTGCTGAATGTGAGTGGCAGCTTGTGAGAGAGTCCCTCCCAAAGGGAGAACTGGATGAGCACAGACATGCTGTTGCGTTTTCTTGGGGTACCTGTAGGTCATCTGACACATCAGATATGGAACGCATCTGGCACCAGCGCTCCTGCCTATGCTCTTCTCCCCTGAAGGACCTTGGGAACCTTCTGTTTTTTGCTCACTTAATGCTCTTAGGTCTGTTTTGTTGAGGTAAATCAGTCTCTTCTCCTGCTTTGAACAGCAAGCCTCATTTATTAGTTTTCCCTTGTCACTTTTTCATTCCCTATAAAATGAACTTTTCCATCTCCTCTTCTGGCTTCTGCTGTAGGGAAAAGATTTCCAAAGGCGTGAGTCGTGGAGAGGCTAACATCTCTTTGCTATTTTATCCTGCTTCCCTGTCCCCTGGAAGACACCTGCAAATGCTTCCTCAACGGCTTCTGATCTCCTGCTCCTTTAACAAGTATACCTTTGGATGACATTAAGGGATTGCAGTTTACCCATATATCCAATTTCTCTTGCTGGAATAGAACTGTGGAGTCAGGATGTTGTTTACTTCCATCCCACTGCTTGGTGCCCTTCCTTTCAGGGCCAGGCACAGTGCCCTGCACCCCACTGCCTTTTGCATCCAACTTAAAGGTAACTAATGCCCAATTTGCTCTGACGGATAATCCATTTATTGTACCCCACAGCGCTGCCTGTGTGGTGCTGTGGCCTCGCTGTGCCATGGCTGTGCATGCCAGGGATAGAGGCCGTTTTGCTCTTGCCCGAAAACATTGCGTGGTCCGTTGTTTTTCTAGCATCTATTCCAGGTGCTGGGCTGATAGGGACTGACTGACGTACTCTCAAGCTCCACGTGTTGTTCTTGCTGAACTGGTTTTGAGCTGTGCAACTCTCCCTGCCTTGAGTGTTTCTCTTTTTTAAAATCTGCATTTTTCAACCATGCCTCTATTACTATGGTGCTGCACCTCTTCCATTGGCTGCCTCTGGATGGAGGGATTTCCACTGTTAGCCAAGCTCTAAATACTTTGTTAGTGGCAACATAGATGCTCTTTTGTACCTTCTTATGCTTGGGTACCTTCTTTTTCTTCTTTCCTTTTCTCCCACTGAGAAAGGAATGGGTGAGAGATGTACAACTGAGGTTTGACTTAATATTTCTGACCGCTATTTTCCATGTAATGTAAGATTTCAAAACACAGTACGGCTCCCACAGTATGTGAAGTCAGCAAGAGCAGAAGAGTGCAAAGCGTCTAGCCATCTTTATTATACCTAGCTCCTGGAGATCGGGTCTTATGGAAAAGCATTATTGGACAGAAAAATACTACAGCAGCACCACCCCAGAGAATCTGCTCTGACTTTCCCATCCTTGTTGAAGCAATTAGCTTTGTCACTGTATTTATTAAACAACACTGAGAGGCTGCTGCAGCGTTAGTGATTAAGCTTCCTAAACTGAGCCCAAACATTGCTATATGTTAATCATAAATAGCACGATGACAAATGGTGGCCTAACAGTGTCCCCTTGTCCTACGGAGGAGTAGTCACCAGTCAGACTGTTCGTTCTGCCCCCTTTTTCCCTTACAGCGCACTTCAAGATTTTTGGAAAACACATTGGCGTCTCGAGATGTGGAATCACAAATCTCAATGAAGCGGCTAGGCGGGGTGCACATGAATCACTGTTTCTGTTACCACTTTGAGCAAGGAGCAACCCTGCCCTGGCTACCCAACCTTCATACCTCCAGCAGGTACCGGTGTGGACGCTTCTGCCTCACCAGCTTTTGTCTTGAGTGACTTTGGGGCACCGTGGCTGCTAGGGCTAGAGGTGTTATGGCTGTTGGAAGGGACGTTCCTGAGCCGGTGTTGACTTTTCCAGCTTGGGGAGTGTTGTTGGGGGGGGCTTTTCATTCACTTGACAGCAATGCTTGGGTTTGTGGCCTGCAAACGTGCTGAAACTTGTTTCTCTACTTCTCAGTCTTGAGCAAAACTGAGTGGATCAACTGATACTGCTAGTCACACCTCCTAATGCAGTGTTGCACCTGGTCTGCCGTTCTCCTGGGGACTGGGGGAGGCATAAAAACCTTTATATACCTCTTTAGTAGCTGCTACTTTTCAAGAGAGGTTTAACTTGACAGTTGTCCCCCTTAACCATTGTTCCGTTTTTATTGTGTGCTGGGGTTGTTCCTTCAGTCGTAGGAGATGCTGAAGGACTGCTGCTTCGCGGTGCAGGTATGTCTCTATGACCAGTTAAGCAAGTAACTGTAGAATCACAGCATCAAAAATGGATCCCAAACTCATTTCCTTTTTGGGATCAGCAGCACCTATGTCGATGAACATTTGCCTGGTAGCTGCTTCAGGGCCTCCAGTGCTTGAGATTTTGAGGCTTGCTGAGGAATTGTAACCTAGTCCCACCCTGTCCTTACTCTTAAAAAGTTTTTCACTTTATCTAGCTTAGATCTTCCTTGCCAGAGCTGAAGTGAATTATTTCTTGTCCTATTCACAAAGGACACTGAGGACAGATTATTCCTTTCCTCTGTGCAGCTGCCTTTTTAGTAGCTTGTCCTTTTCTTCCTCCTTCATCTCCTTTTCTCTGCGTTAAGCAACTCCAAATTATTCAATTTTTCATCAGTGTGATGTTTTAAAGGCCTCCAAAGGGAAAAAAAAGTACATTTTAGCTGAAATATTTGTACATTACTTAAAATATAGCTTACTTTAAAAAAAAAATCCTATATAAATTGATCTGTGTAGATTGGTATTTTGTCAATTATATCTGCAGTATTTTTTGTCTCTCTCATTTAGCATCAAATCAGGCTTGCATTGTGACTCGAACTTTCATGGGCAGCATATACATGCTAGATCCATTATGGAAACTCCTGACTCGGGCGGTGTGGTCAGAGATCCACTTCTGCACAAGGTAGCCTGGAGCACTGGGATGTGCAATATCAGCCACTTCTACAGTGTCTGCTTTTTCCTGTATTTAGAATTGCTGTATTTCAACGTACTGTATTTCAAACAACCTCCAAGACTGCAAAGTGTTGCATGGTGACGATTGTCCTTAAAAGTATTTTGCCTTGTCGTGTTGTAGGAGTAGGAACTGGCTGTGAAATTTGGAGCATTTTGGATTAAGGCTTTGGTTGGGGGGGGCAGGAGGAGGGGGAGCTTGAATTGTTATCAGAGAAACAACTCGAATACATACAGGAAATGAGAGCTTAAGAAAATGATTTTATGGCTCTTAAAGTCAAAACAAATTTCTCTGTAGTGACATGAACATGGCTAACAGTATCTGTTCAAAGGTGAAATAAATTTTTAAAAGCTTAAACTGCTGCAAAGATGTTATGGTTTGGCTATCTTGAAGAGACCACGTTTTGCGTTTGTTAGCCCTTGGCCGCTTACCTTTTTGGGGTTAGATGTTATTTGTTTAACCTCCAGGTGCGTGCTTGCTCTCTTGCCGCCTTTTGCTTGTCCCTGTGCTGTGGAGGGGTTCCTACCCCCTGCACGCTGCCTCCAGGACTGTGGGCCTGGATCTTCGCCATATGGCTTCAGCCCTTATGGGACAATAGGGGTGGTTTTTCCCTGCCGTTTCACATGCCACCAGAATGTGCGTCTAGGCTCTCTGAAGAGTAATGGTGAGCATAGCACGCCTTCCTGCACGTATACCAATGTCTCACAGGGTAAGATTAAATATCTTGAATGAGAAAAGCCTAAATGTTAAGTCGGAGGTTGAGGAGGCAAAAGAAAACGTGCTGATGTCCTTCTTGGATGCAAGAAAGTTATATGAAGCTGGATGAGAGTAATGCATAGTTATTAGTGCTATGCTTATTCTGATATTTTTGATAACGGAATACTTCACTCTAACTTTCTGCACTGAAAAGTCTCATGCAGTTACACGATATAGCTTTATCCAAGTGACTCGCAATAAATGGAAGCCAAGCCTTTTTTAACCCCATCTTTCTAAATCTTTATTATCAAAGTCTTTCTTTGCAGTCTACTCTGATGCTGCCTAGAAATGCTTTTAGAAAGGTTAACATTCAGAAGTAATGAGGCTTTCCTCATTTATAATAGTGATTGGGATATTGTGTAGTAATAATGTCTACTGCTGTAATAAAACATTCTTCAGCAGATAGCTTTGAGTACCTTTATAATTCAAGGATAAAGATACTAAGGTAAGTCAAGCCAGACTTAATATTTTTAATACTATTCAAGAGAGGTCCTTGCAGTTTGTGAAAGTAGTTGTCTTAATAATGTGTCTTCTTCTGTCAGCTGCTCAGCTTGTTAGATGGGGGACCGATGAGAACGCAGACTCTCAGAAGATTTTGGTTGTATTTTTTGACTGGCAGAACTCATGGATTCATCAGGGTCAAATTGTTAACAGATGCTGCAGTCTGGTCCAGCTTCATCTTCTGGTTAAACCAGTTGGAGCAAATTCTGTGGCATTATACTCGCACACGTAGGAGAAACAGAAGTCAAGGTTTTTGTTCTCCTTTAATCCCCTAAACAGCTCAGCCTTTCTAAAGGATTTCAGTGGGACTTCCACGTGAACAGAAAAAGCAAGACTGGCGGAGACTGTCAACCAGACAGACTAAGCAACCTCTTTCTGTCTTTATTAATTTGTCCGTGGGCAAGTGAAGACGTTATCACAGTGCTGCCGAGGGGTATCTCTGTATTCCCTGTGCAATCCTGACACTGCTTGGAGAAAACGTAAGGAGCGGGCAATTTAAGGAACGTCAGCTCAGTATAGGATTTTGAGAAAACAAAAATAAGTTTAAAAAGAGCAGAGACCCAAACTGCTACTCTGCAACCAAATCTACACTGTGCATGTACAAGTTCAGCCTGGATATTTAATGTGATGTGAAATGCGGTTTTTGCCTGTAGTGCTTGTGAAGACAGGTGTATTTTTTTTTTTTTAAAGTGTTGGCTGATTGTAACCAACTGCTGTGTAAGGTTGTGCCCAGCAGCAATCGCGAGGGCAGTCTGACCAGCTACCTTGCTCCAGGCGGGTGTTAGGAGCCATGTGTGACTTCCTAAATCATACAGAGTTTCTGGGCCAGAGATTTTCTGGCTGTTTTTAACAACATGGGTTCTGTCCTGATAGGAGCTTTGCCTTCTGGATTTGTGGTGATGTTTCTGTGGTGCCTACAGTGGGCTGGAAGGGAAGTTCAGCCTTCAGTATTAGCTTATTTTTGCTGTCTTTGAGTATCATAGCGTAAAGAGTAAATGCAAGAAAACACCGTTGTGTAAGGAGGCAGCTATTGGAGAGGGCTCGCAAGAGCTCTGGGTGCTGCTACGTAAACTGCAAGTGCTGAGAGACGCATTTCTTTGGCTACTTGTTTATGAAGTTGCTGTGTTAAAGTGGGCTTTAAGCGGCTCTGTGCAAGAAGTCTGCGCTACACTGTGGAGAACTGAGTTTAGGAAAAGTTTCTGAGTCCAAACTTCTGCTGCACTGCAAAGGTAAGAGAGAAATGGAAGTAGGCAATGGAGTTTTCTTTAAATTCGCTGAGATCCAGTAGATTTACTGGCTGAGGACAAACATTTGAACTAGGTGCCACAATCCCTTCCCTGAGAAGGGAAATAGACTCCTCTTGCTTTTCTCAAGTACCCTGGAGGGATCCTCGCTCTCATCTCCTATATAGGCTTTCTGTATGTTGTGGAAGGGCCAGTAATAGGATTTTCCTGTCCCTGCCTTACAGGGAAGATGTTACCTGTGGCTTTCTATACATGACCCGTATGCTAGCGATGTGCCCTTAGCCAGGGTTCGTGGGTTTAAGGACCTGGAACAGATGCTTTCAGCTGCTTCGAGTTTCCCAGGGCTCGGTGACCTGCTACACTGATAGCTGTATCTACTGAGGCAGGAAATGTTTCTGTACGTTATCTGACCACAGTCTTCAAGTGCTAATTTAAAGTCTAAGCTCTACAAATTTGGGCCGTTTGACTGCTGTTGTGGCTTGTGGTTTTGAATTAATTCAGTCTCTTCGGTAAGCTGTCGAGAATCTTGTGGAAATAAATATCTTTTTAATAATGCCTCACCTTGCTTCAATTTAAGAAATAATTGCATCCAAGTACATTCATATTCTTTCTTTAATTTGATCACCAGAATCCAATAGTTGCAGAATCTCAGTAGAGTTGTCTTTAATGATGGTGAATGGTCAAAATGGAGAGGGGCTACTAACGAATCAAAAGGAAACAGAAAAGGAAAGATGTGAAATGAGGTTAATTGAAGGGGGGTGGAAAATAAATATGACCAATACTAGCAATTAATTGCCCATGCCTAAAGGCAAAGAAAAGGCCCTTTTCAGTGCCACACAAAGCAGCAGTTTTCCAAAGGGTGTGCTCTATTGCAAGTCATCTGGCAAATGCAACTATCTTGCTGCGCTTTTTGTAAGACATACGGCAGTTCCCAGCCACGTATATCCAAAGTAAAGCGATGACAGCCTGGCACGTGCGCAGACACTGCGTGGCAGAGACCAGGACTCCTCATATTTGCAGTGACTGGAAGTTTTAGTTTGAAATTAAATTCACACGAGAAATGATTTCACCTTTTCATTGTGCATTTTAATGATGGTGTCCCAGCTGCAATGAAATTCCAAGCGGTAATTTCACCTGCTGTACTTTTTTGTAGATTCTTTTTTTGTAGATTCTTTTTAAAAAAGAAACGAAAAAGCAACTAACAGCTAGTATGCAGCCTTCTAAAAAGAGCAAATACTTGCCATTTTTGAATGGCCCTTGTATTTTGCATTTCTACTTTGCGCCATGGTAGCTGAGCATTGTTTGGAAGAAATAATTTTCTTCTAAGTATTGTAAATGGTGGCAAGCAGTAAAGCAAGGGCATTGGAAGGGATGCGGGAGCCATGTTACTTGCGTGTTGTCACTCACTGATCTTGCTATGCAGAACAATTTGTAGCAAACAAGAAAGTGTGCCCGCCTCTTTGAAAGCGGAGCTGGGGACTAGGCTGAACGTAGCTCTGCTAGGTGAAAAGATGTGAGCCCTGGAACTGAGACGAGGGAAGGGATGGGCAAACTCGTGTGTATCCGAATTGTCAGTTCAGGCACAGCAGGTGCCCGGAAATACCCGGGAAGTGTGTAGAGGCCTCAGAACTCAGGTGTTTTAAGACTGCTTGTGGGGAAGAAAGCCTGTTTGTTTGTTTGTTTGTTTGTTTTAATGTTCCAGAAGACTAGCTTATTTTATGGAAAATTGCGTACTAGGGAAAAGAAAGCACTTCTGTTTGCTTCAGAAAAATCTTTTTAGTGCATTTTAATACCAACTTTAACAGTCGTTTCATTGTTTGAAAGATACCTTGGCAATGCAAGTTTCAGACTGGTATTTAAGTGTACGTGGCTTTGCTTTGGGCTATTTAGCTGCATTATGTCACAAATACTTTGTCTATCTTTACGCTGTCTGCATAGTTTGGAAGGGGACGCCTTAGTGTGAGTCTTTACAGGAATGTTCAAAATGTTTCTCTAAAGAGCACATTGTCAGCCTTGTTTACTGAAGTACTAGACTTACGCACAGAGTTATGCGCTTCCGAGAAAGTTCCTGCCCTGCACCAAAACACTCCTGTTTTCCTTTGTTTTTCTCCAGAAATACCCAGGCCAGGCAATAAGGTCTGTTGCCTCTCTCTGGGGAGCCTGGGAGCTGTTGGCCCGTCGTCTTCCTCGCTGCGCTTTGCCCTGCTGCAGAGGCACCTGGCTGCGGGCAGGCTCAGTGCCGGGGGTTGGCGCCAAAGGTAAACCTAAACTGCATAAATCTTTCCCAACTCTCCAGCCCTGCCAGGGCTCCTGCTCTCCCTCTGCTGCCTTTTCTGTTCTTACTGCCTCTTTTCGGGCACTAGTGGGAAGTATCTGTTAGCTGGTGATACAAACCCATTACTTGTGTTAGAAAACAGAGTGTTTTTTTAACCTCTTCCATTCTTCAAGCTAGCTCTGCTGTTGCATGAACACCCATCTCCTATTTTGTCCCAGGGCTTAAGAACCCCCCAAAATGCTCATTTAAAGGCTCCAACAGGGCTCCCCACCTTGCGCTGTCTGTCTGTCAGCTCCTACTTTTAAAGGCTTTTAAAAGCTTTTAGCTCCTACTGCCTCCTCTGCTTCTTTAGCCAAATCTTTAATTTATTTCTAAGCAAGGTGTAAGGAACAGTGGTTTAAAACAACAACAAAAATAAATCTGGTCTTGCACAATGAAGATACAGCAGCGTAAATGCTTTGGAAAGTCTTGTTGTGATGGACTTCCCAGTTATTAATTGGTGGGCACAGACAGGTCACTTCAGACAGCAATGTGTTAAGTGAAGCGGGAAAGGAGGAGTTTGGTGCAATTACCAGTTTTAATTGCTGTGAAAATGTCCAAAGGCTTTTTTGTTACCTGCGTGATATCCCACAAGTGATCTGCTCGTGCTGCAAGCGAAGCACAACAAGATGGATGTCTCCAGTTGCTGAGCAGTGGTACCAAATTGCATGAGACCATGCACTTTTGTAGCATGTAAGGGAGCAGCTGGCCAGATGCCACAGCAGGGAGACAAGCAGGAGCATTGCCTCCTGCCAGCTGAGAGGGGAGCTGGTACCCGGCGTGGATGACTAGCCAGGGCCAGTGTAAGCATGCAAAAGAAAGAGCTCACAAATAATTCATTTAGTGCATCACCCTTTTATTTTTCTTTATCCTAAGGGAGGAAGAAAACCTCCCCAGAGTCTGTGAAACAGCACATTTAGAGAAATCCAGCACAGTTAGTGCAGCAAACTAGGGGGTGTCTGAAGCATGCTTCAGAAGTTTTTGAGGAGCAATGTCTCAAGTTATATGTCAAGAAAGCCAAAGGAAATCTGCAGGTGATAGGTAACACCTGTAGCCTATTTTCTGGGCTTGCTTCATTTAAGACCTTGATCTTGAGGCAGGTGCTTACCTTTATTACTTAACAATTGTGATTGGGGATTTAGGTTGTTCTGAGCAGTAGCACTTTTAAGTTTTGAGAATTTGGGGGATTTGGCCTTTGCCTGCTCCACTTTCCCTGGGCTTGGGAATATTTTAAAGAAACGGGCTTCTCTTCCCGTATACATTTGTTTTTTAATCTGTAAGACGAACAACACTTTGATTCAAGTTTAGGTAGGAGCAAAGGTCTAAAGTATCCATCTGTTATCTATAGGATAGCATAAAACTTCCAGGGCTCTGCTCAGCATGCGGGGAGGCTGGCTTAGTGAATTCAAATTCCTAATTAACGCAGGTAATGAAAGATTGCCCAGCCTAATGCAACGGGCTAAATAACTGTTCCTCAGCCTGAGGATTCATGAACTGCTAATAGTAAATATGGTTGCAAAGGGCAAGCTGTGAAACTGTAGGAGGGGGGAAAAACTTAATGCCCTCTTCCCCCTTTACTTGTACTTCTTTCCACATATGTAAGAAAGAGATAATACAGGAGAAAATAAAGGTAACAGAT
Organism: Struthio camelus; assembly: GCF_040807025.1. NCBI lineage: Eukaryota > Metazoa > Chordata > Aves > Struthioniformes > Struthionidae > Struthio > Struthio camelus. The sequence goes on from NC_090948.1 coordinate 40,842,794, forward strand.
GCACAAAGCTTTGCCGAAGCTTTAATTTCCTGGAAACGAGGAACCGTGTTGGCAGCGCTGTAACAATGATCCTTGGGCTTCCCTCCCCTGCCTGCTCTCTTACCCACACTAGGTGACTGGAAATCACTCAAACTTCTGCAAAATGCTGCTTTAGAAAATAAAAGTAGTAGCAGTTAGCAGTTGCATAAAATATTACTGCTCAAGGGTGTTTTGTTTGTTTAAAAGCTACTTCTTTCTCAAGAAGTATTATGTGCTATCAAAAATGTCTGGGCATTATAGTGTCTTCATTTTGCAATTAAAATTCAGAGGAGGGTCAGTCTATGCAGAGGAAAGCTTTTCCAGGATTGGGCCTTAAATCTGCACTGCTGTAAATAAGATATGAAATCCTTCTGGGCTTTTGATATACACTGTTAAGAAAATGAATTCAGTCTGTTCTAATACAGCTCATGCACAGCTCAGCAGAGACTAAAATAAATTTTACTCCTCTGCTGAACAATATGTTAGATTTCTGCCTGATAAAAATGGATATTCGCTTACAATGCCAATAATGAAGTTCAAAGCAAAATAAATCCATACTCTGAACCTATTACTACCAACATACTGGCAGCTTAATGCAATAAGAAATCATGAGGCCTGATTTACATATGCATTATTAATTCATCCTGGTAGAATGTTTTAACATGCAGTCAGGTAAAAGAGAAAAAATAGGCTATTTTCTAAGCCCAGTAATTCTTTCTCTCTCTCCCCTCCCCCCCCCCCCTTAAGCACAAGACCTCTTCCTCCCAAAACTCACATGAGGGAGCATAATGTACAAGCAGTTTAATTTTTATTGTGCTTCCTAATCAGCATAATAGGATCCCTCAGTGAACAAAGGCTTGCTTTGTCTTCCTGCCCCGCATATAATACAGAGGCAGCTCCCTGAGCCCAGCTTCTCCAGCTGTTCCCTTTTTAAGCTCAGCAGCCTGAGAAGTAATCTGTCAGTCCTGGTGGCAGCTACTAACAATGCTCAGGCTTTTAATCACATCTGTCTTTAATCCCAGCAGATAGGGGAGCTCTGGGTCTGCTGCTTCTCTGGTGGCTCAGAGCATATCAGGGAACAGGAGGAGAGGGGCTGAACTTCAGCACTTGGGCTGGGTTTTTTTTTTTTTTATCTGCATGTCTCTAAGTTTTATTCAGTGAAAACTGTCATTAGTACCTAAAGATACCTTAGGAAAAATGGGGAGGGGGTGCATCAATCATATGTCTTATTTTGACTCTCTTTTTCTACTTGCTACTTCTGTAGATGCTATTGTCTTCACAGAGTTATTTGTTCTTTTTTTGGTAGTGGTGTCAGTGACATCAGAGATGTGCCTGTCTCCCTTCATATATAGCTCATCTTTATCCTTCAGTCTCTTGATATGGTGTAGCTGAGAGATAACTATATTCTTTACATGCTATAAATTCTTTTTTGTTTTCCTCCTATCTCTGTTTTCCTTTTCTCAGCTATAGCCTGTCCTTTTTATTGAAACCCTTTAACTTATTTTCAGTTTCTATGCTCGATTCTGAGACAAGATAGCTGTTGTATTTCTCTATTGCTACTGCTTAAGAGTTTTTCTTTTTAGGGCTTGTAGATTTTTAGTTTATATATGAAGGCAGAGTTTGAATGTGGGCAAGTCTAAGCAACTAAGGCTTGTTGTCAGTGGAGTTTGCAGTGTATGCTTGGTCTGAACACTAACTGTATTTTCCTCTTGCTGTCGCTGTAATGCTGGGTCTGCCCTTTATTTCTGTGTTAGGCTGGGACAGGTCCGCTCCTGGAAGCGAATTAAATCAAACCTCAAGTGAGAAGTCAGCATTTTTCAGTCTGTACAAGGCCCTCTTGGGCAATAAATCTCACTCAGCAGAGCCAGGAAACCTCCAGCTGCATGGAGGATGTATGCCCTTGCATCTCCTGTCCAGTCTGCTGTGAAGGAGGCACCTAGATGTCCCTGTTCTGCCCTCCAGCCCTGGAGGGAAGCGGGCAAGGCCAAGCTTTCCTGTGGCACCTTGAAATATTCATCTGTCACTTAGTTAGAACTAATTCTGTGTATTGTCATCCAGCTTCCTGTTAAGTTGGAGCCCCCAGTATAGTCGTGTGGTTCATTGCCCCGCTCCCGGTGCGGTCCCTCTGGGCTGCCCTGCCTCTCAACTCAGGGCCAGTCCCTCAGCACAGGGCTGGCTGTGCTTCTGGTTTGTGTTGTCTAGTTCAGTGTTCATCATCAGAGTAAAAACTTTTGCTTTTCTAAGCAATGTTGGTCAAGGAGGAGACCTGTTTGCATAAAGTATTTTGAAAGCGCGCTTTGCAGACATGCTTCACAGTGACCTTTCCACACCTATATTATTCGTGAAAGCTCTAAAATGAAACACTAATGAGGATGCAGCTTCATATTCTTCAATGATTTTTAGGTTCTTTTGTGTCATATTACATGTTGAACAATCTTCTGTTGTTTCCTATATCTAAAAGTTTTCTATATCTGGAAAAGGTCAGGTCTGTTTCAAACCTTGGGCTGGCATTTCACACGCATCTTGCTTTTATGAAATAGCTTCAAAAGCAAATCATCTGGATTTGAATGGATGACACATGCATGTGCTGACTACAGGGGTGGTCACTTTCATCGAGTTTGGAAAGAGCCCATCTGAGTAAAGATGGGTCCATGTGAATGCTCCCCCTTCTCCTCAGTGAACCTTGAAGAATAATAAAATGAGTCCCACCTAGCCATGGAGTTGTGAGCACGGGCTCTAATGGGTTTGAATGTGTGCAAAGTCCTTAACGAAGTTTGAAAGTTGCGTTAATTCCTGAAGGTCATGATTTTTCTTTTGTACTTGAGGATCACTACTGAGGAGCTGCTCTGCTATACGTTATGGAAGATATCCAACTTATGTTTGAGCTCTATCAACAATTTAATGAAGAAACACCTCAAAATTCCTTCAGGCAAGGAGTACATTAGTTTTTCAGAGGGAATTCTGTGCTGTGGTGACCCGTTATCCCTGGGAATATGAAGTTTGGTTTGGCTGGCCTCTATCTCAAGTAGGAAAGCAGATCTTTGCAAAGAGAAAGGGAAGAGTCAGGAGAGAGTTAAATTTGTACAGAAAGAGAGGGTGAAGCAGAGGGAGCTAACTGAGTGTTCATTTAGCACAAAATTAAGATGCTAAAAACAAAATTAGTTAAGGCACAAAAGGGTATGGGGAGAAGAAAATTTTTAATTATCTCAATGTCAGTGGTGGGAACCTTGAAAAATAGACAAGATGGTCTAGAATAGCTCATGTATGAGTGTAACCACGATGGCACTATTGCTGAAATTGGATGGCAAAACTTGCATGGGTAGAATATTAAAACCTCTGAGTGTGACCTTTTTCACAAGGTTTGAATTGGAGAAGAGCATGATTGCCGCTGTCAAGAAAGGCATTAGCATATCTGAGTCCGTGGTAATCAGAAATACGTTATCTCAAATAGCTACAGAAGGGCCAGCACCCTTTCAGAGGTGGGTTTGAGACTGTATTTTTTTCTCTCCTCACTCGGAGGCAAGGTGTGGAGTGGGAGCCTGCCCCTCGAGGAAAGGGCAGAGCAGCCGCGCTGTGTGTCTGATACCTGGGCAGAGGCAGGGGCTTCCGCTGTGGCCAGGCATGGGGAGCTGTCCCTTTGTGGAATTAAAAATGTATAGGAGGAAAAAGTTTCAGCTCAAAACATGCTACTTTTATCAAGGCTGAAACCTGTGTTAGAGCACACTCAGACAGGCTAAAAATGAAATGTGGAATTGGAGTTGGAGGGCAGGCTAGATGCAATGATCATAACTTGATTGGATTGTGATGTGCATAGAATAAGTCCAACCAATTAAAATTTTTGGATGTTAAAAGGCCCATTTAGAAAAGGGCAAGGACTATTCGCCAAGCAAGTTGCAAGAAGGTATGTAAATGGAAAAAATACGTAATAGTTTGGAAGTGCTGAAGACTGTCTCACCATATACACCCAAAGTTCACAGTCAAGAAAAGACAACACTGTACCGGTAAAATGGATGAATGGGTACATCTGCATCTAATGTAAATCAACTGTAATGGTAAAATTCCTAAATATCCGAAATAGCAAGGGTAAATGCACGGTAAGAGATACGTATGAGAAAATAGAAACCAAAGTTGGTCAAGAAAGAAACAGGATATAAGAAGTAAGTATGGTCAGTGTTGCATATAATAAAGAAGAAATTTTTAATAAAGTGCATTTGGAGAGAACTACTTCTAACAATGGTACTTGTTCTCCCAATAGATGGTAATAGTTTTTTAGCAGCTATGTGCAGAAGCATGTGCCTAATGAATACTTCTGATCTGTATCTGAGAAACAGCCAGATGATGATGTAGTCATACCAAATAAAGATGGCTATTAACTCCCTTCCGCTGCGGTTTTACCAAAGTTGTGGGCGCGCGGATGAGTTACCATGAGTCAACTTGGATGGTGTAAGCTGTTCGGCAGTGATTTTTCTGCATTGACTGGCCTTTTGCTTAGTGGTGAGCCAACTTGCATTTTTCTGCGGGCAAGAAAGCGTATGTGGGTGCTTAATGTGAAGTAGCTGATTGCTGAAAGCTCATGCCATGTGTTATCTCTTGGTCATTTGTGGTGTAGCCATATGCCAGCAGGATGCTAAATGGCCAAATGTCATTTGTAAGCTAGTGGTTTGCATTATAAGGCAGTAGATGAAGACGTTTTTGACTGGAACTGACTTGTGTTTTGTGGGCGTTTTATTTTTAGCCTATGTTGAAATGTGGAGAAAGTACAAGAGGCTGATGTTAATCTCTTGAATATAATTTAAGAGGAGCTGGGGGAGATTTGGGTTACTCCAGGCCTGCTTGACCCCAGTCTCTAGGCCTGCTTGACCCCAGTCTTAGTTGTGACTGTGGAGTGTTGGTACATGTCTCAAATGACGAATACGAGATGAGAAAGTATTTTTTTTTTTTAAACGCAAAACAAAGGTGTGAGGAAAATTTCTTGTAAAACTGATTGTAGCTGATAAAACTAATGGCATTGATATAAAATATTTGAGTTTCTATGGGACATTGCACTCGGTACGTCATGATACTAAGATCAAGAAACTAACCATCCAGTGCATTAAAAGCCAGCTACCAGGTGGCAGTGCGCAGGTCTTGGTTAAATGCAGTCATCATTGACCGCTAAGTTCTGAGTGCTTTCCTGGCAGGGTTTCACACAGTTTGTGCCTTGCCTCCGTGGTATTTTATAGTTAGATCAATGATTTGAGGAGGAAAAAAAAAACCTGGTAAGATCATTAGCAATAGGAATTTTCAGATGGCACAAATAATTGTCATCTAATGTCCCTTCTAATCTGGTGGAAAATTGGAGTGATAAATAATGAAGAGATCAGATCATTGATTCGGTGCAGTCTGGGTTGTTTGGTAAATTGGGTATACTATGCCTTCTAATAAGACTAAAAGTGAAATTAGAAAAATAAAATGAGGAAAAAGATAGGGGGAAAAAATGATCCGATGTGATCCGTAGCTGTGTGTGCACCATGTGGGATGGGAATAAGAAGACTTTACTTTGCTCTGGGTGGCCCTTAGGAGCCTGCCCTGGGCTGCTGATCCAAGCAGCAAGCTGAAAACCTGAGCGGGCTCTGAGAAGGGTCCTGAGAGCTCGACTGGAGGACTGTCAAGGATTGCTTTTAGAGATTCGAGGAGTTCAATCTACTTTGCTTAATAAAGAGGAATTTGAGGGGTGACTTGATGATAGTCTATAACTGTCTCTAAGAGAACAGATATCTGACAGTACACCAGAAAAGACATGTTTTTTCTTAATTTTTTTTCCCTCCAAACTGAGTGAATAGTTAAGACTTAGACAACTGCTCTTCATTGTAGAGAATCTGCTATTGCTGGTTGTTTTAAGACTGGACTGCCCTTTTCTATAAGACATGATTCTAATGCAAACTGGACTTAATTCTGAGAAATCCCATGTGCGGCACATCACACTTAAACATTGTGCTGTTTCCTTCTAGCTTTATAAACAGAAGATATTTATTAGACTGGGAAGCTCATCCAGATAGGTGTCTGAACCATGAAGCTTCTTTTGACAGGAGCCTTTTTCCTGGTTTTTGTCTGGCTAAAACTTTGCCTTGGAGGAGGCACGTATGGATGATGGGATGCTGACTTGTTCAGCTGACTTGTTACTGCCTTCTCCAGTGCAAAAATGTGCAGATTGTCGTGGCACAGCCTGGAGATGGATACTGTCTTGCAGACTTTTCTGTATGAGCTGGGTGGTTTTCCAGTTGTATATGCTATATTCCAGCCATGAAACTTGAAATCTCCTAGGAGTATCATTTTTTGTTGAGATTAGTTTGGTTCCGTAATTTCCGCTGCAACGTGGCTGCTGATTTCTATGCAAGCTTGTTTAATGAGCTGCTCAAGGAAAGAGATCACTCGCAGCGCCGTTGCAGCTGTGAAAATGTGGCAGTCCAGACCTCCCCTGTTTGTTTCCGTAGGGTCACATCTGCAAGTCCAAACATGGTACTATAAATTAAAAGCACTATTTACCCTCTAGAATACTAGATCTGTCTTGTGACATTGAGTTAGGTCCTCTTTCTGTCCCTAAGCTTTCATCTCTCAGTTGTAGACGAATTGCTGAGTGCATCATAAATTCTCAGAGAGCGACTCTCAAAAATGCTTCAAAAAGTGGTTGTTCATGCATAAAAGGCCTATAAATTTTAAGCACTAAGTAACACGATCTGGTTGTGTAGTGAGTGGCAATGCAGGATTATAGGATAGGTGGAGATCTGGCTTTACGTCTTTCAATTTTCATTTCTTCTTTTTCTTGCATTTAATTAGTTTTTTTCCTCTTTTCCCTCACGCCCTTCCTTCATGTAGTGTCTCCCAGCTGTCTTCTCCCTGCCTCTCACCCTGCCTCTTCTCAAAGAAGAATTGCACATATTGAAGATGGAGAAGGACACCAGAGTGTACTTAGGCCAACAGCCTCCAAGGAAAATGAGAATATATTTTCCTTTCTTGCAGCACTTCAAACTTTTGGGACAGAAAATGTAAGCGTGGGAACTCTGTAGCTTTCTTTCAGGAGACTTTCCCATTGAATGGCAGATTATATAATCACAAAGCTTTCCCTGGAGTCCCAAACATTTCCTTTGTTGTCTTCATTTGATGGCCTCTAAACTGATTTCTTTGTTTCTTGGTGTGCTAACATCCTTCAAATGCTCCTAGATGTTCCTGTCTCTGCTGCGTAATCATTGCATTGCAGAGGCACGTCAAACCGGAGTGACCTCTTTAAAACAGTTCCTACAGCCAACTCTGCCATGTTGTCCGTGGCACAACCCTTTGTATGCCATCATCGTGATCCTGGAAACACAGCGGTAGGAATTTGTGGGACAGCTGTGGTTTGGCTGTGCCAGGGCAGAGTGACAGTCTAGTATCGCTTTTTGATATTCGTCAAGGCCTTTGCAGAGGCAGCCTGAATTTGATTAGCCTATTTTCATATCTAAACTGCGCAACACTGCAAAGTCTCAACAAATTATTGCTTGCTGTGTACTGACATTATCTTACTCTTCACAGAATTCATGTTGATTTTTGGAGGAAAGGCATGTTTGCATTTTTCCATTGAGGGTTTTGTTTTTATCTTCAGCCAGCATCTTCAGCATCTCTGGACCCCTTTTTTTCTCACCCCCCTCCTTTGACTAACCTTGCAGCTCCTGCATAGGTAGCATCAAGTTCTGTTACTTTACTTCTCTTCCATATCATTCAAATTAAAAAAGAGCTATAACATTAATATCATTCTTTGTCTACATTTTTCATGTATATAACGCTTTATAGTTTTGATGTAGCTTGTAGACTGATGCCCATATTTCATTCCTGTCAGCCTGAATTAATTTCCAAGCATGATTTCTTCACTGTCCAGTGTAGCTAAACATAAGATAGTTGTCTCTTTCCCCTCAGCCATTAGTTTTGTAGCTCAGTTTAAATACAAGATGTCTGGCAGGATTAATTTTTTATGAACCTGCTGCTACTTGTTGATTCTGTTACTTTCCAGATGCTTACAGTTTTTTTTTTTACTTTGTTTTTATATATTTTTTCTATTTAAATATACTCTTTTTTTCAGGTAGCTGCTTCCATTGCTTCTATTAAAATTTTACAGAATGTGCCTTGTTTGCTAATTGCTCAAGTCCCTTTAAGTCCTGCTCTTTGTTCATGGAGAGAGAGCCTTAGAAGCAGAATTGGGTCTTTGGTGATTTTCAGGTCATGAAACGTATGCAATCAAGTCTTTCACATATGCAATCCATGCATTTTCTACTTAAAATCAGGCAATCCCCCTCTCCGGAGCCCACCTAAAGGCTCAATTTTGACAGTGGTGCATGGTATGCATGTGAGAGCAATGCGAGGGAGGTTTACATCAGTGTGCTGCCTGCCCCAGTTTGTGGGTTGCCGTTGCAGGATTTTACCTGCCTTCCTGGTCCTGTTTCTGCTGGCTTGGCGCTTGCCCTCACATCTTCCTTTTGAACAGTCCGTTGCTCAGCCTTCAAGCCAAAGTTTTGTGACCTCACTGCAGAAAAATTAGGGTGGTAATAAGGTGCTTTGGTTGTGCAGTGAACAAGGTGAGTTCAGCCAAGGAGTGGGGGGACCTGTATTTGTGTTCGGTAGCTTCAAAGGTATGTTTCTTCAGTGTTTTTTATCGGATGGTTTCAGTTTGGATGAAAGCCCTGGATGTCTTCACCCTGCTCTGCTGATGAACGCAAAGAGGGGCTGCTGGTTTGTCTTTGGACCTGCCACCTGGTATCTTCATTTTGGTGTTCAGCCCTATATCATACAAAAGTTTGTTATCTCCCGATTAAAAACGGACTTTTTTTGGACAGGAAGACAAAATTTATACGAAGCAGCTGGTCTTTCCCCTGAGTAAAGGACTCTGCAGATGCTGCTCGGAATATGAGAGTAACCTGTCAGCTGTGACCTTGGTGTCCTACAGCATGAAGGTGAGGGAGGTTTCTGCTGTCTTCTGTCCCCACTTATCGCAGCGTAACCTTTATCATTCACGGAGCTGGAAACATGAGTATGACTCACCTTCAGAAAAGTATTAATTGCCAGAACTGGGATTTATGAGGAGATGCTGTACTTGAATCCAGTATGACCAGCTGTGGTCCAGAACATGATTTCTCAGCTTCCACGTGCTTCTTCTGAGTTATTGCCTATTGGGAAGAGTTGTGGGGCGTGATGGTGCTCTAATGTCTGTACATTTATTTAAGCTGATTTTGGGAGGGAGAAAATTTTGCATTGAGGGTTTGCATGGTGCAGGTCTGGCATATGTAAGGTTTCCAAGTGTAAAATGGTCAGATTTTGCAAGAGGTCAGAAGAGTTGCCAATGGCTATTGACTGTGACTGGATGATCTGTCAATTCTTTTCTGCACAGGGGGAAGGAGGCTCTGTTAGGTGAGGGAAATGGTATAGTTTGGCTTATTTGTTTGTTTATTACTGCTCTGAAAAGTGTTTGGTAGTGATGGAAGTGCAAGCCCAGATTTCAGTCTGTGCTAATTAAATACGCTCTAGAGCCCGAAGTAAATCCTGGCTGTACAAACTGGCACCTTAAACTGCAATTCAGAGGTTGTTCTTTCTTACCAAACTTGCACCTCCAAATGATGAAATTGGAGGAAACGGAGTAAGTTAGCGCTCAAGGAAACAATTTGTTCAAATGTATATGTGTCAAACTCCAGTAAATTTTACTCGGCCCACTGAAGCAGTAAACACGTTTCACCTCTTCAGCAGGCTTGACCTTCACTGTATCATGCAAATATTTTTCCTTCATTTAGACCGTGAGCTCCTCTTGCTCTTCAATGGTTTCTTGATGACGGTAAAGTGACTGAGCCAGATCTCTGGATCTTGGCAATGACAGGAATATGGCATTGTCAGTTTTGATCCTGAAATTTTGATATTCTGGCATCTGAAACAAGAGCAATCATAGGAGGAGGCTTGTTTCCACCCTCTTCCCAGCTGCTCGCCCACTTAAGGCACATACCCTATCCGCCACCCTGTGGTCCTGCCTTGCTCCTTGTAGAGAAGCTCTAGGCTTGTATTGTGGTTGATGCTGAGCTGGCTTGGGTATCACAGTCAGGAAACCCCTACCTTAAAACTTTAAGCACTTCCAGCACATCAGAAAATACAGCTCTCTGCCAGATGTTATTTCTGATGTTATGTCTTACCAGAGCGGGAGCGTTGTTTCTGGAAGAGATGTGACGTGAATGTTATTCTGGATCGCGTTGTAAGTGGAGAGATACTGCTAATACATTAAGCCAGTTGAAACTGCAAGAACTATTTATAGCCTTTTTTTTTTTTTATTGCTAGCTATGATATCTCAAAGCTTAATTATTTTGCTAAGTCAGGATTTTTTCAGCAATGTAGCTGTTCTAACAATGCCAGGAAGTATTTTTAGCCTTAGGCTGCAGCTCTCACTGCTTTCTAGACTACTGGTTTCTTCCATAGGGAAAAACAACATCTCTGCAGACCTGCTCCAAAGCCCGCTGAAGTCTTTGGGAAGTGCAAGTGGAGCCCATGTTTTTCCTCAGAAGGGAGGAAGACTGAGGCACCCTTTCCCAATGCCCCCTGCCCCGTGCCTGAGGGAAGCTGACTTCACTTCTCCTGGAGACTAGAATTATTTGTTGTCACTGGAATAAGAAGATCAGTTTTGGGGCTCACAAGAGTTATCACAGATGTTAGCAGGGCAAGTGGGACTGGGAATTAATCAGAGGGAGAAGGAAGTCTGAAAAGGCTTCTGGGCAAGATTTGCTGGGAGGTGGCAGGCCAAACCTTGGAGCCTTACCTGTGTGTCCTGCTGTGACAGGCAAAGTTTTAGCAGTGCTATAGATCTAGGAGTTGGACTGTGAAAAATGAGCAACAAAAACGAATGCTGAAGCAAAGATATGCATTGCCAAAATTAGATTTATTGGGACTTCAGGTCTGGAGGTTGACATTTTTGCTAAGCTAGCAAAAAGACAGAATCAAGAGTCTGAAGGTAATGAAAGTAGCTGAAAGGATTAATATGAGGTTCAGGTTCCTGTATATTAGCAGCTGAACTTGCTTTAACATCAGTAAACGTGTATATTGATAAAGACTAATTTTTAGAAGACCCAAATACATCAAATGACTTTTTGAGCTTTCCATTACATAATCTTGGAGCAATTTCACTAATGAAAATTCAGGGGTGAGGTGTTTTCAACACTAGATATTGTTGAGATAGGCAGAAGTGGTGTTTGAGTCCATGGAAGACTAATCTCTGACCAATGTTAAACCAGGTATACCCCAAAACATTAGATCTAAAAGAAAAGCGACATAGAACTTGAATGTTGATTTTTAACTTGACTTCATTAACCTAAAACTGTGCATTCCCTGAGCTGGCAGGATGCAGGATAGATCCTTGACACAAAGGCTGAAATCTGGCTGTCTGGAGATAATGCAGCTTTCCTGGCCTAGCAGTATCTCGACTTGAGGTAGGCGAGTGAGTGCCCTGAAAGGATCCTGGCAGGTATTTGGTTAAATACATAAATTTAAATAAACTACTCTTTTGGAAAATGGAAGAAGAGAAAAAAGAAAATAAAACAAAAATTCAAAACACCTCTGTGCTGTCAATCCCTTTTGCGCTCGCATGGACTAAAAGTCTAGAGCAGCTCATTTGGAGAGTTGTGGCATTTTTAACCTGGTCCGTGCCAGCTTATTATTCAAGCACATGTTCAGGATAAAACCTCTAAGTCTTTCCTTTTCTGAGTGCTGTTTGTATAAGAAGGGAGGTGACTTGAGCTGTGCTGGTTAGTGCAAGAGAGAGTAGTTGGAGGTGGCAAAGGGATCAGAGGATGGATGAGGCATAACTTCTTAATTTGGTGACTTCCCATTTGTTTCTCAGAGATGGAGACGGTCGAGGAGACAATTGTAAGACACCAACTTAACAACGTGCTTCAGTTAGATCATTCCGTGTCTTTCCTTGATTATGCGACTTTTGAGTAAATACCGTCTTTTATTTTGAAATCATGCCTCATAATGAAGTTGATGTTGAGTGACCTAACACGCATTCCTGTTGGTGTGGCAGCCACAGAATTAACTATATAAAGTGTTAAATTATTATTTCAATATACTAAATTAAATTGCTAGTTAAATCACTGGTAATACTTGGATGTTGTTATTTTCACCTAGCATAACTGGGAGTTCGCACTGTACACAGATTAATAACCATAAAAACTATGTAGGAATTAATGTTCTGGGCTATACAAACACAGAAGCGTAAAGCTGAGTGGTTTAATTTGGGCTGATGTGGAACAAGCAAGGAACTCTTAGTTTGCAGAAAGAAAATAATAATAAGAGACTCCTGGAAGCTTGAGTGTAATGGCATGTACCGTACAGGTGTTAAAGCTACTATAGTGGTGGTTTTACAGAGCAGGACTTGTCAATTGGAGCTCAAGGACTGATACAGCTAATGCAGAAAGTATACTTTTGGGATCAGATATTGTATGGTGTCTGGTTGTGCTGACTGACTGCTTTTCCTTGATATATATATTTTTTAATATTATTCTTTACTGTTATAAAAGCTATTAGAGTCAACTCAAAACTTCAATGAAAGCAACGAAGGGAGCGTGACCTTCTTTCCTTAACTTCTAGGAGAAAAAAATTGCATGCAAACTGTAATACCACTCTAAAGCAGATTACCTTGCGAGAAGGTGCAAGTCTACGACTCTGTCGAGGGCAGAGATTAATAGATCAGCAGCAAATCTTTAATTCAGCTAGGCAGAACATGTAAGTTAAAACCATGAGAATAAAAGACACAGTTTAAAACAAACAGACAAAAACTTAAGATCCAGAAATTTGCATCTAAATAGATCTTGCAGAACCTATCAACCACTCATGAGTAAATAATAGAATTACATGTCGCATAGAATTTCAAACATCTGTAGGATTTAACAAAACCACTGTAAATATTTCCTCATTATAGCACCCCTAATTTGTTGTTTTCATATTTCTAAATGGAAGAAAGAGGGATGGAACTTCTAGTGCATTTTAATGATTGTTTCCACCACAAGTATTGTAGTTAAAATATGTGATATATCTTGATTGTCACAAAACCTGTTAAATTGTAATTAGACCTTCATTATTTTTGATTACATGGTAAAGGGTTCAAATGCATTTCCATCCTAATCACCACCTGGTTCGTGGTTGCATTCATTACTCCAAGACTTTATAAAAAAAAAAAAAAAAAAAAGTTATGCTAATGAAACCCTCTACCCTCCCAGAATAGAATTAAATCCATCTGAAAGCATCCAATATTAATCTCATTTATATGGATGCTATTGGTGTCACTAGGGCTGCTGAGGATTTTGACCAGTGCAGAAGCTGGCCTACGGTCTAAGGTTTAAAGCTTGCTTAATTCTTTCTTTCCTTCTTTTTACAGTGACCAAAAGCCATCAAGAAATCAAGGGAACACAAAGCAAACAGAAGAGGGTAGGTTTGAATATCATTCTTTGTTTTTGTGCTTATTAAACAGTAAAGTTGTTCATTAAAAATCCCTTTTGAGTCTAATCTGGAACAAGTGGCTTTTTGAAATGCTTCCTCCAGACAAGTCTCTGGGAACGTCCCCTGCCTCTTTGCAATTAATATGCCAATAATGGCAAACGAGTTCCTCCAAAGCCCATGGGTTCTTAGGAGCTGCCTGACAAAGAATATTAAGCCTTTTAAGTTGTGTAATTCTACTTTGCTTGGCCTGATTGCTTCTGTTTTTATGCGATAAGGACCTGACATAAATTGCAAAAAAACCCAGCAGCTAAAAACATAACAGCAATGGAAGTTTAGTGCTGACTTTGTGCACTGAAGAAAACCTCTGTTATCCTTGGAGAAGCTGTTAATAAAATGCCATGCGTAGTTAGCTGCTGTTATTCTTTATTCACCTTGAAATCTGATGAAAGCAGAAGAAAAAAGTGTGTGTAGTCGTAAGATGAATATCATCTCATGTTTTATTGAGTATGAAATCATTGCTTAGGCTTGGTAACAGCCCATATAAACAGAGTATCCAGGAAAAATTAGCTTTGATGGTTTGAAAACTCTGTCATCCAACTCCTAAAATGTTCCCTTCTCCATGAAGTTTGTGTCCGTGAAATCACTGATATGGCAAATGATGGAGGTCTAAGGGTTTTCCTAGTTTCAGTCCAGGGTTTGTAATCTTTGACAATATAGGAACGTGCATATGATTCTTTCTGAAAGAGCCCTTGATGTATGGCATACAATATAACTGCCTGACATTACTCTAAGAATTCATGGTTTTATTTTTCTACCAGCTAACCGACAAATACTCTTGCTGATCTCTGTTCTCCAACCTTTCCCGAGTTACCGACTTACATTTTTGGAATGGTGTAGCTTTTCAGCTTCTTCCAAAATATTCTGCTTGCTGCAGTTTACTCAACTGTCAATCTTTGGTTGTTCAGGCTGAATTGTTATATGAATCTTGACAAATATCCAGTTAAAGATCTGAGGGGAACGACAGGTCCTTTCAGTACTTTTAAAAAATGTAATTATTCTCTACACTCTGCAAATAAATAATACAGGCCTTTATTTTCCCTTTTTCTGAGGCAGAGCAATTGCATTCAATGAGCAGCTCCACGGAGCACATAGCTGCTGAACACAATCCTTTGGTCCAACTGCTAGGTTTTCATAATATTTCCCATTTGGTTAAAAATGTATTTTCCCTCCCATATCTTCTCTTTACCAATGCCTTGTCACGCACCGTAGATACGCTGGGAATTTTTGCCATTGCCTTCAGCAGGGCTGGGATCTTGTGTGCTTTGTGCATTTGAACGTCAGTCCTGCTGCTCAGCTGGTTGTGAATGAGGCTGGAGTTATTGCCCTGCTACTGCAGCACTCCCTTAAATAATTTATTAGCCATACATGAAAGGTGAAAGATATTTTACTCCCTTCATCAAATCTCATTTGTTTTAGAGCCATTGGGACATGAGCTGAAAGGTCACAGAATCCGTAATAACCCCTCATAGAGCAGCAGGCAGGTTATGGAGTTCATTATACTTACAGTATTAACTAACAATAATTGCAGACTTCTATTTCTTATGCATAATGCAAATACCTGACGGTGGGAAATGGAAGCGAATTTACTTCAAAAGGTAGGAAAGCATGAAATATTAGAAGTAAATTTGGTAGCCCTAAATAGATATTGTGTGTGAAAAGTGACATGCGTTTTTCCTAACGCTTGTCTTCAGAAACGTATAAAATATATTTCATAACTTTCTGAAACTAAGTATTTAGCCAACTTTTATGTTAAGCTAAATTCTGAAGTTTCAAATGATTCTGAATTCACCTTCTAAAAGGTGAATTCCCCTCCATGATCCTCTAAAACTTAGAAAGAAGTTTCTGCAAAATTTATTTCTCAGTGAAAATCCTTATTGTTCTTGGTTTTATTTATTTATATATTTATTTATTTTTTGCCTGGCTCTGAATAGCTTATTTCAATGGCATGACTTGATATGCTCCTTGAGGTCAAAGTTATGAAACTAGGGAAGGAGCAGCGTGGAAATATTTACAATTAAAAATATTCTTGATTGCAGTAGCTTGTTCATGGGATTACAATTGAAATTTTATAAACTCAGGTCATTAGTGTTTGAACGATCGTCATTAGTATCTGATGGCTGTTTGGAGGCCTGTGTAAAAATGAGCTTTTGAGCTTCGTGATTTTAATATTGCTGGGTAGCTGCATCACAAAAAGCAACCTCCAAAGCGTCAAAGGCTTCCCATCGTTCCCGGTTAGTTGTTTGGCACGGCTGAGCTAGTGCAAGGAAGAGCAAGCTGTCACTTAAGAAACCCTCGTTTGTCTATCTGTACCTCGTATCAGTTTAGTGCTTGTCACAGGGGGGAAAAAAGTTAATTCAACAATGGAATTTAAGTGGGCATCTCTTATTCCTTAAGAAATCTGCATAGCTTTAGTGCTCATGGAGAATCTCAACCCCTTTCATTAGAAATGTGTCACTGACGTCACTTGATTTATCCAGGAGAAAGATGGAGAAGATGGCATGACTTACTCTTATTTCCCAGCAAAATCTCAGTTTATTATTTGTTTCCAATTCATTGCATAGAGCTGTTAACAAAAAACACTGGAAACAATTTTAGATTTTTGTTCTCAATTTACACGCGTAAAGCTTCTTGAAGTGAAAGCTAGGAGTAAGAGTTTAGGGGAGGTTACTTGCCCTCCATTCCTCCTGCTTACAAAAGTGCATCTTGTGGCTTTGCTGCATGTCCCATTTTCTCCCCTTGCCTGGCCCAGATGGATAGCCTGTGTAGACTTTTATTGGTATTATTTTTATTTCAGAGGCTGGCTTTTCTTCCTTGCTTGTTTATTTGTGATGATTGCTCTTCAGAGGTCTGAGCGAAGCTAGGTACAGCATTGCAGCAATCTTCTGTTTCCTGTTGTTGATTTAGGTGATATGAAAAATATTGGGCACTGTGGAAAGTCCATATTTTATAATCCTAATGCCCTTTTTCAAAATACTGCATAAAGATTGTGTTTATCTTTCATTCTGGTGCACTTGGGAGGGAGGGAGGGAAAAAGTGGGTAAAATGTAAGCAAGTACTGGGCCAGTTTCCTTCCTCAGGAAAAGTATTTTGAATTTGCAGCTGCAAGACTCAGGTAGGAGATTGTTGTATGAGAGGTAGCAGAGAGTTGTCTACTATACAACCAAATGTGCACCTGGATCTAAGATGTGATCGGTGCTTGTTTCTGCGGGGCTGTACCTCGGGCCAAGTGGAGTGGAGCGTTTTCACCTGAACAATTCCCCGGTGCGGTGCTGGGGCTTTCCTTTGGTCAACGACCATGTTTTTCCTGTATGAAAAAGTTTTGCCGACTGTTCACCCCAAGGTGTCTGGTGGCGTGCAGGATGTGTCCTTGCAGAGGGGGGCTATAGGGAGGCCGAGGGTGTTACTTTGGGGTAGCTGATTCGATTTACTGATGAGATGAACTGTACATTTTGGTTCTTTTGTCATGCCTGGAAATCAAATTTCAGTCCACTGGCAGGGTTAAATCTACTTTCAGTGTCTGCCAAGAGCAAGGTCTGCTTTCAGCTACTTTCCTCCAAACGTGGCTGTGCTGAAACTGCCTCTGTTGCCTCTTCTTCCAAAGTGTGAGGAGCGTTTGGTCCTCCCCTCTGTTGTCTTATGAATCGCACCCAAGCTGAAAGCTTACGGCATTGCCGTATGACTACATCCCAAATTTGGGTATCCAGTTTGGTTCAGCCTGTGTCTTCAGTTTCATTAGTGAGGTTGTGGCAAGGCTGGTGAGTAGGGGTTTTGAAGGCGTTTACTTCTCGTAGGTGTTCAGAAACAAAGGAGTAGACTCACGTCTGTTGTTGGTTATACGTAATGTGGCCGTTCACAAGCAGTCAGGAGAGAAAGATGGAAAATGAGTGGCAGAGGGAAGAGTCAGTGCTCCATTAGGAGTGCTTGGTCAAAGCCTTCCTTTGGTCTTACTGCTGCGTAGATTAAATAGGTCCTTTTCGTGAAGCTGTCTGACTGCTTTTTAGTGGTGAGACCTGCACAAGTAATCCACAGGCATCCTCCAGCAAGTTACTACTCTCACTTGTTAATAGGACTGACAGTGCTGAAGTTTACAAAGCGTTTTTTAATGTAATATCAGTGGAACACTTAACTCGCTTGACTCAGCAGCAGCAACCTTGCTGAATGGCTGCAATGGAGGACTGTGTGGTAGCGCAACCTTGTGCTTGATAGCAGCGAGGCAGAGGCCGTTTGCCCTCAGTGATAACGTATACATCCGTACATGGTACACACAGCATCATGGCCTGCGCAAGATATTCCCGGTGCGGGAATTTCAAGAAAATGAATTTCTGCTCAGGTATTTGAACTAGGGACCTACCTTCACAGTGTTGCTCTCTGGCAAGAATGTAACCAAGTAATTTCTTCAATTAAGCGAGGTAAATCTATTTTGTTTTCTGAAAACACAGTCTGGCTTTCACTTCCCAGTCTGCATTCTCTCTCTTTTTTTCCCCTTGCGTACTGTCCCAAGCAACAGATGCTGCAGCTGGGTCTTAATTAACAATTGGCTTAATATGGGAAACGGATTCCACTTTACTTTTCCAAACCTGTGCTAAACGTAACATAAAAATGTGGGACAGCTGATCAGGGCCATACCAAGTCTAATCCAGTCTGAGATCCTTTCTCCAACAGTGATCAGAAGTGGATGCCTAGTGGATACCTAGGGAAGAGTATGAAGCAAGAAGAAAAAAGGAGGAAAAAAAATCTGTCCCTCCTTTTCTTCTCTGTCCTGTCTCTCTCACTTCCACACCTTTCAACCAATTTTGGCTTTCTGGCTCTTCTGCAGAGTTTTTCCCAAGTCAAAAGAAGTTCCTCTGTATTTCATAACCCTCACAGATTTTCCTTCTATGAACCTGGCCAGCTCCATCTTGAATATCTATAAACAGCATCTGCAATAGGGTAAAGATAGAGCAAACAGGATATTTTTTAAGTAACAGAAGCTAAAGAAGCATGACAGTTAAGAAGATTTCTGGAAGATAATTTGCTGAAAGTAAAACAGCATTAGGTCACTTAACTTCTCTTAGAAGATGATAATGAAAATGAATTCGATCCTCTAATCTTTAATGCAATTTGTCCTGAAGAAGCTAAAATGTGAATAAAAATAGTGCTGCAAAGCTCCTCCTTCTCAGTCTACTTGGTTTATTTTATTGCATAGTTACTCTAAATAGTAACCGGGATCGGAAACATCTTAAAAGTAGCATGCAATTAATTAAATCCCAGAAGTGTATTCCTAAGTTATGCATATTTTAAAGGGAAGACTGATAAAATTACTGCAAAATAGTTCAGAACGTCAGAAAACGTTAATGGGTATGCTGAAAATCTTCTGTAACCAAAGTTTACTGCAATACCCTAATACTGAAACCTGCAATTAGTCCTAAATCAGCTTTTAGATCTAAATGTTATCTCTGTGAGATGGTGAAAGCTCTTGGCTGGCTTGAAGGTGCCCTTTCCCCACCCAACCCCATGACTCACCGTCATGGAAATGACCAGCCTGGTTCCAGCAGTGATCTTCAGCGTGGTGTACAATGATAAACTGAAATCACATCATCTTCAGTTTAATATGCTGGCCACAGTAGTTCAGGAGCCATCTCATGGGACCTTCACTTATCCTCGCTGCAGAAAGGACAAGATCAGTGGGCAACGGGGCAGTTGTAGGGAGAGAGGCTATCACAGTAGCTGCTGCAGGTGACTTTGAACTCTGATTTTGTGTTGAGATATGAATTTAACTTGTGCCTGTGCCCATTTTGCAGGGACTGAACCCAAATGTGGGTATGCTGGAGGCTGTTTTGAATGGGGTTTGGTAGCTTGGGCCTGTTGACTAGCATACAAACACCTACTTTAAAAAGTTTAGGAGAGTTTTTATTTTGAGTTCAGACAAGAGCACTTTTTTTTCCCCCCCCTTCTGGCACTAGTAGTAGCCAGGTATGTGCTGCTTGAGCAACAGTGCCTAGAATCCAAATTTGCTGCATGGAGAACAAAGCCAGAGGAAGAAGTGATGGTGGAGAGGAACCCAAATGCACAAAGCACTGATTATCTTTTCCAAATATATACATCTCTACTGTGCTTTGGGCTTTTCGCTGTATTCGGGGCAAATTGTCCAGTGGTTTTAAAAGGAGTTTTATAAATATGTGGACAGTTAATGTTAAAAACAGAAATAAACAAGCCTCCTTCCTCGCTTTGGTAGAGCTTAAGCAGATGAAATATAATTTATTTCTTGCCTCATCACAATACCAAGGCAGATGAATAGCTTGATCTGGTATCACTGACAGAGAGAATATGCTTTTTTGTAGTTTCTTGAATTTCAGCACTTGACTACAATGCCGAGGACTAAAATATCATCTTATTTTTCAAGAAGCTCTTTGAAGTTTTTTCAAATCCCTTAAATACCTATCAGACTTTCTCATAATGAAAACAGAATGCAATGCCATCTTCAGCACAATATGCTCTTACCTAGGCTTATATTCATGTTTTTAGGCCAATGAGCATTATTCTGCTAAGTAATTGACTTTCAGGGTCTGTCACGGTGCTTTCCATCCCTCTTTCCCTGATGCAATAATCAAGAGCTCTTCCGTTGGCTACGTTATCATACCAAGTGGTGAAATGTGTGATGCAATTGATGGGAACTTCCATGTGAACATCAAGTCAGCGGAAGAGGACATTATTTTATACCTTATCTAAGCTATCTTACATCTCCCCTGGTTTTATTTACCTCTGCTAGCAAATCTCTGTTCATCTCTTGTCTGCAATATGCAGCTTTCACTTTTGCTGCCTGCGCTTTATTCTATTTCATATTAGCCTTACTTAGCATGTCTAAAACCAAGTTGGATGTGGACTGTTTATAGCTCGAGTGCTTCTAAGCCTTCCTCTGCATTGATTTAAATAATTTAAAGCATTATCTTTCCCACAGGTCTGTAGCCCTGAGCAATTGAGCCTCTTCGTGTTTAGACCCACATATAAATGACCTGTTAGCTGAGCTGGGTTTTCGATAGCCTGAAAAATGACATGCTGCTCGAGCTTGAACTGCAGAGCCTACAGTCTGTAGCCATGGGCTGTAACAATTCACTGCACAAGGGGATTGGCACAGCGTGGAGCTTGCCACATGCATCTGCACATGAGTGAGTTATATTAGCATTAACTTTTTGCCTTAAGCCATGCTATCTTTTCTGTACTTGCAGTCAGGTCCTACAGATGTCAATGTCCTCTGCTTGGATTACATAAAAACTTCAGGATGACTGTGCTGGCTCAACCCAGAAGTTCATCTAATCTCATATCTCACTCCTGACAGCAGCCAGGAGCTACTGGGAGCTTGGGGACTTCCGAGATGATGGGAATGGTTGTGTTTCTGCTGACCAAGTTCTTCTCAGTGCAGGGAGTGTCTTTCACTTTTGAGGGGAGCGGGAGTTATTCTAGATCTTTATTTTTGGCTTTAAAAGGAGTTAGGCAGTATACAATACAGTATACAATATTATATATTGGGCAGTATACAATATTAGAGGAGTAAAAGGTTGGTCTTGTGTCCAAAATTCACTTCTGCTTTCTCCTGGGAGTATTTTCTTCAATCCTATAACCTCCTCTTGACATCTACAGCTTGGTGTGTGGTACACAAGTATTTTGGACCCCAAAATATTAAAACAAATGCTTGGGTTTGACAAGGCTTCCTCAAGCAGTTAAAGCCGTGCTTTCAGAAGAAGGCATTTTGCAAAAAGATCACTCGAGTGCCTTCCTTACTTTGGTATCTTGGGACCCCTCACCTCTGGTACAAGGTTGCAGAAGCCTCGTTGCATGGCAGAGATGCTCTGCTCTTGCTCTGGGTGTGGAGGCCTGCACGTATCCGTGAAAGTGCCTAATCTGGTATGGACATGTGAACAAGGACACTTGGCATCCGTTTTCCCATGCTGGCTTGGAGTGAGTGCACTCTAAAATACGTAGTGGGTATTTGTGAGAAGACTGAGGGAGGTAAACAGCCAGACTTGTGAACCTACACGGAACGCAGACCACCTTACTGAGACAGGGCAGTGCAAAATGTAGTGGTCCTCCTCTGTTTCACCTCCATTGCAGCCCCTTGCAGCAGTGATGAAGGAAGCCCTGGCTTCCTCATCAGCACCAGGCTGAGCTAGAGCCCTCTAACGTGGGCTGAACCCTTTATATCAAAAATTCATCCAAAAATACATCACATGGGATATAAATAAAATGTAAAAACTATGATGTAGGGTCTTGTATGCTCCATGGGCTAAAAATAAACCAATGCAGCCCTCCATCCTCAAAAAAAAAAAAAAACCAAAAAACCCTGCAAAACCATCCCAACCTCCGAATCCTGTGACTTTCTCAGCAGAATGACCCTTGTTGCAAACCACACTCAGATGCAAGGAAGGGGCCCTGTTACCTGTCTGCTGTGAGGGGCGTTGATGTTACTACTGGTTTGCCTCCTGAAGAGCGGTCTATGAGTACTTGCAGCCTGGTAGCACTCTACACCTATTAAATATTTCATGCTAAAGAGTGAGTGGAATACCAACTAATTTGTATCTATTTTATGCACACACACATGCCAGCTTGGGAAGAACCTCAATTCCCATCCTTTAATTTGGCTCTTTGTGCCCAGATGTATGCTACCATTGCATATTATACACACCAGGGTGTCAGATACATGATAGGCTTTCTCTACATCTAGATTCATCTTGTTTAAATTTTTAATTTTTTCTAAGCGCTGGAAGCATTATAAATGACGATGCCTGCGCCGAAGTTGTATCAGTGGCTGAAATTTAATAGTGAAATAGTGATGGCATGAATAAATCCAACAGCGTGTCTTTTACAGACTGATTGAATTACACTTTGGTAATGGCTCTTTATGATTTTTAAAAAATTAAAAAAGTTTTTTTTTATACAGTAACTAAGGCTACCCCAAGTGGCACTGCAAATGTAACGAGCTATCATGATCATGCTTCTTACGGTAAAACATAGCGTATTACAAATATTTCTTGGTGAGGATTCACCAACTTAGCGGTGTCTTTTCACTCATCTTCTGAGAGAGATTGGACTTTGTCTTTTCTCCTTCCTTTGAAGCACACAATTATTCTTTGACATCTTTTTCTTCAGGGTGCGGGTGTTTTTGCTGTTGCTTTTAATATCAAAGGCCTGACTGAGCCCATGAGTTTTGCCTGATGGTTGGGCTCGGGGAACACGGGAGCCCCAAGCAGCCTGTCTCTGTCAGTAAACACTGGAGGGCCTGGCGCTATTTGGAAGCTGAGGGTTTGTAAAGTTGACCAAAACAACAGATTTTTCTGGGACTGGACGAAAGGAATTTTGTTTTCACTTCAGTTAAATGTTTTGGGAACAGCAATATTTTAAATAACGTGGGGCAGGGTAGCCATATCCACAGATGGGTGTTATGTCGTGTACCACTCTTCCTCAGAGCCCTAACAATACTCCTTCCTTTATGCTTCCTTACCCCGAGATCTGCGTTCCAAAGAGAAGTATGCTGGGGAAAAAAGTTGAATAGTTCTGTAAGCTATTCTTTAACCAGAGTTTTGCTGGCTTTTGAGCTTCCATACCAGCTTTTGAATTTCATCAGTGTCACTTTTGGGGAACGTTATAGTATATTAGTAATGAAGGTGGAATCTCTAGCTTTAAGAGGAGAGCCATACAAAGGACTTGGTAGCAGTTTGTGGCAAAAAAGGCAGCTACTGGATTAACTTGAAGGAGAGAGAAAAAGAAAACAAAAAAACCCAGCATTTTAGGATGAATTTAGTGTAGAACAGCTGGATTTGACACTTTTGTTTCCTACGTAATTTTGTAACCTCACTGGACTGCAATGAAAAATCTCGCCTATTGTAGTATGCTGCCTCCCCTCTTCTTAGTCTTGCTACCTTTAGTTTTGATAGAGAAATATTTGGTTTACAGGTGCGTCCTAGTTCCCTGGGCGTCCTTTTCACAGGTAATGTCGGCTAATATCCTGAGAAAGCCTAGAGTAGTGGTGTCTTGATATTACTATCAATAAATAAATACTAGCTTGGCTTGTGCTTTTTTTTTTTTCCTCAAATAATAGTTTATCTTGAAATATGTCCTTGTAAGGGAAACTTGACCTTCAGAAGGTGATTCTTGATATGGCCTCCAAACACAATTCCTTCCGTTATCTCATATGCAGGCTTGTGATATCCAACTCTTGTGTCTTTGATTTGCAATATGCTGAATAGTAAAGCGGTTCAACTCTTACAAGTAATGGTTATGTTAAAATAGGAATATATTAAAAATATATAGATTAATTTGATGTCTTTAAAAAGAATTTCCTGTCTTCTGCTTTTAAATTTTTCAAGTCTTTATCCATCCATTAGCATTTATTACTCTTTTTCACTATTTTATTTATTTTTTTCCTCCCCATCTTCTGTTTCCTTCAGGGCTAGTAATAAAACCAAGTTAGTGTCACAGTATAACATTCTACTCTTATCCTCCTTTCATATGATGTAACTCTAATCCATCCTGTTGATAAAAGTAACTACCTTTAGCTATAGCAAACTGCAGCATCACTTTTCAACAGGTCAGCTACTGAAGTGATAATCCCCTGGCAAAGTGGATGTATGAGGCAATAAATTTCTCCCTGTTTCATAAACATGGAGACCTGTAAGCCATCTGTTCATGCCTCCAGGAGACATTTGCTGGTTGGTGGCACAGCAGCTTCTTTGCAAATACCCTTATGCTATGACGAATAAAGGAAATAATTTGAGATGAAATTTTCAGGCTTGCTTTTGACTCGATTCTGAGTGCGAGAAGAGCAGGCAGCCCAGCCCAGCAAAAAGGTTTGAACCACAGATGCCCTCTAACAGCCAGAGGCAGGGTTTCAAGACTTTTTTTTCTGTGAGAGAGAAGGTAGCCTGGCAGCCAGTTCAGCATCCCTTTTGGCTACAAAACTCGTGGAGTTTTAGCTGCAGCTGGCAGTAACTGCTCCATTTGAGTCGGAGTGGAAAGAAGCGGGCAATTTGTACAGAAAGCAAATGGTAAAACTGCAGTGTAGAGTAATTCTTATTCATAAATCATTTATATATTTAGGTGTGTTATCGCTTTCTGTCAATATTTTTTTTTCCTTTTGAAGAGCTTCCAGCTGAAATGTAGACTTTCTTTGAGCTCAAAAAGCTGAACTTTTGTACTGCAGCTGCACACTCCTTGTGCCTCAGCCCCAAGCCTGCTAGGGTTTAGTAGTCTCCAGATTAATAGGAGAACAGCATGTGAAGAAACCTGCAATTTATTAAGGTAACAGTTGGATCAGCAGGACTGGTCTTTGTGGTTTCATTATATCAAAATTTTAGGGAGAGAGCAAGGTAAATTATCCTGTGATGAGATGAGTATTTTACATTGAAGTAAACTGTAAAGTCTACAGAGGTACACCTCAGCGGTGATGTAAACCATCAAAACCAAGCACTTGTTGGTCACCAATGTTAAATTTCATCCTTTACGGCATATTCTCATGACCAGTGTTTAATGGTCATTTTAAAGTTTAGGTTTGCAAGTTCTTTTCTGTACCTTCCGCTTCCTTGGACATCTAAATTGGGAGGGAGGTTATAATCATGTTAATGTACTGCTGTCCAAGCGTCCTAACTCATTCCCAGCAACCTGATTTCTGATAACGATTGGTCACAGCCCCAGTAGCAGCTTTATACTGGCTAAAGACTTTGAAGCCTTTCAAAAATCTTAAATGTTGAAAATGATGTTCATAGGAGTTGGTTGGCTGATGGCAGTCCCCCTTTGCAGCGCGCTCAACTTCAGGTAGGGCAATCCTGTGACTAGTGGCAGCTTTGGTGGATCGACTGCCAGATCCGCCTTGGTAGGTGTCTAGCTTTTGCAGTATGGGTAAGTAAACACGCTAACAAGATCCAGTTATTTTGCGCTCTCAACAGGCTGTGAATAATGTAATTACGCAACTGGATTTCCTGTGGATCATGCAAAGAGATAAATGGTGTACAAGCCACATCATTATTGATTCATGCACCATTTGCCTCTTAGTTCACTCAGAGAAACACAATTACTGCTGTTACACTTCATTTACAAGAACTGCAACTTTTCAACAGTGCAAACAGCTATTGTATCAGAATTGATATTCTTTCTGGGCCAGACCTTAATGTGTTGTTTTATGTTTTCCTGATTGCGACCAAACAAAACTTAAAAGGGTTATAAAGCTGTATCTCTCCCATTACTGTTCTCTCTGTGCTGCCCTACAAAACTACAGAGCGTTTTCAAAAAGCAGAGCATAGCATTCACATTTCCATCATTTATAATATACATTACTTTTATAGTTTTAGAAATGATTGCACTGAATGCAGTGTTTTGCTGATTTAAGACTAAAGCCAATTTTTAGACTTTGAACGTGCAAACATATTTGCAATTTCTGTTTCCATGAAACGGCGCAATAAGCAGGTAGTAATCTCTAGATCCCAGCGCACATTTTCATGAAAATGCAAGTTTAGGCATCTTTTAAACTTCCTTGGGATAGAATGGTTTGATTAAAAATATTAGCTGTCTTACATGCTTATTTCAGCTGCTTTAAATGGTAGCGAGTGTTTAAACTGAGAAAGCATAGGTGAGCAGGTCCTCTGCGTATACCCAGGGAGGCCACGAAGGCTCCTCAGAGGTGTCAGCATACAGCGTGTATGCCGGGCTTTCAAGCACTCTCAGCATTTACCTTGCTCTATTCTTTCCGGAGCGAGCAAAAGTTGTATCGTTGCCATAAACTAGAGTAAGAGGGAGACTGGAGAACATCCTATTTGTTGCTGCTTCTCAAGTTGACTAAGTAATTGTCTTTTCTGGAGCAACTTACACAGGGGCTGAAGAGCAATGGTATTGTTTAGTGCAATAAGAACATAACAGGTTTGCCCTAAAGGCTCTTCTTATAGCCTTATAACTAGTTTTCCCTAGTAATAACAAAGTTACGCAGTTCACAGGTCATTTCTACCCCATGTTGAGTGTGTAAGGTGCGCGTCTAAGATGGATTATCCTGAAAGAGCTGGTAGTGCTGAGAAAGCGTGCCCGTCTGGGAGCGAGATGGGTCTGAGCAGCAGCAGTTGCGAGTGCTCTGTCTTCCTCCTCTTTGCAAAAGTGATTCCTGGGTTTCCAAAAGGTTTGTGCACCTGGGATGCGGGGTTTAAGCTGTTTTCCTCTGCGCTGACTTTGTTTGCAAGGAAGAATTCCACACTGCCCTAAATAAATAAATGAATGAATGAATAAAATAAAATAAGGACATTCGGAGGTTAACCGGCAGGATCTCTGCTTTGGGCTCTGCCGTGCTGTTAACGGAGAGCGTCTTCAGAGGTATCTTTTGGCATTAGTTCCAAATTTAATACTTGACGGTACAGTTGGCCGCAGATCATAATACACTAGATTTCCAAACAAATTTTCCTCCCAGAGTATGAGTCATACTTAGAAATATGCTTTGTAATCAGTTAAGTAGCAGTTTTGCTCTGAAATGTTGTTCCTCTCGAATGAAAGGCAGCAGGGAGAGTTTGCGTGTTTTGTGCTACAGTAATTTCTCTGCTGTATTTTGTTCTATCTCATTTACTCTCTTGAAATCAACTCTTTAAATGACTCATCATTATAATAAGGGTTATGCAGGCAAGAGCTTTCCCTTCCTTGCAGCTTCTGCAAGTTTGTCGTCTTTAGTGGGGCTTCTCCAGTGTAAACGCACAAAGAAACCAGCATTGTAGCCAAGCTGTGATGGGGAGCACTGGTGCTGCTGGAGGAGCCAGAGTAGGACTCGCATCGGGAGGGTTTTGTCCTAGTGTCTGTGGGAGAAAAAAGCAGTAATAGCTTGGTTTTGTTACTAAATAAAGCAGGTGAAATGCTAAAACAGCCTAAACAGCGTTGATTTGCTGAATAAATAGTTTGTTTTTGCCTAGATACCTCTGGAGTATAAATACGTGTTAAAGATGACATTTACAGAGACGTTAGGTGTTGACAGAGCTCTTGTTTGAGGGCAATGGGAACTCAGTGATGACTTTGAAAGAAGCAGAGCTGCGGTTAGGGCCAAGTGTATGGCTCCATTTTGACATATCTAGTCACCTCATTTTTATTATTTATACTCAAGCAAAAAGTTGTCTACCAAGCTGTTTTCACAGAATATTTCAATTTGACAAGACAATGTTTTATGAGAGGAAAAACTCTCTAAACCTTCTGAAAGCTTTACAGAATCTGCCAAACTTGCAGCCTCGTTTTGCAGCTTCGTTTCACTCTTATCGATCAAGTAAGTTATTGAGCACACCTGCAAATCTGTACCTGTTGTTTGGCTGAACAGACTCGAAAAGGAGATAGGTCAGGACTGGATTAATGCTAGCTGCTTCACAACAGCTTGGTCCTTTCCTGTAAGGTGAATCGTCTCTGCTAAGCTTTCCCTGGAGAGAAACAGGGATGCAAATTATTCACCTGGCTGGTTACTCCTTTAGGCCAGGAGTAGCCAAGGGACTTTGTCCTAGATTATTCTGGAATACAGCTAACGTACGTAGTCTATATATTTCTAGAGGATTTATGGGATTTTACATAACTTAAGAAGCTTGAATCGTTCCTTTTTACTATTACAGTTACAAAATCCGTAGAATGCAGATCGGTTTTCGAATGAAACATTTGATTTTTACTAATTAATTGTTAGTAAATATTGCATTCATCATATCTCCATGCTATATTCACATACGATCAGCTAGCTGCGATCATCACTAGTCATATGTCTCATATCCTGAACGCTTATTGCACACATTGGAAAGCGAACCGTGTTTTTGCCATTGGAAGAGTTGAGCATACCACAGATTTCTGGCACCGAATTCTACAAATCTGTAGATTTGAACAGTAATTTCTGTACCGCTTGGCAGGTTTGTGCCTAACACTGCTCCTCTGCCTGCCCGTTGGGTCCTGCTCCCCTCCCCAGTGCTTGGGGCAGCAGCTGCCTGATGCTCAGTGCTGTGGTGTCTGTTCTCATTTCTGGCCCGTGCCTGGCCGTAACGAATACAACTAATAGTGAACGGTGAGGGAATTGGCTGCAGATTTTTCTGTTGAAGAAACTGGCATCTGCTTTTTCTTCCCAGAGCTGTGAAGCGCTGTCTTCCTCAGTTACTTCTGTGAGCATTTCCAGCTGTGTGAGGAGTAATGACTATTTACAAATGTCAGGCTTTCAGCGTGCAAACTCATGGAAAAATGTGACGATCGCCCAGGGGAGCCGAGCGGATGAGGGCCTGCGCTTTTACGCTGTATTTCCGAGCTCTGGCGCATGTTGGGAATGACTTCTCAAGCCTCCGTGTGTCCTGTGACCAACAGCACTTCTTCCTTTTCCCCTTTTGTTCCTCTGTGTCAATAATGGAGTCCTGTTCCCGTACGAGGATGTTTGAGCGGTGATGGGACGCGTCGGAGGGGAGAGTCATGGCTTGTTGCGGGGAGCAGCCAGCCTGGCCTCCGTGCTGGCAGAACAGAGCTAAGGTGGCTGCTGCTGTGCAAGTCGTTTGGCTGATTGAACCCCTGGGTAGAAGCTCACATCTACCCACAAGGATGCCCTGGGCAAGGGGAGAATTGTACATAATCCTTTTTTTGTCTCCATTTTGTCTTTGCTGATTACTTCCAGTTTTCTCAGTTTAAAAAAAAAATCTGTTTTTCATTCAAATAAAATATGGCTTTTTGGAGAGCCTTAGTCTCGGTAGGGAGCTCAGTGTAAGGAGATAGTTTAGGGAAATCCACTTCAAAACCCTGAACAAGTCAAGATCCTGCCACGCTGTTTTTCTCTTGTATTTCCAGTGATAATTCTTGGGATGCACTAATTTCAAAACAATTTCAGCCTCCTGGGTAATCCTTTTATTGGCTCAGGGAAAGAACAATGATCCATACGCAACTGGTGGCGTGATATTACAAATTTCAGTAATTGCACCCAAGTGTTATCTTAGAATGATGTAAAAAGGATGAAAAAGTGCCATTCAGGGAGGGCCAGGCTGATGCAACATTGCAGCGTGGCGGATGCTTAATTAGGCATGTGTGCTCTGAGGACTAAAAGTGGTATAGAGAATTCAAAAATATTCTCTTGGTCATTCATCCTACGCAAGATTATATTTTCCATATCATCTTAAAAAATTGATCAGGAAAAAAAAATCACTGCAAAGGTTCTGTCTTAAAGCTGTAGAGATGAGGGCATTTTATTCATTTAGAGGGAGCAGAATATATGTTAACACAAAAAGTTATCAAATAACATTGAGAAGTTGCCTCTCCATAGAGTCAGCATCTAAGTAAAAGTTTTCTTGTTTGTTTTGTTTTTTTCCTGGACTCACTGTAAGTGATTAACTGTTTGGACCAGTTCAGGGCGATGGACTGACTGACCTCTTGAGACCTCTTACAGCCCTCTCATCTGTTTCCCTGATGTGTATCTTTTTTGTAGTTGAGGCTATATCTCAAAACCATATGTGGTAGCGGTGGGGTCATGTTTCAGAGCGAAAATGTGTCATCAGAGTTGCTTTCTGTGGAAGCTTTCCCGCCTGAGAACTTTGCTCCTGTCTTACAAGCAGTGGGAATGAGGGAGGCTGACTTTCTTGGCAGCAAATGCGAATGCAAAATGTGTTCTGCCAAGGACTGGCCTTTAGCTGTTTTTTGTTGTTGTTGCTTCTAATTTTTGTATCCTGCAGATAAGCGGACCAGAATGAGCAAATAGCAGCAGTGGCTGTAGAAAAATACTTATTTCTGCTGCTTACGTTTATGCATATACTTTTATTTGTTGAAATCAACACAAATTAACATGGGATAGACAGTTCATTTAAAACTGCATTCCAGTCCAAAATTGTTTTCAGATGACCCACAAATAACAGGAATATGGTTTATGCAAACCACAGGCTGCTGGCTTTCTTCAAAAACATGAGGTGCTCGCTAGGCGCGTTGGTGCCATTTCACTTCCTATTTGTGACTGAGTGAGTGTGTTGCATTGAATATTCCTTGTTGAAATGTGGGGAATCACAGTGCTTTGGCTTAGAAAATATTTCATGCAGATAGAAGCCCAGCCTGAAAGTGCAAATAGGAAGTTTATGGTGGATGAACGAGCACTTGAGAGCCGGGGAGAGGGTTTGCCCCTGCTGGCCCCGGGATGTGTTGCTGTGAATCAGCCACGTCTGCAGGGCCAAACTGCTGGAGAAGTCCCACAGTGATGACCGCCCAGCTTCCCCGCTGAAATTTTGGGCCCCACAGAGTTAAGCTAAGGGTATGTGCAAGTGTGTCTGTCACTTATATTCCTTTCCCAGATAAAAGCTAAATTCTCTGAAACAGATCTTGAGCTTTGATTTACCGTGCATGCTTGATGTACGCGCTATACTCTGGGTCTGGGGCTGGCTGTGGTATTTCTGCTTGGGAAACGCCTGCTGTGTTTTAGACTCCTCTCAACAGTACCTGGAGATGTTTTGCACAAGGAGGAGACAGTTAATTCCTGGAGGAGAGGGTTAATTCCTAGAGGGGATGATCTCCAGGAAATGCTGATGCTCTGGCAGAGCTTCACAGGCAGAGCTTGAAAAAAGAGCTGCTATCAACTCCAGGGCTTGATAACTGTTGAAACTTGCTGTTGTAAGCCAGGTATATAGGAAACCAAGAGGCAGCATGTCTTACGACTTAGGCTTCAGCAGCTCTTTCCCAGGGTCGGGATGTTGCTTGGAGACGTCAGCACGGGAGTCTCCAACTTACAGTACTGCAGATCAAAAGACGCAGTCAGGGTACCAACATTTTACGTTGATTACCCATGTCGTGTGTGGCTGTAGCATGGTTTCCCTGCAAATTGCTACAGGCTAAAATGCGATGTGACCAGTTAAAGCCTTCCGCGCTAGTGGGAGAATTGCTGAATTTGCCCATGAGGCGTTCAGTGAGGGAACAGCTTTGGAAATAATTACATTTCTCTTTTAGATGTTTGTCTGAATTTGCATCTGCGTCCTTCCTTCCGAGAATGCCTAGCAAGCTCGTAGAGGAGAGGTTGAGGTGGGTGCTGGAAGTGTTTAGCCAGGTGTTTGGGAATTATCGCTCTTCTAGGAGGGACCTTAGTATTGGAAAAAGGCTGACAGAGCAACCTGCATAGCTGCTGGGGAGTTTTTAGTCAGCAGAAAACCGTATTTGGAACTTTTGGTGGTTCTTCTAAACCTAGATTATTTTTTTAAATAAATCCATGCAAATAAACAATGATAAGTGGCAGAAGAACATGTTGTGCACATCTGGTGTGCTGTTTAAGTGTGCAAAAACATTTAATCCAATTACAGACCCCTTCTGCATATTGGATGTTACCTATATGCATGTACCTACATATCTTAAAAAACTTTTGGGCATTACACTGCAATTTTAAAGCTCTGCGCACTTTTGTTCAATTGGAAGTGCTGTAAGTGAATGTATTTGAATGCCCACATAACGTGTTGATGCTGATTATGCTGCTAAATCCAAATTGGTGCATGCATCCTTTTTTAAAATAGTAGTTTGAACCTTCCCCCACGACCTCAAAATCTCACCTTACCAGGACCCATCTGTCATGGGCAAAAGCATCTTTGTGTCTCATTGACTTCCAAGACCAAGGCTCTTAAGTCTCACTTGACTCTTGGAGCCAAGCGATAGCATTAAAAAAAATACAAAAAACCAAAAAAACCACAGAGCTATTGGTACTGACAGTGGGCACATGGAAGTGGGAATGCAGCAGTTGATGCTCAGGTGCTGCATAGGGGATTTTGTGGACCTTTTAAGTCAAATGTTTCCTTAGTGCAAGCCTCCAAATATGAAAAGAAACCCATTGGTTTTCCTCATAACCTCTTAATAAATAATGGAGGGCTGCATGCAGGGTTGTAGGTTTGCCATCACGCTAGTGCGGGCCCCAGCAAATAGGAATACGTTGTTGTTATAGAGAATAAACGCTCGTTTGCTGAAATGGACTTATTTCATTGCTCCAACACTGAGCGGAAGCATGGAAAATGATGGGCAATTTATTGGAGAGTTTCTGATGAGAGCATTTCACGTAGGGAAAAGAGGCCAAATGGAAGCAACGAGTTCTTTAAAACAAAATTAACGGGCAATCATAAAAATGTGTTTAAATTGTTTGCTAGTTTATCTTACTGAATTTTGTTCTTTTCCATTCAGGTTATGTCTTCCCATATGATGTGCTTTTTTTATACTGTGTATGTTGGCATGGGATGTACTGCGGGTATGGCTCGATGTGCTATTTATAAGCTCTCCGAGCGTGCTTGTTGAAGATTTGTTTCTCCAGGTAGCAAACCTAAGTCACCACAGCTAAAATAATTGTGTATGCTTTTTATTTTACTGAGTTAAAAGAGACTTTTCAGTCCCAGCTGAGGGCAAGCGGGGAGATGACGGGGCAGCCGCATCTCCAATAGGAACTACAGGGAAACGTTATGAATTAGACACATGGAGGAAGAGGGCGGATTACAGACAGATCAGGGTCTGGGTGGAAGAGATGGGGAGGGAAATGAAAGGAAGAGGAGCAGTGGGTGACTCATTTGGCAAGGAGCATAAATGATGTAAGAGGGTGAAGAAGCAACAGCTTGACCTTTTAAAGCTTTGAGAGGAGCCCAGGAAGCAGCAAATTGTATATGAGCTGTATCGATGACTGCGCTCTCTATGGTCTTCTGGTGTGTTGGAAAAGGGGTTTCTTACCTTTTAGTTATTTGACAGTGATGGCAAGACCCAGCCTGCAGCGTATTAAGTGCTGGAGATATACTTGGGGAGATCAAGCCCGAAAAGCTTCTAATGCAAATATGCAGGACAAATAATGGAAGGAAGTTTAAATGTAGGAGAAAAGAACCAGTGCAGCTGTTATTAACAGGGAAGGAAACGGCAGCTGGGCAGGAGATTTTGATTTTTGATGCGGCATCTTGCTCCACAGATGACTCTGTTTCTCTCGGAGGAATATGCGTGGAAGGTGGTGAGCGAGTTAGGGACCTGGCATTTGGCTCAAAGCAATACGACTTGTCCAGCTGGTCAGACAAGGAATGCAGTTTGGCTCTCCTGAATTTTGGTCTGTGCTCTCTCAGGCAGGGGAAACATCATTTTTCTCACTCGGTTTGCTGTATGCAAGCTATTCCTTTTCAGGAAGCAGAGAGATTCAACTGTATGGCCTGCACCTGAAAGCACACACGAGGTATTGGGAAATGATTTCGGTTAGCTAACATAGAAGGCAATAACAATCTGAAGCCCTGATATTACAGTATGGCAATAACAATCTCTTTATGAAAAACTTAATTGTAGATTTTGATGAGCAAATTGCACTTTTTGATTTTAATTGATTAGAAAGACCTAACCTGCAGTTGGGAATGAGATGCACAGCTAACTAACCCCCCGCAAATAAATTGAGATTCAGATTTTCCCAGTCTCCCCCTCAAACAAAAATTATCGATCTATCAACTGGAATTTTCATTTCAGAGGCCTATTTTTGCCATGAAAAAAGACAAAGCCAAGACTGTTTAATGAGCTCTCCAGTGGCATTGTTACCCAGGTTCTCATTTTTATATTCTTTACTGCTTATGAAAGGTGCCGAGCTGCTGGCGTCCTGATGTTTACTGAAGTGTGGTGGAGTCAACTTTGACATTCCTCCACCCTCAGGTCACCTTCTGCATATCCCTACCCAGGCCAGCTAGCTCCTTGCACTGTTAAGGCTGCATGCCTGAGGTGAATTTTAACAAGCATATCTGTTAATGAGAATTGTGTGAACTTCTGGCTGCACTGCTACTGCTGATTGATTTGCTACAGGATACCTCACCGCTGCCAGGAATAGTTAGAGGCAGGTTCGGAGCTTTTGTAAGTGGAAAGTTGACTGAAATGTTTCTTAGTCAATGTGTTTGAATGCCAAGCGTGGTATGTGGAAGAAGGAAGTGCAGGAAGGAAAGATCGTGCTCTGCTTTTGCTGGAGATGATTAGAAATGTGTTATGAATGGCTGTGAATTTGTGTCATCATCTGCTACTAATACAAAAAATGCTTCCAGATCTAAAGAAGGCAAAATCCTCTTTCTCATGAGTGGGAGTTTTG
This sequence comes from Struthio camelus, assembly GCF_040807025.1. Taxonomy (NCBI): domain Eukaryota; kingdom Metazoa; phylum Chordata; class Aves; order Struthioniformes; family Struthionidae; genus Struthio; species Struthio camelus. The sequence goes on from NC_090948.1 coordinate 40,877,370, forward strand.
CCTTTGGAAGGGATGAAAGATACGGGCAAAATACAAACGATCAATGTTCTCTAATTCTGGCCCAATTTTCTGACTTGTTCTCTTCCTTTCATATGTTGCTTCAAAGAGTGAGGTGGATACTATCACGACTCCACTAGTCAGAGCTTTTTAAGTGCAAAGATGGGAGGCAGGTGGAAGTGGCTTCGTGAGTGGTACTAGTCACATAGCGTCGAAACCCTCAGCGTCTGTCCAGACCTTCAGAAGAAATAGACCCTTTCATCCAGCACTTTACAGCCTAAAAAGCAAAGGCGAAGAATGAGTACGTCCCACAGTATGGAGGGGAGCAGAGGCACAGGAAGGGCAAATGACTTGTTCAGTGTGTGGCAAGATGTCTTAGGTAGCAACAACATGGGCCCAGACCCAGATTTCTAGAGTCCAGGTGCTTTTCCTTAAATTCTCACTCTCTCTATTTTGGTCTCCCCTTCTGATTCGGCTTTTCAGTGGTGGTCGTTGAGAGTTTAGGTAGTTTCTCTCTTCCTGGACTCTGGTTAAACTGGAAATGATGTGGAGTGTCAGATGCTATCTATTCCAAAAGGGAGAATAGAGAGTCCCTATCCAGCAAATCCAATTTTTCTTGAATGTATCATTTTGGAGAATCTACACAGTAAGCCAATGCTTCATAACACGCTATTAATTTATTGTGCAAAGGCCACAAATCCTCCACAAGGAGGTCAAATGATGAAATTTATGGAGAATTTATGGCTTGGAATGAGGGAGAAGATAGATATCTCTCTAAAAGCATTGACAGTTAAGTTATAGGGTTTTTTTGGTCATTGAAAGTGGAAAAAGTGATATTTCATCAGGCGTGCTTCGGCTTATTGTCCTGAGTGTTCATCTGTTATTTTCTCAGTTAAAAATTGGGGAATGTGCTAAATGCTGCCAGTGTTTTCCGCTATGTGCCCTTGCTCTAATGTGCTGTGGTATAAAGACGTGCTTTTAATCAGCACACAGTATTTCACTTGCACTGCAACAACAAAACTTGTGATCAATATAAGTTGAAAAATTAATATTCCTTAATTTAAAAAAGTATAAATTGTCTGTTGTTTACATTTGGCCTTTTAAACTCTGTCATCGTTAATTAAGCTCTTGGACTCGCAGATTGTAAATATACAGGAATAGTTGTACTTCTGGCGCTCTTTCTCATAGATGTCACATTCATGGGTGGATGTAGAAGGACTAGGCCATTAGATGGCAATTTTCACTGCAAGGTGGTCAGACTCCGGAAGGCTTCACTTACTCTCTTGCCTTCCGTCTAGAGAAGTAAGATTCTAGCTGCCGTCCGTTTTGCTCCATTACGGTGACTTATCTCCCGAAACATTGAATGCGGTTGCATTAACCATGATATTATGGGTAAGCATTAGTGATAGCAGTACACCTCTAATCTCTGGTCTTTTTAATGTAAGCAGTATTACACTCTGTTTCTCCCTTGGGCAAATTGCAAAACGGTAATATCTGCCAGCTTCACACTAGATAGAATTTAAAAAAATTGGCCTCTTGAGATGTTGGGACACAAGTAATAAAACACAGGCCAGTCAGCCCTTTGGAAGGTTCATTGTGAAAGAAATAATGACCTGCTTCAGCAGAAAGCATCGCAGGAGATGCTTGGTGGTAGGGTATCTTCACTGCTGCCCTGGAGAGCTTCCTCAGTTATACCTGGTCGCCAGGAGTTGCATCTTCTGCTGTTAACCCCTGTGATACCAATCCACTCTCAAGCCACTGTCTACAAAGGCGGAGTCCTTAGCTAGCTTTTACCTCTCCATCACTCCAGGCCGCTCTTTCTGTCCCCTTTTCTCCTTCCGATTTTTGGTTACAATGGCTATTGCATATCTATCTTCATGCATTCCCAGCTGTGGGTTTTGAAGACATGCTTTAAAGCAAGATATATCATATTCTGTGAAATACAAAATGTACAGTTTTCTTACTAAAGTCATAACTTTTCTTTGGTAAGCATCCTGCAATATCTTAACATGACACCATAGCTCAGGGAATTTTTTGAGGGTGCTTGGATAGTTTCCCAGCTTTACACACGTGCTCTTTATTTTAAACAATCACTTTCTGGCAGCCATATCATAGATAGTTGCATGTGTTTACAGGGATTAGCATTTTCTCGCTCTTCAAACCGTGGGAGGAATAGCTGGACACTTATTGTGTTTCAAAGGGTCAAACAGAGCTGTAGGCTCTATTTGAGGCCCTACGAGAGGACAGCAAGAATTTCAGTCTATCAGTTGAGGTGAATTCCTTGATGCTGAGAAAAGAGCACGTCTGTGCTACTTCTAAAGCACTAATTGACTGCTGGTTATTTAACTGTCTGACACCCTATGCTAATTCACTCTTTGATGGAGTAATTGATGAAATATCAAGGGTGATCCAAATGCTAGTATGACACTTCTTTACAAAAAAGAGGAGCAAGTGGGAAATAGAAGATTTAAGTTTCAGTTTCTGATCTTCTTTGCCTTGCTTTCTGGCTCTGACTGTCTTGCAGGCAAATTCTTATGCACCCATCAGTGGTCATAATATAAACAAGGGTAAAAGTTTCCTTGCAGAGCTGTGAATCTGATGTCTGAATTATCCAGGGCTGAAATACCACAAATCCCTTGTTCTACAACCAGAACATTAAACCGTACCCTCAACTGACCAAAGAAAATTTGGTGGGCTAGTACTAAAGCCAAAACAGTATTTCCTAGTGTGCCTTCAGAGAAAAACATTTTCTTCTCGTAGCAGCGACGGGAGATATGACACTTAGGTAATGCCATGGAAGTGGTCGCTTAAGATGAGGCAAGGCAAACCTGAGAACAAGTTCTGTAACTCTTGCAGGAAAATGCTAGTTTTCGTGACTGTTACAACGCCCCTGTCATTTCTGCCTGGTAACTTATACCCGTGAAGTTGTAATGCAGTGGATTGTCTCGTTTTTTTTTCCTCAAATTAACACAGTTCATCCCTTAGCCTTTTGGGGATTAGTTGCATTGTCTTGTTTCTGGTAGCTGGGTTCAGTGGCTGAAGCTGAGCAGAGGGAGGGTGAGACCTTCACAGTACTTCTAGGGATTTATATCAGGTGAGGAGAAATGACACCACACCTCAAGAGAGCGGCTGAGCTGTGAGGTCACCTGTCAGCAAATCCCTTTTAAATTCCCCAAATTTCAGGAGAGAGGGGCTGCATGATTTCCTTGAGTTCATGCTAGGCTTCACCACTTGTGTTTATGTTCATGCAAAGTCATTCTGGAAGTGGAAATCATTAGGAGAACAGTTTTCTTGGTGCATGTGTGTGTGTGTATGGTTCCCCTCCTCACCTCCCCCAGTGTGTAGAAATGCTTGCTTTTAATGTTTTAATTCACCTGATGGCCTTGCGGGGGATCTGCAGCAGGCCAGAAGTGTGAATGGGGCATCTTGCACCTGAGCATGGCTGCGAACCTCTGCAGCCAGAGACAGCAAGTAATCAAAGAAAGACGGGAGAATCCGGTACCGGTGCCCCTGTGTTTTGGGACCAGAACTTCATCCTGAGAGATGCAGAGGAAGATGGAGACTGGTCTGGGTTGTATAGGCTGGTTCTTTCGGTCACTTATTTAAATCCCTTTTAGCCTTTGCAGGTATTGGCTTCAGCTTGTTAGCAGCTTGCTGCTGTAGCAGTAGTTTCCAGCGACTGAGGTGCAACTTCACAGCAGCATCTCAGCAATAGCTCAAATCAGGTGTGAAAGAAAAATGCCAGTGTGTTGCTGGATTACCCCATGCTGATGTTTGGTGTTAGTCCTGTATTGTCCGCGCTGTGATGAGGAGGACTCTGAGAGGAACAGAAGTAACGAGTTATACGTGTCATTGCTGCTGTACCACAAGGGACTTGAACTGGAAAGAAGCAAGAGTTTCACCTCTCTCAGTACCGCGGTATGGCAGATGCTACTTCTGGTTTTGCTGATGCATTTGCCAGACAAAAACCAGCCCCTTCCGACTTCCCCAAAGATCTGGTGCTATCACTGAGAGGGCAGGACTCCTGCTCTGTTGTGTCCCTAAAGCTAACCTGTAGGAAAGAGTTACTATTCAAACCCTGCGTTCTAAGATAGCTTTAAAATTGCTTTGTTTCCTTTCCCCTAAGGAGCAGCATGTCACCCAACCTTGCTGCAAGATCTTTGGTGCTAAGGCTTCATGTCACAAAGAATCACAGAACATTTCCTGGGAATATAAATAATTTCTGAGTGAGGAAAAGCCAGTCCAGCAGATAAGAGGGCCGAGCTGCTCTTTATAGTGAGCAGGAGTTGGGAGCGTGGAGAGTCTTGCTGGGAAATGCTCTGACTGTGCCCTGTGCTGGGGGAACGTCTTTCCGAGGCTGTGCACCATTAGTCTGTAGGAGTCTCCATGCAAATGCTGAAGTGCTGATGAGCCTTTCCTTCCTTGGAAATAATCTGCTGGGTCAGGAGGGATCACGAATACACAACTCCTGGGAGGCTCGGTGGGAAATGGAGAGAGGCTGTGCCACCACACTTAAGAGAAGAAATGATTAAAATGGGCCTTTCTGTTGGTGAAACTAAAGGGAGGGCATATACCTATTCAAATTTGATACCGAGCTGGATAGATCAATTAACACTTTTTAAAATGAAACACATGAAGGAAATTCACAGCATCTCTGTGAATCACATCAAAATCTTTGCATTTCATTGTGCGGAGATCAAAAATAACATGGCGAAGAAGGGAATTAGTCCTGCAGTACCTTGCTTCCCCCATGACAATAAGGGAAAGTACAGATTCAACGTAACAGGTAGGTGAAGAGTAGAAAAAGCTCAAATGTGATTAGCAGAGGGTCAGGTGAAAAAGTATAGCAGGGAAAAGTTATCCTTTTCAGGAGGAACTCAGAGACTTGCTTCTCCTTCCAATTCTGGGAAATATTCTGCTTTGGAAGCAGAGCAAGTTTATGCCAACTAAATGGGTATAGATTGATTGAAATGATCATCTGTCCTTTGTAGGAAAGGTGGCAGTAGATAAGAAAAACAATGTTAATGCACGTGTGGCTGCCCACTCCGGGATACTTGGGTGTCTTCAGCTGCGTAAGTGCCATGAGAGATGTCAATCGGAAAAATGACAATTTGCACTGTAGACCACTCTGCCTGGAAACGTTCAGCCTTGGTAACAGTGATGTAGTTTCAACGGGGACTTAATTGGTGACTTGTCTCTTTCCTATTCAAAGCAAGCAGAAAATACATTTGTCTGTCTCCATAATTAAAAGAAAAAAAAAGCAAGTTAATGACTTGTTTCTGGCACTGAACAGAGCTGTGTAACTGATACTGAATATTCAGTATGTAAATCTACATGATGTAAGAGTCAAACTTCCTCAAGGGGATGGAAAAAAATCCCTCTTAATTTTAAAATGGACTATTTTCACCCCGTATGTCATCTTATAATAACATTTTATTAAAAATATCTTGGATTAGGAGGCACTGTCTAGCACTTTGCTCATATAGAAAGGAATAAAGATACCAGGGCTTTTGGCTAAACATTTTCTAGGTTTGTACCACTGACTATTTCAAAATGTGTCTCAGAATATACTTAGAATTGTAAAATATACTGAATACACCTGTGGTCAATTGTGGAGAAAAATGAGATGTGCTATCAGGCTGTATGAGGTTTACGGTGTCAGACACACGGATAGCTAAACTGGTAGAAGATGGGCAATTAAGTAATTATAAGTTTAAAAAAACTGTGCGACAGTGCAATTAATCTACACAAGAGAAGCAAACCAGAGTAAGGTCCTTTCACTGAGGTACAGGTTGCAGCATGTTAAATTTTAAAATGTTTTCTGTCTCAGGTTAGCATGTGCCGTTGTGCTTTGTATGTGGGATTTGGCATGTTTGTCCCTGGAATTAATCCAAGCGAGCAAGGTGTAGTGCTATAGCTAATGAAATGACTTTGTTGGAAGTTAATCAAGGGCCACCTTAGGCATAGCTTCTTAGATGAGTAACATCCTCATGAATTTCTGACAAGAGCAGACACTGCAAAGCAAGAAAGTGAAAAAGAAACAGGGAAAATACTAGCAAGTAAACAAACAGATTCCCCGCCTCGCTGTTGGACATTTGGGAACCCAAGGTGCCTCGAAAGGAGAAGGGGGCCCAGGTGGTGCCGGGGAGTGGTCTGCGGGTGCATTGCAGCCCTGGCTGGAGAGCGCATACACACAGCAGATGCCAAGGACAGGTTCGCAACGATGAAGCCTCCTCTGGGCTTTCCAGTGACTTACCCCAAGCACCCTCATACTTGCTGACGCTTCCTTTTTCCTGTGGGTCTCGATTTGCATAAATATCCTGCAAATCCTTTTTGAGTAGGCTTTGCTTAGCGTTAGCTCCAAAATACTTTCGTTCTCCTGAATGGTGGGTTTTTTCCCTGCTGTGAGAAGATTTTTAGTTCTCTGTGGCAAAATGTTTAGATCTGTACCTGGCTATTCAGTGCACAAATTCAATCATCTGCTGTTCTAATCCCATGCTGCAGTCATTATAAATGCCTTGTAGGGGGCCATTTCTGCAAGGATTTTGCACCTAAAAGCGTACACGGGGAGGTGTATAAATCAGCCTTATAAATATTATAATACAGATACATGTATATAAATATAGATGTATTTTATATATTCATACATTTTTATAATATATAAATATGTTTGTGGAACAGTTTAAAATGAGGTGCAGTCTGAAAACCTGCCCTTTTGTGTCATGCTTGGATCAGAGGAAGTTTTAGATGCCTGAGGAAGGGGAAATGGAGATGGGCAGAAGTTTAGATCCTGAATATAACTTTAACTGTTTGCATCTAGCAACAAAAATGAACTTCCAGAAGAGAGACCACTGTGCTAATAGTACTGAATTCTAGTAGTGTGTTAACGCATCAGCATCTTATGCAGCCTTTTTCCAAAAATGACCCAAATTAGTGCATATGTTTAATAAGAAAGCCAGTGTTGGAGACCATCTGACAAACAGTGCCTGGCATCTTGTTGCTTGTACCCTAGGCCCCTAATTGATGGTATTTCCATGCACAGGAGTTTGGAGAGCGTTCAAGCTCGGTTTTGTCTGTCTGTTTAGTGAAATGTGCTTTTCTCTGGTGTTTAGTTGGCCTTTCTTTTGGGAGTACCTGTAAGCCAATAAAACATGACCTTTTTCCCCCTGAATAGTTACTAACTACCTCTGTTGGCTCCAAAAGCAATTCTTCAGATAAATAAGGCTCTTAAACATAATTAAGGTACCTGACTTGTGCACATATAGTTGAGAGATTTTGTTGTGAATTACTAAGGGCAGATGTTTATAATCCACTTACGTTGGAGCACTGCGTGGACATGGTTTTCGAAGGGGCTTTGATTTCTCTGTAGGTCTCTAAGTAAAACTTCCTGCTGAAGGGAGGTGAAGGGGAGCAGGGCCGTGGCTGGGCACCGCTCCTGCGCTCACCTAATGCTCCTTGTTGTAGGTTCTCCTTCTAGACCAAAAAGCGGGGTAGGCATGGGGAGGGGGGGCATCCAGAGGCTTTCCACAGACAGCTTCAATTTATGGTGGCTCAATTTATCACTGGCTCAGGGACAGAGAAGGGCATGAAGCTAAAGGAGATGAACATGGTCCCCTGATCACCTGCTCTTTCCCTTCTTCTCATGCCCCTCTGAGGGAACGTCAGTGGAAAACCGCCTTTGTGATAGCACTTAAGTCTTGCAGTAGTCTCATTCAGCTTCTGAACTTGGTATAAGGGATGCTTAAAGAGTTTTTAGGTGCTTGCCAAAGCAGTGAATGAAAAAAGTAACCTAATTTGAATCTCTGCTACAGAAAGAGGAATATTTGATTAATTCTGGATGCTAGCTATTCATTTTCACTTGGGAAAAGAAGCCCAGCTTATGCTCAGATCATAAAATGATTTAATTGCTATCTATATTTAAACAAGAACTCACTAATATCTTCAGCTGACTGCAGTGCAAGCAAAGTAACTTTACTTGTATACTTCAGGCACAATGAGAGGGGACGTAAATCAACTTGTCCTAGTGTTCTGCTTTGCGCTGAACAGAATATAAACATGTTATATTTAGTCTAAAAGGAAGTTTTTGTTAACCCTTGTTGAAAGTGATAGTTTTAAACACTGACCTTCGTTTCTCTGAGGCATAAAGGCATTCGTTTCATTAAATCCACTGGACTGTGTGTGCAGGTGGATGAGTTGGCGGGAATGGGAGGAATCAAGCAAGTGGGTAGATATTTGGAAAGTTGACTCCAAGGAGTTGCAAAAAGACTTGTACAGTGAAAAGCTAAGTGTATTTTAATGGTGACATATGCAAAGCAGTGCGCTGAGGACTTGCCTGGGAAGAGTACCGTATACGTGATCTCCTCTGAGCCTCCACTGCTGCGAGCAATGGGACGCGGAGCTGCGGGAACACTTTGCATGTCCATAAGCCAGACTGTGAAGCTCTGACTCTTGGATGGTGGGGCATGCTGAATGGCAGCAAATTCAATACTATTCACTGGAAGGCTTTGTGCACGCTAAAGGAGCTTTTGAAAAGCCCGGATAACCTGAAATTAGTCATAGCAATATCTGGAGGACCTAAAATCTGATCTCTATAATGTATTTGGTGTACCATGAAGCAGAATGGAAGTGAGCCATTTGAATGCACAACTGAGCCAGCTAGACGATATGTGGAAGACTGGAAATTTAAGGTTTTGGGTAATGCGGCAGGACCCAATCCCAGGAAAGGAGAGGAGTTCTGTTGATCTTGATGTGACGAGGAGCTAGTTGGCAGTTTTGGCTTGCTGGAGATCTGCTAAGAACGAGAAGAGGGAAAGACAAACATCTGGCTGAAGTACCAGGGGAGATGCTTTTTTCCGTATTTATAACAAAAAAATGTTCCAGGATAGATTACCTATAATCAGCACGCAGATACCCAGATGATGGACCTGAGAGTTTCTGGTGAACATCAGGCTGGGAAGAGCACCATGACCCCCAAAAGCTATGGAAGTTCCCAGTGTAATTTAAAACTTCTCCTTGCATCAGTAGAAGAAAAACTTTCTCAGTAGCAGTAGTAAGTGACCTGTACATGTAGTTAGGTGTTTAATGTGACTGAAATGGGGAAAAGGATCTAGTTGGGCTATGGACACTACTGAGTGGTTTTAGAAGGTCATAAATAGCAATGTGTCCTCTTTAGTCTAAGTGGGTAGTACAAGAAGATAAAAGGCCTAAACTGCAGTACGGGAAAGTCTTGCTTTTTGATTGCATGGGAAATAAGGCACTAGAAGAGACTATCATGGAAAATGGAGCAATTCCAGTACTGGAGTTCCTTAAGGATAAACTAGACATCTTTCACGGACAACAAATATTATCAGTCCTGCGTTGCCGTAAGGGGTCATAGAAGGCTTGATAATCATCTGTGATCCTTTCCAGTCCTTTGGCTGTGTGATACTGCCTTAAACATCCTAGTCCTTCTAGTCTGAAAACGTGAGGTCAAAGTAGGCAGATCTAACTGGCCTCAAATGGATGGTAGAAGGTATATATTTCTGAAAACTTTGGAAAGTTGGATTTGAAAACTGGCATCCAGTAATTTAAGTGAAAAAATCTGGAAGCTCAAATAAGGGATGAACAAATTAATGCTTTGTGTGTTGGCTCAGCTCCTGCTGGACGCTTCCACTAATCTCCTGCACCGTGGCTGCTCCCAGGCAGAGCAAGTCTGCCGAAGCCTAGAGCTGTCCTGTTCGGGTGACCCTGGACAGCCGTGGTTGCTATCAAATATATAGGAGTGCTGGATGGTTTTCTGTGGCAGAAACCTAGCTTTTGTGTAATCCTTTATGCAAACTCCTAGCCAAATTTCAATCTGGACATCTGCCTGTTTGCCAGGTCCTCGCCTGCTTTGCGCTCCCTGACAAATCTCCTTTTTTTGCTTTACAGCGTCAACTCACCATATCATATACTTTACTGAAGTACAGACTGCTGAGATCTTTGGCTTCTCCTTCATCTAGGAAATGGGTCACCTTATCTTACAGGAAAACTGTAGTGTAATACAACTTCAACTTACCTGACCCTAGGAGTGTAAAGTTAGAAGTACAAAAAAAGAATTAATCTTCTGGAGTCTTTCTACACGTTTCTTTGAAGTTCCTCAATAAATAATTGAAATCGGAATTTAAAAAATTTATTTATATAATTAACCCACTTAATGATAGTTAACAATAGATTTGTCCTTGTAGATTGTTTCCTGTCAAAGGCAGGTTCTTCATAACTGGAAATCCAAATAGTTTCTTGAGAGAAATTAGGCCCTTTTTAAAAAGTGCATTCTGTACTTTCAGATATTTATTTCTGTTTTCTTTTTTCTTTCTTATTCAATGCAAACACCAACAAAACTCAGAATTTTCCCTAGAATATTCCCTTGCTACCTATTTTTTTTCTGCTTCTAGGTGAGGTGAATTACATTGCGAACTAATAACATGGTAGTATAATAATACAGTAACATTTTTCCTTGATTGAAGGAGGCATTTACTGGAATTAGCTCCCTCTATTTAACTGGCTGCTTTTTGTCCCCTGTAATATTTCTTTCATTTTCTTGTGTGTTATAATTTAACTTACGGTGAGTAAACCCAAATAATGATTATGTTTTTTCTTGATATGCTCCTATGCAAAGCGAGTTATTAGCATTTTTAGTGGCTGTCCAATATTACTGCCCTGCCAAGATCATCATCTTATAGGCAGTCTCAGAGGTTTCCCGCTGACAGTTTTGCATAGACTCGCTGTGCGTGGGGCCTCGCGATGTTGCAAGCCCCAAAGGCCTAGAGAAATTTCTGAAGGATTTTAGGATTTTGGTAGTCTTTTGTACTTCTCAGTTTACTCTGAGTGGTCTTTCTCTGGTTTTCCTCTTCTTGTAGAATCAATTTGAAGAGAGTATCTCTACTTCCCTTTTCCTCGTTTCTGCCTTATTTTTCCTCTCTAATAGTCGTAGCCCTACTGGAATGAAACGTGTGCTTAAAGGCATTGCCGATTTAGGACTTCAACATGATGCTGCAGTTTTTGGCTTGCTTTTTCTTCCATAAATACTTCACGCACAAAAACTGCCCATTCCCAATTATCACAAACCCTGTTCCCTCACAGCAAATGTGCCTGAACGAGTAAGAAGCTGGACATCTCCACCTTCCTCCAAGCAAATACTTTAAGTTGATCAAGTTATTTTGCCCCAGCATGGATAAGCTGGAAGAGCAGCTGCGTACTCCTTTCTGATCCCGCTCGTCCGAAATACCTATCTCGGGATGTGTGGAGTTGTCCGTTGGAGACAGTGGTTACAAATGGGCATCAAAACACCGAGCTTTGTTACATCATCCAAGTTTGGTGAAAGATGCCCATTTTGAATGCTTGGCTGCATCTGGGGCAAGGTTCCTGAGTGGAGCGTCTGGCTGGCAGCGCTGAAGCACACGAGGTGACTCTGCTTGTATTTAATATTGTGTAAATGGAATTAAAATACTCAGAATTTGCACCAACCTTTTCCACTGCTGACTTTTTTTTTTTTTTTTTTTTTTTTAAGGTTTGAGAACTTTAGTTTTTTGGGGGCAACGCTGATATGTGGGAGTTTGGCACTCAAACTCAGCTAAAGTTTATACAATGGCATCTTCCATTTTTCTAGAAAATAATTTGCAAGTTTCCTAGAACTTTTGCACTTAAAACTAATTGTGAATATCCTCAAGCATGTTGCTGTCATAAGAATAGGCAAAGGAACCAAAATCAATAGAAAATGAATGGCTGTAATAAAGATGCGCCTGTAGAATAAGGATGCTCACAGAAATCACTTAGTTTTAAGAGATTTATTAAAGGATGCTGTAACCACAAGCACCTCGCTGGGCCTGATCCAGTCTCTGACCTGCAGGCTGATGGCCCAGCTTGGTCTCGGCAGTGCCGTAGGGAACGAGCCTTGGCTGCCAGGCCCTGTGGCATGGGAAGCCCCGTGGAAGGATACGCAGAGGACCTGTGAAAAGAGGTGAAGTAAAATCACAGATTAAATAAATAGTTTATTAATAATGTATTATGCTTCTTCAGCTTTTTTGGTCCTCTGCAGAAAACAGAGCTGCGGAAGACTTACTTGGTTTTTTTTTTTTTTTTTATCGGTGCTTTTGTCAGATGTTTTGGAAAGTGAATTCAAAGTGAATTTTTTAAAAGGCAAAGCGCTGTGGAATATATGACAGAAGTAGCAAAGTTGGAAAGTGTATCAAAAATCTATGTAATTTAAATCTCAGTTCATAGCACAAAAGGGCAAAGCGCACTGGAAACAAATTATTTAATTTATCATAGGAAAAAAATATGTATCGTAGCTGCTTTATTTAAGAGAGAGACCAGTGCAGTTCAGTGAAACAAAGTGTTTTGCTGGTTGCCAATAAGACATTGCCTTGCAGGCTTGCTTAGGATTCAAAGACCGCAATATTTTTAGTAAGACAATCACCCAGCTGTAAAAAGGAGGTTTCATTCTGCATCTTTGAGAAGCTGACAGTATCTTGGCTTTTGTATTTGTCTTATATTTGAGCAGTTCATATTATTTTTTATTAGAATTTGTGGGAGGAAAAAAGCAATGGAAATGAAATCCCTTGTGGAATTGCTTGAAATTGCCTTTCACTTGCCTGAATAAATTTGTTATTGATTTTTTTTTTTTTTTACCCCTTTATAAGAATGAAAGGTTAATGAAAACAATCACATTGCTTTCATCCCAAGGTAGAGATTATGTAATGCATATCTGGCGTGGTACTTTTTTGTTAGGTTTAACAAAAAAAGCATTAGTGTTTAGGTATTAGCCTTATGAAAGATTAGCTGTTGTGATGGAAAATGAATTATGCTACAATGTCTTCAAGAGCTGTCATATAGGATATGGCAGATTAATAACTCTGGCCTTTTTACATTTTACTCCTTGGTTATTTGAGACAGGCACCATCATAACTGGGATCTGTACTCCTCTAGTCCACAAAGAACGTTTTATTTTTTATGACTTCCCATAGTATAAAATATAAAAAATATAGTAGGCTCCAATAGGGCTTGGTGAGCCCATGGAGTGCAGTAGGTCTGACTGGTGGTACTGTCTCTGCGGTAATGAAGGGTGGAGTGATGCTTCCAGGAGCCCTTGAAGGTCTGCGGTCAAAAGTGGCACTTGCTACCCCTGGCAGAAAGCATGGTGACTCTTTCTCCTAGAACCTGTCTGAGCTTGCAGTACCCAAATAGGGAAGAGCAGCAAGTGTCTGCTTGGATATCAGCAAGAACACAAGAAACGGCAACAGCATATTCCCAAGAGGAATGTGAGATGCTGCAGTGGGCACAGGCTCTTCGTGATGCTTCATGGTGGTCTCCTAAGCAGATCCAAATCTGAGCCGGGCTGAAGAGTAATGGCTATAATAAGGCAGCAGCTGTTTCCTCGCTGTTGGTCACCCATCTCTGGTAAAGTCTGGGGTGGCCTGCTCCATCTCCAGTGCTGGCTGAAGCTCTGCTCCGGGGTCAGGAGATGGCATAAGGATGCTACTACGCAGCACTGTTCCCTCCTGCCCACCCTCCGCTTCTGCAGTACTTCTGGTGCATCTCTTACAACAGCCTTTTTTGCACTTTAATTGTAATGCCTGCTTTCATTAAAACAAGAAAATCATTTAAAGCTGTTCAATGTAGGAAATCTGGGTTTGAATCTAGGCCTTTCAGCTAGCTTCCGGCTTTGTGAGGGGCAGCACTAACCTGGTTGGACTTGTCTTGGCAGGTAAGGAGGGCTCCTCTGGTGTCTCTCACCCTTAACGCCCCTGTAGCACCTTTAAAGGCCTGAGCAGGGAGGGACGTGGGCTATGTGCATTGGCTGAGGGCGGTTAGCAAGTACCAAAGGAGAGCAGCGAATTTCGGTAGAGGCATTCGGGCTTTCGTGGTCTGTACTGCTCTTCCCAGGCCTGGCCTCAGCTGCTTTCTGCAGAAGAGAGGAACGCTGCCTCCTCAGCTGACTCCTCCTCTTTGTGTAATGCCTGGGAGGGATAGATCACTCAGCTCTGTCAGATATAATAAGATACAGTTATTATAGGTGAGCCTTAAATGTTAAGCAGTTTCAAAAGTGCTTTTATCTGCTGCTCTCAGCTGCTCTCGAGGAAAGGCTCAGCTTGACCTTTAAGGTGGCCCTGGCTCTTAACTCTAGTATGTAGTGATAGGTGTAAATGGAGATTGCTGAGCTTTGAAATCTTCCTCTCCCTGTGTGAGAGACCTGCTTGAAAGACTGGAGACCCTGGTTTCCCCCTGAGTTTCTCCAGCTAATGGTTGCTTGGTTCCTGCTCTTCTAGCATCTCTATGGGCTTCATATACATTGTAAGCTTTTTCTTCCTCATAAAAATGCAAGCCAAGAGGCTCAATCCATTTGCTATTCACCTGCCATGTACTCCTTTTAAGGCTTTGACTGAGATAAAGATTCATCATAATGCAGGCTTTCATGCAAAAGTGATTTTTTTATTCAAAACAAGCAATCAGATTTGATTTTTTTGGTGAAGCGGTTGCTGCGCTCACAATTCATTTTTAAGGTGTTATATAATCTATAGTCCACAAATAAACCTTTGGGCTGGAAAGCAATGAACCGGAAGAAAGAATGTCATTTCTACACCCGTGGTTAAAGTCTAATCACACCTCCCAAAGTAGACAGTTTGTGACAGAAAGGCAAGTTCATTTTCCTGGAGACAGTCAGTTGATAAATATAACATGCTGTTGGCAGGTCTAGTAATTTTTCAGCTCTTGAAAACCTTCACAATTCAATATAGCCGAAGAGACCGTGTGTCAGACACCAGATTGGGATTCTTTATCAATATCTAGCTATAGAGGAGGGGAAAAAAAATCCCATGCATGCATTTGGGTTGTCAAATATCCCATAAAAGGAATAATGAAAAACATACTTCAATATGATATTCCTGTTCGTATATTTGTACTATTTTGCCGAGAAGATTCTGGCCCTTTAGGGGGCATAGAAACAGCACGTCTACACAGTTCTTGGCATGGTATAAGCATGCGAGACACTATTCAAATTTAATTGCAAAATGGTCGAGTGACGCGATGCAATGTTGCTGTTATGAGCCACAGCTATCTGAAAATCCTCTTAGTTAGTGCTTAATACAGCCAGATTGCTTCTGTTTAAAGCTAGATATAACTGTGACCCACAGCTGGAGATTGCTGGGCACTTAGGCTAAGCCGAACTTAATGCAACCTTCCATAGGTGTTAACCTTATATTAAAGAAACGACTTCACTCTTTTTTTTTTTCTTTAAGTAAAGACCCTTAGCTTGGCGAGGAAAGGTGCTAGAGGGACTCATAGTTTGCTGAGTTTGAGACAGGGTGGTCAAAACAAGAATAAGGGGTTTGTAAAAAGCAGTTTTAGTCGCACAAACTTCCATTATTCCTTTTGCTGTTTGCTTTTGCTCCTTTGAATAGTTGTTGTGACCTAGATCTGTGATGTGAGGTAATTGCTGTGACTTGATTATCTAAGAAGTAATATTTCATCTCTCATTTTTACATTTTAAATAGATTAACCGATTGTATTATATTACACGAAGAACTTTGAACTTTCAATATTCAATATTTAGTACGTATCAGCTATAATCCAGTTTTTGGTCGTTTCCTGTCAACTTGTGTTTGCGCCCTGCCTGCTCCCCTGGGATCCCACCACGTGTGGCTTCCGTGTGTGACACCCAGGGGACAGAAAGGGCCCTGTCCAGAGACCTTTCTCTGCTCATTTTTTTTTAAAGTCTGTCAATCAGTAGACAGTGTTTATAAACTTACTGCTCTTGGAGCCACACTGGCTGATTTTTCTGTCTCCTTTCTAAATTAGACTTTGTTGTTAGACTTCATCTCTTTGACTTTGCACTCTCGGGTGAGGAAATGCCTCTCCAGGGCATTAGTTGTATCAGCGAAGAGTACTTAGAAAAGAGTAGCTTTTTAATACAGCTTTACTGCCAAGTGACTTCCACAGCCTATACTTGCTTTGAGTAGTTGCTGGATACTTGGGCATGTGGTTGCACTCATAAAAGGGAATGTATCAGGGACAGAGAACAAATTAAAAATGAGGAATGATGAGCGAGTCTTTGATATTCCCCCCCGACTTTACCCTCTGTAGACATTGGGAAAAGAGCTTTATGCCTAAGATTTGATATTCAGGTCCCACGCGGTAATGCTGAATTTCTAACCCTCCAGCAGCCGAGAGGAGTGTGTTGACACCACTCAGGATGACAGTGGGAGCTATTATCGTACCACTGCTGAAGCGCATCACAGAGGTCTTCTGCTTTCAGGTTTCTCTGTTCTTTTCCTTAACTTGCATGCTCCTGTTTGAACCCCCTGCATGCCTCCACCTGAAGAGCAAGAAGAGTTTTTTTCTGACGGGTCATATTAACCCTTTTGTTCCCAAGATGCTGGAAAATGAGTCTGATATTGTCACCAAGATGGTTCTTTGAATGTGCAGACTAAGAAGGATTCGGGTACTTGTCTTCATTGCTCCCTTACCTGGAAATGTCTGCTTTGTTGTCTAAGGCTTAGATTTCCCAAACCGTGCATGCCCACAGATAAGTTCCTTTCCTGCTTGGACATACAATTCAGGTGAAGGTTGCATTGAAAAGGATTTAGTTTAGGAAGGACTTAGTTGATTTTGAAAGTTTTGGTCAAAAAAAACTTTTTCCCGATATGTTGGGGGCTCTATGACTATTCCTAGCTGTCAATAATGCCTGATAACGGTCCATGCAACAAAAAATATGTCCTTCCCACGTTAACGAAAGCTGAGAAACGTAGCCTGTTACACATCAGAGTGGGCAGGCCTTAAAGATTGGTTTATTGGGATTGGGTTGAGCTTGGTTGAATTTGAATCAGATCAGGTGCCTTTAATTAAGATTATGTTGCTCTTCTAAAATTGATTTACTTTTTCAAGGCACAGTTCTATTGATAAGTATGTAGTCAAGCAATCCAGCTGATACCGGTGGGAAACACCTATAAAGCAGTAATAATACTAGTAATACCTGAGGGTTTGCAAGAATGGGTGTAACGGGAATTTGTCTTCAGTGAAAGAAATCTAATAATTCACTCTGCAAACTGGTAGGATTCCAGGAATGAATAGGAAGCGCAAAGAGGTATTTCTACCTTAATATAGTATGTGATAAATGTACAAGTTTTTGAAAACAAAGTCATCAAATCGGCTGCAGTATCCTAATTTAGTTTAGATAACTTTTCCATATCATTATGGTCTTAGTGATTTTGTTGGTTCTTATCTTGACAAGAATAGCATATAAATTCAGGAAATATAAAGGAGTAGCTTGGTAAAAATGTGCTGAAATATGAAAAATGGTCTTTCCGAGCCTCTTGAGATAGAAATCCTTTTTGGCGATCTCAGCAGGGCCATTGTTTTTAAATATTTCCCCCAGTGCTGTTTTTTTTTTTTCCTATGCTGTCAGCATTTTACAGCAGTAGCTTAAAAAAAACCCTCAAGTCAAAACACTGATGCAGTACCACTTGTAGGGTAGCACCGCCTATGCAGGGAGGTTAGACTGGAGTATTCAATTAACCCTACAGCTATAATTTAAATCAGGGTGGACAGCAGGTGATGTGCTTTATGCATAAGGTTTTACTTAATGCAAGGCTCAAGCACCCATTCATTAGCAGAAACAGCGAGCAGAGGTCCGCGGGGTGCTGCTGCGGTAGCTGCTGGCGGTCAGTGGTGGGGGTACAAGCCCCTTCACCAGTGGTGGAGGTGGCTGGAGCTGCACAGGAAGCTGACGAGGACGGGATGCTCTGGTGAGATGTTCCCGCCGAGTCCCTATTTGGCCAAAGCTGCTGCCGGTGGCATTGAAGAAGCAACCATGGAGAGCTGCAGCAGCGTCACATCTAGTGCTTTTTGGCTTTCACTGTTTTTATATTTTAAGATGGGCCTGGGAAAGAACAGCCTCAGCAAGTATGGTGAGAAATGTTCCTCCAAAACACCATGAAAGGCCCACAAGGGTACCCCGGTGGTGGGGATATCCTCTGGAGATACTCCTGTTGATTTCCAGTGCCTGGAAAGCAGCAGCATTCCTGCTCCTCTTTGCAGCTACTGACAGATTTGGTTATTCTGAGCTGCTGCCTTCTCCTCCGGCAGCCCTACGCTGCCCAGCTGGAGCACATGAGCACAGCCTTTAGTTCATAGGGTTTTCTCTGTAGTTGTGCCTTTCACGCAATTTTTATTATTAATTGTTTTCACCCAAAGGAAGAAAAGGAAGGGGGAAAAACCAGCACAGCCTTGGAGTGTAATGAGAATATAAAGTGAAAGCATTTCTGGGAGGGGAAAGCGAACTACTGAAGGAAGTAATAAAAGAAAAGTCATGTTGCTTTTTTCCCCAGATGTCTTGAAAAATAAAATTGCCAAACACAAAGCTGTCTTGAGAATTTTGGTGTGTACATTTCAAACAGAAAGTCCGAGTTGCCTTTTGGGCTGTAAGAAATGAGCAAAATTGTTATGGTCAGTGATAGCAAAATCCAGGTGGTGGCACCTGGAGCATTTCAACAAATGCACCCCTAACTTGAGTTTCACTTAACCTACTCACACAGCAGTTCCTGCATCAAGCAGGTGTTAAATTTCATATCCAGAGAAGCTGAGAAATTTCTAGCAAAGTCCAACCAAGTTGCATAAAGTCTCCCTCTGGCTTTCCCAGGAGGTCAGGGTACAAGCAAAGGATAAAGAAGTATTAGGCTTTTCTCTAGTTGTGCCTTTATTTGGATAGGGGTTCTCCAGAGAAAGCACTAGAGAAGGTATGTTAATGTAGAAAACATCAGTCAGGCTGCAGAAATTAGCCCCGTTTTGTTTCAAGTTCCTGGTTTCTCTGCTTGCTTGCAATCCCTTTGTAATGCTTAGTGCATATGGCAAAAGTCTTGGAGCAAAAGAGATTTCCTTCCCGCACAAGCGCTGTTGATTTCAAGGCCAAAGGGACCTTTGCGATCATCTACTCTGATATAAATCCTAATGTCTCTCAGGGTAGCAATGCACGCTAGCAGTGTTTGAGTTTAAATCAATTTAATTTTGTGTTATTTCTCTCTCTCTGGTCTGTTTTTGTATTGGAACACAGCTACTAACAGAGCTTACTCTAGGTGTCATGAATTTTTCCTTTTTCAGCCAAGACGCCTTTCAACTTTGCTGCTTCTGCAGTGCTATTGCGTGATGCTGACTTGCAGAGTGAGTGATTAGAAGAGAGCTAGTGATTCAAACCTAGTGATAGAGGTTATCTTTACTATCTGTGCCCTCAAAAAAGGAGGCTTTGCCTTTATCAGATTTGCATGAAAAGTTTTTCAGCTATTTCAAATGAAGTTGGGATGATTTCTCTGGTGCTTTTACCCCGGTTTGTTTGTGTGAGAGGCATTTAAGTTCTGTTTTGTCGTTAACTTTTAGCTGGGATCATTTTTTTTAGCTGATGGTCTTATTCCTAGAGGCTAGTCTGATGTAGGCTTTTTAGTGTGAGAAACTGTTTTACTACTTTTGTTCACTGTTTTGATTTATTAATGTATGACTCAAATATTTTGCGAGCGTCTCCATTTTTGGTCTGTATGCAGCTCGACAGAGTATGCTTCAAATTCATACTTGGGTTCCAAGTATGTAGCATCAAAGTGTCTCACAGTTAGGGATATATTTAACCTCCTAACATGTTCATTGAGGACAGAGGGTATGTTGCACTCATTTGACTGATGGGAAGTCCTGAGATATGGAAGCACAAAACAGTATTTCCAGGCCCGGGCCGAGTCTTTGCTGTCTCAGAGTACGACTGCTTCAAGGGCCTCGATTTGTTCTGGGTTAGGAGTGTGCGGCCAGGGAGGAAAGGACAAGGTGATGCCAATGAGGAGGAGTGTAATTTGCCTGTGCGTTAAATGCTTTTCCTACAACGTCAAGGCCAAGCAAGACAGTTTTAAATCTTTAATTAACTTGGAATTTGCAGTTAAATATATACATATATTTTTTTCCTTTGAAAATGGTGTTACTTTGGGAAGGAGGAAGAGTAATTTCCTCTCCTTTTCGACTGGTCCACACTCGACATCTTGTAATGTAGATGAAGAAGGCAAGGCAAGTTATGATCCTTCTGTGAATGCTCAAGGTCCTTAAGCTTTTGGAAACCTCCTTAACCTGGGGCTGCTCAGAGGCATTAAAATGTTATTTGACAGTCATGATTTGTATATCACATTGCTTCATTTGTGAACCGGTAGCAGCAAAACCTATCATTATACCAAAGTATAATTTGGAGCTTTTCCATATTCATGTCATTGTGTGTGGCTGGAAAACAAATGTCGCCTCGGCAGAGCGCAATTACTGATCACCTGGAATGACTGATCTTTAATTGGTTTTAAATTAGAGTCTTTGCTATTTTGCTACCCTGCAGAGTCCCACTAAAGCTTCAGGTGGCAAAAAGTGTCACATTTTGTAAGAAACCATAAAAACACCATTTCTGGTATTAGCTTAAAGGGACTTGGGGCCCAATTATTATAGACCAGGATGAACATTTTATATAAGATCACCACCAATTAAAAAAGGTCTCTGGTACTTCATGATCTCTAACATGCTATTTTTGGTCAGAATAAAGGCAAGTCAAGGTTTTCCGTTAATATCTTCAGAACACTTTTCCTTATGAACTCCCATTCCAATGGTACTTTAAATCCTTCATAATTATAGCTGTGCTGCAGTTAAACGCTGTCACCATTTCTGTTTAAACTTACCTTTCTGAAGGATAAACAGCAATGAAAACTTGTTCAGGTTACTTCATGGCATAGAAATAACCTTGGGAACAAGCTACAGAATTTTTACTGATTTTAGAAACTATTTTGATATCCAAGAGAAACTTGACATGATATATTTCCAATATCTTACTTTATACAATTAGAGAACAATCTGCCGGTTGTTTGGTGTGCGGTTGCTTAACTGCTTTTTAATGTGCAATGTACATCGGAAATATGGTTCAGCAGCTGGAGTCTCCTTGATTCCTGATCTATTTAGATCTAGCATCTTCTCTGAAGGAACCTATTTAGCTCTAGAGAGGGGAGAAAAGTGAAACAAACCCTAAACTTTAAATCGTCCTTAACCAGAGCCTGCAGCAATCACCATGTGATGCCTGAATTTAGGATTTGAAGGAGGACTGGGCA
Organism: Struthio camelus; assembly: GCF_040807025.1. NCBI lineage: Eukaryota > Metazoa > Chordata > Aves > Struthioniformes > Struthionidae > Struthio > Struthio camelus. Next base: position 40,898,486 of record NC_090948.1, read on the forward strand.
GGTGAGTAGTGGAGTTAGGACCCTAGATTTCAAGAAAGCAGACTTCAGCTTTTTTGCGAAATTGCTAGGCTAAATGAAGGGGAAGGGTGCCTGGGAAGGCCAGCTGATTTTTAAAGAAAACTGGTTAAGAGCTGTTGTTATGCAGGAAGACTGGGAATCTGAGCAGCAGGTTTGGTCAGGTGAGCAGGGCTTCACTATGAATTGAAATGCAGAAAGAGAGCAAACAAGAAATGGAAGCAGTAACAAGCAGAGGAGTATGAAAGCCGTGCTCGGGCATTAAGGGAGAAAATCGGAAAGGCCAGAGCCCAGCTCGACTGAAAACAAAGACAAAAAAGGTAACAAAAAGGGATTTTATGAGCAAAAGGAAGCTCAGAGAATCTGTTTGTCCATTCATGAATGAGGGAGACAAACTAATGATATAATGAGGGACAGAGGCCAAAGACTGCGGCTTGGGGAAGTTGGGTTGTATACGAGAAAAAAATGTTTCACCAGGAGGATATGCAGCCCTGGGACAGGTCACCCAGAGCAGCAATGGGCTCTCCATTGTGGGAGGTTTTTGAACAGACACGTGGCTGACCTCATCTAATGTTGGTGTTGGTCCTGCTCCAAGAGGAAGGTCAGACTTGGGGACCTTCAGAGATCCCAACCGACCAAGCCACACTTCCATGTTCCTATGAAATGTGATGTTGGCTTTAGCTTTTGAAACTATTAAAACTGCTGACTTCGGTGAGTGGCTGGTTATACAGCAACTGTGTTTAAAAAAAAAAAAAAGCCACGTTCTCTCAGAAAACTTCTTTTTCCATATCTCAAGACGTAACTTTCACTTACGATTGTTATATAACCATAACACTTTTTTAAACCACAAAGAGGAGTATTATAAACTCTAAAAGAAGGATAATAACTAGGCTCTTGTGTTCATGCACTGAGAATATGTTAATGCCTTGACTGGCATAAGCAGTTTCTCAAATACCAGTTTGTTCTCAACTCTCTGAATATTCACAAGCTGGCTTTTAACTATCTATTTTCAGAGAGTCCTGAGGAACAGATCTGATAAGGCTGTTCTTCCAAATTTTGGTACCGTGCTGAAAAAGCCTTTGATCCAGTCTAACTTGTAAATCTTCATACTTCCTACAGCAATTCCCTTCCAGCAATTTCCTTCCATACATAGGAAGAGCTAATCAATCCTAAAGGCAGTTTTCAGAATATTTTCTTAAAAAAAAGAGAAATGATAACCATTCTCTCATGTACTTTTCACCTCCAGCCCAAGCTCTGTTTTTCAGCTATGTGAAAACTAGAGGGCTATCAGGAGCCCTCCAGGAGACTTAAGAAATTTTTCTCTTTTTCTTGCAGACATTTATGTAATTAGCTCATAGGATGCCCATGAGTTTTATGCCTCTATGACTATGTACTGGTTTAAGACTAGATCCTCTCCCTATTGTCCTGCTAAGTGGAGATTATTCTAATTGTCTCCTGTAAATGATGGGCGCTTGCAAGGCAGTCACTTTGTACAATTTGTAATGATAGCGTATCTGCTTTGGAAATGGATGGCTTTTATCAAAGCCAAGTGCACTGTATGTACACAGTGCAGCTGCAAAGGAAAATAAGAGTTTATTTTAAGCTGTAGAATAGCAGTAAGTGTTTGGGAATCTGCATAGTAAATTATTTGCTGCAAAGAAGCAAGGTCACTCATCTTGCAGAATCTTGTCTTTTTGCAATCCATGCTGTGGCTGCATTTCCGCTTTACTAGATTCTAGTGAAACATTTTCTTGCTGAAGTTGTCTTTGGAGTAAATAAGTTATGGTAGAGAATTTTGGATGGAACAGCTATCACTTATCGTCATCTACGGGACGACCTGTGGACGATTCAGAGATTTAAAATGCAAGCCTCCCTTGGTGATTTCCCTTTAATGGGATTTTCTATGCTTACAGTATTACGATCCTGTATGTAATGCAGAACTACGTAGAAAAGATCAGTGATCTGATTGTCTTGAAAGCTTATCCAAACAGCTTAAGATTCTGCTAACGATTATTAGCAGTTTTAATTTTTATTTCATGGTGAGGGAGAGTTGGGCAAGAAACTTTACAAGTTCAGTTTGTACATAGTATGTTGCTATATTCCTTAACAAATGCTGGCATGTAGAGTCCTGTATTAGCACATAATGCTTTATTTATAATCACTAGAAAAAATAAATTATTTCTTACCTTAACAGCAAATGTTGTACTAGACTGTTCCCCCCTGCCGGGGGATGGCATTTACTTTGCTTATGATACAACATTTCTATTTTGCTTATTATGCAAAATTTAAAATATTTTCACATTTCAAGTGCAATTAAGCACAATATCTCTCATACTGGGAACACAGGAGAGAACATTTTATTATGCTGAAAAGATGTTCTGTATATAAGTAAGCCATTATTTGCACTACCGATTGCGTATTGAAAAGTACTCATCATTAAAGAGTCATCACTCATACCAAAGACCACAATTGTATCTGCAGTGTTATAAATGTTTTCTCTCTGGAGTAAGAAACTGTCCACTGTAATTATGTACCTATCGGTAAATTATGTCTATTTAAGAGCAGGCCGTATGTGTCCGTGGCTCCAACCGTGAAGTGGCTCGTTGTTGCTTCTGAAGTCCCTTTGCTGAAATGGAGTGTCCGCTGTCAATTCGTTTGCAATAAGAGGCTCAGCGCAGCCAAGGTCATGCGGGGAGCAGAGATCGAGAAGTCGCTAGCTCAACTTCTCCTCCAGTCTGCAGAGTATCACCTTCAAAACCCCTCAAATATGGGAGAATGAAAGCTCTGAGGAAGACGCAGTAATTGAACAGTTGGAGCCTCACCAGGAATCCCACAGTTGGAAGGTGGCAAGAAAAATAGGGAATAGAGGACTCAGAAAGGGAGCTGCATCTGCCTTTACAGCAATTATATGTGCACGGGTTACGTTCATCCTCCTTGTCGTTATGCAAAGGAGGTAGTACCAGGGATTAATTTCTTTCACTGTGGATTCTGTGTAAACCTGTTTCTGATGTAGCTCTGAGGCACGTCAGCAGCATATTTTACCTACAGCCACAGCACAGAGATATGCATAAGCATAGAGAAAAAGGGAGTAAAAAGACCCCCAGATTAATGCCAGATAATGCAGCTCACATTTGTCAGAAGGCTGTATTTTCAGTATAATACTTTTCCTTCTAGTTTTAATATTTCTCCTTCAGCTTAGAGACTCTGGAGTCTATAATCATCATACTCATATATTCCCTAAAATGGCCTATTTTCAGGTAGCTTTTTAGTCTGCTTACGCATTAGGCTATTTTTCTTTTCTGCAGGGAAATACCTGCAGTAGAAACGTAGTTGGGATAGGGTGTGTTGAATATCATCACAGCCAAGTAGGTATCACAGATGACAGAACCACAGAATAATTTTGGCTGGGAGGGATGAGACCTCTGGAGGTCACCTGATCCAACTCTCCAGGCACAGCAGGGCCCCCTTCAAAGTCTACTCCAGCTTCGAAGTTAGATTATATCGCTCAGGGCTGTGTCTGGTTGAGCATCTCCACGGATGGGGGTTTCACAGCCTCTCTGGATTCTTGCGTTTGACAGCCATCACTGTGAATTTTATTTCCCCGTATTTGGCAGTTGACAGTGTTAAGATCCCTCTTCTGACAGGTAAACAAACCTAGCTCTCACCCTCTCCTCACGTGTGCTGTGCTGGCCCCAGCTGTCTTGGTGGCTCTCCACTGGACTTGCTCCAGTGCATCAATGTCATTCTCCTACTTCAAAACCCCAAACTGGACACAATAATCCAGATGTAGATTATCCAGGTGTCCCATACCAGTGCAAAGCAGAGGGGAATAACCCCTTTATGATGCAAGATGCAGATCTTGAGGGTGAAGGTCCAAAGCGTTAATAATACTGAGATCCAAGGCTCTTCTCCCCCGCCACCTCAAGAAATTTTAATCCAAACTGTTCCTGGGGGCTGTTCCTCTGCCTATTTAGCAAGGGCTTTTGAGACTTCTGCTTTATAGCTTCATCAAGTAATTAAGAGCTTCATGAATGTCCCCTATTCAGGACCCATGAAGTAATTTGAAATGTGTTGGAAAAGACTGCCCAGCAGCTATTATTTCCTGGAAGCATTCATTTTGGTATGCTCCTAAATCTAATATCCCTAGTTTGAGTCAGATTGATTAGCCGCGCTCATGTTTCACTAAAGCCTCTTGTTGTTAATGATCACTGCTAGTCACTGTTAGCTAACTAGGCAAAATGCACATCATCCGTTCCTCTGGATGAGGTTATGAGTTATGACAGGCTGCTATGATGGGAGCGAACACATTTCTCCTGGCAAATACAAAAAAATGCACTCTTTAATTCTGGTTTTTCTCCCTCGACCGGAGCAAATTGTAGTCTTCAGCAGGGGAGTGTTAGGTAAAGTATTCAATGGCTGTTACCTTCAGAGGACCATCAAAGACAGAGAAATGGCAGAAAGTGCTATTTCAGACCGAGAGCAACCCTACAGGGAATAGGGAAGGGAGATGTATTCTACCACTTGATGTCACTATTTGCTCACTCTTAAAACTAGACTGCTCTTTTTTTTTTCCCCCTTGAATGGAAGACTGTTGTATAAAGGTAATTTGCCCAGCTTCTTGCGTGCTCCTTGCTGTCAAGGTTTTATTGATGATGCCAATTGTTGGAAAAAGGACGGTACTGGCGAGGACAATAGTGGTGAGGGAGAGCATCGTGGCTCTCTGTAATTTTTCTCACGTTTCCTCCCAAGTGGTGCATGCTTTCCCTAGATGAAGACTACTTTTGCAAACAGAGTAATGTTTCCCTAGACTTAGGAGGTTTGGGGTGGATTTTACAGATAGGAGCTTTTTACTTTACAGGAAACTTAACTGCATCATTAACATTACTAGATGAAATCTGTCGTCATGGGGTTGGTGTGATCTCAGCCGTCCGTGACTCCTCCAAATCCCTCTCTGTCCTGAGAGAAATGTTTCTTTATTGAACTCTACTTCCGTAAGAGCTGTCTTTCCGAGGCCTCTTCTCTCACACCTTTCCCCGCATCAGATTGTGGTGGAGGCATCAGAAATCTGTACTTTTGCCAAATTTGACTCCTCTCACTGCCCTCTGCTTTCCCTGCTTCTTGGTTTTTTCCCTTCCTTCCCCTTCAAATGTTCCCATGAACCTTTCTGGGTTCAGCTATGAGATTTCAGTCTTCCTATCTCCAATTTTCTTTAGCTGGTCATGGCAATGCCACCTTCCATGTGATCACCTTATAAGATCCCTTGATAGCCTGCTTTTTCCTTTCTCCTGCTCAGCTTTTTTCTGTATACCAAGATGTGGTAATTTCACTCTTTCCTGATACTCAAATTTAAGCTGTGTTTATATATATCTTTTCTATTTTCCAGCAGAACTTCAGTGTATCTGCCTACTTCAGCCTGCCTGGACATAACACAACCGCAGCCCAAAAGCCAGAGAGCTGTAGTAGGTCCCTGCCTGAGTTGAGCCACCTGCTCCTTCCCTTCTGGCTTATTTTGCAATCCCAGCAGCAGAAAGTGAACTGATTTTGGGGAGGGGGGGGGAGTCCTCCAGATTTATATCAGCAGAGGAAGCCACTGTATCAAATATCTAATATCTAACTTGGCCATCCTTAGGCAAAATTCTCCCTTAGCTCCCTGCAAGACTGAGTCTATCACTACGTTTACTAGTTGTTCCATGAGTACTTCACTTTCTTTATTGTTAATGTGAGCTATTTCTTTGCTAATATAGTCTATCAGAAAGCGAAGCTAAGATTTAAATAGAAATCTGTTTAATTTTAAATAGTTCAATTTTTCTTAACCTGAAAAGGCTGTTCTGGAATATCATTAGTTATCTGTTCGTATGTGCAAGATAATGCTCAATTTCCAGACTCTATGTTCACATAAACATTTATTTGCATGTCAAAATAATTAGATTGTCTTCAAATAATTAGCACATTTGATTTAGCATAGGCACTTAATACTCTTTTAAATCTGCTTTAACTCATTTGCATTAATTGTAATAAATCACTCATTTAAATTGGACACAGTTTTAGATATAAAACAATGCCTTCCCTGTGGTTTTGAAAGCTGTTGGAAGGAAAATGCTACCCACACTCCTGAGATCAAACTTTAATTTCACAGTTAGTGGTAGAAATGTGCTAATGGATATCTTGTAACTTCAGGAAAGCAAGGTTGTCTTCGCTAGTGCAGCCATTCAGATGATCTGTGTAGAAACTGGAAAAATCCTAACCCTAAAAATGAATGCTCCGGCTTATACAGGGAGTATTATTAAAAAGCGTTTAAAAATATAAAGGGTATAGATATCTTTTTAAAGTAGGCTAAACTGTGTAAAAATATGCTGAGGCCATCACCTAGATTATGCAGCGGACAAAGTCTGGGTAAAACTTCCCGTATGTTGGATACAGCAGAATAGGACTGGTTCAGAAAATATATTTCAATTCTGGGAGTGTTTGTGTGCTTCCAAAAAAAAAAAAAAAAAGCGAAAAGCAAATCCCAAGTTGCTCTTGAAAGTTAAACCCATGAAAATGCCGTTGGAGTTGTAATCTGTTAAAATTTTCTTTTGGAGATACTAGCAGCTGGTGGTTTGCTCAGAGGCTGCTAAAATCAAAGCATCTGTCTGAGAGCAGATTTGCGCACTCTGAGCATCCGTCTGGCTGTTTTTGTAGGACGTCGCCCTGCAAGGTAGGCGCTTTGCCGCCGAGGAATTCCATGCTGAATGCGAAAGGGTGACGAGATTGGAAGGCCCACCCTCCGAAAAAATTAATTACTCTTGGGAGAGTGATGACAGGGATCCCAAAGGGATTTCCCTTTTGGAAGGGGATGGGAGTGAAATGTAAATCCTTGGAAGTAACGGATTCCAGATTTTTACCCTTTGGTTTGAAAGAAGAATACCTCGTGACACCCAGCCAAGACTTGCCTACGCTTTTGGGCTGTCCCAAAGGGAGTGTGAACGTTTCTTCCTGATTTCCGATAAGGTTACTTCCTTTCTTTCCACATCTGTTAAGTGAACTAGCCCTTTGATAGGAAAGCACAAAACATTAGGTAGTCATGATGCGTTTTGCTGCCGCACAGCTATATGCCTTCTGGTTCTTTATTTGATGGGTATTATGGGATACTTACTGGAAGACAACGGCACTCTGGGATTTAGAGTCAAACTAAATTATTAGTAGCTTAGTATCTCATTACTCCTCTTTCTTCTGTGAGTCAGCATCATTTTCAGAGCACCATCTGGCACCGTGGAATCAACATTGCAGCACGTTGCAGCCATTAATAACAATTTGCTGATGCACATGTATTGGCAATCATTTAGGTGATTTGCGAAGCAGCGCCCTTGCAGTCATGCCCGAGATGGCGAAGGAGGTGCAATGGGTTACTACTGCGGAAGATTTCTCTGCTGGAGCCTGACTTAGTAGCCCTTGCTGCAACCTGCCATCTAGCCCTGACCGTCGAAATGGATGCAGCGCAGGAGAGCTTCAGGGTGTTACATGCCTTTCCCTAGATATCTCGACCTGTTGGTGCTGGGGAGATGGTGCCTTGGGTGACATCTGTGGCTTGGGATCTGTCTGTTGGCATTTCAGTGGCTACGGCCTCTTTTCCAAACCTCTATTCCCTTCCTGAGGATGCAGACTGGCAGATAAGGACGAGACCTGGTCTTTAATTAGGTCCGTCCTTTCAAATAGCTCCATGAAGTCATCGTAGGAAATATTTTATGCTTTTGTAGTGGAAGCAGCAAAGTGCAAGTTAAACAGTCTTTATTACTGACATTAGACGCCAGTCTAACAAGCAATCCCCAATGCAGTTTGTTATCACACTGAGAGTCTCTTTGGCTTAACAGCAGCAAGGTAAATAACAGGTAACAGAAATCTTGTTTTAAAAAAAAAGTCTTAAAAGCCTTCTCCTCTGAGTAAACAAAGCCCTCAAACTTGAAACGTAGGGATAAAAAACTGTCTAATGTATGTGTAAATTTGGCATACTGTTCCTTATACCATCCCCAATATACCTTATTTTACTGCTTAACGTCACAGATGAATTACACCTATTTTACAGCAGAGTTGCAGCACTGCTAAAAATGAACTTTGCAAGCCGTTTTGGTGTCACAACATGATTTCACGAATGTGATCTAACGACAATCGATGAGAAAAAATCCTTATTATAAAGTTTATGAACTTTTCAAACCTATTTCAGCAATTGAAGTAGCCCTAATGCGTTATGCTGTTAACTGTTACCACTCCACGCAACCCTTCCTATACTGAAGTAAACCTTTAGATACTGGCTTCAATTTTATGTATAAGGACCAAATGCTCTTATGTGTGTGGGTGAAATTAACACAGTTTTTTGATAAAACTCTTAAAGATAGGAATTGTTTCTATGTGAACAGCTGCTTTGGAAAATCTAACTTGTTAATATGAATAACAAATATGGTTATGTGGTCAATACTAGCCCTGCGCTGCATGGTTGTACATGATGCAGCCTATGCATCCTATGAAGATGAGCCAAGCCCTGTCTCTTTTGGTATGGACTCATCAGGCTTTTGGCAGGAGACGGTTAAGGAGGAAGCAGGGTTTTCCCTTTAATATCTAGTTTTGAGTATGCTTATGTGGTGCAATATAGATTTCACTTATAGAGCTGTAGTGAAAAATAGTTACTAGAGGATGGGGCTGTTCATCAGACTTATAGTTTATGCATAAGATAATAGAACAAAGTCATTTTACTGGATAGATGTCCTCAGAGACCCATCACACCATCATCGGCTTTCATCAGAAAACAATTACGAGGCTTCAAAAATGATTAGCATGCAAGACATTTTTCTTTGTGGCTTCGCTTACAAGAACGACAGAAATTTCAACGCATGATCTTCCCCTAGCGTATTCTTTATGATTTAGTAAAAGCAGGAGTGGGAAAGCTAGAGCATACAAGGTGCAAGTCAAGCAGGGAAAAGCCTTTAAATAAATGAGAAAATAGGAGAGGACCAAATTTTATCTGGTGTTACCACTTCTCTGCAAATTTGGGGACCTCCTGTTGGGAGACGGTACTCCCTGCTCTCTGATTTCTCCATTGTGTTGTCATCTTTGCTAGCAACTCTTCTCTCAAGATTTTCTTGTGCATCGATCTGAGGCTCCAGGTCTGAACAGCAGAGTTGTTAGTGTGGCTGGAGCCAAGCTCTTCCTCAGTCATCACTCCAGTCACTTACCTTTCCTAAAGACCTCTGAAGTTTTATCCCTGGAGGCTCTGAGATGTCAGCTGGTGCCCCATTTGCTCTTTCTAGGAGCTCCTCTTGATGCAGAAGTGAATTGCTCGCATGGTAGCACGGAGTTCAGCTGAGACTGTTCTTGATCTTCTAGTGTTGGCTCTTATATTGTGTACAGCTTTCTGAATTAACTGCTGTCGAGTAACATCAGTGGTTTTTCTCCAGGGGTCTGTGCACCCCTTGTTGGTCTGAATATTACCTCAAGTTACTGAAGAAAGGTAAGAAAGAAAAGCAAGCTTATTGGCAGTTGTCAGCAGCCTTAAACTACCCACAGGGAGGTCTGCACCTCTCTGGCAATTTTTCAGGACTTTCAGGACTCCACTAACCGAAAAAGTTTGAAAGCCACTGACACATGGAGCACCTTTTCTGGAGGCAATCCCAGTCACGGAGAAGCCACTGCAACGTGGGACATCTCATTTAGTTGGCAATTACACCACTGTTTACAAACTGGGCTTTATTTCTAGACTTGCTTTGTCAAGAAGCACTGAATCTTCTTGTATGTCTTTGAATGCGAGATCAAAAGGCCACTTTTAATGAAATTTTTGTTTCCCTGTGTGGTCAGCAACAGGCTGGGATCAAGTCGCCACTTAACCTTTCCTTTGATAAAGTAAATGGATTAATCTCCTCAAATCTTTCACTCTAAGGCATGTTTTCTAGTTTTCGCTCATGTGGGGGCTTTCACAGCTTATGGAGATTCGGTCCTTTGGAAGTTAGCTTCTGCTTATCGAGTTTGGCCTGAAAGGAGTTTGCTCACTGTTTGTGTCTGTGAGTTTTTTTTGACTCCTTGGGATACGTCAACTTTGTGCACAAAGCAATTGCTTCTTGTTGTGTGTCTCAGGTTGTTCTGGCAGACTGTAAAACGTCTGATTTTAAATGATTGCCAGGCTTGACTTAGATCAATATGAGGGAGATGAAACGTATTTCAGGATGTTTCTTTGTTGGTCAATAAAATGTTATACCCTGTGCCATCAAAAAATGCTGAAATCAGCTTTGAAGAAGAAAAATGCAAGAGTAGCAGATGCAATTATAGTGATTTGCTGCTCTAAATCGCCTCCAGCGTACTGGGGTAAAACGAAAGTTACAATAACAGGAAAGAACTGTTTGCACTTCTCCAAACCTGGCTTTTAGATTTGAAATGAAAGAGGTAATATATGCTACCGAGAAGCTTATTTGACCTTTTAATAATAAAAAAGATGGGAAATCAAATGCTTCATCACTGAAACCAGTGGCATTTCTTCTTAATTGAATTAAAGCCAATGGGTTTGTCCTACACATGGCCAGTTTAAACTTCCTTTTTGCAGGGTTTGTCCCCGTCGTGACACGCAGAACGAAACTGGAGTGAATGTTTTTATTGCTATCTTTGGATGGAAACGGAGGTCTAATTGTCTGCAAAGTGTTCCTTTCCCATCCGATTATTTCCCTATGAACACACAAATACAGATTACGCTTGTAACCAGTGACGTTCGTGTGTGTGGATGACCCGGGCTGCCCCATGACTGCAGAACCAGGAGTAAAATCAGTTTACCTTCGTTTCAGTTATCCGCAACACTAATCACTCTAGGTGGCTAAAGCGGAAGCAGCAGCTGACTTTATCGGGCTGGAGGACGAGTGTGCCTACCGCTGGGATAAATCCTTCAGGTTCACTTTTGATACAGATCTTACAAGTTGACCTGTTACGGTGTTTCTGGCAGTGCAGAGCTCAAGATGGCATTCTGTGAAGCAATAAAATCTGTCTGTCTGTCTGTCTTTACCATAACTAAATTTCTATCTTCTGTCTATACAGCAGTGGGTTTAAAAGGACAGAAAGTAAATTATTCTGACTATGTTACCTGCTTGTATAAGCTGCCTACTGGAGCCCTACAACTTTCCAGAGTTTGGGGGTGTTTTTATGCCACCGGTAGGAGGGTGGAAGATCCAAAGAGTCTAGGTTGGTCTTGGTAAGAAAGTGGTTTTCTGTAGGAGGAATGGAGCGACACTAGGGACTGCTTGGTCCTTAACAGAGTCCAGCAGGGAAAGAAGCTGAGTTCTGCCAATGGAAGGCAGCAGGGCAAATTACCTAGCATCCAAAAAAGGGCGATACACATGTTGTAGAAATTGTGAATGTTAAGAAAAGTTTTAAAGGAAGGTCAACGAGTATGTGTTCAGTTTCACTAAAGAAACTGTCATCAGCCAAAGCGTTTAACAAAAATGGACGCTCACCTTCTTGGTTGCACTCAAAATGTTAAAAATCAATGCAAAGAAGTCGCCATATAACATTAGCTTGACCATAATGCTTTGGCTTTTCGCATGTCCTTCGTTCTCCTGCTGAAAAATGTCTATCTTTCTCTTTTTTCCTGCTCCCTTCACAAATTTCCTACCATTACCATTTCTTTCCATATTTCTTGAAAGCTACGTAATATAATTCTGCAGCTGTGATACATCTGAGAAGCACCTCTGTGACTTCAGGGGAACTGCTTGCATAAAGTGGGGATTTCAAAAATAGAAATCTATTCCTTTTGTCGTAGAAAACAAAGTGAAGATATCAAGTCAAGTGTCAGACAGCCATCTTCTAAAATTTATAGTTTATTGAAGTTCTCGTTGTGGAAAGCAATCTTGCAGTGCATATAGAGATCCATTGGGCAGTGTTTTGCTGCCCATTTGAGGTCAGTGTGTAGGATTTGTTTCTAACTGCTCTTGTTTTTGATATTCAGGTGTCTGATATAGAAGCGGCTGTGAACAAGTAAATCACCATCCTCAAATAGCAGTGCAGCTTCCTAACTTTGGAATGAACAACATGAGGCCATCCTAGATTATTTTCAGTATGAACAGCCGGGTGATAATAGGTTTGAAATAGGACGTGATTCAGAGTGGTTTTGCAAAGAAGTGGCATTTGGAGGCTGGGAGGAAACGGCCTAGGAGGGGCTGTTAGCAATAAGGTCCAACAAAAAGTGCTCAGAAATCTATGGATCTGGCTGGACACCAAACACAGACTTTCCCCAGCACCGGTGGAAACCTGCAGAAACTTGGCTCCATGCTCTGTGAAAAGCTTTGAAATGTTCAAAGTATGTTTTTATGCAGTACTCTCCCAACATGGCGTTACTGACAAATTATTAGGAAGCAGGGACTGAACTTTGAAAAACAATTTCTGTGAATTTTAGCCTCTTGAAAATCCTCCCTTGACTTCCCAAACAGCTTTTTTAATTCCTTTCAAAGTTTTCTGTCAAATTTCTTCCCTGATCTCCCCCTGCCCTGCCTTGCCTTGCTGTGTTGTATGAGAAACAGACATCCCAATTAATGTCATCTTCTCTTTCCTTTATTGAGCGTTCTACAGTGTCGGATTAATAAATCCAACTTCCTCCATTTATAAAAGAACCAAATTACAATTATTGCGGTCCATGCCGATTGAAACAGTGCTAAGGAGATAACGCCCTGAGATACCTGCCGCTACGGCTGTAACAAATAGAGTCTACTAGATTTTGCGAGTGAAGATGACTCTTGGTATTTTAATTGAGCCACTAATCTAAGTTACCACTGCCTGTGGAAATACATTGTCTTTCATATTTTAGTAGAGTTATGTGAAAGTACGTTGTGGCACTGGCAAGGTTTTGTTCATCTGATGTGATGTCCTAACTATGATATCTCACTGGGATTTACTATATATGACAAGCTTTCCAAATACCTGCACTGATACTTTGCATGCATTTTTGAGATACTGCCATTTTGCATTAGAATTTGCATCTCCAGAAGTTAATGTTCATAAACATTCACGTTTATGAAACTTCATCAAGTTTCACATAAGAGTGACTTATTTTTCACTTTTTGATTGTAAAAATAATGCACTGGTTCTGGTTTCAGGCAGCTTACGTGGGATACGGGATGAAGGTGCTTGGACATTAAGCCATTTACAAGACTGCGGTTATATATTTCTGAGAAACGCCCCAGAGGGGTCATGACCAGTGTGTTTGAACTAGATCAAGGATGTTAGAAAATGGGTGCTGATTGTTTAGTTGAGGCTGTAGGGCAGAACAGAAGGAAAGCTACCGCTGATTGAACAGACCGCAAGAACATTTGGGAAGGTGTAATTTTACACAGAATGCTGATCATAATCTCTTGTCAAAAGCAGGATGAAGTACCGGATGTCGTAAAGCAAGAAAAATAATTAGCTTGATCGCTTTATGCCTCAGGGTATGTGACAACACTAGGGTACAAAGCACATTAGAGAGGTGTAGGAGAGCATTTGTTTCTAAGCATGTTATTTGTGCTGAATGCGATTGCAAGTCCATTCTGCTACTGAAGATATTCCTCAGTCTGCTGAGGATAGATGAGAGTCTCGCCTGACGCTCTGAAGCTGGCTCGGCTGGATCTGCTACGAATTCAACAGCCAGCTGTCCCCAAAATAATGCCTGTGCCTAGGTATTTATATATGTTACAATGTTTCTGCTGAATGCAACTGTGGAGGAGAAAAGCGGAGAGTTAGCCTTTTATTTTCTCTAGAAAATACTATATTTCAGGGCATAAAGTAATCAAATTAAAACTTGCTATATGTTATCATTATGGCTGATACGTATCTAGAAGCTATATATTCCAGTGTACAGTATCTGGAAATATTTATTCCACCTGGGGTCGGAATTACTGAGGATGCTATATAAACGGTCTAGAGCAGAAGTCTTAACCAAATGGCACATGTCATTCTACTCTTACACATTTGAAGCAGATCCAGAAGTGTCACGTCTTTCTTTTTTTTCTACTTTGTTTTTCCTGGTTTTAATTTTTCTGAAGAAGTAGCAAAAAGTAAGCGTTCTCATTGCAGCAAATCTCATTTTTCTTCTGTACAGGTGCTGACTCCTTTTATACCATCTATTCATCACTGAAGGCTACGTTTTTAATTGGGGAGCTGCTTATTGCAATGCAGTGAAAGAGTCATGTGATCTGACCTGGCGGGAGCTGCATTCTCCGGCTTACGGGGGCAACAGAGATGGTAAGGTGATTTATTCAGAGTGTTGTGGTGACTAGAAAAGGAAAGAGGCTGAATGAAAACGGCAAATATTTTGAAGCACAGTGTATCAGATGATGAAAAGCCAATGCAAATGTTCAACATCCAAATGATGTTTAATCTTATAAGATGAAGTACTGGGTGCTGGTGCTCTGTTAAAACAATGCATCACATTGTTATAAACAAAAGCATTCACCAGTGATTTCAATGATTATTCAGTGCTACTATGAATGGAAACTTGCTTCTCTAGATGATGAGGAAACGAGCAGAAAGAGAGCGCCTCTTCTGCAGCAAGATCAGGCTCAATTGTCATGCCAATATCCTCCCAAGGCTGCGCGCACAGCTCGTTTCTTCCCGTGCCATGCAACTCATCAGGCTATCATTTCCAGACATGTACCCGATTGGTTTGCGAGGCAAGATGTAATACTCCCCGAATACGTTGGTAATGACTTTTAATACCGATCGAGTCTTTTCTAAGTATGCTCCATTTGTCATGTAGGCTCATCCGTGGGAGTTCACTTGGGTCTTGACATCTTTCTTCCTTCTTGTAAAGCACACTGGGGTATAAAAAAAAATCCATTGAGTGCTCTGCTGTTTAGACTTTCAAAAGTGGGTCTTTTCAAGGACCGTTACTTCAGATTCTGAGCTTGCTATGCTATTAGGTTCGGCTCATTCCTCTGTACAGCTTCCTCTATTATATTTCTTCATCTGCAAGTGTAAGCAATGAGATTGTTGACGCTGTCATTGAATATCCTCTTCTGGTCTGGCACTGAAGCTCTCAAAGTATAAGGGCTCTGGCTCTCCCTGAGTTATTGTTCCAGTCCTCACCTGTAAGCTGCTGAGGATAAACGTTGTATCTCAGCACCAATTCTTGCATATATTTTTAATGTTGGATATAAAGCAGTACAGGCTGATGACGTTTTAAGTGGTGTCATTTCTTAGCAAGGGACTCTTGACTGTCTACATCTTTCTCGTGAACTAAATGCTGAGCAGTGCTGGGCAGCTCTGCAGCTCAGAACTGAAATAAGGAAGTATAGCAGTTTAATTTCATAAAACGCACTAAAGCGATGCCTAGGGAAAGCTGATGGTACACGACTACCCTCCTCATTCAGAGCTTCAGCTACTCTCCCCTTCTGGCATGTTGTTTTTTATGTAGTGTTCTCACTAAAGGTAGTTGCCCTTCGCAAGGAGTAGGAGTGAGGCTTGTTGAATGAAAATGATATGTTATCAGGCCCTCAAGAGGCACATTTATCATTTAAAAAAGAAAAAAATTCTGTGCAATACGGTAGCAAAATGTATTAATGCTGCTGCACAAAATTTTTGAGCACTGATGGAGTGGTATTCTCAAAAATCGATTGCATTTTATTTCGTCCTGCCCATCTTAAACAAACAGAACTCTGGCTGAAGTCAATACCAGTTTAGTCAGTGATAGGCTATAAATTCAGGCCCATAAATACATAAGAAGCTTTCTTGGAAAATAAATTTATATCTCTAGAAAATGCAGGCTGTGGGATTCCTTTCCTTTCTCCTTGCCCTCTTCTGTTTTTGCTCTGAGCTTCTCCCTGCTAGCCGGCCGCCATGGGCAATGGCCCAGGAGACCGCTGCAAGCTGCTGAGAAATGCAGTGGTGCTCCGGTGCTTGCTTTACTCCTCTGCACCATAAGGGTGTGCGCACCAGCAAGTAGCTTGCTGAAGAGAACAAGGAGAAAACCAACACAAAATACTCCCCTCCAAAGCACTGAAGCTTTTTTTTTTTTCCTGCTTTCAGCCCAACCGAGCTATACCAAACAATGAATTTCAAGTAAAATATATTAACTGACGTTCACAGGTACAACCTGGCTTTAGCAGTCGCTATTTGATTCTCACTGAAGGAATAAGTTCCCCCGAGACATTTTGGCTCAGATTTTTAGTAATTGTAATAATTTAAAGAGCTTCCAGGTGGTACACCAGGATGTTTGACTGAGTACACACAGCCAGGGGGTTGTCTCTCAGTTGACAAATATGATTTGTCATAAAATGAAAGATTTCTAGATGAAGCCAAAATGAGAGAAAAGATTTCACCTATATGATGGGTGAACTATTGCCCAGAGAATATAAAGACGTTTTAATAGCAGCAGCCTGAGAGAGAAGAGTGGTAGCAGGAACACAACGTATAGTGTGAGCAGATCATCCTTGGTGCACACGCTACTTTTATGGGAAGCACCGGGCCAAACCTACTGGTAGACTGCAGTTGCTTTCCCATGCTCTGGAGATTCAAAGGTGTGGTAAATTCAATTTAGCCGAGCAGTTAGGCAGGGTTTACAATTGCTTTGTGCCACTCGAGCGGAGCAAAGCAGCCAGACCTTATGCATGAACGTGGCCCATAAACGTCACAGAAACGAAGGGCGCGGAGTGTTGGTGCATCCCTGCAGTCCTTCGGGTGCACGGTTCACACGCGTTTGAGGCCGCAAGGGTGCGAGCGAGTGTCGCTGTGCGTCCAAACGGACAAATAAGGACGCAGCAGCACGTGCCGAACGCACCGTAACGTGTTTGCGCCAGAGCGCATGTAATGCGACTTCTGCTTATGGTTGTTTCACCGTATCACTGAAGCAACTGCAATTGGTTTTTAAAACACCAGAAAACTGCAGTTGCTTCTGATAGTGCTGTAAAGCGCTGTGCGTATAGAGTGTGTGAAACTGTCTTGTGGCTCCTTTTGTCCCCACTGCTCTCCATTGAATGGTTTGTAGCTTCTCTCCCCTGCCTCCACTTTATTCACTTCTGAACCATCATCAAAGTTGTGACTCTTTTTCAGGTGTTGAGATTAGAATTTTTCTCCCGTGATGTGACTCAAAGTTTTACAGCTATTAGTTAGTTACTTATCAAACTACCTAAGGGACATTAGGCAATGTCGCAGAATATAGCTGTAGTAAATCTTTAACTCTGCTTATAATATGCAGAAAACTACAACCCATAAACTTTTTAAATGCTAGAGGTAAAAGAAGAGCTGATGTTGCTGACAGTTTTATAACGTTTACATAAACGTTTCCCTACTCATGGCAGAATAAAACCAATGAATTAGAGACTCTAAATGGAGGCATAATGTGGCATATTAAGACTGCTTATTAAGGGAAATGCCCTGAAACTGTTGCAGCCGAGGGTAAGGAACTTAAGATCATGACAGCCCCATGTATACATTTTTTTTCTATCAAATTTCTTATTAAAATGTCCTCTAGAATCCTAATTGGATGTCGCAGATCGTTGTCTCTTGAGCGAGACCAGGCATGACGGCAGCCAGCACGCTGGGTGCGAACAGCTTTGGGGTGTTTGATCCCCAAGCTCCTTTCTTAGCCATACCATAATATCCTGCTTTTTGCAGAGAGGATCAGATGCATGATCACTAATGAGCTGAATTGCAGCAATTTGCCACTCTCATATACTATGATTGTTTAGTTTAAGCTAATCCTGTTCTTGGGATAAGGGAAGTTGAATATTTTGCATTTGCTGCAGGCTGGGAGCGTGTCCATGGGCAAATATTGCAGACCGGCTTACGCGCTAACAGTGTCCAGCGACGCAACGGCTTGCCTAGATTCACGAAACTCTGCTGTACGGTTTGGGAAAGGTTTTCCCTTCTATCTGCGCAGTTCTCCTTTTGCCTGAAACTGAAGCCACCTTTTCACCCCGCGCTTAGATGCTGTTTCCTCAGTTCTTTTGTAAGTTGGCTCAGTGTTTGGAAACAGGTTTAAAAAAACGTTGCATGAATCGTTTGCCGGGGAACATACCTCCATGCCAAGGTTTGCTATTTTCTTTTGTTTGGTGTGCAGTAAGGCCGTGTGGAAGCTGTGAGCCAAGTTTATTAGTATTGTACTGATATGTAAATAAGCAGAGATCTGTAATCTGTTTAGTTGTAACAGCTGCAAATTGGGCAGTGCTTTGGTTTCCTGGTAACTAATCAGGCTATCTGTACTTAACTGGGCATGTTTCAAACCGTCAATAGGTTTCATTTTCCTGTCAGCCCCCAGATGTATGCTTATGATGAACAGCGCTTCTGGTTTTGGAGATAACTCAGCAGAAACAGACATGCTAAACTTAATTTAAGATCTTACTAACCACACTGATCTCTTCCTCTGGATTGAAGGTAGCGGACCTCAACCCCCTTAATTTTTCTGTTGTTTATATGAAGCGTCATTTGACTAAATTGTGCTGTGAAAGGTGTGCAGAAAGCTCATGATGCTCATCAGAGTTCAAATCGAAAACTGCCTTTTAAAATTGCTTCCTGTCAAAGAATGATTTATTATTTTAATTTACCCTACAGCAGTTAAGGTGGTAGAAAAGATTCTTTGGAATGACTTTTTTTCAGCTGACATGACCTCATTACAGCTTCAAGGTATTTCCTTCGCCAAAGCTATAACCAGTATCTGCACCTTTTAGCTGCTCTGGAGCTCTCCCGAGATCTCTAACCTCTGCCACCCTGACCTACTGGTTTCAAGCAGTTTTGAAAGTCTTAAAGCCTCCTCTATGAAGAAAATATCAGCTGAAACTATGGTTAATTCAGCCTGAAAGAAAGACTAATGGAAAAACTGTAATCCAAGTATACTATAATGATGCCGCTTTTCATAAAGTGGGGAATCCTGAAATGAATTCACAGTCTAATGAAGTCCATGTCAGGGATACAAGGCCTAGACACTACCCAGTGTACGCAGGTCAAAATAGTCTGACTAATGCTGAATTTTGGTTGAAAGTTCAATGCAATTTGGTTCACTTTATGATGTGTGTATGTTCCTTTTGTCCAGATAAGAGTGCGTCTTTTTTCCCTTTCTCACCATAGGTTCCTACGCTAAGCCTTAGCGATTTTAGTTTCCCGTGCTGAAGACCCATCCAACGTCTTTACTCCCTCTTTTCTCACTGCCCTTCAGTTATCCTGCAGTCCAGCTTCAACTGCGGTACGTGATGGCAGGGCTGTTTGCTTGATGTGGCCCTCATCATGTCCTGTTGCTGCGATTTTTCCACTGCCAAGTTCCTTCACTTCCCGCATTGCCCGCTCCCGGTGAGCACCGGCTCGCCATCGCTTTTCTTTGACATGCAACCCAGCGTTGCCAATAAGATCTTTCCTCCTTCCTGCTCTCTTTTTTTTTTTTTCTCATCATTTTTTTTTTTTTTGATCTTTCTTCCCTCTCCTCCTTTTCCCCTTCACATCTTTCCCCAGCCCCTGGTGCTGGTGTGCTATGGCATGTCCTCGTGTCCCAGGGAAGCCCAGAAAATCTCAGGAAATCTGGAAGCCTAGAAATCTCTGGACTGGGGTAGATTCCTCCATGGCAAGTTTGTTTTCCCATCCTCTTAGCGAAATGTGCCACCTTCACCCTTACAGGAACAAGCCACCTTATTTTCTTTATTGAAGAAATTCACGGTCCTCTTTATTCCTGCCGTTCCTACAGAAAACTTGACGGCACAGTGGCCAAAACTGCCCCATCACTTCCCATCCGCCTCCACTCGATCAGAGCTGCCTTTTGGCTTGGATTGTAAGCTTTTGGGGAAGGAAGTTCCCCCAATAAATACAAATGAAATACTAATGCTAGTACCGCTGCTTAACAGTGCTCTGTAATAAACGTTCGTTGCAGATGCTTCCAGTTTCTTTTAGGGATCTAAATCATGGGGACTTCCCCTTTCTATTTTCAGGTGTTACACACACCTTCCCATTCTGGCAACAGGGAGTTTATAGCAGGGGACTTATTCCCTAAACTTGCCTTATTCTCAGGTCTGGCCCTAAGCCTCCACTCCTAGCCACTATCGGAGGGACTGGTCTGGGCTGGGTGGATCTTCCTGCTGCAATAATGCCACTGGGCTACTGCTTTCGCATCCCATTTCTTTTCACGGCTGCTACAGTGATTATTCTTCCTGCCTAGATTTTTTTGGAGTGCTCCAAGCCCCAAAATAAATGTTGCTTTTTTCTCTCTCTCCTGTCTTTCTGACCTCCAGCTCGTTCTCAATATGGAAGAGTTCGTGTACGATGTGCTTGGAAAGCTCCCTGGACATCTTGCACGCCCCCGCATTATAGCTATTATTAAAAGCATAGCGCTCTAGGGAAGGGGAATCTAGAGTATTTATGAAGTTTGTTTGCAGTGCAGAGAGTTTTCAAGACGAATGGAAAAATCATATTCCCTTTTAGAAATGAGATGCAAATTTTGCACATGAAAACAGGAACCACTTGATTCATATACTTCAAAAGTGAAAAAGCCACAGAGATATGTGTCTGGATATTCAGAGTGGCTAATTTTGCGTCAGTTTGAAAGTGTGCGTCTAAGAGGATTTAGAAATATTTTAACCAAAAGCTTTAGAGCAATTATAAAAGATATGGGAAGGCATAAACGAGCTTGGATCTTGCTGTTGTTGATTTTGTAGCTTTTGCATTCTTGGAAGCTCTTGTACTGATCTCATGTCTGACCTAAACTTCTGGCTTGATGCTTGTAACAAGAAAAACATATGGCTATTCAGCAGCGATTTTTCAGATATAGAGTAAGTCGAGGTAGGTGATGTAAAGCCAACAAGCAGACAGAAAGCATAGATAACATCTCGAAAAGAACATAATGTAAGTGGCAAAGTAACCCATACTTTCTAAAAACTATGCCAAAAGAAATCACTTTTCAAACAAATAGTGAGACAAGGCATTATGCTCAGTCAAGGCATGATATATATGGAACAACAAACTCTTCATTACTTGTGATTCGTAATAAATAAATCAAGAGGAAGATTCAGGAGAAAAATCCAGAATAAATTTGTGACTTTTGAATTTGCCTGCAAGTATCAATGCTGGTAGCCAACTGCCAGTTTACCATGTGAAGTCTGAACGGAAGTGGAAAAAATGAGAAAAACTTTCTACTGTATATAAATAAAAGTTAGAGATAATGTGACTTCAAATTTCTTGCAGAAGTGAGAGTTCTAGAATTAGATGCCTTTTAAACACAAATCCTCAAATAAACCTTTAGGGATCTTCTGATTTTAAGCCTCACTTAGGGGAAAAAATGCCTTGTAAATGGTATAAGTAAAAAGACAAACTTTGGATCTTAATGAAATATCCAGAGATAAAGAGGAAATTTAAATTGATGTTAAAATTACTGCTAGACAGTCTATACAGACAGTCTCTGTCATATGTTCCCTAGGGGTGGTGTTAAACATGTTCTTAACAAATCTCAAGGCTGAAGAAACATTTATATTGTAGCTTTACAGGAGAACAAGGGCAGGACGTTAAGAACGGTAACCTGCCCTCAGCAGTTACCAGTTGAGCCAGAGGGAATGTTATTGCCTGGGTGGAACAGAATGGGCTGGATTTTCAGAAGTTTTGGAAATACATCTGGATAACTACTTCACCACTCCAGAGAGTGCTGCAAAGTAATAGACTTGGATCTAATAGGCTTAACAAGACCTATAAGCGTGAAACTTAAATTCAGCAGCGTGGGTACACTTCACTTTGGCTGTAATAACTCACTGTGACGCTACTTGCTTCCAGTTGGATATCCTGCTGCATACGTTGCCGAATTACAGCCCAGTTCCCTTTTGTTTTTCATTTAATTATAGCGCTGAATCTCTGCACTGGGTTCAAAGCTGATTTTAATAGTTGTCTGTTCATTTTTATTTGTAAGCATTTCTATGACATTTATCATCTTTTTATCTAGGCATCCCATTACTAAGACTTAAAAGCCGTCGACAACTAAGAGAAACACACTTATATCATGCTTGATATTTCCCGGAGGTCATTCTGACTTGCGGTGTTCAAAGTATAATACTTAAAAGGAAACTTAGCACCAAATTCTGGAAGAAGACATTTCCAGACAACTTTTCTCACAAATGCTCCAATCCCATAGCAGAACCGCACAGGAGCACAGGGGGACCGGATGTGTTTCTAAAGCATTTGTCAGTGCTCGGTGCAAGGCTCAGTTTGGATAACTGCAGCTGAAGGAAGAGTTATGCACTTTTAGCATAGCTACTCAGATAATATAGATGATGATAATATAAATTTTATAAAAATTTGATAATTTATGGAGAGTACAAATAATCTCAGATACTACCGTGACGTTTCACAACAGAAAAACCCCGAAGAATAATGTGAAGGGAACAGTGACATGTTAAATTGCACTAGTTTGAAATTTGTACAGATGACACGTTAATTTAGGAAGACAATCTGAGGGAACATGACTGAGAAAAATTACAGTCTATTTAAGTGTAGCATAGAAGGAGAATTGAGTAAGAAAAATATGTTTGGGTTTAGAGATGAAATAATAAAATGAAAACACCGGGACCTCGTAGGCAACCTTTCTAAAGCTGAAATCTCTTCTAATTTTGGAGTAGGTTACTCAGATGGAGGGAGAGGAGGGGGAACGGAGGGAAAATGGGCAGGCTCATGGGAAATGAAATATTTGGCGAGCGATCTGAGAAAATTCAGACATGCACACATATGGCTGTGCAGAATAGTACACAAAGAGCCACTTTGGTAAGGTGTTTAAGAAACATCTTTTTGCAGACACCTAAAGTTTTGCTAACACAAGTGCCAATGGAAAGAAAACAAAGAAAAAAACAATTTTTGCTACCTCAAGTACCTTAAGAATTGGCAAGATGGAAGAAATGCGTGTCGAAGCAAAAACACTGGCTGCAAACCTATTGCTTTGACTGAGCAGTGAGGTGTTAAAGTTTAGCAGGAGGCCCTTGCCCGGTAGGGATATGATGGTGCCCGGCTGCAATCATACAAATGGCTAAAGAACGAAGATTTAGGGCCGTGCTAGCACTGAACGGATAGTGCTAGCAAAGGGAGAGGAAGCGGGTGATGAATATAAAGGAATCCCAGAAAGAGAGCAAGAGCCTGCTGCTCTGTGTAACGTAACAAATGCCGTTTCACCAGCTGCAAAAGAGGCTGCAAATTACCCCTAAGGCAGTGAAGAACCAAAATATTCTTGGCAGTTTACAGGTCACTGCTCAATTGCAGGAAGAAGTGAGTTACCTTTGAAACTGCAAGTAGGATGAGAAAAATGTGGGAGCGGAATAAAAGGGCTATTTGAGAGCAAATAATGGGGAAGTTCTGGTGGTTCTCTGTTTGAATGAAAGTAATGACTGGAACCAACACAAAACGCACCACAGAAGGTAAATGCATGGCTCCATTAAAGGCTGTAACTGTTAGAAAAAAGTGATCTTTAATAGGGGATATAAAAAAAAAAAACAAACTGATGGCTTTAAAGATAGGGTACACAAGAACATTTATTTTGGTGTCAGTGGGCTAATGGGTGCAATATTTTAAGAAGAAGCTTCAGAAGTTCGACAAGAACGACAGGAAAGTCTGGTTGCTCCCCAGGTATGTCCTGAGCAAAACTTTAAAAATATTCTTCAAGTTGTAAAGTTTAGGTTCATTAAAATCGAAGGCAGAATTTCTTTTTGGGGAAGAGAGAATGAAAATTAAACCAGAGGGAATATTTGAACGCCGTGGCCGGGGGCGTTCAGAACGTGTCAGAAGTAGCCCTAGTCCTTCAGGACTTCCCACCTCCGCACTGGAATATTGTTTGTCGGTGCTGCGCTGTTCTGCACCAACAAGGCTTTTCAATGTTAATAGAGCTGCGGTCTTTATTTATAACACTGGCTCGGTCCTGCCTGACCTCATAGAAATACTAGTGGCAGTTTGTAAAAACCTGACAGAAAAGCAGAACAGCTCAGGTGGGTTTTTTTCCTGTTTTTTTGTTTTTTTCAATTTTAATTTAAGCCTGTTGCATAGATGAGGATGTTGACGCTAGGCTTATGCAGCAGGGGTTGGATTTCTGGCAGATGGCCCTCCGCACCACCGATAAAAGACACGGAGTCGCAGCTAATAAAAAATAATTGGAGGAGAAAATCATGAAAATGAAATGTCAAATAGCGCTGGAAATGTTAACATAGGAGGGAAAATTATTAGTAAACACATAGATGAGACTAAATCATCTCATTTTATGAGTGGAAGAAGGACAATTATAGGTGAAGGGCAAATACCCTGATATTAAGTATTTAATTGGGATTATTTATCACTGCTTATTAGAAGAAGGGATGGGCATTTCAGTCGTATATTAAAATTATAAGCACAGAGAGCAGGGATTCTGCCAAAGTGAATTCTGCAATATAGATAGTTCCCTAACAGCTCGCGAAAAATTAGAAGCCTTGAAAGTGCCAGGACATAAAAAGCGGGCGATTCTTGCTGTTTGTGGAGCAGTCCTTGTGAAGAGCGACGGTAAAGCAGCACTTGCTGCTCTCTTGTGTCCCAAATCATACAACTGCTCGTCCATGCCCGGCACATGCAGGCAGAGATTTGTGGTTCATACAGGAAACTGGATATAAGGAAGGGCAGTTCTGAAAGGGTGCCTGGAGCGAGGGCTGGTTGATGGTTAAGCGAAGGCTGGGCATCCATGACAGGCCAGATTCAAAATTGCTCAAACAACTTAATTTTTATTTTCTTGACTTATAAATGTAAAAAAGTTCTTCCCTATGATCTTGGCAGGTCTTGATCGGCATAACCTCTATCCTATTACTGTGCAAGACGCAAACACCTACTCAGTTAGCCCCTGTTCTCTAGCCAGTTTAGCAGCTAAAATTCAGATTGGGAAACTGTCTGCCTGATGGTAAGCAGCTATTGCGGGGGAAAGCACCTCGAAAACCATGCAGCCGCCACTGCAAGACTGTTATTTAAATATTTAGGAGCAATATGACCACAGAAATCTGTAGTTTGAGCACAAATGACCAGCCTTTATGGCTTTTTAATGAGCAAACCTGAAGAGGACACAGCGGCCGGCTGAAATGGAGCAAGCAAAATGCATTGAACTGCCAATGACTTTGCCACCTCTCCGCGTGGGCAGCTGTGTCCCACCTGCTATGTCAGTAGTGCATCGTCCGGGGCAGGAGCGATGGGTTTAAAAGGAAGACCAGGGGTCACAGCGGGAAGTGCAGTTGTGGAAACGCAGCTATGTTGACTATTTCTAGTCCCTGGCCATGACATCTACTGCCCGGCGTTTTCTGCATGCACCAAGGCTCACAGAAAATGAGAGGCAGATAGCTGAGAATCGTTTCCTTAAATACATTTCCCCATCCTACTGGCTTCTGAGCAATAGAGAAGCAAAGTGAAATAAGCAGTTATAAACATAACATACTATAAAAGTAAAGAGGAGTTGAGGCTGTAGTGAGTATGTGATAAGAAAAAGTTGAATCGGAATACATTTCTTGTCACTGCTTTTTGAAAGAACCTTCCAAGCGGACTGATGGCTCTGGGGGTTGGAAAGAGCTTTGGGAATATTTCATTTTTAAGAGCAGGTCTGCATTGCAGGTGTGCGTTTGTCGGCTTTTGTGCATGCAGGACTACGTTAGCTAGGGGCTCTCTTAGCCTGTGCCTGTGGCAAGGAGGGAATCCAGGGATATTAGCAACTCGTAGCGGGGATCTGCTCTCTGAATGGGCTTTCAGTAGGTCTTGGAAAATTTTCCCCGTCTGCTCCGAAACAGGTTCAGTCCACTAAGACGGGTAACGAGGGCCCCACGGGTCCTTCCAGTGTATCTTGTCCTACCAGGGGAAAAGAAAAATACCTGCCAGACAAGCTGTTCCTGCTCTTGGCATGACAGTTTATTAGTGGGTGATTAATGCCCAGTGTTACTGTGGGAGCACCACGATTCATTGCCACGCAGGAATATTTTCCACGCGGAGCACTTTCAAGATACTGCTGTGTTCAGGGTCCGGTATATGTGATTTGAAAGTGGGTCTGTCATAGCTGGGCTGGGTCAAGGGGAAAAGATTTGCGTTTCCTCCACTAGCAGCGTTGCACAGACGAACGGGGATGAAGACTGCAGAAGTTAATACTACGATGGGGACTTGCAGTGGAGGAATGTTACATCCATGGCTTTTTCGGTCTTTATCACATTGCTTTAGCGGTGCACTTGAGCGACAGTTTGCCAGCTCTCAGTTTGGGCTAGATATGATGTACTTGTGACACTTTGATGCCTTTAATTAATAAATGCTTGTAACCCAGTCTCATGAATCTGCCTCATTTTGGCAGACAGCTGCATGCAACCAGGATGATTTATTAGCAACCCTGAAAGAATGAACAGAACCATTTTACAAACGTGTAATGCAGGAATAGATAAATTTAACGAGTGTAATCTGCAGGGCACATTTAGGCATGCAAAATGGTAGAAAAAGGAAATGGGCCCGGAGTCGTGGAAGGAGGTGCCTTCTTCGGGAAGCGTGCTCAGGCCGCGTGTGGGGGAGCGAGTTGTACCACAGGGGCAAGTATTCTTACGCGTGGGTAGTTTGAGAGTTTTGTGGCGCCTGTGGGATGCAGAGGAGAAAGCCCTTGAGGAATTGGCTATCCATGGCGGTCGAGCAGGGTTGCTGCTGGGCTCTGTTGACCCCCAAGTCCAGCTGCTAGTCTGGCCTCCTGCTCCTCTCTTCCGCAAGGAAGCGTTTATCCTTCCCAGGATGTTTGCTAGCTTGTGGGACAGCTCCCTAGTTTTCCCACCACCCTCTCTTTCCTCTGCTGAAGGATGATCGTGTCCCTAAAGTTCCCCTCCAGTGTGAATTTTCGTTCCCTGCAATGGGACTTGTGTTTCTCCAGCAAAAGAGCAGAAGCGCTGCCTCGGTGACTTCCGCTTTCCGTCAGTGCCTGATGTCTATGGCAAACATCTAACAAGGCAAATTATGTATAGGAAGGAGCTTTCTTATCACTGTTAGGGGTGATAGGATTTTTATCACGTTATAAACTGGTAACTAATACTGTGGCCATTACTGTTTTCCCAGTGTGTCAGGTATCGCTGTGGTCATGCGGAAGAAAGTAAGCATAACTAGAGAAACTGGAGATGTCAGGGGCTCAGGACACTAGACCTACGAGGAGAGGCTGAAGAAATAAGGCTTTAGTGTGGTAAAGGTGAGGCTAAGGGGCCTAACAGCCCCCTACAACTACTTGAAGAGGTACATGATGGAACTAGGCTTTTTTTTTGGCAGTGCCAGACCGCATAGCATGGGGCAGAGGCCACAGATTGTGTCTTGGGAGGTTCAGGTTGGACATCAGACTAAACTTTTCCACCTGGGAGATGCTGCAGCCCTGGGACAGAGCATGCAGCGAAGCAGTGGACGCTCCATCCGCAGAGGTTTTCGCAGCCCCACGAAAGCCCCAGCTGACCTGATCTGGTGTTGGGAATAGTCCTGCTTCAAGTCGTGAGTCGGATGGGGAGCCTCTAGGGGCTCTCCTAATCTGCTGTACTGCTGTAATTTTATGAAGTCCGGGATATCTGAAAGCAGGGCAATATAAATAACTGCAAAAGAAGGCAACATCAGCAGAATTTGGAGCAAATTCGCCACATATACATCAGTGTAAATACTGTGCAAGCAATTGTTCGCATGTATCAAAATCAAACTAAGCAGATTAGAAAAAACCTACTTAGTTAGGCAAATAAATGTCAGGAGTTAGGGGTTTCTCTTTTGGTTTAGGCAAGGACTCATTTGCTTAGCCACTGCATTTCAGACTGCCAAGCTAGCTACTTACTGCTAGGATTAATAAGTCCTGCTCTTCAGCAGAGCAACGTGTGTGACCTCAGTGGCTTGCTAGCTGCAGATCTTTCTCCAGATGATTAGACCCCTGCACAGGCACTGGCTTAAATACAAGGCAACAGAAAGACGCACATTTCCACAGTTTTAATTTACAGTAAGTTTACATTTTGCCTCATTTACATATAGAATACACACCCGTAAAAAGATGCACATAGTTACGGCTTTGTGAATGGTATTTGGAGACCTGTACCTATTGCTCAAGGGATAAACCGCAAGGTCTTAACTTGAGCCATAGAGTTCTAGGATTTGATCCACTTTGGGAAACCATGTGTTGTTTCTAATATTTGTAAGAAAGCAATTGACAAAACCTAAGTAAAAATACAAGCAAAAGATGGGATAAAGAATATTCTGCATGGGGTTTGGGAGAAGATTCTTCCTCGAGTGATATACAGAATGAAGAGGAAGAAATTCAGGTAATCCTTTATAGTGTATTGATAATCTCTACAGTGATGCTGGCCTTTGCTGCATACTCTAAAGTAATTTTTCCCTGTGGGGAAACCAATGTAAACACATGATATAGTTAATCACATAATCTGCTGGTGGATTCTTCAGTGTTACATGGAACACGTATCTCTACCAGAGCTCATGTGAGAGAGGATAATATTAACACAGTAATGTAGCGCAACCGTGAATTTGCTTCCTTAGAATTTTGTGACGTGAAGATCGTGATTCGATTGCCAAAAGAAGCCTCCTGGTTGCGGGAGGATGCGCTGCCTGGCCCCTGCCCTGGCTCCAGGAGAGCGCAGGTCTCTCGGCAGCTTCCTGGAGGTTCCCTACCGGCCAGGCAGCACCAATGTCTCCGTAGGTCTAGAGTACGTGGACTGGCATTAAGTGCTGTAAGTGCTGGCTACCTCGCAGAAATGATGTCATTTTTTACAAACGATAAATGCGGGGAGTTGGGATAGAGGCCGAAATTCCAGCTGATACAGTTTTGAAGTATTTTGGCATATGAATAGATCCGTGCATGTACCGCTCGGCAAGATTTTCAATGGTATTTGCGTTTGACTACTTGTATTTTATGTACAGTTCATCTTAAGCCTCTGAGGTCGACGGTTTTATACTTGACATTCAGGATGGCAAAACATGGGTGTTTCAGAGGTCTTACAGTCAAAACTACATTTCGGCCTTGAAATGCAGCTATTTTCTTTTATCAGAAATATGCCTATGGTAATTGTTTCCATATATACTGCTGCAAAATATTAAATATTAAAAAGGTAATGGTCTTCCTTTTCTCTGAGTATATTTAGAAGCATTCATTATACAGGCAAAAAATAAACATACATTAACCCAGAGAGCTGTTTGGGCTTTGAAACAGCTAAACCCTTGTAGTATTTTGATATTCGCTATTCGTTTCTTTGCTTTACAGAGTAAATTAAAATGAACTTTCTTTATTCTTATATAAACACTAATACAATAACAATCTTCACTTCCGCATGGGGCTTGCTTGATTAGAATGGTAGTATTAGGCCTTGGAATAATATTTTTTGTAGCCGTTAAGCGAATAATGCACTTCATCATCATTATTGTGCAAAACCCGGAAGCAGAACCTTGGCTGATACCAAACATCACTCAGTTACTCTGCGCGCTGATTTACGTCTCGGGCGAAGAGGATGGTGTATGTACGGCGCCGAGAGGCAGCCGGAGGAGAATCCAATGGCGCAGGGAATTGCTTTATTTTTATTTTTTTTGCACTGTGCCTCAGAGATACCTGTAGCACTGCAAAACTGGCTAGGGTCACGGAGAGCAGGTGCAGGGGTGCATTTTCCTTTCTATTTATTTACCTAGCATCAGCTTAGGGGACTGTGCCAAAAATTCGGTCGCAGACTAGACGGATGAGTGGTTTGATCTCATGTGGGTAGATCGTTTCTTCTTTCTTCCTGCTTCTCAGTAAAAGCATATTTATTTAGAAGGTAAACCTGAATAGTTAATATGAGCATGAGGAAAGAGTTTCATATTCTGAAACAATGATTATTGGTGTTGCAGTAATTCATATGTAAATGTGTTTTCCGTTCGAGTACTCTAGATGAATAACGTGAAACCGTCGGCCCTTTTCCACAAACTTCTTGTGCCGTACTAAACGTATGCCAATCTTTGTACCACTCTATTCAAAGAAATGATGCAAGTCCTTTTTGAATTATATCAAATCCACTTCTTCCACTAATGTAGAGGCTGCACTGATATATATACTGATATGTATATATGTCTGTGTGTGTATGTATGTATAAATATATGTATGTATATACATATAAAAATATATCTAAAGAGCCAGAAGGAGAAAGTAGCCATTGAAAACCAGTTGGTGACATCTGGCTAAGCGCTGCTTCAACTTGGACAGCCAGCTGGAGAAAAGAAATTTGATTTGTAATCGTGGAACAAGTGCTAGCGTTGAATACTTATTGGCTGGAAGCAAGCATCAGGCGAAGGAGGTACCGGGAGGCGCGTGAGCTCTTACTCGGTCAGCGAAGAAAGGGCAGAAATGTGCCACCGTCCAAAAACCTTTTTCTCCACTGCACAGTGGATTTAAACCAAATTAATGCTTATTCTTCCTACTTACCTGAGTATGTAGGAGGGTGGGATTAAGCTGCACCAAAAATAAGAAGTTTCAGGGTTTCTAAAATTTTTTCTGATATGGGTTGTGTGACTGGAGATTTGAAAAATGTCTCTTTTGGTTGGTGAACTTCAAACGCAGATTAAATTTTCACTGAGAGAGAACTGATGCACTCTGACGTGTTTGAAGAAATAGGTTTTTCAGGTAACTGAGTTATATCAAATGAGTATGCTGCATTTCTTTCAACCCTCTCTTACAAACTGTGAACGTAGGCCAAATTTTGTTCGTATTGGGAGAAATGGGAATTCAGCCGTGCTGATTTCACAAGGAGCAAGATTTGGCATCGTATATGCAGGTTGTAACAAACATGCATTTGAAAAAAATCTAATATACAGTTTATAATTTTGTCAGAATCTGTGGAATTTTAATGATTATATTTCCATTACTTTTTAAAGTTGCAGCTTACATATGCAAATGTGCACACATTTAGATTTCAATCTTGCTGCGAGTGTAGCCAGAAGGAACTTTACTCCCGGCTTTCTGGCACTGATAAAAGCCTACTAAATGTTCAATATCTATAAAACGAGGTAATTGAATTAATGCATTTGAAATGGATCTTATTTAAAATATAACTCAGAGACACATTTATATTAATTTAAAGAATATTACTTAAAACTAAAGTACTGCCTTGTAAAGCGATTTAATTCAATGATCTGGAGACAATTGTTAGCTAAAGCATTGTAACTACTGAGAAAACATGAGAAAAATTAAGTTACTCCAGATTTATGCTCATCTATCTGAGACCGAAACCTGTCTGAAGGCAGATAAATATATTGTTTCATATTACTGTAGCTCAGTAACGTTGCAGAAATATTAAAGCGTTGAAGTGAATGCCATGTAATTCAGCAATACAGAATGCAAGAGGGATGAAGTAGGTTTGTAGTAGAAATCATAATTTAGAATTTCTTGGGTTTTGTGCATTAGAAATAGCAACGATACATTTTCAGTAACACATATTTAATATTTTTAGTACAATATCTATCCCTGTTCCTCAGGTCTTACGCAGGACTATTACGGTCACAAGGCATTAAATTCCTGAAGCTCAGCAACTTGGTACAACTATGCTTGCACGCACTCAAAAGTTTTGACTCAAATTCTCTTTTAGTGTGTTTTTACTTGCATTGTAAGAGTTTGTAAGGGAGGTGGCAGGGGCTGAGAGGCTTTTTTTTTTTTTAATCTTCAGCGCAGCTCCAACCCACAGAGGTGCACTCTAAAAGCGTGTGGTTCCCTGCAGACACGCAGTGCTGCCAGTTTGTTAGGAAACGCTGTGGTGTGTACGATGCGTTTCTCTCGTGTCACGCCGTTTGTGCCTTCCTTGGTTTTTGAAGGGCATTAGAGAATATTTTTCAGCTCACAGGTCCAAGCCTGTTCTCGAGAGCTCCAGGCTGATGTGGAAGCCCTTTGCTCACCCAACTGTTATGATCCAAGGTAGATCCGGGAAGGAAGAATAAATTTTAAACCTGCCACTTGCGTTTTAGCGTTGGTTTAAACCGTTCGCCGGGGAAAAAACAAAACCAAACCAAACCCCTCCACCTGAAACATCAGGGCGGGACCGAGCAGAGCCAAAGGGCTGTTCTGATGTAAAAGCTCCTTGCAGCTCTGTTGTGCTACCATTGCCTTACACTGCGTTCTCCCATCAAGTGTGACTCCCGTAGCTGTACTCCACAGCTTGGAGTTTGCTCCTTGGCCACAGCAGGAGTTTGCACCTGTTGCATCACTGTTTTTGATGGCATCTCTTGGTCACAGCAAGGAATAGAAATTAGAAGGGAGAAGAGAGCAGTTTCGTTGCTGAAGCAGAGAGAACGTCTCCAGCTTGAATTAGCCTCTTGTCGTGTTCGCTCCACGTTTCTCTCTTCCTAGCTGATGGCTGTTGAGGATTTTCCATATAGGAAAAAATATTGCTTCCAAGGTCCTTACACATATTGAGACTGGCGATCCAGCTCATGACAAATTCTGAACAGGCCAGTGCAAACAGAGAGAGACATGTAGAATTGAAAAACAACGGACAACTTTCAAAATGAACAAAATGGAAGCACTGCTTCTGTTGTTGGAAGCCATTTATTTGTCATGGCTGTACATGGGTTTGGCTGAACCTTTTGCTGCAGCTAGGCTTTACGAAACTGCCTGGGCCGGCAGGGAAGCTGGAGGTGTTTGTGGAAGATGACTATGAGGAAGGTACGGTGACTCTGAGCATAGGCTGAGATGCTGGGAGAAGAGTCTGAAGGACGAGGAGGTGGTGAAAGACGAGGAGGAAAGATAGACCATCTGGAACAACGCTGGTAGATAAGAAATTGAGATCAGTAACAGGAGAAGGAAATATCTAAGTAATATTTGCTAAGGGCTGACACTTCCTGTGATAATGGCCTGCAGGATATTATCATTTCCTCCCTCCTAGAAGAGAGGATTTAATGATTATGCATCATCCATATTCTCTTGCAGCTAGTCAGCGTGGTCCTTTGCCTGAACTGCCTTTAGTCCATAGTCTCCACCAGTTCCCCTGCTTTATTTGCGTTCCACTGCCGCAGTGAGGGAACCGAGGAAAGGAATAGCTCATCCGGGTGTGCCGAATGCCGGAGGTGGTACAGGTGGGTACAGAAGATCGTGAGCTATTACTGCGCAGATGCAGACTTCTCTCATGTAGATGATCTGGAGGGACTGCCACAGTGCGCTGCGCCACAGAGCAGCTCATAAATAGCTGCAGGTTAGCGAGGAGCAAAGAGTTTTGGGGATATATCACTGGAAAGCCTTTTCTGTAGCATGAGTGCAGCGTTGTGGACATGACCGGGCGGCAGTGAGCTGGACACGGCCAGGCAGTGCAGAGGTTCACGAATAGTCTTGCCTTGCTTGTTCTGACCCAGGTACGCTGCACTGGGGACGAACCAAAAGAGATAGAGTCATTTGCTCACTTTCCTCTGGTGAGGACGTGAAAGATGAGAAGCACTTCTTAACATTAATAAGCAACGGGATGGCCTTGGGAATTAATATTTTAATGGTAATTGCAGTAAAGCATTGCATTTTAAATATATTTCATGACTTCTGCTTACTATCCTTTGAACTTCAAAAGTACTGAGGTGGCCAAAACAGGGCCCTCGCTGTGACTAAGGACCTGAGTGGGCTAAATGTAAATAATGGTGACAGTCTCTTTTTCTTTTCATCTATAGTGTTTCAAAAGCTTTTGTAACATGCACAAACTGTACACAATCCTTTATACAAGCATTTTAATGGTAGCCAAAGCACAAAATTATATTTCTAGGGGGAAATATGCATTGTTAGCAAAAAGAAAGCCACGCCAGTAGATAGCTTATAGCTAGGGGAGCTGGACTTGTAGAGGGCTTTTGCAAGACCCTGGAGAAGCCTGGTGTGTTGTGCATAGGCAGCTCTAAAGCGGTGCTGATCAGTTAGTTCCTAAGTGAAATAAAACTCTGTCAGATAGTCTGGCTTTCTTCATTTCAGAGCAAAACATCCCATCAATAATAAAACATTGTGAAACCTGGGAAAACAGAGCGGTTAAAAGCCCCACCAGAGTCAAATCCCTCTGGAAGCAGTGCTTCATCCTCTTGTCTGCAAGTGATGTGCACCGGCAAGAGGAGAGAGAGCCAGAAATAGCCTTGTGTTTGACAGTTGCTGGTTTTGATTTTTTTTATTGTTTTCGGTTAATTCAGACCGGGGGCGGGGTGGGGGCTAACTATGAAACTACAGTACAGGCATTTGCGGAGAACTAGGGTCTAAATAAAAATGAGAAATGTGAGAGAGGCATTTTTATGTGATGAGTATAAAAAGAAAGGTGAAGCTTGGGAGTCTTTTCAACTTGTATAAGGCTGAAAATTGCAATTTAGGGAGAACAGAGTTGTTGATAAGAGACCAGACTATGAGATGCTCAGAGAGAAACTATGGGAGGTCAAAAATTAACCCTCACCCTAGCCATGAGAGTTTACGAAGAAGGAGCAGTTACTCAGCAATGAAGCTAATAGAGTGGGCAGTGCTTTGAATTTGTAACGGTGGCAGAAAATCCAAAATACTACAGGAAAGCACCTACGCTGCAATGCCAGATGAAGCTCTAAAGTTTGCAAAACCTAGAAGATAATTCCAAAGATGCCAAAAAAAAAAGCATGTCAACATAATGATTGGTGTTAGTAAAAAGACAAAGTCAATTGTTTGGACAAAGAAGGTGATATGGGCAGCATTAGTCTGGAAGAATTCTTCATAGGAGCAGTTGCTGGTTTTTGCTGCAATGGTGCAGCAAAAAGATGAATAGACTATTAGCTGTCTGAAAGCTAGTGCTTTTGGTTAGACACTAGAGCACAGTGGCACCAGAAACAGGGATATTAGAGCTCTGAGAAAAGCTAGAAGCAGTAGAAAGTAAACAGATGAGGTTCAGCACTTTTAGCAATGAGCTTATCTCCACTAAAAGGGCATTTTGGCAAAACACATGAGAAAATAACCATTTGGAAAAGATACAAGATGTAATCGTAGCTGGATGGGGAGGAGGCAGTGGGAACCAACCCAAGGTTTGGTTTGAGAAGTGCTGAAGCCCTTGGTCTTATCCAGAGGTTGCCCTCACTGGGGAAGAAGGGAATGAATGCAGTGGTGGCACAGCTTGCAACACCTTGCAAAACACAGAAACGCTCTCAGAAGAGCAGAAAATGGGGGCAATATGACCTTTGGGTGAATTAGGAGAAAATGTATGTGTATTGCATGTTTCAGAAAGTCTGCTATGTACTTCTCCTAGTTGGGGGTGGTGATATTTTTCTATGCATTTTGGTAGAAAAAATAGTTGAGCTTAACAGCGGAAATAAAGCTTTTTTTCCCCCCTTCTCTTAATGTACTTTTCCCATATTGACTGTTATTAGGTCTTCATGTAGGAAATAGTCTTTTTAAATACATCTTGCATGAGCTTTCTGAGGGGAGGGTTCTACCAAACAGGAAAATATACCAACTTCTCGTTTTCATAGCAGAGAAGGTGAATTTAGATTTGTATCTCAATAGCTACAGATCACAAGGACTGAAACTTCTCCTCATCTGCAACTTCATCTTCAACATCTATGTTAAAAAGAAGAAAGGAGAAGGAAGATAAAATGTATAGATTAAAGTAAATATGAGATCATCATCCTCAAAGAACTGACAGGGGAGCAGAACTTTGCAGCTCCTTTTCCCATTAACTCGCAGCCTTCTGGCAGGTTAAAGGCCAGTTTTTGTCTGAAACAAATCACTAGATAAAAGTGGAATGAGAGCACCATAAAAACTCAATGTCAGTGAGAGCAGGAGAATTCTTATGTCCGCCCAATACAGAATATACATACATCCTCAGTAAAGGGGCTTTTGGTTTAAACTGATCATTTTCTAAAGCCTTTCCATTTTAAGTTTCACATTTCAGAATTGGCGAGAAACCTAATGCAGAGCGTACAATCTTTTGTCGTATTAACATTTCCTATTAAAGTCATGAAACTTTGAAAACAGGAATTGAAAGTAACTGCATGATAATCTGAACTCTGCTGGCAGAATGGAAGGCAGTAATAGAGCATCGCACCTTTCAGACTTGCTCTGCCTGGGTACCCGGACTGACATTATTAATGTAATGAAAGTTGTCATGTTCCGCTAGATGGCTGAACACGCTTTAATGTTTGCAAACCAAGAGTAAAACAGCTTGCTAAGTGCACCGTGATTTCCTTGGCTCCACATTTATGAAGATGAAATTGGAAGTGAGCTTGGACGGCTGTATGCAGCATTTGTTCCAGCCCCCCGCAGCGTGTAAGGTGTGTAGGGTGTGTGTTCCCATGATACGCACCCAGCACACACAGCTGGGCGGTAAATGGGAGAAAAATGCAGAGCTCCTCATGCTCTGTGAAATGTATGTTTGAGAGCACGGATGCCTTTAGTAAGCAGTGCTGGACATGGGATATTGGTGCAGAAAGACTCAATTTATCTAGGACGCACTCCATGAATTGGGCTCCCTACCAAGACAACGCAACCTAGGCTCACTTTATAAAGCACAGGCGACTAATATGCCAAGTGTCCAGAAGAAAAGAGTTTATCATAAAGCCACTCCTAACTGAAGGCACATGTTGAAGTGACTGCACTGCAGTTCACTCCTAACACCCTAACTCCCTGACCGGGACTTCTTTAGATTCAGAAAGCTGCATTCAGAGGTGATGTGCATGCATGAGCCATTGAAGAAGGAAAAAGGTAGATTATGCACTCATAAATGGGAGTTTAGATGCATTTCTGTAAATCAAATACTGAGGGCACCGAAAGAGTTCAGTCAGAATTTGACATTTATAGTTCTTTTTGCAAAATATCATGACTTGTTTTTGTAAGTGAAAAGAATATGGTCTTTACAGAAGGAAGAAACGGTCCTTTCCCCGTTTGCTTACTGCAGCACAGATTGTAGGAAATGCCGTTTTCTCTCTTAGGGGCTTTTATGGCCCTTGTTACTATGTTAGATGTAGAGAAACGTTATGGCTTGAAGAGAGAGAAATGTCTCTGGAGTGAGCATATCCCATCGTAAGAGCGCTGTGTAAGACTTGTAGAACGAATTTTCCACATTAGTTTAGGCTTATCTCTCTTTTTGGACTACAGAGAGAACCTAATGACTTGCTTTGACCAAGTCCTTAAGTATGAGATGGCTTAAGCTGGATGGAGTGATTTGCCACAGGCACACTAGGTTGGTTTCTGCGCTGTGCCCTCAAATTGTTCTGAACCAGCAAGTGGCACAGAGGTGTTGATGTGGACATGCACGGTGGCACTTAGCCTTGTTTCTGTAGCTGTACCGTTTCAAGGTAAGCACTGTCGGTATACTCCACGTGGCTGGTTGTGGTCATAGACGATATTGTGGTCATCTATGGCAAATCTGATAGGATCCATGTGTTTGATTTTATGAGCTAATTAAGAGATATGAACTAAGACTAATCTAAGCTCTCCATCTAAGGCTAGGGGATGTAAAGACAGAAGCTGGTCACTTGATCAAAGCGGAGAGAAAAGTGGCATGAGAAATGGTGCAAGGAAGAGAAGCAGTAACAGAAATCTTCATCTGACCAAAGTTCCTGCTTTGCCTCAGCCAGTCTATGGAACCTGGTGGTTTTGGTGGACAGGCTGACGTGTCTTCTCCTGGATATGAGCAGAGAGTGGGACTCCAGCGGGATGGATGAAGGCTGGTAAAGGATGGCTAGGTAGGTGCAAAGGCTCTTGGTCTGACTAACAAATTCAGAAACAGACTTAATCTCTCTGAGATTTATGTTACTTTCCTCTGAAGCTGAGGTAAGGTTTTGTTGGGACTTGCAGACTATCCATCTTCTCCCTGATCCTTTTAAGTAGATCTTAAGAATCCTGCTGCTGAAGGGGGCAGCTCCCTGCAGACCCATCCAAACCAGACAAGAATCTCTGACATTTAAAGCAAAGGCCTAAGAGATGATAAATTCTGGAATCTGTGTCCTGGATCTGGCAGAGTTATTGATCAAGAGTTGCTCTTATTGAGCTAGCCTGAGGATGATCTGGTTTGGGGACTTTTCCCTCATTGGCAAGCTGTGAAAAACTGTTACTGAAGGACATGGCTAAGTAATTATTCTTTTTTCCTTATCTTTGGGTTATTAAATATTGTTTGATGGATTAGGAAAATTCACTAAATCTGCAAAAAGTTAATAGAAGTGGCATATTTTACTTTTTTGAGTTACACGCTCCAGTAACTAATGTCTAAATTAATATGCCATAAACAGCAATGATACATGAGGAAGGACAACTTTGTAGGCCTCCTCTAGATGCGTTACATTTGTAAAATTAATTTGTTGTCATTTCCTCCATATATTGTTTTTACAACTCACAAGAACATAAGAAGCCGAAGGTGCATCATAAATGAGAGTAAAATCAGGACACCTAAGCACAAATAGAAATAAAAGTGATAAATACATAACAATGAAAAAATATTAAAAAGATGAATTTCATCATTAGCTGAATTTCTTAGAGCTGTTATGCTGTCACCAAAACAACATTAATAAGCAAGTCTGTGGGAAGATGCAGCAGAGCTGTGATTAAAGAGGGATAATGCTTAACTAACGGGCTTTAAAAATGTGCTTCTTTCTGAGTGGTGCTCACCCACTTGAGGAACATAGGTCTGAGGACCTTGCCTGCTAAGGGGCAGCGAGAGAAGTTTCTAAGAGCACAGAATTTGTGGTCAAACACAGAACTGGCATGTAGTGATAAGATGAAATTAGCACTTCTTCTGACAAGAGTCCTCCATCAGCTATCAGGACCAGAATTTAAGGAGAATTGAAAGATGTATACAGCTTCCCATCTCTTCCCTTCTATTTTTTACGCATCTGTGGAAAAAAAGATGACATAATTAAATAGCAAAAGGCCTTCTCATTCCAGTCGCAGCACAGAGCGGGAGTGCTAGAAATCCATTTCAGTTTTATATATCAAAGGAAACTAGGTACTTTTTTTAACAAGTCACAGATAAGCATGGAAATCTGTGGTGCTTTGCTCTGAACTTTGAAAATTTACCTGTCAGTATCGATGGGAGCCACAGAACAGCATATGAAAAACCCCGACCTTTAATAGAGATGTGGATCCCTATGGTATAAAGTATTGCGTGCAGATCTGCAGGGACATGCTTCATTCTCCCATGTTTGTCAGTCTCGTATTTAAAACTTGTGCATACCGTGTTAATTTAGCTGTGTAAGGTCGGAATTAAAACCGGATGAGACTATTAGCCTTTGTAGTATCATTAATAGGATACCTAAATTATAGCAAATTTTTTTTTGTAGTTGGACACAATTTCACTGACAACTTTCGAGAACATTGGTATAGTGTAAATCAGACTTTAGTTTTGAATTTGCGATGAAACTTCAAAGTTTGATGAATTTTATACAGCCAAAAGTTTTGAAGTGTGTATTTTAAAGCCATTACAATCAATCATTTCATCAGCAGTAACGTCTTTGCTAGATATGTTCCTAATTTGAAATAACTAGCTCAAAGACTGCAGAAGTCCGAATGACAGCTGGCGATGAATTGCGCCTAAATTCTCTAAAATAGCGTGTTGCCTTTGAGTTTGCGTTATAATTTTTATGGATTCATGTTCAAAGGTATAGTTTGACTTTCTATTAATCCTTGTGGTTTAGCCAGTATAATAGTCATTCAGTAAAGGAAGTTAATCAATCAGAAATAATTAGGAGAGGCGGTAGAAAGTAGATGGTACATCAGATTTTTTGGGACAGCACCTGAAGGTCTCAACGGAGCCATATCTAGTGCAAACACCCTAAGACTGTGTCAAGTGCCGTGACAACTTTGATAACTTTGTGTATTCTCTGAGGAAGCACAGAAGCCACGTGAAGGATAAGCTCTGTGTAACTCAATTAATGGCTTGCGTGCACTGTGACTGTAGTATGGAATTCAGTTACTTTTCAGTCCCTCTGTGGACACACTTCCAAGCACGTTACTTGCCTTCAAGACCAATGGCTTCAAATGTTTTTCCTTCTTTTTCCCTTTCTCCCATATCCCTCCCATTATGTTGCAACTGCTGCATAGAAATACTTTGTTCTGTCTGTGGCTTATTGACCACTTGTTTTCACCGGTCACGTGTCCCTGAAGTCTAGGAGGGTGGTGATATGGCAGGGTGATGGGCAGTTCATACACCGTTGAGGTGGCACGCCAGGTCTGAACAGGGATCTTGCTCAAAATCCTGCTCCAGAGGGAGGTGAGGGGACAGGGCCGTGCTCTTTATGGTCATAGCTGGCATTTAGGTTTACTACTTGATAGTTTGTACTGCATGGTACCTAAGAACCTGGGTGGCCTCTGGTCTAATTACAAGAAAAGAAGCAATAGATGGATACAAGCAGACAGGTGGAGAATACAGGATAAGAAAAAATTAATGGGAAAAAGGAGAATTATTCACTGTGCTCAGTGCATCAGCATCCTACTGAGCTGGCTGTAAATGGTAACCAGAGCAATTTGGGAAAGGTTTCGAAGGAAGACAGCTGGAAATTATCTTCCTGGAAGCTCTTTCAAAGCGTAACGGGCAGCATGGGAGAACACACAAGGATGCTTACGTACGACGTGCAAGTGGGTGCTGGGCATGAACTACAGCCAGATTTTGGAAAAGCGAGGGAGGGATGCCCGGATGGAGGGGAGCATGAAGCATGGAGCAAATGACTCAAGAAGAAAAGGACAGAAAGATATCGCCACTGATTACTGCATTGCTCAAAGGCACCAGCTTACAGTTACAAAAGGGGAAAGAGGTGAGAGAGACCCATGTTTGGGCAGAGCCAGGTCACAAACCCACTGTTTTCATGTGTGCAAGGACTGCCAGCAGAGGAAGAAGAGAGGGAAATAGTAGAAGGGCCTGGTTGATTTGACGCTTGGATGGCTACAAGAGCAGAAAGAGAAGAGAGGTGATTCATCTCGCAGCTGTGAGAGGACTGTATGATCTCCCGAGCTGCTGTTAGTTCTGGTAAGCCTGATAAAATGCAAGTCCTCTCACTCCTTATCCTTCAGCTGCAGGAAGGAAGAAGAAATATTCTGCTTTTTCATCCTTCTTTCCCACTTCTCTCTGCTGAGGAGGACTGGGCTTTACTTCCCAAGTTGGCTGCCTCTATTTTAGGAAGCTTGATCATCTGCACAGAGTTTCAAGAAGGGAACCCTAACTGCGATAATGTACTGGCCATTTCTGTCTTTTGTAATTTCTTCTGTTTGTTTTTTCAGTCCATACCAATAATAACTGTTCCCCGTACAAATGCCTTCTAAATACAATTCCAAATCTCCGGAAATTGCAAGGAAAATT
Organism: Struthio camelus; assembly: GCF_040807025.1. Lineage (NCBI taxonomy): Eukaryota > Metazoa > Chordata > Aves > Struthioniformes > Struthionidae > Struthio > Struthio camelus. The sequence continues at coordinate 40,939,681 of NC_090948.1, forward strand.
GCAGTATAATGAAGCATATAAAATCACTGCTGACACTGAAATAACTTTTGGCCTTCAGCAGATGAAAGTTGCTTGATACAGATGACCTAGTAGCACATTTTAGTATGGGCCATCTAAGATTTTTAAGATTTTTCTCAGCAGATTTCATATTACACAACATTTCAATTAACCGTGGATTATCGCTAGAAAGGGAGGCAAGGATTCATCTGACAAATGATGATAATTTAAGCAATGCTTTAGGTGACATGCACTTAATGCTAGTTCTGCTATGGCTCGGAACAGAAGACATGATTCATTTAGACAGTCTTCATGTGACTAAAAGGATCCAGATATCAGCCCACAGCTGTTTGGAAAGCAGCTCAGATTTTCCACAGGGTGACGGAGCATCAATTTTAAAGGCAATCGTTTTCTGTTGAGTAGTCCTTGGCTTTTTTTGAGCAAAGGCGCGTCCCCCAGAGGGGACTTTGTCTTCCAGCAGCGCAGCGTGCGGGTTGCCCACAGCAGCCCGCATCCCTGCTCCCAGGTGCGTGGGCTGTGAATCAGCTCTGGTGGGAAGAGAGCTCTCCACAGCAATTCCCACACTCACGGCTGCCTTGGGAGCTCCACTGTCGCGCGCCGGGGCTGCCGGCACGGGCTCGTGTGCCCGAGCGACGAGCTACGCCAAAACATCTGTCTCCCTGCCGGAGGGAAATGGGACCTCGAGATGGGACTTATGCGCCTAACGTTATTCAAAGTCTTCAGAGATGCCCTAATTTTGCATTTCCTGCTGTATGCCTGCGTGGATGGAGGGGGGCCGTAAAGTGGCCGTACACTGCCTTGTTCCTCCTCCTATATAACATTTTGTAATTCCATAAATGATGTTAACTTTAATGATTTAACAAGAAATGTAATTATGTTTTCTACGGCAGCTGTGACTTTAAATATCCTGAATTATGTACATGTATAATCTCAAACATAATGAAATACTAATGCAGCTCACTGCATGTAAATTACATCGAAATTAAAACTTTTAAGACAAAACTGCTTTTGAATGATCAGGATGCAAAATTATGCATGACAAACCTCTCCTTATGCATGACAATTCATGCTGTTTCATGCTTGGATTGAAAAAAAAATCAGAAAACAAAAAACCCCAGAGATTTCCTTCAGAATTCCCAAACTAAAGCATTTCTTGGCTGCAAATAACCATGGAAATATTAGTTTTATATTGGGGTCTGATACAAGCTTATGCGAGAGCCTCCTGACGCAGGGTTGTAGCGTTGCTCCAGACAGACTGTACGTAGACTGTCATTTGGGATGGGAACGCTGCCAACAAAATGCCAAGGGTAGATCGCTGTTTGCTTTGGCCCTCCGAGGTTTTGCTTTGAGTTTGTCAGGTCCAAGTATGCGGTGTCCTGCGAGGGGGTATTTTACTGTTCCAGAAGAAACCGCCCAAGGGACTTCAGTCGTCAACGCCAAATTGCTTTCAGATAGGCCAGAAATAGTTCTTGCAGAAAGGTACGGTGATTTGTGCAAGTAAGGGCCAGCAGGAAGCGTGAAGGAAGAGTGTCAACACTTGAGAAGAGCGAAGCAGTTAGGAGTGAAGCAGCGCAACACTCGGGCTGATAAAACAGATGCTCTTAAAATAGCCTGAAAAATTGCCAACGGGCCGAAAGCACCAAAGTTGCGGAGGGCAAGCGAAGAAACAGATGGGTGCGCGGGGCTACCTCCCCACCTCGACGCGAAAGGAGCAGTCTTCCCCCCGGAGAGCAGAAGCTGCAGATATTTCATCCATTTCTCTCTCTCTCTCTCTCTCTCTTTCTCTCTCTCCTTTTTTTTTTTTTTTGTAGCAGGGGCTTGTGAAGAATTTTTTTGTCTTGCAATCGCAGAGCTGTCTAAGGTATCTAAGGTATTTTTTCCTGTCATTCAAATCCAGACTGATCTTTTTCGTTAACTCTTCAGTGAGGATTTTCTTCTTTCTTTTGGATTTACATGAGCGCAACTGGGAACAGGCTTCGGTTTGATGTCTCCAAATGAGTAATTTTGTGCTTTATGTCCTAATAGAAGATCTGTGGGGATATGGAGGATGTTTAGATATTATGATCAAAATACAAGAAGAGTACATATGCTTAGAGGCAAAGTGAAAAAACATTTTTTTTTTGGTCAGTGAACAGCATATTTTAATGACTACCATAGTGATGTATAAGGATTCATAATTTAACTTTAGGGCCTTATTAAAACTTCAGGTCTTCAGCACCACCTCACAGTGTCACAAGTTGAAAGATGTTATTTTGTTTCTGAGCTGTTCTAGCTGTAGGCAAGTATTTAAGTCGAAAAGTATACAGGGGAGTTGGTGAACTTTTAAACAGAAAAGCACAGCAGAAGTTTGGACAAAAGGCGAGCTAACAAGATGCAGGCGGAGATAAGGATTTTGCCTAGAAGTAGGACTTAAAATATTCAGTATCTCGAATCCCTTGCCCCATCATACTCTGACTAAACTGTTGTATGTTTAAATACTGTTGAAAGAAATATGCGTTAATTTATCTTGAAAAAAATCTTTTTTTTTTTTTTTAATGTGAGCAAAGCTGCCAGGTTGTGATAAACAAGATCACCTCTTGTGGCAAATTATCTATCTCGGTGTGCACAGAGACAGTGGATAGGCTAATGCCTTTTTCTCTTTGCAGGATACTTTTTTTGAAAAAGTAGAATTTATGTTTAATACTTGCACTGCTGACTTCTCTCCTTAGGATTATGTAACCACCAGATGTCTCTAAAACCATATTCTCTCATAAACATTTTATAGTCTTTGAAGATGCTGAAAATCTGGGATTTGTAGGACTATTATATCCATCTACCCAGGGACCAAAAAGTCTATTACAATTACCCCAAGTGCAAAGTCAGAAAATTTATTTAGCTGAGGAGATAAGTTTGAGAATTTTCAAAAGTCCTCATTTAATCTGTATACAGTGAAATTTAATGTATTAACCTCCTTTAGAGACATAAAATTGAACTCCCTGTGGGACACACTATTTTTATCAAAAATGTAAGTAAAGGAAGATTTATTAATCGAGATAGTAACCCCATGCATCTGAATATGCCATATGGTATTTTACTTCCTTGTGCTTATTTGAAGTTCTTTCAGTTTTGTACAAATAGACTTTTTGGATTCATATAAGGAAGCCCCAAAGGCAGCAAAATTTTGGATGAACTGGAGAAAAACACCTCCCTCGTATTCTGAAGGCTCCCTACTGCAAATGGGCTGTCCCTCATCTCCCAGTGTTAAATCTTGAGGCGGATAATTCAAGCAGGTCAGATGACAGCCCAGGAATGACCCTGCAAGTATTCAGGACAGGTATACGCTGATGCAGTGTCCTACTTGGTAAGCAACTCTTCCAGCTGGTAACAAAAAGCACAGCCCCTTGGAAAAAATGATCTCAACCCTGACGAATTAGAAACTGGCAAGAAGGACGAGGGTGAAGCCCAAGCGTCTCCGGTGTGGAGCCATTAGTCAGAGAGATTATCTGGAGCTGCGAGGCTGATCTGGTCTTTCCCAGAGACAAGGTTTTCCTATGGAGTCTTCCTGTGGGGAAAGACTTGACATTATCTTTGCACTTGCACTTTAACTTTGCCCAAGCCTGGGAGCGCTCAGATGGGAGATGTAAGGTGAGTTTAGGTTTAGTACTCAAGCAATGGCTCAGCTGTTAGGCTGGAAGATCCTGATGAAGCTACCAAATGGGACAGAGCCACCAGATGTAAGCACAGATGCGTTTCGAAGCTTTTTGAGATCTTCATGTTTCCAAGCTTTTGGAAATATTTGACCTAAGGCAATCTGCTCCTGCGCCCCACGCTGGCAGTCATTCTTGGTCCTCAGGTGTACATGTGCTCTCCCACCCAGTCCCCTCACTAGCGCTCGTGGAGTCGCTCTGGGGACTCCATCAGGGAACCAAGTCGTAAAAATCAGACCTTTGTGCAGGGGTTGTTTTTCTGAGGGGAAGGTCGGTTTTTTTGGTTGGTTGGTTTTTTGATAAGCCAGCTGACCTAACTTGCATGGGTGCAGCTGGGAGGAGGGTACAGAGGCAGGACCAAATGACTGGGCGAGAGGGCCGGGGGGGATGCCGCTGGCGGGAGAGGGCTCTGGAACACGTGTCAAGTTTCAGTTTTGGCTTTTCTATTTGACTGAAACAACAATCTGCTAATTGGATAAAAAGACCATAACTTTCATTGCCAGCTTGAACCAAAGTGGTTTCTATTGCATAATGTTTTATCTGCTTCGTATCTGCATAAATGGTAGGTAACAATATTTTACCTGAAATGTGATTCCTGAAAGAGAGCCTCAGGCAGAGAAAGTTTACTCTGGAGGCACCCTGAGCTCCCTAGAAGGAGAGCCGTGCTTAACCGTGAGTGCTTTTCCAAGTTTTAATTCTGAGTGATTTTTAACCCATTCTTACAAATGAAGTTCATCAGAGAAAAGTTACTATTGAAATTTATTTAGGGCAACGTTTTTTTTTAAAAAAATCCGTATCTCGTTAGGAGTCCCAACTTTATAGTAGCATTTTTTCCAGTTAAAAAGAGTTAAGCTCATTGTTATATTTACAGTGGAAGTAACGATACCTAAATTCGCAGCTCCTGCCCACTACTACAATTCTCTCACTGCAGTATCTTCAATGTCCCCGCTGTGCCCTCAGGTCCCACCATATCTCCAGTTTACTTTCTGTGGAAGAGGAGGGAAGAGCCATGGCAGGGTTTGAGGTACGCGTGTGCTGGCTGGCTGCATCACGGCTGTACTCATTAGTGGCAGCATGCTGGTCAGAACGGGTAATTACTGAACATAGTCTTCAGCCTTTCTATCAAAGAGGAAACCAATTTTGAGGCATGCTTTTATCACACCACCAATGTTCAAAAACTTGTAGAAACCTAAAAACTTCCAAGAGCTTCATGTCCTATCAGATTTGTTTGTTATTACCCAACATGCTCAGGGATTCTTGGAGGAAAAGCAACTTTAGATTGCATGAGTAAAACTCGGTAAGAAGGCTGGTCTATCTCACTCTGTATTTCACTTTCCCCCGTAGTGCAGTAGCAGTACTCTGTAATAAGCTGCAGAAAGCTATTTTCTTTCATGTTGGACCAAAGGCTGTTTTTCTGGTGACCATGTTGCTTTGCTTCACTACCTGTGAAACGGGGCCTAATATAAAAGGCCAGCAAAGTAAAATGTGTAAGTCCTGATTCATTCACATGTCAAACACACATTTGTAACTTCAGGCTAGCTTAGCACTTACAAACATGCCAGAGTGTTTGCAAGATCAGGAGCATTCTGATGAAATTTAGACAAGGGATATAGAAGTTTTTCCATTCAAACACTTTTTGAATAGTAATAATATCCTTAGATTTATTTTATTAACCAAGATTTATTATACTAGGATCTGATTAAAAAAAAAAAAAGCTGTGCTTAATTACTGTGGGACTTGCTTCTCAATGGCATTGGTATTGTAGGAATGAGCATACCACAAGCAAGCAAGGTTAAACGTGACAAACGAGGTTCATTTCAGCCAAATTGAGCCTGCTGAAGTTCAGGAAGCTGGTTTAACCTAACTAGCTAGTGTCTCCCTCTGCAGGGAAGAGGACATCTGGAGGAGATGTGTCCCGTCCCACCCCAGAATATGGACTAGGCAGGAGGAATTGCCTTCCGAGCATCTCTGTTTCTCCCCTGATTGTAGAGTAATCCAGGTAACACGCTCCAACTAGACGTTTCGATGCTCTATGCCTTATCATGTACATAGAGCGCCCACAAAGATGATATTATTCCTTTTCCTTTCCTGGTTTGCAGTCATAGCTGATGTGGCAATGTTATCAGGTGTTTGCTGTATCAAAGTGCGCGTGCGAACCCGTCGAGTCCTTTTTGTCTGACTAGGCTGTTTACTACCTTAATTCAGTAGAGGACACAATAGATTAATTAAAACAGTGAACCATATTTATATGGTCACATTTAGTGTCAGGCGGAGCAAGAGCTTTATGTGCCAATTTTGTGACAGCTGGAATGATTTATCACATTATTATCTGCTTCTTGTAGGAATCATTAATGAGTTAATGTAGTGTGTGAATCTGAGGCACTAATCAATAGTTTGTGAGAGCTTAAAAAACAGGTTATTGAAATCAGTCATCATTAGCCATAGATAAAATCCTAATAAATCACTGCTAATGCAGCAGTTCTCTTCAAACTGAAAAAAATGGAAGCATTACAAGAGGGCCAGAGCAGTGAGCTGTGAAATTATTCAGGAAATGAAATGATGACAAGAAGAAGTGATAGTGATACGGAGATACCTGTTCGGGAACATCTTGGTGAAGAAAATCTCCATTTCATGGTGGACAAACTTTGAGGGACAAAGAGAAACTGAGAGAGGAAACAATGATATCTTCCCCGGGAGCACCAGCCTCTGCCCACAGCTGGGGCTGTGTGTTGCCTCCATCTGAGGCAGCTGAGGTATAGGCTGTAATTTCTCCTTTCTGCATTATGAACACCTTCAATGGGAATATTTAATTTCAATCAGAACATTTAATCTTTCACAGGAGATGAAATGCTGAGACCACGCTGGCTCAAGAAGGGTTTTAAAGTAAGGCCCTGAATTATATGATGGCCTGTTATTCCATTTCAGTGCGTTGTCGGAGGGAGGGGAACAAAAGTATATGATCACAACTTATTCTGTATATGACAGGGAGTAGCATGAGAGTTAAATCCTGGCATTGCAGTTCCTGATGTAGTAAGACTTAATACAACTAATTTTTTACGTGGAAGCCAGCAAACATTCCTCTAATATCAACATGAAATATTCGCAACTGTTCACGTCAATGCCCTGCTTTTTAAATTGATATTCCAAATTAACACACACATATCTGTAGATACTGAGTAGTATTTGCAGACACTGAGATGCCTAAAAAACATAGAAGTCAAATTCTGTCTATGTAAAGGAAAACGAACTAGGTATGTCACATTTAAGTCCCTAGCCTGCTATATAAATAGCAGCAGCAAAGGTTGTTTAATAAGATACTGGTTTGGGTCAAGAGGGGAAAATTGCTGTCTCCTAGGTATTGTGCCAGCACTTTATGAAGTACTTTTTAGATGGTGTTCAGCGCATAGGGTCAAATTTTGGTCATTCAGTTTCAAAAAATAAAAAAAAAAAAAAAAGAGAGAGAGAGATAAGCCGGTAAAAAAACATTCTGGGGTAAAACAGTCAAGATAACGGATGGAATTTCTATCCAAGAAAAGACCAAAAAATGGATTTTTTTTGCTTGGCACATAATTAAGAAGTGACATTGCTGAAGTACTTAAATTAGCTGAGGACATTTATGACGTTAAGTCTTATGGCATACTCTGAGGATGTTGGGAGAAACAGAGCTAGGAAACATAGGCAGGAGAAGATGGGCACTGTGTGTCTGATGGGCACTTAGCAATGAGAAGTCACAGAGATTTTGGGACTTGTGTGTGTTTAACTAGCTGGATTTCTCTTCTCCTGGTATGTATGATGACCTTTCTGTGGAAGTGAGCTTATCCTTCCCTGTGCATAAAGTTTTAAAGACCAAAGAAATGACAAGGTCATGACAAGGTAATAACATAAAATTTTGGCTGTTCCCCATGTCTCTGTGCCGTGTGTGGCACCATCAGAAGGCAAATATCCTACTGGGTTGAGGGGAGATGGGATACAGGCTGTATTTAGGAGGCTGATCTCACAGGAAAGCAGTGCCTTTAAGAGCAAACAGAGTTAACCTATTTTTTAAGGTTGGTGATGGAGCGTTTAACTTGCCACTGTCCAGCTGTATGGATCCAAACAGATGAGTTTTACCTACTTTTTAATTTCCTGTTGCAAAGCCCTACTTAAGTGAGCGGTCTGCCAGGGCTATCTCTGGAGATGTAACTCACTCGGGCTGCAAGGCTGACTTACCGCTAGCATTATCTACTTCTGGGAAAGGAAGATTTCCTTCTTCTCCAGCTGCATGATGAAATGACTGCTGCCACTTTAGTCCGAGGTTGACACTGGAACAAGGCTCTAATTACACACCCTTGATGGGGATCACCTTTCTACCATCTCACGCTTCAGTGGAAGCCGAACACCGCCTGTGCAGGTAGACCTCATGCCCCTATTTAGTAACTACGTGCATGTGAAAGTCTTACGGCCACGCATGGAAATCATTGTGCTGAACTGATCTTCCAGTGCGAAATCCTTGTAATAAGAAGCTCTATGCAAGTAGCATTCAAATTGTTTTCCCCTCATGTGGCAAAAGACTCTTAATGACATCGTCATGGCATTTTCATGGACTTCCAAAGCAATTTCTTAGTATATTCTTGCATTATAATGAAGCCATCACAGGCTCTCGGCAGGTTAGCGCTGAATTCGTATTGGCGTTGTAATCACACACGTTGACAATGTAATGAAGCTATAATCTTGTATTTCTACTTATATAAAATCACTGTGAGGGAGTTACAGAAAATGATTTCCTTGTCCATGAAATAGGAGCTATTCACAAGATTTTAGTCCTTCATAGATGAAAAGGCTTGGTCTTGCAAGATGTCTGGTGCCCTCTGTTTCCGTGGAAAGGGCTCTAAAATGAAAACATGCACCTTTTTAATATACCACATTTAAGATGTCTTTACAGTTGTTCCGTTTAGCCCTCTTGAGCCAGAGGTAGGTAAAGTTAAAACACTTATTTTTCAGTATCTTCTACTCATCTAACCTAATGTGAACCATTGGAAAAAGTGTATCTATATTTTATATTTCAGCTTTAGGAAATACACTTTCTATGCAAATCACATTTTTACTTGTTAAAATGATGATCAAGGCTAAATACCGTAACAGTGCTCTCATGGGGTGGAACTACTGAGTAGCCCAATGCTTCTGTTAAAATTGCATCAAAACCACTCTCTGGAGAGCTGTTTTTCAAGGCTTGTCGCAGAGAGAGCTGTTGGGTGGTTAAAAGCCTCACGACCTGGGGTTCTTCCTTTCACTTCATCAGGCTTGACTTAACAGCGCCTTACGTGACTTAAGGGCTTGTTACGTACCTCTGGAGCCGTCACCAATGTGAAAGCATTTTAAGTAGTACATCACTGAAATATTTTGGGCTAAGGTAACAGTTAGTATGCCAGATAGAGTAAATGATCAGCATTTTTTTCTGGAAAAATAAAGACTCTATACAGACTTCTTCAGCTAGACAATTAGTGTGTTAGAAAACAGTGTAATTCCCAAAGTCTTAGTTTTATTAAGTTTATGCTAAAATTAAGCTGGTTCATGTTTGCTGCTCTGGAAACCAAGATTTTTCATTGTTGTCATGTCTGGATTTTTTTTTTTTCCTGTGCGGTACAGCTCCTGTTCTCTGAGTCAAATCTGTATGTCTTTTTAAAACTAAACGTTTACAGGACCAATAATAATCTTGTTGCCGTAATGTTATCTTTTCAGTTAAGCTTAAAGGCCAGTTTATGACTAAAAGGGAATATCGGCAACTGGTAGGTCCCTGAATCTAATTTGCATGTAAATTAAACATTTCAGAATATGACTATGATTTCTGAATACACACATAGTGCACTATTTTGATTCCTGGAAAATAAAGATGCATAACATTAATACGAAGAATATGATTTATACAGTAGCTCTTTTATCTCACCAATTTTTGTACGTCTTAGCCTTTTTTTTTTTTTTTTCAAAAAAGCTTCTGTGGCGCTGGCTGATTATTTCTGCAGTAATGTGGGTCATGATGTGGCAAAACTTTGCTTGTTTTCATGCACATTCAGAGGGGACTCGCAGGTTAAGAGCCATCTGAAGCGTAATGCTACAGGAATTGTTATTATCTAGCATTATTTTATTATAGGCAGGTGGTGAAGATATGACAGCAAATGAAGGAACGGAAATTTTAATATATGGATTTGTTCTTTGGCTTGTCTTGGTTCTTTCTGCGGTATCTAATTATATTAAACACTGTCCTCAGTCTTTGCTTGAGATGGACACTGCAAAAGAAGACATAAGGATAGCTAAGTGAAGCTAAAAAAACCCCAATCAGATAAAAAAAAGATGATAGATGCAGAATATTTAGGGAATAAATGGAATGAGAGAGAAAAAAAAAAAGATTTTTCCCTTGCTTCTAGCTTGTATTGAGAAAGCCATTATGGATCCTACGAGATTCACCAAACCCGCTGAAAAGTGGCCTGGCTCTTTGAAACAAAAGCGTTACTCAGATTTGCTGCTGAGTTATTGCTGCTTTTATGAGTGCCTTGAATTTCTCAGTTCCTGGGAATATTCAGGCTCACCAGCGCAGGGAGGAGGGAAAAAAGGAGCAGAGGAAGTTGTGGGGAGGAATAGGAGATATTTTTATGAGAACGTTTTCCTTCGTGATAACACGGACGTTCCCCTTGTGCGAACCCATGCTACCCGCACAGTCTGGAAACTTGAGTTTCTGGGATGGGTTATTTTCTCTTCCAGCCCACTTTGCGCTGTTTCTGCTGACCCCCACTGACCATTCTTTGCACCGGGTGCGCGTCCAATTTTAGTTCTCATGGCAAGGGGGTGATAGACCTGCCAAGGCGGCTCAACCCTGTGCCACTTTTCCTGTTGACTGCTGTTGGAGTTAGTTAAAACGCAGCTGTTTTAGGCTACTTAAGTGTACATAAAGCAGAGTCATAGCTGGGGTTCAGGTTGTGCATAGTTAGACCTGACGGTCTAACTGTGGTCGCTGGTGAACACTATTACGCTTCCTACGAGCATATTGCCGCCGTGGCGCACCACGTGGCTGGGCAAAGCAGCCCGAACCTGGTCCCTGGTAGAGGCAGGAATCAAACCAGCCTCTGGAGCAGCCAGCTGTGGCCAGGTGTGTAAGCAGCTGCCTCCTAGGTACCCTGTCTTGGGGGGCTTTTTGTGTTGTAGGAGGTTCTGGGGGAGAACATGTCTCCTGAGCAGAAAGGGAGAGCCAGCACGTGGCAGGAGCGGGAGGAAGCAGCCCTTCACCTTCACAGAGCAGCTGCCTAGGTTCTGTAAGGCTCCTCGCCCACTTGAAGCCCCAACTGTGCAACCACAGCTCGTCTAAAATAAATAGGGAATAAGCTGTTAGCAGCCTGCTCTGCTGTTAGGATTTTCTTCCTAGGAAAAATGCCCACTGCCTGGCCCGTGCTGGAATTGCCCGCTCTAATCAGCCTACAAAAACTGAGGAAGTTCATGCTCAGATATACTTGGATTAACCTCCCTCCCGTCCGCCTCCATCAGCTGTTATTTACTCTTTTAATTTGACAAGGACAAAGGAAGTCCCCTCCGCTGGCAATCGGTGCGATTGCTTTTCAGACCACAAGGAATGTCTACATCAAATGTATGAATACAGGGGTTTCTGAAAAAATGCCTGACAAATCCTAAACTTTGTCTCTGCTATCAACCGCAGTGGTATTTTTGGCCCTGCCGAAGCACAAGGGATATTATAATGCAGAGCCTTGCTATTAAAAGGAAGGTGATATTGAAGTTAGGAGTGCGGTGAAGTATCTGGAGAGATGTAAAGCTCGAGCTGAAAGGATGCTATTATAGTCCTTTCTGAAAGTTATCAGTACAGAAGGGCTGTTTTAATATACAGCACTAGTTCTGGAGAGCATCAGATTCCTGATGCTGCCGTTAGTCACGGCGCTCTTTCATTGGGAGCGGCGATACTGCATTTTCTTGCAGGGCGGCGATGCACCTATTTATTCCAACGAATTTCGTAGATCAACGTTGGCGATCAAAACTATGCTGATAAAACATCAAGATCTGAAAGGACTTCAGAAAATTAATGAATTAAGACCCTCGCGAATGACCGCCAGCGTGTGCATTTATGGGAAAGAAAGAAAATATGTGCACATCCAAACGGAGAGCTGGCTTGACGGATGGCAGCGAGACATCTTTGTCACGGTCCATGGCTCCTTCTGCTTAACTCTGCAGCTTCTCTGCCCCTCTACTGGGGCCTGGCTTTGCCTGTAATAATTTGGGGAAGGAAATTTGGGGAAGTCCAATGTTATCCCATGTGTTGCAACCTTGATAGGCCCTTTTAGCTGATGGCCCCTCACTTCACCGAGGGAATGCTCTTTCTCCTGAATTTCTTATTTCCAGTTACCTAAGCTGTGGCACTGCTAGGCAGAAGGGACAAGTAATTCACTGCCAGCCTCGCTCGCTGGAGATAACACCCTATGTCTAAGTAAGGACAGATGCACAGTACAAAAGCTTTCTTAAGCTGGCTGTGTGGAGCTTTCATTCTCACTAAAATCAGAGGTGTTCCCATTAGTTGTGGATGCTGACCCAGGAGGGAAGCATGGCCCTGTTTCAGTATAGAAGTGGCAGCGTGGGGAATATTGTCACCTTCTGCACAACCAAGAGGTCTGCAGCTACTTAACATATGTGCTTAAAAACACCACACTGAAGGAGTAAGTTAAAACATGGGTGTCTGTCATCATTAGGAGTGTATTTTTGGTTCACTGATCTAACACAGACAGTTGCGGTTTTCCGTGGTGATCATGTAGTACATTATGCAGCTTGGAGAATTAACTTGAGCTGTAAACATTTGTGCTTTGGGTGGTGAAAGGCTCCGTTTCTTCCCTCCTTAACTCGTGTGGCAGCCCTCTGTCCACAGTTCAGTGCGTGAGTATCTGCTATGTCCTAAATGTGATCCCAAGCTGCGGCTAGAAGGAGGCTGGGATAGAGCTGCAGGGCAGAAGACAGGAAGCCTTGCTGTGATGCAGGCTTACGGAGAAGTTGAGGTTCATAAATTAGAAAACACATCTGCAAAATGAGAGAGAGATCAAATCTTTGCATCAGTGCTTTGGAGGCAGCATGCGGGGGAGACAAAGGGCAGAGAAACCCACTGCAGGGAGCATTGCCAGAATGAACAACCTCCAGGATGTGTTTTAACAATAACGGTGAACATCTGGCCATGGAATAGCTTGAAATTATGATAGTGCTTCTGGGCTGCAAAGCCAGCACATCGCCCTGGGTGTCAGCCACCGCTTGGTGCATAGTGAGTTGTTTCTCTCCGTCGTTGCTTTTGACTTCCCTGGAAGTAAAATTTTTATCATGCTATAAATGAGATAACTGAGGGTAACCTGCTAGTAGCAATTTGCATGCCAGTTTGTCTCTAATTACTGGAATATCGTTACTGAAACTAAAAGCATGAGATGATAATAAGAAAAATATACACATAAAATCCGTAGGGCTAAAGGGCAGAAACTATTTTTGGATGAGCAGATTTGGCTTTTAACGGGGAAGAAAAAAAGATTTGTTGGTAACGATAGCATAAATGCAGACTAATGCAATTTCAGAGGTCAATTAGAAAGGGAAATCTCTTGAATTAAAAGCGATTCGTTGCATCATCTACCGCAATACCTGGCAGAAGAGGAAACCGACAGAGAAAACAGAACAACACCTTCTGGCAACGTAGGCATTGCCGTGGAGCCAAAGCAAGCAAGGGAGCCATAAGCCCTTGTGGAAGTTTGGGGCAGGAATGAGTTGTCTTTTTGACCACCAGCTTCCACTTTATTGTTGTGAGAGGCGAAGGAGACAGGGTGACGTGAGAGTGCAAGGACTCATGTCCATCTCGTTTCATATATGAAGGGGTTGAAAATGTCATAGTGGAATTATTGCTGGAATCTGTTCTCTCACCTTACTTTCCTGTCTAGGAATACTGGCTTTCAGCATCTCATGGGATTTCAGACAAGGCTCTTCTTCCATTGTCTTGCTTCCTATATCACTTCTAAGTCAGACTGGGTAATATCAAGGTGTGGATTTTTTTTTCTTCCCAAAATAATGAATTTAAATAACAGCCTAATCTGCTTTCTCTTGGCTAAAGCAAAATCTTTCCAATGCAGTTGTAGACATGGTTCTACTGAATCTATAAACTGTATGTAAAACCAATTTGTGTATCTAGCTCTGCCATATTTACAGAAGTGGTCTAGATTTCATTAATATTTGACTACTGCAGGGGAAATGGTAACTAACAAAATCACTAAGAGAAATGATGACTAATGCCAAACAACCTATGCGAACGTTTGTCAGTCTCTCTCTGGCTTCCTCCCACCCTGAAGGCAATGGGGTTTGTGAAGTATAGATCTATGTAACAACAAATGATAATGATGGAGGATTTAGGTGCATATGGCAAAATCTTAAGAAGAGAGTAAATAAAAGCATCCTGGCACCCGGGCAAGTGGCAAATGGATATTATCAAGTAATGGTGGCTCAAGGAGTCATAGGCAAACTCACAAGAAGAGGGAAAGTTCTGCATGGGGTTCATCCAGGCTGTTGCTCTTTCCACAGGAGGAAGTTTGTAGTTGTCTGAACAGAGAAAGAATATCTTCAAAGGCGCTGGAGCCTGAGGTCTGCATGTACGGGAAAAAAGTAAAAGCCGACCGATAAAACGTGGGATGACCGCAGGTATGTTCCCGCTCGTGTTGCTGCTAATGGTTACTTACAGTGAACCACAAAGTTACCGTTCACGTCACTGAATGAGTAAAATGTTCTGTCTGTGACCTACAAATAATAAGAATCGTCCCCGTACCTGGCCCTCCCCAAGCCTCTAAAGTAGTTTCCATGGGATGTTCCTGCAAGAAGTTTGCTGAAAGTGTAGGAGGAGCTGCCTCTCCCAACGTGTGTCTCAAAGGCGTTTCTTGCAGGCTTCTTTGCTGCTCTTTACTTTGTGCAATGCGGGATGCTTTTGGTTCATGCAATAATACCATTTTATACCATTTTGGCTCCTGGTATTTTTCATCCACGTTACAGCTGCTGGTTATATGAATTGCTTACTGTCTCGTTGAGAAGGTGGTTGTGCAGATACATTTCAGGATTTTTGTTTCGTCATTCAAAAGAACAAAAAATATTTTTACCAGGTATAGGAATAAAAATAGTTGAAAAGATCTATTTCTTGAGCTAATAATCTGAAGCCTAGTTAGGTAAGAGACATGTAATTCAACTAGCATTTCAGTTACAGTGAAATAAGTGAAAATATGTCTTCAATATAAAACTGTACTGTGCTGGATCTCAGTCCCATAGTAACCACAAAAGTGAGATGCTCTGTATCAGTAAAGTTACGATTAATGCCCACTGAATGAGTAAAATATTCTCTCTGTGAAATACAAATAATAAGATACAGAAACACAATCAGGAGGGAAATTACACTGTATAAGGAGTTCTACTTTATCAAAGCTGTCTGGACAGATCAATACACATCAGTTTTGCTTTGCTGTGTTGTAAAAGTGAAGCGGTGTCTGTGGTACAAGTATATGATTCCAATTATATCATTTTGTAAAAATAAAAAAGTATAGGGCTTTGGACAGCAGTAAAAAGTCTGCCGGAAGATGCCCTTGCAATTCAAAAAACAACAGCCTCATGTTTCAGGACTTCCTAGAGAAACGCTTGTGTCGCTATGTGGAGCCGTCGTTCCTCTCCATCTGCATTTCCTTCTGAGCAGAAGTAAGTTGCGACACTTAGCGCTCGTGGCGTGAGCTCACTGAAGTTATTCCATCCATTGATCAGACAGAGGTTACCCGGATCAATGCCTGCGGCGTATGGAAAGAGGCGCAACACGTTAGCTGTATGGGTTTTTTGCTGTTATCAGGAGGTGGGTGTTTTGCCGAGAAGTTGGAAAAAGGCAAAGGATACCTATGTACTAAAACTGGTGTCCTTTGCGTTGTCTGGAGAATACAGGTACGAAGGAAATAATGGGTATGTTTTGCTGCAACTGTAGTTGTGTCCTACTTTTCACCTTCAGAGTGCCCAGCAGCACCGCATCTGCGACTGGGGCGAAGTCTCCGGGAGAAAGGCCAGTGGAGTAGAGGGGGAAGGAGCTCGGCTGACAGGGGCTGTGAGTGGTTTTGCCCCAGAAAGGGCTAGCATAAGCTCAGTGAAGCTGTAAAAATTGTGACAGCTTGCTGGCCAAATCTTGTGCTTGGGCAGTGGGGAGGTGCCTTAAATGTATCTTCTTCCCTCGTCCTCCTTCCTAGATTTCGAAGTGCTAAAAGCAAGACGAACTCTTTTTTGCTGTCCCTTTTTTCCATGCTGGTTTTCCCTTTACTGAAGTTACTTCACTGGAATAATATTTTAAAATAATTGCAATGGTGAGATTCTGTGCCACACGTGGTTATGGAGCAAAAGCGACTTTCTACTGTGCTCTTTTCTTCTCGTTGTGGATAACTCAGAGCTGAATATCTGACAAGACCCTATGTAGCTCTTAGATCAGACCTTTCAAGGAGTGGTGGATAGTCAACAAACTGCACATTCCCTCTGTGGGTTTTTTTAAATCTTTCTTTTACTTTTTTTTTACTTTTTTACTGCCAATTTTGTTGAGAAAAAATAAATCCTTGTCCCCCCTGTTTTTTATCATGATCATCAGCTCCTTCTATTTAATACATGACCAAAAGTGATTAAAATGACACAAAATGATATAGGGACTGAAAGGCAGGCACAGGGCACAATTAAGTGTATATCCTGTCTGTAGTGTTTATAAAGGCTTTTCTTAAGCATCCTTTAGGTTTTTCCAGTCGGTCCCTAGGAACTGAAGCATTGAGGGAATTTTACTTTAGGCGCTGGAATGTTTTGTTAATTACTGTTGCTGTTGTTATTAATGTGAATATGTGCCTGAATGGCAAATTAAGTAGTGTGGCTAGACTTTTTCAGGGGAAAATATATTGTTTGGTCCTTATTCTTCTCTTCCTTGGTAAAAATTAAGCCTTTTTCCATAATCAAGGTGACCCTCTAGCAAATTAATCTAAGTTTTAGGATAGTACCCTTTACAAAGTCTCTACTAATCTTTGAAATTAGGACTTCATTAATGTGAGTAGATGGGGAGTCTTACCATCCTTTCATTTATTTATTTATTTTCGACTTGAGGCAGGTACTTCTATGACTGAGTTAAAAAAAAGGTAATGCTTTTTACTGTGAAAGGTCTTTGTAATGTAAATACGTATCAACACAAGGGTGTTTTTTCATATCAAAGCCTGATCTTGAGGGACACAGCAAAAGTGTGGAACAACACTAAATTTGCAGAATCCACGCATTTTTGTGTCTATGATTTTCTGCTGTCATTGAAAACAGTGAAATATTGGAGATATGAAAACCAGTGAAATATTGGGGATATGAAAAATACCTGGTCCAAGGTTAGCAAGGGCAGTAATCTACTGTTCATAAAGTCCGTGCGGTGTTTTCTTGCTGTGAAGGAGGCAGAGATTTTTAAGAGCCATGTGAGTTTTTAAGACATCTTTTATTGTTTTTGATGATATTATTATGATTTTCAATATAGTACCAGAGGACTTCAACTAAATCTTAGCCCCTGCTGTTCAAAATACTGTGGAGGAAGGAGACTATGAAGGACGGTAGGCAAGCCTTTGCTCTGGGTTGTTTGTGTTCTTACACGTTAACTGTTTTTCCAAGTTTGCCCTTCCCAAATCAGAGTTCATGATCTTTCCTCCCAAGTTTTTTTTCTATTATATCCTCGTCCATTAAGTTTTATATCACCCTTTATGCCACCATATCTTAGCCATTGAAGGAAACGATCAAAGCTGCCTTCATTGCTGGTATTTCCTTCTTTTCTCATATCTGAGTCGTGAGGGAAATGAAACAGCACCAGGGGTGGCCACAGCACCAGGGCTGGCCACAGCCCCACAACCATCCGTGCTGTTAGCATGTTAGCAGTGGCCCTCCCTTAGTTTGGGTTTCTACCAACTCACCCTCCTCCAGATGACTGCTGGTCAAGCACAGAGACTGGTCTCGGCCTGCAGACTGGTTGTGACCATGTTGTCTGGGTCAATAAGAGAGTTCAGTGGCTTGGACGCAAGCCATGCAGGAGGCCAGATGAGTAGGTCTCCCCGAGCACCCCATTACAGGAAAGTAAAAGTTGCTTTTTTTATAATCACAGCCTGCTCTCGAATGGCCATGTAACACAGGATTATCTGGATGTGAAAATACGTATATAAAGCAGCAAAGCCCATTCATGTTGGCCTTGGTGATAATAACTGGCCAGCTTGACCGCTTGAGCATCTCCCATTCACAAAACCACCACATCTTCTCGTAAGATTTTACCTTATATGAATAAGTGATTTGGCAGCATGTGGTAATACCAGTGAAAAGCTCTGCTCTGCTGATTTTTTGCTACAGAACTGCAGGAAACAGAGAATAGCGCAGATGAATAGCATGCTTGGCAGCGTCTCCCTGCCCCTTGCTGCCCTCTGAAAGCCTCACACACTGCTAAGGTTCAGCCATGGTGGCGCACATATGGAGATCTCCGAAATTTTGATAAATGGCAGATTGCTAGCGACTGTCTTCAGGTGCTAACCCCGGCGGCTAAACTCATAAAAGCTGTCAACGAAGGCAGGATGAGCAGCTTGGGATGACTTGCGATAGGGTATAGTTTTGTGTTAAGGAGATGTTACCAGACTGTCCCATGTTGTCAGTCTTGATTGACCAGCTTTTGGTGGAAAATAGCTATTCCAAACCTCCATCCACCACTGTTTTAAAGATGTGTGGCATAAAAAAATGAGTAAGGCCTGGCTGCTCCCGCTTGTTGAAGTCCTGTTAAGGTATGATTGGGCATGTGCAAGCAACTTAAAAATGGCTTCACTGTCTTTGCTCCAAGGATTGTAACGTCATCCTGTAGGTTACAGGATTATCGACCTGTCAAGAAACCGGCCTCCAACGAGGACTGGGAGAAATACAGCATCTCTATGTTGGGCACTGCCAGGTCGCTCGCGTAGGAAATCCACCTCATCCAGAGTTTTCAGATTTACTTCAGTGCTTGTCAGCCACTCCAAGTCAGGAGAAGGTTATGCAGTTACCCGTGTTTTAAAGCCTTTTATGATTAAGTCATTCAGCTCTTCTGCCTAGAAACTGTCTGAAAGCTAATGGAGAAGAAAGCGGTGTTTGCAAAGAGCACAATAAAAGCTGAGGAGTGAGAAGCTGTTCTTCAGCCCCTGGTGAAGAGAGCTGACATGCTGCAAAGGCATGAGAAGAGATCTTAGCAGACTCTCGGGCGCTGTTAGGCTGCGTCTGTCGGAGGCTGCTGTCCCTCGCGCTCTTCCCCGTGACCGGGCTGGCGAAGGCAACCCTCTCTGAGCTCTGGCTTGTGGGTGAGCTACTTCTGTGCAGCTTTGAATCCTGCTTATTTTGGCTGGTCTCATGAACCCAAGCCTGCATGTTCACACTCAATGCTTTTCATTTCATGAGCTAGCTGATTATGCAGTGCTTTTAATGCCTGCAGTGCTTTAACAGGAGTTTGTGTTTCGTACCTACAAGGCACAAGTGAAGTTGAGCTGTCTGGGATTCATACCTGAGAAGAGATTTTGAGGATTTCTTCTGCCAGATGACTTTGATCTTCTACCACCGCTGCCCAAACCTCAGGTTTAATTTGCACCAGAGCTCTGCCTGAAAAAAGTGTGAAATGGACCTAGCAAATCCATCTTTTTTTCTGTCTTGCTGAGGCTAAAGCCCTGCCCCAAGTTTGTTCTGCCTTCGTTATGGGCTACGCTGCCCTCCTGGGCTGCGTCTCTCCCTGGTGGAAGAAGGTGGTGCCACCCCTCGGAGAAGTTATCTGCGCTCTAGGGGCACCCACGTGGATTTGTCTCAGTGTACCACCGGCTTGCTTTGTGTTCAAGACTTATGTTTATAGCTATGAAAGAGGTAGAAGATGTTACATAATCCAGCTTTATAGACCTTGTTTTAAAAAATGTATGGGTTTTTGTGACCTGAAAATGCGTCCAAACATATGATGACCGGTATTCCAAAATGTCTATTTTATTTTCTCTGTTCATTGTGGCTGTGCAAGAGGCAAAATGTTAATATTTTTGCAGCTATATGTTGCAGCAATGTTGAAGCAAGCAGTGTAGCTTCTTGCGTGTGTTCAACTGTTTTAGGTGAATATTGCTCTCGATTAACCTTTAATTTATGGTTTTCTGAAGAATTGGAATAAAAGATCCAGTTTTCTAGGTTTCCAAATGCAAAACCATTTTTAGAATAATATTCAAATATTCTAAATGTACTGGCTTTATGCATTCTGATATATTTCTAATGATATTTGTGTCAAGGCAGATCTCTTAAATATGAGAAAAATAACCTCATTTGCACAAGTAATTGAGGTGGAATATTCCTGAGTAAAAATAAACACTGATGAAATTCAGTGTTTTCCATTTCCATCACAAACTGAAAAACAGATCATTCTGTCAGAGAATTTTTTTTTGAGGCTCCCGAATTTTTGGAGTAACAGTAGCTCCACTTGATAAATGAATGTAGCTTTGATGGTGACAATATGCAGAAATGTGCTTTTTCGAATGTCTCATTGAAAATAGGTATATTCAGAAATCAGTAACAAAATCGATTTATGTGAAATTATGCAGTTAATTCATAAGCTGACAATGGAAAAGTAGACTTTTTTATAGTATATATTAGCCTTTCTTATTAGACTTTGTAAAAGCTTTCCTGGACCAATATCATCAATATATAACCATCATCTTCTTACTGGGATAGTCACAGGTTACTTGCAAGCATATTTCAGCTTGAACCCTGTGCATTTTTGAGCCCCTTTTGGGTAATAAGTGGTGGACTGATTTTTCCTGTTACTGGGATTCTTGCACACTTCCAGAACATATTAGGTATAACTAATTTAATCCGTTTAACGTAGGGAAAAAGATAAGATGATGGCACTTTGTCTGCCTCCTTTCCTTGCAGGGACGTTTCTTGCTGGATGCTTCTTAGTTAACAAGTACAGACCATTCCTCGGAGGAACTAATGTGTGTAATTCTCCTTGTTATTAATTGCTGCAGCTTGTAATGAATGCAAGAGCCTCCGTAGGCTTTACAGTAAGATCCGATTAGCTCTGAAATCTCTCTCTTCCAGCAGTGCCTGCCTAGGCTTCACCTAACAAACCGTTTTGCTGCCCAGCCGTGCAAAGCCTCGGGTAGAGCTGAAGTGGTTGTTTTCACAACAATAAGAAAACCTGCTATCTCTCGGTACAAAATAAAACTGCTTTAACTACAGTGTGTCTTTGTGTTTCACCGCCAGCACACGTGGATTATACAACTTTTAAGAAGTCAGTACTGGGCGCAGGAGGCTGGAAGATGTGAAATAGCGGTGCAGGCTCTGGGAGAGCGCTGAGGCTTTCCCTAAGGAATTTTAAGTGAAACCCTCTTAACTGCTTTCAAATGGTTTTATTTTTTTATCTCATGTACTCTGAGGCTGAATTATTCCCTGCAGGAATGTGTTTTGACTTTTGCATTTGCAAAGCGATAACAGCCTTTCACTTTATGATATACCAGTTAATTAAAAGATACATGTTGTTGCTGTGACTGATGCTTTTGTAGGGACTGTCTGCCATTTTTGTTAACGAACTTAAAAGAAAGTTGATCTTACATATTTCAACTAGAAAAATTCTACTAAAGGGGAATAAATAGAAAACTACAGAAGATGGTGAATTTACTGGCAATTTATCTGCATTCTTTAAAAGGATGAAAACTGATGATTTTGCTATCATTTCCTGAATCAGTTTTATTGATGCATCTTCTGTGTTATGGTTTGAGAATATAACTAAAGGTATTAGACATGGCATAATGAGGCATTTTATAGATAAGATTTATTTTATATTGTTTCAAACTGCGTCCTCTCCAGATTGCTGAGTTTACAGGGTCATGGTGCTTTGTGAGAGAGACTTTGGCTTCAGCTGTGCTTAGGATGTGGAGCCTGATTCTGAAATATTCCTCACAGAGATCAGTGAGATCATAGTTTGTATCCAAAAGTTGAATTTATTTAGGGGAAATGGGACCCAGTGTCAGGAATCTGTGGCCAGTCAGTCCACTGAGATGCTATTTTTTTCACTACTGCACTATTGTTACTTCTGTGTATTCCTATTACAACTTACAAAGTCAGAAACAACCACTAAAGAATTTTTAAAAGCTGAAGCTTTGCTCTATTATATTCTAGGTCCTAATACTCTAAATAATAATATGTCAGGGTATTAAAACCATATATGATTAGTTCACAGGGAGAATTATTGGGTCATGTCCAGAAGTATCTTGGCACAGGAATAGTTCTACTTTTTGCTTAATTTTATGTTCTGAAGCTATGAAATTCTGCATGTCTCCAGGAACACGGCCATTACCTCTGCGTCCTTACAGTAACAGGGGCAGAGGATTCTTGTCGCCTTGTAGGATAGCATTTACCAGCCAAAACCTGATCTTCTCTCCCCAGTCCGAACCATTAAGCTAGACAATGAGGAGATGTAGGAAGAGACTTTTGGAGTCAGGAATGCAAGTAAGTCCACCTCATGCGGTGAATTTTTCAGCCCTTGAAATCACCAGGAATTATGTCACTGATTTCCTTTGGGCTAGACTTTCATCCGGAGCCCAGCTTTTGCCATGCTATGAGAGCGCAGTTAAGTGGGGTTGGCACAAATGTAGCAAATGTATCGCTAAATCTATCCCTCTTTACAGCTTTACTTCAAAGGCAGCTTTGCACCTGTTTCATCTGAAACTGGTCAGTCTCGAGACTTCTACATACTTCCATTCACACTTCTGCATTTCCGTTTTGTTTAGGCTCAGCCCTGGGGGCAGAAGCACCTGGGTTCAGTGCTGCTGACCTCCTTCCCCACTGTGTGCCCAGTGCCTACCTGTGACCTTGCAGCTCATACGTGTATTTTTATGGATGTGAGTAGCCTCTGTGATGCTTATGAAATAAATTAAACTACTTTACGCATGGAAAAGCCAAGCACATACATAAAGGTTGGCTGGAGTGTGGCCAAAAAGACTTTTCAGAGATATATCGTAAGCCACATCTGATGCAGTCTCAATGTGTTTTTCACATTATTACCACGATAAAGCCATTCCTTTTCTTTAACCATTCTCACTTTTCATAGACACGTTATCTTTACGCTGCTTTGTCTTTCTCTTATTAAAGACAAACACTGTAAAAATACTAATAAGGTGTGTGGGTGGCGAGGGCGGGGGTCCGCTGTTTTTCCATGAACTGCCAGCCTCCCAGAACATGCGCAGAATGCTGTTGGGTTAAAACCTTGTCCAGGATATAGAGGGTGATGATCTGTGTTCATGAACCCTGAGATATTGCCCCTCTAGAAGGAACAGTTCAGTGAACCGCTCCTGCCCTTGGTTATCCGAGATGAAGATCTGAGGGCTTCAGAGGTGGCTGCTGAGTGTTTGAGCCTCTCATAGCATGTTTCTGTTTTGTCACGCTGAAGTAGAGGTGTCTCCTGAGAAAAAGTTATTGTTGCCTGGAGAGGTGAAAGCCATTCACAGAGGAGCAAATTCATTCCAAAATCATTCCACTGACTTCAGCTAAATGATTCAAGGATGAATTTCAGTCTTTCTTGTTTCCTCCTTTCCACTCTTTCTTCCCTGCCATCTTTCTTCCTCCCTTGTGTATGGTACTTTACAATACTAATTTGGTAGGGCTCTGTGGTAAGTAGTTGTTGTTGGTTTGGATCATTTTTGGCAGATTGCTAATCTTTTTTTCCCTTTGTGGTATGCAGCTATATACAAGTATATGCTCTCCTTGTTTAGGATAAAATCGTATCATGAAAACACCTGAGACAGCAGGAGAAAATGACTTTTCATCCTTGCTGGTCCAGTGATCATTAATGTCATCAGAAAAACCTACCCTGAAGTTTTATTTTAGAATTACAACGAGCAATGCTAAACTTACAGGTTCGTTAAGGCAGACTAATGCGAAAAATCAGAAGATAACCTCTTTGCGCCATAATGTGTGTTGATGCACAGAAAACTTCAGAGAACTTGAGCCAAAGTCACATGAGAGGGGAGAGGGAGGAAAGGAGGAGCAGGCTCTTTAAAGAAAGCCAGATTTTGGGGGGGGTCTAGTGGTACCAAGGATCTTCATGGGGTTCTGGGTTTCTTCCTTATATCCTTCTGAAGTCCTGGGTTTTTTTTGACATTCAAAGTGCAGTTATGAGGAGTAGCAGAGTGTAATTGATTGGGAGAATAATAAATAGATGAAAAAGCAAGCCGTGAGGTGTCTTAGCTGTGTAGACATTTAAAAGATTATTATCTATAAAGAAAAAAAAACAGAGAAAAACTTTTTCTTTGCAGGCAAACGAGGGTATCATTTTCTGCATATGTGTGTTTGTTAGGTAAAGTCAAACTTTGTGATAGGTAATTAGGAAAAACAAAAGGCTTCCTGTAATGTTACATTGAAGGGCTGGCTGTGATTCAGGGCGAAGGTTTAGATGCTGTTCCAGCTTATGAGGTGTTATTGTCTCTTCCTGTTAGCGAAATACCAGCGTGGGATGTAATTATTGCTGTTAGTAATGTACCTTGTCCTGTAGCCATCTTTCTCTCTTGAAGTATCTTATGTGTGCTAAAATGTCCTGTTGTAATAATGACCTACTGCAGTAATAAAGTTGTCAGGCCGCGTGTATGATTGACCACTGCATATTGTTGTAACTGTCCTTTTTGCATCATATTAGTCTGACTTTATTGCTGTTGTGGATCATGTTTATGGGGGCACTGTAAAATCTGGAGGCAGTTAGAGCCTGTTACCCTGCCCCCATTCATCACTGGGGGCTCTTTTTCCCTACTCTTCCCTTATTGCAATTTCTTGAACAAGAAGTTCTTGTGTTACTGTTTTAACGTTACTTGAGCAGACAGAGGGCCTGTCCAAAAATCCAGACTCATCATTTATGAAATCACGTTGTGGACTTCAGGCCCAACTTCTTTCCATAGGATATTTGTCCAACTTGTAGCACATGGAGGGGTTTCAGTCCGAGGGCTGAGCTCCTTCGTCATTCTCCGGCTGATTTTCTGGAAGCGAAAGTCAAGTAATGGCCAGGTAGAGACATGAATGGAAACTTCTGCTTCTCAGGTGAACTTTCTAATCGCCGCACGTGAGTCTCCCTCAGGCTGTGCCACAGCGATCTGCGCGGCACAGCCTACTCGCGTGTACAGGCAGCGAGACCGATGCTCCAGCCTAGAGGGGCACGGGGGCTTCCCTCCCCGTGGTGGTGACGGCTTAAGTATGCTATATTTAATTATGCAGCCTCCCAAGTGCTTGAGAACCGTTCTTGTTGCCTGAAAAACCCTCTAGGCATATAGCTAAGCCATCCTTTACACTTCCCGAGCAGAAAAAAGGCACAAAATCCAGGTCTTCCACAGCCTGCCTAAACGTACTAGCCGCTGAACGAGAGGGTAAAGTCAGTCTTCACCGAAAATAGATTTACTCACACCTAATCTACAGGACATAAGTCCGCGCAGAAGTAGTCTGCATGCCACAGCATGGCTGTGATACGGAAAGTCAGGAAAAGCAAAGTTAAGCTGAAAACGAAAATGCCGTCTCTCTTTAACCGCACCTTTGATGCTGTTTTCTTATAACTGTGCAAGTTAGTAAATTGGCTAGTTGTTAGTAAATACATTGCAATATAAAAGGAAATTGCTTCTATAATTTTACAGCCATTAAGGAGGGAGCAGCTTCACTTTAAACTGTTGCTGTTGCGCTGTATGGGTTGTGAGCCTGCCCGAAGTATGTGGAAAGCTTACTGGGTTGCTCTGTGGGGCCTGGCATCACTCCTCTATCACACAGGAAGGCAGAGGGCTGGAATAAGCCAGGCAAAAAATCCCAGGTAATAGGTAAACCCCAGGTATGAAACTCAGATTCACCGTCACTGAGACTCACTGTCCGAGGGGATGCGGTCATTTGCTTTTACGTATGAACATGTGCTTTCTCTTTCTCAAAACAGCTCACGGGTTTGTAGGGAAATCACATGCACCTTTTTCCTTCTCGGATGACTAGTAGCTTTGGGCTGTGTCTCCAGCAAAAAACTACCTGAAATATCAATGTCAAAGCTGATTGTTTTGGATAATTATGATCATTTCTTGGACTTGTGATTAATGGTAAATTGAGATGCATGTAACATAAGGAGAGTAGGGGGTGGTGGACCTTAGGAGAAAAAAATATTGTTTTAATTAAATCTACAGAGCACTACAGAACTTGTCTGGGACCAGAAGATGACTGTGTGTCTGGGAGATGCATCTGGCCTTGGGCTGGCAGCAGAGCCAGGCATTCATAATTCTGCTGCTCCTGTATTTGGAAGTATTTTTGCAAATAAATTAAAGACTTGTGGTTCCTATGTCTGATTTTAATAGGCATAGTAACTTTCTGGAGTTTTCTAAGTACCATTTTGACGAAGATGACTGTCATTTTCTTCCTCCCCCCTGCAATTCTTTGTTATGATCCTTTGTGCTGTTGTTTTGACATCAATGGGAATCCATGCTTCAGTACAGCTTCCTGTGCATTGTATTCTTTTCTTTTGCGCTCTAGCTCTTCTCTATGGTTTTAGTTATCTGTGTAACTGAAATGCTTTTTGGAAAACTACAGGTCCTTATTTATGTCAGTGCAGGCTTTGAAAAGCTCTCCAAGCTTTAAAAAAAAAAAAAAGACAACTCTTTGGAAATCATTTTCTCCTTAGTTTGCTTTTGTGTTTCTCCTATTGTATCACCTGCTGAGTAAATGTATGTGATTGCAGGGAAGGAACGCTCTCTCCTTGCTGTACCTAAGGCTGAGCAGCCGCGTGGCCCTTCCTTCGCAACACGACTCATTTCCGGTACAGCTTGCCACCCTCAAGTCCAAGTGGTGAAGGCACTTGTAGACGTGATCAGGAGAGGAGGAGTATCTTCACTACCCTGAAGAGGCTGTGCAGACTGTAAGTCCTGGGGCAATGGTTTGACTGCTGTGCTCACAAAGCGGTTGGTTGCTATGAGGTTGGTTGGTTTTGCATCTGTTGCCTATTGGTATGGGGTCTCGGTAGCGCTATCTGAGAAGACATCTGGCTTGGGAATTGCCTAATGGTGACTCCCATCAGAGACCAAGGACTGCCTTAGCAGAAAACCTCCTTTCCCTGTAAATGAAACCATTTTCGGAAACTCATAGTATTGGTTGTGGAAGATAAGTCCAGCTCAGGAAGGGAAATATGTTCTGGTCTCCTGCGGATCTCGTCTGTTTATTTCCCAAAGGCAATCAAGCCCAGTTCCCTGTACGTGCCAGTAAGGAGGAAGGAAGGGAGAAGTCCGTAAAATAAACAACTTGGATCTATATTGCTTCTGGTAGGCTTTAACAAAAGAAAGGGTGACAAATCTTGAATGTAGATTTACCAGCCTCCAGAAGATAAATGTCTCATTATAACAAGGCAGGGATTTATCAATGCAAGTTCCTTAAGGGAGGAAATTTAATAGAAATGTTGACTACTGTCACTAATGTGTTCTGAGGAAATCTCCATGTATTGAATTTTCCAGCCATTTCTAGTTTTTTTTGAAGTGCTTTGAGTTGTTCATATCACATGTTCTTTATTATTGTAGTCTGATTAGGCTAATTTAAATAACTCAGAGCTTGGATTTTTAGTACGGTAACAATTTGGATTTCTCAAATGACCTCTTTGCCTTGCTAAAGTAACGAGAGAAAAAGCGAAGAAAACTTTGGCTGCTTTGAGGATTGTCAGGAGATGAATGAATAAAAAAACCCTGCAATTTTGCTGAAATCATTGCTACATCATGTTATCTTTAACCATGTATATTGTTCTTGATGCATTGTATTTCTGTTGTAATACAGATGGAGATAAAGCTGCATGAGTTTTGTGCCAGCTCTAATACCAAGTTGTTCGGTGGTGAGAAGGGCTGTGGTTGCAGAGGCTCTGAGAACCTGGTCCTATCCTCTTGCAGACAGACGTTAGGCTTCCATTTAGGAAGCTTTATGTAATGTACATGCTAGAAGAGAGAGCTGCTTCAAAATGCATTTACTGTAGCTTAGAGGATAGAATTCTCCATGTTATTCCATTACTTATAAAAGGAATTGGGTATGTCTGTCTAGAAGACATTCTGACTGTTGTAATAGTGAATTGTGAAGGGTTTTGAGCTTGTTTCTAAAGATATGTTTAGCACTGATAAATGGAATTGCTAATGAAGAGGACAACTTTGGAACCAATGTCTAGCAAAAAAAGTCAAATTAAAGCAGGCTTCCCCTACAGCAGAAAATTTTGAATTCTGATATTCAGTAGTTCTCAGGTAAGGTTAAGCTGTGAGGAAGTTCATTTTTTTTTTACAGAATTGCAGAATCATAGAATAATTTAACTTGGAAGGGACCTCAGGAGGTCATCTAGTCCAACCTCATGCCTTAAGCAGGGCTAACTTCAATATTCAATCAACTTTCTCAGTTGTCCAGTTGGCTTGTCCAGTTGAGTTCTGAGTATCTCCAAAAATGGAGATTACACAGTCTCTGTTTAGCCTTTCTACCCTGTTTGAGCACTGCATTACGGCATTTTTTTCCTGATATCTAGTCAGAATTTTGTTCAGTTCAGCTTGTGATTGTTGCCTCTTGTCCTTTCTCTATGCACTTCTGAAAAGAGTCTGGTTCTTCCTTCCCCAGTGCAGGACTTGGTTATCTACCTCCTAGGAGAGAACGACCTGTGGTGAGTGTCTCTGAATTCCAAAGCTGGGCCCGTATTGATGGCTTTGCACTGTGGGACACAACCCAGCCAGACTGGCCCATTTCGTCCTCAGTCATCCTTTTCGTGATGTGTACGGTATTACCTCCCTAATCTTTACAGCGAGATGGCTGGCTAGGTGCAAGCGTGGGAAAGGTCTTGCCCATCGCTACCCTAGATACTAGAGACACAAGTTTCTGGATCAAAAATAAAAACCCACAAAAAAGAACAGGAGAGTGATATGACAATACTGTAAAAAAACAACCAACCAAACAAAAAAAGCACAAATGAAAGCACCAAATCCCACAAGGCTGTAATCAGGAACTTAATCTCTTTCTGTGTCCAAGGTAGCTGGGACAAGAAGGACAATTTGAGACAAAAATTAGGAAAAATTTCAGGGGACTAATGAGGGTGAGCCAGCTGAAGAGCATATCCGTCGCTGCAGGTCTGCCAGGAATAACGTAGACATGGCTGCTTTTGCCCCGTGGGACAAGGAAATGAATGTGGTCCTACGCGTGTGTAAAGTGAACCCTCCAACTGTGAAGGCTGCTCCCTCCCTCTCTCTCTCTAGCTCTCCCATTTTTTAGCTGAGACACTGAGCAAATGCAGCAGTTGTCATAACTGGATGATTTCTTTAGAATTGACTAAAAAGTTCAGGCCATCTGTGATCCCATCAGGGGAGTAATGGGTAGAAGAGTACTATTTTATTGTGTATATTCAGCTTAAAAAATTCAACTTAGAAGAGAAATATTTATTTTCTTGTAGTTCCTTCTTGGCAGAAGCAGGCTATTATTTTTCGCATGTTCTAGAGATTTTTTTTTAAATATAGCTAGAAGAGAAGAACTCTCTTTAAAATTGTTCAGCAGACATTCTTTTTCATCTAAATGAGTAGCAATAGCTCAGACTCCTGGGCATGTGGGATAATAAAACGATATAGCGAGGTTTGAAATAGGAATGGGAAATTATGGAGACAGAGAGAAGTCTCAGATCTTTGGGCCAATGTGGAGGTACTGGCAGCTCAGCATTGTTTTGCAAACAGTCATGAAGCTGCTTCTGTGACTTCTGGGTACATTGACAGCTCTAGAAATGGAAGTGTCTGCTGAGAAGGCGGTGGTTCATGTTATGTCTATCCTATCATCCACTAAGTAATAATACGCAAACAAGTGTTTGTGTGTGCGAGTGTCATGAAATATCCAAAACCTCTGAGTAACAGTGGCTTCATTTAAACAAAATATAATTTCTTTATGAAAAGGAGAGCAAAGCAACCTAGAAAATCATAGTTTTGGTATATAGCGATGCAGATTATACCTGTAGTGGACATTAGAGGACTGATGCATTCCTGTGGCTTTCCATGCTCCTCTCACTTCTGGGAACGCTGAAACCCAGAGATGAACGAGGCTCAGAAGGGACTTTTCTCATCTGTGCTCTCGTAACCCAGGCCACAGAAATGGCTCCTTTATTTTGGGAGGTTGTTTTTGCATGCGATATGGTAACAAAATAATTTTTCATATCTTTTATAACACTGTGCTGACTAGCCACAGGCTCTACTTAGAAACCAGCTGAACTCTCTGCAAGAGCTGAGGCTAAGGAAAAAGGGATAAGAGAGCTATAAGCGTCTAAAGTATGCCTTTCCAGGTTCAAAAGTACTATTTTGAGTGTTCTTCTTCAATAGATATTTGTAACACTACCAAAGACATAGTATGAACCTTTTCCTTACTGGTATAAATCTGTCAAGACTTGCAACCTTAGCATTTGGAACTTAGACTAACAACTTGAAGGCTAAAAGGCTTATTTTTCTCTTGTGTACTTTTCTTAAGTAGATCACATTTATTTTGAGTGTCCTGTTTGAAATTTGTGCCCAGGTAATCTCTGTCTTCATTGAAAATTTATTAAAATACATGATGGGAATTCATTGCAAGTATCGTCTGCATGGCGTCCGCTGTCAGAGCACAGAGCTGGGGCCAAAAGCAGGCAGCCCTAAAAACTGATAGGGAAAGAGTTTGGGATGAAGCTTCTTTCTTGGGTGAAGAAATGACTTAAAGTAAATGCAGTTTTTGGAAGGATGAGATGCATAGGGAGAAGTAGGCTTTATTTTAGGCAATATTATTCCTAGCTTTCCTAGCATCGGCTAAGAAACTGTCTAGATGTGCTGGGCTAGTGCTTCCAGCTTGAGCGGCGTGTAATTGTGCCCTTTAGGGCTCAGCCCGTTGCCATGGATTCTGATCACGGTTTTAATGGCGATTTTTTGATTCTTGCATTTCAAGGAAAGATAAGTGAGCCCAGACTCTGCGAAAATACAATGTCTGTCATTTTTATTGGGAGCATTTGCTCCAGAGAAAGCACAATAAAGGCCTCTTGTCTGCTCTTCCCAAAAATAAATGTTCTTCCTTCTCTCTTTCTGTCTGGTTTGGCTAAACATTCAGAGTGTTAAAACCTTCCCTTACTCAAGCATCTCTATCACTATTTTATGTTTAATAATGGTGTCAGTCCTTATTTGTATCCTGCAATGTTTTTACATTAACTTTTTTGTGCACAGCTGTCTCTTACCCTTCAGCATACTTCAAGTAGCTACTTGATTTTTTTTTTTGTTCTTCTCACAACATTGACCGTCTAGTTCAGACTGTGTTACACTGATTTGGGTCAGACTATCATCTAGTGCAATAGAAAAGGACCTAAATATGTCTAGGGTCCTGTATTTGAACTGGAGAGATCCTGTAGGTTTCTGCTGTTCCCCCTCCCTGTCTGACTGAATAGCTGAATCTGGGCAAAACAAGACTTTAGTTTTGTGTTTTTCACAGTGGCCTGCGTACAACCATGGTTGCAGAAATGTGACTGTAAAAACCCATCTCTATTTTGCCGGTAACAACTGATTTAGTATTCATAAATATTTAGACACTGAGGTACCCTGTTATACTGTTTTTATTGCTTAAAGAGGTGAACTCTATTACCTAAATAAGACTACAGAAGACAGTGTGTTGATTTAAGCGGGGCTTCTGAGATTGAAGGATGTCGATCCACCTGCCCAGGTCTATCTGCGACAGTGAGAAGAGAGAGTTTGTTTTGCTCTTTCTGTATCTCTCGTCTTGCGTGCATCTATTTTTAAAGCTTTTGCAGATGGAGTTGCACATTCTGGCTGCGACGCGTATTCTGCCGTGACTCCTTGTTCCTGCAAAATGGCTAATTGAGTGAGAGACAACTCAGGCAGGAATGATTTACGCCATGTGAACACAGCTCAGGCTTCAGCAAATACTAGCAGGTTCTGCCAAACTGTCAAGTTATCAACTTGTTCTCTTTCTTGCCAGACTTCATCAGCGATCATTAGCTTCATGGTCTGGCTCAGATTTGTTCATTTTGGCGGAGTGTGAAATTGGTCTCTGCTTCTCATTTTCTCTCCGACTCCTGCCATCGGTGGTAGCCTGTCTCAATGTAGGCTGGTGATTGACAGCAGACAGTGGTACTCGACAGCTGAACAGGTACCACTGCAGTGCAAAAGAAATTATACTCCATCACAAAGATTTCCAGTCTCAAAATTTAGAAGGCACTGGGGGAACTGGGGAAGCCCTGAGTATGTGGCTGGCCTCTAGGAGCCTGGGATGGTTTAGTCACATTGGGTCTGTTGGGCTACTTTCTAGCTTAAGCAACTTGAGGATATTTTTTTTTCTTTTAAAACTACCTCTATCCACCCTTGGTCATGATGGTTTGGGTTGTGCCATGGTGAGAGGCTTAGGTATGCAAAAGAAAAAAATGTTTGTAAAACATCCCATGTTAAATGTCTGAGCTCAAATAACGGATGTATTCTCCAAGTTCTCGCCAAGCCCAGCATTTTCCAAGGCATAAGGTTCACCAGGGAAGGAACTGAGCTCCCTTGTGAACGCTGTTCTCAGACCAATGTTGGGGTGCCAAATTCTCAGCCTCTTCGTCCACGCTGAGGCCTTAGCTAGCATGCAGGTACCTACAGATGGTGGCACCAGGTCCCCAGAGGTTCATCTCTGAATCTTTGGGTGTCTGTTTTTGACTAGCACTCAGCAGCCAGCTCCTACTGTAAACAAGAGAAGGCTTTTAAAGCACATGGCTGTATACCCAGTGAACGAATGCTACTCTTGCACTGGTAGAGCTCTCTCCTGCAGTCCTTGCTCCAACCTCTTGCCTGGTATGTCCAGGGTGAGACCAGTGCTGCTCAGCTGAGATTGTCCAGGAGAACTGCATGCTCCCAGCCAAATAAGCTCCTCAGGAATGCAAAACAGTGATTTTAACAGAATATTGTAATATAATAACAGGACATGGAAGTACTTTTCACCAAAATGCTCTGTGTTTGGACGTATGGACAAATGCTTTCCTCTCTGTCTTCTGCTGCCTCTTCCTCCTTTTGATTAAAACTTGTCTCTCTGTGTCCTTTAACTGGTACAATTTATCTCACTAAGGAGAAAAAGACAGTGAGCTGAAAGGGCAAGTGAAGACAAATGTGGAACGCTGTGTTGTGCAATTGCCCACGTGCTGTACTGCTCGCCGAGAAGTTGCAAACGAAGGGCAGGTTATTGTGCATATATCTAAACCAGAACCAAATGTGGTGTTGGGTATGAACTAAATCAAGACTAGGCAGGCCTGAAAACCATAAAATCTAATTAGCTAGTTGTTTATCTGAAGTCCTGGGGAGTCTGAGAGCATTGCTGATAAACTAGGCTGCAGAAGGCTTGCAGTCCATCAAACAAAGGTCTGCCAAAGACACCCCTAGCATTTTACAGGATGGATGTACGGATGGGGAAATTTCCAAAAGCTGTAATGTGAGCAGATTACATTGGACAGCTAGGGATCTTGAACACATGGCTTGCGTGTGGAAAAAGTGATTAACCTACTTCAAAATGTTGATGAGAGATTCTGACAGCAAGAGAGACCCTTCGTTTTTCTACTGGTTATGGCATACAAGGGACTGAATAAATCTCTACAAAGCAAAGCCAGGGCTTGTTTTGGGCTGTTGGAACCTCTATGTGCCCAGCTGCCTTCTGTATGGGTAGCTGCTATCTCCGTTGGTAATCTGTGATATATGTGATATTTCCCAACCTGAATATTTTTACATGAGTAACAATAGCTTTTCTCAAGAGGAAGCCAGTGAACAGACACAGGATAATGGCCTGTATGCTCACTAAGACTTGAAGTGCTTTTTTGTTGGCCGCTTTTGGCCACATGCTTGCAAAATGCCCCTTCCTTCGGTCACGCAGTTGGCTTCTGGGATGGGTGAGTACCCAGCACCTACCGCGCAAAGCCCTGTGAAGCTTTCCCAGCGGTAATAAACAATGCAGCCAATATTACCGTGATTTATGCAGTAAGCCGAAAGCCCTCGTGTGAGTTACAGCCTTGATGGCTCTAGAGTGAAAACAATTATTATTCCGTACATAAAATGTCGTGCCTTCCCAATCAGTTATGCTACTTCTGAAGCCTTGGGAATAAAGCAGTGTTTTGCTGCTGAAAGGCATATATACTAGCCTTGAATATCTCAGCGGAAATGGTGAAAGAAATGTCATGCCAGGAGTCACAAGGACTAGCTAGATGGATTTCTGCTTTGGGTATTCTGCTGCGTGCGTTCAAATAGAAAGCAGATGGATAATGTGGTAGGTGAAGAGACAACGTTAAGCACCTATATTTTAGACAATAAGAGATCATTCTTTTCCCTTTACAGAGAGCTATTGTGTGCTTCTCATTTCATTATTCCTATCACACTTCCCGAACAATATGTTTCTGTGTGAGGAATTTTTTAAAGGTATCATTATGATTTCCTTGTGAAAACTTTGGTACAAGTTTTTTGTAAAGAAGAGCTCTTGTTGAATTGTAGGCTACATGCTAGAGCAGTATATGTGGTTATCACTGCCAGTGAATTTTAATTTCAAAGCCTCACATTTATTATAACATCTTGAAAAACACAAAGGGATTATGTTATAATGAACTTCTATCCACTCGATGAACTTGTTTAAGGTCTGTGAATTTTCTCACTTTTCTGTATCCTGCTTCAGAAGTACTGTATGGCACCCCCAGAATGAATTAGTCGGCTTTCAGGTAGTAACGTTGTAAGTCACCTCGCTGCTTTAAATCTGCTTCATAAGCCTCCCTCAAATTTCTGCGGCATATTCTTAGCTTGACTGTTGGACCACAGAGACATTTATGTCTTTATCTATCACTGTAGACAACTGTCTTAATTGAATCACCTTGTGGTAGCATGAAAAATTTGGTGTTCTTTGCTCTTTGGGTGACTTCTTTCCTACCTTGGATGTTGTCTCTGATTTGATAAATCTCTTCCAAAGCTTCAGCATGAGGAAAGCCTCCTCTCTTGCCATCCTCTCTGTGCAGCAGCGTACTGAGACTCAAAGAAAGGAAGGTGCTCTCCTAGGAGGAAGCAGCTCCAGGTCCCCACCCCACCACGCTACGTTGCTGGCTGGGCCCTTTGTAACTTGGTTTAATGTCTCTGAAACTCAAAGCCACTTTTATTCTGATGAATTTCTTGCGTTTAATTGAGGCATCTAATCACCACAACCGTCAAGGGAAGGGGGTGCACGTTTCTAGGGGCAGTTCCACCACTTTAGAGCTAAAGTTGTTCCATCCCTCTAAAAAGTCAGAGTGAATGTAAGCCGGTAACAGTTAAGTCTCTAAAGATAGCAGCCAGGCATGATCCATCTAACTCTCTAAAGTCTCACAGGTCAACGGTGCAGCTCCTACTGATCGTCAGCAATGCAGAATCACAGGCCAGCTATCTATAAAGATTAGTAAGGCCAAAATGTTCCGCTTTTCCCCTTCCCCTCAGCCTATAAATGTGGTGATGTCTTTCAGACCACTAGTCATCTACGGTCAAGAAAATGGAAGCAACAGACTTTCTAACTGTAATGTCAGAAAAATATTACTAGAGAGCTGGGCCAAATGAGATATCCCTCCAGTGGTAATGACTGCTTTTAGTCTCTGCTCCCATAAGGTATAACAAGCATCTTCCTTATTTGTAAACATAAAAGTGTTTGAATTGTGTGTGTGCGTGTTTGTGTGTTTTAAGGCAATTTACTTTTAGAAATAGCAAGGAAACATCATTTCCTCAGCAAAGAAAAATGGGTTTTGAATGCTGTATGTATCTGTGATATCCTGATGTTATGCAGCGTCATGCGGTCTAGTTAGTCTGTACAGTCATTTGTGTTTGTAGGAATTGCCTCCTTTCAGACAGGAATGCCATGGTCAGTAGTTTGGCTGCTAAATGGTCTACAGCAGGAATTTCATCTTCCACACTCTCAGAAAAAAAATTACGGTTTGTATTAGCTTTCAACCTCCATCCTCCTCCCCTCTGTCAAGCCCGCACTTCCTCAGTGGAGTGGTGTGGCACTAAAATCATGGGAGAGCTTATTAAATCTGGGCATTTGATGCCTCAATTTAAACCTTGGATAATAGAGGCCCATCTTTTAATTTAAGATGTGGATTTACCATCTGCACAAATTGGATTTTTTTTTTCTTTCTGTATTACCTGAGAAACAGCATTATTATGCACAAGTGGTGAAGCATTGGTTTCTACATGACCACCTCAATTCACAGTTAGGTCAATGTGCACAGGGGTTCAGGAACAGAGACAGGCACCTGGCCACTGCACATCCTTAAACCACGAGGTCAGGTAAGCACAGTCCTCAAACTGCATTTTGTTTCCTTTTTTCACTTTCTCCCACTTAAGCTTGCTCTAGTATCTGAACCTTGTTCCCTTCACATGTGGAAAGCAGTAACTCGGCATCTGAAGTTGTATGGTACCACAGCCTTGGAACAGGTCTTCTCCATGTGGAAGAAGATTATGGGCTAGATGGGTTTTGAAAAACTAAGGACAAGCTTTGTGTGTCCTGCTGAAAAATGGAGAGCATTTTTAAGAAAACTCATAAGTAGGATTACTCATGCTGGGAGGGTAATTTTAATTGTAATCAGGAAATGAAATAACATGTTCTGTCATCTGGGCAATTAGATTAAAAGGGTTGAATATTCAATATTAGAACAAAGAATTTGGGGAAAACAAAACCAAAACCTCTTTACTCAGGAATAATGAATTAAACTCAGATGACAATTCCTAAAGGAAGATTACAAACGCAGAACAAACTTTCAAAGGAATTAGCATCTGCTCCTACAAATTAACCATTAAATTTGTGTTCAGGATAAATTCACTCTATATTTTAGAGCCATTTTTAGGAAAAATGGCCTTTCAGAACAACAGAATATAAGCAATTGAGGCACAAAGTTTAAAGAAACCTGAAGCATGAACAATTGATGAAAAGTGCCTTGGACTGTTTATAGGCAAACTAAATTAATTGCCATAGTCACACACATTCTCTGAGTAGAGAATGATACTCGCCATTCAAACCTACGTGCCTGCTCCAGGATTTTCATATTTCATGTTGTAAATTCACACTTTGAACTTTTTCTTTTACACTAGGAGGTTACTCCTCCTAAAAAAAAAAAAGAGAGAGAGAGAGAGAG
Source organism: Struthio camelus (assembly GCF_040807025.1). Taxonomy (NCBI): domain Eukaryota; kingdom Metazoa; phylum Chordata; class Aves; order Struthioniformes; family Struthionidae; genus Struthio; species Struthio camelus. Next base: position 40,976,587 of record NC_090948.1, read on the forward strand.
AGAGAGAAAGAGAGAGAGAGAGAGAGAGATTCAAATGAGGGCTGTACAAAATAGGACATTTTATGTCCTTCTCTCTGTTACGTGCATGTACGAATGCACTCCAAACCTCTCTGCACTGTGTTCTGGGACCAATAATCCTTGAAGTATCAGCCAAACTTGATGGAGCTGTGAAGAACCCAAAAAAATGGAGCTAGACTAGCCTCAAAGTTGCTCTAGCCTGTGTTGTTGGGAAGCCCTAAGGACGTGGGAGGCTGCCTGAGGAGCACAGAGCTGTAAATGTGGCACCCGCACCAAGCAGAGCTGAAGCTCTGTTTGAGCCCAGCTGGATCTGCGGGGAGGGGGGAGTGCAATTTTCATTTCTGATTTGTCAGCTCTGACTGTAATTTCGGTAAATCTAAGCGTGTTGCCTGCCTACACGTTGTAAAGGCAGTAGTCACACTTAATCATACTAATTGTATAGAGAGATGAAGAACTGCAAGGAAGGGCACATTTCACTTTTGACATTTACTTAAATTCTTAGAAAATTGCATGGCTTAGGGTCCAGCAAAGTTCGCAAGTCACTGCAGATTAGACCTACTAAGGGCTGATTTTAATCCTTAGCACACCCAAGCATCGAGTCCATCAGTGTCTGTTACTGTGTCAACGGAGAAACAAACTCCAAGCACCACCAATTTACTTTAGCAGCCAGCATATCTGCTGGAGGAAAATCGGGAGCACATGCATGCGTTATTAGGAGGTGTGAAGCAAGAGCCAGTGTTGCAGATGTTTGATGACCTTTGTGTGGGTCTTCTATCTCATTATCTTTGACAGGGACTAAATGCAATCTTCAAGGCTGATCAGTGCCCTCTGTCTCTCGGAAGAGACTTTATTTAATTTACTGGATTATATTACAGCATCTTTTCTCTTTAACTGGAGACTTCTCAATCTATTCTAGTGATAGTTAGACTCTATGTGCATATATATATATATGCGCGCACGTGCTTAAAAATAGAGGCGGTCCATATGTGTAGTGCATATTCGGAAAGGTGGTAGAAAACACAGCTCAACACAAATTGTTTGAATGTATCCAAACCAGAAAATGCTTCAATTACAGCAAATCTTAAATGGGCACCAAGCGTAATTCATAACGCAGGAGGGTGACGCTAGCTGCGGCTATGGGATGAGGGTCCTTCCCTGGGGGCACAGCAGCTCTGTTAGGGGGAGGATGCTTACGTGCTGGTTCCTCCTTAGCCTTACATTCATTTATGGGCTGTTCCTCCCTTAATTCATTTTTGAAATGGCATGATCTCTCTGCAACAAGAATTTATACGAAAAAAACCCATGCTATAGGTATTCATATCCCTAATGAACATAGAGCAGACCAAGTGGGCCACGCATGTGCTACCCACCCAAAGGTTAGGATATGCTATGGGGACTAATTTCTTTGCCGGGGAACAAGGAAGGGGCTATGGAGGAAGAGGATAAGCCTCTCAAAGACTTAAAGGTTTTTTACTGACTGAGGTAGGTAGTTGTATAGTCTAAGGGAAGTATAAAATACCAAGTGGCTGCTATGCTCTGATATGAGGGACTGAACTATGGCTGAAAAGATGAGACTAAGGAAAGCTAACAGTGCCCATTTCCAAGGTAACCCAAATTTTTCATTGAGGCTCCCCACCTGGCTGCTAGCGAGTCTGTGATGGGTGGCGTGACCAACGATGAGGTGCTACGGTGGCAGATGGTGAAGCAAATGCAACGCGTGTGACAAGAGATATTTTCTTTGCAGCTTTCTTTTGGCTAACATGATTTAGAAACTTGTCCTAACTGGACTTCATAAAAGCGCTTTCTTCTGAGTAGACCTCCCACTCATTTCAGCAGACTACGCCTATTCAGAAAGGTAGTAATCTGGTAGCTGTGATGTCCTAAAGTGATAAGGAGAAGTTGCTAAGTGAGATAAGACTTGTGGGAAGAGGTCCTACAGTGCATTGGACAAACTGGTATCAGCTTTGGGGAGAAGACAGCCTGGGGTGGACAGACTGGTTTTAGTTCTGAAATAAAAGCAATGCTCCTCAAAATTAAATACCAAGAGTTGCTTGCATCTGCTGGCATGTTAAACCGCCTGAGAGGGAAGTTATTACCCAAAGAGTTGGAGTGAGAGAGATATTAGGAGGAAGAGAGCTACATACATTTTTTTGCCAGTGTGTCTGGTTGCCTGACTCGGTCTGCCAGGTAACAGCACGAAGCTGTGAAACGCACGGCAGGGCAGAGCAGGCTCTGGAGAGAGCTTCTGCCTCTGTGAGGGCTTTGGAGGTTGAAGGATGGAGTTTAGTAGGGTACAAACCATAAATTGTCCCTAACGCCCTTAGCCTGACCCTCACAAATGTATTAAGGAGAGGAAAGGCTCAGCAGCTGGGCCATGAAGGACGGATGCTCAGCAGCTGTCCCCTCCTGGCATGACATCCCTGCTTTGGCTATGAGTTGGGAGCTCTGGGACTTTGGGAAATGGGATTTTGCACCCAAGGAGTATAGAGAAGACTGAACTTTCTGCCATGATCCAAAGCAGGTAGTTCCAATGTTTTTACTGAATAGCCCTAGCTCCGTCTCTTTCTATCTTCAGTCAAATTGAAAATGGGGTGTTCATACATACAGCAGGAGCTGTATTCACAGATTATCTTTTCTTAGCATCTTTAGTTAGAGAGTCTTTCCAGGTATCTAAACTTCAAACAAGTGCTGCAGTGCTGTTCTGTTTGCTCTGGCCTTTGACGACCAGAAGAGGCAGCAGTATCACTTCTGGGTTTGTCTTCCTGTTGCACTAAACTGTAAAAAATGCATTTGCACATTGATAGTCCTTTGTTTCCAGATGTATGCATTGCCCACGGCAATCAGTCTGCAAATCAAATTCTGCTAAGTGAACTGTCTCTGCATTATCTTCCTCTCCTTAAATGTTTTCCACTGGAGCGATTCAAACAAAGAAATTCATTTGCAGCATCACAGGGCTTCTGGGTGGGAGTGCGTTCATCTAGCCCTAGCTGGAAAACCTCTCAGATCTTACCTGGATCCTAGAGACCGCAGCTCAGATTGCATTTATCACCTTTTTTGCCTGCTCACATGTTTTGTTTTGCTGCGGGTTAGGCTGAGGAGCTGCATTCAGCCACAAAAGGCAAACTGCTGCTTGTGGCTTGATAGCTCGTAACACGCAATTGACAGAGGAGAGCTAATCCTCCAGCGCTGGGATGAGAACAGTGGTAACGAGGCTCCTGGAAAACTAATTATCCTGTCACTAGCAGGTTCACAAAGTCTCTTTTTTTCCTTCTTTGTCTAGTCTATTGCCTGTGACAATTGTGTCTCGGCTCTCCTCTCCTGGACTAGCGGGTGAAGCGTGCCCTGAAGATGTCTCTGCTGCTTCCTTAGGTGGAAGTGGTGCCTTTCAATTTTCTTGTTGAGGAGAAAACCAAAAAAAGAAAAAAAAATCTTTGACACCTCTCTTTTCCAAGCATAGGACTGCGGTTGTGACGGCAGGTGGAAGTAGAGCTTTCTCCGTGCAGCGTGTGGCCATGCAAAGGCATAGCACCAAAATTGGAAACACAAAAGTGACTGCTGGCTGCCACAAAGACAGTCAGAGAAATCAAGCAGTGTTGCAACTTGCTCTTAATGAAACTTGTGGACGGATGTTTTATTTGCAGCCTGCGGATGTGTTAAGTCTACGGCTTGAGCGTTGTTCACAGCAAACGCCTGCATGGTTTGACTGCTAGTAACAGAGCCCGACCTGTCTCAGTTCTTGAAGCACTCCCTGGCCAGCTATTTTCTTTAGCCATGTCTGAAAGAATAATTCTGACCAACCTGCTCCGATACAGTGTGTGTATTTATCGACATGCAACAATCTAAGGAAAACTGGAGATTTTTTTCCTAAGAGAGAAAATTTGGCTACTCCACCCACTTCTTTAGACATTGACCCTACTTGCTGCAGCGGTTGGCAATCTGCACACACTTTCTACTCCAGCAGCGACTTAGGTCCGTGCGGTGTCAGTAAGATGGTATGGACTATACGGTTATAATCGATATGTGCTGCTGTCTGAATAAGATTACCATTAAAGCTCTTGCTCTTGTTTTGACAGGTTTTGCCCAAACACACTTTTAAGAAATGAAGCCCCAAAATAGCTGCTGAGCTAGAAGGCTTCCGAACCGCTGATTTCAAATTAAGCATCCGTGATTCTCCATGCTTGAGCTGTGATGCTCGATAGTTTGTAGTAAAGCAGTCAAAGTATATCACTAAATTGAAGGAATAGTACAAATATTGGGCTTTTGGTGGCAAAGCGTAGCAAGAAGAGTGCATAAAGTGCACCAAGTTTATTACCTAGGCAGACCTATAATTGACTAAAACACATGGTGTCGCGAGGAAGGACAAGGGACAGACAGTGCCTCTGCTCGCGGCTGAGAGATTGTGGCAGAAATACCTTTGCGAAGGATAGAAAACAATAGTGCGCCTTTCAGACTGTCCTGAGCACATATATGTATATATATATATATATGTGTGTGTGTGTATGTGTGTGTAAATATGTTTTTATATTTATATATCTATATATAAATATCATAAAGCTACATATAAACTGCAGCAAAGTTGGGAAGGATGGGAAGCCTGTAAGCAAAACACGAGCGTAAGCGCGCTCTGGTAATTTTATTCAGTGGTAGTACACTGTTTTCCTTCATGCAGAAAATACTGTAAGTACTATAAGTCCAGGGAAGAAATAGTATGACTTCTTTTCCGTTAGGAAAATTGACTGGACACTGTTAGTCTTTAGAGGATTGCATGGAAATTGAGCTTTAATTCTGTATAATGCTTCCCTGAGTTTCTTGAGAAGAAATCTAAGTTGTACTTCAGTAAAGAATTAGATGAGGTGCAAAAAGAAATGTCCAGCTAGGATCTTCTCACTTGTTGTACCCTAGGGAATAATTTCAGGCAAAAATGGTTCATCTGGTTTTCTCAAGGTATGTATTCAATGGGATTTTGTGAGATTGTGTGCCTCCTTTAACTAGATCGGAAATGCAAATGCCAAGGCCAGTACTTGTAACTCTCCTTTGGATTTCCAAGGCCCTGAAAAGCCTTGGGTCTACAAAAGCACGTGTTCAGGTGCAGAACTTCCATCCCAGGTAGTTTGCCCGGTAAAAAATTAATTTACAGGCGTCTCAGTATCCAGTGTGCAGCATACAAAAGACTTCTGTAAGAGATACTCTCCCCTTTTGCACGAGGCACTGCAAAGAGTTTCACAAGGTTGGGCACCAGATGTTTTGCGAAATGCGTGTGCCTCTCGGATTTGACAGCCTTACAAAACTGCGTTTTCTTTTGCTGTTGTATGGTGAGCATTAATCAGCTTTAATGATCACTGGTGGATATACTAACAGCTTGCAAAAGTTGTGCTCTCCTCTCTGCTGTAAATGGAGCATCGAATAATTGTCATTGCCTATGGCTGTGTGCTAGAAAACCTGTTTCCTTCCGCGGATCATAGTCTCACCCTTTAATCAGAACTTGTTCTGAAAATGGCAGTGCCATGTCTCTTAAGAGCGATCTGATTTTTGAGGGCAGTAGCCAAGGGGAATATTGTCATCTCTTTCAACCTATTCAGTGAATGAGACTGAGAAAAACACATTTTGAACTTCAAAAAAATTGTTCTGGTTCTGAGCTAGTTCCTCTGGGACTCTCTCCCTGCTCTTGATTTCATTCATGCCATACCCCTTCTCAAGGATGTATAAGGACTTCTTTCCACGACAAGATTGAGGTATTCACCTCTGGGGCAATGCTGTGGCTGTCACAGTAGGTGTCTACATGAGAGTCAAGTGTCTCCGTTCCCGTTACGGACGACAGACCTGCAGAGCAGTGTAGCTCACCCTAAAGTAGGCACCGAAGGGAGTATTTGATTGCTTAAGCATAGCTGTCTGGTACTGTTCAAGATGTCGTATGATATCTGCAACATCCACACGGAGCTGGCAGGTATGGTGTGATTCAGGGAGGACCTTTGCAGCTCTGGAGCCCCAGCTGGAGGCCAAGGGGCTCCCCTTAGGCATCCAGAATGGTGCTAGGCACCCGTGTAGGGGCAACTGGATCCCACCCCAGCTGGCTAGTCATCTGAATTGGTCTCTGTGTGTCCGTGATTGCATTGATTGTGTGCCTGTGGATTACAGTGGGATCTTAAGTGCATGGGGGTGCCTAAGTTCAAGTGCCTTGGTCTCAAACCAAACCTCCCCTCCAGTCTGACTTTGTAAGGCACTATTACGGTTAAGATAATGCTTCTACTAAGGAATAGATATAGGCCAAATGCAGAGTGCACTTGCTGAAAGAGGTTTATAGAAACCATATGTGCAACAGTGTAGGTGTCAGGGCATGAATGATCTTGAGGACTGCATGACTGTGCATATGGTATGAGTCTGGCATTGCCTGGCTCTGATCTTTCTGCGTGGAGTCTTTGTTCTGACTCCTTCATGTGATTTAAGCTAAAAAAGCTTCTTTTAAAAAAAACCCGAAGTACAAATACCGATAGGTTTGGTTCAACTTGGAGTTCTTTAATTAATAGATTAAGCTGGATTTCTGATTAAAAATAAGGTTGTTATTTATTTACCTGTCTGGTGAAGGAAATGCCATCAAAAGTCCAGTGGCGGTGTTGTAGACTGACACGGTCAGCAGTGCTATAAAGCTTCAGAAGTTGCTCAACATACAATGGGCAATTACACCCTTCTGGCTGATGTTAGAGATACTAAGATAAGAATTGTCTTGCACGCTCTCTTTTAACCATTCAGAGCTTAATACATAGGTCTAAGCCTGGAATATAACTTTTTAATGTGAAAGCGTAGTGTAATTTTTTACCTTATTTTGAATTAACTTGCAAAATTCAGCTGCATTGCGATGAAGAAGAGGGAGAGGAGCAATGTAGTGTCACAAGTCTGATGTATTAGAAAGGGGCTATGGTTCACTTGCTAACTTCTTTCTTTTCCCCAGTAAATCTGCACCAGACATACGTATGCATACGTACAATATTCAGAGTATATTCTAGTTCTTGAGTGCCCATATGATGTGGTACTCACTTATGAGAACTATCCGTAGGATAATTCAGCTCAGTATGCCTTTTATTATGTTTTTGATCAGAGCTGACTTCTGTGTCAGTATACTCAGAATATTTTGCTATCATTACAAGATTTAAAATACAAATATGTTTTTATCTTATTTTACTGGCTTTTGGAGATTGACCCTAACCATGTTTTATATGAGTTTTGAAGACATTTTATTGTTATGGAATGTCTCATTTGAGCACTGAATTAGAAATGGGATCATAAAAATGACATTGAGGAACTTTATTGTTTCCAAATATTTTATTCGAACACCAAGCTGGAATTACAATAAGTCAGTCTGAATCAGTAAGATTGAAAAGATTCATTATTTTCGGTAAATGTCATCAGTATGTTCAGTACTTTAGGAGCTTGTATTTGATATAATGCGTATTTGGCAGAACACATCAGTTCAGATAGGTGGGACTGAGTCACTTCTTGAAATGAATCGAGTTTACTTTGATAAATCTTGTATTAGACATAATCCCTCTCCGTTAGCATATGGATAGCATTATGTAGGGAGATACTGCATTTCATTTAAATGCTTCAGCTTGTGGTTGATGCAAGTAACCGCTTTAAATTCACAGTGAGCATTAAGTTGCCCGTTTTATTATGCTTTTTTGCATGCAAAACAAAATTGCCTTCTAAGTGTAAATGTGACTTTGCCAGGCATGGTAAAAGCAAGTGTAGGCATGCGGAAGTTGCAAATAAAAAAAGAAGCCCTGAAGAGGTGGAGGCCTGCCTGCAGCACTGATCGGTAACGCTGTCCAAGAGGAAGATGATGGTGAAAAGGGCGTAAGGAGTCGCTTCGATTTCATGCTGGCCAAGAGAATAATGTCATAAAATGACTTAGATGTGACTGACAGCATCGCGGGGGAGACAATGACGCACTGAGAGGCTGGAAGGGGACAGAATTGCCTGTTGAGAAAGGAAGAGGAGAAATTGGCTGTCAGAGCAAAGGTCGAGTGGCGACGTGAGCGCCCATGGGAGGGGGAAGACAGCTGCCGGGTCCAACAGTTATTTCCAGGCACAAGTCACCGCGGGGCATCATCGGAGCCCTAATTAAATCAGCGGGTTTTGCGAAGGGCTTGGCCACAAAGTTTCCCCTGGGTGAATATTAAAAAACAAAACTAAACCAAACCCATCCCCAAATAAATCCTCTGTGAGAGAGCCTATTTAAAACAGAGAGCATTGCAAAAAAGCAAACAAACAAACAAACAAAACCTCTCTTAGCAGAATATGAATAAATCACTGGCACCCAGAACAGCCTGCCAGTGAAACACCTTGTATTTGCACCTTCAGAAACAATGAACTGAATTACAGAGCTTTCTGGGTTGTCTCAGCCCTGGGTGATGAACAGACCCTATCAACCTCCTCTCTCCATGGTCAGAGGAGATTGTTCTCTGATTAATAGTGCACAAGAATGCCAATAAAACTGCTGAATTCATCTTGTTTTGGCTGAATATTGGCAAACATCTGCGAACTCCTCAATTTGAAGAGGTGTTTGGCAGCAGCCTGGATGGGTGATGAGAAATGTGGAGGCCCTGTGATAGGAAATGTCACTGGAGTAGCCCTGCATGCATTTTCAAAGCTACCAATTTAGAATCAAATATTCTGCTTGGGGGCTACAGCAGCCTTCATTTCTTGTTCCGAATTATTCATTTGTATATGAAAATGCAGCTGCGTTTCATCCAAAAATGTACTTGACTGGCAGAGACCTTTCTCCTATGCAGTTTTTTTCTTTAATGGTGAAGATTTTTAGGGTGAAAGCTATTAAATTAATGTAAAAATTTTGATATTACTTCCCATACTGAACTGGTATGTTGGAAGTTTCCTTGCATACCCCTTTTCCTCAGCCACCCTGCAGGACAGCATGGGGTGCCAAAGGCATGCCCGAGGGATATTCCCGAGCACGATCAAAAAGCTGAAAGCTGCAGCACCACTGGGATTTTTCATTTTCCCATCTTTCTTCCACTACTTGATGCTGCAGTAGCTCCATTTCTTACAGCAGAGTAGTTTTAAAAAGAGGAACAGGAGCACCGTGGCCAGGCTTGTAGTATCAACCACGTCTTCCTAAAAATGCTGGGGTTTTCAAGCAATATTCCTGGAGGTTTTGCTGACAGTGCCATCTTTCAGTCTGGTCACCAAAGCAAGCCAGGGGCTGTTGTCCTCATGTTTTTCTTCTGCACGTCTAGGTGTGCACTGATGAATGCTGTCTCTGTGGTCGTACTCTGCTCCCCAGGTTAGGGGTCCGTGCTTCTTTCCCCCCTGCCTCCCACTCTCGCCTGAAGCTGAGAGCTCCTTACCCGTGTGTGTGTGTGTGTGTGTGTGTGAGACAAGATGTTGCTACAAAAGACTTTGAAGCAAACTATGTTAATAGGGAGGATTTTTTTTTTTTTAAAACTAATTTCCCCTCTTCTTGAAAATGGAAGTGAAAAGGTCTGGCCTGCTGTTGCTCAAGAGAAGGGCAATAATATCTTTACGGGCAACATTTTCATATTTCCAAAATTCAAACACTTCAGCCTGCCTGCAGTAAACCCCATTTTCTTGTTTCGCAGCAGAGAAAGGACTGTTGACTTACGGAGCTACTGTGGTTAGGAGAGGGGAATCAGCACCTAGCCCCAAAAGCCTCCTGTGCCCAGGTGCATAACTTCCCAAAGCGTGACTTTTGTGGAGGCTGGCAGTGTCCCTTAACTCCAGGCTCTTTGGTCCTTGCATTATGAATGGCATGCCAGGATGCATCATTGGTACAGAGGACCATATGCCACCCCTGGCCCGGCCCTGGAAGGTATCATTCTAATGGTGGGTTTGTGGCACCAGATGCCTTTCGCTCATCCCCGACTCCCGGCTCATCTCCTGCTCTTGCTTCCAGCCAGCCTCAAAGCATTTGTAGTGCTGGAGGACATCTGTCTGCACCAGCAGAGAAGTGGTTTTAGTCTGGAGCTCACGGCTAGCAGCCCTCATTGAGTGCACTGGCATGGGCAGAGTGTCCCTTTAAACAGCCGCTTTATTCCTGCGAGGGAGGGATGTTGGGAAAGAAAGGATGTGTTGATACCAGGAGGAAAGGTTTTGTTAGAAATCATCTTTTCAGATGAGTACATGGATTGCTCAGTGTTCATACGTTCATACCGCTTTTAATTCCAGGGTGCGCTCATGCTCTCTTCCTTATCCTCACCTCCGCGGCACTAACGATCCCAAGGAGGAGAAGAATCATCACAGGTCCTTTCACTAGGAGGTGTCAGACAGAGCTAACGTCACTAGGAAAAGTATTCACTAGTTTTCACTTCACTGTGTGGCCAGAAGGATTCTGCCCATGCACAAAGCACAGCAAGCCTGCGCAGAGATCAAAAATTAAGAGTAACACCAATAAAATCAGCCAAGGCGTTCCTCAGCGTTTTACTCGAGTAATGGGAAGAAGCGTACGAGAGAACTTCTAGGCCTGGCTGCGTGGGTGATGCCTTTAATTAGGCTGTATGTTGCTGGCTCTTAGCCAGAGCAGGAGAGTGAAAAAGGGTTGTGCACGCCTGTTCCTTTTTTTATAAGCACATATCTTATTTGGCATTTTACTCTTATTGTTCTTTCTCCTGAATTGTCATTAGTTTTTATCACTTCTCTCTGTGCCCAAGTTAGCTCTGTCAGAAATTTTTCACTTCTAAAAGCTTTTTGCTGTCCTTTGTGAGGCAGTTTAAGCAACTGTGATTCAAAATGACTGTAATGCACCGCAGCAGAAGTTTTTGTAAAGTGTACTTTTGACTTTCCTATCCAATTAGTTCTTGGCCTCAAGTTTGCTGACACGTGTGCCAGAAGTAATTTGTCAAACATTAGAGTGCATTTTTACTAGTTGAAATAACACAACTGCTTTGGAAAACAGAGCTTCATGCGAGGGGCTGTGCCAAAGACAGATTTGGGTCTTGAAAATTTGTTGAAAAATCAGAGGAACTCTTTGTGTGCTGTATTTCTGGACTCAACTCACAACTTTGCTCTGAGCTCCCTGCCAGAAACAGGGGGCTATTGGGCTTTAGTTGCTGGCTGACATCTCATCTGCCTCTGCTCTGCGCTGGCCAGATTTGGACACGCGTGTGGCATGATGGAGGCACATTCATTCCACTAGGCAATGTGTACACGGGGGCACGGCAGCTCCCTCATCCTCTGTGATACGTGTTTGCACAGAGTGGAGATGCCAAAACCGCTCCTCCAATCCCTGCTTCTAACCAGTAGCAAAAAGGGTGCTCCAGGGAGAGACCTTGCTTTTGCAATTCTTGGCTGTTTGTTGATGGATTTGGCCAGCTGTATTTCTGGTACTGTCTTTCCTAAGGCTGCACAGATTGCCTTAGCCACGTGGCCCACTGGACTTTCTGCCTTTCCACCAGAGCCAGAGTACAAAAGGGCTGGTTTTCTTGTATTCACTCTTACAAGAGCTCAAAATACTTCACTGTCCTGCATCAAACTGAGACAGAGGTTTTAGGGAGGGAGAGCTGAGAGTGCCAGGTCTTGGGGCCTCATGTTTGAGGGCGTGGGGCAGTCCATCTCGCAGGCTGGGAGGGGAAGGGCTCTTCCTCTTCCTGAAGAAAATCCAAAATCTCCCAAGAGAAGAAACTGAGAGACCGAGAGAGTCAAGTGAAGGCAATAGCTTGTGGTTGCCAAGCACAGCACTCCTATTACAGCTATCACGTCAGCAAGGTAGATAAACACTATCCTTGTCAAAACTGGCAAGTACCTTTTGAGGAATGGACATTTTCTAACAAATTCATAAATCTCTTTGCTACTTCTCTTGTGCTTTTCCAGTCTTCAGCTGTGCCAGAGAAGCTGTGAAAAGGAACTATTGGGTATTGCCTATAAATACTTCTTTATGAAAATCTGGATGGTCTGGAAAGAAATCGAGTATATGTATACAGTGAAGCTGGTTTTATTCATTTGTATCTGCCCCTTTAGTAGGGCAATACCTGTTTGAGGAAGGAGCAGGGGTATATGAGCATCGAACAGCACGGCTACTTGAGATGTAATCCACACTGTGGTGAGTGTGAAGATCCTTTCTCAAGACACACAGAAATGAATGCAACTGCTTATGGTGTCAGTAGAATCCAGCATAATAGGTTTGTCCTTTCAGTCGTATTTTAATTTTATCCTGCTTGCAAAAGTCTTCACAGTGGAAAGTGACTTTTGACTCTGTTTCCTGATTTGCAAGGCTTTCGTCTCATGAAGAGGGGTATGTTCCCCAGGCTGAATTTTGAAACTTCTGTAGGCTGTGACTTTGTATGGGGATGACAGAAGGAGGACCTGGGTCTTCACAATATAAAGCAAAGTCAAAACTGAGCAAGTCCCAGGATACAATGCACTAAATATGGCTGACTGATATGACTAAAGATTTTAAGATTCTCTACTAGTGGCGAATCAGAATTAAAAGCATCGATAAAATGCCTTAATAGCTAAACCTTCAAGTCAACATCCATAATCTAACCTGGGAAATTGTTTGCAAGTAAACGCTCAGGCACGCAGGATCTTACCAACCTGCTGCGTCAAAACACCTCTGTCTCCAGTGCGATTAAGTAGGTCAGTGAATTCACCTTGATGCAGGAGCTGGGACTTGTCCAGCTTCAATAACTTGAGTGAAGCCTTAGAAAGAAAAGAGAAAATGTATTTTGTGTGTTTGGCTGTCCTGAAAGTCATAGGAGATGACCAGTCTCTTTATGAGGGTGCAGTAGAGCCAGGTGAAGGGTATGCTGAGAAGTGTCTCGTCGGATAGCCACAGTAATGAGGAAGGCTTAGTGTCGTGCTAGTCACGGGATGGTGGGAGGACTCCTTAGATCTAGAGTCATAATCCAGTGAGTATGTTTATAAGTCCTTCCCCAACATTGTGTCTTTATTGTTCTTCCTCATGAGGAAAGAGTAAGATAAAGGGGGAAAAGTATGAAGCTGCATAGACAGAGAGTAGATTATATGGTTTCAGAAGTATGTCCCTGCATTGCCATCATAAGGATTGGCTCCTGGATGGCAACAGTGACGGGTTGCCATGTGGAAAATCAGTGGGTCCAGTTTACTTTAAATTCTCCACTATTTGAATTGAGATTTTCCCAAAATCTTGAGCTAAAATCTGGGTGCAGGACAGAACTCAGTTATATCCTGGGACTGTCTGCAGGAAAGGTGACACAGCGTGTGGCTGGGGCTACAACTGGCCTTGGAGCACCTTCACTGCACCGGTAAGTCCCAGTCTGAGTCAGAACAGTGCAGAGAGGAAGCTTTGGGGTAAGCGTCTGTCTCTAGATGCAGTTTCTGGGGCTGTGCGAAGAAGAAATCCCTCTCTCCTGGTTAAAGAAATAGCAGCCCAGCTGCTACTCAATAGTGCTGTGATTAGTCCTGAGTCTAGACCCCCGGCTTGATATTGTTATTCCAATGTGAAATAGTATCTGGGTTTGCATAGTTCTCCTCTAAGTGTCTAAGGGTGTGGATTAGTGCCCACTAGTTACTCAGAACATGGAAGAAAAAGATAACTGTCCCACCTGCAGGTGTACACAGAGCAAGGGTGTTTTCTCATGCATTTCAGGGTTCATCCAGCCTGGCTGTGCTATATTGGAACAGTAGATATTCATCAAAATAGGCTGAAAAAATGAAGAGCATCAGCAAACGCAAACTTTTCTTTCTTTCTTTTTGCAAATGTGCATGTCCAAATTAAAGAGGTGGCAATAAACTCCGTAAACTGTATTGTACGAAGTATTACCATGGGTAGCTGGCGTTATCAGGGTCAAATTTCTTTCGTGGCCGTTGATAAGTTCGGTTATCAAAGACTGAGCAGCAACAGCCCTCCTGAGGTGTTAATTGATCCCTTATCAGCCCAGTGCAGCTGTTGATTCTGTCATTGATGCTGCATGTTTCAGTCAGAAAATTAAGTATATCAAGGAAAATCCAGACAAAGAAGTAAAAGCCACTATAAACATGTTTTGGAGTGCACAGTAAAACCTGTTTATGAATCAATAAAACTATGACTTAGTGTTATGATGTTTTTCATCTTTATAACTGTGCTTTGGAAGCCAATGAGCTGATCCAACAGGCACCAGAGTTGGTGTAAAAGCTCCCATTGATTCTCCAATGGACTTTGGATCAAATCCAGGTAGTAGTTTTCAACTCCTACAGAGAGGATCCTGAGCCAAAGTAGGAATGGGGAGTACTCAGAAATTCAGTTCCAGTGAAAACCTGCACGCTCGGGTGTTTATTCCCAGTTTCATCCAGCACTTGTAACACTGCAGAGGGAGAATGCTTTTTCTTTTTTTTTCCTTTTCTTTCTTTTTGTCTCCTTTCCCTTTCTCGTTCTCTTTTCCTTCCATCCTTCCTTCCCCTTTTCTTTATGCTCCCATGGTGTGTCACGTCTAGTAGGGCTGGAATTGTTACAACACCAGGTAGGAGCACTTAGGCTGTACTGAAACTCGCATCTAAAAGTATTGCATGCCACACGGCTGCTTCTTGTGTCATCATTCCAGTTATATTAATACGGGTGAACTTTCCCCATCTCCATTATCCATGCACCAAAATCTTTGGCTGTATCGTGGGTGTTTAAGTGAAAAAAGAAAGGTGTTTTGCAAATAGAGGCAAGCACAGGAGTGAAATCAAATGCATGTTCTTGAGTTTCACAGGTAACGGTGTTGCTGATGCTATATGAGTTGTTGATTCCAGTCTCTTAGTTCGTGCACTTTGAATCACAGCTGCTTTTATTTCTGCTTGAAAAACTTGAAAGATGTAATCCTCACCATGGACTAAATGCTGTGCAAAGTATGCAGGCTTCGGCTGGCAGTTCTGGTTGGAAAGTGAGGTACAAAATGAGCATTTCAAACTGCAAAGATGTAAGGTATGAAGAAACAAACTGATTTAAGCCAGATTTAATTCTGCTGCAGGATGCAGCTTTGTGCTGTAAGTTCAGTGATGAAGTACATTCTTAGTCATTTTATAAACTTTTGGAAGATAGGCCTGTGAGCAGCAGATACCTTGGTTATAAACAACTTTTGATGCAATAGCGTCTAGAAATAAGAGAGAAGCTCTGCTAGATCTTTCCTTCCTTATGCCATTACCAAGCGTTCCTATAACTATTTACTTCTGGCTTCAAAAAATGCAGGAAGTATATGGTTTTTATCAGTGACCACAAAATGTCTTGGCAGTAACCTCAGCAACAAAATTCGTCCTTGCTAACTTTCTCTCCTTACCGTAGAAGAGATTAAAACTTTATTGGCATAGACAGAGGTGATATGGCAGTCAGGTAAATGTGAGGCTAAGAAGAACAAAATACTAAGTTACAAGGTCTGTGAGGCAGAAACAAGGTTTTGCTCTCTGCAGGACTTGGCTTAGCATAGGAAGGGCCTGCTCTGCACTGCAGCCTCCAAGCACTACACACACAGGCATATCAAAATTATTAATAGTTTAGAGTTCCCACACGCTTAACTGCAGCATTGCAATCTCTGAGCTCTTTCTTTGATTTATACACATCCGGTAATTTCAAGAGGAGAAAAAATACATGCAGATGAACCAGCAGTTACGTAGCAGAGGAGATCCGTTCTTTGCTGAATAATTAAGACCCCTTCTGCTCTTTGGGGTGCTTATTTTGAGGCAACCAATTGGAAGGTACCAACTGAAAATGTCCTTGCCAGAAGTATGGCTCAGCCAGCTTCTGACCAGCTACTTTTATCACGGATGTAAAAGTAAAAGAGAAAATAATTAGGAAAGCAGGCCTGGGTGGCTTCAGGCTCTTCGCTTGTCTCAGCATCCCTTGCTGGAGCTTGGGCTGGTAGCAATGGATAGCACAGCCCTGCCAGGGCTGGTGGCCTTATTTGAAATACTGGAGCCTTTTATCATCACGGACGAGCAGGGACGGGCACCTACAGCTTGCGCCCATCGTTCTCACCTACTTGCGGGTTTTTATGGGACAAGCACGAGGAGCTGGAGCTGTTACTGAGTTTTTTTGCTTTAGTTTTGGCAAATTTAGTCGTCAAGAACATATATCTTCCTGCAGCTTGTTTGGCAGAGGGGGGTGTGCAGGCAGGCTGTGCTGGATCTCAGCTCTCTCTTAAAATCAAGAGGATTTAGTTATTTTGAAGTCTGAGAAAGGGGGAAAAAAATACCACAGAGGGAAAAGCTCTTGTACCTTCCTACCTTTTCTGCTGAGAGCGTAAAGTGATGTCCTGGCATGGAGGAATAATCTGAAACTGTGGCTACGTGCATTGAATTAGCTTACAGGTTTCTTAGCAGGCAGCAAATACACTGAGGGGAGGCTGGCTCAGCACACCTAGGTGTCTGCACGGGACCGGCAGCTTTGGAAAGTCATAAGGCTCAAAGAGAAAATGTTGAAACGAAGGCAAAGTTTTGGGCTTTCCTGAACAATGAGCAAGTAAGTGAATTACCCAGATTCATGTGATGTTTAAGAAGTTTAATGGAGAAGCAAGAGCTCCCAGCGTTCCCCCACTCGTATGGTATTATCAAAGGAATGAACCAAATCACTCTGCTCTTAATGATTAAAAGGAAACTTGCAATACAGTGTTCGAAAGAGGACAAAGTAATGGCTTTGCACCTGGGAACAAACTGGAATTGCAATGGCAATAAAGCTTGATTGCTGTACTGAAACTTGATTGGATTTGCCACCGCGGGGTCCTTTCCAAGGCAAAAAAGTTGAAAACATGCAGCTACAAAAGAGAAGAAAACATTAAGCGAAGCTGTCATATGTTCCAATGTAAATTCAGTGTAAGCGTTTGAAAAAAAACCCTCCAAGTCTGGGAATAAAATCCAAGCGATATCAAGCTATCCTGAGGGAAACCAAAGTGACAGTCAAAAAGAAAGAAAGAAAGGCGTTTGGGGAATCTCCAGCTGCAACATACAGCAGGAGGGCCTGGCTGCTGGCATTTTATGCCAGATGTACGGTAGGGCCAGGAGTTGTGCAGCTGTGAGTTTCTGCATAGTTTCGGTGATGTTTATACTCTCGTCTTTGCGAGGAACAAGCGCCGGCACACTCATTCCTGGCCTTCGTTTGGCTGCGATGAGCTTACTTCGCTTTCTGAATTAGGATTTCTCAGAAGTGTTTTGTACGAGGATCACTGCGTAAAACGCATTTAAAAGTCCATCCCTTACTCCTATCCTTGCCAGAGAAAAGCTGTGATTTGCTCCTGGGTTGTCAAATGTGTGACTGCAGTGCAGAAGTCCAGGAGCAACTTCCAGGTGTTGAAGTAGCATTTGATAACCCTATCTCCTGGTACTAATCCTGGCATAAACCCTAGTTTTATACCAGAGCTGGAGTTCAGGGCCAAACCCTGGAAGAAAGCTGGGATTTGAGCTCCCTCTCTGTCTTCCACGTTTTCCGTTCCTTGGTTTGGCTCTAAATCCCCTTCTGGTGTGCTGACTCTGCCAATTTGATTAGAAGGAGCTTAGATTTCACTCCCGCTTCTGGAGGCTGAAAATTAGGTGACCCAAACCTCAGGATTTAGGTAACTCTGGGCCTTCCTCTCTTTCTGCCACAGTCTGGAGAGAATTACAGCAAAACAGCTGCTAGTTTGGATTGGGAATGATTTTTTGAAGGGAAAAAAGCTTCTTCATTTTTCTTGCAGAGCAGAGAATGCTTTTGTTTTCCTTGCAGAAAAGTTAAATCGTTAAATGAATTGAGAAGTCACATTTTTTACTGAGACTGCCTCTCTGCTACAGCCCAACCAGAAAACCTTCTGGGGAGGCTCTCAGAAGCCAGTGAGGTAGAAAACCTGTACTGATTCTCACAAAATTGATATTTTCTGGGATCCTTTTCTTCCCAAATCGAGAAAAAAAAAATCTTTGTCTTTGGCATTGATTTTGAGGTTGGGTGTGCTTCAAAAACCCATCTTTGTTATTTTCCCCTGGATAGGGAGTTCCACTTTCTTGTCTGTCCTAGGCAATGACATTTCCCTAAGCTTTCAGGAAGACAGATGCACCGAAAGCTGTGAAATGCTCTGAGATTACAGCAGCAAGGTCTTAGAAAGTTCACGAAATCTGACTTGTACTTTATATGGCTGTGTGGGATAGTAGCCATGCTCTAGATACTAGAAAAGAAAATGCAGCTAACTTGACAATAAATGCCTGTGCAGGGAACAAATGTTCACATTTTCAGCTTGTATAATTACAGTAGTAGGTTTTTCGAGTGTCATTCATTCATTCAAGTAAGATGAGCCTCACTTAATTTTGGGCATATATGATCATCGCTTCAAATCAGACAGCAATTAGTCTACCAAAATAGCTTAAATTTTATGTCTCTCTAATAATAAACAGTATCACGCTAGATGAATATAAAAACACTGTAACGTAAACCCCTTGTCTGCCAATCCCCTTCGCGTGTAATAGAAAACTTGCAGTTTAATTGATACCCATTTTTACGCTTTGGGGATTATTCTTCCTGGAGCGCAGTACATTGCACAAGTTACGGGGCTCTGCGGTGTCCATGGGGTCTTGCCGGGTCCCACACTGGCCCCCGGCTGCTCTCACCTTTCGGCCCTCAAGACGAACAAGCTACAGGTGATTTTTTTCCTGGCACGTTGTGTCCACGAGCCGTGTGCGTTGGGATGGCTGTGCAAAGAAACGGCACCACTGAGCATGAGAGGCTTCCTCTGCTGCGGCTGTGGGAACGAAATACCGAAGCAAAGGAACGGACCTCAAATCCTTCATTTGATCTTTTATTATGATCTTTGTCAGCCCACCCCTGAGTAAAGAGTTGCTCCAGATAATTTAGGAATGATAGTAATGCCCTGAAACTGTTGTGGTCAGAGTTGCTAACCAGCTGCGGAGCTGCCTTGAGCTCTCTGTTCAAGGGGGAACTATGCTGATGTATAAAAACATCCTTTTAATTACTAAATCCAGATCCTCTGCCCTGAAGACCCAGACACTTGAGAACTTGACTTATAAACTCAATTATCTGTTACATGAAAATTGCCCCTGTTCAGACGATGGCTGAGTGCTACTTCCTGTCCAGAAAATCAAATATATCTTCAAGTTATTACAATCCATATGTTATAAAGACAATACAGTATTCAGAATTCTCTCTACATCTGAAACATTTTGAGGTTAAAAATAAAGCTCAGTAAAAACGTTATTATGTTTTGTTGACAGTTTTGCTTAATTTGTTTCTTATGCTGTGTGCCTTTTTTTAGCTTTAATCTCTGTAGTAAGGAAGGAATTTGTTCTGCTTCTCCAAAGAGGGATCTTTTTTGTGTTTTTTCCCCGTAGCACTTGTTTATGTGGCAGAAAGAACAGCAGCGAATGAGGGAGAAAGAGAAATTACTCTTCTTCTGAGATTGATTGGAACAGCATAGGCATTTTTTACCTGAAGTGTGTATTTTTGTCTGATGTTTACTAACAGCGCTAGCTGTTTTGCAGCAGTCCCGAGAGATCTGGGCATCCGTAGCACTGACAGCAGCGGCATTTTTCTTGGTGATATCTTTGTATCTACTAGGAGAGCGGAAAAAGAGGCGACGGGGTGGCTGAAGGGGCCAATAGAGCCATCTGTGGATCCTCGGTCCTCTGCATTGCTGCTTGAGCTCGCTCCCAGGCTGGCGGCGGACCAGTGCAGGCGCCCAGCAGGCAGTCGTGGTGGGCCCGTGGGTGGGTATGGAGAAGGGACTGGTGTTTTCCCTCCGGAGACTGGTCAGCCATAGGGAAGATTACATAGGTATAGCCCACAAGTCGTCAGAGGATGCTGGTCTAGCAGTGTCAGTAGTGTCTTTTTTTTTTTTTCAGTTGTTTTCTCTGGCTATGAGCAGCGTTAAAGCTGTTTGTCAGTGGGCTCATGAGCTAGGACGGACGCCAGGAATCAGTATTGGACTTTCCAGAAAGGAAAAGCGGAGGGTAGGTGGGACACCGGCAATTTGTTTATCACTCCTGATCCTGTGATTTACAGGTTCTCGTTTAGATGGTTTTTCAGTCCCAGGCCAGTTTAGAGATACGACATATACGATTTGAGGACAAGGGGATTGGCAAGTATTTCACCAAAGGGTCTCTCGAGCATAATCCAAAAGCTGTGACTACCGTGGAGAAATAGCCCCAGATGAGCGTCTGCATGAGTATTAACTTCCGACGGACCACATCCTAGCATTGAAATCATTCATTTTTCACCATAAAAATAACGAAAAGCTTTAACACAGGGGTGCAAAGCCGCTGACAGCCAGGTTGGTATGGGTGCAAACTGGACTGCGTGTCTCCATGAGGCATCCGCGCCCGCGTGGGCAGCGCCGCTGAGGGCTTCGCTCCCAGCCCAGGGAGCGGAGCAGCGACCCTGCGAGCCTGGGAAGGGCGCGGACACCTCTGGGCTAACCATCCGCGCAACGGTGTGCAGTAATTCCTTCAGCCAGCTTGGAGAGGGCAACATCTCTCGTTGCGGCGGGAGGCTCAGTGAGAGAGAGCGCTTAAGATCCCCATTAAAAAGTACAGGCCGCTGACGAATGCGGCCCCATGCGCTGAAGGGGGCCTTACCGCTGTCTTAAGTAACAGAAAGAAGAAGAGCGTCTTACCATGCAAACACCTTTTTTTTTTTCCACCAGAGGTCCAAAGTATGGAAGTAAATTCAATATATTGCATGTATGGAATATGAATAACAACTGCGATGGGCGGGAAGAGGGGGAGAGCCGTTTCCACACGCCACGTGGTTCTGCTTGGAAACACCTTGGGTGGGAAACCAACACTACGCTTTTCCCCTAAGAAATGATCGGCAGTCGGGTACTTCCCATATAGGGCATATATGTCTTACTGGAAGTTGCATCTCGTGAGGGTGTACGTAGGGCTTGAGGGTTAGGCCTATACCCAGCTCTGACTGCTCGGACAAAGAGGGCTAAAAGGGACGGGGTAGGACAAGTGTGGCAGTTCGTGCCCTCCCTCCCCCCTCCCCCAGCGCCCTCTGGGTGACTCAGCATGTTCCTGGTCACAGGGCCCGCTGAAACCGTGAGGCGTGATTGGACGGGAGGGGTCCCTGGTCACCGCCTACCACCTGTCCATCATGCCGAAGGTTCTGGAATATGCAAATGAAGGCTCGGAACATGCCTCCTGATTGGTTAATGACCGCACGCGCCGATTAGCATGACGCTATATAAAGAGAGCAGGCGGGTGGGCAGTCTGGGAGTGTGAGGGGAGCAGCTGCAGGGCGGAGGGGGCAGAGCTGGAGCCGCCCCCGCGGCCCCTCTGAAGGCTTGGGGGAGCCCGGCGGCCTTGTGGAGGGCCGGGCCCCATCGGCGACCGCAAGAGGACCTGAGCGGCGGTAGCTGGCCGCTGCCGCCAGAGGGGCCTCGCTCTGCCCCTCGCCCTCGGTGGGGACGCGGGCCGGGACCGGCGTCGGATCCGGCCCCCAGGAGAGCCCCCCTCTGGGGGCGCGTAAGTGGGGGTCTGCCGCTTCCCGAGGGTGCGGGTTCGAAGCCCCGTTCTCGTCAAATCCGAGACCGGCGCGGCTGTAGCGCGGTTCGGCTCGCCCCGGCCTGCTGGGCGGCGCGTCGTGCAGGCGGGACCCGATAGAGAACAAGAAGAAAGAACAGGATGGTCTGTCGCTTCCTTTGGGGGGTCTGCGTACCTTTCTTTTGAGGTAGCCAACGTACCAGTATAAACCCTGTATGTATGGTATATAAATAAGTTGTTACTGTGAGTGAGTTGTTACTGTTGTTGCCAGTTACTGTTTGTTTGGAGAATCTCTGTAAACCCTTCCGCTCAGTAAAGCTCCCATCGGCACCCACGAGCCCGTTAGTTGGTGGCGGTTAATGTTGTTGTTCAGCATGCCTTTGGCTTGGCGCAGACGTGCTTCTTCATCAAACCGCGACAACAAGCAGTAACAATACTGGCTGTCCTCATCCAGTCTCAACCACAGGATTTTTTTCAGGCTTTTCTGAGGCCTGTCTTGGCTTCTGGTTTATTTTTGTGTCTGAGAATGTGTTGTAGTTTTGAATTATATGTGACCAGAGATCTGGTTTAAGGAGTCTCCTTTCTGCCCTGGTGTGTACCTGCCGTGAGTTCTCAGCTGAGCTCATGGACGGCTGATCTGCTGCCAGCGCGAGGCTGGAGCATGGGCAGGGTCAAGCTCATTGGCGAAGGGCTGAAAGTTTTCTGAAAAAATCTGGCAGCCTTCCTGCTTGCTAGCCTCCAGGGCGCTCTCTGCAAGAAGTCTGTTTAATGCTGAAAAACTTGGATAGAGTGGTTTGGGGGAGAAAAAAAATTCTAACCAGTACAGTGGAGGACACACACACTGTGCTTTGCGTTTTGCCAGGAAACCCAGCATAGCCATGAAATTCTGTAAATGACTTGGTGTTTAGCAGTGAGTTGAGACATCCTTGTGTTACTCACTGCACCCTGGAAATGCCTGCAGCTCTATAGAAATTAAATTGCTCCATGGTCTGCCAGCTTCGTGGTCTTTTGGAGAACTTGCCTGGAGATGCTACCCTTTCCAAGATAATTTCTTCTAGGGCAAGAGGTACACACTTATTAGTCAGTAAGTCTGGGTGCCTGTATGCACCCACCCACACGTGCACACAAGCACATATAGATAAGCATGTTTTTCCTCTTCCTGGTCAAATATATCCCATGAATTAAAAGTGGTACATGATGGGATAAATCGCATGGCCACACACTGCAGAATTTTAGCAGAGGTATCCAGGTGCCTTCAGTCTAGATCTCAGAGCAGAGATAAATGACCTGTGGCTCATTAGTTACAAGTAGCTTGCAAGCAATTAAAATCCAAGCCAGTCATCAGCTGTCCAAATTTCCTCTGAACTATGTATATTTTTCTACTGGAATTTGGAAGGCAAATGAGCCTCAGGCTGGTAAGCAATATAAACAGGAATAAGAGGCTAGCGCCAGAGCCTAAGCCCACTGTCTCCCCAAGGAGGAAGACACCTGGCATAAGCTGCTCCGCACCAATGCCTGCATATGGACTCCTCCTCCACGATATGTGTGAAACAGTCCTCTCCTCTGGACCCACAACGTGGGCTGAGATCTAGCCCAGGAAACACCATGGGACAGTAGCTGTGTAGAAGCTTGTTCCGGTGTCTGAACCTGGGCTTCTAGCTGAAGGAAAGCTTTGAAATGACACTGGTTATGGACATAGGCGTAATGGGCCAAAAAATTTGGGCTTGTTTGCCCTGATGCATCACTTCTGCATCTGCCAGACTTCCTGGGAGCCACCAGGCAGAACTAAGATGGGGCAATATGCTGATTCCTGCCAACTGGTCAAGGACACCCCTGGAAACTGGAGGACACTGTGCTCTTCTTCAGATGCTGCTGTTGTAGCAACTCATGCATTCATTGCTGAGCTGAGACATAGCTCTGGCTTATGTTACTTCTTGAGCAGAGAAAAATAACAGTTACAGAAAGATCCTAAGGCATTTCAGATAACTAAAGTTGTAACTAGCGCAGGACTAGCTGACTCGCTAGCCAAACAATTTTCTTTTTTTTAATTCAACGCGGCACAGAATGAGAAAAAGAGTCACAAGTAAAGTGGAAGTAGCTTCCACTAGTGGAATGTAGTGGATGTGTCTAGGAGTAAGAGTGAGAGAGAAACCTAACTTGTAAGGATAGTAAAGTTTGTGGAAAACCTTACCAATCCAAGAGTTGACAGAGTGGGTAAGTACAGGCTCCATTCTGGCACAGAATTTGCCGTTAATCATATTTACTGTAGTAAATATGTGCTGACACCAGAGATTTTAGGACAGGTTTGCGACCGAGGCATTTGGTTGTCCTTTGCGTGTGGGTTGCAGCTGATGCTGGTCTTTGTGCTGCCGTGCATAGAGGCTGTCCACTGTGGATGTGTCCTGCATATTTTAGGCTGCTAGACTTACTAACTCCAAGATTAATTGCTACATACTAACTTGAAGTGTTCAGATCTTGCTGACATCTTCATTTGGACAGGAAAAATGTCATGCATAAAAATTGTGTATCGACATTTATTTCACAAGGGTAGTTATCTAGCTATTGGTAGCCTGCAGAGTGAAGACCTGTCAAAAAGAATCACTTCCAGTTCTCATTTTGGTGAAGTTAAATAGTCTGAAGGGGGCAAAACTTGCTCACACTTTTTAATCCTCGCATTATTGCAATGTGAAAAATAAGCATATAAATATGAGGAAACTGAAAGTAAATCAATATTATAACATATTAGAAAACTGAAAAATGGTTTCTGGAGTAGATAAGACAATCTTCCGATAAAACATCACTTGTTAGCCTCAGATTTTATTTACATCGTATGGTTCTTTAGAGTGATGCCCATTAAAATCTGAAGAACTTTTCTCTACAGGAAATAACCACTGTGAAAACTTCTTCTTTTTGTCAAAAAAAGATCCTCATATGACCTGCAAGTATGACCAGCGCATTACGATACCAAAATGCTGTGGAATGCATCTATTTCTCTGGTCTGTTGGGACCATCTAAAATTTAGCATGACCAGAAAGTCTTAAGTTGTGATGGAAGATAATTGACCTTGATTGATATTGATTTTTTTCCAATGTGATCTTGACACACAGCCCATGTGATGAGTGTGGTATCTTTCCCTTATTAAAAAGCACTTAATAACAAATAATGGACTTCTTGCACAACATTGGCCCTCCTTCCTGTCAATCATGTGCATTACCTGTTGGTGTTTTTCATTTGTTTCACTACGTGTTTGTTCTTCTGCTATTTTAAAGTCAAATTTCTATCTGTTACACTGTTATAATTGCTGCTCATTGGCCCTCCCGATAAACAACTTTCACTCGGCAGTACGGACGTGTTCGGGGCAGTGGTTACTAATGCGACACCAAACAGGAAGGTGTTTGGAGTACAAATTATATGTAAATAATTTTCCACAGAGATGGAAGCATAATAACTCAGACCACAAGAGGGAAAAAAGTAAAGCATTTAAATTAAGGGTAATTATTAAAGTGCACATTCTGGCCACCTCATGTCCCACAGAAAAAATTAAAAACCATTATAGTGCATTACTCATGATTAACAGCTGGTGAATATGGACCTTCCCTAGTAAGTTGAGCACTCTAAGTATGCATAATTAGCAAGTTTTTTGATGAATGCTCTGGCTGAGGGCAAAATCCCCAGAGCCTGTGCTGCGTGGTGGAGGGCTTCAGTTAACACCAAAAAGTTTGTGAATTGGATCCTGGGAACAGATACATCTGTTTTTTCCAAAAATATTGTGTTTTCTCTGTATATGGGATACCTTTCCACGGATCATCTGTTGAACACGTCATGAGGAACTAGGAACTTGCGTTCAGAAATACTAATTTTGGTGGGAGTCCTTGAGGGAACTTGACAGAATGAGATGCCCACATGACAGTGCATTTTAATAAAAAGATGGTCTCCTGATCAACTTAGACTCTGTAGAATTGATGATGATAACCCCCTCTTCAGGGATGATCTCTCTATAAAAGAGATTATAGAGAGACTCTCTCTATAATCCCTTTTGAATTAAAAATACGGGATTGATATTTAGCTCATGATGATATAGGTGAACCCCAAGTGCCCAGGGAAATATGTGAAGCTTCTGGGTCATTTGTTGGGCTTACTCAGAGTTTTGGCCTTTTGAATAGATCCCTGAAATTGCAGGACATGAAAAACTATCTAAAAGTGATATTGAACTGTGATTTTTAAACATGAGACTGACTTCCCGATCTACATATTGGAGACGTGTTCGATAGAGCTACAGGCTCTCTGACGGCAGCCCCTTGGGCGCTGTCTCTCAACTAGTGCCGATTCAGAGGCGAGTGACCTTTTTCTTCATCCAAAAAGGTGGAGAGATGTAAATAATAGGGGTTTTTGTAAGTGTTGCAAATGCTGCGTGAGGTATGCCCTAGGAGATATGCTAGCCAAAGAACCGCAGATGGTGGGACAGCAATGTGGCTCTTCACATCTCCTTGCCTGCTTTTGGGCCGAGAATTTGTTTTTGAAATTTCACTCTTTGTTGGTATTTGCCAGCTCAATCCAGATGTCAGCCCAGAGAGCCCAGATCTTGTCACTGAATACAACAATTCTCGACTAGTGGATTAAATCAAAATTTCTGTGCTTTCAGCTCTGCCTGTAGTTCCTGGGATTGCATAAAATGGGCAACTCTCCTCTCTAAACTACGTTTCTGGTTGTGCAACGTTCGGTCCCTTTTCAAAGAAAAATTGTGTTGAAATTAAAAGTGTCTTTGCTTCTTCAGTAGCTTGTGCAAGCGTAATTTGTTTTGGCCAAAATTATTAAAGTCTAAACAGCAAAACCTGTGGGCAGTATTATCACAGCATTATCACCAGTCCAGCAGGGATTGCTACTAAGACTTTACTTAGCATATACCTGCCTTCCAGATCTGACTTTAGGAATGTGTCATAAGTACTTTGCCAACTAGATAAAACATTAACATTTTCCTCTTGGGTACGGTTAAGACAATTGTAGTGCCTTTGTGGTATAAAAAGTACAAAGGGTTTGCATAAATAATAGAGAGCCTTTCAGACAGGACAAGAAGAGTCCTGCGGTTCCCTGTTGTAAAGTCTCCCTGTGAGTACTTCTTAATGGGTTATTCTCCCTTCTCAGTGCTTCCTTCTCTGTGATTGAAGAGAAAAAAAAAAAATCTCATTTTAAAGTAACCCTCTGTCCAGCTGGGTAAGTGTTCAGTGAAACTAGGTTTCCGGCTCTTCATTGTCTAATTAGAAGCTCTCCGCGGCCCTGTGAGCATTGCCAGCTGCTCTGCGGCAGGAGGACGGGCTGGGAATGGCAGGGAAATGAAGACCCTTCCTTTTGCATTGGATGAAGTTCTTGGCACCTTGTCACAATATGACGTACACTGCAAGAAAATTTTCACTGACATTCAAATGTCTTGTCAGTTCTAACAGACACCTTTTTTAGGATGGTTTTTGAGTAGAAAGAGTATTCATTTATTTTCTTGCTTTTGAAGCCTACCTCTGAAGGCAGACCTGAGTAGCAGTTATTCCTTGGTCTGTGTGCACGATGGTTTTGGATATCTTATTTCACTTTTTCTTCTTGAATTAGAAACTTCCCTGAAATCCACTTGAAACCAGAATAACAAAGAAAAAGTTGTACTGCTTAGACAGCATGGTCTTTAAAAATGCTCTGTGGTTTGAAGCAGAAAAAGCCAATCCTGTGCTTGACAGTCACACTACAAAATCCCACTCTATATCATCACCAGTGATGGATGGTTCCTCAAAATCTATATGCATGCTTGGCCCAATACAAGGAATGCCTAACCTTTTCTAGTGTTGTGCAGGCTTCAGAGTCTTGGGAAGGAGAAGTGCCCAGTTCGCAAGTCAGAAAACTGCAGAGTTAAATGAATGCGTGATAAATTCTTTGCCCAGGGTGATTTGTAGCCATGGTTTCATACACAGAGGATAGTCTTCTGCCCCTAAATTCAGAGACTGAATGAGGATTTATAGAGGAAACTCTGCAAGTGATGTCACTTTTCAAAGTGCGAGGCATGAAGCATGGAGAAACAGATGATGGCAAGGTTTAATCTTCCTGACACACAAAGGTGGTTGGGGACCTGTAACCTTTTAAGGCTTTGAAAACCTTGCGTTGATTGAAAAAACAAACTTTCTGTTTAAAGTACTTCTAGTGAAGTACTATGTGTGTATGTGTACGATATATAAAACTTACCGGTAGAGAAGATACTACAATATGAAATCGATTTTATTTCGTAAGATATTTTACAACTGAATCTGCTTCCGAATTTCAAGTTACGCTTTCCTGTTACTTTGCTAGCAAAATTTAACCAATGCTATTAGGAAAATGCAGTCTATTTACCTGAACGTGTATTTGAATGTATCAATGAACCGCAACTGTGCAGCATCCCTGCACGCAAAGCATTAGCACAGCAGCTATTGGTCTTTGCGGAGGTAAACCTGAAGTAGTCAGTCATCTCCTTAAACAAATGAAATAAATCTCTTAAAGCCAGGACTAAGTTTATTAGACTTTCACAAGCCTGAACTGTGTGGATTAGCCATTTCAGGAGCAGTAATACTTATCTTTATGTCAAGCTTTGTCATAACGTGAAATTATTTCACAGAGTTATTTCCTCTTTTCTGAAAATGTTAACTTTGCAGTCATGAAGTTACTTGAACGCTGGGGCTCAGAACAACTCTAACACAGGTGATGTTGACAGTAAGTCAGGAAAAATCTCATTTTACAGTAAGAGGAACAGAAAAATGGGAATTTTTCCTCATTGGTTTTCCTTGTGTAAACTCCCAATAAAAACTTAAATCTCTTGTAAGATATTTCTAAGGGAAATAAAAAGATAACTTCTGTTTTCATTTCAGACATCTTTGCTTTTTTAATAAACATTTTGTAAATGGCAGTAGATGGGAAGAATTTCTAATCTTCTGTTTGTAATCTTCCTTCGACATCCATTTTCACCACTAAAAAACCCGGTTTTTGATCAATATTTCTTCCATGTCCACTGTCCTTGAATAAAACAATTTGTTTTATGAAAGGAAAGTTTTGAATAGGGAAACAATATGTAGAACTTTCAATAATGCATAGTGGTGTCCTGATCTGGGTTTTTAATCTAGCTCTAACTGGAACCAGTCCATTGCAAATAAAATCTGACTTAATTTGGTATGATCTTATCCTCTAGGACAGTTTTCTTAGAAACATTATTAGAGAAAATTACATACTAATGGCCTTTTACCCCTATTGCATTGTGCTTCTTAGAAATATGTGCATACAAATATATTAGTAGAGAAGTACCTGCTTTCTTCTTTGCCTGGCCATTTCAGTTGCTTTTTTCCTACGGTAAAGGGTGCATTAGTGATAGGTGTAATTGCTTTTTTTAGTTTCATTTTTTACTAGCTGAAAAGGTTACTTTTTTTCAAAAATTAATTGTAGAGATGCCTATGTGTTTCTGTTTGTTTACTTGCTTCTTTGCTGCTGCTTATTACCACCGAAATGATAGTTTGATTTTTCATAGAAGACCAATACAGCAGTTTAATGAAACTTCAAAGGGGTATTAAAATCATATTATGCTGTTGGAATATGATAAAGATTTTCCAAGCTGAGTTATATATTTGAAAAAGATCATCCCTTCCAACTTCTCAGTGTTTAGGGCTCTCAAGAAGCTAAAAAGTTCTGCAGTTGACCAGTTTCTCCACTGTGCAATGTGGAATGGTTTTGCTGAACCTCTTCCTCCCTCCTCCCTCTTTTTCTTTTTCCTCCAAATAGGAAATTGCTTGGTTTAGAGTCCTGTTTGCTTGGGGCTGGGGCTGCTGTGAACTCCTCGTGTTTCAGTAGATGTATGTTACAAACCAGTCCCCATCATCACTGGTGCAGCGTTGGTCCAAATTTTTCTTGGGCTGTTCAAAGCAGGAGTTGGTTGATTTGCATTTAGAAAATGCAAATGTCTCTGAAAATGTGGTGAGGAAAGCTGTCCAGCCACTTTAATTTAACATGCACCCAAAGGCACCTCATGCCAGCAAGTATCCAAAACTGTGTTACTCTGTGCTCTGCAGTGAAATCTTTCTGCTGACAGGAGTGTGCAAATGGTGATCATTCAGAAAGCTGCAGCGGTGGCCAAAGGTCCACTGCCCCGGTCCACATTGTTTATTCCCACTGTCACAAGCTAAATGTGATCCAGACTGTGTAATGACATCTTTGGCCACTTCACTAGTCTGCTGGTGTGTTCCGATTTTGTAATGTTACTCCTTGGAGAACCACCTCTGTGGGGCTCCACATCTGAAAAGCATGGTGGTTTCAGTTTGTTGTGAAAGGTCATGGGTTGATACGTGCTGGCACATATACAGCTGCGAATGAAAAATCGGCAGCGTATGTTATACATAGGCAGTGAGCAACAAATGGACTTCAGCACTGCTTTGGCACCGAGCAGGAAGGCAGCTTGTCTGTCTCCTGCTGTTATCTGGAAAGTGCCATGAAGGCAGTAAGAACAGGTCACTGCTTTGGATAAACTGCATGTGCATTCTACATATATCTTTATTGCCACGGCACAACAGCTTTTCTAGCAAGATTGTTTAAATAACTGATCACAAGCTTGCTAACTTGGAGGGCACCTTTTGCCAGGGATTTGTAGAATCACTTTATGCCTCACTTCTCCCAAATTTCCATATGATTTTGCAGCTGACTGCACAGTCCTCTCCATATCCACTCATCCTTCTTGCTAATGTTGCAATTAAAACATGAACACACATCAGTTAAATTGTCGGGAAAGTCATTACAGGTTTTTAGCAAGAGGCTGGGATAGAGCAGTTTACGTTGCTGGCCTTATGAAGAGGAAAAGATCCTGATCTTATTTGCCCCTGTGGTTTTCAATGAGGGTCCGAACTCGATTGCATTCTCTATGTTGGTAGGAGGAAAGAAGACTTTGGATCTTGCTTTAGCCTTGGTCCTTGTTTTACCCTGCTTGTCAGGCTGGCCCCAGGCCATGGACGAGCTGTATCAGAGCCTTTCCCTCTGATCTAGAGCTCCAGAAAGGTAGCCCCGCTGGCCACGTTTCCTCATGGACCCTCACTGGTTTCAAGCCTGCTAGGTCACTGAATCTACAATAAATCCATGCAGACATTTTACAGTGTAAACAGGTGCATTTTGCATTTTGCAAAATCTATTCCTGCAAGCTGCCTTGTCCTAGGTTCTCATTGACTTAAGTCAGGCCTTAAGGGCAAAAGTAATAGTTTAGAAATCAGTTAGTAAGTCTGAGGTGTGATTTTCACTGTCTGTTGAGAATCTCTCCCGTCCTGACTCTACGGAGTGGGGATGGATACAGTTCTTGCTTGTGTTAAGTATGAAAAGCCTATGTGAATTAGAATAGTTTTTTGGGCAATATGAAAATCTAATAGCACTTTATGCTCCAGGCACAAAGTCTCAGAATCTGAGGACACAAGTGTTTCTAGGCAAGGCAGTGGGCTCGGAGCAGAGGCTGAGGATTTGACTTGCATTTCCTAGTTCAGATGCGTTCTTCTGTCCCCTGCTTGCTTAGGGGACGACAGCAAAGGTCTTATGAAGGCTTGCTACTAATTTACGGATGTCTATCATAGCTGTGGAAAAGCATGCCGTGACAGCAAAAAAGTTAACATGGAGACTAGAAATTAATGTGTAGGAAGGAAGCATAGATTGAGTGATACAGATATGAAATTGGGGAGGTCAAGATAAGGATGGTACGATCCCAAAGGGACGAGTAGGAGGTACTTCTCTCCCCGATATAACTTTCTTGCTCATGAATATTGGCCGTGTGCATGGCATTTTGCTTTAACCTTCCCTCCCCCTCAGAAAGGCTTTTTGCAATGAGTCCATTCTCCATACTGCAGCCGAATGAGCACAGCGAGCGCGATAGATATACATGCTGTGATAATATGTTGGCTTACTGTGGACTTTGTGGGATAGTGCCACAGCTCCTCTTGCTCACGAGAAATAGTGGAACGGCAACAAAAATCCAGTTAAAGAGGCAATTCGAAGCAAACAGGGTAGCGACAGTGTGATATCGTAATTGCTTTTGCTAACAGGAAAAAACATTTAAACGTCGTTTAAATGAGTCACGACGAGGAAAAACAAGGCTGTGCTGTACTGCCGCTGTTGTGAACTACAAAGGCATGCTGACGAAAATACTGAACAACTGTAACATGGTCTAACAGGAGCTTGCACTTGAAAGCGGGGGGGGTCCTTTAAAGAGGAATTGTATTTTAAGATGAAATACAATGGCTAGAGAGTGCGTAAGCCTGACCTCGCTTCATGCAACTGTGTGCTTCAGAAATATCAAACCCTTAACGCAAGGTGAAAGTAAACAAATGGTAAAACATGTGGGAATCTGATTCTGCATATCAGAGGAAAAATTAATGGTTGTTCCCATCTCCACTTGAGCCGCTACCCCTCATTATTTTCAACGTTTCCTCCCTGTTCGGGCGTAGCATTGCTCTTCAGCCTCTTCTTTGCACCAAAAGTTATTTTCAGTCTCAGGTGTGGAGTTTGAAATGCAGCACTTCTTGATGTCGGGCTGGCCGGCGGCTCTCTCGTTCTCGCCTTCCAGTTCTGGTAAGCTTTCTGGAGCTCACCTGGGCTCGGCAGGTGACTCTCTGCTGCTCCTGTCAGTGGTTGCTGAAACGTATTTGTTGTCAATTCAAGAGCCAGATGCTTTCATGCCCCCAAAACAGTCAGGAGGCTGGTGTTTCTTTTCTCCATCCCTCCTTGGCTTGCTCTATTTTCTGCCCTCAGTGTGCAGTGAGCAAAGTATTGCTGTCTGCTTTAGTAAGGTAGCCGGTTGCTTCTTCTAGGCATACGTGCCTGATCCTTCCTTACTTTGTGCCATGTTTCCGTTCTCCTGACATCTGCCAAAGGCGTCTTTACTTTAAGGATAACACATGGGGGTAATTTTCTTCCGTCTGCTAGGACCCCCAGCATAACAGTGATTCTGTTTATTTTTCTTGGCAGTACTTCTGATGTGGACTGATTTGGGGCTTTTACTATGCACAGCAGCATTTGATGGTATGTCAGAAAGGACTACTTGTTTGCCCTAATAAATATGCATGAGTGTAGGTAGACCAATAAAATACTGGTGATAGTCAGCTAATTTTTTGGCATAGATGGAGAGCAGTTTTTGTTCCTGCACGGCTCCAGAGAGTGCTGGACCGTGCTCGTGATTGTAGCTGTGAATAAATTTATAGTGTTGGCATCGTTATCAGCTCACACGTAATGGTTATTCTCTCTGTTTTTGTGAACAACTGATATCATATGCTGCTTGACTCCGTCAAGGCTTTTTCTTGTTCTGTTCCACGATCAATGCAGAGAACTGCTATTTTTGCATATATTTTGGTTCTGCATATATTTTCGTTCTGCTCCGTTGCAGACCTCAGTATGACGTGTTCCCTAGCCACTCGTCGCAGCTAGCGATTTGCGTTCTTTATGCCGCTTGCAGTGATGAGTTTAAATGTGTTGCTGCAACAATGTCAAACCGCCTTTGGCGGCTTGTCTGTTTTGGCTGTGCTTGCCCAAGACATTGGCGCTCAGCGCGTGCAGCAGAGCCCTGGAGCTGCGCAGCAAACAACAGGAAAGGCAGCACGGACGGAGCAAAGCCTCACAAGAGCGCTCGTAGCCGACTTTACGCAAGTCATACAAAGCCAGGACAGATTACAACCATTAACTGCCTATTGGACAGTTGCAAGTTTAACCCTGCGGGGAGGCAGAAGAGAGCTGAGCAGACTCCGCTTTATCTTTCCCCTCCATAAGCATCAGTCGTGCTGGTGTACGCTTACAGCGTACAGTGGTGGAGACGGGCTGCAGCGCCGCACAGACCCCCTGACGCCACTGCCAAAAGCAAGAGACAAGTTACTGCCTGCCAGCTGCTTCGTCGCAGTTGCGGTGTGTGGCTGCTCCTGCCCCTGGACAAAGCGGGGCTAACTTACCCTGCTGCCACTGAAGGGCCAAAATTACCTCAGAATCAGTCTTTACAGCTCTGCGGTAACACCAAGCACCCATGTGGCTAGCAAGTGCCACGTATCAGCTGCTCCTTCATGCTCAGACGAAGCTGTTTGTGTATCCCCGCTCCGTATTCCCACCCCATATCCTTCCTGTTGTGGACATGGCGGCCACAGGAAAACTCGCAACGCCTTCTGGTACACCGAAAACAAACTATTCAGTGACAGACGATTCCTCTTCTTCCCTCTTCCCTAATACGCTATTCTGGGATCACTCTTGAATTTTAAATGAAAGGAAAAAGCCCGTTGCTTGGATTTCGGTAAATACAGAGGAAGAAACAACAACGCCTCTCCTCTGAGAGCAGTACCCAGCGTCTGCATCACTGAACCCTGCTCTGCTAGATTGGCTTGTTAAGCTCCCTTTATTAGAGCCTTTGTTTCTGTGGTCATATGGGTAAGAAGAGGAAATCCAGAGCTGCAGGGCTGCTTGGATATGCTGGCATCAAGCAGCATATTCAGGCCTCCCCAGCCCTGTTGATCCCCGCGCAGTGAACTATTCCCCCTAATTATTCAGTTTAGAAGCTCTCCATCAGATCATGGCTGGGAAAGGCCAGGGGAGCGTGAGAGAAGAGGCGCAGGTGCCAGCGTAGCATCAGGCAGCAATGCGGGATGGGAGATGGGTTGGCCCACAGTTTGTTTAAACCCATTAGGAAATGCATTTATATTATCTATCTACCCTCTGTATTTCTGGCCACCTCATGGCAGCCCCTAAATGACTTTACAGACGTCGAGGCTGTTTAGCATGTTTGAATTGCATGGTCCTAATCCTCGCAAGATTTCCAAAATATCCTGTGTAATGGGTTTCATATTTATGTATGCACTACAGTGAATTCCAAAGCACTCTTCTAGGCATGTCCCAGTCAAAGGGACAAGGCTGCCTGCCACTAATGACACTAAAGAGGACACGTTGATAGAAGTTGTGAGAAAAATGCTGCTTGACAGCTACTAAATCCTAAAGAGATTTACAGTATTGTGAGTAAATACACATTTACTGTTAAATAGTTTGTTTCAGGATAATTCAATTCTGCTCATCTGAAGAAGCTTACAAAGTTTTTTAGGCCTCCTGCTGTTCTTTTTATCCTATAACTGGGAGTAAATACTCAAGTTGGTGGCAAAGGATTTACTGTGAAATAACTATTAACTTCCACAGGGCTTTGGGGCTATGTCTCTAATCTTCTATGTAGAAATCTGAAAATGCACCCCATGCTCCTTATGGGAGAATCTAAATCATTCTGCACCTGTCGTCCGAAAAAAGAAAAAAGAAAAAAAAAGAAAAAAGAGGATATTTTAGATGATGTTGAGAGAATGTCGTCTGTTTCTTCTGCATTTTTCTATTTGCATCAAAAATGAGAATCCCTTTTCCAAAGAATTTTCTGTGCATTTTAAAATATTGAGTAATCCCACGGTGAGAAAGAAGGACAAACATCTACATAACATACATATGCACACATCTCTAATAATAATAAGCAGATTTGCTCATAATGTGCGCTTGCACATGTTGCATCATCTGTAGCATTTTCCTTGTAGAAGTGGTAGTGAGAAACTGAAATGATAACCTTTTTTTACTTTGGGATTTTACATTTTATAAGCTCATTCTTCTTGGAGAAAAATTGCTAAAGGACTGGCATGCAGAACCTTTTATTATATGAATAATTCATAGTAAAGGTTAAAAGTGTGCAAGATGCACATTAAAGTGATGATTGAAAAAATTGTTCTTCATTGGGTTACACAAAGGTTGCAACCTTGAGGAGCTCAAAACCAAATGCGATTCTGCTGTCTATAAGTAAAATGGGAAGAATATGCCCTTTTTTACCTGGCAAGGATAGTGTGACTAACAAAGCTATTCGGAATCACTGAGCATTTAAAACATTTTTACAAAAGGGAGTAACAGCACTATCATCCTTCCTTCCAGGAACTCATAAAACAGGCTGCATGTTAAACCCTAACACATCTCCTGTGCTGCTCTCAGGAGAAGAACAAAACCAAGCTGCTGTCAGGATTATAAAGGCTCATTGGTTGTTATGTGCTGGATAACTCAAGCTCTTGCTGACCTTACTTACACCGAGGCGCAATATTTTTTGCCAGGCTGAACTAGTTCTAAACACTTTCTCCACTGAATTAAATACACACATGATTTCCCAGGCAGGCTTCCTGCAGAAATGCTTTATTACAGATATTTAATTTCTCAGTGGAAAACCCTGTGTTGCAGTCACAGCACTGCACAACATCTTCATGTTACCAAGTGGTATTTCTGTATCGTGAGACTCTGTGCCAAAGCTTTGCTTAAGTCTATCTATTGGATGGTGTTTCTCCTTCGAACTGCATAGCATAAATTGGTGACCTTTTCTAGTAACACTGCCCTTCTGAGGATTGAGAGTGAATTGTCCTTTTTGGCATGTAAAGCTGGAAAAATGAGCATTTGTTCCACTATAAAACATTGACGATGTAGCAAAAGCTTTACAGACATCACAACGGATCATGTCAGGTTCCTGGCAAGAAGGGACTACGTTGATGCTGCGTGGCCTTTTTGAGAAGTTCAAGTAATGATATCCCTTAAACTGTTCTTATCTTTTTCACCTGAATGAACTAGGACGTAAGTGATGTCTCCGGGCCCTGTCATTTCATTTTCCTTCAGCTCCATTAGTTTTCTCACAGACACTCTAAAGACAGCTCATACCTCCCATTCTCCCTGGATCTTTATACACGGCTTCCGCTGTCCAAATGCATCTGCCTCTTACCTCCCTTGCAACCTTCCTGGTGTCCCTCTTGGCCTTCTACCTCCTGCTGCCACGAGCTGTTTGAGATCATATTTAATATACCTTGGGCTATTCTGAGCTTTTTTTCCCTCTGTTGCTTTGATGGCTTAATCGCCCCTTATCCATTCTTGTTTCTTCTTAACTGCTTCTGGCCTTTGAATCTTGCCCTTTCCCCCAGCCTAAACATTTCCGGAAAGTCGGTCTACACTGAAACCAAATGAATTCCCAACGTTTCTTTTATTTGCAAGAAGAACCTGGGTGAGAGTGATTGCACAATGTGTTACCTTGTATTTATATATAAGGCACTGAGGCACTGTACAATCCGGTGATTTGGGTACGAGCTCTCATGTGGCACAGGGGAATGTTTGTTTTAGTTGCGGAAAGCACAGTTTAGAATAGCATAGAAAAATTCAGTATTGTGCATGCTGGAGCTTCTCAGTGGACATCTGATTCCTTCCCCCCAGCAAAATGAGAGAGAAGCAAGGTTACCATAACCTCTGGAAATCTCCTAAACCCCTATAATGGCTCCTTTTAGTGGGCTGACCCTTAGGGTGGTCATAATGAAGTGGTAATGTGAATATTTAAGAGCTTTGCCTATTTTCCACCAAACAAAGCCTAATTATGCCTTAGAGAAGTACAGGAAAGAGAAAGAAACATGGAAAGACAGAAAAAAAACAGAAAGAAAATGATGATGTGTTGGCATGACTAAAATATTGATGAATAGTGTCTTTACTCATACTGGAGGGATTACCATAAGCAATAGAACCATTAAGATATTTTCAGTAGACTCCAAAGAGGATGTTTTATATTTGAAGTAGTAACTATACTGCAGATACAGCAACCAGCTATGTTATACTGAAATGGAATAGGCTTAGCTGCTTAGAACACAGAAGGTCTGTATAGGCATCAATCCACAACTGCACAGCTGTTTCCCAGTGTGGAATCATTGCACAATACGGAAAAAAATGATATTCTTGAATACATGGCTTTTTGGTAAGCCAGTATGTAGCCGATTGGGAAGCACAAATTCTCTGATTTGTCGTCATGCTACAAAAATCCCTTTTGCATACCTCCAACTTGCGCTGCTATGTTGAATTTGTTACAGCTGTCCCCCAAGCCCTAATTAGATGACAGTGAAAAGTAATCTGTTTTGCCCTTGTCTGAAAGCACTGGTCCTTTCCTCTTACCACCTTCTCTTCTCGTCTGTGAACACTTTCTTCCTTTTTCCACCTTTTTGCAAGTATTCAGCTCTGCACTGAAGTGTTGCCAGCTCCCTCAACATTGTATGCACCCGTTCTTGGAAACTTTTGACAGCCTAAAGAGCTCTACTCTTTGTACTGATAATGCATCATTTTGTAAGTTTTGCTTTTTGCTTTCAAGGCCCTTGTGTGCGCTGAAAAGAAAACCCGCTGAAAATGAGGACTTTATAGATTCAAAAACTGGATATTCAGAGAATCTAATTCTCTGCCTCTGTTTTATGATAATTTGGTTTCTTACCAATGGCTTCTGACAGCTTGAAAAGTCAATGCAGAGCACATGATGTATCGGTAAAATGCAGGAAACAAACTGCTTTCTATACGAAAGCTTGCTCTAGTCAACACGAGTTACATCATTTTCAAGTGGCCTACCTGCCCTTCCTCCTCTCAGTACCTGAGTGCCAGCATTATGGAGGCACACCGCCGATATGGCCATTTGTTGTCTGATCCGTGAAGACTGCTCTTTCTTCCCTTTCGTTTGGTAAAGAGGATAGGTGTAAGACTTTTCCCCTCTTGCCTAGAGCTGGTACCAAAACATCTCTCAGTTCTTCCAACAGCTGGTAGGTTCACCACGAGGTGAAATATGGACTTAAACGTAAGTAGGGGTTTGGTCTCTCATAAGATATTAGCTCAGGCCCCTTGTTTCTTCTCCTAATTTGTTGTGTGCTACTCTGCTGCAGGCTCGCAGGTGTCTTTTTTCCTGTTTAAACCTCCTCAGCATTGAACTGGGTAAGTAGCTCTTCCGACATGTGGAGCTCTCATTGCACACAGTGTGTTACCTCTTCTTCTAGCCACGCTAGCACAGTGTTGCAGTAAGCCTGTCCTACAGCCAGGGGGGATATTTTAGAGCATTCTGCAGTGGCTACAGCTTTATCTTTCATCCACGGGGCTACTGAGGAAGAGAGTCACTAGCCCAGGTCACTCTGGAGGCTTACAGGGCTATCATGCGCTACCTGACCATCTATTACTCTCTCTCTAATTAGGCTCAGCCCCCTTTCTGTCAGGAAGAAATGACGAGGTATTTGAACTGTATTGCAAGTAGTTTAGCCTTGCCATTTGGGACTGGGCTTGAAAGCATGAGAGGTGCTTATGGCGATCTCCTTGGGAACATCCTTTTCATGAGAATGTGGATATTGGAAGACGAGGTCTGCAAAATTAAGATGACGGCTGGGACAGACAATAAGAAGGCAAGAAGCAAACACTAAGAAGAGTCTGGACAGTAAGTGGAAGGTCTAGATGGCAAATGCTTTAACACATGAATACTAAGTTCTTCCAATGAAGGAAAGAACAATCTAGTATGCAAGCCCTGCCTGGTGTCTCCCACCGTTCAGTGACTCTTTCAATACTCTTTCAGTGAAAAGAGTATTCTCTTGTGTTCCTGTTTGTAGGGAACAAATGGAAAAGCCAGTGAAGAGCACATAACAGCTGAGACGATTGCATGGAGTGGAAGGGATGCATGTCTTTTGTGGGCATCAGATTAAAAGTATTTAAACGGTAAAGCCCTTTTTGACAGGATGCCCCAAGGAAGCTTTTTAACTTAGAAGTCTACTGAGTCTCTTCAAGCAGGGGAAAAGTGAATGCTTTCACTTTATAGTTTTCTTTCAATTTATAAACCTTGTATATACAAGTGATGATATTCAGGAAGAAAAACAGTGTGCACATTTGAGAGCTTTAGAAGAATCCAGAAAGAGAAATTAGTTTGTAAAGAACTGATCCAATATTTGTGAGTGGGGAGAAGCAGAAACATTTTCTGTTTCCCTAGCTGTGGTTTTCTCTCAGTCTCAGGTTTTTAAATGTACAGCAGTGGTTTTTATCTTGAGGATTACTAACGTGTACGTGAAAGTAAACTAAGGTGACTGTAAGTTTGAGAGCCAGAAAGCTATTTTCTGGTTTTTAGCTGACTGCATGCATAAAATGAACAAGATTTTAAACAAGTGCCGTAATGTAGCCACTGAGATTCCTGATGCCTTCACAGAGCTTTGTATCGCAATCATCCAGATGATGGTATGTGTTGTGGGTAACAGGTTTCCTGAAATTGATGTGGGAGTTCTACTATAAAGATGTCTTCAATGCTATATCATATATATTTGTAAATGATCATACTTGTTTGGTTTTCTTTGCACTTGACCTCGTTTCCTTTAGCTTTATTAAGCTGATGGGATTTTTTCCAGTTGAAAGGAGGTAGATTGCAAATCAGTGCATCTGGTTCCAGATTTAGAATTAAATAAATGAAAGTAGGCAGTAACCAGTTTTTCGAATGAGAGCAAAGTTCAGTCATGTCCATTACTGAAAAAAAAATAGAGCAGAGTGTTTCTCTTCTGTGGAGTTTACTGGTGAAAGACTCATAAGTAGACTCTGGATTTGTGAAAATCACATTTGTTTAGTGTTAGGATGTGATCCTAGGCAGTTGGCAGGAGAGAGGAGATCAATACGTTGTTAACATAATGAAAACGTCTACTAGCGTCAGCCTGGAACCACGCAGTATTAATTAAATGCAGTTAAGTGGTAAGGCTGAGTTCCTTTGGCACTTAAGAAATCTGTCCTCTTCTATTTCCATGTTTTGGAAGTATGCCAAATGATTACCTCCAACTAACAGGCAAAACTGATTTCTTTTTGCCATTTAACTGTGACTTACTTTGATGGAAGCGATGGCAGCAAAGGACAATTTACACAATAGTAGGATCAAGAGTGAGGAAGGATGTATACTTTGACCAGAAGGAGATAACGAAGTTATCTATAATAATGGTTAGGTGGGACATCGCGGTGTGTTGTGAAGACCTCCTAATAGCAAAAATCCCATTGGGAAGGGGAGCCGGAGGACGTGCAGCCTTCTCGGGACACCAGTTCGATTATCCATGGGACGTGCGACGGAGGAAATAGGTATAGGTCTAGATAACTTCTTTGTGATATGCTTGCTAGTTGTACCTGACCGTCAAATGATAACGGAAGGAGATGCAATTTTCTTAATAAAACTTGCTATTGATCGATTGTGCACTGACTGTAGGGGCCTAAACAGCGTTTTCCTGTTTAGACGACTTTGTTCTCGCTGCAGCTGGGTGACATTTTTATTCGCGAAAAGCGTTATTTGTTGTCTTCTAAAATAGCTGGGGGTGCAAACGCAACCACACGAAATTCAAAAACAGAATTGCATCGAGAAATTATTCAAAGATTGAATGCTACTTGGCAAGAACGTTAAAAAAAAAAAAGCCTGTCTTGAAGATGTGGCATGTCACCACATCAGGCGTTTTGCAAGCTAAAAAAAAAAAAAAATCAGAGTTGCCAGTTTTCCTTTGATATTTAAGATAAATATTTCAAGATCATACTGTTTTTAGTAGAATGATAGCGACTCCAGAGACAAATTTAACTCTGCAGGTAGATGCGTGCGACGCCCCGGCCACGCGGGGGCACAGCGCCCGAGGCGGGTGGAGCCGGCCGGCCGAGGGGGAAGCGCTGCCCCGCGTGGAGCTGGAGCCGGAGAGGGCGGGCGCCCCCGCCCGGCCGCCGCGCCGGGGAAACGCAGCGGGGAGGCGGCGGCGGCTCCCGGCAGCCCAGCGCCCCGCCGCTGCCCTCCTCGGCCCCCGCCGGAGGCGCCGGCCCGGCGGGACGTTGCCCCTCGCCGCGCTCCAGCTCGAGGAGGCGGTTGGGAAGATGGCGGCGGGCGGCAAAATGGCGGCCGTTGGGAGAGGCCGCGCGGCAGCGGCGCGGGCTGTGCGGCGCCGAGGAGCGTCCGTGGCTCTGAGTTACTGCCTTACTTTTCATCCAGTTAAAATACATCTTTTTTTTTTTTTTTGATTCGGGGGTGGGGTGAGCGCCCGTCCCTCGAGCGGGGACACCCCTCCCGGCTGAGGGGACGCCGGGGTGAAGGGGTGCCTCCCCCTGGTGTCGCCTGCGTGGCCTTCGCCATGATAATGCCTTCGCTAAAAACCTGTGGAAAGTCAGAAACCGTCTGTGGCACGTTTGCTGAGCTATAATACTGAGGAAGAGTAGCACCCTCAGGTACTACCTTGCTATTCTGTATATATTTATAACTTTATAATTATGATCCTAGATGACTTGCCGAGTATTTAAACCGCGCATGGTGCAAGCGTAATTCAAACTGCTGCTAATCAAACTTGGGGGGAATTACTACTCTAAGTAATGTGATCAAGCGCTTATTAAAAAAAGGGGCATTGATGAGATTTTTTTTCAAGCAGCCTCAAAGAAATAGGTGGCAGCTCCATGAAACTTCAGCGAGATGAGGCTCTTTCAGTCCCTCTTTGGAAGACTCACCCTCGGTTTCCTTCTTGTACTGTTGGCATAATAAAAGCCAGCAAAATTTAAGTTGGCTGTCAGTTTGTCACTGACAATAATGGAAGGGGAGGACAAACTTGAATTACTGTGAGAGAGAAGTGATCTCCCAATTTTGTGTAGTAATGAGATGCAGCTGAGAAGAATTTATGCTCCACATTAGCATGCAGGAAGGAGTAGGGAGTGCCAGGTAGCTGTGATAAAATTACTGACTTCCAAAAGCCTGGCTGCAAATAGTTATTAGCTGTTACACTTGGTAGCACCATAGCAATGCTTTGCAGGATCTCTCTTAGCTTGGTGGTGTGGCTGGTAGCAGCTCTGAAAATAGCAAGAAAAGCATGGCTTTCAGAACCATGGCATGTGAAAGCCAGGGATCAATGTGTGCTTTGAGGAGCTTTACTTTAGTGTGTTTTTATAAAGCTGGGTAAACAATAGAGATCTGAAGTTAGAAAGTCACTGAATAGTCAAGGAGATAGTCAAAGAAAGAGGTTTAAATATGCTTTGCTTCTAGCTTGAATTTTCAGGTGTGGCTCAGGCTTTAACAAACCCTGAGATTTCAGGCCATGTTTCAGTAGTTACCTGGTGCTTGCTCTTCCCGTTTATTGCTGTGTAGAACCTTCCTGTTTCTCTTTCTCATCCACTGAATGTAACGTGAGGAAAGTATGGGTTAGTAACTGAAAATATATGTAAAATCTTGGAAGTGCTGGTTATAGTTGACCTGCAGTAGAGAAGTGAAGAAATTTGGTGTAACTAATTTGAAAATTATGTTGTCATTAGGTTTTATTAAAGAAATTTGATTTTTTTGGTTAAGAACAGAAGTTGGGTAAACAGAAGATAGATATGCTCTTTTAAAGCAGGTATTTTCTTATTACATTGTATTCTGACTTTCAAAGTAACACTACTGAAAACCAGCATAGCTCCTACTAAGCCAGTGCATGTGTAGATGACTGGTAGCTGCTATACAGTTAAAGAGGAAAAATCATCAGCCGCTGGGATTTTATCTCATGAGGGATGTAGTCCAACCATGGAGAGTGGAGGTGTTTGGCTTCCTGACTCTGCTCTTACAAGCAAGACCAGATACTTCTAATGTTGCAGCTTCTTCACTTCCCCCCCCCCCACCCCCCGCAGGAATCCGAAACGATGTGGCTGAAGTTGAGAAACCATTTAGGAGGAGAAGTCAAAAGAGTCACACAATGTGATAGGCTAAAGCAGGAAGAATAACCGCCCAAAGTAAAAGGTGGGGAACGTTTGGAGAGAGTTCTGCAGCAAAGAAACAAGGTTGTAATCAGTTACAAGGTAAACATGAGTCAGTGTTACTTTGTTAAGAAAAGAGCTAACCCTTGTAGTAGAATATAGTGTAGTAGGAATGTTTCCTGTAAGAAGTATAGAAATGAGCCTTTTGCTCTCTTTAGCCCTGGTAAGAGGATGACTGCTGTATCTAGTTATAGGCATGCCTTAGAAAAACAGATAACAAGATGTAATTTTTCTAGAAGAGAGCAGCAGAATGGTAAAAGATCCAGAAAGCATGATCATGCTTTCCTCTCAGAAGGAACTGAGTTGTCCAGTTGAGAGAAGAAAAGATGGAGCAAAAGAACAACTGTAATGGGTCGCAACATAGGTCCACTCAGTCCAGTGAACTCTCTTGAATGGTGGCTCAGAGCAGATGCCTAGGGAGGAGTGTAAAAACTGGGCAAGTACAGCTAGATACTTTTTCAGAATGACTGTGGAGCAGCGGTACTGCATTTTCTTGAACTGGTGGTGCTAACTGACCCTTGTAGCAGTCTTCAAATACACATGAGACTGATGGAGAAAGGAAGGGAATAAACTGCTATTCATATTCACTCAGTAGATATCAAGTCATGTATGGAAATTTTAGCAAAGGAGGTACAGGCAAGCGTTCAGAACAACTACCCAAGTTAAGGTTAGTGAAGCACTAGCATAGGTTGCCAGGGAACATGTAGAGTCTTCATCCGTAGTGGGCTTTAAAGATATTAGACAAACGAGTCGTATTAGTGCAGGT
This sequence comes from Struthio camelus, assembly GCF_040807025.1. NCBI lineage: Eukaryota > Metazoa > Chordata > Aves > Struthioniformes > Struthionidae > Struthio > Struthio camelus. Next base: position 41,020,373 of record NC_090948.1, read on the forward strand.
GCATCCTGGAATAGGGACTGGAGTAGATCATCTATCGTTTTCTCTACCCTGTCTTGTCCACCCATCATCAATTGTATCTTACTGCTTTGCAGCTATGATTTTAGCAAATACTCTTTCGTTAAGTACCAGTCTCATAACATTCATGTGCCTGGTAAGGTGTTTCCCATCTACAGACATTGTTCAGTAATAGTACTTACTCTGCCGTTTCTTCCTTTGATTAAGAAAATGAAAATGAAAAGAAGAAAGACGTCAGTGCTCAATAGACTGATATCTTTTTGTCAGATGCCGAGCAAAGCGGTAATGAAACTTACTCTTTTCAAATATCAAGTGCTCTTGTAAGTTAAAATGATATAAAATGCATCTTTATTCTTTTTAGTCAAGTTTGGAGAAAAGTGTAAACTGTGGGGTGTAGAACTAAGTGAAAGCTTTGATTACTGCACGTCTCAGGAGTATTCAGAATGCTTGTTAGGCTTTAGTTCATCTCTGAGTGTGGTGCTTGAAATATTTTCTGCCTATCCTCTTGCTTGGATATTTAGTTGTAACATGGGTGTCTATGGGAATTAGGTGCTTAAGCATCTGCATCTCTGTACCTCTGTAAATCTGACTGTCCTTATCCTTTTTTGGTCAGATGCAGAGGAGGATGATGTATGTGCCAAACAATAGAGCACCTTGCATCAGTATTCATGGGAATGCTGGCTCTACAGTTAGCGACAGGGGTAGTTAAGACTCTCTCTCCTTAGCTCAGCTGTTCTGAGCTTGTTTCTTTGTGTTTAACTTCTAGACTTGACTCTACCAAATAATCATAATTTTTATATAAATTCAGTCACAAAAGAATGTCAGAGGAGCAACCATGTGCTGCATTTGGTTATCTGAAGTTAATGCTCTGCGTTTTATCTGATTCAAATTCTTATGCGTATAAAGAAAAAATGGACATAGTAAGAGTTATAAGAAGAAAATGTTTGAAACGCTACTGTAGTCTGTAATCGGTTGGAATGCATTTAACTGCAGCAGCTAGAGAGAGGTGTACTGGAAAGATGCTTTGCCCTCTCTGTCTTGACAGTCTTGACAGTAAATGTTTTGTGCTAATGCTTGGTAATACTGAGAGCAGGATGCTATCTAATGTATCCTCTAACTGCTGGTGTAATGGGAAGCATGTGTTCCCTTAGCATCTGCTGCCAGATGTTGGCAAGCACTCAGGGACTGAGGCCATAACCTTGTCCCTCACTGATGGGGCATGCCGCCAATAGTGCGTGTTGCCAATTTGTACAGTTTTCTCTACTGAGAAGAGTACTTTATTTTTCCATATTTTTCATTAGCTACTGTTTCTGTTTGCCTATGGATGCCTAACAGATCTATGTTGTGACTTCAGGAAGGACCGTTAGGATGTTCTTAGATTGACTCTACTGCTTGCATGTTCAAACTTCTTTTCCCCTCCATCTTCTTCAATTATCTACCACTGTCTAAAAAAGCTGCCTGTGTTCTTCCGACAGATCACCTGAAGACAAATCTATTTCTGAGACATCGGTCTACTAAGATTGGACCTTCCTGCAAGAATTGGAGGGCTGATGAAACTTTGAGGAAGCTCTAGTCCGCATTGTTCCTCTGCACTCGAAATGACACACTGGATCCTCAAGTGAGCGTGGTGAGTCCACTGATTCCTGCTTTGTACCAAGTGAGGAGGGAGGAGTAAAGTTAGGATTCTTGCGTTGTTCTCTTCCCCACAGGCTGGCTTTGGAGATGGAAACTTCATGCTGCCATCCTCCCTCTCCACCTTTATCTCAGTACATTTTTCATAATGACTGAAAATGCTTATTGCTTCTGTTTCACCTCCCAGAAGGCCCCTTGAGTCTTGTGAATGGCAAAAGTAGAGAATTCTGTTCCGTGTTTGTTTGCTGTGATTGGAACAAAGACGAATGTAAGTTTCACAGCAGAGATAACGATGGGCTTTGTGGGCTATCAGTTATAAGCCTGATCTTCACTGTGGATTTTTGTAACACTTAATTGTCTTTTGCCATTGGACATGACTTGGAAATGTATGTAGCAACAATGCCTGTGATGGGAAAGGTTAGAAAAGCATAAGCTCAAAAAGGATCTGTCCTTCTGAGAGAAATTTCTTTTCAACACACCAGGATTTAGGTTTGCTTGCAAGTAATAAGGTTTGTATTAAGTTTTGAATTGTACCTCTGTTGTATCTTTCAATTTATCAGCAAGAAATTAGACTAGAAAAGCTGGTTTCTGAATTTTAGCATTCATTTGATGAAGCTGAATCCTTAGATTTGGAGTATATGACTGTTTTCATAACATATTTGTACTTCAACAAGATATTATAAAATACCAACGGGTATAAAATACCTTTTTTTAAAAGAAATGTTAAACTTCCTTGTCTTCTAATCCAAAGTTAATGTCTTAATTTTACCACTCAGAGAAGTCTGAAGTTCAGCTACTTTCTAGTACAATGAAGTCATGGTCACGGATCCGTCCACAAAGGATCCGGGCAGCTTCTTGGGGAAATAAAATATTGCTATTATTTCCTGTTTATCAGATAAAATCCCTTGCTCTCGTCTATCAGGACTTGCAAAGGCTAATCATAGCAGAGTTTTGTACTCCTAGGAGGGGGTAGGCAGGGGAAAGACTGTAGTTTAAAAAATAAGATATTTTCCTTTTAAATGTGTACCACTTGAGAGCAGGAGCATTACTTTTTTTTTGAGAAGAAATGCTGTAGAACTCCAAATTTGGTTGCTCTATGAAGGCAGCACTTGATTTTCATGGATTTAAGAGCTCTTATGGCAACTTAGTGACAAGACTGAATTCCAGATAATTTTTATTACAACAGATTAATATAGTATTTGCGAGTAATAGAAGGTAACTGATGGAAAATGTACAGTTCTTTCACCATGGTGAGGATTACAGACTATTGAGCCAAATATTGATCAACTCCACACCTCAGGGTATTGAATCTCAGCTTGCTGGATGTTCATAGATGAGCTTAGAGCAGCACTTCCATCTTTGTTTGGCCTTGGGATTATGAATGTTTTTCCTCTTAGTGCAGGCATTGCTGTCATTACCCATGTTTTACACCGTTACAACTTGATTACTACTTGTGGCTATATCTTAAATCAATCTGGAAACTTCAGCTGATGTAGAAGGCTTAGTAGTATACAAAATAATGTACCCGGAGCACAGCAGAATTGAATCTTCTTGGCTCTATTTTAAATGAATTCCATGGTAATTCTAGAGGGTAGCGGGTAAATATTACCAGTGACAAATGCTTTTCTTTATCGAGCCCTATGGATAGTAAGAAGGCAAGCTGTCCTACACAGCCCTGACAGTCTGACTTACAATGATCTTATGGGATGGGAGAAAAAAATCACTTTCCTTGTGCACAAAACCTGTCTTTTCTGTGCCTGGAAGACTTTTCAACAGAGGCAATAAATGAGATGAGCACGTGCATCTCATAGAAACTAGACTCAAGTCCTTTAATGTCCACAGGGAATGGAATAGGCTGTAGTGTTTATGGTCTTGCTGGAAATTTCACATTGGTAAACAGCATAAGATGCAGTTTTTTTCACTTTTAAGATGAAAGATTGGTTTGTGTCTGCTGTCAATTTGAAGTTAAAGCTCCAGGGAGACTATATATTTGAAACCTTATTCTTTGCCCTGCTAATGCATCCCCTCCAGTGGTACCTAAGAGCTGTACTTCTGCTTTATTTTCTTCTCCCTTTTTACAGGAGATGCTCGTGTGAAACCTGTCATTTCTTCCCAGCATAGGAATCCTGAGGATATCATATTCCAAACGGAAAGCGAGAGAGTTTGCATGCACAGAGACTTCTATCTTGTCCGCAGTATTGTGCTGGGTAGAAGTGGTTGGGAACATTTTTATTAAAAAATTGTGTCAGCACGTGAGCCTAGGATATGGGAAACCAAAATTCATGCACCTGATTTGGAGCAGCACTTCGAATTTAGATCAGTGCATCCCCAGTGAGTGCAGTTGACACTGGGTAATGGCTAGTTTGGAATAACCATGTCTTGTTTTTCTTCATGGACGTTCTTGAAAGATGGTGCTCCGATTTCACACTTCAAAATTTCAATATCCTTGAAGAAACAGGTTTATTGTTGTTCAATCAGCCATGGAGTAGGTTTTAGTAAGGATATTTATTAAGAGGGAGTATGTGCTGGTGTTTTGAGCAGGTGTCTCAGCTCAGTGGAGAAGTGCTGTGGGATCTCTGGGAACTATAAGTGATTTGGGACAGGGTTTCACATTTTTTCCTGAAGATGTCACCTTTTACACCAGCAGACTGTCTGACATTAGGCTGCAGGTGATTTGCCTCCCGGGTTGCAGAGAAATGTTTATTACCATCTACTGAATGATCAGCTCTGTTTTTGTAAGAACTAATTTTAGTGTACTGGACTCCCACCAAGGCCTTTATGCAAGGTGAAGATACCTGATTTACGAGGCCTAAGGAGACTACAGTTAGAAGCTGTGTACCAGAAGGCAAAGGAGAAACAGAGAAATTAGTTATAAAGTACAAATTATAGGCAGGGCTTACAATATATGGCCAAGCTTATTCCCTGACCTGGTAATTAATGCACTTGCACATGTCATGCTGTAGCTTGCTACAGAACAGATATATGGGGTTAGCAGAGTAAGCAGAACAAAGTTTAATTTAGGAAGGAACGTTGCATGGGTAAGGTACTTTGTGTTCACTGCGCAGGTTACCTCTCAATTGCTGTCGTCATAAGAATTTGTAGAAGCGGCTTTGAATGTCTCGGGGATTTGTTTGTAAAGAAGAGTCTGAGTAAATGACCATCTGGTGTAATGGCTCCTGAGAGATTTAGCAACTCGAGTCCCTTAGTTTCCTTAGTTTATGTCCTTTCTAGGACTGTTTGCCCTTTTGTGTAATTCAGTGATCCAATCTGCCTCATTTGCTACGTCCAACAGCCTTGGCAACAGAAACTTGTTCCTCTTGGGGAGCCTGAGGATGGTGGCAGGCATTACTATGTCTAACAGTGCTGCTGCTGTAGGCTTAGGAACAAACACAATCTTACTTCTATTTTATTGTATACCAGCTCCTAAATATTTTTGTAAAAGGTGGGAAAAAACCCAATATCTGTTACAAAACTTTTAAAAATTTTTAAAAACAATACCTAATTCAGGAAAGCTGCCTTAGCCCTGTGATGTGATATCAAGAAATACTGGGTCGATCCTAGATTTTTCTCCTGATTCAAAGCCAGTACTGACTTCCAGAAGGGTCATTGCTCAGCCTTCTAATCTTGCTGGAGACTTTTTCGTGCCAGGAAGTGAGGAACGTTATTTACATAACAGTAGTACCAGAGCATCCCAGGGGGAGGTGAAAGTGCAATTGTTCTGGGCCCTGTGGTAACCGGGAACAAACGCCCAGCATTCCCCAGAGAGTTTGCGATTCAAGGCTTATGAAAAAGTTACAGAAGGCAGCCAAGAATTCTTGGAGCCGAATCAAACACTAGATCCTTGTGAGTCAAAGTAAGCCTTTTAGTAGGGATGCTCCTGAAGTGACCTTCCCTAAGTAAAATGCATTCATAAAATGGTTCTTGAAGCTGCTGGAGTGAGCTCTGTGTGTACACTGGCCATGTCAGGAAAACAACGTACTGTAAACATCTATTCAGTGGGAGATTTAAAAAAAAAAAAAAAAAAAAAGAGGGAAACCTGAAAGAGAAAGAAAAATGACAAGTGGCAAAGCAGCAAAAGATAAAAAGCTAAACTAAAACGTATTCTTGAAAAGGACCGAATAGATTTAGATTCTCTTTCAGAAGTGAAACAATTCTTTTTGTGAATAGGACACACAGTGAGGAGATATTAAGTGGTGGAAGAGCTGGCTCTTTTCGCAGAAAAAGCAACCAAGGTGGGTCACGACGGAGTGACTTACCTTCTGAGAGAAGGGCAGAAATGACTTAGATCGTAAGCATTCATTACGCTTCGACAGGGTATGTGTTTGTTCAGTCTCAAAGTGCGCTTAGTAAATGCTTGTTCCATGATATCTGTTGACCTTCATCTGAAGGTTTGAAGTCAAGAGTAATGACTGTTATATGTGTATATCTTTTTCCAAGGAGAAATACTGTTTATGTAGGACATGCCTTCAAAACCCCTTGCCACTTGAAGCCGAACTTTAATAGCTGAGTTCCTACTGATCCTGAAATAAAAATCTTGAAGACCATAGGTCAAATATCACAATACCTCTGTAGGCAATTCTTGGGAGCATGTATTTCAGCAAAGCATGATGCTTTGTAAGAAGTTGCTTCAGACATGCTTGCCCTTATCCGGAGGCCCGGGTAGGGATAGCAACAACTGTGCACAAATAGCCACTACTGTTCTTCCACCTTAATTTCTTCAGGAGGGAATGCTTATTGCACACGATGCTACTTGTGCACGTGAGGATTTGCAAGATAAACACTGGGCTTGGCAGGCAGCAAAATCCCACAGTATGCTGGGGCTAAGTGGGGAATGTGCTGCGTTGGATCCTGCAGCACCAGAACTGTGTAAAGCAAACACAATCCAGAGAAGAAAGGGAAGCTTCTAAAAGACATTGAACAGACTAGCGAGTAAATTAAAAACTAATCTTTTCCGTGCCAGCTTACTAGTTTTAATGTTACCCTTCTGGCTAGCTGTGGTCATGCTATTAGCCTCTAATTCTAGAAGCTGTGAGTCATTTGTGCTTATATTTCTGTAGCTACATTTGTTTTTCTCCTCTTGGAGCCAGAAGAGAAGAATTCATTAACTCTCGCTCATCTCAACATCTACCTTTCAGGCTTCATTCTTAATAGTCTTTAATACTTCTGGGAGCAGTTGTTGTTCCTTTTTGTTTATTTGTTTTCCTTTTTCCTAGTGCAATAAGTGTATTAGGGCACACCCAATTAATATTGATCAGCTTTCCAAATTGTGACTCATACTAGCGCTGGAGCTGCATCTCTTTTGGAGTGAGGAAGTGAGAGCAATCAGTGGTCCTACTGCAATTCAGAAATAAACTTCGGAAATCCAGCATTAACCTTTGTGCATTACTGAACTTTCAGCAGTGGGATGTAATTCAGTAATATTGCCTATATAAAAGTGAAAGCTTCCGTGAGGGCCACGTTGCTAGGTCAGCTGCCAGCACCACTGGTGGTTAGCTGCAGATCAGAAGCGTGTACTGGAGGAACGATGCTTGTGCACCTTGAAGGAAACGTTTCTGCTGTTGCTGTGCTGTGGCAGATCTTGGACCAGGCTAATTTGTTTTCTGATTTTCACATTTCTTGCTTTGTGCAAGAGTTTTTTTTTTTTTTTTTTTTTTCCCTTGCAGAAAGCAATCTTTGTCGTTTGCTGCTACTGCTGGCCATCCCAGGTCTGCATTGCCGCCATCCTACTGGCAAGCGTTAACTTCACCTAGCAACGGTGCACTATTGAATGAAATTCCTTCTGGAAGATGCCTGCCAAAATAACTGCTAGCTTGCCTCCGTATTCTCTTCTGATGTTCTTGTGACTAATCTGTCCAAATCTAAGCCATCTGGCTGCCTGAATGACTATACTTAGGAGCCTTTCGATTTACATTAGTAATCAACCTTGTGGTGCACAGGAGGGTTGGTTCTGTGTAGTCCGAAAATGTCTGGCTCTGAAAAGGTGGCTGAACTATGCAAAACTAGGATGGAAGTTTCTAATATGGTTTCACTCTTCCACAGAAGAGGAGGAAAAAAAAACCAGTATGTGATGGCTTCATGACAGAGCCTTGGACCTTTGAGGTAATCACTGAAAATCCTCAGTGGCTGTCCTAGAAAAGAAATGTGTCAATGCGACTTGATCCTCCTCGCAGCTGTTCTGGTTTAGCTACGGAAGAATTTTTTTTACCCCTCTGAAAACAAGGCTTCAGGTTTGACTCGGATGTATTCTCTCTATTTAATAAGTCAGTATTCCAGATGATGTGGAAAAATAGTTTCAAAGGTTTATGCCAAATGCTGGACTAAGGTATGTCTTGCTGGAGAGGCTTGTCTGGCTGGAGAGATGTTTAGCAAATGCAACTCTGCTGAGAGTCTTCCCCATGTGTCGGTAACATCTGTTCCACCATACATGGTGTTTTGGATCAGCTTTGCAACCTCACAGTGAGCCAATTTCCATGTGAAGACCTAAGGGAACGAAGTAATTCTTTGCTTGTTAGAAAGGAAAAGAGAAGGTGAAGCAAAGGAGCAAAACACTGAAGCTTTTGGCTCATGACTCCTACTTAGGTCCTGTAACACTAAAGCCAGGAAAGCCCCTTAGGGCAGTTTTTCCAGAAATATGGAAATCAGGTTTTTATTGAGAAGGTTCCTGTCTGGGTAGACTTTTTGACAGCAGATGTTACAAATAATTTAAGTGCACCTTCCTAAATTAGATTGCTGTAAGGGCTCATTATTTTTTTTGTGCTAGTGCACTTCAGTGCATTTAAATAGGCTTTCTTGCCCCTCGAGATTAGTGGTAATATGCCGGAGGAAAAAAACAAAATAAAATTAATATTTAAGCAAAAGGTTAAAAAGACCCTATCAAAGGGAGATGGAATGGGAAATAAATCTTATATGGGAAGAGTTTTTGCATTCTGAAAATCTCAAAGTATTAAGTTTATCTTGCTACCTTTACCCATTGATTGGCTAATCAGTTCAGTCAAGTAAAGTTTCAGTAAAATATTAGATTTTTGGAGTCAGGTGTACCACAATTTTAGAAAGTTGTATAATTTAGGGCTTGATCATGCATGCTCTTTCTTTATGGAAACCATCTAATTTATTGCCAACTTTTGAATTATCCTTTGCTATTTAATTGAAAACTGGATATTGCCTACAGAATCTCATTATATGGTTTTAGAGAATTAATCTTTGGAAAGTATAGAATTCTACTCTTCCCTTTTCTGTTAGTGCCTTTCAGGTTGATATTCTGGCCGTGTGCTGCTTCATCTGTTTCCTAGGTAGTTTTATCTACATAAACTACTGCTGTGTGCCATGAGCTATCTTGTATCCAATAAGGTACCTTGGACCTCCTTTTCAAGACCTCATTATAGCTGGTCCAGTTTTTACCTTGAACTTTACGTGGCTAAAATAGAGGCAGAGCCTTTTCTTTTTCCCGTTCTTTCTTCTGTGGATAACGCCTATCTGATAGCCACTCAGTCTGTTCCAGTTATTTCTGAATCTTGCTGACTCATTTAAAATATAAGTCCATCTAGCCATTCTGACAAAAAAAATCCTTTCTCATTCTCATGGCTTCTTTGACTGTCAGTGTCTGTTTTTGATGTAAAACATTCCAAGTTTGTTCTCTTCCATCCGTTTAGAAAGTTGATACTTAGCTTGATTGAGTTGTAAATGTAGTCATCAATCTCAAAACTTGTAATTTGAGGAGATACAGAGAAATTAGGAGAATGTGACAGCATATAAACCTGTGCTTGCTTTCATGGTTTCGTGGAGGCACTAATGCATATGTATAATACAGTGTCTTGTTTTACTGGAACTTCTTGTATAAAACAGATCAATTAGATTAGACCCATACCCTTTATTGCTGGACAAGGCTGCCTTTTTCTGATCTGTTTTTTTTGGTAGTAGCTAGCTTTCACAAAGAAATGAGAATATTGGTATTCAAAAGAGGCACACATAGACGCGTTAAAGTTTTTTGGTAATTAAGGCAAAGCAGATGGTTGCTTGCTACGTTTATAATATTGCTTGAATTTTACTTTGATTCATTAATGGAAACCATAAAATCACATAATGAAGCAATAGGGAATAGCCACAAATGGAAAATGTACTACTAGCAGTGCTTATATTACCAAACTAGTAAAAATTAACAAGTAAACATAGAAAACATAACTGTCACATTATTCATGCAGCTTTCCTATAGCATAAATATTATTGAATATACCAGGTGAGATTGCCTGCAGTACTGGAAGAATCCAAATTTGGCAATAAATTGAATTTAGGTGATTCGTCTCAAAAGCTTTTTAAGAAAAGTTTTCTGAAGAAAAACTAATCACGTTTGATTTTTCCTCAGTGTATGAATTCTCTTTCTAACATAAGGCGTTTCTTCTGATTTCTGCTCTTTGATTGGACTGCTTCCTGTAGAAACAGCAAGAAAGAGTATATTCCAAATACATTTAAATCTTGGTCTTGACAAAATGCACGTGCTGTATTCTTCTCCCCACCTAAGCCATCTGTGTCCAAATTTTTGCATGCCGACTTTTGAATAAACTTCCGACATTAAAAACAGCATGTTTCTCTCTTGATCTGGAGTTTTAGCTGAATTCCCTTAAGGCAACATTCATCCCATCTAAACTTAGGCACTTTGTGAAGTAACTGAAGTAGGAGCATGGTTGTTGAAGACGCTGTCTCTAGCCAGTTACAAGGAGGCGCCCTCCCAGGCAGTTTGGCTCACAAAAAGCTGGCTTGTACCGTCAAAATGCTTGAGGTAACTGAAAAGGGATACAGGGGTTTGGATGGGTTGTGGTCCTCGACTCCTAGTGAGGGCCTCCGGCAAAGTTTGAAAGCTTCTAGAGTTTTGTAAATGGCAGGGTATAGCAACCATGTACAACTTTATTTTTGATAAAACATCATTCTGCAGCATACGAAGCGGCCTGAGGTCTTCATCTCGTCCTTTGGACCCCTACTGACTGCAGTTCCTTCCTGGTACCTTTCACCCGTGAACTCTTTAGGATCAACTCAAGTTTATTGCAGCAACTACCACCATAGTCTGTACTATAGCCCCAGAAGCACTTTTTCAAGTAGATTTTCTCTTTTGCTCACGCCTAGGTCAGAGGTGGGAAGGGGAAAATGGATGGCATCTCTGTGCTGTGCCTGCTCAGGAGAAATTCTTCCTCAGCAGCTGATAACTAATGTCTAGGTATTTTCTAATCTGATCTTCTGATGAAGGCTATACACTCCTTTTGGATAGTGATGATGTCTTTTTATGTCTGTGAATCCAGTGACTTGAGGATTTTTTAAAAATGTGAATTTTTGGGGAGTGTTTCTCCCCTCTCTTCACATTCACTGTTACTACTTGTGTCTTCCTTTACTGCTTGCAAATGGCTAGGAAACTGTTGAGGTCAAAGTTATGACACGATTTGTCTTTAATTGCTCCTTTACCTTGTCTTTCCAACTAGAGAATAGTACTCTTCTCCTTTTTCAGTTTGAATTCTCCGAGTTAACGGTAGGTTACTGCATTTCTTGACATACGTACCTTTTGCTCTGAACCTTATCTAATGAGCTGTTATGCGTAAGACCTATTTCTTTATCCCCACTATTTCTAACAGGAAGTTGGTATATTAGTACTGAAACTAAACAGTTATGCTATTTTTAATTTCTTGTGTTGTACGTCTATTTATAGTAATTGCTGCAGCAAGAAACCGGCGTACTGATAGTTAAGCAGTTTGAATAGCAGGCACTGTGCAATACTATCAGCTCAAATGCCAGCTATATTCCACGGGCACACTAAGATCTGTTCTCGGTGCCCAGATTGTCTGTTGCTTTCTTGGCCTACAAATAAACCCTTGAATCAGCAGAAGCTCTGTGGTGATCACATGTGTGTGTTGGATCAGGATACCCCCAGAATATGTGTTGTGTTATATCACCTTGAAAAAATACAGGGTACTATATTGTCCCAGAGTTTTCCTAAGATGTGGGATACTCCTGTAAGATCTTCTTCAACCTTAGTTTTGGGAAGTACTTCATTCCTAACACCATGCTAGAACAGCGTGGTCCTGCAGGAAGATGCTCCTTAGTTCATGCCTCCGTTTGTGTATGCCAGCAGGGTACTTGTCTCCTCTACCCCATCCTTTTTAAGATACCTGCCATGGGTGCTGAGATGGAAGGGTGTCTAGAAGCAACCCTTGAAAGAGAGGCTCTTGATGCATAAAGGGGAGGAGAGAGAAGGATTCTTGTCCCAATTCTTGTCCCTACAGAGCTTCTATAGAATTCTATACATTTGCCCAGTGCTGTTATCAGAGTAAAGGCTTAAGGACACAAATCCTACGTTCGCTTGTTGTCACTGAGTATTGGCAAAAATGGGATTTATTGAGGTATTTTGCCTGTAATTGTTATGATATAAACAGAAGAATAAATGTATTAAATATTTTATTCTTCCAAGTTAGGGAATGATGCCATAATACAAGAACAGCTGTAGCCTCTAACAAGGGAAGATGGATGCTGTATATAAAATCAATCTATATGTGCTGTTTATACAATGAGAGCATTAAAATGCAAAAAAGCTGCCAGTCAAAATGCTGACAACATGCAAAACTATAAAATAGTGAAGCAAAGGCTTTTGGTGTTTAGTGATGAAATAAATGTCTGTCAGCTCTTTCAGTTTAATGGAACTCTGCAAAGAGGAGAGAAGGGGATGTGTTATGAACATCCATCGGTCGTCTGCTCTGTAGCATTCCAGGTACTTCTTGACTGTGTGCCAGAAAATGCTCCTGTCCAGCTATGCGTTATGTCATTAGCTTGCAATGACAGTTTTCAGAGGTGAAGAGGTCATATGGTTCAGCTATTCTGCATGTTGTAGCTCCAGTCCCCCTTTTTTGAAAGCACTTAAGATGAGAATAGTTTCCATTTCCATTTTCACTACATGTTTCTTAAAAATCTTTAGCAAATCTCTTTTTCTGTTGTTCCTTAGCTCTCTGGTGCTGACGCGGAATGTTCCTGCTGTACTGAATATTGTAACTCTACTATAAAACTCGTTGTCTCAGCAGTACAATGCCCGATACTAAGAGGAACCTGATACTGGTTGCACTGCTAAAACATAGGTATGAAATGGATATTGCTAGAAGAACTTTATTACTTTAGTTGACAAAATTTTAGCACGATCCAATGTCTGGATATCAAAGCTAGACACGTTCACAGGAAACTAGGTGCATCTCTTCAGGGTGAAAGTAAATAGCAATTGTAACTTCTCCAGTCCTTGTAATAGTTTCTCTCCCTACTATGTTTAAATCAAGATAGCATGCTTGTAGAAAGACAGGCAGTTATTTCAACCAGAAGATACTGGGCTTGATACATGAATTACTGGGTAGAAGTCTATGGCTAGAGGTCAGATCTGACCCTTGTGGTGCTTCTAGCAATATCTTTTATCTATTCTCCTAGGTACTTGCTCTCATCCTCGGAGTCTTTTCTCCAGTCTTTGCCATTTCACCACCCTGTCATTAGTTCCTGCAAACCTTTTCGTCTTGTATCTCTGCATTTCTGTCAGCTCTGCGGCAAGACCCGTGGAGAGTTTCCTTTGATTCGGGGTCCTTGGGTTGTCAGGGAAGCTGTACAGGCTGGAGGGCCTGGGTCAGTAGGACCAGGCGTCTCTGGGACAGTGATCGGGGAGGAGGAGAACCACAATCGGAACAGAAATCATGGGAGGTTGACTCAAAACTGAGCTGAGGTTCACGGCCAGTCTGGTTCTGTTCAGGGATCAGGAGTTGGATTGTTCCGGGTTTTATTTCTCTTGGTCTGTTTTGGACTGTCTCTCTCTTTTGTCTGCCTTATGGAGCTGCTTTAGATATTTTCAGCTCAGGGCTAGGTTACATCTTGTCCACTGCACGTTAGGCCTGCCCTCCCTTTGTCCCAGAGTACAGCAGGGGACTGCTGCTTCCTTCTTCTTACCTTTCTCTCTCATCCACAGGTTTGCTCTTTGACATTTGCTTTGCATGTTCATTGTGGTCCAGGCAGCACAGGAACTTGATTTTACTTTACCAGCGGGCAGGCTGGAAAACACAGTTACCCTGTAGATGGAAGCCTTCCTGCCAAATATACCTTCTCAGTCCTCCCCCAGCAGCTTAGTGACAGATGGAAAAGTGTTATAACGACAAAGAGGGTATGAAAAGAAGCTATGCTTGTAGAAAGCAGTATGATGGAGTTACAGATGATGTAAAGATTAAACTTTAAGATGCAACTTGCAAGAAAGAGTTCAGTGTCCAGAGGATGTTCTGAATTAGCCCCTGGCCAGTTTTGTTTTGTTGAATGGATATATTTATATTTTTCCTTTCTCGAAGGGGGGGGTAAGTTTTTCCTGTGTCCATAGTAGCTTTTTGGAAACTTTGAACAGGTAGAAATTGGAAGGAGTAACACATGCGCCTTCTGGGAAGTCTAAAACCTTTTGCCTAGAAATTTCACCTAAAACTTTGCCTAGAAATTTTAATTTATGGCAAAAAAAAAAAAACTTTCAAGATTTAGTTAATAGAATTTTAGCAAATTCTATCCAGAATTACAGAATGATGCAATGTGAGATTTGGAGTTCACTTTCATTCCTGTAACTTCTTCTATTTCCCTATTCTTTCTCTTACTCTTTATCTTCCAGCTCTTTGTTTCTAACTGTCTTCAATATTTTGGTGAGTGTTTGCCCAAGTAGCTGAGCAAAATAGTTTCAATAGGCTCATAAGCCCATGTTCTATGGTCGTGTTAATACCTTGCAGCACCCAAACCCTTTCTTCCATTTGATATGTTAGTATGTGGTACAATGTGTAGTTCACCTATGCATAGTAGAAATTCACTGTAGGATGAATGCTGCATGGTAGAACTTTGTGTAGCTTCTTTCACATAAAACATGTAGCTCTAGGTGTTTTGCAGGATGAATAATAGAACTACAGAGCTAAATAATATATTTATAAGGATAAATAATACATTAAAGTAGAGAAAGGAATTAAGAGGCAAAGCAAGGAATGAGTTTTAAGCTTTAACAGGAATAAGAATCGATAAAGCAAACAAGCTACAGATGTTGGGCTTTCCATTCTGGTCTTAGCTGATCACTCAGACTTCAGCTATGATAATCACAAGTGAAACAAGACCTGAGCGCTTCATTCGCCTGATTTAGAAATCCGACTAGGCTTGTTTATAACATAAGGTCAACTGAAATACAGACACAAACCTCTCCCTGCTGAGGCTGTTTCTCCATCTTTGTTTTTACTAATGTCTGTCCAAAACCATAGTTTGCATTGCATTGCATTGGAAACATTTGCATTTTTGCACCATTGCAAAGTATGAATTTGGGTTTTTCCTTCCTTTTTTTTTTTCTTTTTTCAAAAGGGAAGATGATTAATAAGAAGAATGGAAGAGAGAAATAAAACGGAAATCTAAAAACTATTCTCCAGTGTAAAGTAAAATAAAGCTCTTCAAATTACATAAATCTAGGATACATTTAGTCCATCTGGGTTCAACTCTCTAACATTCCACATTTTACTTCAAATATTCCTCTGTATTTTGAGTGCTTGTGGGATGATCCTACGCACACTGTGGACTATTCTGTGCTTTACTGATATTCAGGTACCGCCCAGAGGTCAGAGCCCTGTTATGTCCATTTGGGGCATAGTATCTACTATCGGTTGCTCTTTTCTTCAGGACTTACTAGCTAAAAAGACAAAAGAAATGAAAATAAAAGGGGTGCTGAATGTAATGCGTGAGTAATATAGCCAGGAGGATGACAGCACATAATGCTACTCCTCTCTTCCACGAAACATGAAAGAGAGAAAAATGGTCAGATGAGTAAAATCTTACTTAACTTTGTGCACAAAGTCCAGTAGTGTGTGTTCTGTGTTGGGTTTATTTTTCCTTTTTCATTTAAAGAAATGTACAGCAATAGTTCTTTGATCTTTGAAAGGTTGCTTCATTGCTTGTATCCTTTCTCACATCCTTTTGGAGAATGTTCAGTTCAAAATTATGTCAGGCTACTAAATTTACAGAACCTTTTCCACCCTGTGGTAGATAACATTAATCTCTGAAGCAATTAAGGGATGGGAGTAATCAAAATGCGAGTATGTAGCTCCAAAATTTTGTAGTAAGACTCTTTGTGTTGGAAGATAAAATTTAGCTTTGGGAAATACACTAATCCAGGCAAACAAGACCTTTATTTAATTTCAGCGTTTCTGTTTTTTATACTTCATCCCCTGCCTCCCCAAATCCACCAAGTTGCAGTGTCTCCATAGCTACTGGGTCTTTCCTGAGGGTTTATTGTACCCTCTCTATCTTTTATGTTCTCTTTGGTAATCCTTTATGAGGCACAATTAAGGCCTCCCACCTGTTATGTCAGGTGTGGTTGGCAGCGTTCTTTAGCAAGTCTGGGTTTTGGATGACTGAATCACGTGACTGAAGACTTCCTCATCCGGCGTTAAGTTCATGAGGGCCATATTAAGGTTACACAAAGTGCTGAGAGTTTGACACACTGTTAAATTTCTGAGTTCTTGCACTTGTCTTGATCACAACATGTTGTCATGTAGCTTTTTAACACATAAGTGGAGATAAGGTAAGGAGAAGTTTGTAGGAGTTGATCACTTTTTAAATAAATGCTTATCTGAGTGATAGTTGATACTTAGTATTTATCCTTTGGATAAAGTTGCTTCAAGATGTGTGTCATAAGTGGCCTTGTTACGCTCTATGTCCAGCACAGGAGGTTGAGCATAGATACTTGTAACTTACAGTCTTGTGCTAAAAGCCCTATCTCAAGTTGACATGCTCTTTGGACTGGGTGTCATACTAAGGAGGAAGAGGGGGAAAGTCCCTGAGGTATTTGGGATGTAAATACAAACTGGTGAAATGGAAATGGATGTGTCATGGGGAAACTCTGTTACTGAGTTCAGTGCATTTAGGTGCAGTGTATGTCTATGTGCGTAACTTCTTTATTTTTAGTGTTTATAATTAATTAAGGTCAGAGTTCGGGGTAAGGGGTGGAAAAATAGTGACTGTGGTCTGTCAAGGTGTCTTGTTAGAACCAGCACTTTCAGTTTATGATGTGCATTCATTGTATAGCGCCATTTTAAGAAGGGGTACCCTGGAGACTGTGATAGCAGTTCTTTGGTTGTTCCTGATATAGAATAAAGCTATCCAAGAAAAGGTGCGTAACTGCTTAGTGTGTTTGAGAGGACTGAGCCTTGGTGAGAGTGGGAGGTGATATCACAGGTGATTTCTAGATCACATAACATGAGAGAGCTTATGTTGCAGAGGGCCTTCAGAGTAAAGTCTAGAAAACTGTATCAATGTGGAGGTAAAAGGCACTGCAAAGGAAGACTGGTTACCCCTGAGGGTGCAAGAACATAGTTTTAGTTGCAGGCTTCAAAACGCTACTCATATTCATGAATTCCATGCTGTGAATTCTGCTGGATCACGTGTTATTTTAGCTTAAGTTATTCTTAAGCTAATTCTGTGCTGCTCTTCAGCTTTAATTCAACTTGCGGCGTAGAAGATTTTACATGCAGGAATTTAGGGGCACTGTAGATATATTGCTCTCTGGAATATTTGTGGATTCACCCGATCTATTATTTTATGTTGCTTTTATTGCTATAGTATATCTCAGCAAGATACAGTAAAAAGAAGAGAAATAAAACCTTTCCCACTAAGATTATTCATTATGCCAGAGGAGATGTAATTCTGTAATGCTGTGGGAATTGTCACCTTCAGCTTAAGGCTGGAAGAGCCTAACACACCTGGCAAACATTTGGTTACAAAGGTAAGCTGTTCCCTTCCCTCTTTGCTTCTCTCATGCTGTCCAAAATTAAACCAGTTTACCTGGGAAAAACAATAAAAATGATTTCAAAGAGGAATCAGCAATATTCATGTGGCTAGAGAGGCATAAATATAACGAGGCAGGAATGTGAAAGCAGATTTTCTCTGAGAGGCTGTTATAGTTGCAGAGGAGGAGTTTTTTTGGAGATCTCGCCCACAGCCTTCGTCAACTGTGAAAGACATCAAAAGCTGAGTGGAAGAGCTTGTTGTGAGCCTTCAAGGCAGAACTGTAATTTAAAATGCTGAATTTTGAGCCCTGTGGGTTTGCATATCAGATACTTATACTGTGATTGATAGTGCAAGGAGGCCTTCATATTTATACTACATGAGCATTAAGGCATGAGGGAACTGAAGTATCTTTCCCTTCAAGCAGCCGATGTTAAAATACAAGGGAAATGAAATATGTCTTGCACGTATTTCTGTCTGTTAAATTAAGCTATTACATACAAGGAAAAAAATTATGCTGGAAAATTAAGATTAAATTTAATGTTTTTCCTTCCTTTGCTCTACAATTCCAACCAGTAAAGATGAATTCTCAGCCTGCCTTCCTTCCTTCCATGTTTTCTGGGTAGCCACACAGGTCTAGCAAGTGATGTCCAAAACCCAGATGCTTTTACTGTGTTAAAGCACAGAAATGGTCTTTCTAAAAGGGAAAGATGATTTCATATTGGAGTTATACTTCTGACTGAAACATGAGAGGACTATGCTTAAATCGCATAGCAGTAGATGCTGCAGCCGTTAACTTTTATGAGAACAGGTGGGGGCAGGACCCTTCACCTTCTTTTGTATGAGTGTTTCGCAATTGTGCTTTAAAAAATGGGGTCACTTCTTAAATGTGATGAAGCTTGTTGCACTATTTCATCAGGGTTAAAAACTGTGACGGAAGCATACATCCGGGCCTAGCGGCTTGTTATGAATACCTGCTAAATGATGCTATAATCCCAGTCACCTGAAATCAGAGAAATATATATGCAAAAATTACTTGTGACACCTTTAAAACTTTACCAAGGGTAATTTTTTGAAGACTGTCATGAAACTTTCTGAAGGTCTAGATGAGATCAACTTCTGTGCGGCAGAGGTCTGATGGAATTTGTGAGTGCTGGGGTTCCACGAGGCACTGGCAAAATGTGTGAGGGTGTCACGATGGGCTCACAGAAGCCAAGAGGTATTTTGCCATTGAGTTTAGCAAGGATATTGTTATACATAGTCTTGCAAGTGCTGTTGTGGTTCTTCCTTTATCCGTCCTAATATGATTCATGCTGCAGAGACGCAGCTACTATGCAAAGCCTGTATTTTTATTATGTGCTAAACTTTAAGTCGTACTCATGTGATGACTGGCATCATGACAAAACAGAAATAACTCATAACTGTTAGTGTTTTGTGAGTGTGGATTTGTAGGATTTATTCATGATTTGGTCATCCAAGTTTGCTTAACTGACTTTGTTTTCCCAGAAAAAGGGTTACAGGTTGTTGTATGCTAGTCTTAAAAACAAACAAACAAACAAGCATCCCCCCACAAAATTGCCGTTCCTACAAAACTAATGCAGTAGAGTGACTGATGATATCTGTTCTCTAAAGACTCTGAACTTTCTTATATT
Organism: Struthio camelus; assembly: GCF_040807025.1. NCBI lineage: Eukaryota > Metazoa > Chordata > Aves > Struthioniformes > Struthionidae > Struthio > Struthio camelus. Next base: position 41,039,455 of record NC_090948.1, read on the forward strand.
CTTGTCGATTTGCTTAAGCTAAGTTACTGAATCTTTGTAAAGTTCTACTAAACTAAAGCTGTGGTGCAGAGAAATTGGCTGCCTTTCAGAAATGATTTTAGTCAGGTAAATGTGGCTTGGGAACTTGAAAATGTTGCAAAACTAATAAAGTGCAGCCTCAGCATCAACCTGCAACTCTTCTGTGATAATCACCCCCCCCCAGTATATTGTTGTGCCCGCTCATTTTTACAAACTGCCTTTCAAGGAGCATTTATATAGAAAGTACAGAGTTAAACTCTCTGAATTCTTGACCGTAAAACCTCAGCCTTTTTACTGAAAATATTTGAAGTGAAGAAGCAGCTGGTGTTCTGTGACAGGGTTTCCTCTTTTTCATTGAAGTCTCAGCTGTATTCCACAGGCTTTCCTTTGTTGTACACAGAGTTCGTTTTTTCATTAAAGAGGCCTCAGAAGTTGATAGGAATTACAAGCTACCGCGGATACATGGAGTGGAAAACAAGATCAAAGTTACCTTATACCACATGTCTGTTAGAGCTCTTGGATACAATGAAAGGTCTTTGTCTTGTCAGATATCTGCCGAATAATTCACTGCTATGTTAGCTGCTTATTTGTCCTTTGTAAATTCTTGTATACAAATGAAGAACACACCACAGCAAGAAAAAGATAAGAACAAAAGCCACAAGTGCTATCTGTGCGTGCGAGACATTCTGTGGGTGTTTTTTTCTTTTTCCCTTTTTATAGTAAGGGTCGAGGGAGAAGATGACACGAGGATCATCCAGCTTGAAGAGTCTTCAAAATGAAGGTATATTGAGAAAGGGTTGGGGGGGGGGGGTTCCCCTCCTTCCATAACTTCAGAGATACATTGTGTTCATTGCTCTGGGAACTGAGTTTTTTCAAGCAGAGACTGAGCTAGAAATTCAGTGTTACGCATAAGCTGCAAAATTTGTTTGCTACACGGAGAGGATGTAATGAAGTCCTTAAGGCTTTTTAAGAAGGTCAGCCAGTTTTAAAAGTGAACTGTGGTGTATGGCTCTCCAATAAATATAGCTGTGATGAAAACTTGTATATAAATGCAGCACAATTAGTTTTTTTTTTTTTTTAATCAATTTTAACAAAAAATGGCAACTCAACTTTTTTTTAACTGGCTATTTTTCCTTCAGCTGTTCATTCTTTCGGGTGCATGTTATTTTGGTGATCTTGCAAAAATACATACTCACCATTAACTTCCTTTAAATATGTTTATTCAGCAAAAAAGGAACATCTTCCCACATTCCACTAATGAAAAAGTGGAAATAACCCTCTTTTACCACATGCCTGTTCTAATAGCTTGCCCAGAGCTATTATCTCCTGATGTCTTGTCCCCTTAGTCTCAGCTCAAACAAATGGGCATCTGCCCAGTCACTGCATGGCCCATCAAGGACGAAGCCATTTAACTGCAGCTCATGCAAGGGTGTCTCTTCCCTATAGTTTGTCCTTTGGAGCAGCAGTGGCTGCAGCCCAGCCCTGGTGTTCTCCCCAAGTGCTGTAGTTTATGCTAGCTGTAGCTACTCTGGTTCTTCCAGATGCCCTTTCATTCCCTGTATTATTCTCTTCCTCCTCCTTGAACTCCACCACGTCTTTATACGTGCGGAATTCTCTCTTGCAGCACCGAGAGCTAAGAAGGCCTCTTGTAAAATTATGCCATGACTACAGAAGGTGGAGAAGGGAAGGAGGAGATGAGATTGATAAAGAACACGTGACTGTACTGAGGATTCACAATTACTTCATAAATGGTCTTTGTTGGCTTTTTTTAGGCCCCTTTACCTTCCTTGCTGTTTTTAACTTCTGTTTTGAAGATGGAAGACATTTTTTCTTGAATTGAAACATCAACAATTCCAAAACTATTACTCAAACACCCTGTGAAGGTCAGGTGATGTGCATCATATACTAATAAAAAGTACAGTTAAGTTTTATAATCTTTGTTGTAGAGCCTATAGTATCCTTGCCTTTCCGCTGGCTGACCCAACGGAGAATAGGCAAAAAACCCTGGTTGGAATCCATAGAGAGTAGTAGGAGATATCCCTTTTTCCCCCTATTTTATAAGTACATGGCATTATCTCTAGTTCATCTAAAAATTGTTTTGAAACTTTTCCAAAGATGTTACAGGCTCCTTTTTCACGTCTCCCCATCTTGTTATAACATCCTTGATTTATCACGTCGGCACTGAGAAGCAGTGGATTGAAGAGCCACTGCCGTTCTTCCTCTCGCTGGTCTTTGGTGATTGAATACGTTTGCATGCTGGGAGTACTGGTGAAGTTCTGCCTACGTAATGCTTATCAAATATGACTTGTGTTTCTGCCTCTCAAGGCCAGTGCCTCTTTTTGCCACAGGTCTCCGTGATGGTGGTGACAATGCTGCTGCAGTGAAACTAGACATGAATTTTGCTCTTTTAAGGATAAATGTTTTTAGGGTTTACGTATGGTTGCCTTTGGTGGCACTCTGACCTGTCATGGAGCTTGTTGCTGTAGGGAACAGTCAGCGAAGCTGAGATTAATTGAGACGTGTACTAAGATATTTTAAGATTAGCTTGAATGAAAACCATTTACTTCTCTGTTAAAGGGACTGCAGAGAGATTCAGTATCCTTCGTGTTCACGTTTTTATTTAATTCATCTTAAGTCTGCTGAATTTTCTGTATAGAAAAGTTTTATATTGTAACTCGTTCTAGTCATCTCATTTTAAAGAAAATGTAGGAAAATTCAACAGGCCTAGAGAACAGCTATATTCATGATATACAGCTTGTAGAAGCATGCCTTAAAGTAGAAATTGTTCTTTAGCTTTTTCACTTTCCAGAGCGCCTCTTTGAAATGATTATAGCAAAATAGGAGAAGATAATCAATGGCCTAAGGGTTTCTCACTGAGCTGGACAAAGGAGTAACAAAATAAGCTAACTTGAAATGGATGTGACCAAATTAAGAACAGAAAAGAGGTGCGAACTGAAACTGTTTAACTTGTGAAGCTGCTATGTTGGGGTACTGCCAATTTTCTAGTAGTGGAAGCCCTTAAATCAAGACAAGATGCCTTTCTAAAGGACCTAAGATTTGACTTTAACTAGAAGTTGGCTTTGTGCAAAAATTAGTTTGTGGTATTTGTGACGCAGGGGGTTGGTAGAGGTGATTTTAAGGTCAAAACATACGTAAGCTTCTGATTTCTGCATTTTTCTGTTTGAGAACTAGCACAAGTTGAGTTTGGTGCTGGAGCAGACAGTACTGTCCCCTGGTGCAGGAGAGAGGCTGAGTGGTGGAGGGATGGACAGCACCAGGCAGCACAGTTCTGGGGGGCTCCTGTTACCATTTAGAATTGCAGGCATCTTAAATTGTGATAATGTATGTTTTCTGTATTTCCTGTACTGGTAACTGGAACTTTCTGAGCATAGGTTAGAGAAGAGAAAATGAACCTAGACATTGCTGTAACGTGATAAGGATGACGAGAAGCATCTCAAGTCTCTATTTCTCCTGTTGCTTTTGTTTTGTATATAGTACAATTCTTTTGTAGCACAGAGGCTGGTTTAAAATTGCTAATAGTTATAGCACTGGCTTGATAAAAGGAAAGCCCATGTTCAAGTCCCTGATTAGAAATATATTTTTATTTACACGCAGTGGAATAGCTAGAACAGGCCGTTGAGAGAGGCCCCTCGTGGAAGCAAACGCATAGGGGTGAGAGGTATTAAAAAAAAGAGACAAAGGCATTGCCAAAGTTCTGTACTTCATTCTGCTGCAGTGAGGGGAATTGCTTGAAGTCTTAATTTGTGTGGGATAGGAAAGATTAAGTCACTTGTTTGCTGCTCAGGATGATGACCAAGGGTTTAGTCAGCCAATTCTGCAGATGAGTTGAAATCTATCTATCTGAGTTCTTGCATGTAATTCCTTGAAGCTGTCTTTTTCTGCAGTGGTAGCCCTCAAGAAATGTGGAGCTTTCTGGCTGGTGGTCCGGGTCACCTCTTAGAAAAGGCTGTGTGGAATGGAAGCACCTGGGCAAAAAGCTGTCTGTAATCTTGAATTACTGCTGTAATCCCCTGGGTTCTAGACCTGCAATCTCCCTGTCTCATCTATCACTCCTGCACAACCACAGCTCTTGTCTTAAGGAGTTAGAACAGGAATGAGAACATTATTCAGAGGTCAGATAAATTATGGGGCTTTTCAGGGGTAAGGTTTCCTATTTTCACGTTCTCTCACCTTATGTTGACTTGCTGACATTGGGAAGGTATGCATGATTTTTCTTGGATCAAGAAAATGCCATTCATTTGAACTTCAGTCAGTTTCCTTCTGAGAGTTTCTTTATGTTGATGTGCCAAAAACTCTTCAGAGGAGATTGGAAAAAAATATATTTTTAAAAATGTATAATTAAATATAGGTGAAATTGCTGTTGTGTCTTTGTTCATGTCAAAAACTCTGTTGCGTAGACATAAATTTTTCAGGGTGGGCGAACAACTGCTCTGCATTGGGGATGAAAGCGAGCTGTAGCACATACCCTTAACAGAAATTTGTGACCACAAAGCGTAAAAGTTACACATTACAAGATTATAAATGAAGTGAAAGAAGAGAAGCCTTTGAAAATCAAAGCAGCAAGTGTCTTCATGTCATAACATAAAAGAGCTCGTACAATTTTCTTTTGGTTTTAAACATGATAGAGAAGCATCACAGACAGATTTGCTTATGTTTTAGATGCCTGCTCTGTGGAAGTGCAGTCGTTGAAAGCCAGTTTTGCTTTTCAAGGGGCAGCGTCTGTTCTGCCCCGTGGCCTCGGCGCTGTTGAGCCCCAGCGTTGGTCTCGGCTCGGAAGGGCCAGGTTTCCTCCACACGGTGCTGTGCTGGGTGGAGGATCCTTGGGTCTAAGAGGCGTTTGGAGAAGAGTTGAGGAAGGGCAATACCTAGATCAATCCTTGGGAAGTTTTCCTGTGGGAGTGATACTGTATTTATGCTGGTGGAGGACCGGAACAGTGGCACGTAGATCCTTTCCTTTAAATAGGGAGAGGAAAGTATCTTTTTTCCACTACTAAGGGCAGTATTGCTGAGGGCACTCCTCAGTCTTGTTCTGCTCGCATAAGACTGCGGTTTTATATATCTGTTTTCTTGAGGAAAACCACTGCAACTGCAAACAGAGCTCTGAGAACTTAGGGAAAACCGATGGTTTTCGTTTTACCTGCAAGCCAAGGTCATTCCAGCTTTTATCTCGTATAAGCTATAGCTTGCTTGTGGTACGCACCTTGCTCTCCTGATTACACCTGCATATCTAGAGGGGATGTTAATTGTGAAGTGAATCATGTGGGGAATGTTCGTATTTCTTTAACCATTTTATGGAGCACTTAAAACATACCTGATCATTCTTGGAGTCTTAGGAAGGACTTCACTCAAGAACTGCTTCATGAAAATGAATTCTGCTGATCTACAAGCTGAGAAAGATGCAAGCAAAAGGTAATACCAGACTTCCTGTCCCCATAAGCAATGTAACATGGGTAAATTCAGGCTGTTTATACAGGCCTCGGTAGGTTTTATTTTTGTGTATGCTTTTATTTTTGTGTGTGGCTACAGACAAAGGTAGCAAAGCCAAAGGAGAATCTAAGAGTTTAAGTTTGTATTTAATATAAATTGAAATGAATTTCCAGCAATTTGCTTGCAATGTGTGTGATCCTTTATGAATTCATTTGTGAAGTATTTTTCCCTAAAATATTGCTAGGGAAGGGGAGTTAATTTTTCAAGGAGTGATATGCATGGGGTAGGTTGGCAGCAAGGACTCTGAGGAATTTTGGAAAAGACTCTGTATTTGAATGAAATCCATCATTATAATTTTTAAAATGTACTTTGAAAACAAACAAAACTTGTTCTCGCATTATTCATTCTGAAGCCTCAGGGCCATTCCAGCTAATCGGTGGTTTTTAGCTCTAAGAATTACACATACCCTAGATATTAGACTGAAAGATACGTGTCAATGAATAAGTAGAAAATTAAACAGAAAAGTTAAGTTTTTATCTTCAGAAAATATTAACCTTGTTCGTCCATTAATATAATGGAAGAAGAACTGTCAGGACATTTCTGTAGGAGTGAAATGCTGAAAATTAGAGTAACTATTACGCGATAACTGTCTGTCTGAAACAGCATACAGCGACAGATGGCTTGTTTTGACACTTAGGGACTTCTTTTTGTCATCTTCTGTTGTCAGTAAAAACCCTTGTCAAGGATTAGAACTGAAATGATTGTCTAGTGATCTGGGTTTTATTGGGAAATTCATTATGCGGGAAACTCCCTGTTTTTCAGAAGGCAGGCATGGAGCTGAAGGCTCAGCGGAGTCCACTTACAGTCGGAATTTAACTTGTGTAGTTGTGCTGGCTTCTGGCAGAGGTGGTTTTCATTCTCTATGAACAGGAAAGCTGAATATATGTTGTAAGTGTGGCCATACCTTAAAATAAAGAAAAGCAGAGGCAGGCTGGAGATCATTATTGCAGTCTGCTGCTAAAGGATGTGTTCAGAAGTGCCTAAAGAGCACGAAGGAATTGAGGAACTCCTTGCTACGAGGCTTTCAGATTTCCAAAATTTTTCCTCTTTCATATGATGGGAAAAACTAAGACAATTTCAAAGTGGCGACGAGGGGAAAAAGGGATCTATTGCCCTCAAATCAGTAAGTACTTGTGTGTGAGGTCAAGCAGCTAATTCTCCCTATGCCTAACTCCAGCTGGACCCTGAGCGCTGTAGGCTGCCTCTGGGGAGGTTGGTACGAGACGTAGTCATGCTCAGACTTTTCCGTTCTGTGTGAATTAAACAGCCCAGGAGCCTTCCACCCCCAGATTTCCAGGCTCTGGACTTTCCATCTGCATTGAATCACACTGCCCCTCCTTGTTGAAACTGCTGCATGTGTTTTTGTGGAAAGTTCAGCTCTTCACACCTTGGTATTTGCTCTGAAAAGAATATTTTTTGGGAGGAAAGTCTCAAGTATCTCTACTTAAGGAACCCACGAATCATTGTGAGGGAGTAGAATACTCCTATACCATTCAATTACATCTAAAAATATATCTTTCATCCCCCTCCCCCCCCCCCCACTTCTCCCCTGTGGCAGGTAAAAATCTGCTCCTGTGTAACCCCAGAGATCTAGTGATTTTTTTTCTGCCTTTTTCTTTGTGACCATTAGTTTCTTATCCTTGTCAATGAGATTACAGCATTGCCTACCAGAGGGACTCTGGTGTCATTCAGACCTGTAAAAATGGCAATATTAGATTTTGACTTGGAGCTATGTTGTTGGTAATGAGTCGGATACACAGGACACTGTGGGTGTTGTGGGAAAAAGAAGCCTCCAGTGGATTATAACGATTGTTCCTCCTTAGAGAATGGGATCAGCTATTTCTGTGAAATTTAGTATGCTGCAAACCTTGCAGTAATTAGAGACAGCAGGAGTTAAAGACTTCAAAGAGAAAACTCTAGCTTCTTAAGAGGCCTGAAGCACCTAATTAATATTCTTTCCGAGGTCACCTTTTTATTTTATCTGAACATACTATAGTCTAAAACACTGAATATTCGGTGCAGTTCGGAACTTCTTTAGCACGGGAACGTCTGTTCAGCTACTAAAATTGCCCTCCTGTCAGCTTTGTAAAGCAATCCATTGAATGCTTTGGCACAGGATACACCCCTAAATACTCTTCTGTTAGCTAATAAACTTTCCAGTGCAATTCATTGTGTACACAGGCTTATATACATGGCACATCTGAAATTTCAAACAGGGTTCGTGTTAATGGCATTAAAATCATAGAAGTGAGCAACAGCAAGTAAGCCCAGGAAAGTAAGGAAGAGAAAATAACTTGAGCTCTTACTGTCCTTAATGCAAGGAAATCTCACTGAGGCTATTTTAGCAAATATATAGGGATTTTTTTTAATCTACTGTATTTACTGTTAATGGGAGTTTTGCTTGCAGCTTCCCACGCTCTGCAGTTAAGAATGACACTCTCTTTTAATGCAGCTTTAACATGATTTTCTTCTCATTTAATTACTTATTGTAGGTCACCAAAATTACTCGTTTTCCAACTTTAGCATAGTCTGTTAATAAAAATTAATAAAATCAGGAAATATGTAAAAGACGTAGCTAATTCATCCTGATGCTGCAAGTGTTAGACGATCAGTTACTTTACACTTGAATGATTAAGTTAAGCTTTTCTTTATAGAAGTGAAAGTTTTACAAGAACGACCTCAGAATGTATTGAAAACATGGTTAATCTGGACTTCTAGTAGCTCTTCTATTATGTGTGCAGATCCTCTACAAAAAGTTAACTGGTTCTATAAAATTGCTTTGTTATGTGAATTTGCCATAAATTCCCCCTGCTCCCCACTAAAATTCATGTGATGTGTTAGCACAGTCGAGAATGAACGTTATTGTATTATGTTCATTAATTTTTTTTTAAGCAGTATAAAGTTGAGTAAATTGGGAGAGCTCTGTTAAAAAGCAGTGCATGCTCTTAATAAACCTTAAGCCTATAGCCGAGTTGTGAAGTAACTTTAAACTGAAAATGAAGGATTTTTCCTTTTGGCATACTTCAGTCTCACGGATGCTTAGTCCTAGCCTGGGGCAGCATCCTTGTGGAAGTCTATGGTGGTAGCCATTGCTGTTATAATAACTGTTATTCACTAAACCTTGATATTACCCAGCAGCCGCCTAGGTATGGCCCAGGAGTCATATTAGGTGCAAGTGAAATGCTGCTGTCTGTGTGCGCCTGCCCTTTCTGCAGCTGGCTGGTGAGTGCTGTGGCATGGCCTGGAACATGGTGCTCCTTGGTAGAATACCACATTCAGAGCCCTCAAGGTGATGCGTGGGTATGACGCAGCAGAAGTAAATTTAGAAGAAAACACTGAAGAACTATCAATGTAGTGAGGCTGTGGTTAAGTATTCTAGAAAATGAGAAAAGATGCATGTGCAAAGACACGGTCTTCCAGTGGGGTAAATGACATCGCTGTAGTCAAGATGAAACCAAATCATTTTGTAGCCAGGACAAAGAGAACGAAGAACGTATGACATTAAAATAAATAACATACCGCAACTGGAAAAAGAGGCAATTCATCTGCGTAAGAATAGTTCAAACACGTAGGAAACAGTGCAAGAATATATAAAAGGTAAACAATATAATCCTCTGTGAATCCTTGAGAAAACCATCAGTAACAGCTATTTGTTCTGGAACTGAGAGAAGTCTGTAACCTTTGACTGTAAAAATGAAGGGAAAACTTCATTTTACAGGGAATTGATCTAAAAAAACCCCAAAAAACAAAAACCCACCAACAACATAGAGCAATGGAACTTCATCAGCTTTATCAGAGGCGTCTTCAGAGTGGAGGGTTTCTGAAGGTGCAGTGTCATGAAACTTTCTATTCTCCTTCAGGATATTTGAGGAGGGGAAATTATGCATGGGGATTAAAACTGGAAAAATTTGGTTATGAGGTCAGTCCTGTTTCAGACTGCATCAGTTTAAAAAAAAAAAAAAAAAAAAAGAAATCCCAAACTTATGCTAATTTGATTGGGATCCTGATCAGCTGAAATCCTTTTAGCGTCAAATTTTCAGTGGCAAATACCTGAAACAGAGCTACAAAAGAATAAAATAAACCTTCATTTTCATAAAACTGAAACAAAAGAGAGGTTTTAGCCTGGTTTCCTAAGGAAATAACTTTTGTGACTGTTCTGTAAGCGTGTGTTTCCATCTGTCTGGCTGTCAGTCCCTTTCTGCCAGCACCAAATAATTTTTGAAACTGTTAACTAACTGCAGAATGTTTGACAGAAGTCTGATGTCTCAAAAACATTAGCTTTCTGTAGAAGCCTACATCTTATATCAGCAGCTTAGAGTAATCTGTAGCTCCTGGCCAGGGAGTCAATTAGTATTTGTATGTCTCTAAGCTGGCCACAGTGCATGCCCTTGGCTCAGCCAGACTTGGGGCTGTGTTAGCTTGAGCCCTGAGGGGTGTTCTTGCAAAGTACAGTGACACAGGTCTGAGGTACTGGGAATGATTTGGGGATGAGTTTTCCTCGTGCACGTTAGCTAAAGCGTAATACAACTAAAAGGGAAAAAAGCGCAACAGGCTACTGTTTCTCAGGTGGGAACTACATAGGCTTGCAAAAATAACAGACTATTTAATTCTAAAATGCAGAAGTGTACAAAAAATATAACAATTTTGTAAAGCAACATACAACAACGAGAAAATCTGAAGCGCGGTGTCTTGGAAAGTATTAAGAATCCTTGTATAAGAGGAGTGGAGCATCGTGAATGGTGATTAATAGGCTTGAAGTGGAAAGGTTCACGTCTCAAGCCCTACTAGAATGTATTGCTCAAACAGATAACATTGATACTAGATTTGCAAAGTGCTTTCAAATGGCAAGGTCATTTAAATAGTAAATGGAAAACCATCTACTGTGAAGCACTGAGGAAAACACCAGGGGCAAATCTAGTCAGATGTAGTGGATGGTATCTAATGAGAACTGGAGAAATAACAGAGAAGATTTGCGTCTTGGGGAACAGTAATGAGGGAGATATCCAAGATGACTAACACTCAGATGAGAGCAAATGCATATACATGACTGGGCAATGGAAATAGGGAGAGAAAAATAGCTGCGATAACAGTATAGACCATCCAATTGAGGAAGATTTGTCAAAAATATGACACACAGACTAGATGTCATCTAGCCCAAATGCCAGAACCACAAAATAAGGGTTTGTTCTATTTGTTCATACCATTATAGTGTCTGAGAAGTGCTGCTGAGTATGTAATGACTTTTATGTTCACCTGTGGTCACTGCACTACTGGCATCTAATTCATTATTTTTTTTAAAGTGCTTGAGAATACCTTTAGTATTAAGGACATAAAAGCAAATTCTGTTCCTCAGGCTCTTACTCCGTTCCATCATGCGAGGAAGGAAACTACATTATCAAGACTCAAAGGACAAGAACTCACAAAACATTGTGTTAAAAGACATGAAGCTAAGGCAGAAAAATTCACTCTGCTAGTCATTGTTGTAAATTCTAGATCAAATAGTTATTTGAATTTACAGTAGGCACTCAATCTAAAGAACTGTGTTTCTTTCAGTGCTTGAAATGTCACACTGAATACTCTGTATCATATGCAAATCAAATTTTAGGTTAGTTAGGCTTTCAGTTATGACTTTTAAATATGTTTTTCTTGACTTCATTCTAGTCTAGTTTTATGTCCAGGATAAGAAATGATGGTCTCATGCTCATATTGCTCGTCACTACTTATTTGCATATTCATGCATTTATTTTTGAATACGTTTGCCTTGTTATACAAGTGACTACTTCAAAGCTGATTTATTATTCATATCTGGTTGCTTATAAAAGATACTCAACAATTGGCTTATGTGACTAGGGGAGCAGCGGGGATCTTAGGCTTTACTTTGTCCTGCCAAACCTTTGCTGTTCCTGTGGAGTCAAAAGCCTGTCTATAGTACCTAGATCCAAACGTGCTGGCCGCGTTACTAGTTATATGAAAAGCAATGGATGGTATATGTAACTACAAGAAAAACTGCTAAAATATTTTATCTTATTTGAGAAAGAAGTATATGTCCCCCTGTGAAGAGTACACTCCCTCTATTGAAAGAACACCAGTGCAAAGACAGCGATGTTATCTACATCGACTGAAAGGGCTTAGACTATTGAGTTACGAGATTGAATTTTTTAGGAGGCATGATTGGTGTGGAAAGTAAAGTCAGAAAAGCTAATCATCTATTGACAGAGGAAGTCTCCATTAACAGAGAGAGAGAGATTTCCATCATTAACAGGGTTCATTTATGTGAAGGCTCAGAGAGGATGTTTTAGTGAATCATACTAAGACTGTACCTCTCTGTCAAAGATTGCAAAATCAGGAACAGAACTTGGAGTGTTAAGTGAACTTTTGGCATGAAGAAAACATGTGAAAAAACACAAAGGGACATGGAAAAGGGAGGTGAACTTACCTGAACATTTGGAATTTAGGAGTTTTTAATTCCTTATGTTAGTGTAGCCAAGAAAGTAGAATGGTACTGCTCTACTTTGGGACTACTAGAGGATCAGAAGATGTGTCAATACTCGGACATACGTTAAGAAGTTTAAGAAAGAAAACGGGGCTGGATGCCCTTTGACACCCGAGGGATAGACCACCCGCTCTGTGTGTGTCACCATGTTGATATATTCGGGACCATCAGGTGCTGGTGTTGGTGGTATGGTTGAGGATGAGTTCCAGTGTTAACTGGCTGCATTACAGCATTATTATTTTTGTCCTCGCTGTCTCTGCAGACCCAGAAATTTGGTTTCAGATGAGCCAAAGAGCTGAGTGAGTGAACTAGAAGAGGCTGGATCGCTTTGGAAAGTCAGGCAAGCCAGGGTTGTGTTTTGGTAACTGTGGAGATTTCTGTGCTCCCCCATCAGCCTAGCTGGGGTGTCAAAGTAGCTGTGACACAGATGCCTGTGTAGAAAAGCTGCCCGAACAACGCAGGGTCTGCAGAGACCCGCTCTTTGAAAGTAACTTGGATAAATAACCTGACAGGTTTGAACTACTCACTCGCATGCGCTTTTGCTATCATTAGTAGTGCATGCCTGGGGCGATGAGCATAAAGAGGGCTGTCCGAGGAAGCCTGTCCAGAGAAATGACATCCACTAATTAATGTTTTTATATTCTAGTCTAACTGGATGCTAAGGCAAAGCCTTGGGACAGGCAGGTTGGAAGGAAAGTTGATAAACTAGATATTCCTACAATGTATATTTCTGGAAGTATGTGCAATTTGTAAATAGCTGATGGAGGATGCAGCGTTAGAAAAAATAAAAGTACTCGCCAGTCCTTACCTCAGGAGGCTTCTGAACTGATGTAATACTTCTACCTTTTGGAACTGTACTACCAGTGAAACTCTGACGTTAGCCAAATTATGCTGGTTCACGTTTTCTTAAATACATATATTTACACTGCAGTTTAAGATCCTGTAGTGTACCATAGCAAATCTACTGTAGTTCTAGAAATTTTTCTTTTAAAGTTAAGCATAGCAAGGGTTTTTGTAGCCAAGTCTGTTTGGAGCGGATAAAACGGCAATCAGATTTTAAATGTCTATTTGTCCTTTCTTCTGTTATATGCATAATTGATAAATTAACGTTTTAATAGCAGTGATGTCCTGTATCTCTTTCAACCATTCCACAGATAGGTGGATTATTATTATCAGTAGTCTTACAGTTGAGGAGTGTGTATTTTTCTACTAGAAAACTCCAGGCTAATTATTCAGAGAACAATTTAATAATAAATATATAGATTTTTGCAGTATTTCATTATGAATTGTATGCCAGTGTTAGCTGGTGAGCGTATTACTGCCTTCTTTACTGTCAATATCCTCTCTCTTTTTTGAGTGTGCGTTTTGATTCTTATGGTGCAGTGTCTTGAACGGTTTTTAAAGATATTCTTTCAGTATATGTAAATCAAGAATGCTGGTGCTTATTTCCAGTGTGCAGCTTGATTTTTCTAAGGTGGTTTGTTTATTCAGATATTTGTAACTTACTTTTTCCATTTCCTTAGCAGGAAAAAATGTTGGCAAAAACGAATATAAGTAAGTTATATATTTTATTGTATTGCGTTTACTGTCAGTCTAGAAGCCATTGCGTCTATTAAAGTTGATTTTCTGTAGGACAGTACTTTGCTATTTATTGAGTAAGGGAAACTTGCTGAGCAGATAATTTTGTGAAAATGTGCCATCACATAAGCCCAAGAATGTAACGGTGATTGCTTCTGACACCACAAAAGCCCGTACAACCTAACTAAGCCTTTGACATCAACCCCCCTGCCTCACTTTATAAACCAATGGCTGCATGAGGTTGTGTTTTGGCGTAATTCTAGCAAACGAGGGGTCTGCGAGCCAGAAGTTTTCTGAAGGCATCGTGCTTGGCGTGACCCCTGCAATCTAATGATGCTGAGCTACACTGTAGAGGCACGAAGGAAATACGTTTCTGATCCTTAATTGGGAAGAAAGGTTGGTATCTCTGTGAACTTAACAACCAGTTCTCCCAAATGAGAACAGGCTGCCCCAGTTCAGCCCGGGGAGCGTGTCTGAAACCGCAGGGAGTGTTCTGCGCAGAGGAGACATCAGCGCGGCAGCTGCCTTTCTGAACTGGGGCAGCATGAGGAGGTTTGTTGGGACACCCCTAGCAGACCCAGGTCGAGGAGAAAGAGAATGCACCGAGGCAGCAAAGCTGTCTTTCCTGGTAAAACAGAGCCAAGGAGAACGTGGGGAGGTACCCACCTTCGCAGAACCAACTTTTTAGCAAAGCAATTTTGGGTAAACAACTGTACAAACACAAACCCAAATATAAAGAGAAATGGTAGCAATTCAAAGCAGAACTAGTAAGTGTGTGCAGAAAGAACTGCTATGACTTCCTGAAATAGTTTTATTCAACTTCTTAAAATAACTGCTCCTCTGCCAGGATAGCATTTTGTACAGCAAACTCAGTATTTCATTCCATAGAATGACTGCTCCTAGCAATATTGGACACTTGGGGCATAAACGTGTATTCAGGAAAAAAAAAAAGCGGGTTGAATATTCAACGTGGCCCAGTTAACTAGCGACTACAACAATACTGCATCATATCTGGCATTGTAGATAAGAAGAACTAAGTCATTCCTTGGCTGTTCAGACTGAGACACCAGGCATGAAATAATAGCTGGAAAGAGTGAAACAACTGCAAAAATGGCAGGAGCTGTTTCTTGTCCAGCTGCGTGATATCTGTGATTCTTTAAAACAGTAGAATGATTCTCTTAGGAGTCAGTTTGTAGTCCAACTAATTTAAAAGTCTGGCGTGACATACTAAAAATGTACAAAAGAGGGATACTGTTTGAATTTTGTATGTTTACATCTAGCATTTAAAAAAAAACAACCCAGAAGTTTAATTTCCCCTGTGTATTGTAAACTGCATTAATTAGACGGGTGAAAGAATACCTACAGTTTCCAAGAAAATGTTGATGAATATTTAAGTACAAGAGAAATTCTTAAAAAATTGGCAAAAACTGTTACTTTGGAATGCATGGTAGCGAGAGACATAGCAGGAAAGCTTAAATAATTAGATTCAGTCAGATTAGGAGAAGAGGGAGGTTCTGCCTGTACCCGAGTGCAGATATGTCAAAGAACAAACGGCCAGGACAAATAAATTAAAACTCTAGAGAACTCTCTTCCACGTTTTGCTATAATCAACGTTGATAATACCTCTACTCTGCTGTATTGTGTAATAGCGGGATCGGTCGTCACTGTGGGAAGCTTTTGGGGAATCAAAGAATCACACTTGGCACAATCTTGCTAACAAAGAGGGCGGACTTATGCCTCAAAGTGGCGACAAGGAAGCAATCAGCTTCTTGTTTTTTGACCGCTTTAGAAGCGTGAAGCCTATGGATTTTAAAAAGGCACTGCCTTTGTGTTGAGTTGGTAGGTGACCTCCTCCTAGCAGTGGCACATACTCGTACCTTTTGGTATATTAGCGTTTTTTGATGCAAGTCATCTTAATGTTGGCTAATTTTTTTCATTTGTAGATCTTAACAGGTTCCTCTGTTACATCCCACACTGGGAATAAATTACTGAACGCAAGAATGGCTTTGTGTGTTGTAAGAGAGTTTTTTGTTTGCTCAGACAAATACCAAGCTCGCGGCAATGAATATTGCCGCCTTCATAATGGTGTTTGTAGCAAAAGTATTCCCACGTTATGCGTTACTGTCTTCTGAGAAGTCACGGTTTGATAAGATTCAGAATCGATATCTGAACTTCACAAGAGAAAGCTCAGGATGCTTTTTGAAGTAGATTCAGTCCTACATTTTTTCAAGTATTGACTTGGGGGCAGAGGACTAGTAGTGAACAAATGATATTAATAGTGGTATGTAGCGAAGTTTTTTTTTCTTTACGGATGGGGTATGACAAAAGGTCTAGTCATTCGTGATCATTAAATCTCACGTAAAGTATGACGTTTGCAGTAAAGGTAATGCTGATGGTCTTAAAATCTTTGTTACCTTAACTTTGAATAGTTTATGCCAACCATTTCATAAACTTCAGTATTTCAGTTTGCTAACCGTATCCATATCATATTGTTCAGTACCTGTTCTAAGCTTGCTGTGTGCTGTTCTCAGTTAGTTCAAGGCTTGCTGTATCTCAGACTTAGTTGTAGACATATGCTGTAATAATACCTGAGAGGAAATGTAAGAGGATGTTGTTGTTATAGGCTGTAATACAAACTGATGATTGGAAAAGATTGGTTTGCTCTGTTGCCGCTCTCATTCAAGGAAAACATTATGTTTCGTAATAACTTTATTTAAAAGATTTTTTTATTTTGGAGTTCTGCACTCCTAGTAATTCAGTTATACTGAGGATACATAAAAACTAACAACTGTTATGTTTTTTGCGGAGAACAAAATCAACCTCTTCATAAAATCTTTGCGTTATTATTTTGCTGTCTTCAGAACCCAGGTAAAGAACCTCAAGCTAAAGAGACCTCTCCTGATTTGTGGAAGTTTTAGGTCACTGTAAATACTGCACTGGTTTAGAGTGCTTAATGCTTGTTTCTAGGGATTATAAAAGGCAAAAAATGTCCTACATGTGCCGTGTATATTGCAAAGCAAAACACTGCCTTGACCTGCACTTCCAGAAGGCAAAGAATGATGAGAAATCACCAGTAACTCATCCTTTGGTCTTCCAGAAACACATTCCAATAATATTTTGAAACTGCTCATGGGGAAAACTTAACTAATTCCTTCTCAAAGTGCCTGGCAAAAGGCTTCAGAAGGAAGAGTTGGTAAGGATGAGCTGAGCCGCCTGGAATGGCGGAAGGAATCAGAACTCCGTTAATGTCAATACTGGGCCAGGGAGCAAAAATATCCTTACTTATCCCAGGCCTAAATTTCTGAATCTCTTGGCACAGCGTCTTATCTCTTGAAAATAAAATGAAGCCCTGTGCCATATGAATGCGCTCATGTGTGTTACCTGCTTGAATGAGTGATGGCGTGGTTGGTACTTACCACATCCTTCTGCAAAGCACTGGTTTAGTAGCAAAGCACAGTTTCAGTAGCAGGTCTTGGAGGGTTTGGTAAGCAATTAGCGGGGACAATGTATTTTTAACGTGGCTGAGACAAAGTCAGAGCGGTTGTTTGAGTTCAGCTTTACTGTATGCCAGGAGTCTGGGTATGAAGAATCATTACAGATTTAGCTTGAAATACCTAATCTCTCTCCCCCACTTCCCCTCCAACCTCGGTTTGCTGTTGTCTTGACTAAACTTCCTGCATTTTGTCGTTAGGGTCGGAGAGGGAAAGAATACATCCTGAAAGTGGCTGAGCAGAATAAGAAACAGTTATTTTTGAGCATGAATAGCTCTACATGGAAGCAGTGATTGAGGAAAAAAAGCTGAAACCAAGTCATTTAAGTCAACAATAATTTTTCATGCTTAAACAAATCCATTCTTGCAATACGGAGTAGATATGATCTTGTGCAAAAACCTGATGTTCTCCTATATGTGCGTCAAATGGCTTTGTGGAGTTAGAGATGGTCCTCACGTTCTCCCTATGTGTTTTGCGTAATACATAGAGTACTGTATACGAACTGAAAATCAAGACAGGGTTATGATGATTTTCTAACAGGCAGGCACTTTGTTATTAAGTGTTTGATGGTAGAACAACGGTCTTTATCTTGGAAGCTTCCTTCTTTTTGGGAGAGAAGAAAATAAGTTTGTCTGCTGTCCCTGATATTAACCAGTCTTTCAAAGTTAGCAGCAGCCTCACTTGTTTTCTTAACAGTCAGAAGATTTGCTAACAACATTCAGAAAACATTTCTGTATTTGTTAGAGGACAGTATTTTATACTGCTTATGATACTTGTTTTTTAATCCTTCGCAAGCCTAGTAAAAGAGTTGATTCTTGTGTTTCAGCTGTAATACAAAAATATGATCTTCCCTTTTTCTTCTTCAGTTTCATCACAATTTTTAGACTAGAAAACAATAGCTTATTGTGTTATATTTAAAAACCTTCTCCCTTGTAGTCTCTTAAATTTTATTTGGAAAATAACTAGTACCCTGGAATATTTAATTAATTGTGTTAAGAATGCTTATGATGAACAGCAAAAAATACTCATCCATCGTTACCACCAGTGAGATCTTCTTTATGGAGTTGTAATTCAGTGCTATTTCTCTCCAGAAGTTATAAAAGGATTTAAAAAATAAGAGTGAACACTGCATTTAGCTTGCCAGGGCTGTCAGAACATAAGGAGTACAGAACACGTTTGTTAGTTCTGTACTGGCTTAATGCTACCTCGTGTCCTGCATATACCCAAAACAGAAAACATAAATTTCTAAAAACACTACGTCTTGAAAGAAAATGTGAATTTTCTACCAGAATTTTGAATTAGAAAAAAATTGTAGAATTTTAATGGTTTATGGTCAATATGTTGTAGATGCCCTTAAATAGTTGTAGAACTTGGGAGATTGTAACTTACTTGTTTACAAATCAGAGTATATTGTGGCTATTTGCTCACCCAATATTTACCCCCTTCCTCCCCGCCCCCCCAAACAAGAAAGAAAACAAATTCATGTGTGTTCATGCCTTCCCTCCCCCCCCCCCCCCCCAAGTGGTGAAAATTATTTGAGGACATTTATATGTCTCATTTATCTTCTAGTTCTATTTATGTAGCCTACATCACTACATTATGTGAGAGCATGCTGTCCAGCTGGGGTATACACAAAAGATGAGCTCACTATAAAAATATTCAGTGGGATTCATTATAATGGTAAAAGATATCATATGCACAGGTGTGTATGTTTATATGCTTTGAATAATTGTTTTTCTTTTATTCCCTGGCATTTCCTAGCTATCATGAAAAATATGCTGCTTGCTCTCCTCTCCATTTAAAACTGTAGATTTCATCTGCAATTTATCCTTCTTCAGAAGTGCTATTTCAGGGCCACCTTGTTTCAATCACTTATTTCACAAAGACAGTAGTAACTGGTTCAAAATATAAACTACTACTGTAAAATAGAAAAATGCACACTTAATTCACCTACCTTTTGCCAAACTATTTTCATCAGCTTGTCTAAGAAGTCAGCCGAGCCGGCAGATATTAGGATAAGCAGTAGAAATATCTAAGCTTAATCCATTTTTTGTCTCTCGTCTTCTAGAGCAGTAAATTAACTGAAAAGTATGTAAGAAATTAATCTGAGTTTTCATATCAAACTTGTCCAGTGCTTTTTCTTTCAACTATACCCCTTAGCTATATTGCATCTTGGAGATTTTAAAATATGAGTCTGAATAATGCTTATTAATAACAGACTCTCACAGTAATTATGCCTGGTGGAGGAATACTGTCTAGAGGCCAAAGCTCGAGCTCTTGTTCAGGACATCCTACATACATGATGCAAACTCTGCCCAGCTCCTACTGAGTTGCTCTCAGTCAGGCAGAGCTAAAAAATATGCAGAAAGTGTCAATGAAAGCTGTCTTTTTTAACTGGATCTTTTTTTTTTTTTTCCTGACTAGTTTTCTGGCTCCTTTTATTTCTGACTCCTTCAGTGTCCAGTGCAAATTGCACTTTTTATTTGCCAGAATCTCATACCAGAAGAAAATTGCATTTTCATGTAAGGGCACAAAACCACAGGCAGAGGCAGGGAAGGTATTACTAGGAAAGAGGGGCCTCACTGGTTAAGCTCCCCATGTGATTCCCCACACCTCTCTGGCTAGCAGTGCTGCTGAATTACAGAGTTCCTCTTTTTAAATAGTAACTCACAGGTATTCCTCAATTAAATTTTTTGCTTGGGTCACAAATTTCAGCTTAATGTAATTCGAAATCTGAAAATGCATGTGTTCCTTGAGAGCAGAACGTGGAGCAGAACTGCAAGTACGAGGTGAATTGCCAGTTTTCTTCAACTACTTCTTGAACACAAAGCTATAGGGTTAACATCAGATGCCCTGTGGGCCTCAGGCTTGATGTTAGTGATCCTGAGTCCAGAGAACAACCTTTTTTGGGCTTGCTGTGTTGGACGGCAAGAAATTTGGGATGCAGGGTGCTTGGAAATGTAGGCGGGGCCGTACTGAATAACGTAAGAAAGTAGAGATCTTTTTCTCAAATGAGTGAGAAGGCAGGACTTGGCAGATAAGTTGGACTTCCTTGAACTTTTTAGAAGGACAGGTATTCTATGTAGTTAAGGAATACATGAAGGCTACGCAAGACAAGTGTTCCCACCACTGATTTGCCAAGTAGTTATGTGCCCAAACGCTTGTGCCGTCTTTTCAGTTACACCAGTTACTCCAATAAAGACACTATTATTTACCTACACGCCTTCTTGCTGTGCCTGTAAACTATCAATCGTGACTGTGGCACGATACCAAAGCATCTGATTGAGAATGAGGAAGCGGAGGCAGTTGTAGTCTGGTTCAGAAAAGATAAACTTCTGTTACGTGCCTCACCATCAGATGATCCAGAGGATTTCAATTAGAGGTAATTTAATGAGAGTCTGTAAGAAACCAGTTTCCTGGCTTCACATTGGCTTTTCACCTCTCTGGTTTCCAGTAGCTTTATGGAGACCCCATAGCCAGAACAGAGATTTTAATCACAGTAACTTTTGCAAATTCCTTCTTTTAATAAACCATTTTCGCTGTTTGAAAGGGTTGTTGACGTTCTCCCTGCTCTCTTCCCCTGTGTCAGACTGAAGCACCTGCGGTCCAAGTTTGTGTTGGGTCTAGTTTTCGTTGCAGTGATTATACTGTAGAGCTTATTGAATGCTTTGTTATGGAAAATGCTGAATAGCTGTGAATTACAAATGTCAATATTTTCCTGGTTGTACGTTTTATAAGAGTGGTTCCTTAGTGCCATGTTTTTTATCTCTTGACTTTCCACTGATAATCAGCATTAGGTGCTTCTTTGCTACCCTATGTCTTTGTTAATAGTCATGCTGCCAAACGTCCGTGTTTGTTATGTTTTAGGAAAGCTATTAGGTGAACCATAGGCCAGAAAATCTTAGTTTACCAATATTTTTAGACTGCGTGGTTGTGAAGATGCTCATTTGAGATCCAGAGCAGCTGCAGCTTTTTATATAAGGGGAAAGGTGTTTTACATTATATTGTAATCCTAATTAGAGTGATGCTGGACTTCACCTCTTAGTACTGACCCTCTAATTACCACTTAAAATATTTCTAGAAATTGAATGATTGTCGTTCTCCTTTTTCATACTCAGTCTCAAGCTAGTCACAGGAAGAAAGTTTCAGCATTACCAAGTTTGTCAGTGTCAGTGGAAATGCCTTTTTTTCTTTTTGTAAAAAAAAAAAAAAAAAAAAAAAAAGTCATCACCTGTTGGAGAACGTGGTAAGGATGAGTGAGATATTTGTAAGTCAATCCATTTTCCAATGTTGATGATAATCTCATGTCCATTTAAAAATAATGCTGTAGTTTAATGTATTTGTTTATAGGAGAAGGCAGTTTATGGATGTTGAAGGAGATAAGAGTCTGGGTAACATCGTTTATGCATTGAAACAAAAGGGTTATAGCGATCCAAGTGAAGCCTTAAAGAAGCTAACACAAAGGCTCTGTGGATCATAAAGGGAAAAAAAAGATACTGTCCAAAAAAGATACTGTCCTAATGCTTTTGGCTCTCTAGACAATGAGATATCCATTGCACTACTTGTTAAGTTAGCTCCTCTTTCTGAAATTCTTCTGTAGTTGGTAGTCTGTTTGTGTAATAGGTATATTTAATTGGTTTTTTCTTAAAGGACAAGCAGTCTATACCGTATAAACGTTTTCTAGCATTTGGAAGATAAGTGATATCTGATCTTGTGACTCAAACTATTGAAGATAAATATCTGCGGTAATAATAATTCCAAAATGTAAAACCAAACTACTGTGCGTTTTCTGGCACATTTGGTCTGACTCTGCTAGTGTTTCTTGAGCAAATCCTGACTGAAGGATATTTATTTGATATTACTAAAGATGACTATAGACTCAGTGTCACAGCTGAGTTTTATTTTATTGTTTGTTTTAAGCTAGCAAGTTATGTGGTTCTTTAGTACTCAGAGGGAGTTAATTCATAGACTCAGTTAATTCACGAGGGGCACGTGTTTTCAGACTTTCTTTCCTGAAGAGAAACATTTTCCTCCGTTTAGTACAGATCTTATTCCTGCAAATACTTTTGCCCATGCAGAAACCTAGGAAACGTTGCTTTAATAAACATTTTACTAAACATTTTATTTTAAATGTAACCTTTACTATGGTAACACTAACGCAAACTGACTGTCTTCTAGCCACAAACAACTACAATTTCTAGAACTGACATCTCAACTCTTCCTCCCTTGACATATTAACCCAAGCCATATTGCCATATGTGAGGCTGAGAAGCTTGCTTTTGTCATGTGTTGTCTTCAATACATCAAAATGATGTTTATGCCATCCTTGTAAGCAGTTTTTCAAGAACCTTACTGAACGCCTGTTCATAACTTTAAAAATTAAATAGCCAAAATAGTATGAGATTAGTAGGCAGTTGTCTTTCAGGAGAAGACACAGAAACCAGAGGACTGTTGTGTCCTGATATTTTATAAATGTGTGCAAGAATGCACCAAAGTGGTGAACTACTACGTTTACTAGCAAAAGCAAAGAAAATACGGCCCTCCCACCCCCTGCCAACCTCTTAAAGGTGTCTCTGCTATGTTCAGTTATTTCCTGAGCTGAAGGATTGTGATACTGCTCCAGATCAGCAGGCCTCTGCTCTGTCACTGTACTCTGTAAACGGAAAATAGCATTTAAAGATTTTTGCAGAAACAGAAGAAAATTAATAAAACTTTCAGCAGTTTGCAAATAGAATAGGATTCCTTCTTGGGTACCACCGTCTTGCATTTGTGGAGAAAGGTGGAAGGGAAAATCGATAGAAAAGTCTCTGGTAGTGTGATGGGATCATATTCCTTACTTCCTTCACAAACCGATCACCTGTAATTGGGCTGAAAATTAAAACACTGAGGGGAGAAGAGTTGTGTCAGATGATTGCAGCCATGTATGTACCGCATTTGATAAATACTGCTTTGCTTGTGAAAAGCAAGCAGAAAGTGGACAAAACAATGTGCATCTTTAATCTTATAGCCCTGTTTATGCAATGATGCCAAGGTAACACAGGCATTTAGATCTCATTCTGTGTCTGGGGCTAGATCTGCAATTTCTGTATGCAACAACTTGTACAAATGCATGCCCAGGCTCCAGGCACATGCATTTGCAGAGGCAGTTTAAATGCATTTACAGGCGTACACATTTGTTGTATTTGTGAAGGGACAACTTGATCTTTTGCTTCAAGGGATCATCAGATGAAGACAGTCATGATTTGCTCAGAACTTGTGACAAGAGCATGGCTATCATTTATTAGTGTTTGATAGGTGTGGAGGGTGCGTGATTGCTCTTGAGATGATGAGGAAGCGCTGTGAAATAAGAAATGTTTGACAATTGAGACCTTGTACACTGTTCAAGAAGATGATTTGGGTGCACTGCTCTTCCTCTTCTAGTGCTGATTTTCATCATATGCTGGAGGCAAGCTCCAGGACTATAGCTGCAAGGAAGAGCGCGCAGCCACCCATGTGTCGTAGCCCGAATCAGGAGGGGGAACATCCTACACTTTATCCCTTTCATCAATGTTTTCTGAAACGCCAGGGGTGCCCTGCATCCCATGATCTCCTTTATTTAGCCGTCCTCATGGGGAAATCTCTTGTTTCAGTGAACAATTTGCTGTACTAGGTGTTGAGGTTCTGTATTGTCCATAGTTTACTCCCAAATTTTATCGTTCATGAGGAATGTTATGCGTTTAAAAATAAAAGGAAAGGAGTAGTTGATAGCGTGCATTTTGGGGTTGGGTTTTTTTTCCTGCTTTGCCTTTCTTTTTAAAGATGGCAGCATTAGCTCTGCTCATGCTGACTGGAGGTTGGGTCCAGGGTTTAGCGTGCACTGCCCTTCTGAATGTGGTTCTAATATTTCTCAGTGACTTTTCAACAAAAGACTGGGCCATAAGATAGACTCTGATATGGCAAATGTTCCAGAACAAGTTTGATTTTTACAAATTAAGTGAAGATACCTTATTCTGAACCATATGTGGAAAGTTGAACTAGGAGGATTAGTTCCTTGGCCTGTATCTGTAGATGTGAGGAAATGCATGCTTTCATCTTTGAAGCAACTTTTTAGTCAGTAAAATAAGATCAGATTTTGCAAGGAAGAGGCTTGCTGGAAAGGAAGGGAGAGATGTGTTTTGTGGTAAGTAAAACCAGTCTGAAATCACACTGTAATGGATTGAATCATTTTAACGTTTGAGACGTGCTTATTTCTTCCTGTAGGAGACACATTTCTTTGGAGAAGCATAGAATGGTATATGATGACATTATATATCATTCATATTTTTTTGTAATTTTTATTCATGAATTGCTTTCATTGTTACTTCTGTCTTTCTAGGGCATACTGTACCCAATAAAAACTGTAAGTAAGCATTGCCTGAGTTATGTTCAAATTGCATATATAAAGACAGTGAAGTAGAAAAAAGTGAATGCAGATTAGGTCCACTAGCAGCAAAAGAAAAACCTTTTAGGTGCTTTGCATTTTATTTTTTTTAATGCACTTCTGTGTTTCGTTTGACTGGACATTGCATTGAGATAAAACACATTCCAATTATCTATAATGGGAAACCAAATTACATTCCTCAAAAGAAATTCTGGTAATACAATACATGCAGAAGAATGAAAAATGATACAATGTATTGCTGAATTATTATTACACAGTAGCATGATCTCCATTGTTCTGATCTGCTAATGGTGAGTCACAGGTATGACTGTGACTATATTACGTTTCTATTGTAAATCTCTCTGACACATAGCAGCCTTAAGAATAATGTACCGTTGTGTCTCTTTTTATTTAGAACGTACTTTAATGGATGTGGTTTTGTCAGCTAGACAGCTCTGGAGACCATGCGCATATCAAAGTGACAAATGGCGTCGCTGTTAAAATCCCATGTCATATTCATCAGAAAAGCTAAGATCTTTCTTTTCCATAGATTATACAAAGTCACTACCTTTTGGGCCTCTTCTGGATAGCTACACACCTAATCTTGTTTTCTCCAAGCATTCTTTTGCTACAAAAAACTTGCAACCAGCTTTGATGGCAATTTTCAACATTAAAAACCTTCTTTATAGCAAACTCTGGACTGTGGCCGTTGATGTTAACCTGCTCACTAATACCGGAGAGTTTAAGGTAAAGCAGAATATAGAGGGGGTTTCCTGTCTTTCAAGAAGGAGCAAGCAACTTCATAATAGTTAAAATATCATACTAGGTCTAATTTTAAATGAGTGATAACCAGAGATGACAGGGTGCGTTATGAAATTCCAAGAAACGAAAACAAACCGAGAATGGATATTTCTAAGTTTGACATTGGTAGCTGGCTTTTTTTTTTTTTGGTAATGCCTTCCGCACTGTTTTGGCTATATGATGGTTTCAGTTGTAACTGGGAGTTTAACCTATCTTGAGGGATACTGGAATCAGTGGGGTCCGTGGTATGACTGTGAATGTTTCACGTCCCCTGAGACCTTGTTCAGGATAATCCTCTGACATGAAGCAACATCCACAGGCACTTGGGAGGGGTTGTGGGACAGGAAAAAAGAGAGAGAAATGTTCTGTGTTGTCTTTTTCTGACACCTTGCTGGTCAGACTCGCTGACTGGTATAAAAGTGTGCAGCTCAGTTGCGGCACAGGCTGTACTCACAGGAGTTTTGGGGTGGTTCAATGGGAAGCTTGCCTGGTTTTGAAGCTGGTCGGTTGTCCGCTCATGACGCCATGGCAGAGGGTCGGCAGAACCATACTAAAGAGCAGCATATGTGAGCTTACCCATTCCAGGTGGTTACTTTCTTGTTCTGGAGACAGTTTGGGAGCTGGCTGTGGCCTTTTGGCCCCAAAATTGGAAGCTGTTGTGCTCGTGCCTCAAGTAACAGGTTGCCCATAGCGGCTGTGGAGTCTACATCCTTGGAGATGCTCAAAACCCACCTGGGCACAGTCCTGGGCAACCTGCTGTAGGTGACTCTGCCTGAGCAAGGGGGTTGGAGTGGATGATCTTCAGAGATCCTTGCCAACCCCAGCTATTCTGTAATAACCGTAATGAAAGAAGGGCAGTGGATTTGGAGGAATAAAAAAAAATATATACAGGTCAATATTGCAATATTTTCTGTTTGTCGGTGTGCTGGGAGTTTCTATGTTAAAGGAAGTAAAGAGAACAGTTATTTTCTACCCACGTGAGAAAACTTTCAAGTATGCATGTAGTCAGTCAGCACAGACTAGTGATTTGCATTTTAGAAAGAAAATGTTCAAAACTGCTGAAACATGTCACAAAATGTCAGTTCTTAATGTAAAAATTTTCTTCAGTTTTTGTGCCCAGAGCTTTCTTGGCGTTGCTAGAGATGAAGAGGGAGGGAATGCTTGGCTATTTGTTAGCTGAATCGAGTTAATGAGGTTACAGAAGAATTGTTTAAGATGTATTCTCCGTGGATGACTAAATCTTTCAATGATGTGTGAAAACACACATGCATATTCCAAGTTTGCGTTCACGTTTCTGAACAAAAGATGTCACTAAAACTTGAAGACCCGGAGGCTTACGTTAACTTGTAAAGAAACTTTTTATTTCGGGTGCGTGAGTGGAAGTGCTAGATCCATAATCAGTTACATTCAAGGCAAATGGAAGCTAGAAGAAAATACATTTGGAAAGAGACTGAACATAGTTTTTCAGTGGCATGGTTTAAGGGTGAGGAACGAAGCCAAGAGAATCGCACGTGGCCTTTTTCAGATTGTTATGATCTATTACGACATGTTGACATCTTTTCCTGTTCTCTTTCCTTCTCTTCTGATTTTTTTTTTTTTTTTTTTTTTTTACTGACATTAAAATCCTAGTTCTTCACTTTGCTTCACAGAAGGACCTTGACAAGGTCTTTGGATAGCATGCCTAGTAATATAGCACTCCTCCCTTCTCCTGGCTGCGCAGAGAGCGCGCTCTTTTGCCAAAAGAGGCATAGAGACATCCAGGCCCTCCAGCAGAGTGACGCTACATACGGCTTTCTTTATATTTCAAACTAGAAATTCAAAAAGCCTTTCCAGGTCAGAAAGAATTAGAATGGCCTTGCTGACATTGCTGAAGGAAGGAATCTATTTTTCTGTGATTTCCTCTTTGACAGCTAATGACCTGTGAGAATTTGATTCCATTCCAGAGACAAGTGGGAAAATTTTAACTTTTAA
Source organism: Struthio camelus (assembly GCF_040807025.1). Classification (NCBI taxonomy): domain Eukaryota; kingdom Metazoa; phylum Chordata; class Aves; order Struthioniformes; family Struthionidae; genus Struthio; species Struthio camelus. The sequence continues at coordinate 41,066,714 of NC_090948.1, forward strand.
AAAATATTCCACTTCTGATCCACCGACTAGATTCTCCAACTTAAGAAGAGAAATCTCCACATGACAGAATTTCCTGTTTTTTTTTTTTTTTTTTAAGGAATATTTTTAAGTCTCTTTTGCAGGAAACTTCATTGCCTTAATTTTAAGGAGAATGAAGGTATTCCATCATTTTTAGTGGTGTGCTGCTCTGCAGTTTAAAACTAAGTATGGTCCAATATGTGTCATATTCACTTTCTGAGTACAAAGGAGGTATGTTGGACTGAATGGAGAGCGGTCTCTTCCTGGAAGACAAGGAGGAAAAACAGGGGAATGGTGTACTTGTTTCCTTTCCCTCACCTGCACACCCAGTATTTCTGAGGACTGAGTGATGCTGAGAACGAGCAAATCTTATGCAGGAACGGTGCCCACCCTGCCGTGGGTTTTGCCTTTCCCGCTCTGTTCTCCCTCTGGACTATTAAAAACCTTGTCTTGTGTTTCTTGCCTGCTGGAAAAGCCCTGGCTGCAGTGGAGCCAGTGGCTGGTGCTCTTCCAGCCTCCGGTGGGAATCCCCAGGTGTTTTCAGGTGAGAAGGTGGTAACATCTGACCCGACATCGTTAGGATGAGGCCTGTCCTGGCTATGATACAGATCACCCCAAGAGGTCTGAAGTTGTGCCCTGCCAGTCAAAACCTGCTCTCGTATTGCTTTAGTTCAGCTGAGTGGTACAAGCAGTGAAATACATGGGATGTAAGGAGGGTTGCAGAGAGAACTGTAGAAGCAGACTGAGCAGCTTTCAATTAACTGCTTTCCTGAAAATTAGCAGTGATATTTTGTTCTTATAGTGAGGGAAATAATCGATTTCCTGTGGCAAAGAAAAAATTCAGCACTCTTTACAAGTGCTCTTTAAGCTGCTGACACATAGGCAAAATTCATAGTAGCCCAATGATCTGCCACTCTGTTTCCCAACTCTGGCCCGCATACCAAGACACATTAAAAATGTGTATGCTTTTATGACTAATCACAGCCAGACCACTCAGACCTATAGCGATGCTGCTGTCTGCTTCCCTGCTTACTTACAGCTGCTGCCTTTCTACTTGTATCAAGCTACAGCTGGTCAAAATGAAGTTGCGATTTAAGTTTCACTTCTCTTTTTTGCACTTAGCTGAACGATCTTGGCTCATTGTCAAAACATGGAGATTTACTTTCCACTGAGAACAAATACGCTACATTCTGGACAGAAAGGTAAAACTAACCTGGAAGATGGAACTATAAACCACAGAGCAGTCTTTTGGAGAGTTATTTTTGTACTGAACCAGAAAAAATACTTGTTTCTCTCTATTTTTTGGTTATGGGAGATTTCACGAGGAAATTGGTACTCAGAGGAAGCCATTTACTAAGGTCAAGTCTTGTTAATTGGGATATTTTTGCCTTTTAGCTTACTGCTTGACAAGTCAATAAAACTTCCCCTCTTGTCCATGACGGCAAGCTCCAGAGATGGTTTTACTTATTTTCTAATTTAAAAGAAGTAAAGTAAAACAAATGGATTTAAGGAAGCAGACTTGCATCATCAGGAAGTTCTCCGCTGCTTTGGAGTGAAATGCCGTAGGACCTTGTGCCCACATTTGAGACTTGCGTGTTCTGCTTCAGCATCGTAATTAGTAAAATTTTGTTCTTGAATTATCATTTCTTACTACTGCAATAGATGTTAGAGCATAGCAAGTTTCAATACTTTCTAGAAATACATAAGTTAGTTTATTTTTATTTTTTGCCAGTGCAGTGAAAGCAAAAAGTTGACTGTGTGTGTTGAGAGCGCACAGATGTTCAAGCCGCTTTCTCTGAAGGTGCAGTGCAGAAATCAGGAGATAAAGTCACTCTTCTGAATTTTCCTTTCTCTTCAGTTGTAGCGGTACTTATCCTACACTGAGTGAGTGGCCGGTTCGGGTCAGCAGTGGCTGATGTCATTTTGCAGGACGTAAAAGGAAGCTTTATTATTGATTTCTGCATACTTTGTATCAGATGCCTTCCTGATTTTCCTGTTACAGACTTGTCATTGAAACCCTTTTATTGGTAGGCAGAACCGTTACGTACTTGGAAAAGCACCTTAGCTTAAATTAGGACTTTGCCTTTCAAAGGCATATGCATGAAAACTATCCTTCATCAGGAGGTTTCTACTAAAAATCTGTTTACTATATTTACTTTCTTTTTCTTCGTTGTAATGAATTCATAAACCTTGGGGGGGGGTGGGGGGAGGTTCTACCCTGTTAGAAGAGAAAAGCAAATTGGCATCTGTGTTGCAGAGATGAACTGTATTTGCCAAACGCCTGCCTACAGGTGTCTTCACAGATACGCTTGCTTGCTACATGAGGCAAATAATCAGGCGTGCTTTGCTCTTTGGAACATGTGCGATAGCACACATAAGAAACACACAGAGATTCTTAATTAAATTTATGACCTAATTGCCCTTTTGTGTTGATGCTGCAGTTCGTGAGAGCAGCCCCTGCTGAGCCTGCGGTGGGAATAATGGATGTGCGCCCGCACCGCGCTCTGTGCAACGCCTTCCTCTCCTGCTGGCGCAGTTGCTTTTGATCGAGTCCCAGTTTTAAGAGGAAAAGAGTACTGATATCATAGGGGCTAAGGGAGAAGGAAAAGTTTTGCGTTTGCCCTCTGCTGGAAGATATTTAGTCCTAATAAGCTCGGTGTTATGGTGATAAAAGTTGCAAACTACTTAGAGTTGCTGTTTCCATGTTTTTGAAGAACTTTTCATTTCCGTGAGAGAGAAACACACAACCGGGACATTGCGTTTTTCCTGGTTCAAGAATTTAAGTTTCCTGCGTTTAACTTCCTTTCAGTGATGTTTTCTGCATATAGCTGTACCTACATTTTTTTCTTCTTCTTTGGAATGTGGATTCTTTCTTGTCTGAATTGCATTTCCCTTTTTTATTTCTGTTTTATCCCCAAATGATTTTTTGCTGGTGTGCATAATGCTCGTGACCTTCTGCAGGTCAGAAGCAGCAAGAGAGCAGCTAATACTTTTGTTACAGTCTTGTACTCACTGCAGTTCTGACTGAAATTAGAAGAGGTGTTCCCTGATCTTGATAAACATGTAATTTTGACACCGCCCGGAGGATATGGTTAATCCCTATAAATGTCTGATGCGTAACTGTCATTTCCTAGGCAACTGACTTTCATATATTAACATTTGGCTGTTGTCAGTTACGCGTTGAAATGCACCAAAATTTAACATAGCTCATGTATGTTAGCTTAGATTTCAAATACTCGCTTCCTAAATTATTTTCTAAATTGGAAAGAATGACAAATTTACAGATTTTCCTTTCCAAAAGAATTCAAAGTCCTTTGGCTATATACAATGGTTTTATACGTTTTTCTGTCTTATCATATATTGTTTCAGTACCTTAAATTTACAACAACAAGAGGAAAAGAAACGTGTGATTTTTAAAAGCGGAAAGGAGGGGAAAAAAAAGGCAGAAGTGACCATATATCATTATTATTGAGTAGTTACCATGAACTGTCCAATATAAATCCATATTCTTCAAGTCCGTATTGGACAAGCTGTCCAGATCAGTGACACTGAGACCGTTGGTTTCCTGACTCATTTTGCAATCTGAAAAGTACTGCTAAAGAAGTGCTTATTCTTATCATAAGTCTGAAAAGCCTCTACTCCTACCTGATTAGTACTGCGTGGTGGCAGGAGCAGATGTGAAGAACTGAATTAACCTAGCGAAGGATTTTCTGAAGTGATTACTGCTGCCCGCATCGGAGGAAGGAGACTGATTTTCACTGCTGAGCTGCCATGTTCTGAATTTGCAGCCTCTCTTGTGTTTCTGTTGCATCTGCTTGCATCCAAACCAGGCTGAGCTCATCGTAGGGGATCAGGGAGTTAAGTCTCACAAGGCTCCTTTTAAAAAAAAAAAAAAAAAAAAAAAAGAAAAAGAAAAAAAAAAAAGGCAATGGTGAACAACTCATACCGGAGCTTGTCATTTCTGTCAGTCCTGTTCATTTGGAGCTGGTGCCAGATCTATTAGTAGTCCAGAAAACTGTTAGATTTAGAAATCTAAAACCACAGTAGCAAAAAACACAAGGTCTTAAAACTAAAGGAAAAAATACGGCGTTATATGGGATTTGTGAACACTTAATGGAGACAAGAGCTAAAGGGTTTGTTGCCGTCCCTTCACAATGACAGTATCTGGTGCAATTGGTACACGTATAGCCATATGGCCACTGCATATATTTTGTCCCACTTTGTCTCCCTACTTGCCCTGCATTAGCCATTGAGAATAAAGTCTGCATTAGAGATAGGTAGAAGTTGGGCCTAAGTGCATTTTCAGGTCCAGGTTTTTCTGTGCCCGTTGACTGTTGGCAAGAAAAATACTTTTCAGCATGAGCTGCTGCTGTTTATTATTTTTATATAAATCAAAGACCTAATACAATTAATTAAGCAGAGGAGTGTTTTGTTTTTGCCAAAAAAAAGAATGCATTCGATACCGCAACGACTGTCTCCAAGCAGTAATAAAGATTGGAGTCCTTAGGAATAGATAATGTCAAGCATCCTCCTGGCAAGTGGCAAAAAAATATTGAGCCGGGAGAAAAATTACTGAACTATGCAAGAGAGATGACCAACATTTCAGAAAGGTTGTCAGATGTGTTTTTAAACGTGTATTTCATCTTACAGTGTTGTGAGAAAGGGGAAGAGAGAAGATACTGAAGGATAATTGCAAGATTAGGAAGAGAAGCAAGTTTTTACACAGGCATTTACTTCAGGGGAGCTATCTCTTCCCACATAATGTGTGTCAAATGGCCCATACCTGAATTTCATGGAGGCTGAGCTCTACCCATTGTAGCAAGGCTGCCAGCGTAATAGGGAGTTGGACAGTCTGTAATTCAAAACCCAGGCACCAGAGACCAGTAAATTTAGAGAAGAATGACCCTGACCTGCAATTTGGATGGTAGACTGGGAGAGCGTTTTTTGAAAATAGTCTCTGCTAAAGCTGGAAAGTTGCTCCCAAATTATAACTGTTTCATGTATCAAAAGCTGGCATTTGAGTGCCTCGACAATTCTGTTCAGGGAGGAAGCAGTAACAGCTTTCAGATGTGGCCCTTGCAGCTTGATATTTCTTTTTAAATGTTGTTTGTGGGAAAATTTAACATTTGAATTATTAAATATGTTTTCTTGAGGGGATAATGACTTATGAAATTGCAAAAAACCTGAAAGGTGCGTTTAAGGTTAACCTATTGTTGCCGCAGTCCTGTGTTAGCTGTGTGGGTTGGACTCCTGGCCCTGGACAACAGCATCTCTTCCCATTACAAGTAAAATTTTTCATTTCTAAATTTTCTTTTTTCTGTTGTGCCTAGGGTGGTTTCTTCCTCTTAAATGGCATGAAAAAAAGAATTCTATTAAAGGCCTGTGTGCTCTCACTGGTCAGTGGCGAATCTTTACCCATCTTGTTCAATTTTTCATTCCTTCGTCATCCCCTTTTTGCCTGTTGCAATCGTGAATTGCCCTTCTTTAGTCATATGCCTTTTTAATCGGAAAACCTGTGCACACCACAAAAGTGAGCAGTTTAATTCATTTACCAACTCTTCTTCACCAAAACCTTTAATTTCCACATCTATAAAGAGCTCTGTCCTCTGCTTCGCAGGTGATTGTTTACAACTCCCACGCACTTAGGCTGCTGTTCTCGGCCAGCAGAATGCCAGCCCTTTTTGTAATGAACAGTAATCTTTGATAGTTGCAAGAAACTTGGAGGCACAAGGCAACCATGAGTTTTAAAATGAAGCTGTATATTTCTGCAGCTGCTTGATAAGAAGCTCAACTGCTGGGAACCTTTCTGAGGTTCATAAAAATGAAACACTGGAGAATGACAAATCCTTTAGTCTACCACTACAACACTTCATTGCTGAGCAAAAGCAATACTGTACTTATAAGATTACAAAAAGCTGTAGGCACCATTTATATTCCAACAAGATATTTGCTGCTGACCAAATGAAATATTTTTAAATCACTTATGTGTGCATAGAATATTTTAGGCCGTGATCGGATACTTTAGATACAAAGAATAATCCATTCTTCAGCTGTCCCAACAATCATAAGGTCAAATGATGGGTTTTCAAGAGTGGAGGTGTAGGAATAGCAGAATCGCTGATGTGTGAAAATTTTTATATAAGAAGCCAATTACTTTGAGCAAATAGCTGCTTTTGATCTTTCTAGTGATTGAATTGATGATGTCTCAGGACAGGAAGGTCTACTGCTCTTTAAGTGCAGCATATTTTTCATGCATAGTAACGTCGTTTCTGTAACCTTCAAATATTTTGGTCTCTGAAAGACCTTTTTTCCCTTTTCTGATCATAGGGCTCAGATGTGCAAACAACTTTGTGCTACCTTTAAGCTGGGAATTTTATTCCAGCATAAAGAGTTAATTTAATACAGTATCTCTGAGTCACTCGCTCACAGTGCTGTTCTACTAAAAATGACAGGCTTGACAGAAACATAAGGAAGCCAGATATCCTGGGGACACTTGTGGAGTTGCAGTCATTCAGCGTATGGGTCTTATTTCCTTTGTCAACTGTACACAAGTAAAAAAGAATTACACAATTTATCAATCCTCAACTGCCGTTTGTCCTCCTATTGTAAAAGATAAGGCAGCAGAAGGGGATGTTTAGGTCCTGATCACTGCAGCCTCCACAGAAATTCAAGAATTGTTTTCCTGTCCATGTCAGGAGTGCCAGAGCAAATGGTTGCTCTTGGATTTTTATCTTAATTACATGCTAAACTGATGCTTATATTACAATAGATTAAAAAGATAAAAAGTGTAATATTAGCTGTTGGTAACTAATAATACAAATCACGTGTACCTGAGAAATATTAACAGACAAGAGAACATCAGCTAAAACGTGGTCCGTCTGACTAAGAGAGACTATGGCCCTTGGGCCCAAGCTAGCTGGGGATTGTGGGAAGAGGGAAACCGCGCCAAAGTGCCAGTCCCACCTCTCACAGCACTTGAATATAGATATTAGCTGACAGTTTCTCAACTGGTTTCTCTCTGCAGAGTGTTTCCTATATCCAGCTAGCCAGGTGAATAACAGGAGAATGAGCAGTTTGTGAAACAGCGGGATATTTCATGCCTTGCTTGCTTCAGAAACACAACCTCATCGTTAGTTTATTTTTTTCCTGCTTAAGTTTAAAAAAAAAAAAAAAAAGGGCAGCAGAACCAGTTTGATTAAATTGTCTTCCTTTCCGTTTGCCCTTGCCCTTCCTCTGTTTATCAAATGATGCCGCTGTAGGGATAAGTGAAGCTTGTTTACTCTAAGGAGTTTTCAGAAAAGATTCGTTGTACAAATGTGAATTATTAGTCTGACACCCTTAGTGTTTGCTTGGTGACACGCAGACCACCTACCCATGCATCATGGAAAAACAGTTCCCAACAATTAACCGTAAACTAGTGTGGACAATGCAGTAAAATCTCTTGCAAGTATTCTTCTCACACTTTATTAATGTATTTTAACAGTATTAACATGCCTTCAGTAGATTCCAAGTTAATCATAGTTAAGTATATTGTACTCACAGTTATACTCTCTGAGGTTTGTACTGTAGTAACTTAAGCCATCCAGCTGGAGAACTGAAGCAATTTCATGAGATTTATATAAACAATATGTCTGTCAGTTTTCACAGAATCACAGAACGGTTGAGGTTGGAAGGGACCCATAAAGATCATCTAGTTCAACTCCCCTGCTGAAGCAGGGTCGCCTCGAGCAGGTTACCTAAGACCCTATCCAGACGGCTTTTGAATACCTTCAAGGATGGAGACGCCACAACCTCTCCAGGCAACCCGTCCCAGTGCTCAGAGTTATTCCTCCCTAGCTGCAGGACTCTGCCCTTCCCTTATCAAGCTTCATGAGGTTCCTCTCTTGCAAAACAGTCTTTTGCAAGCGCTTAGTAATAAGTTCAGTATGCCCCACGTGATAACAGCATAAGATCAAAGTGATAAGTTTAAGATTTTGCCCAAATGTAGTTGTTATAAGGAGTGTGCCAATCATTGGAAGTAATTATTTTAAATAAAAGTTGAAATTTGTTTTTATGTGATCAATAGGCAGGAAAGACAACAACCTTAAGTACATATTTCACTGCGCATATATTTGAATCTTAGTCATTTTAAGTATTTCATAATATAAAATAGGAAACATTTTGTTAATTGGATACCATCTATGGCTTTTTAGTAGTAAATATTTTTATCTTTATGGCTTACTAGACCAAAAGACACTTGTTTGCCATGGTGTCTTTTGTTCTGCCCAAGTGACTAGGTCTCCCAGCACGTAGGGAAACATAAATGTTGAAAACTGGGTCCCAACAGCTTGACCACTTGCTGCATATTGCAAGGCTAATTCTCTGATAACACAACTGCAGGCTGAACTCCTCCTTCCCCCCCAAAGTGTTTTCTTTTGTTTTATTTTTTTATTCAGTGAGTGCATTAAATTAGTGAACGCCATTGTTATGAACTCTGTGTTTGGCCTGCTCTCTTGCTGTGTCCTGGAGATTTGTCGTAGCTCTTTTCGGACACCAAAGGGTGCTTGCTCCTCTCAGCTTTTCTAGTTGTCAGCGTGGCCTGTGCGTGAGGAAGGAGGTTGAGATGCTGGGCTCTACACCGCTCAGATCCAGAACCCTGCTTAAAACAGCTGTCACAGCGGTAACTTCAAGGAATTCCAGTACCTTGCGTGTGGGTCAGGGATCTGAAAAACCACTTGCTTTCAGGCCTCGTCAAGGCAAAAAGAAATAAAGCTTATTTAAAAAATCCAAAATATACAAAAGGTTACGAAGACAAAGATGAGACCGTGAAAGGAAAGGTACTCTAAGTCTCTTACACTAGGAAAGTCAGAAATAGCCAGCTAATAATCCACAGAGGCTTACTTAGCCTTCAGGGCAGGGATTCAGTCCCTGTGCAGGCCTGACACGTTCAGGGTGGCTCCACAGGAAGGACTTCTCTTGTTGGAAGTGTGTTGGTTCCGGTCGGATTTGTATCTCCATGCTCCCCCATCTCAAAATTACTGACCCTTGGGGTGCAGAGGAAGCAAGGTCAGCGTTTTCTCCCACACTGCTCTCATGTCTTTGGGGATGCTCCTATGTGAGGGGAAATCAGGTGCCAATCTCCCATGCTTGGTCAGATCTCTCCATATTTAACTTTTCAGATGCCATAAGAATGAAAAGAAGCATTACCTATTAAATAGAGTAAATACATAAACTATCTAACAAAGGATTATCGCAAATCTAATGCAAGCTGAGGTAACTTTTTTATGCATCCCTCTTACTATTTCACATGCACCGTGTTTTTCTGTCATTCCAATCTACATCTACCGCCAAGAGGCCCTGTGCTTACCAGGATGAACTATGCATTTAAGTCTATCTGATCATGGCTGTTCATGTGCATAGCAGTGAGGCCTGTAATTATCTTTCCTATTTCCTACAGAAAAATACAGGAAATGAAACTCGAATGTTGAGCTTCTGCAAAGTAACTGAGGAATCAGATATGAGACTATCAATAAAATGTATGGTGGCTGTGATGATGGCAAACGTAGAGTCAGCAGACATTACTATTTTTGGCATTGATAAACAGAGATTGTGGTTTACGTGTGGGGATTTTTAATTTTTTTTTGGTTTTGCTCGGGTAAAAGCTGGGAATTACATCTGGTGATAGATAGTTAGGTTTCAAAATGAATCAAAACTTTGTGGCAATGCTTTTAAGGGGAGAGGCAGCAGGATGTAAAGTCACTTTCAGTCTTTCTGATCTCATTTTGGCTTTAGCTCAGGTCATGTACTGAAAGAGAACACACTGTCCAGGATGATTTGCAGGTGCTGTGTAGTAGGATGCCATCAATGCTCCCAGCTTTATAATCCAAAATCCCCAATGGGATTTGGAGAAAGACCTGGGAGATTTTGTCCAATTACTTCAGCCTAATGTGCTGATTAACGTTGCTTCGGCTGTTTGTTCGTCTGAGTAACAGAAAACTCTTTACTCCTTCAGCCATCTAAGGATCGCTGAGCGTTTTAGACTGAGCACAAACAACATTAACGTGCCTCAGTGGGCATGGGTTTGTCACCTGCCAAGGTCGGAGCACAGAGAGCTGTTGCTTGGATTTGTATGCGAAAGGGTGTGTTGGTCTATGCTGTGCATGTATGCATTTCTGGCTGGCAGTAGGCTGGGTTATGAGCTGTGCACGATCACTGATATCCTCCGCAGCTGGTTATGCTCTAGCAATGATGATCCCGTTGCACAAGTGTTAATTGTTCTGGACTCACTGAGAACAGTGAGGGGAGCAACTTGACAGGGTGCGGTCCAGGAAAACTGGAAAACAAGGGCTAGCTGGCACTGGAAGAAGCATTGTTAGGAGAAGGCATGGTTTAAACTGTTCAGTTTGTACTGATGTAAGTAGTGAAGCTTGAGAGTAAGTGCATATAAATGGAATGTGTCTACTTGTAATTTGGGCCGTATTGCCTTTTTTTATTTTCTGCTTCGCAGCTGTGTGCAAGCCCTGTGGCTCAGGTAGAGGGAAAAATTGTGTTCCTTGTCTTAATTCATTCAACCAGTATAAAATAGCCTAAAATAGATTTTAGCTCCTAGGACCATTTTACTTCCCTATTTCAAGACAGAGACTGTAATTGCCTATCATCATTCATGTTAGTGAAATTTTGGCAGCATTTCGAGAGAAAGATCAGTGGATCACAAGTTATTATGAACTCTTTTCTTAAATTTATGAGCGGCCACTCTCGTGAATGGTCCTGCTAAAATCATTTTCAGTATTGATGTGAACAGCTGTGTGTCAGTGAAAGTAAATGGTTTGAAATCTAGCTTTCAAATAGCTTCACAGTTTTGATGAGGGCGTCAAACCACGACATCGCCGAGAAGCCTACAAGCTGTTGGTTTATCAGAGAAGAGAATTCAGATATGTTAGAAGTCACTGGAGAGTAGCTCCATGTTTTTAATATAAGATTATAAGAGAGCTTGGTTTAGCAAAGCAAGGATGTATGAGGAAGTTCTAACTCATATCACCTTTCTCAGTTCAATTTTTCTCCTAAAAGACAAAACTCTATTAAGCTGATGATTGAGAAAGGAAATTGGACAAACTGTGAACAGAGATCTACGAAAGTACTTGGAAAATTAACCATGGATTTTTCTGTTCCTGTACAAAGTCATTTAGATGGTGAATGGAAACCATATACTGTGAAACCCAGCAAATATTCTATGTTCATAAATAATTGAAACTCCTCAGGGTGAAATACTCAGTTGCAATAGACACCTAAAAAAACCCAGAAGAAATACAAAGGACGTAAGACCACTGAAGAATGTCCGGTACCTGATAAAGGACTTCAGTGCAACTGCGGACAGGGTGTCTGCTAGAAGAGCCTCGTGCCAACAAACGAAACAAAAACTATGCACAAGCATAAGGCAGAAGAGGTTTTAAAAACTTGGTTTCCTGACTTAAACATCTACAGTTAGGTGCACAATAGTTGTAATTTAAACATTGATATCTGGAGATGAATGTTTTAAAAAGTGTCTTGCAAGTGTAATAAAATATTTGAAGAGGAAAGATACTGCCCTACTGTTCTGTGAAAAGTCTGTCTATAAAGTGACTATGTAATTCAAAAGCTACTTGTAATTATTACTAGTGCTTGTTCAAATCCTGAGATGAAGAGTGCTGCCTGAGGAAGATGTGAAGGGAGGAAACCTCTTTTTAATCCTTTTTCGAAAAGCGTATGCACCAGAATTGGAGGTATAGAGCTCTTCAAATGAATTCTTAACTTAGGTGTGTTGCTGCTGTTGTGTGGGAGGAAGGGACGTTGTGGGAGTTGCATTTTTCCATTGAAGATTTCTAGATTACCACCCTGACAAAGCATACCGATGATATTGCAGTCCTCTCGGGTATTAGCGCCAAGGGGGCGAGCAGCAGTGTAGAGGGCATAGGCCCTGCTGCAAGAAATGGGACGGAGCCACAAGCGCTTTCAAGCCCAGTGGCCTGGGAGTCACCGCATCACTGAGCAGGATGTCGTAGTTCTGTACTTTTCCTAAAACCGCCTCACCGAACCAAATGCAACGTGGGCTTTTCCTTTTACAAGTAAACTTTAAAGTTCTCTAAGGTAGTTTCAGGTCATGGTAAGTTCTAATAATTTTGTTTTCCAAAAGGTACTTATATTAGACAAGCCACAAATGTCTTTGCAAAATCTAACGCTTTCATAATCACAAAAGATCATTTGGTATGAATTGAGAACCAGACTTTGTCAGAAATTGTTGATGTGCTTTGATCTCTCTTGATTTGCACTGATCCTGTGGCTTTGCTGCTAATTTGTTGTACGACTCTCAACTTTTTCAGCAGGGAAGGAATTCGGTGGGCTTTTCTCAGAATCCCAGCCCGAGGGCCAAATTTGTTATTAATGAGTTTATTGCTTAACAGGGAGAAGGAGTTGGTTGATTGTTGTTTTGTACCCATATTCATCAAGCTGAATTCCAAAAAGGAAATCTTTATTAGCTCTACAAATCTTGTGTGATTCATAGAATCTGGCCTGATCCTCTGATATTACTTACAGTTTAGATTCAGTGTTTGCGCTAGTATCTTTATGCCCTGTCTGAAGAGCACCAAAACCACTGCATGCGATTGAGATGCAGGAAAAAACCCTGCAGCATGCTTCAGTGGGAAAGAAGGGAAAGAAGGGAAAGAAACAGCTGCCTTCCAAGAGGGCAGTGAGTGAAATGGGAGAGGCACAACCACAGGGAAGGTGGAGGAGAGCTGAAGATGGCAGCTTTTCGCAGCAAAGAAGTGAAACGTTCCCTAGCCCTGCTGAGAGCGTACTCTTGCTCCTTAGCAATATTGGTAACACTGAATTTTTGTTGCCTCAGGGTTGACCATCTGGGATCATGCAGTCCTGTTGCAAGAAAGAGAGGGCTGAAGGAAGAGGTGGCGCTGGGAGAGAGGGGAAGCAGCCCCTGCTGCGCCGGAGCGGGCAAGGCCAGGGTTGGGGATGTGTGTGCTGCTGCTGGAAGTGTCTGGGCCTCGTCCCGGCAGCTCTTACAGCTCTGGTTTTCAGGACTCCAGTGGAGGCAGCAGGATGGAGATGTCTTCACTGCTTCAAGCAGACTCCGGTCCTAGGCCAGTACCTGCCTTGGTTGTGTTTTAAGCCAGATCTGGCTTGGCTTCCACCCTCTGCCACCTGAGAGGGGCAGAAGTGAGGTCTTCCAGAAAAACAGGAGGAGTTGTAGCCCAGAGACCTGTTTTTTGTTTGTTGCAGGAATAAGCATAGCTCCTTGCTGTACCCTGAAAGCAATGCAGAAAGAGGGTCCCCCCCGATCTCCGTTTTGAATTTAATATCAGCTGCCTTGCAGACGCCAAAGAATATGGATGGGCGATGAGAACTGTCCCCTTCCAAAGTCTTTATAGGTTTTGTTTCCTGCTGTGAAAAGATCTTCTTTCAGTTAAACATCCAGACTCTGGGAGACTTGTTCATATGGCTGGGAGAGTCTTGGAGAAAGTTAGATGTACTTACTCTCTTCCCTAGGCATCTGCTCTTGCTCAGTGTCAGAAACAGGTTGCTGAGGCAGATGGACCTTTGGCCACGATGATCTTATCCACTGAGTTCTAATATCAAGTTGAAGTATTTGTTTCTCCTGTGTGACTTGAACATGCTATAACCACAAAAGCAGAGGGGAGGGAGCTTCGCGCTCAAGAATGTTTCCACTTGTGGAATATTAAGCTGGGACTGTATTACTATATTTTCAAGTATGTAGGTAAGTATTACACTTAATTAGAAATAAGCTAAACATATGCAAAACTGAATTTTGCAAACTATACCTTGCATTTATTTACATGATTAATAGTCTCTTGTGAATGATTTTACATGGGCTTTATATCCCATGGTGCTTGTGTGTGTTTCCTTTGGAGGCACATTTGTCACATTGCATCTCTCTGGTGAATCTTTAGTGTGGTGTCAATCAGTTGTTCACCATTTATTTCATGGACATAATTATTTCCCTTGCTAATTCTCCCTTACCCTGTCTTTGTCATTGTTTTCTTTCCTAATGCAATTCCTCAGTGAACGTACTAGCTCTCCAGTTCCAGGGTTTTTTTCCCCCTCCCATAGCTGCTTAATATTTCTCATCAATTAGAAAATGGATGTGATCAAGAGGTCCTTACCTTGTCAGCTCAAACAGTCTGAAACACAAACTCCAGCTGCAGGAAAGTGTTGATAGCTCCCAGGAGAATTCAGATTGCCATAGTGATGCTTGATAACTCTGGAAACAATGGCCAAAAGCTGCTGGAAACAGTCGTCTTTAAAAAGTCATTATTTTCTAATAACACCAATGTGCTACTAGAAACTTATTGTCTTACACAGATCTGTAAGCGAGGAAACACGCGTACACATATACACAAAAATATATATACAACTGTAACATTTTTTCACCTTGATGGTTAGTTTTCATGCATACAGATCTGTGCTTTTGCCAAGATAGACTTGAATTCCCTTCTGTGCAGCACACTTTGATCTTTTTTCTGAAACGTACAGAATTTAACCTGTCTACAAGATGTCTTGGCAAATGCAGGCTGCGTATGACGTTCCAAAATCAAAACGCAGTCTGCAGTGTATTAGCTAGATGCCTAGCACTGGCTCTTTTTCTTCTGGCCGTGTGCTAAATCACGCTGGACTTGAGTTTCTATTCATAGCGCTGACTCCTTATGTCTGCTGCTGTTCCACACCGTTTGCCGCTGCATCACACAGTCCTTCTATGTTTTGGCAATTAATTGTGCGTGGGTGGGAGTTACTGTTCTATACATGAGGTGAGTACGCTGCTGCTGGGAGAGCTGAAAATTGTAATAATTTGCTATTGCGGGGGAAATGTGGACTGAGGATTGTAGGAGATATAGAGGTCTCTTCTTCCCATGCACTGTGCTCTGCTCCGGAGAGAGCAGAGAGAGCTACCTGTAGAGTGGCAACGAGCAGGCTGAATAATGTGTATAATCGAGTCCACGGGTGGTGTTCTGGTGTGCCCTTCTGTACAGGGTGCCTCTTCTTGACAGCTTTTTTCTTCTTCTTTCCCTCTCTTCACCTTCCCTGGGATAAAGAAGGTTGCACAATTATAATTTCCTAGCCGTTCTTGGAAAAACATTTGAGAAACTGACATTCCAGCCCTGTACGACTGGGTAACCAATTTCAGAAGCTCTGTAGTTTCTTCTCCTGAACTATTTTCCTCTCTTGTGTAAAAATACACTCTTTTCTTCTTCTTCTGTTTAAGACAACTGAGCTATGTCGGGAAGAGTGTAGAGCATAGCTTTCACAGTAGTTGCATTGGAGGCGGGAAGGGCAAAGCCTGCGTGCCTGCCTCTGAGTTCAGTAGTGGCATACCAGCTTACGCTGGCCATCTTGCACGCTGGCACGTCTGTCCAAGCTGTGTATGTAATAACTTGCTTTTTTTCCCTTTAACTGTAGGTATCAAAGGCATGGAGTACTTCTGTTATTCAGAATTGCTCGAATTAACATTGTCAGTAAACAGCAGAAATGGGAGCTTCAGGCAGGATTTTGTTCCAAAACAAATTCTGTTTCTATTCTGTTCAATGGTACACTAGCTACCCTTAAAATCTTCTAAAATCACAGTCGAGGTAGGTAACTGGAATGACTTCATGGTGGTGATAATGTCCTCACTGGTTGTTCTTAAAAAGTCGTTAGAAGAAAAAAAAAACCCATTTGTTAACAAAAAGAGATATTGATGAGAAAATTCCCAGTGATACTCTGTGCAGCCCTCTTTAATCCTGGTAAATCATTTCTTATTCTCAGATATTTCTATGAAGCAGAGGTGCTTGGATGTGAATGTGAGAAGCCATTTCCCGTCCAGAGCACCGAGGAAGGCAGCGGCAGCAGCGTTTTGCTCCTGTTCTGTCTATATGCTCTTATATTCTCCTGTTGTCTTACTTAGCAACTGAAAAATGATGCAATATTACTTTCAGTTGGACTCGTCAACTGTGCAAAGCTGTGCTGCATAGCTTCTCAGTGGTTTTTTTTTTTTTTTTTAAATATAGCTTCGGCTGGGAAGCCATAACTGAAGGGACATGGAGTTTCAGCACAGACTAGGGATCCTTGCTCCCGGACCCCTGTGGCTGGTCAGCGGCGGCAGTTCTTGCAGGATATGGAATAGCTCTCCTGTCCTCAGGGCTGTGATATTTTCTCACCTCCTCCTCTCTGGCTGGGTGAGGGTGGCAATCAGACAGGGAACAAGCCAGACAGGCCTGGAAAAAGGGGAAAAAAGACAAATGCCTAGGATTGCAGCATGCCGTTGGACATAAGTGGGCATAAAAATTGTATCTGATGACTAGCAGGAAGGCAACTGCAGGTGTTTTATGCTGAGCTGAGCAGTACTGATGCTGATGGACTGGTGAAAACACGGGGTGTGTGGGTCAGCTGATCCATGCAGAAAAGCCAGAAATATATTGGATATTTTGTAAAGTTCCTTGTAAATGGGAATAGTTCTAAACGTGACACCAATGCGCCTGACGTGATTGCTGAGTGCATGATCTGGTTGCTGATGGAGGGGAGGCATTGAGCATAACATGAGATTTAGTCATATTAATGTATTGTTTAAGGTTTAGAGGAAGCAGACTTCCCACCCGATGAGGGAAGAAGGAATTGGAGGAGAAGTCTGTGCTCCATGTAGGTCCTGCTTCCTTCAAGGGAGCAAAGCCTCCTGGTCAGAACCTGGAAGGAGCCTGGACTCAGAAGGGTTCAGAAGCAATTTGCATTCCTCAGGGAGATCTTGTGCAGACCTCTGCGGGGAGTCCCAGATAGTCTCTACCCCTGCTACTGGGCAGTAGGGTCCATGAAACCTCTTGGTGGACAGGGACTTGCTCGATACAGCGAATAGAGGGCAGTCTTACACTGACTGTTCTCCATAATAAAAATATGCTTAAATCCAATCCTGTATTACAATGTGCAATTCCTGTAATACTCTAATTTCTTAAAAATAAGGTCTCCAAATATTGCATTATTGACTGCTGCCTAAATCCATCCCTCTCCTGTCTTAATTTCCTATTCTATCCTGAACAATATGCCTTAAAGGAGGGCAGGACGAAGTCCTATGGGCCATCCTCTGCAGAACTGACGTTGCCATCTCCTGACTGAGTTTTCAGTGCACACAATACCTGGCCTCCCACTGCTATTTCAGTCGATGCAATTTTGATTCCTGTTGCTAGCTGGCAGAAGTGTATTGATCCCTCTATCAAAATGTGCAGTTCCCTCGGTTCGCTTGTTCTGCTGTATCAAATTCTTCCTTTGTGCTAGTTTGAAGGGAGATGGGCAGGGGCATTTCAATCCAGGACTCCTTTTTAGTCTCTGTAGTTACTTGCAGAGGAAGTTTGTTTTGTTGATATCTAACTTAATGATATGCATGTTAGTATGCTGTTAGATGCATATACTTTGGATGCATTACAACAGCATTCAGAAATCTTTGAGAGCAACATTTCACCCTCTGGTAATCATATCTATGAATTTCAATGACAACAGTGTGACTTCGATGGGTCTATTTACACTGATGGCCTTCTATTTTTGGGCTTTTTTTTTTTTTTCTTTTTCCTGAGGGTTGGCAGAGAGAGGGCAGCTAGGGATATTCATATAGCCTGTCTGTCTTTTGTCCTCCTGGCAGCTGAACAGGAGGTAGGGTAGGCAGGAGAGGTAGTGTTACTGTTGTTTTCTTTAGTTCTTGATCTCACTGACTTCTGGAATTCATGGTCTACAGCAATGAATTAAAGCAACTGCAGGGACTTTAGTCCTAGTGTTATTCCAGAAAGGCTTTTAAAGTTTTACAAAGGTAAATAATGCCAGTGTGATAATTATTTTATGATGATGAGTGAGGAAATTGAGCTTTTTATCTTCCTAAATTCAATCTAAAAGCAGTATTTCATTCCCTTTTTATCCAGTAAAATAACTGAAAATAGTTTTGCTTGGAAGGTAGATAAGAAAACGCTAGTGATTGAAGATAATGTTGTGGAGTGTCTGGCAGGGTTTAGTGCATCAATAACCGTGACACGTAATTAAAGTAATTGAAAATGCCCTGCATGCGTTCTCTGATAGAAGGCAGTAAAAGATCATTGAGGTACCAAAGTTCTTTCACAACGCTAGATATATACTTTAAATCAATCTCTTTTATTTTTAATCTTTTGTTTGAGCCCTTTGAATATCCATAAAGACAAACCTAAACCTGCATCGCTGCCTTCAGCTAGTCCTGTTGCCGTAGAGCGTTTCGTATTTCATTCGGTTCTTCTTTAAGGTCAGCGAAAAAGAGTGTACTTCAGCTGAGAAACATGGGCTTGCCAACCCTGGCCAGAATTGGGGTGATGTCCTTCTCCTTTTTCCTATCTGTTTGCTTCTTCCCATACCCATCATAACCCCTCCCGTTTTTTGTTTGTTTGTTTGTTTGTTTGTTTTTTCAGATTAGCCGTTCTCGTTCTCCTCCTTCCTTTCTGTACCCTTGCCGCAACGGTCAGAAGTTAACCCTAACATTTTTTTCCCCGGACTTTGGGGGGAAAAGTCTGTTATTTTAAACATGTCTAGGAGGGGAATTCAGGTTCTAACATCCTTTTGGGTTTAGGTTGCTAATTTCCAAATGGGCCCCAGACTTCATTGGCACAAAATTCTGGGTTGCTAAAAATTCAAAATCTTTCAAGACCACCCTGATTTAACAGAAGGGGCAAAGCTATCTGCAAGTCTGTAAATGACTTGAGCAAATGCATGAGGGAAAGGTGCTCCCTATTAAAAAGCCATAGGAAAGCTAGATTCATTTTGCCTTGAGTTCAGACACCGCCGAGGGTCGAAGTTCTTGGCTTTTGTTCATTAGAAAGAGGTGAGGGCGTCTGGTTTTTAAAAAGCTTGAAGTAAAACATCAGCTTTCCCCAGAAATATTTTGGCTGAAATCATTCACTATCTTTTGAGTGCTAGTGCCAGTAGCTGACAAGAAATAGAAGTTCCCCTCCATCCCTTCCTCCCTCCCAAGGTGTTTCCTCTTACACGTGTCTGAATCCCTGTTTCTATGTTAATGACGCATTGAAATGATAGACTTTGGACTCAGACTTCCACATACATTTATAAAAATCTCTGTATTTACTATGACTATGAGCACATAGTGAGCCCTAGAGTTTTTCCAAATTGGAAATGTAGCTTTTCATTTAAATTGGATTATGTGATGCTGAGACAAAAATCCTGGTAGCCACTCTGGTTTTGCTGCTAGTCTCCCTGATGGAGAACGCTGCATGATCAAAGTGTTTTGTCTGTGGCCTTCTCCCAAGAAAAATCAGCAGTATAAACTTGTGTAAAAATAGCTTCTTAAAATTAAGTTAAGAAATGTATAATGAAAGAAGTAAATTGCCAGCATATGTTTTGCTGAAGGATGATGTACATTGTTAATGAGTTCTGCTGCATTTTATTAAAAAACCCTCCCATCGTAAGTGCCAAGTTGTGCTTGGTTCTTATACTGGGAAACAATCTCTTGGTTTCCAGGGGACTCAGTTTAAACAAACACAAGTGTGAGAGCTTTGAGAGCAATTCCTGTGGCTCTAGAAGTGCATAGGTCGTAAGTGCTCAGCACTTGGCCATCTGTAGCTGATGGACAGGTCCTTGGTTCTTTGGAGATGTCCTTGCTTGTGTTGCTGTCATCCTTTTGCGCAACTGAGCAGTAGTGATTACAGTTTTATTCTTGCCTCGGTAGAAAATAGTTATAATTAGTATGACTGGAAGTTAAACACAGGGAAGAGAAAATATGTTCTATACACAAAATTTAACGCATTTTCTCTTAATCGGTGTTCAGGGAAAGCACAGGAAACAATCCACATTTCAGTTAGTTTGGGATTGCATATGAGAAGATCACTTGAGTTAATTAGCACACAAATGCTAGAATACATTACTGGACGACTTGGGATTTGAGGAAGGATGTACTTCCAAATAAATGGACTCCTTTAGGGTTTTGCTTCCACTGGTGGTAACCTTGAATGATCACCAGAGTGTACTAGTGCTTTGATTCATGAAATCATCTCTGCTGAGGTTGGGAGATCCTAAGTTAATGGAATTAAACCACAGCATGTGCTTAAATAGATAGATTTGGATAGCGATGGAATTAAGCATGTAGGATACAATTTCAGAAAGGTATTTAAGTTTCAAAGATAGAGAGAAGGATATGACTTGGCTAATGTAGTCTGCTTGGGTACCTAGTGGTCAAGGGCAGCTGTTTTTATTTGTAGATATCTAAATACCTCTGTAAAATGCCTTGCAGTTGAAGGAGTGAGCTTATGAGTGTTCCACTTTTTCACCCAGTTTGTTTTATGATTGTAGCGAGCCTGTTATGAACTCATTAGTTTATCAGTGAACAATAAGCCCAGAACAAAGCGGATCCTTGCCTGTCTAAAGTACACCAGGGGGGCAGAATACTAAATGTCAAGAAGACTGAGAGATGAAATAATGAAAAGAGTGGGTGAGACACTCAAACCATGTTTATATTTGGATTTTTCTTTTATTGGTAGTCTCATTTTTCAATTACCAACATTAACTCACTACACAGCTCAACCAGAAGGCAAAGATAATAATACAACCGATAACATGCTCCCTGGAGGAGGAGGAGGGGAACTGTACTCATGCGTATAATACCAAACTGTCATTTCCAGCCAAATTATAACAGGGAAAAGTTAACAGTGTTAGCATAGCTCTGCAGCATGTTTGCATCTGTGCATTAACCCCCTCTCCCCCCGCCCCGCCATGGTTCTGTTGTTTGAATGCATTGTATACGCTCTAGTGACCTTTTCGCTGGCCTACTGTCAGACATCTCTGTCTTGTCTTTCTTAATGGGATCAGGGATATCATAAAAACTGAGCTGGAAGGGGAGGATGGACAGGGGGCAGTCTGCCCCACTGCCTGAAGGCTGCAGCACCCATCCGTTGCTCCTCCGTGTGGGTGCTCATCTTAACGGTTCCTGGAGGTATCGCAGCCTCTCTGACCATCTTTCCCAGTGTTTCACTACCCCTACTGTGAGAAGGGGGTTTTTCTCCCTGACCAAAATCGCCCTTGTTCTAATTCAAAACTGTTCCTCCTTGTCCTTCCTGCAGTAGAGTTTATTCCTTCCTTTTCGATAGCTGCATTTTATACGTGATGTGTTTCCTCGGTGTTCTTTTCTCTAGTCTAGAAAACCCCAGTTCCTTCAACTTTTCCTTGTGGCTCATGTTTTTCTAGTTCTCTGATAATTCCTTTCACTGTCCTCTGTATTCATTCTTCTTCATTCAACAGTCTCTTCAAGATTTGCTTCAGCACTGTAGCCTGCTTAAAACAACAGAAGCATCTATGCCCTTAAGAGAAAGCAGGGTTAACAAAATGTATGTCAGTTATGCCATGCCTTGCCTTATATACCTAATGTGGATCGTATCAGTTCTGGCACTGGCACGTATAGAGTCCTGAGGGACTCCCCGTGGTGGTTGCGTGAACGCCCGATCAGAACGACGTTGCAAGATGAGAGTCTTAATAGACAGCTGGCACCGAGGAAGGGGACTGTGCCTTCCCCACGTCATTCTCTGCATCTTTGGACTGTAATTTAAATAGTTAGCAGTCATCATGATCAACACAGAGAAATATACAGTGTAGGAAAAGAGGAGGAGCAACAGCGTGTGTTAGCTCTTAAAATATTTTTTCCCCAAAGCCTCTTCACCAAAAGATGAAGAGAATTTAAGATGAGTCAAAGGCAGAAGGCTTTTGCTTTTCTTTGTAGGTACTCTAAATGCTAAGCAGGAGGCAAAAACAGGTAGGCTGCTCGTGTCCCTTCCATCTGACTTCTTAAAGCCTAACTTTAAAAAAAAGAAAAGAAAAGAAAAGCCTGAATTTAGTCTTGCACAAGAAGGTCATACTGGGAAGGTCATTGCTTCATTGATCTTCCAGAGAGCGTATCTGAGTGAGAGGACATTGACAGGTCAGGTCTAGGATGTCGGTACTGAGCGTTGCAGTATCTGAGCCCTACCAGTGGAATTTTGAATAGTGGGCAGCGTGTTTCTGGAAGTGTGTCTGGGTGGACTCTGAAGACTTCAGATGTTGGCCTGGGTTTTTCAGACATCCTGCAACACTGTCAGAGCAAGAGGAGTAATAGCTTTGACTGGCTGGCAGGTGATCTTAAAAAGCCAGGACACGCTTCGCATATACCCAGATACCACTGGGTGCTGTAGTTGCATCTGAGACAGGTCAGATTTACTGGGAAATCCAATCTGAGGTATGAAGCCTTATCACTGATGATGATGCCAACTGAATACTATAAAATCTGCTTCAAAATTTGGATGCATGCAAACTGCAGTACCAGGTACTCTTATGCTCTTTGCTCTTATGTAAATTCTTTAATCTCCAATCTGTCTGAAACACCCAACGCAGGCTGGAATAGGTTCCAACAGGTCGATGCGCGTTGGCTCGGGTCCAGGTTGTTTTAGACTTGCTGAGCTCTGGTAGAGTAGTATTTATTATCACGAGCGGGTAATGATGGATGATGATAGTCCAACGTAGATGCTAGGCCAGTGTATTCAAGACGAAGGTCTTACAGGTAGGATGGCAATGTGAAGGTGGAAGTAGCTTGACTTTGTGAACACCTGAGCACGTGTACATCTTCTTGAGGACAAGTCAGTGGAACGTGAAATTCTCTTGCAATCTCTTTCACCTTTAAAAACAGGACACTCTTATTTAGACACTCGAGGATTTATGGTCTAAGCAGCACATTAATGTACATCCCCCTTCCCAAACAAGGACTAAGAAGTCACATCTAAATTTGTGTGCGTGAACCAGTGTAGGCTCACAAACATTAATGACTCCCGAGCGATTGTTTTCTGGCAGCTGCAGTGAACATCAAAGTAAACCTCTATGGACTATTATACAGCAAAGGTAATTGGATATTTTGGAAAGCTACAAACGGCACTATGATAACTGCACGTCATTTGGTTCTGGTGTCAGATTCTTGAGGAATTCTGTTTGAAAACTGTCAGCCTAAGGTGAAACAGCAATAAATGAGGTTATAAGCGTAGAGTATTTCTCTGATTGCATAAAAGAAAATGGGGGTGGAGAACTGGTGGAAGATGGAAATTCCTGCAAGACAGAATTTTTGAAAGAATTGCATAGCAAAAGCCTAATTGGATTTTTTTCCCCCCCAAAAAGCATTATGATGGATGCCAGAGAAAGCTGTAAGAAATCTGGTGTCCAGATGCATTTGTTTCTTATGGCTAAATGTAAAACTCCCATTGACAGCTGGTGTCTGCAAACGATTCCAGGAAACAGATGCTAGCAGTGAATTGCCACCGAGGAAATCAGCCTGACAGCCGGCGAGTGTAACTATTTTACATGGGCCCTCACCCCTCGCCCCACAGCTTCTGAACTCACGGCCACAGCAGAGCAGTGCGTTTCCTGTAGGCGATAGCTTCCCTGAATTCACAGTAAATATTCAGGGCAAAAATCTGAGTTCTTTTGGGCAAAAAACTTCCAATTGGCTTTAATAGCTTTGAGCGTGGCCCGGCTGAGAACTGTGGGACTGAGCAAGTCACTCTGGGTGGGTGTGAGCTGTGGATATGGAGTTCATTTGCAGGACAGAGCCTGGACATTTTTATCACAGCCCGATAAATCTGTGTGTACGTGTGTGGGCGTGAGAGAAAGAAAGAAAAAGTGCAAGCCTCAGGGAAAGAAAGTACCACTTTCCCAACAGGATGAAAGGGGAATTAGACATGTTTTGTCATAAGGACGATCTAGCTTCTCCATTAACAAGAGTTAGTGAGAATAATAAATTGCACAGGGAAAATTAGGCCATGGAGATACTAATAGGAAAAAGAATGAGTGCCTGGGATACTGAATTCAGGGATACCGTTAGAATATTCTGATGAGTAATCAGCCCACTGGTGAAGTGCCAGGCGACCTAATGAGGCACATAGATATCTTCTTATTTTTCCTACCATGTATAGAGTAAAAATCTCAAAATTTTCATATGGTAATAATCCCCACAAAAATATGTATGAATCAGTCAAACCAGAAAAAGCACTTTGTATTGTTATATTACATAAGCAATGGAAAAAATAGTGCTATTGAACCCTTGAAACTTTTATTTCAGAATTTTCAAAACAACGTAGATGTTTCTGAACCACTTTCCCTCGCCTCCCCATGGTTTCGTTCATGTTGCCTCTGGTTTCAGTGCTTCCCCTAAAGTCCTCTTTATTTTGTGCTGCCTGTGAGGGCCACGGTCCCTTCTGCAGCCCACATAACTCTTTCGCTAGTTGGACGGTGTCCTGCAGCTGGTTGCTCTGAGCACTGAACTCGGCTTTTATTGCAGTTCTGCTTGCCTCAGTTCCAGCTATTTGGGACTATTTCCCAGAGCTGAAGAAATTAGGGCTTTCTACTTGTTCTGAGAAAGTTCAGTCCAGCTGCCATATACCTGCTTATTGTCATCTGGTTGATCTCTGTATTTTCTGTGTTTTCTCCCCTCCCTTCCCATTCTTCCCCAGCTTGTAAGTTCCTAAAGCAGATATTTAATTAATTAGTTAATGAAATAAACCAGATTCCTAAGCTTTATTCTTTGGGTGCTGACAGAGCCTTCTTTTCAGTCCTAGGTACTTTCCCTCCTCTCCTGTTTTCCATGAGGGTGGCACCTCTCATGGTTATTAGTTGAGCCTGAAGAGCAGGGGACATTAAGTTCTCTGTGCCTTGACTGCTCCAGTATTTCTGTTTTCTTCAGAGACAGTGTTATACTACAGAACCATCATTTATAATTCAAGTGGTGTCAAGAGGTCAAGAGATGAGTCTATACTGCGTAGCTACGTTGCTTGGCAGGTCTTCCATTTCATCCTCACAGCTCTAGGCTCTGTTGGAAATCTGGGTTTTGCTTCTGCCAGCGAGGTGGCACAGAGTTTCTGCTGTCTGTAGGAATGCAAGCAGATCACCACGCGTTTGTTAGGGAACAATGCAAGCAGAATTCCCAGCAGCATCCTCTGGTGCACAGGGGACATGGGTGGCATCAGTGCACAGTGTGTCTGCTCCAGGTATCAGCCACACAGGCACCTTGAGATCTAGCCTTACTTTCACTAGATACCATGCTATTTTTGAAGCATCTTAGAGCTGACAAAGCCTTTGCTTGCGAGACCTGCTTGCCCTCGTTACTTGACAGGCGATTTGGAGACCTCCCAGAGGCCTGGTGACGGTTGAAAGGCGACTGCTTGGCATCATTTGTCCACGGTGAGGATGTACTTGTAGCATCTCTCTGAAAGAAAGAAAGGTTGGTTACTAGAGACCAGGCTTCTTGCAGGGGTGGAGTCTGCCTTGTGTGGTTGTACCCCCCCCCCCCGGTGTCTTTTTTATAAGACATTCGGGAAGAGGGTGGTGAGGAGCAAGTAGTGGCTCTGCCTGGTTAGACATGCGTAGACCTACTTTCAGAATATGTGTGTTTGGCTACACATCGTGAGGAGCGCAAATTACTGGTGAATAATCTTTCTCTATCAACTTCAACTGTTTCACTGTGATAGCAAGAATCAGCAAAAGCAACCTTACAAGGAGATCAAAGGAAAATCTAGATTTTGGGGGGCAACATTTGAAACTTGTAAATGGTGGTAATTATAATTGGAGCAACTCAAACTGAAGACGGGTGATAGTAATTTTTTGGCAATAATGCAACAAATTCCAAAGTTCTGTCTCATGAGCAAGATTTTTGTTTGTGAAATTCATTTTCATTTTCTGCAGTGGCTGGATTTAAGTTAGTGTCATCATTTATTTAGCCTTTTTGATCAATAGACTGCCATTTAACTTTGTTTATATATTATATTATGTTTTATTTTCTTTTGCAAATGGTAGCCTCCGAGACAAGTAAATTGTTCAAATAGTGGTTAATTCTACTTGAAAGCAATGGAAATTCCAGTATTATCTTTTAAATGTAGCAATAAGGTACTATAAAGCACTTTTTGCATTCAGTTACTTGAGCTAAATGTCCAATAAATAACTTCAGCTTCCAGGCTAGGCGTGAGATGGAGTTTTCAGTTAATACGTCAACTCAGCAGCCTTTCTCGGGAAGAAGGAGCAATGTGAAAGCCAAGTGGTTTGAAGTAGGGCAGTGGAAACCATCAAATGTGCTGCTGTTAATAATCTAGGTGGCAACTTTCACAAGTTTTATGGTGCTTTTGAAGGGTCTGAAGCCTCATAGCCTGTGTATTCAGGATGGTTTCAGCTGCAGAGGCAGTTCTGTGGGAGCGGGAGGGCTGAGCCCAGGCTTTCCTCTCGTCCGCCATCTCATATCCACCATCCCATATGTGCTCACTTCCCGGGGTGAAGCTGGGCTGGGGCTGGGCAGAAGCACAGTCTTCCCGGCCGGGCAAACTTCTCTCCCTTCGTTACAACTTGTGTGAAGAAGGAGGTGCTGGGAAAAGGAGGGAATAGAAGAAACCAGTACCTTGAAGTTCTGTGATGGGAGAAAACTGGTTGAGTTTAATCAAGGTATACTCAATTAAGATATAATCAATATAACGATTGGTTAGGACACGATTGGATCTGCCCAAGCTATATGTGACTGATGTTAGAACACAAATAGCTTGAACTGCTGAAGGACAGAAGTGTATGTTCTCCCTTTTTCACATACAGAAAAATTGCTGAGAGCTAGTAGAGGTCTCACCGTAGGAGACAAGCTAGGAAGAAAAGCTCATGTCTGAGAAGCCACAGGAGTGGACTAAAGGAGCATGATACAAAGACTCAGGGGGTATGTATCATGGCAGAGAGTTAAACAGTTAGTTTTGAGGGTTTGAGCTGAGGATGCGTAGCCATTGTGTATCCGTGTTGCATTTGGCCCGTTCATAGGGAGCTGCAGGGTAAAGAAGGGCTCAGCCCTTTCCTGTAGAGCGGGCGCGGGGAGTTCCTCTGGAAGCACGGCCAGCTGAGCAAACGTAAAATGAAATCCCATGGAAGCTCGCTAAGGATGCTCAAGTTCCTAAGTTTGCAGTACTACCATATGATGTCTGTTTGTATATATAGAATAGGTGTGTGTGCACATATATGTATGTGTGTGTGTGTGTCATACTCTTGGATAGGAGTAATAAGTTAGTGTTTCAGGTTCTGTGTTCATTTTTATTGGAGAAATGCAAGAAATCCATATGGAGTCCCCTATATCTTTGATATACTGGCTTTCCCAAGAGCGCTCCCAGTCTTTCTTCTCTGAACAAAACAGGAATAATAATAATAATAATAATTTAGAAATCAGCTGTTTTGTTGAGAAATTTCAGACTCCTTCCACCAGCAGTGAGCTCCTTCCATTAGAAATGTGCACTGCATCTTCCCCCTCTCTGCTTTTATTCCTAATTTTCTTTCACGTCATGTTTCTGCTTATTGTTGTGCATAAAACACCAACCAAAATGCATCAAGCCATATCCAAGGGAATTCATTCTTTTACCCATATGGCATGTGCTCTGAGTGTATTTTGTCTTAGGCCAGCTACCTCCGAAAATGAGGGCACTTCCTCCTTACATATATATATATATGTACTGCACGGAGAGGAACTGTTCCCCTTCTCCCCCCACTTCAATGAGGGTTTTCTAACAGCCCACGTAACAGCAAGAGAATATGATTGTGATGTTTAGAAGCTGGATTAGAATTCAGGAGCTACAAAGTCTGGTTGTAGAAACAAGAAGGAAATCTCAATAAAATACTCTCTGCGGCAGCAGTGCAAAATGCAGGAAGAGAAGCCTAGGATGAGACCAAAACTGATAATTTTCCATTTGCAGCCTACAGCAGCCTTCAGCATTTGGGGGTTTTAAGGATAACACACTGAACATGTACCTGGAGACTGAGTTGCTCTGTAGTTGCTTGCATGGCATAAATTCCTCTGATAGTTCAAAGTTATTAAAGCATACTATTGTATATTTTATATATATATATATATATATATATATATATATATATATATATATATATATAAAGCATATTTTGCTCAAGGCACCTCGCTCGTGTCATTTGTAGAAAGGATCCCTTTCACCTTTCAAGGGTTAGAGACACTTTGCTACCATGACAGCCACCCAGGGAAGGATATTTTCTTCCTACAGTGCAAAGAGTAACCGTCCCAAACTGAAAAGTCAGTAATCTGATTATTAATAAACTGAAACACTTGCTTTTTTTTTTTTTTTTAGTGCAAGGTGTAGTCTTCATTGTGCAAGAACTAAAAAAGTTAAAATTTTTCTGGGAGAGAGAGAAAGGGGGAGCATGGTGGTAGATCAGCTTAGTCAGAAGATGGATGAGGGGAGGGTGGCTCGATATTGATCTCTGTCTGTGAATTAGATAGGCACTGTCTGATAAAACATCCCTACTTCTCTAGGTGTCATCACACATTTCCAAAATGTCCTACTTACCCGCCGGCTGTTCAGCTTGGTGAGTGAGGACTGTTCTGCCTTTATATAGGGCCAATTTATGAGAGAGCAGAAT
Organism: Struthio camelus; assembly: GCF_040807025.1. Classification (NCBI taxonomy): domain Eukaryota; kingdom Metazoa; phylum Chordata; class Aves; order Struthioniformes; family Struthionidae; genus Struthio; species Struthio camelus. The sequence continues at coordinate 41,095,169 of NC_090948.1, forward strand.
GGGGCTGTTAAACTAACCCTTGGAGCTATGTGAGAGTACAGACAATTAAAGCCGTCTGTCTGACATACCAAGTGCAAGCTTCCATTTTGGGGAAGTGTACCTTTTCCGGGTGCATTAGCTTGGCTTTAAATATCCCAGGTACAAACTGTGCAGAAACCGCAGACATTCCGAAGTCCTCTCGGTATCTAAAATAAAGCCGTTTAATGAGAAAACGTTTATTCTGAACAAAGCGACAGAACACCGAGTGTTAATGCAGCCCCTGAGACCAGAGGGCAGGAGGAGGTCCCGTCCGAGAGCCGTTTCTCCCGCAGCTCTTTCCCAGCGGTGGGATCCCGGGTTGCTCAGCTGCGCTGGCTCCGAGCTGGCCTTGAGCACGGGCGGCTGAGCCCCTGGGCTGGGGGGAAGAGGTTACAGAGCCTCTGCCCCTCGTTCAGGACCTGGCAGTCAGGACCCACATCCAGGAAAAAAATAGGTGCCTCCATGTAGTATATTTAAAAGATCTTCAGTTACGTCGTTAACTAGGTAATATAGCAAATAAATTAACAGCAATGCAACCTAAGAAATGCGTGACCTGATAAACCGTACTGTACTCACAATTCTAATGGTTGTAAATATTAACAAAAAGAAGACTAAATCTTTAGGAGGTCTGTCTCTATTTCCTAAAAATCAATAATACATGGCCCATCTATCATGGGCAGCATTTATCTATGTTTGTGCTTACCTCCTGGAAAATGCCTCTGTGCATCTGCAGATAGGGATCTAAGCATGAGCAAGAGCTCTGCGCAAGTGCATCACTGTGTTAGGCAGATATTTCTCCTGCTATTTTGCCACTAATGTGTAGTTGCCTTAATTTATACATAGCATGTGGACGTATTTAGTCATTTTGCAGTGATGCTAAATTTAGTCAGCAGAGCAAGGGAAAGCACCTTCTGTCGTTTCTTAGTTCTTCATCTTTTTAAGAAATCCTGTTTACTATTAGCATGACTTATGTCAACCTAAGTTGATAACTAGATTAACTTAACGTGATTTGAAGGCTCTTAAAGTATGAGACCCACTTGAATTATAAAGCATTCTAAGGCCTACTGCTCATCTACTCTGAGAACATCCTTTAAATTTAATAATACACCCTAGCCACATCATTGATTTTCTATCTAAGCAGGCAAAGATTGTAGGCCTCCATTACCTATGATACAGGCAATCTCACTTTTATTTTAAAATGTGTTCTTAATGCTTCTGCATTGAAATAGTTTATTTTTCAAAACAAGAGAGTACTATTGAGCGCCGTGGCGTTGGTTCCTCAGTAGCTGTGTGTTTTAAGGAACTTGAGTGCGATATCATTAAACTGTAGCTAACTGGCAGTGACAGAAATCCGCTGCCAGGAGGAGGGTTGACAGGCATTTAAGTAAAAAAATTTTGAGTCGGTAAGGTGGTTTGATGGCCAAAGATCTCCTTTGGTTAGTAACTTGGTATTTAAGTGTTACACTTTCTTTGAGACAGTTTTGTTTATGCTATGAGGAGAGTAAAATATATCAGGTTTGAGGTTCTTATTCTCATATGTTTTCTTCATCTTTTTTAAATGCTAAATATTGCCTAAGGAAATAGCTGTTTACTATTAAGCCTGTGCAGAACTGAGGCTTAGCAGGAACTTTGTATTTTCTTTCAATTTATGATGCAAATATTTTGAAGGTTTTTCATTGAAACTCCCTGTGTGAATATTCCCAAAAGTTTATTCACAGTAGTGTTCACGCTGTTCTTACCTTCCATTATTTATGGGCAGAGAGTTAGTGCTTAACCGATTAAGAAATGAAGGCAGGTTCAAAGCATAGCCCTTTGGTTTCTTCTGTTTGCAAAGATATTCTTCAGTAACCTTTTTTAAGGCAATTAGTTTGTGCTTTTATAAAAATCAGATGTTGCGCAGCAGAAAAGTGAATGAGCTCCCTTTCCTGAGAGGTTTATGATTAAAAGTCCCCAGAAAACAGACTCGGCTTTTTTAAATCTCTCTAGGTTACGTCAAGAATCCAAATTACATCTGAAAATGAACATTTAAAAATATGCAACTTTAGATTTTATACCTGGAAATCCAGGCCGCCGCTACTTTTATGTAATTACATTAAGATATGTCCTCCTACTTTTGCTTTGCTTTCTCTTTCTTCTAATAATATGACATAGGAAGACTTGGTTTCTCTTTATTTCTTGGATTGCCACGGCTCGCACGTTAAAGAAGAAGAATACTCCCTCCAGGAAAATCCTAATTGCTTTCTTCTTGAAGTTGTTTTACCATGTAATTTACACAGCAAAAACATACTTCAACTCGATGAATAGGAAAGCTGCTATCCTTTTCCTTTCCATTTACTATCTATTTGCATGACCAAATTCCTTTTTCTCTGGGCCAGATTTTTCCCAGTGGCACCAGAGAGTCTACTGTCGTACCTCTCACAAGTTAAAAATTACGTGTTTTTATGCTATAGTAAATTGAAAATGTGCAAACGCAAAAGTTTTTCAAAATGAATTGGCAGGGCCATCCCTTTGCCCTGCTCCAGAAGCACTCCTGCTTTCTGGGAAAGTCCCATTCCTTTAAGTGAATCTCATCCAGAGCCCAGGGTTCTTGCATGTTTTTGAAGGGTATTCCTGACTTAATCCTTCTTCTAAAGACTGAGCCATGCACTTCAGTTGTTCATATAGCTTACACTGTCGGTGGACACTAAGCTTCTGCCACCAGTGGCATCGTAATTACGGTGCTAGAAGTTTGTAAAGGATGAGCTTGTCATCCAGTGAAGTTATGCAAACTAGTGATGGTGATTGTTGTTGAAAACACCTTTGAATTAATCTGATTTTGTTAACAGTGAGAATTGTGTTGGTAATAAAAAATATTGACTGCTATGCGTATAAATTAAAAAAGACACTTTGTGTTTTGAAATCTGTCATATAGGAGAAAATGTTCTTATATTAAGCATTTGCTGATAGGTAGTCATGTACTGCCTCTTTTCTGATAACAGGTTTTCCTCAAATGCTGATTCATGTTAGCTAAGTCTTTAACACAGCACTGCAGGCAATGAAATTACTTTGTCTTATAACAAATTATTCAGAAACTTTATATTAGATGGAGGACAGCCAAGTCTCCACTCTGAGTTATGAATAATCCTGACAGAAACAGTATTCATGTGAACCTTTCATATATTAATGCTGCCAGGAAATAAAATCCCTGTCATTAGCATTAGTATCTAACTGCATTGGACTTCTCTGAGTGACTCCACAGGTGCATTCGGACAGTGGGAGGACTCAGGCCTACAAGGGACAGGAGAGCCTCTTCCTGCAGTATCTTTTGGAGGTGCTGTCTCTCTTCTCCCCTCCTCCTGCTGGTTAGGTTTCAGCACGTAAGCCACAGGACACTCACTGCTGCTCCAGGCAACGATTTTTCCTGTGCTGGAGTGCTGCGTTATTCCTTTGCTATAGTTCCTTCAACTAAGTCAACCTTTCAATCATGGGCTAGTTGCAAGGGTCATCCTGAATATTTGGACTCTTATACTTATGCTTATACTGCTTTGGAGAGGGCTATGCATGTAAGAAACGTTGTCTTTGCTAGTGATTCATGCTCTCATGCTACACAGTTGCTGGAGAGCACGATGGAGGCCTGTGCTGACCCTCGAGCCAGGAGCCTTCTGCGTTATATGCTGGCTCAGTCCAGCCGCATGGCACCAATGATGGCTCCAAGCCAGCTTCCAACTAGAGAGGGCTGGTCCAGCCACCTTGCTGGTGTAGCCAGCAGGTCTTTTTACCTCTCTGTCCTCAGACTGTTATGCCAAGTACAAAACTACTCAGATTTGTTCAGTTACAGCAGAATCTTGATCAGTGAATTGCTCCTGGTGAAAGCTTCTCCAATTTTCATCTAGACAATTAAGCTGGAGGCAAGGCTTAAGACTTCAGAAGATGCCCAGTTTGAAGGACGACTGACGCTTCGTCCTTGACTTACGGAGTCTGCACTGATACATTTGAAGGTTTGAGGTCAGGCTGCCTAGTATTCTAGTTTGGGAATAAGTACGGCTTATTTCTTTGGTCCTGCGAGATGCTTACTGTTGCACAGTGATCATGACTGTCATGATTTTCTCTGATGCAGTGTTCACTCGTATCATTATCCGTTCTGAGTACTTCCTCTTGGCCAAGTGGGATCCAATGAGCTGGTGACTCTTATGAGCCTCCTGTGGCTTTTCCTGGGGTGGGGGAAGGGAAGGGAACATAAATTCTTCTGGAAAAAAGATTTACTTTCCCCTAGACGGGTAAGCAGAATAGCCAGTTTTGGTTCAGCATATATTGTCACAGCCAGTAGCCATGCTGTGGGACTACCTTTTCCTTCTCAGCCACATGAGTTTGTGTACATTTGTGATATGTCATGCTACATCTCCGGGAATTTTCCAAGCTGGTTCCTATCTGGGCCAGCGTGACATCCATTCTCCCATCAGATCATCTTTCTGCAGTTCATGAATGGCTTTTATTCCTCAGTGGCTTGACTGCACCTCTGAGTGTCAGGAAATGCCTTCTCATCTCCCTCTGTCAATTTTAGTGACTGGAGAACCCCCTCGGAGAGCCAGCTGACTCCACTTCATCTGAAACGTGTGCCATCTTGAGGCTTCAGCTGTGCAAGTAATGATGAACAGTGGCTGTCATGCATGATGTAAACCAGCTGGGCACCCACATTTCTGTTGATCTGGTGGCTCACCCTGCTCCCTTACAGATCCCGATCTGCAGGCCAGCAAGACCTGCATAGGACTTTGAGTCTAGATTAGAAATATGGGATAAGATCCAGTCTGAAGTTATTCACAAGTGAGACCAGCCCATAGGAACTCCTCTGTACCAAAACAACAGGAAACATGACCAGTTTGGCTCAAGAAAGGGTCATTGTTCAGGATTCCTTTCCAATTTGTTTCTGCCTCTGTGGTCAGAGAGGCTGCTGCACGTTTTTACCTCAGTTCCCCTCCTTCCATAGGTCTTGGTCAGAGCAAATCAGGACAAGGCTTCAGTAGTCCCAAGAGCCCTGGTTTCACTGAAACGCTTTTGGTTCTAGGACCTCCTCCAGTTTTCCATGAGAGCTCTAAAATCTCTACTTCTCATCTTGCTGTTTCAGGACTTGAGGCATGTTACTCATCCTTGAAAACGCCCCGGCCACCAGGTTCCACGTGTCTGAGCCTGGGTCTCTGACACAGGTCACGCTGATGTGAATCTGTTACGCGTGCTGCGTTACGCGGCTGCCTGGAGATGCCCAGAAGGTATGGCCTAGAAGCCAGGGCATAACATTGCAGGCAGAGCACCGTGCTGGTACAGCCGTGCTGCTGCTGGCACCTGATCTCACGTGGCAATTAGCAAAGTACTGCGCTGTACTATGTGCTCTTGGACTGCAAAGCAAAAATCTATGGAGCCCTTTGAATTAAGGCTCAGATTCACACTGAGGTACTGAAAGAACATGGCCCTATTTTTTTCAAGTGCTGAGACCTCCTTGTTGCTCCAATAATGACAGTTGCATGACACTTCTGAAAATTAGGCGAGTTCTTTAGGTTTTGGAATACTGATATAAACAATGAGTTTCAGCACCTTTTTTTTTTTTTAAAGTCTTGACTTATGGCTATTATCTTTTTCATTTGATTTTTCTCTGCCAATATTTTTCCGTAATTTGCTGGATTTGAATAGCGTTGTCTGTAGTCTGGCTGATGTCCTTTAGTATTGTAATTCAATAAAATAGAGAATTCTTTCCAAGATGAAGAAAATGGGAATTACTTTACTTTTTCATTTACTAATCAGTGTCATCGTAAATTGGAAAATATGAGCCTGGTACCAGCAACGCAGTGACAAAGTCAAAATATTAATTGAAACAACCAACTATTGTTGCGCTAATTAATTGTCATTCATTCCAGCACTTGCAAAGCGCATGCAAAATAAATTAATCCTTGACATCTAATCAGTACTTCTGCATAGACAATTTGTTGTATTATTAAAAGTACTGCTACCTGCAAACTGGCATTGGGTTATCCCCAGGCAGAAGGTTAATACTTAATCAAAGCATGTCATATTAGAGAAGACCTCTATTAATCAGAAATGAAATTGTTTGTAAAGCTGATTACTTGGTTTTAACACAGTGAAATTTGTTTATTTTCCGGGAATATTAGTGAACTGTTCTTACCATACTAATTTATTGCAATTCTGCAGAGGTAGTCATGGTATGGTAAAACTGAACTGGATTAGAAATGCAGCGTTTGGAATTAGCAAATCCAATATTTTATCTGGTTTCCATTGCTTGTGAAGGCAAGACACACTTACGTAGCTAATTCTAGTCATTTATAGGTTCTGTAATGCAGAGAGTTTCTCCATTTTTAAGTCTTAATGAGGGTGGGATGCAAAGGGGTCTTTCTGTTTGTTTCAGTGGCATTGAGTTGCATTTTTCTTTTCCAAAAAGCTGTGATAATTGACAGGTTACCCGAGAATTCATAAAAAACAAAACCCACACCACCCCTGCCCATACACGTTGCAGCCACCGGTGCTTTTTAGCAACAGTGAAATGAGCAGGGAGCCCTTCAAAACTTTAACCTCAGTATTAGGCTGAATTGAAATCTTTCACAGTTGAAAGCTTTCTTTGTAGTAATCTGCCTGAAGCGGGCACCCCTAGGTGCCCCTGGAAGCTGGTGCGGGTGCTGGGCGACAGCAGAAAGGGTGATGTTTTCCAAGGGCCGTCATAGAAACTGAGCAGCTCAGGGATGCGACAGCTGAAAACCAGAGGAGAACTGTGACTAATGAACCTTCGGGATCTGAAACAGGATTTCTTAGCTTTTCTGTGGACCCATCCCAGTGGCTGGTCTTGAACCCCAAAGAGGATCTATCTGTCTGGTTCCTTTGTTGTCACTTGCTAGCTCTGCCCGTTGTACAAAAGAATTGGGAATAGCTTTTCGTCTGTAAGGAACTGAGATCTGAAAAAGAGAAGCGAGAGTACCAAGCAGAGCTGCGAGGTAGCAACGGCGTAAAATCCTGTGAAAAGTATATCTTTGGACTGATGGTAGTATGCTTCGGTCTGCTCTCACAAATAGACCTGGGGCTTCTGTAATAATTAGAAGTGCAAGTGAAAGCGGAATTAAGTCATAACTATATTCTGCTCCCAGTGGGAGTTAATGAAGCAAGATTAGCCCACCTGGGACTCGTGGGGTGGGAGGGAGGGAACTGTCGCCAGCGGAAAAGCTGCTGGAGCTGGCAGACCTGTAACTGGACAGGTAGCAATGAAGCAAGGATGAAACAAGAGTGAACAAGATAATCCTAAAAGCTTTTTGGGGGAAAGCACAAAGCTATACGGAAGCTATTCCCTATCCCTCCTGTTGGGGATGTGCCAATGATTTGCTGTATCTCTGTGTTTTTGTATTTGCAGACTCCAGTGTTGCAGTTCAAATCTTCAAAACAATTATAAAGGTTTTGGTGGTATTTTAGAAGTGGGAAATTTCATGGCGTCATTCCCATTAGTGGGAAACAAACGCATGACACATCATTGTGTTGAAACATGGCTCTTGACCAGCTGTCTGGTGTTGTCTGATTCAGGGAGAGAGACATGTAATCGATGAGAAATGCACGAAAAGTTGAAATCTCCTGAAGATGTAGTAACTGCAGGGCAATGAAACGTATTCGGAGAATATGCGCATGCGCAAATGCAGACGTTTTTGTGCAGGTGGACATGTATATAAAACATCATCTATGTGTCTATACAAATCGGGTTTCACCATCTCCACCAGATTTTATTTTAATTACAGTTTTATTTTACTTTCCTTTGCAATAAAGATACAAGCTGTTGTTTGTTTGGCCGTACAGCGCTTTCAGCAAATTGGCCAGCAGTACACTCGTGTACTTCACATAAAAGTCTGGTTTTCGTGATGCAGATTATCTTGTTTGGTAATGTTTTTTGGAAGTCTCTATGCTTAGCTGTATCTTGTAACCATCTTTAGAGACTATTGTAAAAAGGTGTTTTGTATCTACTTCTCAGCAACCACACAAAAAAAATCAGTTTTTCATTGCTCTGTACTCAGTGTAGTTCAAAGTAGTTTACATATCCCTGAAGAGGGTCTGTGGGACAGTAGCAAGGTGTTGCCAGCAACAGTTTAAACAAAGAGGAAACATCAAGTGAGAAAAAGCTCTGAAAACTTGATGTTTAGTCTATTTTCATGGCAGAAATATTGGCCAGCAGCTCTGGGATGTTCCTGGGTCCTCAGAATGGCTGAAGAGCCTTCCTTTCCAGAAGCACAAGGCTCTCCTTCCTGCATTTCCCTTCTCTATCTGTCTGAGAGCAATGTAATTATTATTATTATTTTTTTTTGATACAGAGTGATTCTTACCTCTCCACAGTTGGAGTAGAAATTAGCTTTTCTTCAAAATTAGCTTTGCTTTACAAGGCTAATTATTCCTTCCTTGGATGCTCGCTAAAAAGTAAATCTTTAGACAGCTGCAAAAGAAGTGGTGAGCTTAGCACTGAAACAAAAAAGAACGGGTAATACGGCAACGGACATGTGGAGAAGTCCAAATATGTTCAGTTTAAAATTTGTCATTAGCACTTCTTAGAAAAATTGAAGAAAAGCCAGAAAGAAAAGCTTTCCTGAAATATATTTCCTAACTAGCTCTACTCTAAGTCCATGCTTGCAGAAATAGTTGGAATTTTGGCCTCAGCACTGGGAATGAGTAGCTTTGTCATTGCACATGACGAGTTACTGATTCCTCTTTTCCACGTGTCTTATTTCCCAAGACATACGCCTTCCCACAGCTGTCCTAACATTAAAACACCTCAGAAAAGAAAAGAGGAATTACAGTAAGAAATAACAGAAGAAACAAAATCATTACTGAAAATAATCCAGAAAACCCAAGTTTGAAGTGAACAAAGCGTAGACTCCACCAGCAAGCTCTTTGGGAAGGATGATTAGCAGAATTGTGGAAAAACTTTTTAGCAATCTGAAGCTGTATAAGCCACACAGAGTTGATTATGAGCAAAATATTTATTTTGGCATATAATCAAAATTTCAGCACAATCGAAATTTTTGCAGGCATTATTTTCTAGCAAATCTGGGCTTAGTTTGAAAGCGTATAGATTTAATTATGATTTTGATGTCAAATAATTTGGAATAAGGCAGCTCTGGAGCATGGAATGGCTTCTCTGTAGAGGGAGGCTTCCATAAATCCACCAAAGAAGTAAGAATCCAGACCCTTCCTAGTGCCACCCCTAAGGTTTCTTTCTCTGAGAAAGGCTTCCCAGAGTCACACAGACGTGTATATGGTCGCTCACAGCCCGTTTGTGCTTCAGGACGTCACTCCCCCTGCACATCGTGGAGGCAGGAACGCCAAAGCTGTCTTCCCCAAAGATAACCTGGAAGCGCTCTTGTCGTGTTCACGTGCCTCTGGCCGAAGAGGCAGAGCACGGCCGGGAGGAAGAGCTTGTTCGCAGTTGTGTTAGCACCAGGCAGCCGTGGTGGTGCTGCTCCCAGACCTAGCGCGGCGCGTCCGGAGGTGCGTGTGTAGTCTCCAAACTGCATTGCTTGCTCAGTCAGGTCGGACCGTTTCAGGGGTAGGAACGTGCGTGCTTTCTCCAGGTAGCACAGCGTCAGCTCCCCTGCGTAACAGCTAGTTACCCGCGGAGGAATCAAGAGGCTGCAGGGGTGAAGGGTTGGTCGCTGAGCGGCTCTAAGCGGTCCACAACGGCTGTGCAAAAGCTTTCCTTTAGCTCATGGCGAGCAATCACCTTTCCGAATCTTCCCAAACGTTTTATCGGATCCAGGAAATGGAGGAAAAACCGCTAACAGGTTTGATAATTGTTAAAGTTTTCGGTTTACCTTTCTCCTTTATTGCCTTGGGAAGGGAGCTTTGGCACAGAAGGAAAATCCTGCTTGCTCAATACGAGAGAGCGTAATAACTAGGGGGGAAGGAAAAGGTCGTGGAGAGGGGCTACAGCTTCTTCTGTGGCTCTCCGGTGTACTTTGGGAAAGAAAATAATGAGAAACCTCTGCAAAAGGGCAAAACAGAAAGGAACAGGAAAGTAGAAGATGGAGCTGTTTCTGGTGCCAGTTCTCGCCTGCAGTCTTGGCGACAGGCACGGCATCTTACCTTAATGGCCGTGCCGAAACCTAGCAACTGCTCCCAGCACGCCGCTTGGAGACGGGGAGGAGGGAACGCCCTGCTGCATCCCTGAGTTACTTCCGTTGCCCATATGCCTGGCTCGGTCTATACGTTCTTCCTTGTTGTGTTTAGCAAATATATGCTCTCTGCTCAGCCACTGGCTTGCGTTTGTAGCCCTTTTTGTTTGGACTAGAAAACCCTTGCTCCTCCTTTCCCCAGTCGGATTTTGGGGGGAATTGGGCACTGTGCACCCAACATAAATTTTGTCTTACTAAAGTCTTTCCTGTAATTCAAGTAAAGGGGAACAAAAAGCACAAACTAAAGTAGTCCTGGTGGTTGCAGAGGAAAATCTCCAGCATGAAGTGAGCGTGCCATAAAAAGCCCAAAGATAACCTGTGACTGATTATATTAAAAGTCTAAATGACTTTGTGGTTAAGAGTATATACGTACCCCCCAAATGGGAGCTGTCTCCTCCTCATCCATGCTTGTGAAGGGATACTATGGACTACATCTTGCAAGAGCCCTTTTTTCCCCAGGTTTGCACAGACTCGTGGTCCTAAAATTCATCTTGTATTCAGAGCTTTGATTCAAGAATTGAGTTTCAAAATGGATGATTTGGTAATTAAAACTATTCAGAAGCTGCTCTGATTATGGGAAAGGATGGAATCGTAGACTAGAACGCTCCAAGTATCCTTTCATCTGCAGTTTATCTTTTTCCTCTTTTAATCCCCGTGTAAGTCATGTCACCAAACTAGAATGCTAACTTGCATATATTTTTGTTGGAAATCCTTAATGGTTCTAGGCTGCAAGTTGGGCTCCAGCATTTTGCACATCAGCATTTGATGCAACTATAGTTGCAGGCTTTCATGATGTGAGCAATAAGTTAATCACAAAGCTCCTGTTTGTCTAGAATAGCACTTCAGCTGAATAGAAACGTTTGCTAGGAGCACTTCTTACAGCGGTGTTTCCAATGGCCTATTATCATGGCCTTTTGAGACTGAAAGAATTAATGTTGCCTTCTGCTTTAACTATGACTATTGTCAAAACGACTAACATGAAATTATGTTACTGTTTCATTTAATGAAAAATCCGAATTCCTTTCATTTCCAAGACAAAGCAAACTTTCATAATCTTAATTTCCTGCAGGACATGATTTTTATTTTCCACCATCTCTACTCATTAAGTTTTAAATGAAAGTTATTTTCAAGCTAGAAAGCCAGATATTAACCCTTCCCAAGGTTTGGATCAGGAGGAAGATGCTACTCCCTGCTTCACGGCTGGAGATTAAGTTAATTAACGTGCAGAAGCTTCTAAGAAAGAGAAAGTGCTCTTTAATCTGCTGGAGAAAGACACAGTGAGAGCCAATGGCTGAAAATTAGTCTGAATTTGTTTACTGTATATGTGAAACCCACCTCTCCCTGCTGTGAATCTGCTGGTTGAGCTAGAACTAGAACTGAGCCACCAGGAGTTGACTACAGGCTCCCCGGTGGTGACCACATAATTTATCTGAGCAAAAATGCAGGCATGCACTTCCTCTGTGAACTCCTGAGAGTCAGGGACTACTCCTTTCTCTTCTTACAGCACAGTAGGGTCTCATTCTCAATTAGTGTTTGCAACAATATAAGAGATTATATTCAAGAAGAGGGGCTAGCCAAGATGGAAATGAATTCAAATTGCTATTTAAAAAAAACAAAGCTAAAATCCTAGGCTTAAAAAGAATTTATAATTCTTTTCTCAGCTGAATTTTGGCATAAATAAAATGCAATTTTGTTCAAGTCAGTAAAGAAAAGCAACATGAAACCTTATTTCTACATATATTTGTTACAGTGTTATACATGAAAACTGCTGATTGTCCTATTTATTCTGAGCAGGGATATTCAACAGTCACACTAAATTTTCTTGCAAACAATGAATCGCTAATGATTGTACTACTAGTCCTTCTGAAGCTATTATCATATATTAGACAAGCTCGTTATCAACATTATGGATGTTAACACGCCATAATAGCTATCAACCTTCGCAGAGAACAAAGGAAACTAGACGAGCACAGCAAAGTTGTTTTTGTCGTGGGTGGTTTTAAAAAGTATTCATGCATATTACACTGTTTGCGTGCCGGTCCTCAGCCGAAGCATGATGAATCCACATGCTGAAAATTGCTCTTGCATATAGAGAATAATTGCAAATAAGGAAAAAAATCCGTCAAAGAAAATGGTTCACTGCAGAATCTCTGACGGCTGTCATGCAGCTAACGAGCAGCACAGAGCCTTAGCTGAAGGCTGAACGGGAAAGGCTTGAAGACAGGGCTCTCCACCGTTGTGGGGGAACGTCTGCGTAGGCAGCAAGACGCAGTCCTCCAGCCCTCATCACAAAAACCGTGGCTGGCCTGTGTGGTCAGACGGATGGCTGGGGCCTGGAGCAACTGTGTCTATGCAAATGAGAGGGTTCCAGCTTTGGGCATGGGGAGATGCATTCATCTAAACCCGACCTGGTCTGAACTTTTCCCCTTGGGGCAAGTGCTGTGCTTTTTCGTTAGGGTTAGGACTTGAGACGGTGGACTGTAGATTAGCTCCATGCTTCCGAGTTCTTCAGCGTTTTTTTTTGTTTGTTTGTTTGTTTGTTTGTTTCTGCAAGAGATGCTGTTAGGAGGCACCAAGGCCCGAATACCTGAAGCTGGGGGCCAAGAACAGAAAAGAAATTTAAATTGGTTCCTCCAGGGAGTGACCTAGACTTTCTATCACTAATTTAGTACGTTAGCCATTGGGTTAGGTAACTCAGCTCCTACCCAAGTTCTACCTGTCCGTGGCATTACTGAGTTATAGTAGACTTGAGCTCAAACTCAGGGCCACCACCAGATCCAGCATAGAGAGCCCTGCCTTCATTGCGCCCCGGTCCTGCATTGCTGGAGAAGCTGTGATGCCTGACGCAGAGTTGGGGCCAGTTCAAAGGGATTCCCAGGGTTGGACTTGGCTCTTGTCGGTGCAGAGCAGTCCAGCCCCTCATGTCTTCAGTGGGGCTGGGCCTCTCTTGCAAAACTTAGAAATCTTTTGAAACCTCCTTGTGAAGTGACGCGCACTTTCAAAGGTTTGTATCTTCAGTTTGGTGCTTAAGAACGTTAACGGAGTTCTTCAGCTCCCACAGATCTTACACACCTCTTTATTTTTACATCTGCCTCTGCTGCCTGACTTTTTTAGTTTAGGGGCTATCGCAGAATTCATTTAAGTGTGCTACCTCCACTGGAATTCATTCGGCTGCTTCCTCTTGATCTTCTAAACTACCAGCAGGCAAGTGCGATTTCCAGACTAGGGAGGGAAAGCTGCAGGGAGTGTTTTAAAAATCTCATCTGACAGAGAACAAGTGTGAATTTCAGGAAGCAAAACGGTCAGAATAAATATGCAGCTATATAAACGGCTCTTTGAGGGCAATTTCACACTGCTGTAATTTCAGTTTTGCATGGAATTTTTTGGGAATGGTTTTCAACATCAAAAGCGTAGGCAAAAACATGGTTATCTATTTCAATGGGAAGCCTCCCCCCTTCAGAAGGAGGTTGAGCCTTCAGTAATTTGATTCTAAATAAGCATGTAATTATTTATTTCAGTATTAAACTGTTTCACAAAAGCACACTTCTCTCTGAAGAGGTCTGCAGTTCTGTCTTCTTGCATCAGTGGCTTAGTGACTCTTGGACAATTCTAGCTTTCAAGTAGCCCCATAGACTTGAGCAGAACTGGTTTCTTCAGTTATTCCTGCCCAGCCTAGGACAGGTTTGTCTGAGTAGTTTTTTTCTCTATTGATTATGTTCCCTTGTAAAATAACGTAACCGTTATTATTGCTAATAATGAAACTTAAGCAGTATTTCAAATACCGTAGAAAGGAATTAGTTGCCTTAATGCCAACGTTTGAAAACAGTAACAAAACCATTATTAAAGAGATTTGCTTTCTCTCTGTTTAATTCAGAAGCAGCAGCAACAGCTTCATCTGAGTAATCTTTTAAGTGGTACCAGTTCAAGGGAACAGATTAAATACCGTGGGATCAGGCAACAGCTTTCAACTATTCCACCTGAAAGGTATGCAAAATTTGCTTTTGTTTATCCTCCACCTGATATCAGTGAGTCTGGCAAACACCTTTTGGGGATCCATCTCAGAAACTGCTCATACTGAAACACAGCCAGGAGGGTCTCTTGGACAGAGATTGATTGTCGTGTGCTCGTGTTTTACTCGACCTGTGCTGCATCCTCCTCTGCCCGCTCGAATCTTGGGGGTACGCTAAAAATAGCTGGCTGTTTTAAAAACACAGGCTACTCGCGTTAAGATAAATTGCTTTTCAATTTGGGCAGATTCAATGCATGTCAAATGTTTCATAACCGAATGTTGCATTTTTGCAGAAGCAGGAAAACATGTGAGGAAAACCCATAAACATCATGGTGCAGAGTATTACAGAGTTTAACATCTCAAGCAGATTTGCTTTCTCATGTGCTCTGCCTTTCTTTTTTAAATATTCTGTCAAATGCTTGCCATGCTTTTATTTTGGTTTCATTCATTAAAAAGACAGGCCAGGTTTTGGAGGTGGTATAAAATGGTGTGCGGTGTTTTACGCCATTGGAATACCTTGCCCGTGGCACGCTAGTGTAGGTAGTTGTTGCTCTTTCAAGTAGTTTTGAAAAGTGTTTTGGGAAGAAAGCTGAAAGAAAAGGCAAAGTAAGGCTGGAAGGAGATAAGGATCATCAAGATTCAATTAAAGAGAAGCTGGAGGGAGAGACAAAACAGAACAAAAGGAGTAGCGCCGCGCCAAGCTCTCGATGCCGTGGTGCCGGCTCCAGCTCCAAGCACGTAGCCGCAGGAGGCAGCCGCAGCTCCCGGATAGCTTCCTCTGAAGCTCTGCAGTCGGTAGTGCCGGGCAGGGCTCGGAGCAATGAGTCTGTGCTCGAGCTCATTACCAGAGAAAGAGCGGCGATGTAGGGTGCCGTTAGGGAATCGTACTCATCGTTGTCCCTGGGTTTAGCTACGGGGTCACTTCCTAGCTTCTGCTAAGTCTGTTATAGGGGATCACGGGCAGCAGGACGATACATTTGCAAATACTGCCTGGGAAGCGTGGCCAGTCGGGTCTCCTCTGCCGGATCTCCCCGGAGTAGCCCTGCCTAGCTTCAGCGACTGGGCCTATTTTAGGTTTGCCTCACAGCCACAGCTGTCTGTGGCAGCATACAAGGTTACAGATGACTCTAGTTTCACGCATATAGCATTGCCTGCTTGAGGGGGAAAAAAAGTTCTTTAAATTAAACAAGTGCTGATACTCAAAATCATTGTGAGGAATACAAAGGGGGAAGACGCCTGAGAAGACTCCTCCTTGCTGAGCGCCTCTGCCGCACCTCAGGTTTTGTGCCGGTTAGTGCTGCGGAGGGCTTGCCACGGACGTTGCTTTCAGGCTGAGGCGCTTGGGAAGGTGCACAGGTTATCTGAGATGTGGCTTATGTGTGTGAAAGCCATCGTTAGTTTTCCAAAAATCCCACACTTTGCAAGGTAGACTTTTGGCAAACAGGCTGTCGTGCAAGTGGGTTTGGGGAACTGCAGCGGCCCAGAGCTGGCTTGCCCTTACCGCGCAGCGCACCGGGGCAGTGGGTGCATCTTGCTTTTTTGCATGTTGTTGGTAGTGTGATGCAGGGCAAGGCTGCTCTCCTGCTGTAGGCACACAACCAGAAAGCCCTCCTTTTAGCCTTAAGCAGTTCAGGCAATGCCTGTGTCCTCTCTAAGCCAACGTTCCCTGCTTTGATAAAATATATGTAAATCTTCCAGGCTGCATTAACTATTATTGCATGCATAGTGGATGCTACATTTGCCTGCCCAGTTGTTGCATGGTGAGTCAAATGCTTGTAAAAATGCTTTGATTACCCTGAATCTGAAAGAAGCTGTAGTATATAAATTCCTTTTTTTTTCCTGTTTGCACAAAAACATTATTGAGCCAGAGGAGAATAAGAAATTGTGCCTTTGCTGACTATCAAACACACCAAAACTAGCTTCTTTCCTCCTTCACTGTCACCCCCTACCAGAAAACCCCTAATAAAATGCAGCACAGTATTTGTGTTGCACTGTAAGCTAGTCGGTCTTCTCCCCCAGAAATAGGGCTATAAACTGGCCAGACACAGCATTAAGCCCTCTTTGCAATTCCTTTAATGTTTGTTTTTGCATTGTTCTGAAATTAATCTCAACCTAGATTAATTTTGCAGCACCAAATAACAAATATGACATGTTAGGTTTGCCTTAATCGGTTTGATTTACCGACGTTAAGGGATTTTGGAGAATCACCGGTCAGAACACACACTTCTGGCAGACAAGCAATTTGGCTCCGTTTTTCTGGCCTTCCTCTGGAAGAGCAAACACTTGCTGCTCTTGCTGCATCATCTGCACTTAAGTAAGGAGTTGACAGTGCTCCTTTCTCCTCCCTGCCCACTGTCATCTGTTCAGTACTTGTATAAGCACTGTGTCTTTTTAAGCTTTGTGGTGAACAGAGCCATGCCTCTTGCAACCTGGTTCCATATGGGAAAAAACACAGCAGCAGATGTTGTATTTAATACATGAAAGACAGCCTAGAAATCTAGGACTTGGCTTCCCTTGCAGGAGATAACTGTGGCTCCCTCCTGTGTCCCTCCGCCCTCCCTATGAGAAATTTAATTTATTTTAGTCTCAAGATTTTCCTCATTTGAACAAGGAAATTGCAAGGAAATGAAGTGCATCACTGAAAGGGAATTTCTCAGTTGGCTGAAGTGTTTACAGTCAAATTGTTGGAAAAATTGTCAGTGGACCTCTTTTTCAGAGGGGGTACCTGGGGTCGGATGGAGATGCTGAAGAAGAAATTGGGCCTCAGGAGAAAAAAGGAGAATACAGCTGAGGGGTTCAGTGGTTTCTTGTAGCAGTGAGTAGGCTTTGAAAGGAGTGGGGCTCTTGGGCAGCCCAACCTGAGAGGTGTCCTGGCAATAAGACCAAGGACAACAGAGAAAACTTCAGGGCCATCATCACAAAACCACGGTGTGGGCATTAGTAAGGTTTACTTATGTGTTTAAAGCCTTCAGAAGAGTTCAGGATGAGCTCACTGGTTAACGCAACCGTGCCAAGGGCTGCGAAGGACCCTGTTCTGCAAAAGGCATGCTGGTGCTCTAGAGAGGCGATGTGGTGCAAACCTGGGTACCCTTCTAGGAGAGAGTGGGGAACGGCAGAAGGGAACGATTTAGACGGGGAGTGATGGAAATGCCAGGAAGGGATGCTCTGCATGGCCTTCCAAAAGTCATGTTGTCACCATATTAAGTTAACGTTATAATCATGCATAGTGATAAATCACTGTATTTCCAGTAGCAAACACAGCGTTCGGAGTGGTACTATTTATTCCTTAAAAGCTATATCAATGACCTCCTTTACTATTTAAGTTGATTTGGTCTTCAATGGGAAGTGGGAACGCTTGAGAAGTGTTTCTCAAAATAATGCAACCTAAAATGGCTTATCTTGATTTCTGGGGCTGCAAATTCAACTGTTAATGTTCTCCCAGTGATCATCTTAACTCTTTTCCAGATGTAACGGTGACTGAAAGTATTATGCTGTAGAAAAAAATAAACCACAGTGTATTGGTTGGGAATAGTTCTGCTTTTCTTTAGGGTACCAAGGGCAGGAAGCCGAGTGCAGGTGGGTCATATTTCAGTAAAGCAGCCATACAGCATTTTGTTTCTTCTCTTTCCAAACAAAAGTTGCAGCAGATTGTTGGAGATAAAATAGTGACAGGATAGTAAAATCCCAGCAAAGAAATTGGTGAGGGATAGCTTGCAGTTAGCAAATAATGTTGTTGTAGTATACAGATACAAACCTACTCATGTACAGCAGGGAGAAATAAAAAAAATACAGCAGAGTAAGTAAAAGGGGTTATTAACTGAGTGAGGAAAACAAAAGTATTCACAAACCAGAGGAGAAGAAAAGAAGAGAAAAATCAAGGAAAAGGAAAATAACTGCTTGAGAAATCTATAGAAGTATATAGTTGTGGATTGCTTCAGATCAGTCCCCAAAATATTGATGTTTTCTGAGGAAGGCACAATCCCTTACTGAGAGAAACGTGAGCATAAGCTGACTCTTAACAGTTCTCTGCTCTGAAGAGAAAAATGAGCTTTTCACTAAGACCCTGACCTGGGACCAAGGGAACTGAACTCAGTTTCTGACCACTCACAGTTTCCTGTGTGACCTTGGGCAAAGCAGTGCACCGCTGCGTGTCTCGGAGTGTAATGACAAGTCACCAGCAGAAAGCGTTAGGAGCCCCTCAATGGGCAGGGACGGCCAGGAATTTTTCAGCTGAACCCAAACTTTTAATGGGCATGTATCCATTTGCATTAAACTTACGGAGTTTCAGGATAGAGTTTGTGGGCAAAATGAGAGCGCTTACCCAGAAGAGCCAGTGTCCTTCTCTAAGGTGTGAGGAGCTAGTCACAGTCACAGTTCAGTCGCGCTCGGTATGAGTCTGGGCTTTCCCTGAAAGCACAAGCACCTCTTGCGAAGCCTCCCTTGCCCAATTAATATTGCGACTAGCATGAGGTAGAGCATCTCTGGCAAAGCAGAGAGCAGCCTTGGCCTCCTGAGTGCCACACTCTTCTCCCTAGGCCAGTTGTGTCTGTGTGTTCCTGCTCTTGATTTTGTCCAGCTGCCAGACCTATCAAATAAATAGTGATCGCTCAAGCTATTAATTAGGAGCCAACTGATTGGGTAAGTTGGGTTGGTGGCAGCTAAGGCAGCAGAGCTAATCTGAAGGCTTGCTACCACTGAAAGAGGGAGAGCTGGTTTTTGCCCCGTCGCCCTGCGCTCCTCCTCTCCTCTTCTCCCTGCTGATGATTATCCCTTTCCTTGCACTGGCCCAGGCCTCCCATTGCAACCTTCAATGTGCCAGTTCAATAAAATGGTAGAATATTATCGCCCCCCCCCCCTTTTTTTTCCCCTGATTTTTGTTTTCCATTATGTTACTACATTCAAGCAGGACTTTGTTAAGAGCCAGAGCCAGCAGAAGGTGACAGCAGCAGCGATCAGGCAGGAGGAGGGAGATGGGAGGGAGGCTCTCCTTTTTGGCAGCAGAGCTGATACATCATCTCGTCATGTCCTGTGGAGCCATACCCTGCCAATCACCCAATTAAATAGTTAGACTAAGAAGGACTTGGATGAAACACAGAAGATTATCTCTGGGAGCCAGAGAAAAATAAGGTGAAGTAATGTTCTGGAGGCTGTCCAGCTCTGTGCTGTGTAGACTTCATGCTTTGAAACCCTGCCATCACCTTCTCAGTGTATAAATAACAAATTGCTTACCATTTTGACAGTCTGTCCCAAATTCAGCTCACCTCACATTAGCTAACTAAAAGCCAAGCCTCTAGTGCCAAGGTTGTTCTTGTGGCTCCCTTTATAGACAAAGGAAAGAGGCAGGCGCATCTGGAAAGCGATGTGCCCAGCTTGATTTAAGATGTGGTTTGTCACTGTATGGAGGTGCCTGTCTCTCCCCCCAAGTGCAGAGGGAGCCTGGACAATTGCCCTTGTCCTGGGGAGTAACTCCTTTAATTAAATGCAGTCCTAACATACAGCTTTGCTTCTTTGGTATTTGGGCTCAGTGCCTGGGTACTGTCCACAAAACCAGCATGCAAGCCCTTGTCTAGTGCCCTCCCTAAAGGGAGGCTGTTGCTTGGAGAGAGGTACTGGCTGGGCACACTGCTCGTCTTCATCTGCAAGCCTCGAGGAAGGCTGCAGTGCTTTCTGCAGGCTGAAAGGAGGGTTGGGACATCTTCCCCAGGGAGCTGAGTTGCTTGGAAACTCAAGCATCTCTTTTGGCAAAGTATCCCTAATGTGGAGGCCTGAATTTAGTCAGATGAATCATACATCAGGGGAGCGATTACCGGTAAACACGGTGTCTAGTGTTATTCGGGATTCTCCAGGGAGCGTGGGTTTCCTGAGTGCTTGTGTCATGGATTCCAGCCCTGCGTGGGTGTACCAGAAGGCCTTGGGCATGTCAGATGGCCCTCAACACCTGCGTTTAGGTGCCTGAGTCGCTCCTCTGATGGGTGGGTTTTAGGCAGTTGAAGCCTGAGGAGATGAATTGCCTCCCCTTGCTGTATTTCTTGGGCATTTGTTAGCAGGAGGCAGGGCTCCTGTCTGGGAGGCAGGGCTCTTTTGCTGGTGCTCCTCTTTTCTGTTTTGGAACCCCCCTTCCCCACGGTGTCCCTGGACGGGCGGATGTTTTGGGGTGAGGGTCTTCTGCTGGGAAGACCAGGCAGCTCCATGTGGCTACAGGTGCAGCGAGAAATGTTGCCTACTGTTAGGTGCCAGCAGCATCCCTTGGTGAACAGAGACGATGGGTCTGACCTGGGGGCTTGTCTGAATGGCTCACGTTGAATCAGAAAAAGATTGAAACTTGGATTATAAGTTTTTCTTCCATGCTATTTGAGGTGTGCCTGTTTACGAGAAATTACGTAGGGACATCTTTGACGATTATTTTAGGCTAGCCCCACTGCTCTAGGAATCTCCTAATTATCTGAGTGTATTTTATCCAAATCCATCCCCAGGATGGCTGGAGGAGAGATAATGGGAATGTAAATAGTGAGGTGAAATATCTACGGGAGAAATCCAGATGGAATTGACTTCTCAACAGTATCTGAGGTTGGGTATTTATTCTGCCATCTGAGCAATGACTCAGTCTGCTACGGGACCAAGTCCTAAAAAAGTGTACGTTTCGAGAATACTCTAAGCACTTGCTGTAGGTAATGCACAGCCAAGTTTCCGTGAGCGGAAGGTAGTGGCAAAGGTAAAAAGTAAGGGAGTAAAATCAGGAACTTGAAAGCAAAGCAACACAAATTTTGGTTACAAGACAGTTACATTTTATCAGGTGCTCTGTGGGGAACAATTCTACTCGGCCATGATTTGATGATAGATGCATTTAAATACCAGCTCATTTGTTGAACCGTTTTATTTTCATGTAAAAAGGTATGATAAAATATTCTACAATTTGAATGACATTTAGGGTATAGCTGCTTAGAAGAGCTACAGCACAACAAAGAGTAAACAATCCCAGTCTGTACTAGGCTTCTCATTATCAAGGTTGCAAAGTATTTAGAAAGTAAATCTTTCTTTCTCAGATTATTTTCCTGAAATTCAAAGAGTGAGCCTGACGGGCCTTGTTGGCAGGAAAACAGAAAATTGCCAGGAAAGTATTAGTAAACTTGATGTAAATGAATAATTGGGTTTGTATTTGGAGGATATAATATTCTTGATTGAACTATAGGCAGCTTGAGATATTCAGGCCTTTCATATTTATATTTGCATGTGTCATTCTGTTGTTGCAGATAAACAAGTATGGAGTTCTTTGCATATATAATAATGCTATTACCAGTTCTGTGATAAAGCCAAATGAAAGCACGTTCGTTCGTTCTTCTTGATGCAGTGTGGCAGCCAAAACATCCTTTGGTTTAGCAAACCTGAAAATAGTTTCCTGCAATACTTTGCAAAGGAAGAAGGAGAGATGAAGGTTAAGGGATAAAATGAGCTTCCCGATGTGAGAGGAGCTAGCAAAACACTCAGGTTCAGCAGTGAAGGGAAGACAAAAGAGGAATACGTTGGCAAGTGTTGGCAACTGATGTTCAAATTGTAGCAGGAAGGGCAAGCTGCATGTGTGTGCTAAATAGTGGGCTGGTACGCAGCCCTTTGAGGGTTCAGCTGAAATTTCTATACAGGGCAGTATACAAGCCTTGACATGAGGAAGCAACCAGAGAGTTTCCAGTTTTTGATGTTTTCTCATTACGAGGTGCGATCAATCTCAGGACTTTTTGGGTTCAGAATGGGTGCAGACATCACTGATAACGCGCTGCAGCTTTATACAAACTCTCTCATAAGGACTGTCCCCGTACAAGGGTCCAGGCATTGGCAAGGAAATTAAAGAGGCCAAACGTTTTTTCCAGCATCTATTAGACACTAGTAAGGACAGCAGCGTTTCTGTTACTCCTTCTGCCCTTACTTCTGGCTGCACTTCTGCAGTTCCTCAGGCATCCTTGCCCTTTTAGTGACTTGGATAAAGATTTAGTACTACAGAAAATCCAGCTTCAGAATGTGCCCCCCGTAATGTGTAATATTTACCGCTGCAGCAATGAGACTTCCTTGCTTTGATTCCTAGAGAGCTTGCAAAACCCTCCTGAAGCCCAGGAGAGATGCCTCAGTAGTGAAGGCTGTGCTGCTGTGGGTGTCCCACCCGAGAGCTGAGCACGTTGCCAGCAGCCTGTCACCTAGCAGGGGACAAACGTACGGACGCAGACAGGATCTGTCTGTCTCTAGCGCTAAGGGAAATAGTGCTCACTGAAGGGAAAAGCACTTCTTTTTTTTTTTTTTTTTTGCAATTGAGCACACGGGAAAAGCTCGGGAAATGCAATGAAACGGGATGGATGATGATCAAGTGTGAAATCTTAAGCATTGAAATAAGTTCCTAGAAACAGGGCAAAGAAGACGAAGCCAAGGAGCAGTGATACTTAAATTCAACACATACTGATTTCACTGAGGTGCACCTCAAGTTTTGTTGCCCTGAGAGATAAATATTGACCAAAACGTCGTAATGTGCTCCCTAACCCTTCCCTATTGTTTTCCCCCAGAACAGTTTTCCTTCTTTTCCCTTATTCCTTCCTATAAAATAATATCTCAGGCTGAGCTGCTCTAATCTCCTGCTGGTTCTGCAAAGCCAGCATTGTTTTCCAACTAGCTATTGTAAACATCAGAGACAGGAGAAATGGTTGTGACTTTATAAATCAACAAAATCCTCTACCCAACAGCTATTAACAGACTCAAAAGATGCTTGGGAATCCAAACAACCTCTTATAAAACAAAAATAAAAGCATCCCTGGCACAATAAAGTTCTTAGATCCTTTTACATGTGCTAAAAAGTCTTGAAACTGTGTTTTAAGAAAGTAATGATTTTTGCTTTTTTAGGGAAAAAATAATAATGGCTTCATTCCTAATACTGTCTAAAAAAAAATACTAGACTTTCTGATGCATAGATTTTTTTTGTGTATCTGTATATTTTCAAAGGGTGAAATGACCGTACATTACCGTTACGTAAATATCATCTTGCGAGGACACAGAAACTTTTGCAAGTTTTAAGAAAAGCAAGAATTCTTCTTCTTGCCACCAAATCATTTTGTTTTCTGTTTAAAATACCTTCTCACTGGATTTTAAGCAGCCTTGAAATTTGGAGGCAGTAACACACGCCAACTTTCACTCTGCAGTTCAGGGGAAAGTTATTTCTGTTGTCCCAAAATTACCTCTGACCTTCAGCAGTCTGAAATTTTGGGGTCTTAAAATGTAGAACTGACTTTTGTGACTGAAGTTTCCTGACTGCTTAGGTAATGAAAAGCATATGCTGTGGGCTTAGACCTGCATTGTGATAATCCACACAGATTTCACACTAGCCTAGTAATTAAAGCATTTTATTGCATATTGACTTAAAATTCCCGAGGAGGGAGTGTAGAAGAATGGCCTGGAGGGAGAAGACCAGTTCTTAGCAAGCCCCTCGTCAGCAGAAACCGTAGAGCTGGGAAGAATGTTTTTGGGATCATTGGCTCTTTGGGCCTGAAGGACCCAGTTTTGAGTAGAAAGCCCATAAGCGCAGAATCACAGAACAACCCTAATGGAGAGTAAAAGGGTCCTTTCCCAAGAGAGTTGAGATAGTGGGTTTGGAAATGGAGTGACCCGCTGGAGTGCGGGAAGAAGTTAGGTCCATCGGGGCAACAGGGAACAGGGGCGTTTTTTAATGGCTGAAATAGCCACCTGGGTAGACTGTTTGTTTTAAAAATGTTCTTCCTAGGAAAAAAAAATCATTTTAAAATAAACAATAATCTGACTTTAAAGAAGGTTCTTCCTTAGTGTCTGCGTATACTGATCACAAGTGCCCAGAAGGAAAAACGGCAAGTCCTTAAACTTTTTGAAGAAAGAGCATGGTGCCCTAGCCCGGACCCCTCGAAGGGGGCAGAGTGGAGGGCTGTAAAGGTGTAACGCCCTCCCAGAAACCCCTAAAAGAGGTAGGGAGCAAACCCTCCAGCAGGGAGGGCTTTATCTGTCTCTTCAGTTCTGGTTTTGTTAGAGGATAACACGCACGGGGGAGAGTGTGGCAGTAGGGCCTACAAGAACGAGTCACTCGAACATCACTACTGCTTGTTCTTCAAGAGCTTACCTCGCCTGCTCGAATCTCTGCACTCGCCGTTGTTTGTACCGGAAGAAGTAAACATTTAGCTTTCAAATTTTACATGTTACAGATTTCCTTCATGGTTTCCTCATCAGCAAATCCCCAATTACTAATCATGGCTCTTCGGCATTGTAGTCATCCCTGGCATGAAAGCCACGGAACAGATTTTTCTTTTAACGTCATTTTCTCAGAAGTGTTTTCTTTGCGTGGGGGAACAGTCTGTCTTGCTGTATTTTCCCGAAGGGCATCCAGTTGAGTTTCTCTGTTCACCACTTGCAGTTTCTGTGATACAATTATTGATTGGGGATGATGATGCCTCGCTAAGCGCGTTTGTGCAGAAAAGGTTTTTCAGAGACTACCGTTCTAGCAAAGGGAAGGAATCTCCCTTTTTAAAACTCTCTCACTTTTTCCAAACTTCTTTTCTGTTTGAGTGGTGTATTTAATATCCCCAGAAATCCTAGCATTACTTTCGGCAGCTAGAAGGCTGCATTAACTGAAGTGACGTAAGGAATCAGGGGCTATGGGATGTGTCAGGCTTGCAATAAATAAATGAAAAGAGCTACAATTCTAGAAGAGTCCTGATGTCCTGAAGCTACTAAACTCCTGAAACAAACAGCGACTCCCGAGCGTGGTCACAAAATGATGAGCTGGCAGTAATGCCCATGGCTTCTGCTTAAAATTCCTCTGCCGAAGGTAAGGTGGGATGACTTCTGTGTGTCTGGCCGGACTGAATCAACGTTTTCCTTATCACCAGCTCTCACAAACATCTCTCTCCCTTCAACTTTATAAAAATAGTACAGAATGTGAAATCTTTGTTCCTTTCAAAATGACCAGAACTCTTGGGGAGGGATGTTTTCTCTGCTTCTAAAAAACTTGGAGCTTTTCCACATCCCCTCTCACACACACTTCCAGTTACTCCTGCTGAAAAATGCGGTTGCACTTTGAGTATACATGGGAGTGCACACAGACAGCGCTGTCCGTTCTGCGGCTTATGGCCTGAGGGTATCAAACCAAGGCACGCTGAAAAGCACTGTCACGGAGGAATGGTACCAATATTTTTTTCTGCTCACTGAACAAGGTGATAACTTGAGATCCTTAGTGCCAGTAGGATTTATCTCCTTGCTGAAATTTTCTTTGTGTGTGCAATGGCCTTGAGAAGTAAGGAAGACTCGAGTCTGCAGACAGGCACTCCTAGATGCCAGGCTACGGATGGGACCGGAGGAGCGCACAAGCACGACGCCTCTTGCATTCTCCTAACTTTGTACTTGCTAGGCAATTTTTCTGTTCTCATAACTTTCTGCCTTCTATGGAGGTGAACAGGGGCTTCACCCAAGGTAGCTTTGCAGTCCACTAGAGAGCTGTGCAGGGAGAGAGAGACTGCGGGATCCACGTTCAGGAGTATTCAGCACAGATCGCATCCTCAGGTGATCTCAAAAATCACAGGATTAATCTTAATTCATGCTGACTGGGCATTTGTATATGCAGAGTTCACAAAATATGAGTACTCCCAAATTTCCTTCATAGCTCCTTATTTTATTAATCTCTTTCTGTAGCTATGTAAAGCTTCCTTGTTTCAACGGGGACATAATGACATGGATTGCCCCACACTTTGCTGCTTCTTCCTTTCAGCGCTCTTGCTATTAGAAAAAGAAGGTATAACGTGGACAAAAAGTAACAATTTTATGGAGGAAGGTGATCCTTAACAAAATATCGGCCCTATCTCTATAGCGCGAAAGCCGTAAGACATGTATAGACATCAGTCTTAAGTAAAGATAAGATAAAAGACTATCTGACGTTGCTGCTTTGATATTTTCCCTCCCTTTTCCTCTCTCTCTTTTATTATGATTTTCTGAGCAAATCAATAGACTTTTGTAAGTTTAGTTAGTGATGAAGTCAATATTTTAAAGCGGAAGGCAAACAGAGTCAGTCTCTTTGCAGCACAGCAGTTATAGAAGTAAGATGAAATGCTGCTCTTAGCATTTTACGTTAGAAAGGTGGCACTGGTTCTGGCCATTGCCTTCGCATCTTAGATATTAGATCCTGTGCCTTTTTCCATGAAGTGCTAGGATGCCTGACATGCACAATTTTCGTTCTCTTCTTATTTAGGACAGCACAAATGCTTTGAACAGAACATACTGTTCTAAGTAGAAACATGGATGTAACGGAAGGGCCCATTTGTAACTTGGTATCAGTGGGGAACGCCTTACTTTAGTAAGTCAAGCAAGGTTTGCCTCATGAAAATTGCTGATGTAAATCCTTGCAGAAAATGCAAATAAAACCTGACTTTGAAAGTGTGAAGATGATAGTTATTTCTCCCTTCCTGCTGTAATTATTCATAATCTCATATCATCCTTAGACCAGAAAAACAAACCTCAAAAGACAGAAATTCTTCCTTAATTCCTGGTCCTCTTGGAGTCACAGAGCAATAGGAATCATTTCAAAAAATCCTGTTCTTCTAAAGATTTGAATACATTTTCTAGACCTAAGAATAAAGTGAGGTAGTTCAACGAAAGGCTTCAGCAAGCACCTGGCCTAGCCACAACCAGCCTGACTAGTAGCTTTGTTCTGACTGATCTGCAAAACTTCCATAGGCCTACAAATGTGAGCTTGTTGATTTCAGGGGATAAAGTCTCTTTTCAAAGCACACACGTATGTAGTATGTTTATAGTTGATTCGGCTCCATTTGCAGTGATTATAAGATCACAGCGAACGCTGCAAGTGAGGGCATTATCAGAGGGAAAGTGTCTTGTGGCTGCATAGCACGCTGTAAGAGGTTCTAATGTGTTTTAGCAACTTTTGCATAAACAAAGCCCAGAGCCAAAATCAATGTCCAAATTCTCAAACAATGATCTACCTGCATCACAAGTTAATTGCTTTATATAAGATGGAGTAGGTCCTGTAATGATATTTTTAGTCAATTGGACCAGTCATGGTCGCAGAGTACTTTTGCTATTGGTTTTATTGACCGTTCTTCCAGTATTTCCCCCTTGGCAATTTTCCTAATTTTTTTATCCATTAAAAGTAGCTGGCGAACTTGAAATGGAGGGTAAAGATGCGCCCTCCCATGCACCGCGTTTTCTTCCCATTGTGAGTCCCTCCCGCTTTTTCATCTACTCTTCCGCTTCTCTCTTCTTTATTCTGTATGTATGGGAGCAGCTGCACTGCCAGAGAAGCAGCTGATGGGGAACAATAACTCCTTAAGGGTGGCATAAACCTTGGCTACAGCCTCCTCGAGGCACACCGTGAAGTCTTGCCTGGGAGGAACCCGAACCAGCCCGTGCAGCTGAATTTACTGAATGCCCTTGCATTGACGGGCACTGGAGAGCCCTGCCTCAACGGCTGGGCCAGAGATCAGCTCAGCATTTCCATTTCTTTCAAGACTACTGAGACAGAGTTGTATTTTTTAGGTTTGTTTCACAACTCCCACAGTAACGGACAAAGGAAAGAAAAAGAAAAGGATGTTAGCAAGTTACTTGTCTAACCCAGCTCACTGCTAGCAGCTAGGCTAAGCTGGGTCTTCTCCCTGGTCTTCTGCTGAAGGTCTATCTTAAACTAATTTAGGGTAGGTGTGAATACACACCTGAAGCTGTAATATGTTATTTGATGTACTACCACAGAAGTGATTTTTTGGAGGTACCAAGTTACCAACATACTATTTCTTTTTTCCTTGTGGTACGGTTTTAAGCTGAAGCTCTTAGGAAGAACAAACTCTGTTTGAGGTTAGTGGCTCTTTTTATCACTGTAATTCATATACAGAAGAACATTAAGTGCCTGGATTAGACCACATGGCCCACAAATCCATTCTTACAAATTCAAGAAATAAAAACCCAATCTCCTAGGACCCGAGAAAGCTAGTAAGCTGAAAATTCTTACAGCATATTCTTCTTGTCTTAGTGTTTTAAACAACTGTTTCTCTCTTACTTATGTTTTTTCCTAATGAAATTCTCTCTGAGATGCTGCAGTACTAATCATCATCATACAATCTGTCCAACGTGACTTCTTGTGCTAAACACACGTCAGAAGCCCAAGTTAAATGAGTCAGAGTTAATGTGAAGTCATGCATTAAACAGTGCCATCGTATTTTTAGTGTGATGCAAAACTAAATATATGTGCTGCGGTCTTTATATTGCTTTTGGAATACTGACATATAAAAGAATCACAACAATTAGAAATAAATTCAAGTAGAGGATATAATGAACTTGCTAAGCTGTTATAGCATGGAAGATATCACAACTGATCTCTCTGGAACACTTACATCTCTTTTCATCTGAGAAATAGCAATTGGCCAGGTTTAGATTTCCCTTTAAGAGCGCTGAAGTACTGTTTGGACTTTTTTTTTAAATCAGATAACTTTTTCATGGCAGGAATATTTGAGATTTTCTCTTTCTTGAATATGTATGAATCTGTTGTTAGTCAAATCTTCACCAATATCAGAGACAAAATGCTTCAAATCTACAAAAAAGAATCATTAACAATGTTTATAATTTTAAAAGGTCTTCTGAGTATTTTAATCCAGCCTTACTATTCTTGATTGTTATTAGCTCCAGCTAGTGTATGTCTGTGTGCAGTTCCTTTTTTGAAGATAAGAAAAAAAGATAAGAAAATAAAAGCCCTTTTTAGAATTTCAGGCTACCTGAAGGTAGGTAGGGTTTTTTAAAAATATGGATTTGATTTAATTCATGCTGTCTCATCTGAGCTGCGTTTGGGAAGTGAGGCTGGAATGCAGAGGAGCTTAAGGAAAGCAGGGTGAAAAGACACCGGTATTCTGTCCAATTCTATCTTTATATCTTAAAGTATTACCAGAGCAGAAAGTTAAAAGGTATCAGTTATGTTTAAGTGGGCATGACTGTGTACTGTGTGTAATCACGACTTAATGAAGGCATCTGAACGAATTTCCCTTTTTTCCCCTAAGTTAAAGAACTATGCATTTTAAAACGTTAGTTCAACTTTCCAGTTGCTCTGCATAGACATGAAACAGTTGTTTATTGTTTGTAAAATAACACATGAATGTTTCTCTGGTGACACTAGGAAACCTGTTTGACTCTAAGGGAGAGTATTCCACCTAGATAGGAGTCGAAGATAGGTGATTTTCCGGAGGCTCCTGTTTCTCTCCATTGGCGACTGAGAAAGCCAAAAGGTGTGGCTTAGACTAACTGGCCGATTTGGCCAGGTTGAAGTTAGGGGAGGTGAAGCCTGTTGCCTCCCTGGCGCAGGTCCTCGTGTATCAAGCAGGTTTTCAAATGAGCGTGGAGTCCAAACTTCCTGCACCAGTGTTGCGACGTCTCTCTTGGCAAACGCGAGTGTCTAGCTAAGAAAACTAACGCTTCCTTGGGTTTCTAGGTAAGAAGCCCTACACTTTAGAGTTCCTTGCGATTTTTCTGGGCTCAATTTTGAGCTTTTATGGCTTCTTGCATTCAGCTTCTGACTCTTTCCCTCATTTCTTGATGATGGAGTTGCACCACATCATTAACTGTAAGATGTATGGTTGTAAATGCTCAAAGAATGATGGATTTTATTACACTGCCAATCCAGCCATGTTGCAGCGGCTGTTTTTAATATATTATTGATGTTCTAAACCATTATTCTTAACAGCATTGTGCACTGGGAGAAGAAAAATACCAGTGGAATGGCAGCGTAGGTGACGCTGATTTCTAAAGCAACAATCCCTTAGGAAGTCAGTCTCTCCGAAGTGTCTGTTGAGTTGGGTTAGAGCATGTGCACGCCTTTGCTTTGAGCCATTAGCTATAGAAGAGATTTACTGCTGCATATAGCGGATAACTTGAAGGCTGTTAATTAATTCCCATATCTGAAGAAATCACGTGGGGTGGAACTCTACGTGGTAGATGTTTGTTGTTTTGTCACATTTGCCTACATGAATTCCCTGTGGCAGTCTGGCATCAGACATTGTAGGCACGTGAGTTGGTTCGTTTGAAGTGGTGCAGGCACTGTTTTCTCCTTTGACTGCTCTTTTTTTGCTGAAACTGAAAAATGAGTGTCACTTCCAAGTTACCATCTATTTAGGCAATTCCAAATCTAGAGTTAAATTACAGCGCTGCGCATCTAAGGTCGCTGTCCTGGGAAGGAAGAGTTTCCATTCCAGTGTTCAGTTCTCACAATCATAAATTTCCAGACATCTTCCTTGTTAGGATGGAGGTTCGAGTGGGTAAGGCTGGTCCCCGGGGATGAAATACAGAGCCTGACGGAGTACAGTAATATGCTGCTTCTACACGGACGTCTCAAAAAATGGAAAGCCAGGTAACATCGGGGGTTTGAACAGTGAAAATGACATACAAGAGACACGCTGAAGTCTTGATTTTAGTACCCAAATTGAGGAGTCTGAGGTCTTACTTAGTTCGGGTCTAACGTTGCTATTTACATGGCTGCATTTGTGCGTATGGACGAAGAGAAACTGCAGCCTGACATGTCCCCGAGGAGATGGCTCTGTTTCTCTCTTGCTCGTGTGTTTTTCAAGAGGAAGTCAGTGCGGCGCCGAGGGTTTTCCCCTTCAGAGGAGATATATTCCCCGAAGGGCCAGCCACACTCTGGGGCTCAGTGTCTGCGCATGAAAGGCAAAGGGAATGGGATATTACAGGCTCTGCTGCTTGAGCTAAAAAGAAAAAAATCCCCCAGATTTCAGCAGTAAGAGCGCTTGCAGTGTCTGGCGTCGGCCAGCTAGTCGGTTTAGAAAGGGGCCAGGTTGGATGATTTCACATGCTCAGCTTGGATTATACCTTCGGGCTGGTAGGCAGCTGCTAAAAAGCCTGATGCACGACCCATATTTTACCGCCTGAGCCTGTTAAAGGCAATGGGAGAGCTCGCCTTAGCTTTCACACCGGGATTTCACCCTGTGCGGTCCCGCTCTTTCCAACACTAACACAAGTCCTGACGTGGCAAAGCGTCATTGTAAACCCAAAGTTTAAAAAAGTCACAAATTCTAGTAGCTCATACAAATTATATCGGAGAGTGGCTTTAAGAAAGAACATGATCAAATAAGCTGAATTTCAATCAATGTTACTTTTCCATAAGATCAACAAAGCGAAAGGCTGCCTTTAGCACAGAAGGTTGGACTTTTCAGCTGAGGTTGTAGATGGATTTTCTTCGAGCGTTTTCTCTTTGCTTATAAGGCTGCCTTGTCATTAAGCCACGACGCTTCACAAAGTCTAGCTGTTAAACCGTATCGCTTCCCACAACTGCTCTCTGTCCTAGCGCGGTTTTGTGCCAGCTTCTCCTCCTGGCAGGGAGGTACCAGCTCTGTTCCCCTGTTACATCCAGCCATCCTTCCTTCGCCCTGCTCAAGGCTGAGGACTTTTCATCCTTTGCTACAGACCAAGGACTTAGTACAGAATTGATTAGATTTCCAAAATTTAAAAAATATGTATTTTCTCTGGTGGTCACTTTTACTATCAGAAGAAGGGCTCACTTTACATTTATAAATCCTACCCTTTTCCTGTAATTCTGTGATTCTTAGGATCCTTTCAACTGTTAAGAAACTTTTTATAGGTTTATACTGAATATTGTACTATCCTTTTGAAACTTTGTCCTTGTCCTTCAGAAAAAAAGAGCAAGAAAACATTTTGTAGGCCAAAACATGGAGTTGGAAGTCCTGCTGTTATTCCTCCTTTTCTTTTTTCCATCCTCGTTAATAAGCACTGTATTTATAACTTTTACTTCCTTTGCTTCCTATCCTGGAACTCTGCTCCAGCAGCTTTGTCGTTAGGTTGCACAATCGGGGAAGTCAAAGAAAAGCTCTTGCTGGCTTACAAGGAAAAGAAATGCCCATGAATAGTAGATCCTCATTTATTGGAGTCAGAAGGCAATTTCAAGAAGTCTCTTAGGTTTCTCATGAGCTTGTGCCCTTTAAAAAGCTGCCCTAGGAAGGCTAAAACCAAACCGTTCAAAAAGAAAATAGCTGAAAATTCTGGTGAACCTTCAGGCTTCAAAAAGGAAGCAGCAGGCTTCACTCCGTCCCAATGGCAGGTACTGACCCGCTGCGCTTGTTTTGCTATGAAATATTAATTGTAATTTTTAGCCTTCAATACTATAACTTCCTTTAAAGCTAATGGAATAAAGTGTCTTTATTGCACATTTCTGGCTGATTGTTACGCT
Organism: Struthio camelus; assembly: GCF_040807025.1. Classification (NCBI taxonomy): domain Eukaryota; kingdom Metazoa; phylum Chordata; class Aves; order Struthioniformes; family Struthionidae; genus Struthio; species Struthio camelus. The sequence continues at coordinate 41,127,609 of NC_090948.1, forward strand.
GTTTTAAATTTTCTGTTCTGTAACAGCGTCAAAATTTTATCCCAGTGAGCCAAAACAAACTTGGAAATGACAGAATTTTTCGTTGAACGGAAATCCTCTTTTACGACAAGCTCTTGTCTTGAGACACAGAATCCTAAAAAAAAAAAAAAAAGCACTGAAAAAAGGCACAGATTGTATTACATTCATTGTGGTGTCTCAGGCTTTTTCGTAATGTACTGAATCTAGTTAATTTTATGGAAATAAGAGAGCTTTGGATATGATTAATTTTCTATATGCTATATATATTCCTTTGATGTAGGATGGTATGCAAATATATCATCAACTTCGACATTATACCACCCATGCTACTGTTTAAAAATAAATTAACCTTGATATTAATGATTTTGGGAGATATGAACAAAAAGACTTCTTGCAAAGGAATTCATAAACATTTGCCAGCATGTTATTGGCAATAGTTCTCAAATTGGAACATGTAACTGGTTATATGAGAGTCTCATTCTTTTTCTTGCTGGTGGTATAAAAAAATAACAGTATAACCATGTCAGTCGAAGCTTTAGCATATCACATCAGACATCAGTTGACATTTTTTGCCTCAGACGCTGCAAACCATATAGATAAACTGATTATTACCTAAACTCTTGCGGGCAACACTTCTTCATTTATCTGCCAAGTCATTCGTGCGCAGGCAGGTGACCCCTCAGCCATTACACAGGCTAGCCGTCTCACCAGGCACGTAGTCCTGCCAAAATTATTCCAAGTAATGAGGATGGTGGAGCTGAAACCCAAGGAGTTGTCCAGCAGACGGATAAAACATCAAAGAGGGAAACCGAATCTTTCCAACTACCGGGGCAAACTATTCACAGCTGCAACACTGCAGTTTTTCTGCGTTTGTCTGGCCCACTGATCTCCAGGGGAATGACATTTTAATATCTGCGTGTTATTAGCTTTCCTGTTACCTTTCCAAAGGGAGCTACTACTGCTTCGCCTAAGGAGTTGGAGTCATCTTTGTCAGGTGAGGTTGCCTTGTTTAGTTTTTATAATGATTCTTTAACTGTCCGGGAACTGATACTATTTCTCCTGGTATTACAGAATAAGTGCCTCTGGTTTATATTGTTAGTTCAGGTGCCACTGTTCCTAAGCATATAAGCTTCACAGGATCTTAGCTGAGCCTGCAAGAAACCAACTCAAGCATTTGCATTTGTGTCACGATCAATCTGCAAATATTAATCTGGATAATAAGGTTAATGCATGCATGGAGATCTGAGCATCAACTGTCACATTTAAAGTTGTATTGGCGAAATATCTGAGTGCAGTGTTTTTGATTTTTTGAGAAGTGACCTGTATCTCTGAGTAAGGGTCTTCCAGGTTTACCTTCATCTCCATTACCCTGCATACCCCACCCAGTATGAAGTTTTGGAAAAATGGGCAAGAAAAGCATAGCCAATGCAATGAAAATCATTCAAGTTTTTGTTAGGAAGAGGAGTCTCACTGGAAGTATCAGCCAAGTCAGGCATATGAGATGGTGGCAGTAGTTCCAAAACTTCCCTTCATGTGTGGGTTTTTTTTTTTTTGGATGAAACATCCTTTTTTTCCCACCAATTACCCTCTTCCTTTGTTGTCTGCAGTATTTTCTATTCCTGTGCATAGCGCGGACTGTATTGTTAGTGGCTTTTCACTTATATGCCGTACTCCTACAGGGCTGTGTGTGTAAGTTGGTAGAGTAGGTGCAAGAGCATGGTGGGTTTGTGCCCTGTCCCTCACCTAGGCCCCCAGAATCAGCGAGAAACCTGCCTGCTATTTCTGGGTTTCTGCACAGAGGAAATATGCTGCTTATAAATTATTTCAGATGAGGCCTTTCTTTGGAAAAATAGTTACCTTCGGTTTTCATTTCCACATGTTTTTCAATGTATTGCGTCTGATTTTAAAGAGGAGTGAGTCAGGAAGGCTAGCGTCACTTCCTGTAGGGTATGTATAACTTAAGCCCTAAGACTCTCTATAGAACCAATATAATGCATAAGTACAGGTACCAGTTGAGTTGGCTCTTGGCACAGGAGGCAAATATTGACCAAAGCTGATACTCATTTGAAAATGGAAATTAAGCTGTGCATTATTAAATACATTCTGAAAGTCTTCATCACATTGCCATTATTCATATTAAAAATCCTGATTATAATTTTCTCCTCTTAAATTATTATTCAAAGGTCGAGGAAATTAAAGCCTAAGAATAAAGGCATTCCTTGGGTCGAAATTCTCCCTGGTTACGCACATGCTAGCATGAGCATTGTTTCAGAACTCAGTAAGGTGGTAAAAAACAGAATATCAACTTCACTTATGATATGATATGATTTGATTTGATTTGATTATGATATGATTGATAAGCTGATAGAATCTTTCTACCCTACTGATTGCCAGTTTGTTGTAGATGATAACATTTAGTTGCCATCCAGTCCTTCCAGGAACTGTTCTGAACATTAGTAACATAGGCATTGGCTGAAAGGTGGTGTCTTCTTGAAATGTCTTCGTTGTTTCATCCATGGAACTAGTGACAAATATGGTCTGAATATTTCATTTTACTTGTGTCCTTTTAAAAGGACATTAACTTTGGAAAAGTGCTATTAGAATTGGCAGTTAGGCAAAACTGCTTCTCCTTCTATAAGCCTTTCGACATAAGTTTTACATATCCTGTGAAAGATTACTTTAGTGTTACTTAGAGCTCTTACTCAAACTGGTAATATTTAAAATTATGAAAAAATAAACTGCAGAAAGACTGATCACCTTTGTTCTATTATGTAAAGGATATGTTTTAAAGTCAATAGCTGGTGAATCTTTTGATAGTAAGAAGGAAAACTAAAGTGCATCTCTTCTGGGAAAAATACTCATTAGGTTGCTGTCAATAATCATGCATGAAACAGTGGGCTGTGAGAAACTAATGGAAATGTTTGGGAGAAGTTTTGTGTAAAAACGAGATATTATGCGTGGCAACAATGCTTTTACTCAAAGATAAAGCTAATTTCATGAACCATCTCAGCATGAATAAATATTCTTAAGTTAGTTAGCTGCAATAGTGAGCGAAGGCATTAGCCCCATAATACCCTTTAATTGGAATAGATTCTCTTGTATTGAGAACTGCCTACTAAATTTCTTGTTTGATTTTAGAATCTTGAACAAAACCTGTAATAAATTTGCAGAATCATAGAAGAACGTGGCTGGAAGGGAACACTGAGGATCTAGTCCATCAATCTGCAATTTGTGGGCAGACTAATAGTAACCAGATCAAGGAGCTGAGGCTGGGATACAGTGGCCACGGGGATGATCTTTCAAGTTGGAGAAAGAGGTGGAAAAGCCACCATCAAGCTAAGCACAAGCAGAGTGCATAAGCATGGTGGCAAACAAAAAGCAGATAAAAGTCAATGACCAAATCCGTCCTTCCTTCCCACTCCTCGAGCCCTGGGCTTTGTGCCGTGGAAATTGTTTTCCTATTCTTAATGTTGGAGAGTTTTCTCTAGCACCTACTTTCAGTCTTTGCAGCTGCAATTTAGGCCCTTTCCTGCTTGTCCCATCCATCATGGGCACAGAGAAGAGATTATTCTTTTCCTCAATTTTTTTTTTACGCAATTATTTTTATAGTGAAGGATGATCTGCGGTCATGTATCCTGTGTTTGCTTTTGGCTCACGTTGTAAAAAGGGCAATTTGACATCGTACTGTTTACCAGAATATGATCTGCAAGTGGTCTTCTCTTCATGTTGCTTGTACCCACACCCATCTATATAGTTCTGAATATCTTTCTTCTGGAAGAAAAGCTGTTAATCTACAATAGAGTTAGAACACATCCGTAATACTATGATATTCTGGAACCTGAATTTGAGATCACCTGTGATCGGTAGGACTGTTACTCTAGAATTTGATTATGCTTTTTTATAAAGTCACCATGATTGCTGATCGCTGAGGTTCTTCCATGCAGAGGAACTTCTGAAGGGAAAAGCGATTTTCAGAGGTACAGTTGTACTTAATACAGTTTTAATTTCTGAAGATGTTAATTGCATCTTGAGCTGTGCCCAGCGCTGAATTGTTATGCTTACCTAAATATTCTGGAAATGCCAATATAGCTGAGAGACTGCTGGAACCTTTTCAAGAATATCTCTCTATTAACAACTTTGTCAGAAGGAGTGCTCTTAGAAACCTGCCAGGGTCTGTTTAACGGGAGTGATTTAATAATGTGAAGCAAATGGTGAGGCAGAAAAATTAGCAGTGTGCATGAATTTGTATTTGCATGCTAAGTATGTGCCAACATCAAAATCCCTTAACAATAAGGTTGTTTTTCCACCTCCGTAAAGCCAATTATTACACATACCATGCTGTACTGAACTCTCAGTTCCCAGTGAATATTATACTTTATGCTGGGTGCTTATATTATTTAAAGGCTTGAAAATTTCCTATAATTTGCTGCCAGCAAAACCAGGAAATATCTGATGACAGAGAAAGCTTTAAGTTCAGTGGTATAGAAACATTGTGTTATATATAAAAATAGCAAATCATTACTCCAAACAAGAACAATGAAACAGCGACAAAGTGAACTTAACCATAAGCAAAATATCGTCTCGTCTCGTCTTGTCACAGCAAAAGATTATCTTACAAAGAAGTGAAGCACATTCAGGACTATAAAATAAATTGTATGTATTTGAACTTGTTAGGCTGCTAAATTTTTGGGATTAGGGTTGACGAGAGAACGGGTACTCCCAGCACCAGGAGAGGTAAACTCTCTCTGATCTGTCTGCCATGCTCGAGATTAGAAGAGAGATCCCCAAACCAGCCCTTAGTAAGAATGCGGCGTAGTTCTGTGTCCCTTGTAAAACTGACAGTTTCAAAACCTGTGAAATCCAGCAATTGTTCCCACAATGTCTATGAATTTAATTAAGAGAACAAATTTGCTTGTAGCTTCTAAGGGGCCTTTACGGCAGTTTTAAATCTCTAAGAATGCTCTTGGTTTTGAGGTTTTTTTTTCCCCCTACTGAGCTGTTTGTCATTTCTAGAAAAATAAGTGGTTTAGCAGTGTATCTTTGGGGTAGGCAAATAGGCGGGGAGGTTAGTTCCGCCATCAGACACTGTGTTGTTTCGTAAAGAGATGGAAAAACTTTTACTTGGATTTTTATGGCTCACGGTTTCTAGGTCCACCTACAACGCTGGTCCACATAGCCCGGTTGACACGATTACAAGAATGAGAATGGCAGCAGGTACGCAAATCCTCAGAGGTGCCCCGCTGAGGTGCCCAGAGCAGCCGGTCTCATCTTTCCTTCTAAAATCAAGCTCCTATTAAATTTTACATTTTCAGGAACTGCGTTTTCCTCTTATGTCCACACATGCTGACATGTGTAACGGTTCCTAATTTAAATGCCTTTAAGAGGATACAGTCCCTCAAGCTCGCTTTTCCCCTATATACTATACCTGGAGGATACAAAGTAGTCCTCCCTCCTCCTTTTTTCCCCAGTCGAAAAAAAAGCTCAGAAAGTAGTGCATCCCTAGCAATGCTTTTACAGCTTAGAGCAATGTTTTTTCATATTTTTGTATGTTTTTCTCTAGAATTCATAGATGCTGACATCAATTCTTTCCTTTCACAGGTACTTCTGGTTATATACTTGGAACTCCACAGATCTTGTAAGTAACATTCACCCCAGGGAAATATGTTCTGCCCTACGGTTAAGAATTGTACGTGTTTGGGTTTTTGCTGCTCACAAAGTTTTTTTGCTGTCTTGCGCAGCCTGCTGCTTGTATCACAGGTGGGCTGTCAGTGAGATATCTCCTACTGCTTCACACTGGAAGCAAGAAAGGAGAAAACGCACTTACAACAAGATTTGCAGGGGGATTAAAAAAAATATTGGTACATATTCCACCATCTGATTCAAAGCATTTTATGAATTGAAACTAGAAGTTTTGTGCAAACTCTGGTAAATTCCAAAGAAAACAGGAACTTTTCTGCTCAGAAGCAGAGTGGTATTATCAGTGGTAAAACAACAGTAGTAAATCCTAAAGAACATAGTGGATTTTGTGATACTGAATGTGCAGCTGAAGCCTAATATGATCTTCTGGAGGTGTGAATCATCAGTAGAAATGTGTAAAGTGGAAGAATATTACGTTGATGAATCATATATGAAACCAAAATAAAGCACATCGGAGCCGTTGTACACATCCACCCACCTTTGCAGAAATGCTTTTTAAATCTGAAGAACATCCAGGTCTTTGCTCCTGCAGCCAGAGAAAAGTATTTTGCATCTGATAGGTATCTAGATAATTTCTTGAACTGAAGACCTTCCATGATACCTTTCACAGTTGAACATTGCTATTACTCCTTTAAACCTTGTATACTCTCGATATATGTTTCTTCTTTTATCTTTCTACAACACTAATAATGATATTACATCTTCTATTATACCCTAAGAACAAAAATTATCCTTATCTGCCTGACTTCCTAAGCTGATTTTCCACTTCTGCTTGAAGGATTCTTGAAACTGAAAACTTGGGAGGTTTGCTCTCAGGCAATTTTAATGTGAGATCATAGACAGAAATACACTGTCGTTTTTTGCAGCATGTAATTTGTAGCGGGTTCATTTAACCCTCAGTTTACCCCTTTTGCTAAGTAGGTTGTATACACGTTGGAAAGATATCTCTAACATGTATTCAACTAAAACAACAACAGGCAGATGTTCAGCTGAAGTGCATTGGCACACTTCTATTGAAATGGGTGTATTTACGCCATACAAGTATTCAGCTCCATTGATTAGCTTAAACAGTGTTTAAACCCTCAGATTCAATTTCTTGGATGAAAAACCGAATTCTTGTTAGATGAAATGTTAGTGGCAAAAGTGTTCCAAAGAATATGAATATGAATTTGAGTCAGCTTCTATAGACATTTCATAAATTCCTTATGTGAATTACATCTATTTGCTAATGAGAAAGGTTGCGAGTAGATGATGAACATAGCGCGTCTCCAGGATGGTCAGATAAATCATTCATCCTGACTGGGAATGTGTCTGGAGAGGATTTCTGCAGGAGGATCGTAAAAAGCAGAGGCATTGCTGATGAAGGCTACTTCACAGACCACTGAAGCAGTAATGCCTGTGTAGAGGAGAAGGAGACGCCCCTGAGCTATGGCATCGATATACTTGATTAGGACAGGACATAGAAAAACTGCAGTTCCATTAGACATATGAAGTACATTTAGCTTAAGCAGACTAGATGTAATATCCTCAAGAGGAAAAGTGTCTTTATAAGTCTAGGAATTAATAAGTCTACAGCACATCACAGTATTTCCCCAAACCATGAGGGCTCTACGGGGAGAGATTTTTCTGACGTTCCATCTCTTTAAGATAGCAACCTGAAAGTAAAAGCATTCACTCCAACTTTACCTCTTAAAATTAGATTCTCACATGAAATAGGTTAAGTCACCAGAAGGACATCAAGTATACCAAGAATTTTAAGAACAGATTATATAAAACACTAGAAAGTGCAGCACTGATGCAGAAGTTTCAGAATAGGGAAGTATCCTATTTGACAAAAGAGTGAGCTGATATTGTCCTCCGGCTGTGGGCTTCCTGCGCCTCCCCAGGAAAAAATAACAGAACTGAGCACCTGTTCTAAGGGGAAATACTAATAATATGTCATTTAATATACAAATAATATGTCATTTGGATATTTTTAAGACAGGCAAAGCTTTAGAGTTTACTCCACACTTCAGGAGTCTGTAGATAAACAAGAAAAGGGTGTGTGGCAAATCTCCACATGTCTGCCTGGCTGTAAAGCTCAGGTTTGCTCTACTAAGTTCCTGCTACCGCTGCTGAAAATGCAGTGCCCTACCACCACATAGGCTAAACGTGGATCGTCTTGCTGGTGTTTCAGTGAAGAACAGCTATCTTGTGAGCTCAGTGGATGGAACAGTTTTGGTGAGGACCTGTTTTTCTAATTTTATTCTGGAGGAGTTAGGAGACCTCTGGGAATGTTACATCTGCAGGGCTTATGCTTCTGGTTCAGCTCTATAACTTATGGAGCTTGCTACTACGTGTCATAGTTTTGTTTCCTTCCAGTAGCTGCGTTACGCTGTTATAAAGCACAAATCTTGAAGAGGTGAAAATGGTGATTATAGTATTTGCTATTTTTCCCCAGCTAACTGATAAGGAGAGAAGCCATAAATTAGTGGTGGAAACACCATATAGTGGATGGCCACTAATTTCAGTTGCTTTCTTCCTGATGGCAACTCAGAAATGATGTATAGCTTAATTGAATTTAGGGGCATAAGGATTGCTAGTATTTTAAGTAGGCCAAGTACGTTCATTCAGCTACTTCTGAACTAAACTTGGAACTTCTGTGTGGGCTACAGCATCTCTTAACATAGACATTTGATCCTGTTTTGAAGGTTTTAAGTAATAAACAGTCAACACATCTACATGAAGAGTTCCTTCTAGTATTTAGTTCTACTCCTCATTAAAAAAAAAAGGTTCCTGCTGGTTGCAATTAGATTCAGCCTCCAACAATTGCTCCTTTTTCTATGGTTTTTACAGGAAAGCTACCTCAAATCAGAAGTTATTTTCCCGTGTAATGTATTGTAAGCTATTGTAAACCACAATCAAAGTCATCTCCTTGACCTCTCTTCAATAAGCTAAAACAGACGGAGCTCTCCTGGAATCTCACTGTTATGATTACCAAAGCTTGTTTCGTTCACCTACTGCTTTCGTGAACACTTTCTATTTTTACAGTATTCTTTCTGAACTGCAGACTGAGAAATGGGCACAGTATTTCATTAATAATCTCCTTAATACCTTATGCAGAAGTAATACACTTCCTTGTACCTATCTGATATTCCTCTGGTTATCTTAGCTATAGCATTATTCTGAAAGGTTCTTATTGATTCACACCTGGCAAGACTCCTAAGTACTTGTCGGGGTAAGGATGCTGTTTTACCACCACTGTCTAGTGTGATTTATGATCTTTCTTTTATTAGCACCCAATAAAGTTAATCAATTCCTAATATTCATTTAAGTGCTGACATTTGTCCTCCCAGTTTTCCTCATGATTGTTTTCCGCTTTATGAAACTTGCTTTAGAGAGTTATGAGGCAGATTAACAAAGAACCTTAGGAATGTGAGTTAGGATATAAATATATCAATATCTCTGTGGCTCTGCATTTAAGTATGCGTGAGATCGATAGGGACATATCAGACAGTAACTGGTTCTTTTAGAGGATATTGCAAGTTTCCCCTGAAGTGAAACAGACTGCTGCCAAGTCAGATTGGGGGTGAGGTGTCTTATACAGAACAGTTAGAAAATTTAGGCAACAAGGGAGCATGGCCAGAATAAGAACAAAAAGAGAAAGAATACAGAGAAGAAAAAATCTATGTAAGTTCTCTCTGAGGACAGAGAAAACACTTTCTCGCAGCACAGTGGCTAGGAAATGCATTTAGACACTAGGCACTATTCCGTAGGTTTGGAAGTAGATGAAAGGAAAGTTAACAGTGCAGAAGACCCTAGCGCTGGGGTTAAAAGGGAATGAACACTTCACGGACTCTATGGGCTTGGGTCTAGAGGCAAAGAAGACGTAACAGAGGAAGTTCCGTATTTCAATGCGGTATGAAAAAAACTATCAAAGAACGGGTTGTTCTGCAGTTCTTAAATTTCAGACAGTTGTTAGATAAAGATTACGCAGAAGAGTACTTGAGTCAGTGGAGCTTTGTTTATTCTTGTTTCAAGAAATAATGTTCTCGCCCGAGGGAAGCAGTAGCCTGCGCCTCCAGGCTGTGTCCGAAAGATGGGAGGGTGACAAAACCGAGGCTAATGAGTTTGCAGCATCTTGATCAAGTGTCAGTAGGGAGCAAAGCAACTTCTCTTACTGCAGAATGACAGGGCTAGACAGGGCCTCTAGATGCTACCTAGTCCATCCCCCTTCGCTTGCTCCGGATCAGTCCTCTCCCTACCGTACTTGTCTCTGCCGTTTGTCCGTCCTGTCCACAGTGCTCCGCGTTTTGCCAGGGAGAGGACTGCACTACTATTTCTCCCCAACAGAAAGCTGCTGTAATGTTCTTTTTGCTATCTTGTGGCTGGCTGGGAAGTGTTTCCAGCCTGTCTTTGCAGTCATATCCCCTTAGAGCAACTTGGAGTGATGTATCACTCACTTTTGGTGTTTACAACCTTCACCTATTCCCAATTGATCACAGCCCCTTTTGTCATTGTTTCACTAAGCTGTCCATACTTGCTTTTTAAAGTGTTTTCCCATTAGTGTGTCTCCCTAGCCCTTTATCCTTTTGTTGCTGTTTTCTGAACTCCATCCAATTTTACTTTTTTTCTTCCTCATAGAGCTGCCAAGAAGTAGTTATTACGTCTTCTCAGGGACAGTAGAGAACCCAGAAGGTAATTCGAATTTCTTTTGAATTGCAGTTCGAAAGAAAGAAAGAAGCACTGAAACAGTTTTACATGTAGAGTTCTGCAAGTGTATTTCGAATTGGTGTTTATATTAGAAATAGAAAATTGTCTACAGCTATCTCTTAAGGAAAAAGTTAACACCAGAGATAAATTGATGCAGAGAAGTTTAAAGTTATTAGTTCTCAGATACGATCCTCCCAAGAAGTTAAGTTGAAAAATTATGACATCTAGATGTCCAAATCCTGCCTTGATACAAGCCAGCAGGACTAATAGAAAAGGCTGTGAAAAATTCCTTTGACTGACCAGAAAGGAAAGCTAGTCAGAGGACATTGCTTAGGGGGGTGTATGTGGATTGATATGAAAGTACCTGCCCAGTGTCATAAGGCAACACTGAGAAGGTGCTTGGGGAGACCGAAACCCACCAGTGATTGATGTAGGAATCATAGGCATTGCTTTTGCCAGCATTTTCCCCTTTCCTGTGCCCTCACTTTTTCTATGCTGTCATCTCTGCTTTGGAGCTTTCCAGCTCTAGTTTACCAATCCCCTGGCCTTTTAGTCTTCCCTATAAATAATCCCCAGACATGAATACCTAAAGTGAAAAAGACCTCTGCCTCCTTGTGCACTGTGAGAATTTAGCTTTAACTGTGTTTAGATTGTGAACTCCTCATGACACACGCTGTAGTTAGGTTGGAGTTCTGTGCAGGAAATGTCAAACATAGTTAGCCCTGTGAGCCTACGTAAGGAGATGATTCAGCTCTTATCACTCTTAGACCTAATCTTCTGAAGAGCTTTCACAGTGTATCTGAATCAACATACCTTTCTAGACAAGACACTGCCTTTATTTCTGCAAAAGGGTTATTTTTTTTCCCAGTACCGCTCTTCAAACAGAATAATTCAATTGGAGAAGGGGCTGTTCTGGGGGATGGCAGCACGCATAGATCAACGCTTAGGCTTATTCTTGCAGGCTCTGCCACCTCACAAATCTTGGCACTTAGTAGCCGGAAAATCAACACAAGCATGGAGGGTATAATCCAGGCATACAGGAGCCATCTGGAGCTCTTTATATGCCACGTGCCACAGCTCTCAAACCAGGTGAGTGCTGAGGCACTTGGAGGCTGCAAGAAGCTGTGCCCTCCAGGTCTCTGGTCCACTGAGTAGCCTATAGTTTTCAGTACTTAAGGGGAGAAAATGGCTAGATCCTGCTACAGAGATACAGGGGACAGCTAATGACAGGGATTGTGTGAGACGGGCAAGAGATGGGGCTCAGCTGGCAGGACTGAGTGCCTTTTGGGTCGGGTTTTGATTTTCTGCAGCCGTTCATGCCTTAGTACAGGGAACTGAGCACCACAAGGTAGAGTCAGGGAGGACCATCCTGGGAGCTGCGAACCAGAAAAATATCTCACCTGCAGTGAGAGAGTAAAGAAGGTTTTGGCTAGATCAAGAAGCTGAAGAGGATTATGAGAGTGCTAAGTTCTTTGCAAATTGCTTGGGTGATTTTATATTAACACTGGAAAAGTTATAAACGAGCTCTTGGGAAACAGGTTTTTTCCAGTAGAAAGAGACTTGTTTACTCCCATGTTACAGACAGATATGTAGGATATGAAGATTTTATGTTTTTCAGTTGAAAAAAATTAAACTAGGTATATATTTTATAAGAGAATTCAGTGAGAGCATCTTGTTCCCCATAAAATTAGTATTTGAAAGGAAGGGTGAGCTAAGAAATTTCAGTTCAAAATGATTTTTGAATCATTTTCTTGGGATACTGCATAACTCTTTCACCTCACCACTGACTTCTCAGTAATATAAAAGGTTTCTAGAAATGTACCTTTATAACTACTTTTGGGGAATTACTTGTTAGCAAAGGAGTCCCTGGAATGATCAGCTTCTCTGCACTGCGACATATTATTACACAAAGAAGTCAGCAGGATTGGATAGACTCACTGGTCCAGAAAAGCTATTAGACGAAGAAGATAGCTTGATTATATTTTTCAGCTTCAGTACACCTTTGAAAAATGTTGAAAACAGAAGAAAATGGGACATTTAGATTTTTCACATACATTTCTTAAAGGATGCCAGTGGCTGTTGCTAAGTTTTATCAACAGAGACAATTGAGAAAGGCTGTCAGAAAAGAAGGGGTAATCCAGAGCCTTTTTTTCTGGTGTCTGTATCACACCATTTGCTAACGAAAAGTTGTTGCCGTTTGATGACTGTTGGGTGTCCCATGTGGAATAAGTTGGAAGGGTCAGTGCCATGCCTACAGGGTAGGCATCCACACCAAGAAAAGACTTTGTTGGCATTCATTAGGATATATGTTAGGAAACTTAGGCAGAGCGAGCTTTGCGTTTTTCAGTGCCCCAGGCAAGGAGATGTACAGTTTGGACATTAAAAAGAAAGTGGAAGCCGTATCCTCTGTGTGCAAGCACATGCATATTTAAAAGGAACGTAGTGCGATGTAGTATCGATATATTGATAAATAGCTCTGTTGGCATTCATTTAGTCACAGATTGAGGGTTTCCACTGTTACAAAACGGAAAAAACAGGGGAGCTCTAGGCTAAAGGGAGGAGATCAGGGAAGAATTGTCCCTGGGTATCTCCATCTTCAGACCAGGGACTCGGCAGGTGCCAATGCGGGGGCACCACGTGATTGTCTCACCCCAAAGACCCCAGCTCTTTCTTGCTCAAGTCTTAGTGCCTCCATAAACTGCTCATGCTTCCCAACCCTGAGTCCCTCTCCCAAACTCTCTTGTCCCACAGCTCTGTCCATCTCAGGCGCTGTGTTCGTTCCTCAGAAGAACTGCCTCCTCTTCCTCACTATTCCTTTCCTGAGCCCACAAGTCTCTCACCCCCATCCTGTTCTCAGCCTCTCTCTGCAACCCTGTCACTCCTTCCTTTCTTGATTGCCATAGGCCTGCAGGCGCAGAGACCCAGCAATTTGCCTCCTGGCAATCTGATTTCCATTTGCTTCTGAAAATGCTGCGGCTGCCCCTCCACGCTCCCAGCGGTGGCCACCAGTCATTGCTCTTTTCTTCACTGCTGGCACCTCTTTCCACCCTTCTGCTGACCTCTGTGGCCAGCCACATCAGGCGTCTGGATGAAGAAAAGGTCACAGTTCTTCTTTCTGAGGAAATTTTGAAAAGCGGGACACAGCGGCAGTCATATAAAATCTGTCTAACAAGGGTTGACCCCAGTCCTGACAAGACCCAGAGCTACACATGGAGGATGTGCCCAGAGAAAAAAAAAAACATGGGGTACCTCTCTACAGATTTAGATATAAATGGTCACTTCTACTCATGACATTCAAAATCTTTTTATGCAAAAGGAAACATGCCATATATGCAAATTCAAGAATTTATTATTAGTTAAATGAAACTCTTACCAGTCTAAATATAACAGACAGCTGTTATGAGTACTCCAGCTACAGTGATGCTAAGGCTCATTGTTCACATTATCTGATTAATGGAAGAAAAAGTCTGCTAAAAATTGTTATACAAGAACAGTCCTTGTTTATAAACGGTCCCTGTTCTCTGGTGTTATATTCACTGTTGCAATCTCCATCTGGATCCTGATTTCAGTCTGCAGGGGTGGTCACAGTGTGCCATAAGTGCCGCAAGTCCTTTCCCAGTGCAGAATGATCCTGATTGTGACGGTTTCTTCTTCCTCGTCGCTGGGAGGAGCATGAGGTTGATGTTGACGTTTTCTTCCTTCTTAAACTGGGGCCACTTGGGCTATTTTCGTACCATTTCTAACATGCTTTTACACCCTACTCTTTTTTCAATGGTCTGCAACACCACGCTGCATCCAAGGTTGCTGTGGCTGTGCGCGCTATGTGTGTTAGATACTGGTTCTCGGCTCTTGTTTTTACCCCTAAATCTGGTTTTGCCCAGCTCCTTTACATTCCTTTCGCTTTCAGTAGCTGGCCATCGATGAGTTGTTTCTGGCCCTGGGGTCTCCTGTATCGTTGCGTGTCCCCACGTTTAAGGCCATAGCTCTCCTCTCGTGCCTCTGCTTCTCTACACTGCCTCCTCTGCCCGCGTTTTCAAGGTGCCAGCTATCATCCCGTGCCCAAATTCCTCCACGCTGCATTGTTAGGCTAGCACCAATAATGGTTCGTTCTGCACAGAACTTGCTGGTACTCTCCATATCAAAATTATAGTTGTACCGCATGACTATACAAAGCTAAGCGAAAAATAAATAGCCACCTGATCTTTAAAAATTTGCTGTGACAGTGAAACAAGCTAAAACAAAGCTCAGGGCCAGGAGAAGTCCAGAGAAGGCAAGCTTGACAAGCCTCAGTCTTGAGGCCTTGCAAAGTTACCCAGCGGCTGGGGACTGCTGGTGCCAATGCTGTATTTGCTGGGCTAAAGGGCTACACACTCCCGATAGCCCAGTACTCACTTGCCTATGGGCATCTCTGTGAGGAGCCCACTGCCTGAATAGCTCCTTTTAAATTGTTTCGATCTGCTAGGGTTTAGAAGAGCAGAAGCGCTCTTCATCTCAATGACTTCCTTCTCTCCAAGTGTTGAGGAATCTTGTATTTCATGAGCTTTGCAACAGGAAGTCTTCCTGATCTTTACAGTTAATATGAAGCAGACACTCTTATCTTGTTTTCTGAATCGAAAGGTATGACCGTTTTGCTACTGAACTTTTTTTGTATTCAAAGTGGGGAGCGTCACTCCCGTAAAACCTCTCAAAATAGAAGAAACTTTTACAAGGCGGCTGCACATTAACCACATCTAATAAAGTTTTGCCTCCTTTAACTCCTTCAGCTTGTCATTCTAAGTCCGTTATTGCCACCCTTCACAGTAGTCCTGGGATCATTGTAGATGCCGCTCTTGCTGAAAGAGTTTTACAGATATTAGGACGCTGCAGACATATTTTGCAACATTACCTATGCATATGCTTACAGCGCACATCCATTAAAATAATAATTTGCCTCACTGCTTCTGCTAGAGGGTAGCGCTTGTAAATGGAGACACCCTGAGGGTTTCTTGAGCAGAGGTATCCTGAGCAGCGTTGTGGAAATGGCAATTTACTTCACTCAGCAGTTCACTGTCCTGCACAGAATAAACAGTTTTGCATTCAAAACGTAGTCAGTCCTTCATCAACTTCTACTCTTAGGGCAGAACATTAACACATCCTATATTATATTACATCCTACCAACCTGACTTAGATCAAAACTTAGACTTTCAACAAGATGCAGAGCAGCAGAAGACATGAACCCAGGATATCGGTTTAACGTATGCAAATACTGTGTCAATCCAGAACATGAGTCACAAACAGTTTGTTGGCACAGTGTTCGTTTTGCAAAAGATATTTTTACCTCACCAAAAAAGAATGTCTTTGTAAATGCGATATTTTGAGTCTCTCCATCAGTCTAACTATAGATTTGTTTTCAAGAGCTTCCTTAAAATGCAGAGTAATTAGGAGACATCTTTAATTACAAATATCTAGCAGGTAGGACATTATGAACTTGGCTGCAAGTGTAATAAAGGGGACAAAAATGAGATGACAGGTTTTCTTCTAGAATGAAAGACCCTATTGTGTTGGCTGGCTCTTTTTCCGTAGATAATAATATTCATTCTCATACATAATCATACCTAGAGGTTCTCTTGCTTTAACTTAAAACTCAGCCAGTCTCTAACATGGGGATCTGAGACTTAATTCTTAGGCCCATTGTCTGTTAAGATGAGCAGTAAAGAAATAAATGACTAAGGCAGCGGGCTTTTGGGGTTTTGTTTTGTTTTGTTTATTTAACTGTGAAATGGAGTTATAGCATTCAGGATATACTACACTTGACTCTAACCTGACTGTATTTTAGCGAGCTACGTAATACAGTTATTCACATGAGTAGGGAAAAAAAAATCTAGAAGTAGCTCCCTAAATGCTTTTTCTGGTGATAGGCTTTTTTAGTGATAGTAATGTCACCTGTGGCTGCTATTCCAAGTTCATTGAAACATGGAAACTGGGTGACACAGAAATAGAATTAATGCTGTTAATTATATGTAATTTGTAAGGTCTCATGACAGCCTTGCAAAATGTCGGAAATGGGAAATGCCACCCTGAAGCGAGGAGGAACGTACCGTCTGGATAGCGCAATGGAAACGGAGGTTAAAGGAAGATAGAGACGTGGGGAAGAAATCAGGTCTCCCAAAGGAAGGGCACATACATTTTACAGCTCAGCTGCAGGGAATTGCCCCTCCCAAAGCTAGCCAAGACATAAAGCACCTTTAGCACAAGCAGTTAGTCTGTACTAACTGAGGTGGTAGTGTGTGTGGAGGGCTCATTTGCCCTGGTAGGGAATAGGGCGCTCCCATGCTTCCCAACCAGCACAGCTGCCAGCCTTGGTACTGGCTTCCAAAGGGTAGGCTTGCTTAATGTGTTTTTTATTTCTAAACTGTTTCCAGTCGTAATGAAGCCTCTGATTTTATGTATTGCAGGAATAAATGGGACTAACCATTTTCCTTAATCTTGTCTGGGAATGAAAGTGGCCCTGAAGTGATTTAGCAGGTTTTGGGTGCTCTGTCCTTTGGGATATGTTGACTCGTTTACTGTGGTGTGTTAAAATTGTATCAGGCCCAGCTTGTATGTCATGGTTTCCAGCAGTAGACTTTACTGGAGTAAGAAATTTTGCATTTACTCACCTGAATTTTATCTGCCACAGACTCTAGCTTACGCTAAAAGTGCTATTTTTTGGGTGTAATTTTGCAGCTGGACTCATAAGGCTTGGTGTGGATGCACTTACATCAGTGTGAAGGAGCTTTATGCTATTGGTGTTCTCCTCCTTTACCAGACTGGAGAAGTTCAATTAATATAGACACCAGATCAGTAGCTGGGTGATGAGTGGGAGGCGTTCTTGCCTGTTTGCTTAGATTGAAAGAAGTAAAACTTTGCAGAGTAAGCCTTTTCTTGCGAGAAGTTGTAGAGAGCTACTTTGTGTCTTCAGGATACCACGTTTACTTTAATAATATTCATCTAGACAGCTTTATAATCTGCATGCGTATACAAATTGCTTCGTTTACTACTGCAACACTGTCTGGTCCCCTCTGGGGTGAAATATAGAAACAGCCACTCAGTGATTCACACACAAATCCATTGTGCTGTGACATCCCTCAGAATACATCTCTATCAGCAAAGGAAAAAAAAAATGCATTAAAACCCCTCCTTGAGACTGCTGCAGTTGCAAGGTCAGATGTTTACAACTTAGCAAACTTTCGTGTAACATCAGCTTGATGTCCTATATCTATATACAGTGAGATAGAGCGTGTAATTGCACCTAAAGCATTTTTGCCCACAATTCTTCAGGAGATATTAAGAAATGAAGAACAACATCCTAATGGAAAGTGCCATTTCACAATATATAGAGAAAGCTGCAGAAATGGAAAGGAATGAAAAAAAAAAAGGAAACATTTAATTTCATAACTGACCTCTATTTTTAAAAGAAGAAAAAGTTCCTTGTTTCAGCTAATCAAATGTTTAGGTAGACTTAAAATACATGATTTTCCAGAAAACCTTAAAAATGTTCTGCTTTGATTGAATCTAAACTGATTTTTATTGTTCATATGTTTGCCCTCAAAACATCAATTTTGCTCAGCACTGATGTTATATCTGTCCATCTGTGTGATTTCTTTAAGCTGCAAGTCAAATTAAGAGACCAATATGTGTATCATAAACTGCAGTACATTTAGTTCTGTTATTTATTTTCCTTTATTTTCATGTGTATGTAGCCCTCTGCAAGCATGCTACTTTCTGTATTTCAGAGAAAATATTAAAAATCTGTCATGGACCATTTGTAGAAAACAAAGCTTTGTAAAGTAATAATGCAAAAGGAGATGGATATCTAAAAGCAGTAATATCTCGGCAACAATTAATGGCTAAGGCTTGGTAGCAACTATGAGGAATAGTTTTTCCATTTAAACAATAGATGAGAGTATAGTCAAGTAAATCAGATTTCAATAAACAAGAAGCCAGTTAAATGCCTCATAAGCAATGCATGAATGAGAGATTGTGGAGGAGCAAACAATTAACCAGAGACTGAGCTGAAAAGTAGCTAATGACATGGGCATAATCATCATGGCTTCTAATGACAACAAAATCGAGAAGGCCTGCCTCTGAGGAGATAGGGTGGACCAAGTCTTCTGCCCCAAGTTGGGGGCTAGAAGCCATTGGGATCCCAACTCAGGCTTGCAGCCTGGCTGCTGGGAGAGTCCCAGCTCAACGCGGGCATCTCGTGGGCATTCGCTGAGCCCGGAATGGGACACACGGGTGGTCTTCCTCCATCTCCGTGAGTATCTGGAAACCCTGAAAAACATGGATTAGGCTTAGCTTCATCCCTGGATCAAGCCTACAGCTTCCTTGTTTTCTGCTGTGGAAATGAGCACAACACTAGGCCTGAAACCAGTTTCCAGGGCTCTCGCAGCTCCCTGACTCTTGGCATTTTCCTTGCACGTTACCAGGCAACCTGGCAGAAAACCTGACAGGTTTCTAATGGAAGCTTTGCAAGTCAGGATCCATCGACACTGCTGTGTTTTAGTGGGGGAACTGTCAAAGGCAGGAAGTTGCCACAAAATGTTCTTGCTCCTGATAATTGGTCTGATTTCTGAAGAAACTGGGTTTGTTGGAGGTTTTCTCTCTAGCTCTGGTCTTGATATGACCAGTGCTCTGGTCTTGATATGACCAGTATGGCTCTTTTTTTGATATAAGGTTACTGCTGATCTACAGCATCTGAAGAATGGAGATTTTTACCTCGTTTTGATCAGTCTAGGTCTTGTTATCTGTTTTCTCCTTGTGCAACCCCTCACCCATTCGTCCTTAGTCTTCCTTTATATGACCCAGAGGAGAGAGCTCAGGACAGTTTTCAAAGTACATCTTTATTCCAAGTTGTTTGCGCAACTCCAGAAAACAACATACACAGATATCAAAAAAAAAAAAATCTAAATAACAAGAGAAGTAAAAGATTTAAGTGAAAAAAGATTTGAGAAGAGATCTTAATATCTATTAAACCCAGGGTACAGTGGTGATGGAGCCTCAGGAACAGTCCTTTCAGCATGTCAAGAAATATGTTCTGCAACTGTTCTCACTTGAAACTTCATATATTCCGGAGGGTGAAGTTAATGTATCAGCTCATTAAAATATTAGACTCTAGTGTCTAAGCTGTACTGATGTAACAACACCTCATGCATTTGTTCCCTATCTTTGAGCTGAGAGCCAAAACAAACCTTTTGTCTTAATTCTGGGAACTTAAATGGGACTAAGGAAATAGGTCTGATGCTGAAACTTGCTGATTTCAAAATGTGGCTTGTATTTGGCAATCTCAGTGTGGCCGCGTGCCCTGAGAAGAATGGAAGAGAGCTAATTCTCTTAAATTGTTAGATTACCTTCCTACCGAAGTGAAACATAATATTTATCAATTCTGCCGCTACTAAAATGTTTGTATTGAAAAAGTATACCTCAAAATACTAAAGAAAATATCAGGGCACGTTGCTTAGTGCTGGATGGTGCTTGGAGCTGAAACATGGAATAAAGATTTGTGCCAACTGAAATATCAGGGTACTTGTTCTCTGTAAGTTTCTGTGTCC
Organism: Struthio camelus; assembly: GCF_040807025.1. Classification (NCBI taxonomy): domain Eukaryota; kingdom Metazoa; phylum Chordata; class Aves; order Struthioniformes; family Struthionidae; genus Struthio; species Struthio camelus. The sequence goes on from NC_090948.1 coordinate 41,147,589, forward strand.
CTTGTCACTTATGTAGGTCCTAGATTTTAATGAAAGGAAAAATTTCTATCTACTAGCTTCTAAACACCATCTGGGAGTTGGAATATTCCCTAATAAAAAAATCCTGCTAAGTTTCCTGCAAATTTCTGGCTGGCTTGAGTGTGACAGGTCTGCTTTCACCAGCTCGTGTTGCAAGAACTGTGCTGTTTTTCACTCTGTAATTGGTAGCGTCTCGCTCAGTTCTTCTCCCACGTTTGTGCTGGCTCTGCAGGAAGAAAAGTAAAATGTGGCAAAGCTCCATTTTTATTTTTACTAGACTGCCCGGATATGACGCTGAATTCAAGGAGAGAGCTGATCAAATGATTGCATTGAGACTGCTTTTACATAGCCCCCGCTCAGAGAATCTTACTGCGAAGTGTGCTACCTGATTGTCTAACTAGAGCACAGTGCTCGTTCCAGGCCATTTCCAGAGCTTGCTGCTTTCGGGAAGATATGTATGTCTAAGATGCAGTAAACTGTGTGGACCTTCGCTGTAGTATCCTCCCAGTTTCTTACCATTTGGGGATGTTTGTCAAATCCATACTTCTGACTTCTGAGCGGTTGACCATAGTGGAGGACTGTGAGAACTGCTGGTGTTGTGTTGCTCGTCTTCTCTTTGATTTTTTTTTTTTTTTTTTTTTTGCACTGGTGGTTTTAAGCAACAGTCAGACATCAGCAGAATATTTTGCCAGAGTCGTCTTCCTGAAGGGGAGAACTACAATTTCTTACAAATTCTTGGACAAAAGTTAAAGCAGCCTTCTTGAATAGGACTGTCTTGTTGATAGGTGTAATTAAATATGTCTGGGGTTTTCAGAGGAGTTTAAATCTGAAAAGCCATGTGGGGTGCCTGCCTACCTATTACTGAGAAATCTCCATTATAGTTCATGTCTTCAATTATCAGAGGTTTTTAAAGTGAACTGGCTTGCTGCTTCTTTCTCTCCTTAAAAGCCAATTAGAAGCTGGTTAAGGAATTGCCAGGTGTGACAAATACAGACAGCAATCCCTGTTACATATACATATCCTTATTGACTGCTCTGATAGCACAGTAGGTGCTGGTCACTGGAGGCACTCATGCCAAGCAGATGCTGTTTGCTATCTCTTTCTCTTCTCCTGGGGCCTCTCCTACTGGAGGACCGGGTTCTGCATTTCATATCCTCATGGAGATTTTCTGCTTTGTTAATTGGATTTAAGAAGTCCAAATATGTGTCTCTTAAAACTCAGTTTTGGGTTTTTTATTTTTCTCTAGAAGTATGATTAAAAATGACTGAATTCATACTAAGCTTCTATGACAGTAGCCATCTGGGTTATGTTTAAAAAAAAAAAAACACGCACACACGCACACACGCACGCACTCCTGTCGCTTCAACCTTATGTTGAAGTGAAGCCAAGTTCCTTCTTAGGCAATTCTTGCTGGAACAGGGAGTTGGACTGTTATCCTTTGCTGAGCAGGCAGGGAAGGAGAAGGACAGAGTGAGTCTGATCAGAGTGCTTTAGTGGGCAGCAGCTTCACTGGGCGTGATTTTGGCATCATTTATTCCCAATTAGATCTCAGTTTCTTGACTTGAATCCTATGAATCTTTCCTGGTATGACTGGAAGGAGAAATGCTGCAAGGCAACTATTGAAATCACATTAGGAAAAACAAAGTCATATCAAATACCATCAGGGCTATTGCAGCTGCTAGGACTGCCTTTTCCCATCCACAGTGACTTTTACTGTAGTTGCCTAAGCAGAGGAGTGCTTAAGCAGTGGATCACTCCGCTGTGTTCCCGAGTTCTTGATTCGGCGACAGTGGTCATCCACCCTGTGGTCACTCTAAACGCTGAAGCAGTTAATCCTTTACTTGGGGCATCTTTAGACAGATGATATTTGTCCAGAGGTTTTTATCTCTGTTATGTAGGAAGTAGATTTTGATGAAGCCTTAATTTTGTAGGCTGTTTTCAAATTGAAATGTATCTGTCTTGATTATTAAACCTTCCAAACAGTAAAATATAGTATTTAATATGGCAAATATTTTAGGTATATAATTTATATGTTCAACCAAAAAATGGTTGAATGTTTATTCATGTCCAGTTCGAGGTGATCACATGCCCCCACAAGTCACAGGTTCCTACCTTTTGGACTGGGCACAAAGGTCTCCAGAAGAGTAAGGGGAGGTAGATGCTCCAGAGTTATCCCTGTGGCTCTGTTGTACCCAGCTGCAGCCGTGCGGGCAGGCTTGCTATCCTGGCAGTGTGCCGCATGTCATTGCCAGCCTATTTGGAGGTACAACTTGAAACTTAGGCCACAGGTCTTGGAAGAGCGTTGAGGATGATTTTTACCTGTCAAACTCAGGGATGCGTCTTTGATTATAAGCTGGTAGGAGCAGTTTTATTGGCATCTTCTGTGTATACAAATATTCCTCCTAATATAATTTTTCAAAATGATCCATTCCATGAAATAAGTCTTCTGGAAATCTAGCAGCTAGACTTCAAATCTAGCTTCCTCCTTGTTTGGGGGGGCTTTTTGGATTACAACTGTAGAGGGTGCTGTGGAGGTGTTTTGGGAGCAAAGGCAGCCTCTCAGACGTGGGAACTGAGCATACCAGAAAACACACAGTGCATCTGTTGTATTCCACATGGTACAGGAAATCAACTGTAACACTGCTATTTTTAATATGAGCAGAAAAGAGCCCTTATAAGGGTTCGTTGCACACGTTGTCACAGTCCTTCCTGCCATCTGATTAAGATGTAGATGAGCAAGATCACTGAAAGCACCTAGATTTCATACAAAATATATTATCACATCCAGTCTCTAAAGAAAGCCTTCACAAATGCAGATGTGTTTGTATAAAGCTTCATGTTCATTGATGTGCTGAAGAGTCAACAGGAATATAAATGCACAACATCTGATCTTTGGGTTAATGGGACCCGTGCTTACTAGGTGAATAACACTTAGCCGGAGAGTGAGCAAACGTTTGGTGTGCATATGTTGTGATTTTTTTTTTTTAATCTTTATTTTCATAAAATGAAATGCAGCAACTTCCAGTAACCATTTTCAGATTTATGTGATGGGCTCTATTTAATTTAGGATATTATGTAGATTAGAACGTCAGTCAGGTACCTGCTGGCTGTACCAAGGATAATGCTATGCTATTACTATTTTTCCTTTATTATGGGTGTGCAGTATGTTATACCAGTTGGTTTCAGGTGAGTTTGCAGCAGGATGATAAAAGAGACAAAAGTCAGTGCGGCTGAAACTTCTGTACTAGCCTTCCCTGTGAGTCAAGATGGGGAGCTATCACCTTTCAGAGCATTTGGCGAGAGATGCCTCTTGCACACCAGCAATAATAAACCTCATCTTGGGGTAACTCATGTGAAAAATGATGGCCAGCTCGCACTATCTGTGCTGCGCTGATGACCACTGTGCAGTGTGGCTAGGGGAGGATATAAGCTGAACTACTGATTGGGGAGAATTTTGCAGCTCTCTTCCAAAAAGTTAGCAAGATATGAAAAGCTGGAAAAAGCTGTTGTCTGATCTTGACCCCAGGCTGGGAGAGCATCATCAGGCAACACTACCAGTGCGCTCTGTCACAGCTACCAGGTCAGTGCTCAGGGTGATGCAGGGTGTCAGAGAACTTAAGCTGTCCGTCAAGATGTTGTGAAGTTGGAAGTAGTTCTAGCTTATGACAAACGTGGAGTTTCTGTGAATTCTTCACAAATGCCAGTAAATACTGAAATAGGGGAAAGTCACAGAGGTACTGTTTTAGTTTAATTAGATTTTTTTCCCCCCTTTGTTGCTTTGGAGGTTGAAATGATAATGAAAATACCCGCATATTCTGAATAGCGGGTAGCATGTGAGTGAACAAGTGTGTTAATTGAATCATGGAAGAATAGCAGTGGAAGGGGCCTTCATGTGTCCCTCTGACAGCAGAGCAGGTTAACTAGGTCACTGGTTAGCACGTGTGCCAACCTGCTCTTAAAAGCCTCCAGTGCTGAGTTTTTCACACGTAGCTCAGCAATGCAAATCACACATTGGGCAGATCAGAGCGTAGAGGCTTGTCCGCATTTATTTCCATCTGCCTGGCTAATTTTGGCCGTAGTTAGCAATACTAGCAGGCTTGGTCTTGCGTGCCCAAGAGTCGTTCTGCTATAGCCACGCACAGCAACTGTTTGGGGTAGTCCTAAGTATAACAGCTTTCTAGAAAAGAAGTGCCTGTACTGAAATTAGTTTAATGAAGTTATATACTATTGAACCTTCCTGTGTAGGCAAGCCCCTGCTTTGTCCACGGCTCTGGCTCTTGCCTCGCGGGAGAGTTGCCAGCTGCAGAGCCACTGCTATGGGCTCCTTGGGACCAAGGAGCAGTGCCGGCGCTCCCTGCCCGGGATCTTGGATACTAGGTGGTTTCATGGAAATGTCGAAACTCTCTAACTTATGCTCTGTGTTTTGCGTTGCAAAGGCAAGTCAGTCAGTCCCAGAAGGTAAGAATCATTCCTGCTATGTAAATGTCAGTCCTGAGTCAGCCCTTTCCTTTCCAGGGTGGGCAGGTTTAGCTAACTACTCCCTTTCCTCCCCTAGACATTTAGAGTAGCTCTTTGATCCTTTTGAATTCTTCTATTTTTAATTTAGTCCTTTCAAAGTTTATTAGAAGCAGCTAGCAATCCCGCTCAAGACCTTTTAAATAAATGAGTTAGAAAATCATTTGTCGTGCTCTCAGCAATGTTGAATTACTGTTTATATAGAGCAAATTAGATCCAAGGCCTAATCTCTCATCAATATCCTCTCATGTGACACTGTCAGCTCAGGATTGGTTTAATCATTGCAATTTCAATAACACTGGTGTGTTCAGCAGGTAGCACTCCCGTTTCTTTTATGGACGACTTCAGAGCCTTGGGTTGCGTTTATAAATTGTTCTGTTTAAATAGTAACTCGGTGCTCTTGGTAATTCTAAGCCCTGAGGAAGGCTGGTTTGGCTGCAAGATCAGCTCTGCTGATAGATGAAGTGGTTTGTTGAAGCAACAAAATACCTGAGCCTTTAAACAAAAAGGCAGTGAGTTTTGCTCGCCTAAAGAACTAGGCGGCATAAAGTATAAGAGTCATTCAGAAAAGCCTTTTCCAGTGAGTGCACTTCAGGTGCCTCCCAAACACTAGCTCGCCATCTTTTCCCTTAGGCTCACTGGCTTTACTTCTGAAATAGGAAAAATACATGAGCATTGTGTCTTTGATTAAATCTTCATGGTAGCGTGCCAGTCTCTGCTGAGCCAGGGGATCCAAGAAAGAAGGCAGGTTGTATGTCTGTGCTGTTAATTTTCTGAAGCGCTCCCATCTTATTCTTGGAGTGTTGCGGGTCAGGGAAGGTCTGAAAACCCTGGAGGCAAAATGCCGTCTACTAATTCACCCGGATGCCTCCTTTCCTGCGAATGCCACTGGCTCTTCCCCAGTATTATTGGGAGAACTTTGAGCAATGTTTCAACTGCCAGAAATAAGCTGAGTGTTAAGGTATGGGAGTAAAGAGTCCCTCACCTTAAAGGAAGCTTGAATAAAACGAACAGCGTAGATCATGGTAAATCAAACAGCTAGTAAAGCTCTCGGAAGTGGAAAGAACAGACCTGAAGGCACCTCCTTAGATCGTTCCTTCTAGTGCATAGTTGCAAGTAACCATGGAGAAGAAATGTAAGTCAAGGTAGATATGCAAAATCATCATTTTGAATGTCTTGTGACAAAATGCTCCTCAATGACCTACCCAAAGTCAGCTGCGCAATGTCGAAAGCCACATGTGGAGGCTTTGCCTTGCAAGGCAAGCAGAAGAAATCCAGGAAATCCCCAGTGTCCCAGGCTGCCACACAAGCAGGGGAACACGATGGACAAAATTCCCAGGTAATTCCCAGTGGCCCATGCCCCATGTGACAGAGAAAGGCAAATAAAATCCCTTTAGTTGTTCCTACCGGGTTTTAAGCCCACACCCCGGAAAACCAATTTACTCTTGGGAGCGTGGGCAAGATGCGCTAGCCAGGCACCCGAGGAACTTGCCTATGTCTTGGAGCAGCCACACGCTTCACCTGGCCAGCTTTTAGGAAAGAAGAGACAAAAAATTAAAGATCCCGGATCAGCCACAACAACCAAATTGCATTTTGGGCAGAGGTAGAGGGGAAACATAGCTGATAACAAGGCCTTAGCTGAAAACAGGCCAGGGATATCAGCTATGTTTTCAGCATGCAGTGCAGTCCTTCCCAAGAGCGCGTGAGCTGCTGCTGAAGTTTGTTTGCATGCGTTGTATTGCGCCGGGTGGCTGGCGAGGGAGAGTAATACCTTCCTTCTCTGCTCTAATAAAACGGAGGAAATGCTCTCCGATGAGTGATCAAACAGTGCAGTATAATGCTCTGTAGCCATGCTATCAGATGGTATCAGACCTTTTTAAGCACTAATTGTTTGTTATTAAATTGCTTGTCTTTGTTATTTCTCCTTTCAACGGAAACAAAATAGCTGAGATCCATGGGCAATTGCAATGATATCTGACTCAGTGTGAAAATACTTTTCTGTTCTAATATTGGCATAAAACACGTGGCTGGTGTTTTGCCAGGGGATTGCATAAAAAGGTAACAGCCTTTCAAAGTACTGTGTTAAGTTGGGCCTTTTGGGTGTCCCACATAGATGGGATCAGTCACTTCACCAGGGAACAGATAAAAAAATATTTCACTTACATGACTAACCAATATAATTTATTTTCAAATACATACAATTCACATGTTTTCAAATTACTTCTGTGAGACAATTGCTGTATTCTGGGGAAAAAAAAAAAGGATTTGAAATAATCTAGGGGTCGGAGAACTTCACAATCTGCTTACAAAGAACTTGTTAACAAATGAGCAACAAAAACCAGAAAGGCAAAATTCACTTACTAATTATTCACACAGCTCTAGGATAATGATGCCCAGTGGAAAAAGCATGGCTGATGCATTTATTGCAGGAGGCTTTTTTGTCTTGATATATCTTTTAATGGATTTGCCCTGCAAGTTGTTGCACTCAAGGACTGAAGAAAAGCAATAAAGCTGGGCACTGAAATATATAAAGCAATTTACTCTGTGGCAGGATTAACAGGTTTTCATTGAGTTAATGTTTAATTATCTGAGATCTTTTGTTCTTTATTTCCTGTAACTGAATTGATTTGTCATTTCTGTTAATTAATTAGAAAAAAAAAAATCTTCCAAGTGCATTGTTGCTCAAATTAGTTTTAGTTGTGGGATTAAGGCATGGTTTATTGCCCCCACGGATACACACCGCCTCTGCTCCGCTGCTGCAGAGGCCGGGCTGGTAGCGAAAGCGGAGCCACTTCCAGCATGAGGAAAGAGGGAAATGCCGGCTTTTGGGGGCTCAAACTTAGAAACCTCTGACTAGCTTCAGCTAAGTAGAAGCCTGGCTCCTTTAACACAACCACCAGCATCACAGGAAGCGTCTTAGTGGTTGTTACACTTGACTAAAGGAACTTATGCTGGGATTGCCGTGGCTGCCAGACAGAGCTGTGATGTTAAGGTTGCTAAGGCTACACGAAGGCCTTCAGTGATGTGCAGTGACATTCACATCGAAGGAAGCAACAAATTGAGTAAAGAAAACAATTTTTGAAATTGGACTTTCAAATATATTTGGATGATTATTTGTTCACCTTTCTTCCCTGATGCACAACAGCTCCACATCAGCAATTTAGTAAATTATTTCCCAAGGGCAGAGTAGATTGCCTTGTGCATCTCTTTTTCTTTTCTTTTTTCTTTTCCGTTCGGTGCTAAGGAGGGTTATTTTACTGGCCCAAAATGGTTGAGTGCAGGTGATGCCTTGCTATTTTAATTTTGAACATCTGTGAGACAAATTGAGGATGGCAGGCATGGCTCTGCATCAAGGGCAAAAGCAAAACAGCTACTTCCAGGTCCTGATAAGGTGCCTAATTCCTGCTAATTTTATAGGAGGTAAATACCAAAAGGAGGAGACACTTGCAGTTTGTTGCTACGTGCTAAGCAAGTATCTCTACCCGTGTTCACAAATGCTTATGGTAAGACGTTTGTTTTACTACTTATATTTATGGAAGTAAAAGGAAATAATCAGAGGTAATAGGTGGAAGACAGCATGGAAATGGCTACCGCCAAGGCTTATGTATAGACGGTATTTAGGGTTTTTTTTAAGGAACTCTTCATTGACCTCTAATTGTCTGCTTTATTTCGTCTTCTGCTAGTTTTTCTGAGGCGTACAACAGAGGATGCTTGGTTTACAATTCTTCCTCTGAAAATTTGAGTGTCATGAGAAAGAATAGGATACTTAATGCTTTCTTATAGGTGTTTCTTGTCAGTGTCTCTCCCTGCTATTTAGAGAAGTGATGAAATGTATGGAAGTTAGAAATGTTAAATAAAACATGTGAGGGCATAGCAGTGTTTGAGAAAAGGAAATGGTAAAGCATGAAAGGAATGAATGAATCAAATAACTTCTTTGAATCAGTGTTGCGAAAAGAATACATTGCTGCTGTTTCTATTTATTTTAAATTAACTTTAAAAGCCCTGTTGCAACTCAGGCGGATGCATTTTAGGTGTCTGAATAGATCTCACCGCTAGGATTCTGAATTTTTCTCGTAAAAGCCTAATTCATTAGGGTATTGTGCATTTCCAAAGAAACCTTGGAATAAGCATTATATTGCCCTGCAAGTATTGTCAGCGCTACACATCAAAACCCCGTGGCCTTAAAACCACACAAGCGAAGTAATACCATCATCGCTCTCTTTTAAACCAGCGGTTGCGCGTTGCGCGCCAGGACTTGAGAAAGTGCGTTGCGTGGCGGCAGGCAGCGTCCCGCAGCACCGGGCCAGCCCAGCCTCAGCCACAGCGAGAGGGTTGTGGGCAAGGCTGGTTCGCTGGGTCTCTGCTGGGGAGCTGTGCTCCTTCCTCCTGGACCGGACAGGCCTTCCCTGGAACGAAGCCTCCAGGAAGGTCTTACGGTGCTTGCCCATCTTGTCTGTAAGGATGGTTTTGTTGTCCCTCAGCCAGGAGAAGGTATTTCTAGTCTTTGACCCTCCCAGCTTGCCCTGTGTTCAGTCGAAGCCCTCGTAGTTGCTCTTCTTCCCCCCCAGTTGCTGTCCCTGGAGGCTGAGCTGAACTAGAAGTTCAGAAGCACTATGCTGCTCTTTAAACTGCGTGTGGCGGTGGCTAGGTAATGCAGAAGGGTCTACGATGAGTGGATGCAAAAGCTATTAAAGCGAGGGAGCTGTTTTATTTTTTCACTTGCGTAAACACTGCATTGCAAATATGAGTTTGAGGCGTTCCCATTCCTGGTAAAATGTTGCTCGGTGAGAGCACAGCCGAGGAGGTTGGGCCTCCCAAGAGAGCCACGTGGGTGCTCAGACTGGTTTCTGTGAATGGGTTTCAGCTGGCCTCAGTTTTGGACAGGTGCTGCCCATTTTTTGCTGTATCCCCTCTTTGCTATAGTGGGAGGCTTGCAGAGGGGAGCAGCTTACTATTTAGTAAAGTTATTTCTTTTTTTAATACTAAGAAATATTACTGTTTCTGTATTACTAATTAAGTGAGGCACTGTGGAGCTAGAAGCAGTACTCTTCCCCCGTGAAGTGTTCTGAAATTTTATGTTCACCTTTTCAAGCTGTACAGAAGAAGCAACCCTGACTACTTGGAAGGGTTTTTATGTGTATGTAATACGTTTTGTGGGGTGGTGTGATGCTGTGGAAAGGCTTGTGTGTGCCTGCAGAGGAGCATGCTACGGTTTGAATCTCTCCTCCAAGCCCTCCGTGCTCAGGGGGAACAGTTTCAATCTCACTCACTACACCAGCTTCACACAACTGTAATTTGTTTGACTTCGGTGGGTTTTCTTGTGGCTTATACTAGTGTCGAGTCAGATTCAGGTCTCACAGGTTTTGCAAAACATCTAGAAATAATGCCAAAAGAAAAAAGGTTTCTAACAACATTTACAGTTTTTTCATTTCGAGCTTAGGAGTTAATGCACCTTGAAACCTTTTTTGTTGTGTGTGCGTGTCTGGGCTTATGGTACTCTGACTCTTCTCCCACAGAGCAGGAAAAAAAGGGAAGAACTACATAAAAATGAAAAATAACGAGAAGAAAAATATATAGTTCCCACACTCCTCTGGGGAGCTTTAGACATGTCACTTTTCCAGTGGTTCGTGATGTGTGACTGTGTCAAAGTCCTGGTCTCGGCTGTGCTACCGCAGTCGGCTTCCAAATCTGGGCCAAGGATTGGGAAGAGGTTTGAGACCCTCCAGATGTTAGAGATATGTAAAACTTTATTATTAGGTTGGTGACAAGTTGCATGCAAAGTGATATCTTACACACTAAAAGCATTCTCAAGCTTACACGTGAATTCCAGATGAAAAAGATTTTTCCATGGCACTGGCTGATAAAACTTGTGAGATGAGTTACATGGGGCCTGCAAATAGAGGAAAAGCAGTAGGAGAACGGGGCTGCTCTGAGACGAGCATCTTCGGTAACGCAGAGATGCGTCTCTCAGTTCACGGGCGCTCGCCTCATCTTCCAAAATGGACCTGTTTGCGCTGTGGAGGAGTGTTGCTCTTTGGGGCAAATTTTGCTTTTAACAAATATCGTACCATTAGCCGGTTGGGTCTTGGCCGTGATCTTTGGCACGGTATTTGTCCGGAGGAAAATCAATGTCCTGCCTGCCTTTCTAAGGCACCTGTTGTGGTGGTGAGTGAGTGCTGCAGTATGAAAGCTGGCTTGTTTGTCTCTTCAGCTCTCAGCTTGAGCTGTCAGGATCAGCAGTCAGAAGTCATTCGCTTTTAGGTAATTAGAGGAGACACTATGGAAAGGTTACAAATGTGAACCCATGGGAAGCTCTGACGTCATTTTGGATGCAATCATTTGCCACGAGCAAAAATCCGCGTGCCGTGCCTCGCAGCGCCAGGGAGCGTTCTGCCTCCCAGCCTTATGGGAATCCCTCTGAAGCAGAGAGCCAAGAATGGCATTTTATCGCTTTTAACTTGTTGGACCGCTCAGCAGCAGTCATTATAACACGCCGTTTCCTGATAAGTTTGGGGGTTTTGGCTCTCTGACAGGCAGAATATATTAGTTTGAGCTTGATGTCGCAGTAGCGCAGTGCAGCTTCTGGCTGCCTTAGAGCATGGGCACGAGAGCTCAAGCCTGCCTGCGAAAGGCGACGTTGGCGTACGCATCACCCACAGAAAGGACTTCCTACTGGGGAGGTGTTTCACTCTTGTTAAGACCCCTGCAGGTGGTGATTGGTAATGTTATGAATTATTATAATGTCATTATAGTGTTAATAACTTATTAAGAATAACAATTGTTGGTTGTTAGGCCTGATGCCCTAATAAGAGTCCGTACGAGTAAGTAAGTGCTGTCTTTGCCTCCAAAGGCTTCTAATCCAAGTCAGCAAGCAGCCTCTAAAGGAGGAGAGAAGGAGCTGAGCCAGCAGTGGCAAGTGGTGCAGTCAAGCCCTCAGCTGTATAACTAAGGAGGGAGAGAGCCCTGAAGGGTCTTGGAGTTTAAGAAAAGATGTGGGATAGGATAGAAGAGAGGAACAGTAGAGGCTTTCGAAGAGGACGTTGATTTTGTGAGGATATGGGTAAGCTGAAAACTGGCAGTCTCTAGGTCAGAGGGGCTTTACTAGTTTAGGAGTACTGGTGTGATGTGACGAGTTTGTATGTAGCTTTATTCACCTTTATTCTGCTGTCATAACACCTCCTGGATGTGATGTATGTGAAACAAATTACACGACTCAAAAGGCAACTACATGTTTGCTGCTGCAGCCTGCTACTTACCTAGCTCTGCCAGCTGTGTTGTAATCCAGCATAATTCCACTGGCCAAAGATGATGGTTTCTTCTTGCAGTCTGAGAGATCCAGAAAACGGTATGCAGTAGTTTACCTATTTCTTGAGCAAATAGATCTTTGGGAGCTACTACCAAAACTACCAAAATGCTTGTCTGAAGAGCAAAAGCAAAGATTAACCTCAGAGGTTAATACTTAACATGGAAAAAATGAGATTCTATTTGGTATCAACAAGAAGATTTTATACGGTACAAAATGTTCTTTAGGGAAGCATCTTCTGTGATGGTCTAAATTACGTACTGTGGATAATGATTATCTTGCACTGCACGTACAGATCATTCAACCGTGAGATCTGAATCATGTTAGTAATAATTAAAAGTATGTACCTGGTTTGGTACTTGAATATACTTTTGTGCCCCGTGATTAAACTGTGCAGTATCAGGACATGAATTTTGACTCATTCTAGCCATCGTTTATAAGTAAAATCTTGCCTCTAGAAGGCATCTACTCAGTTACTCATTATCTTGTCTAATGAACCAAGTCTATAACCTTCTTACTGGCTTATAAAATTAATGAAATCTGATCGAAGGTTCTTATTTATGCTGTCTTTCATTTTCTGTGATGAACTCTTCAGAAGAGTTGTATCAGTCAACTTTCCACCCCTAGTCCTCTGAAATTCCAAGAGCAAGTGTACAAGTAAGGGGCTTTTCTGCCCCTTGTGAGAAATTTGGGTGGGGACGGGAGGAATGATATATCGCAAAATTATCTAAAACATTCTTACAGTGATGGGTCTCCATCCTTGAAGATCTAGCTTTGAAGCAGGAGGTTGGACTAGAAGGCCTCAAGAGGACTCTTCTCACTTCTGTTTTCGTATGATTTCTGGGATTTCAAAATAACTTGGAAGAAATATAAACCTACCAAAATGGAAGTCAGGGATCTGTAAGCTTAAAACAACAACAGCAAAAAGTTGTGCAGTTCAGTAGCCTGCAGCATTCCTAAAGTTTATAGGACATGCGAAATCTACTCAAAAGGAATTTCTGTAATAATGCATAGAAATTCTGCAGACTGACTTGGCAAAGCTGGAAAAACTGTGAGGACATAGGCTTGTACAACTGTCTCATCGCTATAATAATGATCTCATGGTGGTCCTAGAGAGATTGAAAATGTACAATAATGCAGTATTTAAATTAAAAAAAAAATCCCTAAGAAATAATATCACAATAGATTTTAGAAATGAGTTAGAGAAAAAGGAATATGGCCCAGTGAATGATGGTTTGCAGCATGTCAAGAGATCTAGCTGCCGCCTCCACGAAATAATTGGTCTGTGACCTTGAGAAAGTTTTAACATCGTTCAGTGCCAGAGACACAAAAATGAGCTTCCACCCTCCTCTCCTTGCTTTTCTTTTTTTTTTTTTTTTGGTGGCAGGAAAAGTATTAGATGGACAGCCCCTGTTCAAATTCTCACCATCCACAGTAGCACAGTCTAAGGAAGACTGAGCCAGAGGGCAAAGAAATCATTTTCAGGAAGACGCTGTAAGTAAAATGTTACATTTCAGGAAACATACCCTGCATTATTTACATCCCTCTCTTCAAAACTGATATCATGCGTGGCAGAACTCAAAAACCTTTCTGAAAATCAGAGTGTAATTGCCAACTTAAATTGATACTAGATCATATTAGCAAGGAGATGGTGACATACCCAGACACATGAGTTGTATATCATCTTCTTGCAAACATAGATAACTTCCCACTTTTCTGAACCCTCCTTGGAAAAATATAGCTCTGTACAGAGTTTTGGTTTATGACCATTTCTCTGAGTCCCTGCTGTTTGTGAAATGCCTCTCCTGAGAGCGTACCAAATAGAGTTTTATTTATAATAAATTCCGAGAGCGATCTTGGGACTGCAGAGCATCTCCCAAGCAGTGATGCTGTTGGAAAAAGAGCCACCTTGTCTTACTTGGGCAGGTGGACAAGGTGCTGGGGCAGGGCCCTCTGGTCACTTCCTAGGATTTTGGCAGGTTGCTTTCCTAACTCTCCCGGGGATCCCCCTCATCCCCTTGGCTGGCACTTGGGCTGAAGCCCCGGACTTTCTTGCTGGAGTCTGGGAAGGCGCGCATGCAGAGAAGCATTGCCTGCTTGAGACCAAGTCAGCAGTTTCTATGGGGTGTAGCTCTTTCATATCCAGGATATGTTCTGTATCCTGCAGGTTGTCAGTTTAAAACAAACAAACAGCTACCTGTAGTAGTTCACCCCACTCTGGGTGACTCAGCATGTTCCTGGTCACAGGGCCCGCTGAAACCGTGAGGCGTGATTGGACGGGAGGGGTCCCTGGTCACCGCCTACCACCTGTCCATCATGCCGAAGGTTCTGGAATATGCAAATGAAGGCTCGGAACATGCCTCCTGATTGGTTAATGACCGCACGCGCCGATTAGCATGACGCTATATAAAGAGAGCAGGCGGGTGGGCAGTCTGGGAGTGTGAGGGGAGCAGCTGCAGGGCGGAGGGGGCAGAGCTGGAGCCGCCCCCGCGGCCCCTCTGAAGGCTTGGGGGAGCCCGGCGGCCTTGTGGAGGGCCGGGCCCCATCGGCGACCGCAAGAGGACCTGAGCGGCGGTAGCTGGCCGCTGCCGCCGGAGGGGCCTCGCTCTGCCCCTCGCCCTCGGTGGGGACGCGGGCCGGGACCGGCGTCGGATCCGGCCCCCAGGAGAGCCCCCCTCTGGGGGCGCGTAAGTGGGGGTCTGCCGCTTCCCGAGGGTGCGGGTTCGAAGCCCCGTTCTCGTCAAATCCGAGACCGGCGCGGCTGTAGCGCGGTTCGGCTCGCCCCGGCCTGCTGGGCGGCGCGTCGTGCAGGCGGGACCCGATAGAGAACAAGAAGAAAGAACAGGATGGTCTGTCGCTTCCTTTGGGGGGTCTGCGTACCTTTCTTTTGAGGTAGCCAACGTACCAGTATAAACCCTGTATGTATGGTATATAAATAAGTTGTTACTGTGAACGAGTTGTTACTGTTGTTGCCACTTACTGTTTGTTTGGAGAATCTCTGTAAACCCTTCCGCTCAGTAAAGCTCCCATCGGCACCCACGAGCCCGTTAGTTGGTGGCGGTTAATGTTGTTGTTCAGCACGCCTTTGGCTTGGTGCGGACGTGCTTCTTCATCAAACTGCAACAACCCTTAACCCCAAGCAAGAATTCCTGTGTTTCAGCAACAGTGAGAATTACAGGTGCATTCGTATGCACGTATCTGGATTATCCAAGGAGTCCACCCTCGGTTCTGTGACCCCCTAATAATCCAGGGGCACTGTGTCTCTGGGGCCTCTTCCCTCTGCTCCCAAGCATCTCATTCCCTTCTGCCTGTAACTTTGTGTGGGTTGAAAACTACCAGCTAGCCAGCTTTTATGTTTTAGTGCAGTTTCCTGATGGAGGGCCTGCTGCCTCTGTGCCTGACTAAATCTCAATTATAAGCCCTTTTTATTTTCAGTTCTGTGTATTTTTGTGCAGTGTGTCATTTTAGGTGTGTGGTCTGACTGTTCTCCGGCGTTGTTGGTAACAGCTGTTGTATGGCTGTGTTAGTGTTGCTCTAAATAGCAGTCGAAGGTGAGGCTGTGCGCACAGCACCCTGTTATTAGGGCGACCCTTTTCATACCATCGCAGATTGTCAGTGGAGATAATGGTTTTCTTCAGTGAAGTTAATTATAAATCCTTTTGAATGATGGTTCATCAAGGGATTTGCACTGCAGACAACTCAGCAGCCTAAATATTAGCTTCATAACAAAGTTTCATCAGTTAAATTCAGGAAGAAATAAAAAGGCTACTTGTAAGTTTTCCAAAATTTACAGAGATTTGATGGTTCAGCAGCATTTTTTTGTTGTTCAAACTGTTTATAATTACTAAATTTCTCTAATGGTTAAAAAACATATATAGCAAGAATTATTTTAGCATTCAATCCAGTTACTTTTTATACTTGAAAGTCAGGGCTTTACTATGTTATTGTTTTTTTATTATTATGTCTTGAATTCTTCACTGATAAAAGTTATATTTGAGAATCAATGATAGGATGACGCCTTGGATTTCTGAATCCGCAGAGATGATATTCTGTTCTTCAGATATGCTTTTGTTGATCTTGTGCAACAATAGATTATTCTGTATGGCTTTATGCCCTATTAGATAAATCAAAGGAAAGAGGGGAGGGCATGAACAAGCAGAGAAAGCTAAATGTTTTCAAGTCATAAATAGTTGTTATTGCTGCTTTTTTGATACCATTGTTATAGCTGCCCTCAACCAATAAAAGGCCTTTGTGGTGAGTGCAGTAGGATAGCACCAGTGAAGTGAAACCAGTAGTAGTTTTGCAAAGCACAAAGGTAACTGTGGGACTGAAAGAAAAAATGAACAATGTTTCTACCTAACAGATATTTTATTTTGATGTATGAAGTGAAATCTGTGTGTCATGTCCTCGGTCTGTGTTGATAGGCATAACTTCACTGATTCCATTGGAATTTCACTCGTTAGTCATCTGGGGATGGACCCCTTTGTGCTTTGGGTGCAGCCTTTACCTTGAATAGCTGTGCATTTTTCAGGGGACAGAGTTGACTTCTTCCGCCCCACCTCGGGAAACTTCCTTGTGTGTCTTCTCTACTGATATGTAGTAAAATGCGATCAATTATCATGTCACATCATGAATCCTGCCTTAGATTCCAACACAACTAATTCCTTTAAGTTTTTAATTCCCACGCTCTGAATTAGATGATGAAGAAGAATTAATGTGCCATTACACTATAGCATCCTGGTCAGAATTACCTCCTATGCAGAGAAATTCAAGATAACCATGTCTCATTAAATGTCTAATTACCTGCTTGCTTAATAACTATCAAACATCCACTGCCTATTTAAAAATTGTGTGTTATCATCTGGTGTGCATCTTTTGGAGAGCCACAGTAGGAATAAAAGGGGAAATGTGCAAGGAAGTTGTTTAAGCATGATAAATACAAGTATATAATGTTAAACATGTGGATTTCTTTCTTAAACCTATTTATTAGAATTAGGCCAAAGCTCCCAGACCCAGAATGCTCCAAAGGAGATAGAGCATTCCTTTTCCCCCTCATTTTTGCTTTTTCTGTGATCAGAGTCTTGCTCTGTGTTTTGCTCTTAGCAAATAGAGTTCCGTGGTAACCTTTCATCAGTATGGGGAGGGAAGATAGTTTGTGTGTGGGCAGTTCTCAAGTTTTTTAAAAAAAGTATTATTTTATTTATAAATGGGAATGCTACAAAGATATATCTAGAAATCTGTGCAAGTCCATCAGAAATCTGAATTGTTTACTTTTCTCGGCCATCCCCAGGTAAGATCAGATATTCAGCAATGTTTACAAAGATGTGCGGAGCTGTCAGTTCAGCTTTGACCGCAACATACAGCTGGACGTTTTCTTGAAAACTAAATTGATTATCTTTCAGTTAATGCACCATTCTGGGCTACAGTAAACAAACAGGGAATAAGTAATTGAAGTGGGCAGTTATTCTGTGGCTAATTCCCCCCCCCCCCCCCCCCTTTACCCAGGTTCTCAGTGCTAGGTGCCAGAATCCATGCTTTAGTCCTGTACAGGATCTGGAGAGACACTGAGATGCGCTAGAAATGGAAATCGGAAGGACTGTGGCTTGCTTGCTTTGGGAACGCAGGGAGGCGAACACACGCTGTTCCTTCCACTTGCCTTGAACACTTGTCATTAATCGAAAATACAGGGGCTGCTGCTGCAGTATGTCCTTGCTCAGGCACAAGACTCGCCCTTTCCACTTGGCTCCTGCTTTGTAGTTGTCAAGAGCCCACATCAGGCATTGAGAAAGGAAGGTAGATTTTGGTTTTTCTGAGGAGTGCCTGCTGCTTTTGAGTACCACAAGAAATGGGGATTTCTGCTTTGCAAATGTCAAGAGAGGTCACAGCCAACAATACATTTTGTTCTGATTTGTTGGGGTGTAGGAAATTGCACTTCTTTGCAAGATAACTGCAATAGTGTATTAATATGCCTCCTTGTGTGTTCAGTTTTCAGCTACAGATTTTATTACATTGGCTGGTCTTAATCCCAAGCGAAAACAAAGATGTCGTTGGTTGTTGAATCCAGGCTGTCGTTATTGAAGGTTGCTTTACACTACAATACATTTAATTGTATGCTACACTGAAGTGTTTATCTCTTTATGTAGTCCTTTTAGGCAGTAAATCTTGCTGCTGGTCTGATAAATACTACTTCTACATGATTTATGCATCTTTGCAAGGTTTTCTGCCTCTGCCTTCAGTGACTGAATAGCAAAGCTCTGCTGATAATTTCTTTTGTCACTTTTTGCCCTGCTCTTCTCAATTTTGAGACACAATAGTCTCTATTGACATACTTGTAGATCACTTTCTCAGCAGGCTGATTCCTTTTTGTTCCTTTTCTGATGCAAAATATATTATATTTTCCCATAAGTAAGAGTTTTATTCCTTGATATTTTGTTAAGCACTTGGAGATAGCTTCTGCAAAGTTTTTTGTTTTGTTTTTTAATAGCTTCACATGTTAAAGGCTTAATCCTGCTCCCAGTGATGCCTTAACACAAATTTTTCCATCAGCTGTAATGGCAGCACAAACCTCTAGGTCTCTAGCAGTCCTACTCCTAGAACATGTGTGATATTTTTATATAGTCCAGAATATAGGTTGCACTTAAGGAGAGAAGTATTCATTCACCATAGTTATCTAAGGCATAAAGGCATGAAAATCAAATTGGAGGGAAAAAACTTGAAAAAAGAATTAAAGAAATACACTTTTCTCAAAAACCAAGGGAGGAGGAAAACTGCTGAGGAGCCTATAGTGTAAGTACATCATCATGGTGTAAAAAGAGCACCAAGATAATAAAAGGTCAGACAAATACCGTATGATTTCTGCATTTGTGTTTGTGGAGGAGGAGTAAGGAGATAAGGATGGTTCTGGCACAGGAATTACGGAGGGCTCCTTAAGGAAAATCTCAAACTGGAGTGTTGGCAAAAGATGTTATGGAACAAGTCAACATGGTGAGTGGTAACAGGTAGCCAGGATCATGCAGTATTTTTCCAGTAAGCTGTCCAGGAGGAAGAAGCTGAGTTACGAAGTGTGGTGCACCACCTTTCATCCTAGGGGGCTGGGAAGAGTTAAGTGAGAGGCCACTTTTTAGGAAGGACTCCATGGGAGGAGTTCTTCATGGAGTCAGCAGACGTGCGGAGAAGAGAGAGAGCCTGTGAACATCATCTAGTTGCTCTTCTAAGGCTTTAGACAAGGTTGCTCACTAAAGGCTTTTAAAGGAACGAAGTGGCAGAAGAGGGGAAGTTCTTTTATGAATAAGCGATGGAAACCAGCGTAGAAATAAATGTCAGCTCTCCTCAGAGAAGGCACTAGTTGAGTTCCTCCGTGACCTGTGCTGGGCCACATGTTCTTAAATGTGTCCCCAGGTGATCTGAAAAAGAGCAGGGAGGGAGCAGGTTTTGCTGAGGACGCTGAGTTATTCAGCGTAGGAAAGGGGAGGGCTGGCCGAAGAGCTGCAAAATTCCAGTGCTGAGCGAGCGGGTGATAAAAGTCGTGGATGAAATGCAGAGAAAAGCAAAATGAGGCACGTGGGGGAATCAAAAACAATTCTGGCCTCTGAGATGACCATTGCAAGTCAAGAACAAGATTTTGGGGTAAGAAAGGTCAACTCAATTCTCTGTAGCCTTTAGGAAAACAACTTGCCTTCTGTTTTAGGAAGGGTTTAGGAAGTAGAGGAATGAAGAACAAAATGGAAAACACTATGAAGCTGTGCGATGGTGCTTCTGGATGTTGACTTGACTATTGCAGGACTGGAAAAGGAAGAGAGCAGCATGAGTGGTCAGAAGTATTGAGTAGGCCACAAGGCATTATGGATGCCAGAAGTTTTCGTGTGTAGAAAAAGTAGCTGGATAAACTCAAGGAAGGAAAGTTCCTTGAGTATCCTTAGACAGAAGGAGACCCTGTCTTGTTTAAAGTCCCTAACAGTCCCTCCAACCCTGCTGGCAGGTAGGAGAGCACTTTAGGGCAATATCACTGTGTGTTTGTCCTATTTTTACAGTCTTCCTTAGGCCTCTGCTATCGGCGGTTGTAGGCGATAGGCCAGGGGGCTGGGTAGACTTGGAACCGCCCTTGTGCGGTCCTCCTTATGCTCTTCTCACTCTCCTGTATTTAACCGTGTACACTCTCAGATGGTGCGTTTATTAAGCAGCTTTTTGCCATGTTATGGAAATCAGCATCACCATATTGTAATGGCTTTGTCTGTGCATCTTAAGAGCTTGGCCCGTTTCCTCAACTGGCCAAACACCGAATGTGACTCCCCTTCTGGCAAGGTTGATTAATAAGATTAATCCTCAGGAAAGTTTCTATTCCTAATTTCCATCAGGATGTGGAAAAACACAGATGACAACTTTTTTTTTTTTTTTTTTTACAAGAGGAACATATAGTGAAGCAAATTACAGCAAAGAGAGGCCTGAAGTATGTGCGTGCCTGTTTGAAGTCAGGGCAGAAAGCATGCTTCAGAGTCAAAAGCACCAAGATCCTTAAATCATTTTTACATCTAACCTAACTTTACAGGTTCTAAGTTGTTTTTTGCTTTTCTGATTTAGATAATCTTTGCTTTGTTCCTTAAGATGGGTTGTTGAAGGAGAGAAGGGCAGTAGATTTTCCCTTTGGAGAGAAAAGAAATGGAAATAAAATTTAAAATAGTATCTTGTGGCTTGGATCTTAGTAATTATCAGAACGTCTGTCACTGAATGGATACATTAATTTACTGCACTGTTACTAGCATGGTACCATGTGTATCTGTTTTTCCATAGGTAATAGAAAAAAGAACCTCATTTTTGTGCAAACATATTTTTTTCTGTGCTTTGGATACACTGATATTTTGCAGCCTATAACGTTACTTGCAGACTATGCTGTTGCTGATAGCTGCAGAACAGTTGTCCGTCACATAATTCAGTTCTGCTGAGTCTGAAACAGCACTGTATAGTTCTGACTTAATGGAAGAACTCTACTTGTATTTGCTTTTTCTTTTGGGGAGGAGGGGGGAGCATTCTCTGTACATTATATTTAGAGAAGCTGAAAGTCTTGATTTTGCTCTTTGCTGGAGAACTTTGAGAGGCTCTTCATAAGTTGATCTTCTAAGAGGCCTAAACCTGGTTGAGCAAACAAGATAGGCTGGTGTAAATAAATAAATCTGGCACTGTTAAATCAATGGAGAAGGTGTAAATCAAATATTTAAAACCTTGCTGTTTGTGCAGTTTATTTTGGCTAGTATCAGTGATGAAGGAAAGTGCAAAGCAGATGCAAGTAAGTTTTGGCAATTTTGTTTGCACGCATTCTGTGGCTTCTTTAAATCGGCTAGCTTGAAGGTTAATAGGAGAGTTAACTGAAATGGCAACATTTGCCTTCGTAAGACAATCTTTGTGTGTTTTAAGGACGGCCATCTCTGCTTACTTACCAGCTGAGAGGTTTTCCCTATGGGTAGCAAAAGACCTCAGTTGGTAGGGTGTGGGTTGGCCCAAACAGGACAGAAATAAAGGTGCCATAATGCACCCTTCAGTGGTTTATGGAAATTCCTGGAAAGCTCTAGTTGGATGCACAGATTACTGCGCTATAAACTAGGACAGAGATTTTTAGACCATGCATTTATGTTGAGTGTCTACTTTAATTGCAAAAGGGAATTCAGTTTTATTCTAGAAGTGTTGCATGCTGCTACCCAAGGCTGGAGATACAGACCTCTCCACAGCAGCCGTGGGTGGCCTGCAAAGCCAGACCTGCAGTGCCCGCTGTGTAAGAGCTCTCTGGAGGTGCAGCTAGACATACTGTGCCTCTTCTAGGTTCAGTGGCCCCATCAGAGACACCAGGCCAACCCTAAAATGAAGATTTAACCTCTTAAAGTAAAGCCAGACATCCAGCAGTGACATGCAGCTTGGCAGATAGTGTCTGTAAAACAAGCCAGCGTTTATCTGGATTGCAAAAGATGCAGTTCTTTAGCAGATTATGATCTTAGCAAAGTTGTTCTCAGTTGGACAGTTGGCCAGCTACACGCGTTTTGCTCTGAAATAGTGTCTCTGGTAGGCTCTGTCTCTTCCAGCAAGTTGTTATAATAGCTATCTTATTTCTCAGGCACTCTTCTGAAAAAGTTTCCATACAGCTTGCCCTGCAGGAGGGGGTCTTGCTAAATGAATACCTAGTAAATGACCTTGTCATTGTGTCTTCTGTTGTGTGTCTATCATCTTCCTTGGGTGTGGAGACCACATTTGGCTTCTCATGACCACTGAGGTGCCACCCAGACAGATGCGTGAACAAACACGTGCAACGTTAACTGTTTCTAGACACTGTTTTAAGAGGAGAGAGAGGGAGGGGAAACTGAGTCGCGTACAGTGAGTGTATGAGCCCCATTCTCCAGGAGCGTTACTATCACTGTAACAGCTTATGCGAGTGGCTTAATTATGACAATCCTAACTCTCTTTTTTGGGGTTTTCTGCATTTAAATCTATAACTACAAGGCTGTATTAGAATAGCTTGTGTTTAATTCACTTTGTGCATGTTGGTCAATTAATCTTATAACAAGAACAACTGTGCAAATTTTTATTCTCCAGGTTGTGAGTAATTACATTTTAGGATTTCTCTAAGACATAGTTCACTTCAGAAAAACTAAATTACATGTGCGTATGTCTCACCCCCCTCTCTCCCAGACACACAAGTTTTGTCCCTCTGCAGAATTTCAGTAGTGGATATATTTCCCCAGGTTTGTATTGTGTTGCACTTGCCAAAGCCTCAGTTATTGATACAACTAGATCAGGTGCACGGCAATGCTATTCTTTGGTTTGTATGAAGCCTGGAGAGGAAACAATTTTAGTATGTGACAGTTATCACTAGCGCCATGACGCAGCAACTATCATAGCATCAGAAACATCAGGCTTTCTACAAAGTCAACTCTTGGAGGCATATTTTCTCAGTGTGTGGGTTTTTTTAATAAACCACATTGTAAGTGGAAAGCATGAGCTTCTCTAGAAAGGTAACAAAAAACCCGAACAAGTAACAGGGCCTGGGAAGAGATTTTAATGCCATTAAATTGTGTCTCACTTCACATACAAAACTTCCTGTATGCAGTCTTTTCATTGCAGCAATTTATAATAAGGTAATTCAGAGAAAGGATCTGGTTACTGGACTCTCATGCTGTGGAAACTATTTCTAAAGCAAATTATCAAAAAAGCATTTTTGGAATGATGCTTACTTCCAAGTAGTAGCTGTCATCATAGTTAGCTCCTTGGTATTAGCAGTCTGTGAGAGGGAGGGTTATAGAGGCTGTCAGCAGTTTTTTCAGCACACTAGTCAGAGACTCACTGCATCTCATCTTTGTCCAAATAGATCCAGCATGACTGTATTTGTTCACTGTGGGGTTTTATTCTGTGTGCAGAAAATGTCTCTCATATCTGCATACTCCTAAGCTATGTGGAGATGTGGTAATATGTATGTTCTTCTACTTGTCGTTCTTTTCTTTCCAAAAGAATTTTGTTGGTTCATAAAGCCTTACCTGGAGCCTAGGTTTTTCTATACAAAGCCCAAAATGTAGTTTTTACCAGTGGTTCCCTCTGCTTCAGAAGTGCAGAACATCCAGTGTACATCCGGTTATGTATATTTACCCTCATGGTTTCAGCAGAGCTTTTACACCTTCAGTACAGGCTTGTGCACACGCGAAATAGAGCCTCCTCTGATCTTCCTTCTCTGTCTGTGTAACACGTTGCCTGTCAAGCAGAGGCTTTGAAGAAAAAAAAAAAAAATGGCATCATGGTTCCTTCACAAACTCTACAGAGCTTTGTCACCAAGTCAAAGCCTGGAGACCTCCAGGCCTGGAGGTCTCCACCGCTGGCACTATGCCAGTGCTTTTGTTTGTATCTACTTAGGCTATCCAGACTTGCTTTTGATAGAACTTCCAAATCCCATGTTCGAGGTTGCAGTTGTCTGAGGGTCGGCTGCACACAAACAGTCTTCAGAACGTCAGTAAGGTGCCTGTTCTGGAGGAGTCAGCTTATCCCGTAAACGGAACATGTATAACACTGTACATCACTTTCTCTTCATTGGGTTCTACCTAAAATCTGTTTAGGAAGCAAAAGCTTCCAATTCAAAGAAATTAGCTGAAAACAAACTAACGTTCTACAGGCTTTGGAGCCCATGAGGGCAGCAAAGGCTTGCCTCTGCCTTCGTCTCTCCCCAGCAGTACGGCAGCATGCGGCATGGAGCCCTTCATGTGGGCATGTCTCTTGGTTTCCACAGGCCACTCCACATCTGCTCAGAGGTCTCCTTAACCATGACCTCTCATGGGCTCAGCTAGCAGACAGTGAATGTCTAATCCCCCTTAAATAAGACTTCTTCAGTTTGAGAAGAGGCTACTTGACTTCACTCTTCCCTTGACAAAATCCTTACAAAGTAGTTTAGGAGAATGGGTGCTGTCCGTGGATCTCGCACTGACTGCGTGTGTGAACCGTGTAGGTATCTTCACGCTCAGTGCCTTTTTCTCCTTTTGCTTCTGGTATGGTTAACATATTTAATCTGTAAATGCTTTAAAGCAAAGCCTGTTGCTCCCTCTGGGTACGTAGAGCTTTTGTGGCAAAATTTAAAATTTCTTTGAGTCTCCACTCCAAGAATAAGCCGTGATAGTAAAACAGTGCAAAGAGGAGGGAAAAAGAGGTAATCATAGAGCAAGTATGAATTTCTTCATGCACAGGAGGAAGGGATTCTTCTTGAATGCATTCCTGATCTCCGTTCTCTTCCCTCTTTTTTTCCCCCTGATTTAATGGCTGAAGAAGTTGGGATCCCGCGGAGAAATCCTCTGACTTTTCTCTTCTCGTGCTAAAGCAACGTATCACCCTGCTCTCCTACCACCAAGGTTGCTAGTCTAGGTTACAGCCAAGTTTCACCAGAAGAAACCTAAATAACTTATTCTACTATTTATTGAATAGGGAAAATCTTATCACTGTAAGAAACAAGTCACGTTCAGTAAAGTGCAGCTGCTGTCACTCCTTCCCTTCTGTGTTAGACCAACTCTTTACATCAGTTACTAATTGTAAACATATAAAATGGGTCTTAAAATATTTTTGTACACACAGTCCTTCTCGGTTTGCAGCAATAACTGCCAGCCTGACGTTCTGTCCTGTGTCTGGCTTAGCTGTTCGACAGGCTGGCAGGCTTCAAAGTGAAATATCGTTCCCGGAAATCTAACGGGGATAGATTTATCGAGAATGCCCTTGGAAAATGCAGTCAAGAGTAGCAAAATCATTGATAATACCCTTTCTCTTGTATAGACAATGTATCTTGACTAGCAATATACATTCTTTGTACCAGCCCCCTCCCTGTTAGTGGAAGACTATTCTGCTGACATTAAAACTACTGTTGTGGATGTTGCATAAGCAGACATTTTTGCTATTCAGAAATTCAGAGTTGTCGTGCCTACGCAACAGACGTGTACCCTACCACCCTGAGCAGGACAAGACCTGGGTGCAAGCCAGGTCCCTGGTCCCTTCAGAGGGCAGTGCATGGTGAGGGAGGGTGCCCTGAGCCACAGGTTCACAGGTCTGGATAACTCATGTCCCATGTGAAGGGTGCATCCTTGCGCTCAAATGCTCCAGAGCGTAGGCAAAGGCAATAAATTCTCCCTGTTTATGTGGAGGATCACTGTTGTTGACACCAAGAGTTACAACTGTTGTGCTTGTTACGCTCAAGCTATAGCGAAAGCCCATACAAATTACCTAGGAGAATAAAAACAGCAGGAGGGAGAACGCTGTGGAGCGGCAGCCAAGTGTTATAATACATTCTGCTCTTTGCGCTCAGGATGGCTGTGATCAGAAAGTGCCCGATGCTATCGTCTTACCAGGTGATGGAGCGGGAGTTTGGAGTCCTTCAGAGCCCAGTAAGTTAAGACCTTATTGAAAAGATAAAATTTATATGGTAGTTGAAAGGGAAGGAGATAGTCTGATTTATGGAGTACAGGCAGAAAAGATTATAGAGTTCTCTCCTCCTATCGTTTAAATCACTCTCATTTCTTACCCAGGGTTATAACACTGCTGTTAAAACAACAACAGTAAAAGAAAAGCAGAACAAGGAAAGATAAAGTAGAAAAAACAACTTAACTTACAGATTTGGAACTCCAGTGATTCCACTCATGAGAAAGACCTGCCACATGATGTGATGGTTCTGCGTGCTGCCTGGGGCCAGCACCTGACACAAAGCAGAGATCTTTTATCTCCATCTAGACTTGCACGATTTTTTTACTGGCTTTTGAAAGATGAATGTTTAAGTCAGTACAGGGGTGTGAGTGTTTTTCTGTCTTAAGCTAGGAGAGTGGGTAGCCTGTTACCATCTCTTAAATGCTGGTGAGCAGTGGTTTGTAAGAGAAGACTGGAAGCATAGGGGAGCCATATACCGATGCTTCCCGAGCATCTTGGATTATCTCCTGACAATTTGTGCTTTGGGCACCTCTGAAGCAAAGATGGTATCTCTCTACTTAATATTCCTTAGGGGATTTTCCTTCCTTTAACCTGTAGTATACCTTTCTGAAATCCTGTGACGTTTTAGCAACCGTGATGTCGTGTGGCGTGGAGTTCCACAGCTTGACTATGAAGAGTGTAAAGTAGTATTTCTTGTGTTTCAAACCTGGCTCCTTGTGGTTTAATTGTATAGGGTCTCATTCCTGGAAAAGACAGCAAACATTTCTGTTGATATTAAAAATCACTATCGTATAACCCCTCGGTCATCTTTTTGTGCCAGACTGAAAAGTTTTAGTCTATTCAGTTGCTCCTCATACAAAACTGATTCCATGCCTTTGATCAGCCTTGCTGCTAGCCCCTCAACCTTTTCCAAGGCCACAATATACTTTTTGAGATATTTGCTTCAGAACTGCATACAGTATTCAAGATGCAGGTGTACCACATATTGAGATGAGGCATAATAATGGTTTCTGTTCTCTACTCCTTTCCTAATAACTGCTAACACTCAATTTGCTTTTATGACCTTTACTGAACACTGTGCTCAAGTTATCATGGAGCTACATATTCTAACCCTGCATCTCTTGCCTGAGTAACAGTCAGCCCAGAAGCTACTGTTGTGTATGTAAATTTTGGATTAGGTTTCTTCATGCGCATGATACTACATTTATCTACAATGAATTTCATCTGCTGTTTCTTCATGTAGTCAGTCAATATTGCAAGGTCGTGACATTTCTAATAATCAGCCTCATCCTCCTAGCTGGTGTAGATTAGTGTTAACAGCAGACTTCAACACTCACTTTGGTATTCATCCTCTTTTTCAAATGTGTTCATATACTTATGAATATGTTGCACAGCTTGTGGTGACCTCCCACTGTGTACTGCTACGGCTTTGTTCTTATCTTCGGGCCAATTCCTCATCTATGTGAGAGCCTTCAGTGCCATCCAGCTCTTATTATGGGAGCTTTTGGGTAAAGATGACACACTTGTGGTGTTTTGCTACTGTGTGTGGCTATTTTTATTATGGGGAACAATCTCTTAGTTTCCTTCCTTACCTAAGTATCATGTAATTCATCTCTACCCTGGCACTTTAAGCATTCTCTTTGCCCCTACTGCGTCCCCTGCCCCCAGGCAGTGCTTTTGCCTTCTGGGAGGAAGTCTTGCAGGCTGAAATCTGTATAATTACCAATATAAACAGATTCAGCTCTGAACATACAAGAGCGTGCGCAACACCTTTCCTTTGAGTCAGGGCCATCAGTGAGGCAGCAGCCAGGATGAAATGAAAAGAAAGCATGCTTTAAACTATTAGTCAACCTGCAAAAAAAAGCAGGTGATCCTGCAGTTTGTCTGCTACTCAAAACAGAGCATATAAAGGAAAATGAAGAGAGGAAAAATGAAGTTTTCCTCCAAAAGGCTAGGCTTTGTTCCTGCAGTGCTGAAAACTTAAAAGGTATTAGGAGCTTACTATACAAACTCTTGCATGCAGCACTCCAGAAACATGCAGCATTCTTTAAGCAAACGCACACAGTACTTAGCAGCAAATGTATTGCCTGAAACTTTAATGGCAGAATGCTATTTCCGTGTTATATGAGACGTTTTCATTTGTCTTCGCTGCCGGTGTCTCTGACAGATGAGAAAATGGAAGAGAAAAGAAAATTTCTGTTTCAGTAACAATTGCCAACGTTTTCCCTTCTTTTTTTTATTCCGTATCGCTACACAGCAAAATATGAGCTTTTTTATATTTTAGTCTTTTTTCAGGATTGAGGCTAAATGCTTTACATCGATATCAACTTTTTTGTTGATTAATTCTAGCATTACAGAGGATAAGGTCTTTATACTGTCATTTTATGCTGTCTTACTGCTCAGGGGAAACAGGCATATGAATACAACAGGCATATCAACTTAACAGCTCAGAGAAGAGATACAATTATTCTTTCAAAAAGGTTGCAATACTATACAATAAATTGAGATATTTATCTTTTAAATCTTTATTTACCAGCAAATAAGAATATTGGAAAAACTTATATGAAGGGAACTCTATAAATACTGGTGAAAATAAATTGAGGGAATACTTGGAGGATTTAATAATAAACAGATTTATTGGTCTGAATAGAAATACGACTATATAAACACTAATAAATGAACTAATAAAACTAGGTAGTTTAGCTGTTGATCATTATCTCTGGAAAATATTGAAAAACTTGAGGACCTGGAAGACTGAGGAAAAGTAAAGATAATATTAGTTTTCAACAAGAATTAAAAGGAAAAAGTTCAAGAAGAAAATTAAGTCTGATAGTTTCTCTCATAATTTTTTTTAACAAAAAAGTTTCTGTATTGCAAGAAAAATGTCTCGTTTCAAAGGTAGAAACATGATTAGCGTGCTGGTTAGAATAAACACTGGAATTAATGTACATGTTTTTAGGAATAGAATTACATGTATATGAATTTGTACTGTACTGAATCAGAACTGATTTACTAGCTGAATGAGATTCTCCTTTTTAAAAATATAAACGCCTATAAACCCACAGCAATAAACCTAGCTCCAAGGACATGAACTTGCTGACTTTGTGAAGACCTTTGAAATACTATGTGACAACAAGATGACATTAAATGGAATGATGGGTGCGCAGCAATGTTAATTGATTTGATGGTGTATCAGGTGGAGGAGGGGAGAAGCTTTAACGTAGTGCCTGTGCTCAGGAACTTGTCGTTCCCAAATATTAAATTGTATTTACGGGGCTTTTCTAACCAGCTGCCCTGTATGTGTTTGGGCTAACTTGTCTATGTTCTTGTGGTATGGGTGAATTCTTCTTAATTCATTATATGTGAGGGTTAATTTTTTGTGGCTTGTTCAGTGAAAAAATAGTCTCCTTTTGAAAAACGCCAGCAACTCTGAGTATCACTAACGTAGCTCCCCAAATCCAGTGCATATGCTTTCAGCTGACATTATTTTGCTGTGAGAAGTCAATGTGACTTGGTTTGTACGCTTTAAAGGCATTATATGTTTCTTGGGCATGTAACTGACAGCTTTTCTCATGTATTCCTGTAATGTTTCAGTGGCTCGCCTCAGAGTAATTAGCCATACTTTAACTGGACATAGGAAAGTACTTTGGCTTGTCATAAAAATATTCATGAAGGTATGGCAGAATATTAATATGGCTTAGTGCAGTGCACTGTATGATGAGACAAAGGAGCATAATCTGTGATTCATTAGCGGTTTGAAGAAATAATACTGCTAGGTATGTCAAAGATTTTTTGGACACATGAGGATTAAAGCAGCACTGTAGTCCAGAGTAAAGTCTGCTTACTTGAATTTAGGAAATACAGCATTTTATATATAACAAACATCCACTTTTGATTTCCTGCTACAGGAGTGGATTGAACTAAAAGCAATATATTTCCAAGAGTGTTTTTCATACTTTTTCTTCTGAATACTAATATTTGTATAGTGTCTTAGAGAGCTCTCTTCTGTCTGATGCATCAGACAATACGGATGAGCTATTAAATGTCTCATTGCCCTTTTAATTTGTTTTTTCAGCAGCCCAATCTCTGTTGAACTTGGTCATAAATAATGGTCAATTTTCTTTGCTGCAATCATCAGCATTTTTCTTTAGTGTTAGATTTCTACTGGTGTACCACATTGTGGCCTATGAAGCTGTGGAGGCCAAGTAGCACACTTTTTTCTGGTTATGAAATACTTAGGTACAATGGCAGTAGAAGTGCCTTTCCTATTTGGATGTTCTGGAGCAGTTCTCTAATGGTGATATAAGCAAAGATTGCTTTCTTTTTTTTTTTTTTTTTTGTCAAGTTAGAGCGATCAACGAGTTTTGTGACTAGTTTGGACATGTTTGTAAAAGGCAGGTAATAAATTTGAAGTACTGAGTAGCAGAGCTGAAAATGACAACCTTTGCTATGCAGAATATTTATTTTACTTATGTATTTCCTTTATTATGGAAAACAGACTTACAGGCTTGCTTCCTTGTTTTAATTCCTCACAGAAGACCAGGAATCAATGTAAATGAAGGTGCAGTTTTGCAAATATCCATATTTGAGTTCAGTATAGATACTGTAATTCCTAGTATTCCTGTACAGACCTTAATAGATGAAATGAGAATAGATTTATTTTTTATCTAAGCAAAAACACCCAGGCAACATTGAGAAAGCCACAGGTGTGCTTAAGTGTTAATTATACTGAGGTATGTAACTGCAGGTGATGAGAGGCTTGAAGTGTTGACTCTTCAGCAAGAAACAGTGTCTTACCTATGACATCTGTTTACCAAAAAGATTCCTCTACAACAAGCTCTTCAGAAAGAGCTTCCCCCCTCTTCCCCCCTCCCCGGGGAGGGGCCCCAATTTTCCCTTCCTATTCTAGCAGGCTATTTTTTAGGATTCAGAAATCAGGCTGAGTCAACTAGTCCATCGCAACATGTAACCACAGGCGCAAATGCCAATCACCATGTTTCATAATATCCTCTTTTAGGAATTATGCTCTGGAAAAAAAAAAAAAAACCCTGCAGAGTGTATTCGGTTGTAATCTGATAAACTTTAGGGGTTTCCTGTAAAAGCCCACAGCGTGGGACAGGCCCTCTCTGTCCCGGGCAGCCCGCAGTTGTGTAGCGGCGTTGTAGCCCACTGCGCCTGACTAAGGCTAAGACGCCTTGCGGGAGCGCTTCGTGGGCGGCCTTCCGTCCCCGAGGGCCCTGGCCCGGGGGGGGCACCGGCGCCTCGCGCCGCCGCGGCCGTTAGCCGGGACTGAGGCGGGGCGGGGAGGGCGCCTTGCGCCGCTGCGACCGTTAGCCGGGAACTGAGGGAGGCGCCTCGCGCCGCCGCGACCGTTAGCCAGGAACTGAGGCGGGGCGGGGAGGGCGCCTCGCGCCGCCGCGACCGTTAGCCGGGACTGAGGCGGGGCGGGGAGGGCGCCTCGCGCCGCCGCGACCGTTAGCCGGGAACTGAGGGAGGCGCCTCGCGCCGCCGCGACCGTTAGCGGCGGCGGCCCCCCCCCGGCGGCGGCCCCGGGTATGTCGCTGTAGAGGAAAGACACAGGTAGTGCCGGGAACCACTTGAAAACCCTGTTCTTGCCTTCAAAATGCAGGATTTTTTGGTGACGAAGACCGGAAAGACGGTTCCTTTGCCTCTGCGTTGTTGGGGGTGTTGATGTTAGAGGAAAGTTTTGAGCTTAGCCAGGGGACGTGCAGAGCTATGTCTAGGAAGGTCTGGCGTGCTTTAATGCATATTTAAAATATGAAATACTTTTATATTTCAAAATGGGCTGTTTGAAGTTGCTTAGAAACATTAACTTTCTGAAAGTCTGGAGCTAGGTGAATGCAATATTGCTTTAAAACTAGAATTACGGTTTATCAACTTTTTATTTCCCTTACAAAAGAAAGCAGTGTGGTTTCACACTGCTTTGCTCTGGGCATACTCACCACTGATACTCAGCAATATAGTTCTTTGTAGTCACTTTTTGGTAATACTTGGATCAACCTGTAAATGATAAGACGGTTAGTGGCAAAACCAAGATGATGCAGAACCTGCTCATCTTGAGGAAGCCATTTAAAATTAGCTCCCACATCTTCTCTGAAGCCATAACCTATGAATAATGGGCAGGTAAGTGATTTCAGGCAGAAGATGATCTTTTCTCCTACACAGTGTAACCAGTTTTAACTGCTACAAATTAACGCTAGGGCTAGGTGCCTTTAATTTAGGGTTTATATACAAAGTATTTGCAGAGAACATAGCTGAGGAACAATTTTTGAAGAAACGTGTCAGGTTCTTTCAAGTCCAAGTTTCCAGTGTAAGGTTTTGCGTGCCTTTCTAATGTGGTACTTTAGACTAACCAGAAATGGCAAACTTGCATGTGTTTACTGGGGAGAAGTTATGTGACTTCAGGTGACATGGGTGCCAGTTTTGAGACCTCCAAGTGATGTTCCAGAACTCTTAATGACAAAACTCCTAGTGACTTCTGCATGACCAAGATTTCATTTGAAACGCAGAATATTGATTAGGCCAACATGTATGAAAACGGTGTTCTAGGAAGGTGAGTCATTCACCTGCTACCTCCATGTAAACAGAGCACTTGTTGTGAGTATTATTAATTTATTTGTGAAACTCCCACTCATAGCTGTTTGAAAGCTAAAGGAAGACAACAGAGGCTCTCCCCTCCTCCCCTTAAAAGCACAAAACAGTACTCTTTAATGTTAGCATTTGTGAGGATTTTAATGAGCTCACACCACGCGGCTTTCTTCAAATAATGTTGATTATACCCTTGTATAATTTATTTTGGACAATAATTGGTTTTTATTCAGGAGACAATTGGGCTCATCGCATCTTGACCTCCTGTACATCTGTGGAATTTTAATGAAACCTGAACTGAATTTTATTAAGGATGAGAGCAGTGTGCTTGAGAGCAGAATTTCTGTCTTTTCTACACCAAATTTGCATTGAGAATGATGGTGGGGAAACGAGATGACAGTTATGGAGAGTAAGTATTTTTGTTATTGCTGGATTTTATTTAACAGTAACACGCACAGATACTAACAGTGACAGAAGGGTTTTGAGGCAGTCGAGACAATAAATATTCGAAAACTTTGGTTGCAGGTGGTCGAGGCTTTTACTTGATTTTGGTGTTCCCCCTCCCCGGTGCCTTGGAATTTTACTTCAAAATGGAGGAGAGCACAGAATCCACTGAAGAAAAGTTAGATTCGTATTTGCAGGATTAAAGTGAAAAACAGCTACGTACCAGAGGAGGCTGTTCATTGTATCTTCTAGGACAGTGATGATATCTATACTGTATTTTCAAGGTGTTTTGCTCACTTTGGGTTTGAGTGCATCAGCACAGTGATTTTTATTCTCTGAAATGTATATGTACCTATTTTCATATGGAGCTTGTGTATATGTGGAGTTAGGCTCTCTGGCTAGTCTCTTGGGCGGCAGGGCTCGTGTGCTGGTAGCCATTTTGCTTTGCATGCTGTTTTCCCTGAAGTCCCAGAATATTCTAATGACAACTACGATTCAGCAGAATGCATCTGCTGTATGTTATGACCATGTTAGAACAACGGTGCTTAAAGATGTCTTGTGTGTAAGCAAAGTTTATCACTTATAGCCATGTGAGTGTTATGTGCAAATAGCATTAGTTTCTGCACTATCGAGGAAGAGGAATGACAGCTGGAATGGCAAGTGAAATGAAAAATAGAAAGATACTTTATCAGGTTCTTGATACTCAGTGCAGTACTTCTTTTGTCACTGCAGTAATGGAGGATCAACACGCTTTACATAGGTATATGTATAGTACCAGTTTATAAAATGTGCACCATTTTAATGATAGTTTGAATTTGCTGTTTTATTGCAGTTACTTTTTTTCTCTTTCTTACTGAAACTTTGAACTCTGAGTTTAATTTGGGGGTACGTCTGGGCTTGTTATCAGTGTAGAGGCCGATGTTTGTTATAGTCAGTTGATGTTTAGCGCACACAGCACTTACAGGAACATGCCTTTCTCATGCATCTTGGCTGTAGAAAAAAAATTGGTGCAGTTGTGCTCTTACTTGAAAAGCTGGTCCAGCTTTGTTGAGAGCATATCTGAGGGCTCCTTGTATCTAAATGCTCATCTTGCTTGTCTGATACAAATCTAGGATTTCTGTGAGATGAACAGACAAAAGCTTGCTTCGTGAAGCATGGACTTTCCTCCTGTCTTCTGTCTGCTCAGCTGAAGATCGAAACTGGCAGTGCATCAGCGTGCTAGAAAATAATATAGCATATTATGAGTTCCTTAGTAATGACACCAGAGAATATGTTGTTACTGCTTGCTAGTGCTCCTTAATCTCATCTTCTGACTGAAGTTATTGTAATACTAGGTCAGGACCTCAAATTATGGGCTCTAGAGGAAATGGAATGGAAACCTCCTACAGTGAGCAGTGCTGCTGGGTAGCTCGCTGTGCAATGGGGCTCTCTGAATGATGCAGTGTGGATGCTAGCTTTGGGTTGGGAGGCCAAAAACCTCACATGCTGGGGAAGTTAGAATCCACTTGTAGAAGACTGTACAATCTTCTTGAACATAGGAAAGATTGTTCCTACTCTCTGTGCTTTTTCTCACTACGATAGAGTCCATGGTATAAAGGATCAACTTCTGATGCTTGCTCAGACCTGGTGTAAATTGAGAAATTATTTCAGAGGCTTCAGTGGAGATTTTCCACATGTGCAGTGATAGAACTGGAATATGATAATGAGGTGTTGGCAGAGAGTAATCTGAGTAGTGTTCCATTTTGTGTCAGATCATGATATTTAGAAACACTTAGAAATGCCACCTCTATTTTGGCAACAGTGGCAGCATAAACTTCTACTAGTATCTGAATGTTTTCTGCCTAAAAAGCAACAATGATAATGAAATCGATATCAGGGTGTGTTCAGTACTTTTACTTCAGGGGCAAAACTGTGTTTAGACATGTATACTTAGGAGTGGGTGGGGAGAAGAAAGGCAGGTTAGAGGAAAAAGTCCTTTATGTAAGTAATTCCCGAGA
This sequence comes from Struthio camelus, assembly GCF_040807025.1. Lineage (NCBI taxonomy): Eukaryota > Metazoa > Chordata > Aves > Struthioniformes > Struthionidae > Struthio > Struthio camelus. The sequence goes on from NC_090948.1 coordinate 41,182,398, forward strand.
GGAAGAGTAGAGTTCTTGTAATGTGTAAAATTGCTCCAGATCTTTTAATACCGTTATAATGGAAAAATATCAAACTCATTTTGTGTAGTGATTTGAAGATAAAAAAAATCCTTAACTATGCCTCAGTTCTGGAGGGCTGTTTTGGATCTGACACTGTTAAATTGGCTATAAACACCTTTCAGGTTCAAGCTTATCTCTATCTTTCCTTCTTAAAATTATGCCTTAATTAATGGTTTATTCAAATATAGAACAAGGTATGTCACCAAGTTTAAACCTTAGTTGTCGGAGTAGTTCTCCAGGAGAATGTCTTTACAGTTGGCAGGCTACAGAAAGTCTCTGGAGTAACTTTTGGTGAAGCACTGCAAAGGGCAGTGATGGTTCTTGTTAGGACCAATGGCATAATATGCAATGCATAATATTTGTGTTAGTTTACTCACTCCAACAAAATGCAATTATAGCAGTAAGGACTTGCAGACAGGACCTTAGAAAATAGCATGTTGCAAAGCTGTGCTGTATGTTGGCCTTAATTTCATTCAGTGATTGTGAATTTTGGACTGTGCATACTTGATGCTTGAGAACTGCTTGAGACTACAGAAGATCTTGCAGTGGTATTCTTTCTAGGGAACAACAAGTGCTTTCAGGATATATGGTCAGATCATAGACGCACAATTACAGGAGAAGTAATTGTATATTCATTCATTTAAATGAATGGCTATATTATTCATTTAAATGGCTATATTCCATTCCTTCCGCCTGCTTTCGAAGGTATCTCACATAGGAAACTTCCTGAAACAATGTTGTTAGGCCAGGTTGGTTGTTAGATCCAGCTTTTCCTGGTTAGAGCAATGGATTCCCCAACAGGGATGCCTGTTTGGTTTCCCCCTTTGGTTTCAGGATTTTGTTCTTTCTAAACATGATAGCAGGACACAAGTCAATGGAGGATGTAGTTCCTGAAGCTGTTTGAAGCTGTTCTCTCTCTCCCGCTGCCTATCAACATACCTTTTCACATTTTTAACCTTAGCCTATTGTAGGGAAGATGTTACAAGTGCTGCATTAATTCTAATTCCTGTTTTGGAAGAGAATCTGAATCATAGAGTGTGACCTATATGGGGTCTCTTCATTATCTAGGGAGGCCATCTGTGGGGAGAGAATTTGTAGGGTGTTTTATAGAGGGGCCATGTCTGCAAACACACAAGCAGGATTAAGTTTTAAACACTAGATGTATTAAATGAATTGCTGGTTTGTACTTTCACTTCGTTACAAATCACAAGTGTCTTTCAGCATCACCTGAATATATTTTATATTGGTGCGTTGTTCGTTGTCAGGCAATTGTGTGATGAAAGATGATATTGTGTCATCTTTTTCTTAATATCAGTTAAGATTACTAACAGAGTCCTTTCTCTGAATTCCCTTACTCTGGACTTGTATCTAAGTATTTTCGTTACTTAAGTTATTTTACATCAAATCTTCCCACAGAATAGGGATACATCAGTGTTCTCTGAAGAATACAGCTAGGAGAAACTTCAGTGCAGTGTAATTTCAAGTAACCTTTGAGAGCTGCAGCTCTGGACTTTGGGGTAACTTTTCTTTCTCCTTCCCTCCGCCCCCTTTGGAACTTCTGAATACGTAGATCGTTTTGAAGTTCCTTCCCCCTGCCAGTTCCAGCAGTTTTCTCCATGCACTAATAATCTCAGCCTTAATCATCCGTCTCATGCTTTTAAGAAATAGCTGATTTTGTTTTATTTGTTCTTCTTCACAAATACCTGTCTACTGCCCTCCTAGAGTAGGGATGACTTCCTTATTTGAATAAGGGTTAGAGTAAATCATTAGTTGGAGTCTGCCCCTCCCCTCTCCAATGTTGAAACTTTTCAGAATTTTTTCAAACAGCCTTTTGGATTTATTTCTTACATTTATACTCCAGTTGAAATCAGATGATTTGGCTTTATTTTTTAACCAAAAGAAGGGGTTGGAGAAAGCTTTGAATTTGAAGAGTGTTTTAAAGATTCAAGACTTGCTTGGTCAGTTTCTGCAGAGTTTTTAGTGTTCAAAAAAAATGTGTAGAGAATATCTGTACTCACCTCCTTTAGGGTGGTTTTGACATTCCAGTCAAACAGTACAAATGGCGTATTTGGGGTTGCTGTAGTATCCTCCTTTGCAGGATATTTTTTCATCTTTAAGGAGTGCTAGCCAATCTTTCGACACACCCTATAGGAAGGAAAATTGCGGTTGGGTGCGTGTGTGTGTTATCTGTGAAACTCTTTGGCATGATGCAACAGTACCCCTTGTAAGGGCAGAAGCGATGGCTAGCAACTGTCTATGCTTAAAAGCTAATAAGGGTCAAAACCAGTGTTGTGAGTGGGTCCCCCGCCCTCCTTTAGACACTGGGCACTTAAATGAAGATCAATGCTGAAAACATTTTGGAGTAGGCTGCTAGTTTGCATCTCTGTGGGTTTGGGGTGTTTTTTTGGTTTTGTTTTCTTGGATTTGAGTCTTGCTTTTCCTTAGAGCCAGAGCTTTGTAAGAAGATTTACAGTGCTGCCACAGTAACAAAACAACGTTTGGATGTTTTGGAGTTATTCTTAGAAACGCATCCTTTGTGTTCCCCTCAAGGGTGAGGAGTGGGAAGTGCGCAGTGTGTGGGAAAACCAAATCAGGCTTTTTTGGATGTCACTGGGAATGACTGTGGTGTTCCAATGTCTGATAATAAATTTAGTGAATTTAGTCATTGGAAATAGGGTACATGTAAATATCTGCCATGAAAATAGGACCTTCTAGGAGACCTGTCATTGTTACATTGAGTTCCATGTCAAAACTCCTTCATATGCAGGGGAAATTACCTTTCTCTTAACCTGGTGCTTGTCCATCTCCTGATTACTTTTGGTCCAGTTGAGTAAAATTGTACAGATTTGAAAGAGGAATGGAGTCTCTTTAAAAAAAATTAAAAAAAAGTCCAATGAAAAATATAAGTAGAGAAGAGACCCTAATTAAAGCCCTCCTGTTGGGGGGCAAAGTCTGATGTGTAGCTAGTCTGTTTGATCTGCTGGCTGGGGAACATGCCGACTAGCTAACAACTTAGCCTGTGTGTAATTCAAAAGCAGTCACGGAACGTGCTGCCTCATCCAGTTGGCAGTGATGTGGCCTGGAAAGGGATCAGAGAGTCTGAAGAAGGCTTTAAGAAGGATAAAGGGAGCAAATGTTACGGAGCAGGTACGAAGTGAGAGGCGAAATGGGAGAACTAGTACACAATCTGTAGGAAAGAGGGCTTGTTTCCATGTTTCTTGTGGAACAGCTTACCATGAACCACCAAACTCACTCTGAGATCGAGCAGCAAACCAAATTCCATCCAGATTCACGTGCCATTTTGGGGGCAGGGGGCGGGTGGAGGGGTGGGAGGCATACTGCGAAGTTGGTGAAAGTAATCTTTGGTGATCCTCAGTTGAGCTGACATTGTGTAGGTGTCAATAAGGTTATGATTTGGAAGATGTTTATTGTGAGTGTGAAGAAAAAGCCTGCATCTTCTCTGATGAGAAAGCAGTGTGTTTGAAGATCTGCAAGTTAGAGGAAAAAATGATGTTTGCTTGTAAAGCAAGCAAGTTGATAAGGAAATTAGTGAAATTTTGAGCAGAGAACCCTGTGACGCTATGTTTAAAGTCAATTTATAAATAAGGTGACAATTTAGAAGTCTGGGTATACTTTGATTTTTCTCTCCTATCCATGTCCTTGTTATGCCTTCTAGTATTTGAATTGGCTAGAAACCTCTAAACAGTACAAAATACGTTGTCTGAAGAACTGGACTTCTGGACTAAGTCCAGGAAAGGGTCTGGCTATAAGGTCCCAAAAGGGACTGAACCAAAAGAGGTGTCTCAGAAAGAACAGAATTGTCATTCAGTCAAAACAGACATGCAGCTGGAGAGGAGTGTATTGACGATGTATCATCGAGCCTGGTAGTCCAAAAGGCTTCCTCTTTCTTTTTTTCTTCCCCCTACAAACTTCTCTCCTTCCATTTTCTTTCACTTTCATGACTCTTCTAGTCTAGGTGCTTAGTGCTTGCTTCGTTTCGGTTCAAGAGGCTCTTTATCAAGGTTTTGGTTTGCTTTCATCTTATTTATCAGTTGATTTCTACAATATTAAGGCAAATTATTTTAAATAGTGTAGGATGCGGACTCTTATGTGAATGGCCTTTACTGTATTATTTTAGGAAATTAAAATTTTATAAACTTGAAACGGTTTGCAGAACTAGGCTTTCAGTAAATGCACACAAAAATACCTATATGGATAAAGAAAATAAGTAGTTTGATTGGTATAATATTGTGCACTGTTTACAGGCTGTTTCATACAAAGAAAAAAAGGAATAACTTAAAATTACAGCCTCCAGGCTTGCCTACTGTTGAAAAGACACATAAAGTTGCAGTATGTTCAGTTGCAGATAAATTTTTATTTTGTTAATAAACTAAGTGTATCCAAAATTCTTTTCAGAAGGAAAAAAAAGGCAAACAAACTAGCAAGATATTCATAAACACTTGTCAGGAAACCATTTGTAATCTTATTTTTCTTTCTATTGTGCTTTCTGCAAATATTTTGATTATTGCAGTACCTGGATACTAGTTCTGTAAGCGTAAATTTTATGTATTAATTAGCCAACACTAAAAATTTCTCCCAAAACACACAGATTAAGCATTTCAATGTGCTTTTCTAATTACATTAAAAAAAAAAAAATCAAGCTGTAAAAATGCCTGGAGTCTGTTCTGTGCATACACACATATGCAGCTCTCATTAATGTCAGTGAGAGTTAAATGCAGAGGGAGAGGAAATTAGACCTGGGATAAATGTTATTAAAATGTGCGTAGGTGTTTAAACTTATATCAGTATTGGTTAGTGGAGAAATGCTTTAAAAATAGGCTCTGGTCTCGATCCACGCCACAAAACTGTTTCCTGCATCTCACCTTGGGTGGGTTTCATCCTGCTTCGCTTTGGGTTATTTATTGGCATCTGAGTTAGTCACTTTGGCTTGGTGTTACTATTAGTGGAGAGAAATAGGTGCTTTTACTTGGTTTACTTGTTTTTGCTTCGCAAATTCTTACTGCTTTGGTAAGGAATAATTCATGTTTCTTATTATCTCTAGTCTCTTGGAGATCAGCTGTACTGGTAGCCTTGTTTCCAGCTCTGAGCGCAGCAGAATTTGTGGCTGCAGGTTATTTCCCTGTTGAGTAGACCTTGTTAAATATTACCAATTGGACCTTGAAGAAAACTAATTGAGTAGCTGTGACCTAGTGTGACGGGGGGTTTATCTGCTGCTTGAGCATCTTGATGCTACAGTGAGAAAAACAAATAATTGCAAGGCCGTTGACTGACTTACCGTTGATGGAATGGTTTGTTTTTTTGCAAAAATACTGGTATAGTTCTGGAGCGGAGCGAGCAGTGGTGATATTGCTACACTTGAACTGAGTATGTTCCCGAGTGTAATGTGGGAGTGATCTCAGGTCTGCGTGTAATAGTAGTATCCAGGATTTTCTTATCCAGTGGTAAGGGTATCCCCTACTCCCACTGTCTTGGGTACTGAAAAAAGTAACTGTATATGGTTTGATCACACTTGCAACTTTGGACAAGGGAACTTGCTCTCTTGCTAGTCAAATGTGTTACTGACTCAACAGATTTGCCTGAATATTGTTCAAAGTCTCCTTGTTAAATTTGTAACTGGATAGGCTTAGTGTTGACTGTGCATTTCAGTGAGGGGAAGAACTCATCTAATTACATTTAGAAGCTACGCCTCAGACCCTCGGGTAAAGTGGTGCTTTATTTCTGTTTTCAGTGAGATTTGAGAACTTAAACTCATTGCTGGGTTGATGTTGTAATCTTGTGAATGCAGTGGGGCAGGGACTGTCTAAGTGTTTTCTGTAATATCTGTTCCAGTGGGGCTTTTGAATCCTCGCTAGATTATCTGTACTAATAAGTAATAAAGCTCATTAGAGAGGATTAGGTTTGCAAATCCAAAATCAGGGATATTTGCTATCAGAGTAAGACTTGCTGCAGACGTTCTAATCTGAGAGGGCTAACAAAAAGTCTCAGAAGCAGCCTGTAAAGGATTGAGACCAGGGACAAAGACTTTGGTTATTGGAAGAACAAGAATTATTCCTTACTAAAGTCGTAAGAATTTGTGAAGCAAGAAGATCATGAGCTCGGACTGAAGCTTATGAAAGGTAGATTTTTTTACAAAGAATCCAAAGTACTACCTTTCTTCCTCAGTGTATGGGTTTTTTTCAGTTGTGAAGACCTGAGTTTATAGAAGAAGACACACAAAACTCTGCAGCAGATAAATACTGTATAAATCCCTACAAGTTAAAGAAGATGCATGAAGTGCAAAGAACTATCTAAAATACCTTACAACGTATTTTTTGTTAGCACTTCCAAAAAGGTAGGCAAAGAGAGACTTAGGCGAGCGTCAGTAAACGAGTGGAAGGAAGCGGGCATCAAAGGGAAGCTTAGGGCCTATTATTTTTTAAGTTAAATTGAACTCTGCTACTGTCTATAAAGCTTCTGTAGCAATGGTGGTGTTAGCATGGGGAAGGGGGCAGTATGGGTAGAAGAGAAGTATGTGTAACTTGAGGAGTGATAAGTTTAATTTTAGGGGAGGTAGGGAAATTTTCAGCGGAGTAGAAGGCGTCAGAGTCTGAGTTCCTTCAAGAAAGTCTGCTTAAGTGAAGGCTGAGACTAACAGTTGAGTATGTTAAGTTTTGCTGTTTCATAAATGAAGTGGGAGTACCAGCAAAATGGATTCGCTTATATTTGTGGGAGGGGAAAAGAAAGGAAATGTTTGTTTATGCACAGATCCAAAACGAGATGGAAAAACAAGTAGCTAAAACAGTTTTTACTCTCCAGCAGGGAAGACATCTTGAAAGATTTTGTTGAGACTAGAATTTTTTGCCTTCTTGCTACATCAAGAAAACTGTCAAATAGCGTTAGAAGAGTAGAACAGCAATTAGTTTGTGTTTGCTATCTCATGTAAGATGCTATGTTTGTTAACACGGTCAGTTAGGCTTTGTTCGGCCCTTGTGTACCCCTCCAAAACACTTCAGTCATGTTGTGATGGAAATCTAGCCAAGGAGAGTATCTGATTAAGCTTTGATTTGGGGACAAGAGCAACAGCCAAGAGAATGATGGATAGACTCCAGTTTTTTTCTGGGAAGAACGCCTGTTACTGAGCTATAGTGAAACAAAAGGGGAGAAACTCTGAAACAAACTACAAACTAACAAGGGACGTTACCAGGCTAGAAGGGATTGCCGATAGTTTCGGGTGAAAAAACCTATTCAGTAGTCAAGATGGTGGCCAAAAATTACTTGGCGTAGTAGGCATGTGCTACTCAGATAATCTACTATAGGTTTAAGTCCTGCTGCGTGAATGTGTCTGTAAACATGAGATATAAATCATGACAGAGTTTTCTAAGAAACCAGGAATCATCATTAAAGAAACCTCAGTCCTGGGGATCAGTATTGGTAAGAAGGAAAGTTTAGGCCCCCCAAAAGTGCTCAAACCACAGTTTGCCAGATGCTGGGGTATATTGAGGGGAAGTATTGCCTATACTTCTTACCTCACTAGGCCTCTGCCAGAGGCAGGGTTAGATGGACCTTTGATCTAGTTTGGCTCTACATTCCTCCAAGCAGACTATTAGTATGGCCTGAATTAATGCAGTTACCACCCACGGTAGTACTTGTGTCTCAATCCATGACATTGAGAGCAACAGAGATTGAATTCAACTTTGCTAGCTAATTCAGTTAATGTATTAGATCTAAATATTTTACATGCTGCATTATGAGTAATGGCTGTTGTTTGTCCACATGAGGATGTGAAGAATGGTGCCTGCAAATCTGTCTTCCTTCTAAATGGTACCAGAATGCTATGAAATTTGAATGGTATGAAATTTGACTCTCTGCCAGTGCTATTCTGAGTTTGAAAGAGGCTGGCCTGTCCAGTGACGAGCCAGTCAGGTCTGGGGCCTGGTTTGGGGTAGGAGGTAAGGAGGCAGTAGATGATTCTAATAATTAGCTTCAGCGAAGAGAAGTTCTCAGTTGCCCTATTAGATTTTTGACATGCAGGGGCTGAAAAGCTTCCCTAGGCAGTTTTATTGTTTAATTAAATAAAGCCATACGCGGCCCCTCCCTCCCCCCCCAGCACAATTCTTAGTCCTTTTCTGTCTTGGAAAAACAAATTAGACCAGCTTACAATAGACAGTGTTATTTCAGGAAGTTGTACTCAAGATAGTTTGTTAAATAAATTGATAAGGAAAAAGAAAACAACATTTTGTAAGGACTATGACCTCCCTTCTCCCTCCCCCTCCCCCCAATAGTTTTTGTCGTTATTTTGAGATGCATTTTAATCAGAGTCAGAAGATACAGAATAAACGCAGATTAAAATATGTTGTAATAGGACAGTGAGTTTCACGCATATTAAATGGAGCTGGCACAAAATCTGGATATTGCTAGTTCGATGTTAAATCATATTTTTGAAAGCTTACATGGGTATAAATAGTGTGTAACTCTGTGTTACCCTTGCTGAGATGCAACTATTGTCCTATAAGCTGCTGCTGCCCTCTGCGTTCTCTACCTTTCGCATACAGAATGGGATTAGCAACCTGTTAAATTGCTGCCTTTCAAACTTATTTTATTCTTCAGTGTTAGTATGTCAGTGTTGCATGCTGATGTCTTAAATGGTAATAGACACACTTTGTATTGTTTTCCTGAAGATCATTAACATTTAATCTAACTGAAAGTAGATATAAAACGAACATTTATTTTCCATGACCAGCTTAAATTGTAGCCCCATTTTTAACAAGAAACTAAAATAGCATAGAAACATGTGTATATGAAATAATGACATTCACTGAAGGCAAGATCGCCCATGACCTTCAACTTGGATATAGTTATTTAAGAAGCAAAGCAACCAATCAAATTATATTTTTGCTCTAGTTTAAAGTCCAGTTAAGTAGTGCAGTAAATATTAAATCCATTGATGTATGCTTTACGTTTTTATCATGTTCAAAGTGAGCCATGCACAATTAAGTTTGTTTGAATGAAAGTTTAAGAATTATGGTACCCATTTAAATGTAATACTGTCTATTAGGAAAAAAAAATCAGAGAGGATCTAATATTTTCTCATTCTTTGTGTAGTTAATTTAATGCCTAATAAAATTATATGTTCTTCTAATTTTCACAAATAGCAATTTATGACTTTAGGCTCCATTCTTGTTCAGTGAGTTGAGGCAAGCCTTGAAGTAGATTCTGAAAGTGAAATACAAGGTCTTTTATAATTTTAAAATGCATTAATGCACTATTTTGTTTATTTTGTAAGCAATGACTTTGATTTGCTGAGGCAGCTTTCTGTAAACTAACTCACTCAGTTGAGCGGCTCACTGGGATTTAGGGAGCGCTGCGGGGAGAGGGGTAAAACGTTTTCATGGGGCTGAAAGCGTTCAGAACACTCCTCAAATTTTCACTCTGTATTTTCCTACCCTCGTTATGAAGATACAGGGAAAATGTCAGGATTGTAATGCCTGGCTTCATAGTGAAACCAACACGCACAAACCTGAGTCAGGCATGCTACGTCTGTTTCATAGTGTCTGACAGATGTCAGTGCCCTCCACATAGGGATCAACTAACCCCTCCCCTCCCAAAACAGCACAGCTGAAATGGCAACTCTTTATTTAGCTAAGCCGAAGCTGTGGAAAGCATACTACCCCGAATTCCAAGCCTTTCATATCCGCTAGATAAATATTTGCGGTGAATCTGAGATAGTCTTCTGCAGTTGTGTGCTGAAGCTGTTAAGTAGATGCCACAACTATGCTGGTGGGCAGACGGGGAGAGGGAAGGCCTTCTGTAAAGGGAAGTGCATAGAGTCACAATATAATACTCGATAAATCTGCATCTCTTGATTTCAAAACACTGATACCAGCCTACAAGTTAATTTGGGCAGACATTCCACAGCCAGCGTGTTTACACAGGCTATGTTTTGCTCTGTTTAAAGGGGTTCAGAACCCTTTGGGCCAGACTGAGGAAGAGACTGTTCACGACTTCCTAATGTGATGGTTGAATCCTGGGATGGATTGAAATCTCATTTCATCCTGCTCTAAATCATTGAGTTCCAAAAACCAAGCCACTACTTAGGTGATGGCTTTGCCTCGTAAGTAAGTGCCACGAGTGTTATACAGCCAAGCACGTAGTGGATAAGCTTAGGCTTAGGTAAGGGCGTTGTTCCCTGTATAAATAACTCAGAAGGATGTGGGTGGTATATTCAGTCCATGATGCGTATGTCTTCCAAAATGCTATATATTCGATACTGCAGTGTTTCTTTGAACAGAGCCACAGAAGGTGGGGGTGGGGGAAGAAGAAGTAGATATGACAATGCTCTTTCTGCTCCTTTTCTGCCTCTTTTCCTCCCCTCATGAATCGGTCATAAATACCATTTCCTGCTTGGTCCTTTAGTAGTCAGCTGTTAAGTTAGAAAGGCCAGAGGGACTGAGGAATGTCCACGCTATTTACACAAAATTTAGGAACAATTTTAAGTGGAGTAACATTCTGCTTATTTGAATTTTCCTCTCCTAAATGCTGTTTTTAATCCTCTCGCCATTGCGCTACCCCTCCTTTTATCCTCCCTTTCGAGCATGGGAATGAGGGCAAAAATGTAGCAAGTGCCTTTTTGGCATCCCTCTTCAGACCTGAGAAACTTTCCTGAAAACTGTTAGTCAAGAGCATGTTTGCCCCTAATACTAATTTTTAAAAAAAAAGAAAAAAAAAAAGAAAAAAAAAAAAGCTTCACACGGTACTGTTCTCGTCTGTTCCACAGGCTTCGTTTACTTTTTATCTTGCAGAAACAAAAGGATTTCTTTTGCTTAAATAAACTGACAGAATAGTCTGCCATAAATATAAAGGGCATTTAAAGTTATGCAGCAAAAGAGAGATGAATCCATTTAATCTTTCTGCGATTAAAAATGAATGTTAAATTAAGAACATTTCTCAAATGAATTACTGTGAAATTGAAATAATGATCTGTATTAAAGTATTCCTTTATAAATGTATGTCTCTTGGATTACTTAATATTAATGTATTTTTAATAGACTCTGAATACTTTAAAAAAAAAAAAGCAAACACATCATTTCTGGAAGAATTGAAACATGAGGTTAACAAATATTTGTTTTTTAATTCTACTGTCTTGGTTATCCATATGCACTTGAAGCAGATTTGGCTTGGTGCTCCCAACAGTGACTGTGCACAGTATTTCCAGGGAAAGATACTTTGGGCTGGAATAATAGAGTAGAGTAAGTGCTTGCTGAATTTAGATCTAAAATTATGATTTAGGCCTGGATTCAGCCAAGTATTTACCCAAGTGCCTAGCTTTAGATATGTAATTTCCAATATAGGAAAGCATTTTAGTGTTTTAAGAGCTCCCTTGAATAGGAATGAACTTGCATTCAGTTATCTTTGCTGTACTTATGATCCTATTAACTTCAGTGTCATGTACTTAAAAGTTAAGAATGTGCTTGAATAAGGAATGCTTTCTTGCCTGAAAGGTACAGCTGGTTCTCGTCCTTTTTGTTGACTTCGGTAGGATTATTTGTATTGCTGACCTGTCTGAAGGGCTGCTCGTGGTGATCGTGGTGGAAGTTCTGTTGATTTTTGGCAAGAGCAAGACTGGACTGAAAGGGTCTGGATTGTATCCTGTTTGTTCTGCTGCACGTGCATAACATCATTCCCCCATACTTACCTATGCAGTACATTGAGTTATTTACTGCTGTTTCAATCATTGGGTTTTGGTCACCTCTTGCAGGCTGTGTATTTGACAGGACGTAGCAACTATTATATTCATTCCACAAGCATGGTAGGATGATGCATGCTAAAAGGAAGCCATTTATGCAACGGGCAGGTGATTTCACTAATACTGCAAGTGTTTTGGTATCCGTTAAGTTCTACTCGCATGGAAATAATGCATGAACTGGAACGAATCCCTCTTCTAAATGCTTTATTAAGAAAATGCATTCCAAAAATAGTATGAATAACATGATAATTGGCAACTTTCTGTGAGCATTCCAGAAGATGAGAAATATGTCCATTTAATGTATCACGAGCTTTAAAGAGTGCAAAATATTGCTTGAAGCAGCACTACTGTTCCACTGAACCTTTTGTCCAACTCCCGTCTTAATTTATGGAAGAATGCATTGTAGTTGCTCACCCCAAAGCTCACTTGGTCCGGCGTGTCTCTCTGAGTGGCCGGTGTTCAGAGAAAGATGGGAGAGGTCAGCTGAAGAGTGGTAGGCTGTGCATGGTTTCTGGCTGTTAACGGCCTCAGGACTCCAGCGGTCGTGATTAAGAGGTGTGGATGGATGTCTCTGGTGTCTAATTCATTCTGAACCCATTTACACTTCTGGCCTCTTTGACATCCTGTGACAAAGATTTCTATTGTATGGTATGATTAAGTATTTCATTTTACTCTTGCTCTCCAGTAATTACAGTGGGTGTCTCATAGCCCTTGTATTTTGAAAAAATGAATTATCATTTCCTGTTCACCGTCTGTCCATTAACATAGTTTTAATGACCTTTATGATATGCCTTATTGTCTTCCTTCAAGCTGCTGAGTCGCAATCTGTGTAGTTGCTCTTCAAATAGCAATTGTTCTATATCTGTATTGCTATTTTCTAGTCTTCTGTGTTGGTCTCCTCTACCTTTTCTCATACCTACTGCATGAGAAGACTAGAAAATAGCAATACAGACTTCATACCTCTAACTGCAGTGCCAAAGGGACAGGCTTTTCAAAGGTTTCCTGACTGGAATTGGATCACCTTTGTTTAGGCAAATTGTAAGTGGGCTGCAACAGGCTTTTTCAGTTTTCCCAAAGCAGCTTTTGAATTTAGATCAATATCACTGAATGGCTTCTGCTGACAAAAGTCTTTCCTAGGCTAAACTAAAGCCAATTTTGTTTTAAGTGTTTGTTTTTAATTTGTTTGTGAACCGAACTAGGGGTAGAAAGAAGGAATCATTAATTCATGAAGAGCTATCCGGTACTGAGGAAGAATAGATTTGTGTGACTTCTTTTGGGGAATGCCTCCCACTTGCTAATGTTTGGGACCAGATTTCCAAAAGGTTTCCTCAAATACAAATGAGGCCAGGTTTTCTGCTTTGAAGGGAATGTGTGAACTCGTGCATAACTAGTAGCATGCCTTCTGTGATGTTTGGGAACAAAAAGCAGTGGAGTTGACTTCCGACCTTGGTGGTACTTGGAAAGTCCTTCTGACTACGATATTTAAGAAAGTTGTTTTTTTTTCCCCATTTTCATTCTAAATAATGCTAATATCTGTTTCAGAAGGCAATTTACAGTTAGTGAGAGGCTCTGTATATGAAAAGCGTCATATAAAGACGGTCTGTATTTAGTTGTTCTGTTTCTTTGAACAATGTGAATTCTTTCTATGAATTTGGAGGACTGTCAAAGCTCAGGTTGGCAGTAACAGCTGCAGGTGGGATTTGACCAAGTGTGTGAACGGCATAGGCCACATCAGGACTCCTTCAGAATGTTACACATCTGTTTGCAACGTTGCTGTTTACAGCAGTGATGAGTTTATCATAGGAATGCTCACATTTTCCACAATAGTGCCTGTAACATCATACCTCAAGAGCAACATCCCAATGGTCAATATTACTTTATCCTAGGAAAATCCCACTGAGATTAGTCTAACCTATTAAGTTTCCATGCCATTCTTGGTTACGTTTTTAACCCAGTCCCAAAATTAATCTTAAATGATTTAAGACTTATGTTTTGCAAATTCTAGGAGCAACATTTTTAGATGATAATCCCATTTGGCTTCCGATAATCCCATGTTGAGGCACCAAATGCAATGTAGTAAATGCTTGTAGGAAAGTGGCAGGAGACAATTGCATTTGATATTTGTGGTTATAGAATACGATCTTTAAAATGTGAAGTCTTTAATGTTGAACAGCTCCAGTAAAAACCGTTTACGGAGCTGAAATTAGACTTGCTAGAAAATAACCACATAAAAGCTTAAATCATCCCTTCTCCCCAAAAGGGAGAAAAAGACAATTTTCCTTTCCCCCCTCCCCCCCAAATATTTTAAATCAAACAGTAAGTCACAAAGAACCTAATTAGCAGTAGTATGTGTGGGACATGGACTGTAGGCTAAATTTCCATAATTTCCAGACAGCATTAGGCATGTAATGTAGCAGTGGAACCCAGGGACTATTTAAAGGGAATGTGTTAGAATAGGCAGCAGTGACTCAGTGCAGTGTGCCAGCCATCCCTTATTCTTCTGTAATGGGAGGACAACAATCTTTGTTCTGAAGGTGATTTCTGGAAATGCAGCAGTTAGTTGCAAAGCCGTATTTGTTTATCAAACTATCCCGAAGAGATTCTAAATTGAATTTGCTCATTAAACACCAATGGCAAGAGCTCCTGCTTTCTCAGATGCTGTGGCGGTCCTTATAGCTTCATGAGAACAAGACCCTGCCTTTCTGCTCCCCTGCATGTCAGTTACTTCCCAAACCACCGGTCTGGGCTTTCACCTTTCCCTCTGTTTCCCGTGTATCTACCATCCTTACCCTCCTTCCTCCTCTTGCGGCCCCAAACAGATGAACAGATAGCTCTCGGGTCTTTATCATATCATATATATTGTCATCTCCTCATACTCTTCAGGCTTTTTGCTGTGTGTAGAGTTCAGGTTCAGGTATGCTAGGCCTGAGTTACAGCTGCAGTTTCCAGCTCTGCTTCTGTGCAGCCTCTTGTGAGAGCTTAGATAACATTTACCTAGTGACTCTCATAAGAACCTGCACGTAAGCAGTGTTGGGAGTCTCTCATTGCCATCAGCGAGCACAGGTTGTTTACTGCTTCACAAACCACAATTTGAGAATCCTCTCTAGATGAGATCTTTCTTATATTGCCAGTATATGGCAGTTGTCTGCCACTGAAAACCCGATATTCATCTTCTCTCTGTGGAATCTTACAAAATCAGCCAGCTTCATAGATGTAGTAACAGTGTAGGATCCACGTGCAACTTAGTTTAAAAGAAAAGCATAAAATGAAGCTCCTTGCTGCAGTAGTCCTCATCCTGTTTTCAGAGCGGGCACAGAGGTAACATCACGCTACCCAGTGGAGCTGGATCAGAAAACAAGGCAAACTGTTTTCTCCCTTTCTCTCAGCCCGTTGCCCAGTGATCTGCCTCTAAACCTTATAAAATCAAAATTAAAAGGGGTAGAGGGGAGAAGAGACTTTTGCTCACTAGCTGTCTTTGCTACCTACAGAAAGAAGTAGCGTTAAAAAAAGATTAATTTGGTCATATTGCTCAGTACAGTTCAGTGTTTCAGAAGCGGTCCATGGCCGCTGGCAGGCGGGCTCATTCAGCCACACATGCTCTGTCTGGGCAAGTGGGTGGCGATGCAAATTGTTTAAGAAGCTGCATGTAACCAGTAGGTTTTATTGTCAGAATTTTAAACTCTTAATACATGTATCAGCCTTTCTGTTTTTTTGACAGTTAAGCCCTAAATGCTGCACATGGTATACACTTAATTCAGGTGAAAATGGATCCCGAGGCCACAGTGTAGTGTCAATGGGATTTCTCTAAGCCTCCCTATTTAGATTGAAAGCATTTTGAGGTTTTGGTAACCTTGTATTTCTATAAATTTAGTAAGAGTTGCTGTAGTCTTTCATTCTAATGACACATAATCCATTTTTGCTCTAATACAGAAGTACAGAATTAGCAAGGTATAAATGCCTATTATTTATAAAATAGCTTCATGTCATTATTACCCTTGCGTGCTTTCTTGCTCGTTTAACACACTCTTTCACCTCACTGACTGCTGATCCCTCAACATTTGGTCATCCTACTCTTACGCTGGCTGGTGATTCTGGAAAGAGGAGAAAATCAAGAACTAGGTCCCTTCTTTTTAGTTCTCTCTAAGTTTATGTCCTCTGGCTAGCATTTCTGTCCTGGTGATGGATATGCTTCTTCCTTTGGAGTTTACCTCTGGAATTTTTCTGCATCTGTAACAGATTCTAACAGTATTTAATTAATGCCTGATGGGCATTCTCTTAAATGCTGGACTTGTCTTCCTTTTCAATTTATGACCGTTTTCCCTCTCTTCTCTATCGGCTTTGATCCTGGTATCTTGGTTCTCAAAACAGTTTCTGTGAGTGTTTGGTATGACTACTAACCAATGTGGTATAGGATTTGAGCTTGATAGGAAAGTTTGAAATTCTAAACTTAGGTATTTTCTTCAGTCCCAAATTCTAATAATTTATGGGCCAGGGACTTTGTAGGCCAGAGGTGCAAACTCATACTTACTAGTCCTCTATGGTTTTTTTTAATTGCATGGATTTGATGAGTTGCTTTTTAAATGTGCATAAATCACCTAGCGTCCAGAGGTGCGGAGTCCCATGGCTTTACTCTATGTGAAATGAAAAAGTGTTTCCTTTTGTTACTTTTGAAACTGTACTTTTAATTCTTCTCTTAGAAGAGACAGTGATCAGTCATTCCCTCTTATTCTCCATACTACATATCATTTCATAACTTTTGGAAATCAAGTGCTGTCTACAGTATTCAAACTAAAAATTTCAATTCTCTTTAATTTCCAAAAGTTAAATTAAAATCTATTGTAACTTTTGCATTATGTGAAATCTAAGTATCCTTCAAAGAAAGCAACTTTTAGATATTTCAAAATACGAAATATGCTGCTACATCTTGTGCTATTTCAAAAAACAGCATTCAGTGTTTTGATAAAATTCTGAAAGAAAATTTCGTGAGCAATTTAAAACTGTCGTGCAGTTCATGAGTCACAGATGTACATTCGTCTTTCCTGACTTACAGTTACCTTAATATAGGGATTTCCAACTTGTTTAATATTATTCTTTATAAAGACTATACTCTTTCCAAACTTGAGATAAAATGGGAAGACTTCTCTTAGATAACAGTTTTGGCCTATCAAAATATTGACATGTAAGAATAACTTTCTACTATGTAAGCAGTCCTTTATCAAGTGAGCTGCACAGCATATTCTCACTTCAAAACTTGCATTCTCTTCCTTAGTTACTACACTCGGGGTGATGTTTGTGCTTTCTGAGTAGCTTCTAAGTAACTACGCTATTCCAGTTACCAGCTCTGTCATGTGCTCAAATACAAGAAAGAAAAAGGGAGTCAGGGAGGAGAGAAAATGTTGACTGCAAGCTGACTGATTCACAGTGGTGTCTTAAGAATCTTTTTGTTTGTTATTTTCATTGCTCATTCGGTAAAGAAGAAATACAGGGGATCAAATGATACCCATGAAAAGAGATTACATTTTTATCTGTTACAGCTTTGTGTCTTGTCTCCATAATGTACGTTATTTATGGCTCTGTTCTCACTTTTTTGCAGGTTTCTGACATGTTCTAACTTTGCATTCAGTTTATATTGTAATTTTTCTATATCTTTCCCAGCAAAATACCATGGAAAGAAAGAAAAGGATTTGATGGCTTTTCAAAATCATAAAACCTTTAGAATCCAAAGGGGATACCAAGTGATCTGAGCAATATTTTGATCTTAAAGAAAAAAAAAAAAAAGCTCAATTTCTCTAAACTTATTTCAGTATTTCCTTTTTTTTTTTTTTCAAAGCATGAATTATACTTAAATATTACTAATACCCATATACAGAGCGCATAGCAAAAAGCATCATGATGTGACCTGTTACTCACACCCACAAGTGTTTCTCTGCACCTTTTCTCAAAGGTTACCTGACACCAGCAGGGAGGAGACAGTCCTAGTAGGAGAGAATTGTCCGAAGCAGATCGTGGAGACTTAAGGTCAGCTTTGAGGAGGAATTTGTTGCAAGAGATAAATGGAGAATCTGTTGGGAAATACCTGTGAGCTTGGCCTGGGAAAGGCCTATATAAACACTAGCAGAGGGGAAGAAAGCAGAAAGATGCATGAGTTAAATATGAACTGTTTTGATGCGTAAAGATGTCAGACCCTGAAATGATGTTTCATGCACCACTTGAGTGCTCCTGCGTTTAGCAGAGGCCCCATTGGTAGCAATAGGGTACAGTTGATAATAGACAGTGGAAAAAATGCCCTGAGGTGAGTGGCAAATGTACAGGTGATGAATGTAGGAACTACAGTGGAAAAAGTATTCACAGATTTGAACGGATAGTTTGCCACAACCGGTTGGACGGTCCTTACGGTTGTTCAGTCATAGTTTGCGCTCTCTTTCTTTCTTTCTTTTAATTATTATTTATATATGTCTTGGCTCATATATTCCTCCTTCATAAGGGAAGACCTCGCTCCTAGGTGCAGCAAACAGCAGTTAGGAACGGCATACTGCCAAGCCCTAACACAGAAACTGAGTTTCCTTGAGTCTTTTAGACAAAAACAATCCTTTAACTGTCATTTTAAATAACCCATTTCCAGTACTTATGTAAGTATAGTTTCTGACATCACACATCAAAATAGTAATCTGCAGGTCTTCTGTGTAATAAACAATTGCGCATCTTTTAAGATACGGTTTGATACTAGTTTGGTACTTCCCTCTCTGTGAGGTATCTCTGTTCTTATATTGGTGTTTCTGTAGCATTTTGTAATTGATCTTGAAATCTATAGATTATATATGCCAGATAAAAAGGGTCTTTTTTTGATGTTTTCTGACTAAATATATATATATTATACATATTCCAGAAGTTGTGGAAACTTCCATTTCATTACTGAACATCTAGTACTCAGAGCAGACTTCAGAAAATGATGAATGCTTTGTAATAACTTATATTCAGCTATTTTTGTCTTTAATTTCACCACCAATGGAAAAAATGGTTGTATACAGAGCTACAATTTTTGTATGATAACATGATTTGAAGTTCTAGACCTTTCAGAAAAAACACTAGCTGTTGGCAATAATTATCAGAAGATTGTGATAGCTGGGAGCAGTGGTGAAACCTTGCAATACGAGTGGAAGCGACTCCTGACAGAAAGTGGATAACCAGACCTGCTCTCAGCTCCAGTGAGGTGCTGAGAGTAGCTGTCAGTGCAGTCAAACTGAATCTTTTTCAAGACCAGCACAGAATTGAAATTCATGAGCAGTACCAAATTTTGCTGCTTTGAGATTCAAGCAGTAGCCATCAGTGTCAAGCTGTTCTTTACTCCCTGCACATGGAGCCAATGAATCGGTTGGCCTTCTGTGAATGTACAGTCATGAAGAATTAGCTATAACAACATTAAATGTCTCCCTTTTTCTTCAGTAGACATGCCTCTGGTGGTTGCGCGTTTGTTTTGGGGAAGGGCAAAGGACTCTTGAGGATGCTTCTAGATGTTAGCATGTGTTTAGCCCCTTATTAGTCTGCCAAGAGTATCCAGATTTTTGGTTGTTACATTTGGACATCATCTGCTTACATTTAACTGGCTGTTCAGTTCTTAGTCTTTAAAATTTCTCTGAAGAGCCAACTTAATCTGCAGTATCATTGTTCTAGTGTGTACCTGTCCCAAAGTATTACTGTAGATTCCTAAGTAAAATGCAGTTCATGTTGGACCCTCTGAGGCTCCATGCTGATACTTTGCCTTTGAAATAATTTGTTAGTTAGAATTCATGTTAAAATGGTCAGACCCAGTCTGAATAAAATATCTAAGCAAGGCGCAGCATCTTGCTTCATGTTATTAAAATATGATCTGATCCTATCACAAGCTATTTTTGTAATGAGTGACATATGTTGAGAAGAAGTAATTCTTTATTAACGCTTGTTTCTTTGGCTGTTGTGCAGCTGTACAGCACTTTCTTCTTTATTTCACCTTTCTCCTTTATTTTATTAGGAAAAAAGCTCCATAGTAGTCTCCATCATCTGGTATTTGAAGTGCAATTCTTCCTCCGTCTGAGGATCTTCAAGAAAATCGACAGATTTTGGGAACACGGTTCCTCTTGCCTGCAAAGGAGCATTGAATAAGTGAAGCTGACAGAAACAGTATGGTGAGTAAAAAAAAGTTCTGTGACACTGTAAATTGATCTGTGTCCTGATCCTGCAGTGACTTACATATGCTCTGCTTAATATTGAAAGGACAATTCTTTTACAAAAATTTGGTGGTAAGATAATTTACTGTGTTGAAAAATTATTAGGAATAGCTTTGTCCCTATTGTTAATATCTCCCCCAAAATGTTTGTAATCTAAAAGGCAAATCAGCCTTGCTGAGTTAAGAATATTACCTTTTATAGCTGGGTACCAGTGTGTTCCATGTTTGCGTAGGACAGCTGAATCTCCAGTAAAGCCAAGTAGTAAAACTGCTTTTTTTTTTTTTTTTGAGGCCTTCTTTCTGTATTATCCTTTACCGTGAGCTGTTTCTCATAATGAAATTGATTAACTTGAGATCCTGAAGTCTAGCTAGAAGCTGAGATGATTAAGTTAAACTGCACATTTCACTATTGAAGTAGCCTCTTGCCTGTTTTTTTTAATAATAATGTTTTCTGTTACTGAGGGGCTCTCAGTTTCCAAACAGTGCCCTTTGGGATTCGTGCACTACAGTGAACAAATCCCAATTATGTGCATTAGAGAAATATTAGGAGAAATGCTACACCTTGGGAGATGCAGCAGTTGTCAGATTTACTTTTAAATCTCTGACTTCTATTGAATTAGTTTCTTTTCTCTTATATTTTACTTGGGCTATATGTAGCATTAAAAGCATGAACGTTGAAAGGAAAAACAATGGCAGGATAAAGCACTCTTGATAACAAAGCAAGTAAGTTAGTAACGGTGAAAATCAATATTGGTTTTTTCTTATTACAGACTCTGAGAGATGTATGGTTGGTGTAAGCACTATAAAATGGTAGCAGTAGAAGTTATAGGCTTTAGGCTTTGCCACAAGACACCTATAGTTCAGCAACAGAGAAAGTGGTTTTTGCTGTATGAGAAAGAATTAAATAGCTATAATATCAAAGAAATCAGTACTGAGGACACGAACGCATTCTAAAATCCAAGTATTTCATTTTCAGAAATATCTTTCTGCTTTTAACCTTTATAAGCCTATTTTTATGTCTCTAGAATAACCTGTGAAAAGGCAGCGATACTAACCTTTGGCCTGTCAACATGTATTGCATTTTTGCAAACTTCCACCTATTGCTGCGGTCGTTGTTCAGTCACCGTTTCTGAAAGTCTGAGCCCCTCCTTGGAGGGGGTCTAGTAGCAACTCAGCAAACAGCTGACAGACTCTTTAGTTTCAGCAGAGTCTTACAGACTTTGAATAGACCTATGAAAAAGATATATTTCCTTGATACATTCACAGTTCCCCTGCTTATTTGTTGTTTTTATTAATATTTATGTTGTACTTATGCCAGCAGGCTAAGGTCAGGGTTGGAGCCTCGTTGTGTTGGAAGATGTAAAAACATGTAACAAGAAATGGTTCTATTACAGAATACTGATAACTTTCAGAATTCAGATTGTGAAACACTACTTCTGCTGCATATCACCTTTCTGGGATAAGTATAATAGTAAAATGAAAGCAGTGAATAAATAGTAGAAAATAAAATGAAATTGTAAAACAGGAAGGAGCAAAGCATTGTGTGAGACTTGCATTTCTCGTCGGACATCTTCAAACCGTCAGCTTTCTTTTTTTAAATTGACCACTGCGGTCCTTTAGTATTTAGGACGTGATGTACTGGAACAGAGCTTGGAGCTCTCTGTGAGTGTGTTCTAACAGCAGCAAACTGGGAAACGGTTCCAGTGGTCTTCAGCCTGCCTGCCCTGTTGCAGGAGGTGCGGACTCGCTGTGTGTATTGGTGCGTGGAGAGAAGAATGCAGCAGAATGGTTCGTGGTACGCAGTGTCTAGGTGCTCTCTTCTCAAGACTGAATCAGGTAGAGGCTCCTGTCTTCACTCTGAGGTCTTCATGAGCTGGAAATTGTACCTTTTCTACCCACTCTGCAGCGCCTGTAGGTTGAGTCAAACTCCCTGCAGTTTATTCCCTGTTGTAAAATTGCAGATTGGGAAGGGTCTGTTTGACTATATTTACATAATCTTTCCTTTCCCTGCAGAGCTCTTTGTTACGTTGTGCTTTTCCTACTCTGTTTGCCTTCCAGACTTCAGAAAAATAGTCCTCTGCCTTTCTTCCAGGGATGATTTTCAATAAACCCTTCAGTGGAAGTGAAGTTGAACATGTTTGGTTTGTCAAACGTGTTGATAGTGTTGTGTTTAGTTAAAGTTTGGGTGCACTGTGAAGTGGCATGTCAGAATTATTCAGATTTGGAGCACTTGGAAAATAGAAGGAAATAGGTGTGCTTTAGTCACTTGCTTTCTCCACTTAACAAGAGAATGGAAATGACTGAAAGCCAGTTTAGATGCATGGACCTCTCTTCTCTCTCCTTTTGGTGGCGCATAAAATACTTCCTAGAGTTAATGGGCTGCAACTCAGTGACTGTATTGGTTTCTGAAGAAGGTAGAATATACAACTCCCTGGGAGTTTTTGTTGCACCAAGACTATCGACCGACAACAAAATTGTCAAATGGGTGAACTTCTTGATGCTATCGGCTTTGCTTGAAACAGTTTTAAAGCTTAAGAAATCACAAATTGTAACATGCACGACATGCATGTAGAAGCAGTATAAATAAGGACAATGATGACTGTTCCCAGATCACTGTTTTTGTCAAGTATCTAAACGTGTCTAAAGTATGGTACTAGTATAACTGGGTTTCTTTCCGGTAAAAAGCATCCTTGTATCTGTGGTTGAAAACAGCTTGCTGTTTACAAGCTGGTTTTATGGAATACCTGAAAGCCTTTTGTTGGCTTTTGGTTTTCAGTTTCGTTGGCTGGTTTTGTTAGAGTATTGTGGGAGACGAGACCAAGTATAGAGGTACAGGTCACATCTGTTGTAGTAATATGAAACCTCTTTGAAGCATTATTGAGCAAAGTGGATTCCCCAGTGAGAAGTCCTATATTATTCTGGCTGTAAGTTGTACTGTTGGTGAGGAATATGTACAGCACATTCATCATTTAAAAACACAGCGTTTTCAACTGTAACATGTACTGGAGCAGTATCTGGTATTTCCTTTCTTTAAAGTCCCATTTGTTTTCTGCCCAGGTATCTGTGTTTTAATAGTAACTGCTATGGAAATCAAAAAAAAAAAAAAAAAGAGGAACCGTGGTACGTGCAGAAGATCTGGGGTTTGTCATAACAATTTTCAGGAGTTTGTTTGGCCATTTTGTTACCTAAGATTACAGACAGGTGAGTGAGAAACTTAGGGTTTGTCACAGAGGAGACTGAGGTAAGAAAATGTGAGTGCAGTGAGGAGGAGCACAATGCAGCGAAGCCTCTAGCGTGTCTTTTGCGACGATCGTTTGCTTAGTTATCGGCACGGGCTGTTTGATGTAGAAGTCAACAAAGTTAAGTGTCATCTGGAGCAAGCTGTTGATTAGTAGTAGTCTCAGTGAGTGAAGAGATGAGGCCATTAACTGCCATTAAACTGTGATTCTGAGACGGAAAATATATTGATACAGGATGAGTAGTGATAGAACAGCAGGATTAAAACGTGACATCAAGCACTCCTTGTACTTGAGACTCAGAATTCATGGTATCAGCTAGCTTCAGCGTGTAATAATGTACAATAATCAACTTATATGTGATTTGCGTTCTGTAAATGACTACATCTCAAAGTATTTGTCTGAATGTCAGTATAGCTAATCTTGTTTTAGTATTGCATGTTTTTTCTGCAATTTCTGACATTTGCCAAACACAGAACTGCAAATTCTGTGTCTCTTCTGATCAGAGCCTGAGTTACTGATCTCCATCCTAATGAAGCAAATTGGGATTTTCTGCCTTGATTTGGCTTGCAACTCCTTTATTATGATAGCATCTGCAGTTCTTGTTTTTTTTTTTTGTTTATTTTACCAAACATCATAAGATAGCTGTGTGTTTATTAAAGTGGTACAAAAGCTGATTTATCTCAAGCCTTGTTGTGGATATTTAACGCTTTTTTTTTTTTGACATTTCATGGAAATTTTCTTATGTAAGCTGTCCAGACTTCTGGAGAAAATAAATGTTCAAAAGCTACTTACTATTAAACTGAAGAAGAGAGCTTTAGAGTAAGAGTAATCACAATAAATTCTTTTACTTACACAGTGCAGTTCTTTAAAGCTTCAAATATTATTTTATGTTCTGAATCTAGGATAGTTACAGAATACAATTGGCCCTTCATAGTATTGCTTTGATTTTACATTATGTCCTGTTGAGCTATGTTTTATTTGTATAATAATTATTTTCTGTTAAAAAATATTCCTTTGGAGATGCCTCTCTGGTCTGGAATTAATCCAAAACACGCTGTTGAACATAGTAATGTTGGTAGGGTTTTATTTGAGCCAGACCTAAGGAGCTTTTTCATTATCTTGGGAGAGCTGGATATATATTGTTGTGTTTAGCCAACTTGCAGAACTTCAGATTGATGCTGTGCAAGTCCTCAGTAAGGAAAGTAATTTGTGTCAAATTTTTAACACTTCAATGTGAAAATGTAAAAAAAAATGTAAAAAAAATTCACAGATTCACATTTCACAGATGTAAAAAATAATCAATGGAGCAAAAACGTAAGTGCTATCTTTACACTTTCCTTTATTTTTCCAATTGTATGAGAATTTGGATACATATTTCCCATTGGCACAGGTCATTTGGTCAAAGCTTTCAGTATTAGTAAAGTAGCGAGTGACTTATATTTGGAAACAGTCAAACTAAAGGGCTATGCAAACTGGATAAAAATTCTGTATCCCATGCACTTTGCAGTTTAAACGTGTCTTCATTAAATCATCTCTTGACGCTCTGCCTGCGTGACCTTCAAACCCAGGGCTAAATCTGAAAGCAGCGCTGCCAGGAAATCTATCTCACAGAAAAAAATCCTGCTAGAAAAATCTTTAGCAGGGCAGGTCTGACCAGCTGGTGCCCTTTCCTGCTGCAGAGTCTCTGGACCTTGCACTTTAAAAGAAAGTGGCAGTAAAAGTGACTGTGCAAGATCTGAGAATAATGGATCTTTCCTGATTTCAGTTCTTCCATGGCCTGTTTCACTATGCAATGCCCAGCCTTTCTATAATTTGGGTACTAGGAATGGAGGGTGAATTAAGATGGGTGCCAGAAGTTATGCTGCATTTGCCTTTCTGCCATCAGGAAGGTGTGCAGGACAGGACCTTGCTTCCTGGTTTTCTGGGCCACCTTCGGCTTCTTGAAACCATCCGTTTTGATTGCTCCCAGGAAGGCTGCCTGCCACTGCAGATGGATTCAGCTGCTCGGTTGTCAAGCCAGTTGTCCCCCACCCACACTTGAATTATGTAGCACAGTGCTATCTACCAGCAGTTCTTTCTGCCCATCCTACCTGTTCGGACACAGTGACCCTAAAACATCCTAGGAGCTAATTGAAAGACTTGTCACTCTTTTAGGATACGCACAGAAATCTCTCCGGCCTTCCTTTCCCCAGGGCTGACATATTGCAACATCTCTCTGTTACAGTGACTTTATCTGTTAGTCCTGCTCTCTTGGCCTTGATCTCTGCCAAAGCTAATGTTGTGTGGGGTCATGTACAAGATGGCAGGTAAGAAATACCTGATTTCAGAAAGGAAGATACTTTTTTTGGTTTGTTTTTAGTTCACTCAGCTTATCTCTCTTTCTGGTGCGAATGCCACTACTGAGCAGAGTGGGCTGTCTTAGGGTATAATGTTGAAAATCTGCTAATTTGCTACCTTATCTCACATCTTTGGGAAAGGCAGGCTGTTGATCTATGCAGTGTGCACACCTTTCCCTGCAAAATACTTGCCTGCGTTGCAGCTGTGACCAGACAAGTCTTCTCGTCAGCAAAAGGCAGCTTTTGACAAGGGAGACCAGTGATGCTGGGAGGACACGTGTGTTCCATATGGAGGACAGCCAGCGTTTTGCTCGCAACTTGAGGATGAGAAGGGCTGTATTTAAATCTTTCATGTGGAGGTAGCAGTAGTTGCCAGCACACAACCTTCCTTCCTGATGGTCAGGAATTGCACTGAGATAAACAAATCTATTGTCAGTGTAGATTATATATATTGGGGAAGTGATTCGTACTTGCTAGATGTAAAGGAAAATGACTTCATGAAAGAATAAGGCTGTTATAATTCAGGGAACGTAGATCCTTTTTCTTAGACTGTGAAAATGTGTTAGATGTTATGCCTTATTGAAGGAAACGCTAATTAGGCATGTATGGAAGTGCAGGAAGATGGGAAAAAGAAATAAAAAAAAATAGAATTGAATTGAAGTGTGGGAATAACAAAGGAAAGTGAAATATCTGTCAAGTACAAATACTATGACTATTTTTAAGACAAAACAAATACTGCTGTAAAAAGTGGCAAATAAAAGGTTGGAAAAATGTGACACTGTGATATTATGTGTAAATTGGCTTGATGGGACTTTAGAATCTTCCAACAGTGGTGTGCATGTGCACACACTCACATTTCTCATCTAGGTGGGGAAATTGCATATTGGGTATTAGGTGCTCCAGAAGTAGCATATGAGGAGGTTATACATAGAGGTAGTACAGAAAACACAACTGCCAGATGTGATCTTAATGATGAGATCCATGTATCTGTTGTGTGGTATATGAAATGTGATAGTATCAGCTATCATCGTTTAATTGTTGCAAGTATAAGCATTTTTAAAGATTTTTAAAGTGCGATTTTATAAACATGTTTCAGAGAGACTCAGTCTCTTGACCTTGTGGGAGACGGTGACAAAATTATTAAAAGGATTCTCTGGCACGCATAAACAGGACAAATCTCTACCCCTGTTTGACGTTGCTTGATTATACAGGAACTTTATTAAAACTGGTACTGCCATCTTTGAAAAGGTTTTTTTGTACAGCACTATTTGACGTGATAACGCTGATGTGAAAATCGGACAAACTGTGAATTCCTATAAAGAAAACAAATATCACAACAGAAGACATCCTAGGACAAAGTTGTCACGGTATTCGCAGTATTCGCAGTACCTGTAGAAATAGCAAAAGTGCTGCGACTTCCAGAAATTTTCTTTCCCAGTCTATCACAAATATATATTTTGTTCCTGTGAGTTGATTTCTAGACAAAGACATTGTTAGAACAGAAAATGCCTTCAAACTCTTCCACAAAAATGAAAGAGTAAGAGATGGATTCTGTTTCAAAGTTTTGAAACAGACCAGACTACAGGGGAGCCAGAGGAGTTGGACAGTGTCCGCGGAAAGGGCCGAGAAGCAGAAGACTGCATCCACGATCTGCTCTGGATAATCATCCTAGCTGGCTGAGAGCAGCTGAGTTTCTGTATATTGTTACTGGTTGAGTAAACAGGAATAAACTTGACTCAAGTGTAAGATGGAGATGTAAGACCCTTGTGAGAGAAGAATATTTTGACCTGAACCAGTAGGTATTAGGTGGCTGTGGTGGTATCCTGACAGACTGAGACAAGCTTCCCCCTTCCTCCTTTACTTGCATGTTAGATAATCTTCTGAAATCATGAAAACCTCTTTTCTATTCTTACTCATTTTTTGTAATCACTCACTTATTCAAGAATACCGTAAACATGTCCTTCCAGACACAGATTTTTCTTAGAGGTTGGGAAACATAGCAATGCAAGTGGTCTAGCAGTGCATGCTGGGTGAAACCAAGGGTCTTGAAGTTAAATAGTTGTAAGGCATTAATGAGGAGGAGGAGAAGTGTTGTCTTGTGTTGGGTTTTTGCAAGGTGGTTCAGTGAAAGCCTGAACAGGAATTTTACCTTTAGTAATATGGATAGTTTTCTTATGTTCATAAACACAAAGATGAAAGGTCAGTTATTGAATGCTTCTCCTGGATCAGTAGAGATTTAATCTTTAATTTTATTAGTGGGTTCACACTTTCTCAAATTACCTGCTTAAAAAAAACTGAGTTTTTCTATCTCATTGTAGAGTAAACTATTTCCCATGAAGACCTCGAGTAAAAATCTCAATTGCAAAGCCATATATTGCTTCTCCATAAAAGAGAAAAACAGCTTAAAACAGTTTTTTGTAAAAATCTGCTCCATCTTCTTGACTCAGTGTGATACTTTTTTAGTCGTTGAAAATCCAGACCTCAGATGAGCACGGTGTCTTTAATCAGAGATGATTTTTAAAAAATGTAATTTTCGTCTGCGTTGGGGTCTTAGTTCTATGAGAAGTAACAAATCCTGTTGAATTTTGATGGAATTTTCAGGATTTGAAATTAGGAAAAGCTCTTTCACTTGTAACACAAACTGTTTCTTATCTCACTGCTTGGGAGAGAAATATGGAATCTGCAAGATTTCTGTCCAGCAGTCACTCGTTAGAGCAGAAGTGCACTTTAAATACGGAAAGAACCCTTGCTCTAACTCTAATTAATACATGTATTAATTAACAGTTAAGTTACGTGTAGATGCAAATTAGTAATACAATTCAAATTAAATTGTATTTCTTTCATTTCTAATAGGCAGTGTCACATTATGGAATAATTGCATTTTGTACTTTGTAAACTGAAGACATCAGATTAAACATGCTGTAAAGTAATATCGAAACTAAATATTTTGATTGAAGGTAGCAAGTGGGGAGGTGGCTTATAGGTTAAAGCACTTTCTAAGCTAGTGTCTAAGTTAACTCTTAAAAAGGAAGTGAGAGCATAAGCCCATTTCTTCAAACATTTAAATATATGTATTTTTAAAAAGTGTGGGAGCATATACTTCATATATGTAATTTCAAGCCCTGAAGTCATGACTGGCTTTAGTGAGGGTGACCTTAGATCCTGCGGTGTTTGAATACTATTTCTGCAGATTTTGTAGCAGTTCCCTGTTTTTATGTCCGTGAGTGTGGTATGGCTGTTGATCTGCTCTAAAACAGTGCAAGTTCTAGGAGCCCTGCTTTGGAAGTTCTAATGTCCAAGTTCCATTGCGAAAGCTCTTGAAATCTCTAATTATCTAGTCCATTTTTTCCTTTTTCTTTTTACTATGTAGGATGAGGGAGAGGACAGCAGTATAACTGGAGATTAAGGACAGTGAAGCCGGCTTTGTTTGAAACAGAAGAGTGCACAGTAGTGCTGTCGTTGATGCATACGCAAATGCATTAAGTCCAAGATCTTTGTCACAGTATATCTGTTTTATATGCCAGGGTCATATGCCTAGTGAAGCAAGGCCTTATTTTCAAGTCTCATTTCTTTATGTAGTGGCAGCTGAGCTCCATTTGCGTGTTTACTGTGATGAAGGAACCTGAAAACCCTTGTTTTCAAGTTAAATCAATGGCATTCAATTTGGGTTTTTCCCCCCTCCCTTGTTGACAGACTTGTCAAGATCAATTTTAAAATGTTAAGTCATAGGGATAATTTCAGAATTGGAGACCTTAGAGCCATGATGTGCAATGTATTGTAATAAAAAAAAAATTTAGAGAATTCACATAGAAACATGAATTCCTATTTCTCATTTTAGATACCTCAATAACCTCTAGTGCTCTGGTTCTTTTTGTTTTATTTTTTCTCTCTACTTCTCCAGGCAAATGAATTTGCCTGTAGAACATCTACAAGTATTTTACTACTGATAAGTTTTTGCTTATGATTTTGTTTCACTTAAAAATAAGCCTTCAGTAGTGTTTAAAAAAAAAAAGCATAGCTATGATTTTCGCCTTCTGATTTTTGAGCCTTTTCAAAATCTTCTCAAATATAAGGCTTCCTTGAAACCTAATTGTTTCATTTGTTTTCTTTTCGTTTGTTTTTTCCCTTGTATGACAATGAAACTATATTGTAATCTTCCAATTTCAGCAGAGACAGCATTAGAAAAAGAGTCAGGAGCCTGCGATGTATGGAGTATTGCAAGAGTTAGTAACATGGAGAAATATTTGGTGGTATTTTCCTGTAGAACCCACTTGCTACAGCTGAAATGACCAGAGCTTTGTTGGCCCTTGTTTATGTATAAAGATTGATGCTATTGAGAATGGGAACAAGGAATTTCTTTCTTCTCCACTGACTGCTGGAAGGCCCTTGTGTAGGAAAGGGTAGGGGTTTTCTACATGATAAGAGTCCCTGCTCCACATCCTTGGTCTGTAACCCATCTCTAATCAGTACTGTGATAAAGAAGTAGACTTGGGGTTGGACACAACAGTTTTCTATTTCAAGAGAGACTTCATGTTTTATTATTTGCCTCTAAAACTTTATCTCTGAATGCACCCCTAAGATCTCTGACAGAGCAGCTCATTGTTCTTGATAAATTAATCTATTGGCAACGATGCAGAGAAATAGGGAACTCTTCTTGATCATTCCTAGAGGGAGTCAAATGTTTTCCAGAAATGCAACATACTTTATCTGAAGGCTGAAATGATTCTGGATCAGAGTGTTTCTTGAGAGAACTGAAAGATGCTAACACTTCTGATATTTAGAGTTGTACTTTCTTTGGAGACACCGAAAATAAATGTAGAACAAGCCTCTTGAAACAGGGAGACATGTAAGATTGCTATGCGAGGCAGATGAAACGGAGGCTTGGAAGTGCATTTTCTGAACAGTGTTCTTCCTTGGACTAGCTGTTGTTCTGCAGTCCTCCTTTCTGTTCCAGTTTTAATGGCTTCTTGATTTGAAATAAAATCTACATAGTCCGTCCCCTTGGGGTGTCTAAGAGAGCGGGGGGTTTTCTTCTCTGAAAGTTGGCTCTGGGCTTGCTTGCTGCTGAAGGCTCTCTAAAAGTAGAGACTCCTTAGTAAGCGTACCTTTTGCAGTCTCTAAGCTGCTCATCTCTTTGTACTTTGAAGAGAGCCTTTTTTTTGCCCCACCATATTTTCTTGCTAAAAGGGAAGGACCCGTCTCACCCTGTCTGCTCCTATCCAGAATGCAGCAGCCAGGACAAGATAAACAGACTGCCGCCTTTGTTGCTGTTTGCCCTCATGACATAACAAGTCTTGAGAGTAAGAAGAGCTGAGAGTCAGATTCCAGCTGTCTTAACTGAATATGATGCCAAACCCTGGAAACCTGGCAAAATTAAATCAGTCTGAGTTCTCAACTGAGTTGCATTTTTCCGCTTGCAAAGGATGAAACAAAAGAGACTGGCTTTACAAAACATAGCTTCTCACTAAAGTAGGGGAGAAAAGAAGTGTGATTAAAAAATGAGAAATCATACCCCTCTCTCAACCTGGAAATATCTGAATTATAATTTGGCCTTTCTTATTTTTTTTTGTGACAGACTAGCAGGGCTGTGGTTGTTACCCTCACAGGCCTCTCTCTAGTCTGGAGTAGGACACTGATTAATGAAGCATTGCTTTAACTTGGCCCTGTGATGTGACTAACTGCCAGTTTCTAGCTGCTATTGCTGTTAGCTTGTCTGACTTCCCACTCCAGCTGGCTGTGCCAGCTTCCATCTCCGTTGAGGAGTTCCCTACTCCATGGTGCAGAACAGTCTCCATCAGCACATCTAAGCACAGTTGAATTGCCTTGGATTTTTATGTATTGTCATCAGTGTTCTAATTTCCTCAACTTTACTGCATTTGTTTTTGAAAGACTTGACCTATATTTGGTAAAATGCAAAATGTAAATAGGGCCTATCTAGGACTGTCCATTAATCCCTTCTGTTCCTCCTTCCTTACCCTCCCCTTTCCCAAGCAGATGCTGACGAAATATTCATGCTGTCTTGAGTTTCCCTTTCTTTAGAGCTCCCCCAAAAAAGGACTGCAGTCTATAACATGGAGTGTAACAGCTAGAACATCTCTTCTCTTGCCTCGCTGTGGAGAGGGTGTTGGTTTGATTGAGGCTTAGAGAAAGAGTGCTTCAGGTAGGGCAGAATCGCCTGCCACGCGGATAGTCTTACTGCGCAATGAGCTCTATGACGGGAGCACACTCTTAAATCAAAAAGAGGAGGTAATCTAGTTTTGTATGGTGCCTAAGTGCTAGAGTACATTTTCCTTTATGCTAAGCGTCTTGATGACCCATCCCATAAAACGATCGAAACGCTGACAGTTCTTATATAGGAATAGCTCATTCTTTGCTGGTGGAAATATTTTCTTGTAGCCTGGCTCAGTGAATAAGTCTATTCTAGGTCTTGTACCAGTAGGTCCTCCAGTTGAATTGCTCGTCCTAATTTGAACAGAAATGCATTATTTCAAAATAGGCTAATGACATAAAACTTAGTGATGTTACATCAGGGATTACTTTCTCCCACATAGGAGATAATGTAGAACTAATTTGCTGTACTTTCAACTCGTTTATTTTCAGCCCTGGAGCAAGCCTCTTTTTTAACCTGTGTTTTAGCCTGGAAGACTTTCTGAAAATATTGTAAAGCCTTCCAGATGATTCAAAGCTACTTTGATTTCATAATCACCCAGAACAGGTCTGGGATCTGCATTTAGAAGAGATGACTTTCAAGAAATATTATAAATTGTATGGAGCTTTTGTGATAGAAAAATGCCCACTGAGAAGGATGATTTTTAGCACAAAGACGACTTCTGTTTGAGAAAGCACACTTAATCCTAGTTTGTCTAATGGAGGGGGGAAAAAAAAAAAAAGAAAATGCAGAGAACTGCTGTGCCACTTCCTGCAAAAATTCATGTAAAACATGCACAGGATTTCTTTCTCCACTGTTACAGAGACTTATACTGGAGTCACAATGAAATATTGAGGTGGAGTGGGGTGGAAGGGTTAAGAGTTTAGTGTTTTAGAAAAAAGTTGAATCACTCTAAAGAACTACTCTATTAATTCTTCTTACTTGTATCTAGATATTTATGTATATGAATTGATAATCTGCAATTCTTTGATAGTTAGTGGAAAGAAACAGATGCTTCTGCCCCCTCCCCCCCAAAAACTGTTTGTGTATCCTTTGTGAATAGGAGCTAAGCATTTACTGTGTCCAATTGGAGATTAAGTCTTTGATGATATACAAATGTCTCTTTTTGGTACCTGAAAGCTTAGTTCTTAACAGAGCCCTAAGGACTAGATTTGTACTGTGATGTGACTTCTGTATATGATATTTTCTTATATGCTTATTATAATAGCTCAAGAAAAACATAAATTAATACTTCCTTTCATGCATTTTCAAATCTCTCACTAATTAAAAAAACTAATTACTTTTTCCGTTACAGTAATGGTGATATTTTTGAATCAAAGGGCATTGCATTTAACACAATTATAATTATGCGAATCAAGACCAGGGAGGTTAAAGATTAGCTTCACATGATTGCTATGGCTCCTATTCTATTTAAAATTTCTAATGGATGTGGGATTTTTTTTCATTTTAAGGGGGTAGAAAAGGGTTTAAGGGGGTTAAAAGCCATATGTTTTAATATTGCAAATTTTCTTAGTTCTGTCATCTCAGACCTTGCCAAGCTGACTTAGTTTGCTGCATTTTTCTTTGACAATCAATAGCTCCTTTGAGCCTAGTTTCTTGGACACTAATATCAGCAGTAGGGACTGTGGAGTCAGGGTGGAGGCTCTTGCCTTTTTCTGGCTGCCGCTAGGCTGGCTGACAAGACTGGTGCTCCATTGCCACTAATTATGCCCTCTTCCCTGCTGCTGGAGGTTGCTGCTGGCTGAGATGGCCAGCTGAGTGGCTGGTGTGCTTACTCCCATCCTGCGGCCAGCGCAAGCGAGCTGGGTTGGTCTAACCCATTACAGTGCCTGCCATTCTGACTCCTTGAGGTTGAAACAGAAAAGAGAGCGGTAACAGGAGTGGCTCAAACAGGTATGAAGGGGGGAAAGCATGCAGCTGGGGACCAGGTGGAGAGGAAAGGAGTGTTAGCCACTTCTGGAAGTGGACGTATGTTGCCAGCCAAGGACAATGAAATTTCTCACTTTGGCTGCAGTCCTGTCAATTAGTAAAACAGCCCTTCAGTTTTGCTTCAATATGACTTTTGCAAACAAATAGAAACTCAAGCACAGCCTTTTCTGCCTATGTTTCTAGAGGAAAACATTAAAACAATATCCAAAGTGCACTTTCGCATATAGCAAGCATGTTAAAGGAAAAAGGCATGTAAATGGCCAATATATAGAACACTGTATGTTAAAAGAAAAACAAGCATTTCTAGTGCTAAATAAAATACATGCTTGGTAGTAGTTCAACACCCCCATAGGCGAGAATGGGTAGACCTGTCAGCTGTTAGATTGCCCTGTATTTGACCCCTCTTGGGAAGAGCTGCTCTCTGAAAGATTCCTGCCAAATGAGTGGATGATGACTGGAGAGGCCACACCATGTGATAACAATAGATGGGAGCTGTCAATGAATAGAAGGTTCCAGAACTCATTGTTAGTCACCTGAAGAATCAAAAACTGACCAATCAGGAAGCACTAGGCAGTGAGTGACCACGCCCACAATTCAGTTTGGCTATAAAAGAGCAGTGATTTTACTGCTACCTTGGAGTGGAGCTGGAAGAGGAGAAGAGGCGGAGGGGTTGTTGCTGGGCAAGGAGCTGAAGCCACTCACTGAGCTGAAATCATTATCTAGGGGAGCCCAGGTGTAAGAGCACCTGACCTGAAGCAGCTGGACTACAGAAGGGGAAGGATGACAGACTTGCTCTGCTCCAGGATTTGCCCGCCTTGGTTCGGGAGGCTGGATCAAGAATGTTTTGGATCTAACCACTGCTTTCCTGGCAAGTGGCCCCTCCTATAGGGAACACATGAGTGTATTGGTGGACCTTTGAGGGTTACCCAAGGGTCAATTCCTGTAACTCTCGTTAATCCAAGGGTCTTGTACTATGGGAAAGCACACATATAAAGTGTGGCTCAATAATATCAAGGATCTTGTACCCATGGGAGAGCATGCACACGTAGTGTGGCTTGACAGTACTAACACTTAGGATCTCTGATCTGCTATCCAGAATTTTTAACTCGGCATCCCCCCCTCCCCCGCCCCTCATCAACCGTTTTTCTATGTCTGTATTTCCTCTGGTGTTTGTTTACCTGCTATTTACTTCTTTCACAATAACTTTTGTAATCCGGTTTTGATCTTTGGAGACTGCCTGACTTTGTGTTTATGTGGAGCTCCTTGTAAATCCTTGTAAATAGTTCACCATTACATATTATATAGTAGGTTAATTGGTTAGTTAATTGTATTGATCCTGTCACTTGTTATTGTTGATTCCCTTGTTATTGTATCATTGCATGTTGTTGTAAATCCCTTTGTCACTGGTGATAACACCTATACTGACACCCCCCCGAACCTGTATACTTGTTACGGTTAAATAAATCAATTTGTTATGCCTTCCACCTGGTTTAGGCATGATCAGTCAAACCATGACAATGGTTATATGTAATAACAAGTGTATCTGACTCCTTGGAGTAAGTCGTTTTCCCTGTGAGGCAGTAAACTCGGGCACTAGTGAAGTCGTTCAAAATTATTTCCTTTACTCTGCTTTTGAACAGTCTGTAAATCGAACCTGTTTCAACTGTAACCATTAGGTTGTATCTCAAGTGCAGCTTTTGGAGAAATTATTTAAAAAATAAAACACTAAATCTTGAGATAAAGCATGCATCTTGATCCATGTTAGGACATCTCAAGACTATAATGGAGGCAGTTCTGCTCTCTTGCTCAAACTGACTATTGAAGTCAAACTGCTTGTTACAATCTGCTGCCAGACCTCTGTGCCTTTTTCTGCCTTCTCTCCTATGAGCTGTGCTCTCTGTCTTGCACAATTTCTGCACCTTCTTCCTAGAGCTGCGGTCTCTGTTCTTGGCTTGACAAGCAGCTCCTTCTGCTGCCTCCTCCACTTCCCTCTGAGGCTCAAACTTTCAAGCCTTGTGTCTAAGTCAGGCCCTGATGGCTTACTGCCCTTGTCTTAGTCCCCCAGGTTGACTCGATAGGTCTTCGCACAAACAGGATGAAGGGGAAGGAAGCCTCTCAGTTGTTCCATTGATTAATTTTCCTCTCTGAGAAAATATGTGCCTTATTCTTAGTCTGAATTTATTTCATTTCACCTTCCATCTCTAGGATCTTGTTGTACTACTTGCCTGTTAGACTGAAGAGGCCTTTCTAGTGATTGTCTCTGGGCATGCTCCAATATACTCTTGTGCACTTGCGCCCCGAGACTTTTGGCTAGTAGTTCTCCGATGACCTCAGATGATCTTTCTCTCCTTATGCTTTGTGCTAAGGGTAGAAACCCCTTTTCTTAGGGAAGGTAGAGGGGGCTCTCTGCAGCACATAACTGATTTTGAATGATCTCTCTGCTGCTCACTGTTACACTGATAACTTTTTTGTAATTTAGTTCCCAGTATTTTGACCTGTTATCTAATGATGTTTCTTCCTCTGTGAGTTGACATTTTAAATTAATTTTATTTGGACAGAGAAGGAGAAAAGAGTCTTCAGAGAGGAATCTCCTCCGATTATAGCATTCTCAGCATCAGTTGACTTAATTTCATCAGCCATGTCGGACGAGAAAGCCTAGATGAGTTAGAGGAAAACTCAAGAGCTGGGTCCGGGACAAGATCTTGATTTGCTGCACTGCTCCTCCCGTGGTGGCCCCGTTTGATTCCTGGTTAAGCCTGTACTTAGTGTAGCATCTGACAGGAGACCTTTAACTATTGAGTAGGCATCTGAGAAAAGTCAGCAGCTTTAGAGCCTGACCAAGGCACTTGTGTCCTTAGCGTCTGCGTTGTCAGTTTCAGTAAGCCCAGACAATTTAAGAGCTCTCCGAAGACAAAGACTCCAACCTTCTGGATGGCAAACCATCAATATTTCCTGGCATACTTTAAGAATGAAAGGATGAAGTTCTTCTTTGCTCAGAACTCGCTCTAGACTCGAGAGGAGAGTTTACAGTGTTGAAGTCAGAATGCCATATCTTTTTAAGCTTTATAGCTTCCAGATATACCACACTCTTACACTTTCCTCCTGCTGCAAGGGTCACCTTGGCTACAGGAGTCTAAGGGACATGTTTCTCTGCTGGCTTCACTGTAGGCCTTGGGAAATGTATAACAAAAGGCTGCGCTTCCCTAGCAGTTTTATCATCGTACACTAGGCTGAAACAGCTGTTTGGAATGGGACCCTTGGACTGTCTGAACTCTCTCTGGGATCCCATGTTCCATTATATGATTCTTTGGAGATGGCGTGGCCCTCCTCATGCACGTGCATGCCTGTGTTTGCTGTGTAGCAGTGTGTCCTCCATGCGGTCTCACTGACTGTGCTGTCCACTTCTGATAAGCAAGTATTCCCATCCTCTTTCCCCGATACTCTTCAGAAATTATTCTTATGAGGCAAAAGATAAGGGCTAATACTTCTTAGCCCAGAATTGTATATGGTGGAGTAGATGAGATCTCTCCTCTCCCTGTTAGTACAAACCAGAGAGATGAGGGTGGCATGTAAATGGCCTTCCTCCTTTTAGCAGTAGCAAGATTCTGGAAAGGAGCATGACTTCCAAGCCAAGAAACAAAGATAGAGGACGGCTTGGCTGCGTCTACGCTTGCACATAGTGGGGAGCAGTAGGAGCAGACCTGTGGAGTGAAGCAGTTGGTGCTGAGGACCCCCCCATGCAGTGTTTTGGGGAGGTATACTTTGGGCTACCACCGCTCTGGTCTCTTGGACTGAGTGGCCACCAGCAGAGGCAGCACTGTGGTTGTGCACTTGGAGAACATCTGGTTTAAGTTGCTCTAACAGGAAAGTAATTTTGTGTGTTCTGAGACTCCTCTCTGCTGTGAACCATGGTGGGACCAAGTTGAGACAGTTGGGGGCTTCTCTTCAAACCACAATCCTGATCTGTGATCCTGCTCTCCCCTCCCCTTTCCCCTCAATCTGAACTAAAATGCTGATACAGATGCACTATACGTATCCAGACAAGGGAGAAGGTTTGAAGCAGTCAATTACTAGCAAAAAATACGATGGCAGAAAGATTGTTTCTGCGCTGCTTCCAAAGTTTCTTTAAAAGTTTTCTGTATTTAAGCATCTGTGCTTTGAGTTGAGCTAGATGGAAGCAAATTAAAAGGCCTAGCGGGAGAAGCAGCACAGAACTGTAGCCTGCAACAACGAACAAGGAGAAACCTGTGCAGGATGAGCTCGCGGAAGTGACAGCTTTATTCCTGAGATGTTTTAGAGTACAACAGGCCTTAAAAACTGGACAAGAGAGAGGTAAGGACAGATGCTGTTGATGTAGGTGCTGTAACAGTCGTTAGTTAGACCTTAAACTCTTTTTCAAGCTAAAACTCAGCAAAAAATGGTTGATGTGATTGCATGGGAAAGCAGTGTATTTTCTGTTTTTTTTTTTTTTTTTTTTGGTAGAAGAGTTGATAAGTTCAGGTCTATTTGAAAACTAAGCATAATCTCAGCTAGAACCTTCCCTTTCTGAGTAAAACAAGAACTGTGTCCGCTTCCGTTCAAAGTGCTGCAGGTGTTAGAGCTTCTTTGGGGCCTTAATTGGTTAGCCCCTGACTACTTGGCAACATTTTCAATCTCTGATATTTTTAGTCTTTTATGGCTTTCTTGGGTGATGGTCCTGGGTGAAATCTGTCTATACACCATCATAAGGAGTTGCAGAGCGTTTCTACCATCTGCTGCTTTCTTACGGATTTGCCCTGCCCTATTAGTCCTTCAGTACTTTTGTGGAGACGCAGTATATAAACTGAAAGGCATTACCTCTTTCTGTTTTCCTGTGGACCATAGTCTAATACTTTAATGTATGGGTTATATCAACTCACGTTCTCATTAGAATAGAAAAACAGGCCAAAAAGGGCCTTGTGGTCTCCTGGCTCACAGTTAATTATTGAGACCAGTGAAGGCTAGCGAGTCATAGAAGTAGTACAGCTTACTACTAAGGTACAGCTTACGTGGCATGTTAATAACATTTTAGTGCTTCAGCACTGAGCAACGAAATAATTGCAGTAACTGTGTTTGCTGTGGTAAGCTTGGGTGATATTCAAAACCCGTTTGGATGTGATCCTGGGCAATATGCTCTAGGTGACCCTGCTTGAACAGGGAGGTTGGACTAGATGATCTCCAGAGGTCCCTTCCAACCTAAACGATTCTGTGATCCAGGTGTCGTAACAGCTCCTGAAGTTCAGGGGTCTTGCTTAGAAAACATGTGCTATTTACTTGACACAGTGTAAATGTAGATTAATGGGGAAGAAAAAGTAGTAGATATCCATAGCTCCAGAAGAAGAAGTACTGCCAATCTGTATGTTAATTGTGGATTTTTAATGTGTTTTGTATTTGTTCTTCCCTTGACTGGCATAATGCTAGTCTGCCAGTCTGCTCAGTGAAAGCTTGTCTATGGCAAAGAGATGGTCTTTACCGGTTACATTATGGCACTGGAGATGCAGAAATCTTGGATCTTCTCTGCCAGGGATTTTTTTATGTGATTTTATTTTCTCTCAGAATCGCATCCCATTTAAGTCAATAGCGGTGGCTCTCACTTAACTGCAGTAGCTTTAGAAAGTTGGATACCTGGCCTAAATTACTCATCTGGGTTCGCTTTATAATCAACAGGGAGAGACTGGTGCATGCAGAGCGCCGTGAATCATACTGAAAGACAGAATTGTGTTTGATT
The DNA here is from genome assembly GCF_040807025.1 of Struthio camelus. Taxonomy (NCBI): domain Eukaryota; kingdom Metazoa; phylum Chordata; class Aves; order Struthioniformes; family Struthionidae; genus Struthio; species Struthio camelus. The sequence goes on from NC_090948.1 coordinate 41,221,823, forward strand.
GTGGTGGCCTCTGCAACTACCTTAGACCAGACACCTTTTAAATCATTGCAGTTAGAGATGAACGTTGCCCACAATCTTTTTATGGTCTTCAAAGGCGCTTGCATCAGGTGTATGCACTCCTCTCTGTTTTTCCCACTTTCTTGTTTTCTGTACTTGAGTAGATTACATCCCTGTAATAAAGGGAAGTTTCAGAGTAAATTAAAAAATACATACAAATTGTTCAGATAGGGTTTTTTTTTAGCTTATAAAACAAACAATATACCAGAAAACGCGGGCAATAGTCAGCCTCATTCATGTACTGTTCACCTGTCGAAGTGCAATAATGTATGTGAGAGCACAAGAAAGGAGGAAAACAAAGCTGCTTAAGGCTCATAAATACATGGGCTCATAACACAACGTACTGGGTGCCTTTTACGCGTAGCATGCCTTAGGCAAACATGAGGACCTCCAAATGCTTAACTAAGCATTGTTTTTCTTTTTTACCCAGTTTAGTATCAGTTTTCAGTACCAGGCTGTGCTCCCATGAGTTTGCATTTCAAAATGTGATAATTTCGCTGGCATGCCCTTTTTCAGGTGCAAAATAGATTAAAGTCTCTATTGAGCTTATGGAGTAGAATAGTAGCTATACTAGGCAACCTGCAGATGATCCAAAATAACTTTTTCACCTTGGTTTTTAACTGTTTGGTGCTCACTTAGTGATAGTTTTTATCAGATTCTGACTGGTTAAATAAAGCCTAATTTTTAATGCTGGTTCTTGCAACTTATCCTCAAATCAGTTATCTCATTATAGAAGAGAACAAATACTATTTTCCATCTAACTCTCAGTTCTGGGAACAGCAGGTTAATTTGAGAGGAAGAGAAGAGGGTCCATAACACTATTCTTTAATCTGCTTAATAATGGTAGTATTCTATCCAGCAGTGAATTTAAGGCTTTTTTTTTTTCATCGATTTTTAAGCAGCTTGGTGCTGATTCTTATTCTTTTAGTCTTTGCAGTTCTAAGCTGCAGACAGACAAAATTATGTAGTTTGCACCCCCTAGCAAATAATGGTGCTCAGGGGCAGTTTTCATACCCCCCACCAAGAGAAAAGTACTCAGAATATTAGGTCAGCCATTTCTAAAAGCTCAACTTCCTGAAATCCATTTTAGGGTAACTATTAGCTATAGAATGAAGAGGCAAAGAAATTTTGTTAGGAAATATTTTCTGTCCGTTTAAGACGGTTCTGTGAGTGGTATGGTAGGCACAGTACAGGGTATTCGCTTACGTGTCCGAGGGCCGTACGTGTGCAAAGAGATGATGCTGAAGTGAAGCGAGTTCACCTGGTGTAATTTCAGCAACAATTGAAATAGTAGTACTGGCCAAATGCAAAAGAGAATAATTGAAGTTTTAAATTCCAATTTTAGACAAACGAGATAACGATTAATAGAATTTAATTAGCTTTCCATGTAAACAGCACTTGTATGGTGTAATGGGACATAGCGAAATGTAATAGAGGTGCCCAGAAACTTAACGGCCTTCGGTGGAAGAGAAGGAACTCCTCTATCAAAGCAAGTATTAGACTTGCAGTAAACAGACAGAAAGCTGTGGCTGAAATACTTCTTTCTCGTATGTGGGTAGGTGAGTCATAAATACTACTTCCTTAAATGTTGATTTGATTTTAGGGTGTGGATTCTGGTTCTGTGGTACCCTGGTCTTGTCTTGTTCCCTGCTGAGAGAATAATTTTATTATAGGTGAATACTGAAATAAACTATTTAGAGTGTTATAATTTAAAAGTAGAATACCCCTACCCCAAAAGAAAGTTGTCTGAACAAATACTGTGTTCGCCCTTCTTAAAACCAAATATTTTCCCAAGTTTTACCAGACTTTCAGTCCTGTCATTTCTGTCTATAAGTAATCGTGTTACCTTTGAAATAGTCACACTGGTAACCATTTCTTTCCCGTTTAAGTGAAAGCATTTCTTCAGTGCAATTGATATAGGCAGCTAGCAGGCTTTTGAACACTGACGTGATTAAATTTCACGTTTATGTGGGTTGGAATTGGGGGAAAGAGAGGAAAAGCAAAAATTATATTTGATAAAGAGATTATCTATTTTCCTTGATCCCCACATTCACAATTAAGAAAATTCGCTCTTCAGAGAAGCGGGAAAATTGATATCAGCACCCACCTTGGGGGGCGGAAAATGTCTTGAAGCTTTGGAGCTGCTCAAACAGATCCTGAAAGAACATGATAAGATGACTGAAGCTTCTGGGCTAGTCTATGCACATCGGCTAAGAAGAGAGGAGGAGAACGTTGGGTAGGAGAGAAAGGCCTTGAACTGGTATTGGGCATGGCCAGCTGTGGTGAGCAGCCCCTCTGGGAGGGGGTGGCCTGCTCGGGGCGGGGGTTCCCTGCACACAGAGGGCTGACTGAGCGTGAATTGATTTGGTCACATATAGACAGGGCTTTTTTTTTTTCCTTTTTTTTTTTTTTGGATAACCTTGAAAAACAGGAAAAAACCCTTTTATCAAGTTACAGTAAGATCTCAGATGAGTTCTCGGGTGAGAAATACTTGCAGCCTTCTATAAAGGTTATAATTAGATATAGCGTAAGCATCTCCTTCCCTTGCCTCCCAACTCTTTAGGGCAGTGGAGTGAAAAACAATGAAAAAAAGAGGCAGGGTTAAAAAGTAAAGATCAACCATGTCTTGGATTATATTTGACGATAAATTTAATAATAAATTTAATAATAATGGAGACATAAAAATAATGAGGAATTTGGTTTTTACTTACTTGTAGAGCCCATTTACCTGTCAGCCTCAAGTGGGTTCATATATTCTTCTGCCATGTAGAACTGAAATTAACCTCTCAAATACAGACATGCATCCTGTCTAGGACTCTTAGAGCAATTCTTCTAAATCACAGAGGTCGGGCTTTGGGTTTCAGAAGGATAGATATCTGAACATTGATTTGTTACAGTGTAAAGTATCACAACAATTTCAGATACAGACAGGATCTTTTACAGCAATTGGGACATTTGGGTTTTGACTTTTGTCTGTTTTAATGGTAATATTTTAATGATAATTTGATTTTTCCATAATTATCTCCTCTTTTACAATGCATTTATAATCTTCAAGTTTTTTAATTTGAATGAATGCATGGAATAGTTTCTCTTTGGTATGCATGGAAAAAATGTGACTTAGGTTTACTGTGACTGTGTTTTGGATTTTTCCGTGGCACTTCGACTCAGCTGGTATATTGATAGCAGCTTCCTCATAGTCCCTTTCCTAAAGAAGTTTTTGAAGAATCTGCACGTTGCCCTGCTGTCTTTATATAGCAAAAAGTTTATATACAAATTTAAGGAGTTGTCTCTGGATTATGTGTCCCTCCTCTCATTTTTTTTTTTTCTTAAATATTTGATTTTTCAAACTTTGGCCTTAAAATATAATAGCAATAGGAAGCACCACAAAAATGCTCTAGAGCTTTTTAGACTTCAGTCTGAAGATCTTGATAGTTTATTCCAGTGAGGTGAATTTACCGTTGTATTTTGGAGGGGCTGAAATTATCGTTGTGACTGCCAGTATCCACCAGGGATGCACAGATTTGCTGTGCCATTTTTTGTCTGAAAACGTTTACATCAAATCTGTGGTCAAAGAAAGACTATGACAGGGAACGGTGGGGAAAATCAGCATTCCATTTTGAAAGATGAAATGTTTTATATAAACTATTTTACTTACAGCAAAGGGAACCTAGGATAAAATAAAGATTAATTTGAATCTTGCAATTGCTGCAATCCCATTTTCCTGGTCTTTCTGCTGGAAATCCGAAGGGCGTGTTTTTGTTTGTTTGTTTGTTAACAGAATTGGAAATCAATATTAATAGAATCACAGAATGGCCAAGGTTGGAAGGGACCTCAGGAGATCATCTAGTCCAACCCTCCTGCTCAAGCAGGACCATCTAGAGCACGTTGCCCAGGATTGCGTCCAGATGGGTTTTGAATATCTCCAGGGAAGGAGACTGCACAACCCCTTTGGGCAACCTGTTCCAGTGCTCCAGATTTAGCAGCGGAGAAGACTGAAGAACAGCACAAACTGAACCATAAGGCACCACTGAGGGAAAGCTTGGAGAAAACGGGGAGTTTAAAAATTCTCCTGGATTTCTGCCTCATTTTTTTTCCAAGTGAGATGCGAAATAAAGTAGATAGATTATTAGCTTACAGGCTGATAGTAAAACAGCAAAACCAGATGGTAAGAATGATAAAGCAAAAAGAAGGTTTATGCATAGCTCATTAACCACAGTTTGTAATTCGTTTGCAGATTTTTATGGGAAACTCTGCAACAAATAAAAGTCCAAGTTACAAAAATTAGACAAAATTTAAGGAGGGTAAAATCAGCCCAATTAAGACAAATATATAATACACAGTGGGCTCAGAAATTTTAATTTTTTTGCAGTAAATGTAAATGTTTATGAATTTCTTGCAAGCCTTAAAGGTAACGAGGAGATCTTGCTTGCTCGCTCTCTGAAATATAAAATAGATCTAATGGTTCTTTTAACAAGTTAGTGCAACAGAGCTCAGTGTGGCAACTTATGGAAAAGGAAAGTGATTTTTTTTTAATATGTATTCAGAACTTATAAATAGCTTCATTTTACTCGCACTCATTTTCTCATATATATCATTTACTAACACTCGCAAGCATTTGGAAACATGTGCCCAAGTGGTCTGTCTGGAATTGTGTGTGTGACACAGAGCAAGGGATGCTGGCTGTCGAGTCCTTATGTCTCTAGGGTTCTTCTAGATTGGTACCAATGAGCTAGCTTTCGGACAGATCTTCTGTACTCCTTCCAAGGCAATGTTATGGGATGGTGCTTTGTGTCAGTATTTAATTTTGCTTAATTAATTAATTTTGCTTGCTTCAGTCTGCAAGAACTGTTAGGCAAGGCTGCTATTTGTTGTCTACTTTTCCTTGGAGGTTGTGTCTGTGATTGGGCATTTTTGTTTTTTTTTTAATGTGTCTGCTTTGTTTGTGTGTTTGTTTTTACGGGCTAACAGGAACAGAAATGATGTATGTGGTGTATTCTGATTTGCTTGTTGCCATCCTCCTGTTAGGATGGAAGGTCTTCCACCGATGACTCATCTGTGCTGTGCTCCTATCAGAGTGCAGGTTTTCTGGTCTTAGTATGAACACATTCCTCAGTTGTACTGCTGGGAACAATGTTCTTTATTTTTTTTTTAACCCTTGTTCTGCTGTTTCTTGTAGTGCTTTCACACCCACATTTCCACTTCCATTTTGTTTGTAACAATGGTTTTTTTTGCAATTCTCTACAATTTGCCCACAGCAGTGCTTGCAACGAGGTGATAGGCAAGTTGCTGTATATGCAATATAGTAAGAAAAGACTGGTAGCAGCGTTAAGAAGGAACGCAGTGAACATCCCTACTGGTCTGTTTATGCTGTATGTGTTAGGTGAGCAAGATGAGAAAGTAAACCCAAAAGATTATCCTGTGAGAGAGACCGGTGGAATTCTGCAGTTGTCCTGACACTGTATAGTTGCTTTCTCTTAGCTTCATTGGTGATGTATGTACAAAATGAGTACAAAAGCACAAAAGACTGTTGTCCCCCAAGAAAGGGGGCTTTGTTGTGTATTGCCTTTGTTCAACATAAATTTATCGCAGTGCCATTAACACAACCTTGTGGAATGCAAGGATTCTTTTTTTAAAGCAAGTCTTTTGGTTTCTTTGCCAGAGTACGCTTGAACTCATCTGCCAGAGTAGTATTCCAGCGATATTTTTACAGGCTTCCATTTTATAATCATGTTTTGTGTCACACAATGTGTTTTTGTCCAGACTCTATTTCTCAATTTCATCACTTAAGAATAATTTCACAGAAGTTGCTGCAGCCACTCTTATACTCAAGTGTGAACATAAAGGCCAGATCAAGTGCTATAGGAGTTTTCCTCCATGTTGGAGATCTACATGCAGCTCACTTGAAAGCTTTGCAAACAGTTCTTTCCTCAGTTCACTTGCTAAATAGACAAATCTGAAAAGTTAACTGTACCGTTCAGTTGGCAGCTTCTCCAAGTTAGGTGCTGTGTTTCAGTTCACCTGAATTATAAGTGAAGTGTGTGGTAGGAATCCAGTGGAAGCTGGGAGCTGCTGTCCATCAGAAAGATAAGGTGCCACCTGTGACATGCTTGGTGATATCTTGTGTTGGTTTAGCTCACAGCGTTCAGCTCTCGCTCTGCCTTTCTGAGGTACTGTGCCGCCCACCCAGCTCTATCTGCTTCTCCAGCAGTCTGCAAGGGCTCCACGCTATGCAATTCAAAATCTCTTCTGAGCTCTTTCTACAGCTGGTGTCATGCTGTCTCCTACCATAAACTACAGTGGATGAAAGGAGTATCTGACATAGCACTACTGTTTAATGAACCTAGCTCTGATTATTTGTTCCCTCTCAGCTGAAATTATGTAATGTGTTAGATCTGAATGTATTAATAGTTCCAGAATGACTGAAACCTTATTTTGGTGAATGTTTCACATAAATATTTGCCCCTTTAAATTGTCCTGTATAATTGCACCTGATATGTCCGCTAGAGGGTATGAACCATCCTACTATCTTCACATGGGAAAACAAAGTTAGCATCTCGATTCAAAGACAGAATTGTGCTTTTCCTCTAAACCAAGTGGTGTTGGACCTCCCTCCATGCAAGTACATTAAAATATTAAAATCTTTATGATGGAGCCAAAAATGTAGGTCTTGTGATAAGCTATGCAGTTTTGTCTTAATTTACAAGATGATGCTGGGAATGGGATGCATCACCATGTGCACGTTATATAGGTGAGGGTTAATTCATGTGTTTGCAAGCAGTAAGAAAGTGATGGAGGTTCTTCTGGCTGGCATATGCAGTGCCTCTAATTACTTTCATAATCCAAAACAATGAGTTCCAAAACTTAATTTAAATCAAGCAGTTCCTTGGGATGGAACAAGATATTCTGACAAAGAACGCCTAGGAATTTTTGTTCACTATTCAAACCGCGTTGATCTGAAACTCTCAAACTGCTGATTATTTTTATAAAAGTAATGTAAATAGTATAGTATGTGTCTACTGTGCCAAACACTTTAAAATGGAAGAAATAACCACAGTATTCAATGATGTCAAAAGCCAGGAAAGGTTATTCTAGTGATTCTACCCTAGTTTTATAGATACAGTTAAGCACCTAAATCCTTGAATGCCTTTTCTTATGAAGACAAAGCTATAATCCTCCTGATGTTTTCCTTTTGCTTGTGTCTTGTATTACATAATAATAAATTCACTTGTCAGGCAGGAGGGCAAGAAGTTGCGTCTTTTCAGGAGAGACCATTTGCCACTTAGTGTGATAAGAGGACCAATACAGGAATGTTAAAAAGGGGTTGTGCAGGTGGCAGTACATGGAGAAGCTGTACTTGCTCTCCGTCTGTCATAATGTTTACTCTCTTTTCCTTATGGATTACTCTTTCCAGAGGGGCTGGCGCTAAGCGTAATGAGCAAAACAGATCTGTAACAAGGTAGCACAATATACTACTTTGGATGTGACGTAAGACTGCCACGCTGAGAAGTGGTTCAGGTCACCTAAGAGTAAGCATTGAGTTTTTGTATTCGCGTTCTCTTGCTGATGCGCTTCTTGACCAGAGATCAGCTGACAAAGGCACCGCGTGCACCCCTGTTACAAAAGAACTTACCAAGCAAGACACTCATGTTTCTTTAGCTTTCATTTCAGCATCGTGAGTAGGCAATCACCATAGCTGTGACATATGGCGAATGACATGAAAATTCCTAGAAAACCTAAGAGTTGCCACTTGTAATCCCTTTGAAAAGGGGCTAAAACCAGATGCTTTGCAGCACTCTACAATACGTTCAGAATATGTCTTGTGTGTTGTTCTGCTGTACAAAGGAGAAAGCCCCCCTCAGATGCCATCACTGAACCTAGTTATATACTGACAGTAGGAGATATGCTTAGAAAACTGTATGTGATAGCCTATCATTATAATTATCCTTTTACTGTCACCTGATAAACCTTTTTGTGTCTTAACCATCAGAAATCCAGGGTATTTACTACCATACAAATTTTTTAGCTCTTTCATTGTTTCTTAAAAGCAGCTCAGTCTACCAGATTTGCACTATTTTGGAAGAGAGTTTTATTGATGTAACAAATCAAATATTGATATAATGCTTGATAAGATCAGCTAGGACTGATAATTCCCTCTAATACTCTCTTAATTTTTCAGGAGAGAAAATAAACTTGCTCTTAACAAAAGCTGTCAGCAGTCTAAGAACTAGTTGTTTAATCGAGATGTCACAAAGTCACCTTCATGATTACCTGTGGTTATAAGAAGTATTATTGTTCTCCAGCAGTGTTTTCTTCCCCCCCCCCAAAAAAAAAACATTTCTAAAATGTCAAGTACTATAGGATTTATATCACATAGATTAAATTCAGAGACATAATCACCAGCTATTGCTATAACTGTATTTTTTTAAAAAAGTTATTCTTCAGTGATTAAAATAAGATTAGTCTTCTGAAATGATCCCTTTTCTAGACTTTTGTAATGGTTTCTTTCTCCTTTGTTCTCCATCACATCTATAAATATCTTCCCATTTCTAATTGCAAGGAAGTTTAGGCTCTGAAGACTTCTCTCTCTCCCTCTCTCTCTCCCTCTCTCTCTCCCTCTCTCTCTCCCTCTCTCTCTCCCTCTCTCTCTCCCTCTCTCTCTCCCTCTCTCTCTCCCTCTCTCTCCCTCTCTCTCTCCCTCTCTCTCTCCCTCTCTCTCTCCCTCTCTCTCTCCCTCTCTCTCTCCCTCTCTCTCTCCCTCTCTCTCTCCCTCTCTCTCTCCCTCTCTCTCTCCCTCTCTCTCTCCCTCTCTCTCTCCCTCTCTCTCTCCCTCTCTCTCTCCCTCTCTCTCTCCCTCTCTCTCTCCCTCTCTCTCTCCCTCTCTCTCTCCCTCTCTCTCTCCCTCTCTCTCTCCCTCTCTCTCTCCCTCTCTCTCTCTCTCCTCTCTCTCTCCCTCTCTCTCTCCCTCTCTCTCTCTCTCTCTCTCCCTCTCTCTCTCCCTCTCTCTCTCCCTCTCTCTCTCCCTCTCTCTCTCCCTCTCTCTCTCCCTCTCTCCCTCCTCTCCTCCCTCTCTCCCTCCCTCTCTCCCTCCCTCTCTCCCTCCCTCTCTCCCTCCCTCTCTCCCTCCCTCTCTCCCTCCCTCTCTCCCTCCCTCTCTCCCTCCCTCTCTCCCTCCCTCTCTCCCTCCCTCTCTCCCTCCCTCTCTCCCTCCCTCTCTCCCTCCCTCTCTCCCTCCCTCTCTCCCTCCCTCTCTCCCTCCCTCTCTCCCTCCCTCTCTCCCTCCCTCTCTCCCTCCCTCTCTCCCTCCCTCTCTCCCTCCCTCTCTCCCTCCCTCTCTCCCTCCCTCTCTCCCTCCCTCTCTCCCTCCCTCTCTCCCTCCCTCTCTCCCTCCCTCTCTCCCTCCCTCTCTCCCTCCCTCTCTCCCTCCCTCTCTCCCTCCCTCTCTCCCTCCCTCTCTCCCTCCCTCTCTCCCTCCCTCTCTCCCTTCCCCTCCCTCCTCCTGAAGATGTGTTAAGCCTCCAGCTCTTGAAGTTGAATTCAATTTGCAATTTAGTTCCTGAAACTGATAAATCATTGTCCACAGATATTGTCTGTTTTAATTGCTTAATTTTTTAACTAATGGATCAAACCTTGAACAGACATTGTGTTATCTAGCAAAGAAAAAAAAAAAAAAGAAAGACACAGGAAAACTGAAGCCAGCTTGTAGAAGGCCTGAGAGAGCTTACCTCTTCTCTTTTTCATTAGTTCCCAAGTTCACTGAGGACTGAGGCCTTCAGAAAGGTAGACTGTGAGCAGCAAAAACTGGAGGGGGGAAATATGATTAGTCAGAAGATGCTCAGTTCCAAAATAGGGTAAGAGTAACTGATGTGCATATCAGACCAACATATCTGATGGTGATTAGGCAGTTACCTAATAAAAGAGCCTAAAAGATTATAGGAAGGCAAGTCTTCTGCCTCAGGGGGCGCGTTTGCCAATTCAGGATGGAGGGAGGTGCTGTGGGAGTTTGATAGCGCGTGAAAGGGAAGAGCCTGCTGCAGTAGCATAGTCGAGAATAACCATGCAGCCCTATTTTTTCTATTTTTTTTTCATGAGGCCAAATGTTCCTTAATTGTCTGCCATAACTGCTGTCTAAAAGCCGTTTTTAAACCATATGAATAATATCCTGGCAGTATGCAAGATATTGCTTAAGTCTTTAATCTTTGTTCAAGTGATTTGCAGTTAAAAATATTTTCTAAGAATACCAAGCCTAAAACATAAACCTCTCACAATTTTTATAGTGCATTGCTTACAGGAGAGCTTAAAAAAAAAGTCTTTCATATTGCCATCTGTTTTTCACTTGTCAAGTCTCATTGGAAACCATTGATTTACATGTATTTCCTTACAGCTCTTTTGAAGATTTGCATTTATCAGTGTAATCTAGTTAGGTTCTTTTTATTATGTTTGGACATTTAAATGTTTGCAAAAAAGGGGATTTATATATATATATATTTTTTTTTATTTGAACAAAGAGTCATAGATGTACTCTATTAACTAAAACATTCGAGGTCATATGTACACTTGATCTCCTGAAGCAACAACTGATGTAATTTGTTTTTCCTGTTGTGATCATTTCCCTATTGTGCTTGCTTTCCCTATTGTGATTATTTGAACTGGCTAATAATTATTTGCTGGTGTGTTCTTTGACCTGTTTTTTCTTTCTTTTCTGGTCAGAAATTTTCCATGAACAATTTAAATGTATGGAATTTATCTATTATGTAAATTATTCTCCTAGTGATTTCTGCAAACAACATTTAGCTTGTAGTTATTTCGTGAACAGCTCAGTCATTTCAATAATGTTTTTTGTATGTGCTACTAGATAGCACGCCAGTAACCCAAAGGGCACATTGGGAGTCTGTCCGTTCTTTGCTTGATCTAAGGTTAACAAAGTGGTAATTGTATTTTGTTATTATAATGTTTTCAGCAATACTGGAGGAAGGAGACTTACGGTTGCTAAAGTGAACTAATTTCCTAAAATCTATGTATTTTGAAATTTTTCCTGGGGAAGTGAAATACATTCAAATCATTAAATATTATTCCAGTTATTGTTCTATTTAAGCTATACATAGATTTTTTTTAATTGTGTTTAAAGTTTCCATTCATAGTTAAGCCATGATCCATACAAAATCAGGTTAAAAAGCGCAATTATTAGAATCGATTTAGAAAACAGAGTTTAGCAGTTTAATTTCACTATTCTCTTGCCTTTAAATTATCTTCCGTTGAATCTTCCTATAATTTAAGTTCAGTTTCTTTTTTAATAAGAAAAAATAGAGACATAACTCTCCAATTATCTTTTAATAGATTAAAGAAAAAGAAGTAATTCTTCTCATCTGGTAAAACTCTATCCATAACCCATTAAGAAAGACCAATATTTCAAAGTGGTAGATTCCTATTACAAATGCTATATTGAACAGTACAAAAATAAAAAGAAGTAGGTCCTTCAACAATCTGTAGTATTGTTTATCATCTGAGTATATTTGTGGTTATGTTGGATCAACTGGTAATGATTACAGTGTTGAGCCATTGAAATGAGAAGAGCAACCGACACTTTATCAGCTTGGTTTCTGATTTTCTTTTTTATGATGGTGTTGCCTCCAATTGCTGTTGTAGTATAACTACCCAGTAGCTGCTGAGATTCTTGGAGGGAGGGGAAACGAAGAGCTAGGTATAATTTCCACAACATTTACTCACAGTTCATGCAACATGTGTTTCTCTGCAGAACCAAGTGCGAGTTTATAGACAGTATGTATGGCTAATGGCTGCGAGTTCCATTTAATGCTGTTTCTGTACAGTGCTGGGGTTGGTTTTTTTCCCCTCTCAGTGCAGCAAAGGTAGTTCTGCAATTCCTTCAGAGGATGTATCTGTCAGGCAAAAGCAGATGCAGTGCCATAGCCCACATTTGAAAGGGGGTCAGTACTGTGTTTATTATCAAAACTGCGTTTAGTATTTTGCTTCCTCGTAAAGGTTTGCATTGTTTTTCCACTACATCTATACAACTTTTCTCCTGCCTCTCTGGGAGAGATAATACCACTGCAGTGCATATGTCAACAGAGAGTTTAAAAATAAAAGAATATCAAAAGCATTATTATTAGTAATGCAGCTCGAGTACCATTGAAGCCAGGTTCATTAGGGTCTGCTCTCTGTACATAGGTAATCCTGTCAGACCAAAGTAAGTATGTCCTTTTGGAAGGAAATTAAGTGATTCAATTTGTGGACAAATCATTACTTGACTAAAGATATTATTTTTTTAAATATTTCTTAAAGAATATACCCTTTGCAGTTTTGTTAGGTTTTAAAATACGCCATATATTTGAAATAGGTGTTATACAGAGCTCTGAAATGAAAGCAATTCCCAGAATTCAGTATTTGCTTTTTCTTCGTCTTTGGGTATCCATGAGAGTATTTAAAATTGTGTTTTCATAATTTAAAAGGAATTAGAAGGAAATAAATATTTACTATCAATTTATTGAAATCTCTTTTCTCTTTAATTTTTTCCAACTGATGAGCTCTCACTGTGTAGAAGAACTTACTGTTCCTAATCGCTAAGTGCCTGACTTTGTACTAGTACATTTCATCCCATTTCCTTATAACATAAACGACTTCTACTTCTTAATGCTATTTCACTCTTCCTGTATACTAATGACGACTTCTCATTTTGTATTGTAAGAGATTTAAGTAGTTCTTTTAGGTCATGGTCAAGAATGAAAATTCTTAATATGAGAAATTCAAGAGTTCATTGAGGACCTCTTCTGGTAATCTTCTACTAACCTGACAGCTGGTCTTTAAGTGCAGCTTTCTTTGTCTCTCATTTTATGTTCATATGTTAAGTCTCCTCTTTCCAAATTGAAAAGAAAATTTCTGGCAGGTCTCTTGGTAAACAGATCTTTTTTTTTTTTTTTAAGGAAGAAATGTTACATCAATCTAACATGAGTAGATATTATCAAGAATAATTTTACATTTATCTCTATGATTACGAATCTTTCCTCCAAATCCTGCATTTAAGTCTTCCCTAATGTTAGTTTAGATCAAAGGGATTTATTGTTCCCTTGATTACTTCTTGCCCCTTCCTAATGTAGTTTCAGAAAGCCTAACATGAGACACAGGCAAGTTCTGCGTAATGAAGTGTCCGATTCTGGTCTACCTGTTCACCGCTCATCAGGCCCTTTTCTGAATTGTTCCATAGGCAGCTGAAGTCCTTTTTCAAACAGTTCTTGCATAAACCTGTGTAGGAGTATTGAAAAAGAAAAAAGTGAAGTAGTGACTAAAAGTGTTCAGCGTGCAAAACAAACGCTAAGCTTGATGTTTCACAAAATGCAGTTGTAATTATTGTCTTATTAAAGAGTGCCTGGAGAAAGTCTACCTTTTATATGATAAACCAGGAGGAGAGAAAATTACATTCTTGGCCTCCCTCAGTCTAAGGGAGTTCAAAGCCTTGTGTCCTAGTGGCTTGGAAGCTACAGGAAGTACCAGCTTTTTGTGGGGAAATTGCTCTACCTCTAGAGCCAAGCATCAGCATAGAAAATATTTTTGTGGCCAAAAGAGAGTAAGTGATTGTCAGAAAAGGAGGAGCTGAAGAGGTGCTAAGTTGGGCTTTCATCGGGAAAGCATGTGTGAGAGCAGGGGAGCAATCTTGGCTTCCAGGCTATTCTCTTCTGGCACGTCTGCCTAGAAGACCCAGGAATGAACCTGGGAATAGCCACTGGAAGCTAATACCCTGTCCATAGGAAGTACTACTGTCTTCTCTGGTAGCTGGAGTTTAACAGGAAAACGCTAAGCTAAGAATAATATTTGGAATAACAAAAGCTTCCCAGAAAGACTTCTGGGCTTTGGGTCAAAGCCTTTGGAAGTGCCTGAGCCATACTTCTGGGTTTGGGAAAGGGATGGGAAGCCTTGGAAATGCCTGGCTTTGTGTAGGTCAGGGATTTTTTATCGTCCTTTTGAGGTATCAAATTCCCTTTAAGGTCTGACTGTTAGATTCTGTTCTGCAAACGGGGGAGCTAATTCCTATGGTTCTTTACTCATCTAATACCATATGCATCAACTCACTGAGCATGTTAGAGCAATATGTTTACTCAAATACAAGGCCATACATCTAAGAAAAAAAAAAATGTCATTTTACAAAATGGGGAACTGTTTTGGAAATGAGTGAAAGAGGTTGTGAGGTTTTAACTGCACATAAATTCAGCATGATGTAATATCTGAGCAGATGAGATTCTTGCATACTAGAAATAATGTGTAGAAATAGCAAGGTGGTATTATTTTCTTGCTAATGTTTATGGTGCTGTTTGGTAAAATACAGTTTTCTATTCTAAGATTCACCCTTTGAAAAGATCTACCAGAATGAGTAAACATCTGGGAAGCTCAAGCTATGTAGTTTATCCAAGTGACTATTGAAAACAGTTCAGTCATTGCCTGCAAATATACTCCCCATATTGCAGGAAAGATTTCTAAACAGAGGCCCTCCACATGTTAGATAATGGCATAGGGTGATCAGAAGTCTGGGAGCCAAATCCTGATAAGTGAAGTAAGAATAAGACATACCTTCCCCCCGCTCCTTCAATCGGTGGGAGTAATAACAGTTGCAGCTTATATAGGAATGTGATTGATTCTCTATCGCTTGGAGTCTTTACATCAGGCTTGGATTTCTCTTTAGAGAGGCTTTATTCAACAACAAGTTGTAGTTTTAATGCACAAATGAGCTGATGGAATTGACTGGTGCTAGGTGGGAGGTCAGACTGGCCGACTATAGTGGTTTCTTTTAGAAACTCTATAAAAAAGTTTAATTTATAAAAACTCAAAGTTTGGACAGAGCAAGCATGGCTTGTATGGCCTATTGCAATGGTATTTTCCCACAGAAAGAAGAAAGTCTTTAAAGAATCTATAATGGAGGTTCACTCCTTTAGGCACATAATTCCCCTGTACGGTATTTGCAGGCGCTCTATTTCCTCTCCTGCAATTCTGTCTTCATTTTGTATTTATTACTTAGCTTTATCTCAAAGTTCTGTTCTGCAAATATTCATTTTAGCATTACTTGAAAGTACAGTGTATTATGAAACGGTCTCCTCCTTTTTCATGCATGAAGAGAAGGCCCATTCAAAAGCTGGGATGTATTTCTGAGGATTAGATTAGAAACTTTTCCTTAAATCCGTATTTCAGCCTCTGGACAATCAGTAGCCCTTCTGCTAAATGTTGTCAACAGTAGCAAGGATTAGGCTCAAATCACGAGATGCCTCATTAAAGTAGTGGACATACACATCATTTGGTCAAGCACCCTCCTAGAATTTTGAGGATGATAAAATGTGTGCCTCCCTAATAACACTATGTCACTGTATGAAAGGGGCAATTTAAGAGAAGAGAAGAATGAACAGCATACATGTATTGGGAGGAGATTTCAATTATTTTTCAGCTTTTTTTTTTTTCCTCTGGGTATTTTGGATTTTTGTGGGGTTTTTGGTTTTTTCTTTTAAGTCAAGTCTTTTTGGCTTGCTGGTGGCCTCAAACCTTACCTGCTGGCACAAACTAGTAGTCAAATGTCTCTCTATTTTTTTCTTTCATTATTAATAATCCCACTCCTTCTTTGACTTCGTTCAGCCGCATAATCCCTTGCTGACATGCACATTGCAAGTTTATCCCACCTTCAGGGAGATACCACACTGAATGTGATCACCTCTCTGAATTCTTCTATTAACAGCTGCAGCTTCAGAAAAATCTTCCCAACAGTATGATGTCCTTAGCTGAGGTAAACTGGTCCCATACTGCCCGTGGCAGTGCTGAGGCAAGATGGAAAGGTGCTTGCCCACTTCAGTCTTACCAAAAAGGAATTTGCTGTGTGTGTAGTTATGAGGCCTGCTGAAGTATCACTGGGAAAACTGTGGGGAAGATAAGTCTCTCAGTGACGGTATTCCTGTATCATCGCCAACAGTTAAGGCAAAGAATACATTCTCCTCTGGAGGGGAACCTGTTATGCAGTTTGTCTGATTTTTAAGAGTGAAGCAGCTCTCTGGCTCAGCGTAGTATCAGCAAGTAGAAGAAAGTTCCTTATCCCTAGGTTATTAACTAGTGGAGTTAACCTGTGGACTGTGGGTGACTAGGGTACGTAGGCCTCAGGACCTTTTCCCTTCATATAAGCACATGGATATCTATCCTATGATAATTGCCCACCTGGCCACATGACATGACATGTACATGTGCATTGATCACTTGATACAGATACCGGGTCTTGGTCATGTAATGGGATAATGTCCAAGTGCATGTTAAGTACGTATGGCTCTTGAATGCCCTCAAGAGGCCAGGTAGCCAAGATATTAAAATGTAGGGTACCACTTATGTTCCGCTTCAGGGTACCCACCTCCTTTGAATACTAACGGAAGTAGCTAAATATATTTGTATAAATAAATGAAGCAGCCAGCTTCCTGGAGTGCTGAAGGAAGTTGCTGTATCTGGTTATGCCTGCTGAGATGGAAGACCGAATAGTGATGAGCAGTAAACTTCTGTGAGCCCAATTCTGACAGCAGACACATGCATCTAGTTCTGCCTGACGTTAATGAGACTTGCAGGCACACGTCTAAGGCCAAAGTTGAGCCTATATTTCTCATCATATTGCCTGTGTGAGCTTGTCACCATTTATTACCTTAACCCTTTGGCCAGATTATTGCAAAAATACTGCATATTGTTGATACTTGACAGCGTGCAGTCTTTGAATCATATATACAGATTTAGCTTTTGAACTTGTAGCCTCTTTGATTTATTTGCTGCTGCCTCAGGAGTTTCTGTCTGTTTTAAAATCATGTCTGAGTTATATTGCTCATTGGAGTTATTTCATTGCTTGGCTGGTCTATGGCTCCATGCTTCCTTTCACTTACTGCTTCTCTTAATCACTCTTAGCCTCAGCAATGTACAAGTCACCATTTTGACTTCACTTTCATTAAGCTGGTGCCTGCATAATAAAATGAAAATAGTGGACGTTTTCTTTTAGTCCGGATGCTAGACCAAGTCAACTGTACTTGTTTTGCAAGAAACTGCAACCTCATTAAATCATAACATTTATTTAGTTCCTGACTGCTTAGAGGTGCTCTGAAGAGTATATCATCTGCTCCTTTTCAACCACGGCCTTTGTACTGGCTTATTTGTAAATGTATGTGTGATAACAGACAGTAAATTCACATCAGTGAGCTCTTGCCAGAAGTTTGAAATGCCCCTATTAAAAACTCAGGTTCCATGATGTGGTCACAACTCAAACATCACCTGGGTTTTGCTTTGGGAAAATGGTATAGAAGAGCCTGAGGGCTGAACCTGCTTGAAGTGCAAAAAGATAAACAGTTGAATGAAGGAGGATGTGAATAAGGAGGGGTGAGCTAGTTTAGCCAGAACAAAAAATGAAACTGGACTCCTAATTGGATTTGACATTTTTAGTGCAGAAAAACATGCAAATAGGGGAAGGTGTCCACGAAATATTTTCTTAGGCATAATGCTGAAGTGTAGAGCCTGGTAGATGGGACATGTTTTATTTTTCGTCCAATTTCTTGAATGCTGGAAAAAAAGTTCAGCCCCTTCTGTAATGCTTCTGTGACCCATACAACGGAGAAAGCTTTGAGATATAGTGACTCTGACCTTCTAGGTTTTGAGACATTAAAAAAAAAAAGAGGTGAACTGCATTATTTTAGCAAGCAAAGTATGAGGTTCAAGGTTTGGGGTGTTTTCCTTGTTTTTGTTTTTTTAACAGTCATCAGATGGAATCATGGGGAGGTTTCTGTTCTGCAGGGAGCCTTTCAAAGATGGGACAGAAGGAAGGATCATGCCTCCTCTGTACTCTGCTCTATTGGCTTCCTGTACCTGAGCTTGAAGATGAAAACCAAAACTCTGCTTTCCATCAAAAACTGTGGGAAATCTGAGTGTTCCCACATCTCTTAGGCCACAGCTCTGCTCTGTCATAGCTGCTGATCCTGGATATGTATCAATGATTTGACGCCAGTATTGCGGCTGTGGCACAGTTACGGAGCTGGGATTGGAGCGAAGGCAGTTCCTGGAGGTGCTGAGACTAAGCTCCCCCAACAGAACGTTTTGCAGAAATTGGAGTCTGACAATTGCAAGAAAAAAATGAAACAGCACAGATAAGGAGAAGGAGGGAAATGGGAGTGGCAATGGTACTTTCCACACCAAAGCAGTGAAACAGGGAGTGTCGGACAGCTTCTGTTCTGTGGAACTGTCTAAGTACATTTCCAGGTAATATATGTTGTAGGAACAAGAACCATAAAAATTTCTGAAAGCAAGGAGAAAGGGCTAGAAAAGGCAAAGAAAACAGATGGAAATAGATGTCTCTGCAGATAGAAATCAGTTAAAAATAGGAATTATCTACACAAGGGAAGGATGTCAAGACACTACTGGCACATTATGAGCCAGAAGATGGGTATGACATTGTATTCGATTAGTTGTAATTCAGTTAGGAAGCTGTGGCAGACTGAGACCAGAAGGTATGTCGCCAGGACATGTTTTTTCTGTAATTGTATGTCCATAGAGAATAAGTAGTTCTCTTCTATCGTTTGCTATCCTTCTTTTTTCTTATTTACTTGAAAGGTAAGACTTTGTTAAAGGAAAGTGCCTCTGGGAGGACCAAACACGAGATAAATGGAATTCGTAGCACTAAAATGAGTCATGTTTACTGTGGCCTCTAGATTCTGCATGGTTTCTGTGGAAAGTTTGTGTCACCTGGTCTGTTAGTTTCATACAGTCAAAATCATTTCCTAGCCTCTCTATGCACTTGGTTTAAAAAAGAGCTTGTGGTATTTGCACGTCTGTCTTGCCTGTTTCTGGTTTCTTCCAGTACTGGTGTTTACCTGCACAGAGGTGCTGGAAATAAGTATATTAAGTCTTCGTCCTCCCATTATTGTGTTAGGTTTTGCTGAATGGCTTTGTATAAAATATCTAGTCTGATTGGAAGCTATACCTAGTAGGAAGACTCACTGGGTATATAGAATATATATCGTTTTGCTTTCAGGCAAAGAAACAAAAGGTGGATTGCATCCAGTATATGTTAAAAAAATATGGTGCCTAGGAGAGAAGCAAGTGAATGTGAAGGGTGTTGTTTTTCTTGAAAACTGTCGTTATGATGAGTTATGCTGCTGGAGACAGCCAACGTGATTTTGGATTTCAGTTGCTGCTGTACATAGTGTTCTGGTCACCTCAAATCCCAGGGCAGAAATAGGAAAGGTGCAGAGAAGGCTTAAGAAGAATATATAACGGCCTCTATATTGGGTCTGAGGAGAACCTAATAGACTGGATTGTCACTCTGGAAAAAAGGTGACTGAAAGGAGATATGAAAATGGCATAGAAAATCATGATGAGGAGAGAGAAGATAGAAAATTATTTTTTCGTGGCTTCTTGGACTTAAGGCCATCAGCCCAACCTCTTAAAATTATCAGGCAGGTGATTTAAAACAAAGAAAAGTATACTTTGACATATAGTAGTTAAATTAAGTGATTCTGGTCCATGGGATGTTTTGGAGACCTAAATACATAAATAGGTCAGATATGCTCATGGAGAATGACTGCAGATGAAAGACATGTTTGTGGAGAGCATTTGCAGGTGAATGTTAAGGACAGTGGTCTATACTTCCTAAGTCTGTAGCTCAGGAAATCCCCCAAATGACTGATTACTGGGAGCAACGAGAGTTTCGTGCATGTGCTTTTCCTGCATTTTTCCTTAGGTGTTTGCTGCTGGCCATTGTCAGAGGTGAGACTGCGCTATGCTGACCTGTGGTTTTACGTGATGCCACTGTTCTTATTGTGCCAGATGCTGTGGAAACGTCTGTTTCGGTGGAAAGCTCTCTGAGCAGCAGCATAAATCAAAAGATGGGAGGTAAAAGGTACTTGGGGAGGTAAGGTGCTCTGGTCATGGCTGTACAGGGAACGAGCGACATGTAGGATTTTGTTAAATAGGTACAAGACAGAGTTGTTTTTGCTTTGGAGGTAGAAATGTACTCTAACAGAAAGAAGGAATTTCTCACTGAAATAGATGAGGTTTTATTTCAGTAGATAAAATGAGATTAATTTGGGTCTGTTTTTCTTGTGAGAAATGGCTCAATACAACTCATGACTGAAGATAAAATTTGCCAGATGAGTCTGAAGAGCTGCTTTGATACTACAGCTGATGCTGTTTAATAAAATCAAATTCTGCTTCTCACGCTGATTATTCCACTCAACTTTGGCATATAGTCTCTTTGGGTGTTGCAGTTTTAACGGTAGGCAACTAACTAGCTGTTTACCAGTGGACCGCAGCAGTTGCCAGTGCTTCTTTGGAGTTCTTGATAACTCTGCTGTGCTGTTTTATGCAAATTAAATGTATTAAAATCTTTCTTTCTTTTTAAAAAACAAAAAGAACTTTCTTAGAAAGGTAGTTTAACCTCTTGATTTCAATAATTCAGGGATCTGAATTGCCCACAGCTGTTTTTGAAACAGTTATACCCTTTTTAAAGAGAGGATTATAATCATTTGGAGCCCTGTAGACACTTCTCATGCCCTTGTAGTTGTTTCCTGAATTGCATTACTTCTTAATCTTTTGTATGGAAAATTGTGAATTAAGAGAGAGACAATTAGGAGGCAGCATAATGATCCATAATATTCCCTCTACAGTTTTATTCCTACCAAAATTAATAGATTATTTCTCAAATATTACCAAACCTGGTAATAACTAACCTACATAGGCTAATTAAAGGTGAGTGAATGTATACAAAAAGTTGTGTTTTGGTGGGAGATTTTATGTACAAACTTACTATAAGAAGGTCTGCATGAGAATAGATGTTTTTATGACAGACACACTCTTGCTGCATTTTCCTTTGTGTAGTCATACGGTCTTTGTGGAATCTTATGGGAAGCATATAAAGAATGAAATAATGTTCAGTCATACAAGCTATAGACTGTTTGTTGGGTGTGTGCCCCTGAGAGTGTGCTAGGTGATGCATAAGCTAAGTTCACTGTCTCGGGAGGTTAAAATCTAATTTTAGATCTAAAAATGAGTGATAGCAACACAATGGAAATGGTTGCAAGTCTAGCTTCCTCTAACCCCTACACCAACTCTTTGTTTGCTTGCTGGGACCGTTCCTTTACGTTACCGGTAGAGAGTAGCCTATCAATTGTCATCTGGGACAAAAGCAGAATTTATGCTGTCCGTCGGGAGGAGGCAGGAATCTCAGCTCTTGTGTTGCCCACTCCATGAAATTAACCTGTCCAGTGTCAGACTCAGAAATCACAAATGTTGTCAATTCAAAGCAGGGAGAAAGTTGGGGGCGGAGGGGAATTACTTGCGCGGTTAGCCTAAGCTGAATACCTTGCAAAGCCCAGTATGGTGAAATTCTCTGACCATTTCCTGGACAACCTCTGTTTGCTAAGTAGAAAATCTTATATGCTGAGTTAGCCTTGGCATATGGTTTTAAATTCAGTCTAATCTAGCTACAGGCTTCTCATCCCTGATACCCAGCCATGTTTTCCCTCTCTGTTGTTTTAGATACAGCAACTCTGTAGATACAGGGTAAGTAGGTTGATGCCATTAACCTGACAGATAACTTAACCCATCAAAAATCCTGGTTTTTCCTCCTTGATGAACTGATCTGACTTAGCCTGCTGCTGCCTGGTCATTTGAGCCAATAGGAGGAAGTCAGGGGTAGGGAGGGGGAATACGATTGTCCGTTTTGGTGCCAGACCACAGTAGTGCTGGCAGATTTCTACCTTTCTGTGTTCAAGTGTACGAAATCACCAGTGAGACAGATGTTAACGTTTCCCCAGTTGTAATGCTTCCTGCTGCGTTTAGGGTGCATTTAATCTCATCAGCCTTCAGATGTCCACAAAGCAGATGTGCATCTATTCTCTCAGTATCACTAGAGAAAACAATGTATTTCTCTAGTGCAGCTCATCTCTTCCTAGGCTAGAAAACTGGACTACTTCTGCCCATTGATGAAAAGGGCTGTCCAGAGGACTGCTATCTGGAGTTTAGTGAAATGATGTGTGTGAAACTTAATGTCAGACCATTTTAAATCTTTTACTTATGTCAGCGATGTTAAATATTTCTTTCTACTTGATTTTCACATTTTATTCAAATGAAGAAAAAGAGAAAGACAAAGTGCCTCAGCTTATCTTAGAACACAGAGAAACTAGGATTTAAATGAAAAGCATGAACAATGAAACAAAGCTACACCGTTCCAGAACAGTCAATTTTTTTTAAATCAAAATGAACAACACTTTATATTCATTAAAATAAACAAAAAAAATTAACATTTTTCACTGAGAAAGTGTTCTGCTGAAACTGTTCGTATTGGTGGCATACTTTTCTGTTTTTGACTAGCCCTGGAAATAGCACAGATTACTTGCCCTTCTCCTCTTCCTTATGAAATACAAATTATTAGTTTAGGCACACTGTCACAGTTACAGTACAGATTACTTAATATATTCAGATTTTCATTTGTTATTTAACTTCATGCTTAAGAGTAGACGGTTTTTGAAAGCTCAAAGGAAATGCCCCAAAGAGAAGTGTATGTTTAAAAAAAAAAAGCAACTTTGATGTCATAGGTTGGCATGAAGTATCAAGTTTTCTTTTTAGGCTTTTGCATTATTTTGACTTTCTAAAAGCAGCAATATATTTTCCCTGTTTCAGCTTCATTCTAGAGGAAAAATATTTCAATCACTTAAATCAACTAGGTCTTCGTAGTTATATTTAGTGTTAAAGACAAATGATTGTTTTATCACCGCTTTGTACCCACATGCACACTGGTCTGAATGTTATTGGAAGATAATTTTTAAAGAAATGTATGCGGGCTCATTTTATATAAGGTATGCCAGGCTTTTTTTTTTTTTTTTTATGAGAATACTGAATAAAGAGCGAGCCAGCTCATGTGAAAATACCCGCTAAAACCACACTGACCCCATAACAGGGTAAAGTGCGTTTGGACAGTTAGGAAATGCAGCATGGCAGACGCTATAGCTTTTAATATACATTCTCATTGTTGGTTGCTCCCACTCCAAGCTGTGTATCATCTTCAGTTATTTAATGTACAATGCTAGGTGTAATGTAAATAATTGCCTTATGATTGACGTGAGCTCGCAGTGAGACAGCCAACACAGAACGACTGGGTTTTTTGTTTGTTTGCTTTTTGGTTTTTTTGATCAGCTAGTATTGTTTGAAGCAAGAGTACTTAAACTTAGAGGGATCTTTGTAGTAGATACGATTCTCAAGTTATGCATGATGTAAAGAGTACTTATTTTTTAATTTGGCTCAGGACTTTTTTCGTGTTGGCACTGAAGCATCTGTTGTGTGAATTAATGATATTGATGTCTCGAGAACTTTCTGAAAATCTCGGGAACAAAAATGTTGGGTTTTGGGGCTGTGTTGAAATGTTTTATTTCTTTGTTTTAAATCCTAGTTTAATTAAGGATTTTATTTTAATTTATATCCTATTTTAATAATCCTTATTTTAATTAATTTAAGATTACTTATTTCTGGATTGTGGTATCTCTGGCCGATGCATCTCTTAAAGTTAATATGTTCGAAACGGCTGTATTTAACTAGGATAATCTGTATGCGATTGAGACAAGTTAGCTGAAGATGCTGTTTTTTTGCTCTCCTTCCTTGACCTAGGATGGATTCAGTTTGTGTATAGTCTTGACATTCATTGTTTTTCATTTTGTGATTATAAATATAACAGTTCTCACCTGGCTCGTCCAGTCCCGTAAATACCCTGTACTTCCGTCAGTGTCTTTTGGTTTATCCTTTAAATTAACCTCATTCAAATCTGTAGCAAAGTCTTCCCAACAACGGAATTTAGAAACTGGTTAAGAGCCTTTTTCCAGACCCTTTGGGGTGTGGTGTGCCCTAGTCTTCATAATGTAAAGGTCAGTTCAGGGCCCCTTGATCTTCTCCTTTCCACAGAAGACAACAAGCAGACAACACGCTATGCACCGCAGCCCTCTGGTGCTGCAGTACCCTGGGTGTTTGGGTGGGGTGGTTTCCTGTCTGCTTGGACAGCAAAAATAACCTGAGAATGATTTATTGTTTTCCAGTGTTTGTTCCTGCATTTTCCAAAAGTAAAAGCCTGTTCCCTCAAGCTCCATGTAGCCTGAAGGGCTAATATATCATCTCAGAAGAAATAACCCAGTCTCCTTCCCTGAAACAAAGCCAAAAACAGTACAACAGGCACTTTTAATTGTTCTTTTTCCCATACTTTATTTTGAGATACTGTGCTTGCAGGCCTATTTGCTATGTCATAGCCTACCTTCTCTCTTCTTTAAGGTGTTTTTGCTCGGCAGGCAGTCATGTGAATGGCTTTCAGATCACTAGGTTGTTTCATTATCTTGTTCAGAGTGTGCTTTTTAGCTGCGTGGAGAAAAATGAACATTATCCTTGGCTTCCAGCTTAAAACTGGCAAGGTAGGAGTTTCAGTTCTTCCTCATGAGCCTAATACAACCAGCTTACCAGGGGACACGACGACTGCTTTGTATGCATAAGCCCAGAAGGTCTTGGTCACTGCAGCTGAAATTTCTGGTGAACACATCTTCACAACATGAATTATAATGTCATAGCAGCTTTACAGTGAGTGGTTTAATTTCATGCTAGCTTTAGAGAGGATTTTTTGTTTTGGTGTGGTGGTTGTTATTCTATAGCAGATTCTTGAAATTCAGCAGTTACAACCTAGAAGCAGAAAACAATCCAATAATGCTACAGAACTATTCTGTATCTTGATCTAAATGATACAAAAAATAACCTGAGTTCCTATCAAATATTTTGCTTATCTTTTTTATATTTGTGTCTTCCTAACTAGTGGTCTTTGTTGTAACAAGATTTTTATACGTGAAAATAAAATTAGAACCAAACAACATTTAAGCTACTTACGGTAATATTTTCTAGAATCATTATACTTTTTTGAGATGAGAATTAAGATTATCACTGTTTTACTTTTCTTCATTAATGCTATCACCTTACAGTATAAATTAATGCTGAAGATTGCATTGAACTAAAATAGCTAACTGCAGCAGTAGAAATGTCTTTTAAGAATTTATATCCTTTTCATTCTATCAGTTTTTAATATGTAGTTAAAATTTTCAGTAACTTCTTGATTATAAAGACTATTTTGGAGACAGTCCTACACAGTTACCAAATGAACTTACATTTTGCTACCAAGTTTAAAAAGAGGTGAGTAGATTAATGTACATGATTTGCTCACGAAAGGATCCTCCATGTCTTTCTAATGCTTGGTAAGCATAACCTTTGTTTTCTGATGATCATCACAAAAAAGTTACCTCCTTTCCTTGAACATGCTTACAAACATGTTAGAGAAATAGGAGGCTGCTTATTTGGGCTCAGTAGTATCTTTTTGTAATCAGTCTGATATTGTAGAGACTGTAGGGTGCAAAAACATCAGTAATCAGCAGGTCAACTAGTTTTCCAAATCCAATTTTGGAGCCAGAGTCTCTTTGTGATTATTAGGGCTTGTTAATGTAGGGAATTTACTTCAAGCCCACTTTTATTTTTCTGGATTAAAATGCCATGCAGCCACACAACACAACTCCTGCAGGGAGGTAGTCGGTCAATTTAGGAATGTTCTGCGGTCCTCTTTTAAAGTGAGTTAAGTTTTCTTGTGGAAAGTTAGCATGAAATAAAACACGTGTGAATACTTCCAATTTCTCTGTAACTTGGCTGCCTTCTAGCAGCTAGCCCATTGTATTTTGCCTTACGCAGTGGCCATCTTGTGGCCCTTGCTCTGTGCTCACATTGACAGGATGACATTTTGTCCGCTAAATAGAAAGCGCAGCGAGATCAACGTTGCCTACCTTACTGTTGTTCCACTGTTGTCACTACAGCTTTGGATATACCTGTGCATTGTGTGCCTGCCTGGTGCCTCACGAAGTCTGGAATTAGTCGGTTCAGAGGCAGAGCTAAAAGCTATTCAGGTTGTTTCCACCTTCTTCTCTCTGTTTATGCTGAGAGCAGAAGTGAATGTGGGAGAGGAAGAGGAGGGGAAGACTGGAAAAGCATGGCCTGTTTGTAGTCTCACCTCGCTCTTAGAGGTGGGGGGTGTACTGTGGATGAGGGAGGGAGAGTAGGGGTGGCTGTGGCTGGCTTAGAGGAAGAGACATTGGCCCAGAGAGAGAGAGTCCCAACAGCAGGAGGAGGGAAGGGAGACTAGGAAGAGGAGATTGATTGAAACTGCCTCTGTGCTCAAGTTGGTGAATGGGAGGTAGTTGCTTACTCCCTGACTGCCTAATTTATGTGGAGCCTGTGCACATATTTTTGTATGGGACAAATGGACCCCAGCCCTTGAAATCAGATTGGTTGGCAAGGGGTAAAAGAAGGAGGGAGGAGTTAATGTTGGGAGAGACAATGAAAAAGAACAGTCCTGTAGGCCCTGCCACAGCTTCAGATCTTTCAGCCCTTGGTCACCACTGTCCTCCTGGCTGACATGAGCAATACACATTTGTTTGTTACTCCGCTAACAGAAAACATTTGAAATTGCCTATGGTATGACAAATTTTGAGCTGTATCAACGTACAATCAAGTGCAAGCCAGTAGTTATCTGCCTACTGGGCAGCTGTTTCAAAGCATTTCAGAGAAGAATGGGTTTGACCTAAGTTGTTACTTTGGCAGTTAAGAGGTCCAGGACACTCAAAAGTATGTTTCCCAAGTCTTGTCTTGTGGTGGATGCAAAACATTTGTAAAGCGTTACTAAATGCTCAGAGCAAAAGTTGGAGTCTTTTCCTTTGCCTAGTTTAACTTAAATTTTGGGAAATGCGTGCTTTCAAATGTAGCTGGCATTTAATCCTGAAAACCTTTGCCATATGAAAAGTAGCACATCGGATTTGGGTTTTGTTTGTTTCTCCCCTCCCCTCCCTTAACAAACAGTTTAATTTAAGCTAGTTCTAATCGGGTGCTCTAGTGAATAGTGATTTTGGTCATTAGCAGGAGGCTTATATAGTTTTAATGGAGTAAGTTGTGCAACTGCATTAAATTTTTCTCAGTGATTGAAGTTCTTCTCCTTAAAAGTTTCAGTTTGTTTATATAACCTTCATTATAACTCTTCTTTATTTGGAGGCAATCCCTGCAAAGGTCTGTTTCCCTTCCTCACATTGGAGTTTTGAGGTTAAAAATCCATTAACTACCGTGAGATGCTAAGCATGGACAGAAAATGGGGATCCCAGATAATTTCTTTCGTAGTCTTTCTTTCCGAATATCTGCCTGCACATTTATTTAATTTCTGCCTTTCTGAGATTTTACAAGTCAGCAAGTCAAGTCAGCATACAGTAAAATGCTGCTGTTTATATTTTGCATTTAATCTGCTAATAGGGCACTTTAGGCGCTTAGAAATTGAAATGATCTTCTTCACCCGGCTCAGAGCTAGACTAAAACACTCCAAGCCTTAAGCTAAGGTTATGTGAGAAGTTGGCCTTTAAAGCTTTAAACTGCAGTGAAATCCAGTTTTTAAATAGGTATTAAAGTAGGTGGGAAGAGATCACAGAACTCCAGTTGAGACCATTAATTTTCCTTCACCTTGTGCACAGCAGAGGACTCTTTCCCTGTTTAAGGGCCTTAGCTTGTCTTTTGAAGTGATGTAATCTGTGCTCTTTGCAGTTTCCCTTCCTCCATGTATCCAGGGTCAGACCGTGAAAAATAGTGAGCTTGGTCTGTCAGGCATGTAACTGAAGAAATGCCTGTTAAGTGCTCTGAATAAGGCTCGAGAATAGGGAAGCTTCTATGGGGAGTCTTGTGTCATTTTCCAGTAATTTCTTCAAACTATTTGGTTTTTTTGGAGCCAGAAGCCCAAATAGCCCAATTCCTACAGATGTAGTTTCAACAAATCAGCTTTGGTTCCAACAGAATAGTACTTCTCGATGAAGGGGGGGGGGGGAAAACTTTTAATTGAAATTTTCTTTATCCGAATCTTTGGTGTAGTTGCTTCCCAGCTGGTGAGATGAATGTTTTCAATAGCAAGGTCATTTAGCGGTCAAGCTGCAGGGAATAGCATGGCTTCTGTTAGGGAACGAGATGTCAAACAAAGGCTGGCTCTTCTGGGAGATCTGACTTTGGATACCTGAGTATCCAGGATTGGAAGGCCGACCTCTCTCTGTGATTGAGCAGAGAATGCAGCCGCTGGGACGGAGAGCTTCACTGATCAATTGATTTCTTCACTGGCTTGCCAAAGAGGGAAGGCATTAAAGCCTCCTTCCCCATTGCGATGACATCACTGTCCTCCTATAGAATAACTGTTACCAAGAAAAATATCCAAGCTGTGTGGATTGCATAGGACACTCAGTGCAGTTAAGTATATTCCCATGAGGTTTACTCCTTTTGCTAGTTCTGTGTAACTCTCTACACAGAACTAGTTTGAGAATTGAGCTTTGGGCCACTTTCTGTGCCTTGCTGAAGGGCATGTAATCTACTATCAAGCTGTTAAGATACAAAAATTAAAAGATGGATCTGTATAGTGACTTTATGATTCCTAGTTCATCCTTCCTTTCTTTTCTACTAGTTGTGCAAATGAACTCAGTTTGCATTTTTGCACTTTTGACTGGCTGGAGTACTGAGCTGACATTTTCCCAACAATCTCGGTTACAATCTTAAGGTCTCGTTTCAGCTGCTTTAAAGAACATAATTTCAAAATAAACTTAAAATTTTTCTTGAAAAAATGATTTGTATATGAGTCTTCATCCGAACTGAAGATGAGCATTTTCTGCAAACTTGAATTATGTTATCATCTAGTTCTGTTAGAAAAAGTTCTTGCACTTTTGGACTCTGTAGTAGGATGGAACCCCAGGTGTCAGTATATCATGAACTGCAGGAATACAGTCAGAATACAGTCTTTCCTTTTTTTCCTCCCTGTTCAGATTTCACCATTTGATGGAAAATTTCTGACCATATTTCTTTTCTGAATTGATACCGTTCTTTTTCTCGGTCATGTTCAACATAAGCATGGATTTTATAATCCTTACATTTGCAAGTGTTAGTATTCAGCATTCCTTTCTCCTATTTTTTCCTAATTGGTCAAATTATGTAAAACATGTTAATTTGCATATCAGTTTATTTCTAATGTAATCTAAATTTTAATATCCATTTAATTGTCTATGTTTCCATTTAGTGCTGTTTCTACTTATTTTCTTCCTATCTTTAAAACGTTGCCTTAAGTCCTAGTAATGTGATGAGCGGTGCCTCCAGTCAGCAACAAATGTAAATGCCATCCTACACAAAGCCAACAAGTAAGATCCCATCACCATTAATTTTTTAGATAGTTTGTAGAACGTGCTTGAAGATAAGAGAGTAGAAGTGCTAAATATTATATTAATGTAGAAACAGGTTTAGACAATAATGTATTTATATACAGATCATAGCTGCATATGAGTAAAAGCATAGCTCAGGTTCTGTTGAACTTTGGTGATCTCTTTGATTCCTGAAAGATCTAGGTTGTATCCCAAACAGGAAGAGAAAGAGGTGATACACAGATAAGATGCCTGTCACTTTTTTTTGTTGGATTTGCTCTTGAGCTTCATCAGCTGTGGTTAACTGGGTCATTCTCTCTCATGCATTATTATAGTTGCCTTTCAGGGATATATGAATTAACCTACAGGGAGAGGTATTGATCTGCAGAAGAACTTGGGTAAGGACAGAAAAGAAGGAACAGAGAGGAAAAGAGATACGGGTTGCTAGCAAAGCAAGGTAGCAACATTCATGTTCGCCACATTCAGCTGTATGTGAAAGTTTTCTCCGGTGCTAGCTTGTAGAAAAAGAGTTAAGTGTTTACACAAGAGTAGCAAGTTGCCTATTTGCTGCCTTGGTTGGTACGTAGCTATTGCTGAAGAGCCTGCTAATTATATTCACTACTTCCAAGATTTGTAATGGAAAGTCTTCAGGATCTCATCAAAGCTAGGGCATTCGAAGAAAAAGAAGAAAGAACAAAACAAAAACCAGGTGGAGTTAACTAAGCGATCAAGAAATGCTGGAAGAAAAAACGCTGATTTCTGGCAACAAAACCTCTGTGAACAGCTTTCCGTAAGCTATTTCCAAAAGCTGAATGGAGCAAAATAAAACTATTTGGTAGCAGACAGTGATGCAGACAATCTAGAGGTAATTGGATATACTTCCAGTTAGGAAATGCAAATTGTATTTTGCTATATAAAATGATGTAGCCAGTGATCTTTGTGGTTTTGCTTTGTTTAGATAACAATAGAACTGGACCAGAGGGAACTCAGCAAAAGAATAGAACAGAGAACAGCATTAAAACAGAGAACAGCTTAAAATCTGTTCGGGAGAAGTAATGCCCAAATAAGAACAATAAAAAACTTGATAATGTTTAATTCCGTTAGGGATACTTAGCAGCACTGGATAATAAAGTTTTGGAAAGCCAATGTAAACTAGCTAATGCTTGACAGATGGCAGTATGTCCGGGGAATATGGCAGGAGCTGTCACCCTTTCTGTAAGGGGTGGAAATCAATGAAACGGAGGTATATAATAAAGAAGTCCATTGATTATTTACTAGTTGTTTTTGCGAGATCTTGGGACTACTTGATTTCTGAGAAGAAAACCACTGACAAATGAAGATCCTGTAAGGACAATTGAAAGTTTCTTCTTTTAAAGCTCACCTCAGTCAACAAGTGACTAGCAGATGTCAGACTTGATCTGAGGTTTCCTTCAGCGTGGACTTCCTATCCCAATGCATGCTGGAAGTCTGTGGGTAGATGTGTGCAACAGGCCTTGAGGCTGTTGACCTTCCTGTGTACATAGCAAACGTATTTTATAATTTACACTTTTTTGTGAATCGATGTGTCTAGAAAAAAATCTCACTATGTTCCAAATGTAACTTCTGGTAATCTATTTTTGTAAGCAAACGTGCTTCAGGTGTTCCTTCCAGAATGCAATACAGTAACTTGCTGATTAATTTGTCTTCTAAAAATAAAAGCAACCATCATTTCATAAGCAAGAGAGATACTTCTATCCAAAGATAGATCAGTTTGTCTCTTTATCTGTCTGTCACTGGGTAAAGTAGTGAACAAGGTATGTGGATAAATACAGTTGTGCTTTGCTTGTGTGTGTTCATCATATCTGTTCACTTCAGGAAAGTAGCTTACAAAAATGAAATAGGTTATCTGCATGGCAAGAAAAACCTACCCATGGCCCAGATTTTGACTTAAGTACGAGGCGTGTCTGGCTACACTGCATAAATCACTGGTCTTTCTCTGAGGTCATGGTGTTTCTCCTCTCCCCCTTTTTTTTTTAATATCTGGTTACTTGCCTGTCATTTGAAAGTTGATGGGCCAGGATATGTCATTTCTGCAATTAGGGGGAAGAGTGTAAGGCACTGTGTGACTCTTGTAAAAAATAATAAACAATTTTTTTTGGAATGTGCAATAACTAGTGAGAATTATCAGTCCCTGTAGTCCAGGATACTGTCTCTGACAGCAGCAAGGTATGAGACGTTTTAAATACCTAATCCTCCCCCCCCTCCCCCCCCCCGCCCCCAAGAAAAAAAAAAAAAAAATCAGTTATGCAGTAGTGTGACTCTGGATGAAAATTTTCTTAGCCTAGACGCCTAATTGCTGATTTATTTCCGAATGTCTTTAGTAATTGTTTTTACTGAAAACAGCATAATGAAGAAATATCTTAATGTTTTAAAATTCTACTATGCTTTATATCTCACTGATAATTTGTGGCATTAGAATTCTGGAGGTGAATCATGCACTCTGTGTTTAAAAAAAAAAAAAAAAGCTCCAAGTGATGTTACATCTTAATTTCATAGGTTGCACTAGTGCTTTTGTTTGAAGGCTAAGCAAGAAGGGCCAATGAATTTTGCTCACTCACTATTTAAATCATGTGGAAGGCCTCTAACATCTTTGTCATTTTTGTTACCCTTCTGTGGACCTTCACTATTTCTGTTGCATACCTACCTTCTCCGGTGGTGTCAGAAAGCACTGTTCTAGATAGGTTGTCAGCCTCTCTAATAGCATAATATTTCCAGGTATAGCTGCAGAAAATTCCATTTCTTTCTTAGCTCTAGTTTTTCCATTTGAATTGTCCTCTAGAGACAGTAGTTTATTTTTCCTCTGTTTGCCTCCAGAGAACTCCAGAAAACTTGGGAGCCTGCTCGTTACTTTCCCACTTTCAGACTGCTTGCTGTAGGGCCGCCTTGGAGGAACGTGTGCACCCCTGCGTGGAGGGGGGAAGTTTGAAGGTGGGAAGGACAGAGTTTAGAGGGCAGGCTAGCCCCTCTCCGGAGTTTGCTGCTGCAGTGGGGTGGCAGAGGCCTTTTGCAAGAGATCAGCAAATCTCTCTAGTTAATGGCGTCCCCACAGGTGAGACGCGTGCAGGCTGTGTGACAGCACATGCATCTCTGAGTGCCAGGAGTGCTTGTTGCATCAGGACACGTGGCCGATGGCAGCCTTGCTGGGAAGCGTACGCAATGCTGTATGAGCAATGCCAGAGCACTGCAGTGCAAATGCCAGAGCTGCTGAAGGAGAGCACGGGTACCAGAGGGCAACGTTCAGCACTTGAAATCTGCTTCTGTCCACTCAGCAACACTGTAATGGAAAGACGTACTCCTGACAACTTTAATTTATGAATATTCTTTGATAAGTAGGGACATATATACACACAGCAGTGAAGGCACATTGACACGAGCTAGGAGTTAAATGTCCAGGAAAAGTTTGTACTTTAATTGGTACATTGTACTGAAGAAGGTAGTAGCATCTTTCTTAGCTTTGCTGCTGTGTTGCAACTCCTGTTTTTCTGTGTGGGCAAGATTTAAAACTAATGGTAGCTCGTATCGCTCTGCATCCTGTCTAATAGGAGTGAGGTAACCAGGACAAGAGGTAACCAGTGAGGTAACCAGGACAAGAGGCAATGGGCAGAAACTTAACCACAGGAGGTTCCATCTGAACCTGAGTTTTAGCTCTCCAGAGGTCCCTTCCAACCTAAACCATTCTGTGATTCTGTAACCAGGCGAGCAGGCTCTAGTCTCGAGAAAGTTGGGACATCTCTGTCAAAGGTAGCGTGAAAGGTTACCCAGCTTTTCTGAGTGTTTCTGGTAACTCTGTAGCCCTGGAAACAGGATATTGATGTGGAAAGAGAGCTGCAAGAGTTAAATGGGCTCATGCAGAGCTGCCTGTGTGCTGCAAAACTGCAGTAGGTGTACTGCTCACACACATTTCTTCTCTTTTAAACAGCAGTGGTTTTTCTTATGCAGCTCATGCAATATGAGACTTCTTTTACTAAACATAAAAGGCAATATGTATATTGCCTTTTCCTGCAGCTGAGAACATTTCCTTCAGTTGTCTCGTCTCACAGTTACCTTTTGAATAAGGTAGCACAAATATCACCAAGCAATGTAAAATTTTATGCAATGTGAGTTTAAATATATTAGCTATAGACATGTCAAGACTTTTAACTTGATGCAGAAGTGAACGAAACAAGGCCAGGTAATTGAATCTTGTACCCATTGCCTGAGATCTTTGAGCAATGTGGGATTTGCAACAATACCTCTTTCGGATAAAAAGGGCAATTAAAAGGTCCAATTTGTAATGCAGATGGGCTAATTTTAAACGCATGCTTTCCTTCTTGAGGCTGGAAATCTGATTTTAGGTGCAACTGCAGAAGCTGCTGAAAGCAAAACAGTAGTTACTCCTGAGGAGGTGACGGGGCATCTGGAAAGTCTTAGACCTTTGAGCAAGCTTTGCTGTGCAGGTGAGGACCTGCAGGTGAGCAACGATCTCACACAAGCATGGCTTTTTGTTTTCCAGTGCACAAGAGTACACATCCTTGCACAGAGCATCTCCAGGTCACCAGAGAAGAGGAACGTTTTGCTGAGACTGTAGATGGGTCAGAACTAAGATCAGTACAAAAGATGCCACATCTGCTTAGTTTCGACTTCTCTTTGGTTCTCCTTGGTAGTATCCTTTTACCCCTGCTCCTGAATGGCGTAGGCTCTACCCAGTAACTGTGGAAATCATATGTGCCTACAGCTTGCTTGTATTTCTAGATTTAAGAGGTTTAGGCAGAAACATATAATGACTATTGAAAGGTCCAGTGACAGAATTTTTCTTTTGTTGCTGAGTCAGCCCAGAGGTCCCTCAGAGCAAAATTATATAGGTCTGCTAAATGAGATCTTAAAATGGGAATACAAGGAACAACATTACAGCTTTCAAATCTTTCTGATCTAAAGCCCTAATTCTGTATTTCCAGAGGGCCAAATATATTGCTTTCACAGTAGCAAGCTTTCAGGACCCATTCAAAAGTCTATTTGAAATAGGGCGAGAACGACACTGTGTTTACCTCTTTTCAAGGGGGAGGAGAGGAAGGCTGAAGCAGTATAAAGCCATTGTGAGAAACAAAATGAGGGTTGGCAGGCCATATAAGTGGGGGTCATTATACTTGCTTCTGCCCTCCATAATAGGGTCAGACACAGTCTTGACTGGAAGTTGAAACTTGTCCTTTCAAGCAGCAGTCCCTGTGGGGCCTGTAGGCCTCTCAGCTGTGAGCACTCACCTTGCTCTGAGATGCACCTACCCGTTCCAAGAGCAGAGCCTGAAGCACCTGCCTCCTGTGCGAGTACTTGGGAGTGAAAGTCCTGAAGCCAGTCGTGGCTTCAGAGCAATGGCATATGGTCTTCATGTGCTATCACTGGAAGACAGGAGTTTTAACGGCATCAGCAGGAAAGAGTGGGTTAGCCTCGTCTGTCTGTTCGGATTCCTGTTGGAATCCGCGTGTCAGTGAAGAGTCACAGCAGGTAATTTTGACTTGTCTTAAAATTGGGATCCTAAAATGTTTTTAGACATGAGGTGCACACTCAAAGAATTTAGAAATGGAGATTAGTAGCTACGTATCCTCTACTACTCTGTTTCAATTCCTTCTGATGCATAGATTTCGTTCGGCTCACTACCGCCTTAATGTAGAAAAGTCTCATCTCAGGAAGTGTTTAATGCATGTTTAGTGCATTCCTATGCAATATTTTGTCTTGGTTATCGTAGTGTTTATGGTGAGAAGTATTAATAACTGGTAAGTCGGGGGATGTCTCATGTACACATTTTGTTTGTGGTACTTTTGATAGACGAGCAGTAAACCGGCAGACAGCTCTTTTCTAAGTGATAGAACGTGGGTAAGAGTCAAGAATTGCGTCTGTGGGAAGCTCAGGGAGTAGGGATGTTAGAAGATCAAATTCCCTTTTCTGTATTGCCTGTGCTCCTTCAGTTACCTAAGTATCAAAGTAAGAGAGAGGGAACCAGACCTCAGGGTACTAACACAAGAGAGCAATCTTGAACTATTGCTCGAAGAGTGAATGCGACTCCAAAATCTGTGTATGGAGTTGCTCCTCAAGAAATAAATCTGCTTTCCCATGTGAGGCAGGAATGAGTTGTCTGTCAAGCCATGTACTCAGAACGGTACTGACACTGTTCAGGTTTCTCTGTCTGGTTGAAGATCTTTATGTGGGGTAAAAATGAGATAAGCAGAAAGGAGAGACAGTGGGGACCATATATTCAGTCCTCCTACAGTCACAGATTAGAAAAGTTATCTGGGCAATTACTTCTGTCGTTTTCTGGAAGCACTGATATTTCCAGGAAAGGAGGCAATGCGTGAGGTAACAGTATTAGTGACTGGACAGCAAGTGGAAAAGAACTGTTCCATCACTGTGGATAAGAAAAATACTTGGAAATACGAATAATACAGATATTTTAGACAGGAATGTTGTAAGTCAGGTCCATGCGGACCACACAGAAGCAATTCTTTTTTTTTTTTTTTTTTTTTGAAGGACCATGATTATTTTCAAATAAACACCAATAACTATCACCCTTCGCTATAGGTTTGCTTTCCTTATAACATTCTTTTTTCCCCGACGTGTTTATCTGGTAGTTTGGCCTTTTATTTTCACGGACTCAAAACTCCCCCTCCCCTAAAGGAGACCTTTTAGTTATTGTTTATTGCAGTCTTTTGTTTTTCAGTTTGCATCAGCACTTTCTGTCCCATCCCCACACTCCCCATCCTGTTTTTCCCAGTTTGCCCCTTTTTATTCCACAGAGTTAAGGTACGTTTTTCTTGTGATGAGGCCCATTCAGGAGTTCTTAAACCATCTTAAAATAAGTTTTAAGTTGTGTCACGTTGAAAGTTCTTGTAAAAATGTTCAGCTTGGGTGTATTTTGCTAGCGTTTTTTCTCTTTTTCGAAAATGTTTTAAATGCATTAAATTTATTACCGGTTTAAAGCTTAAAATATCTTCATATGGGCTAGAGATGTAAGAGCTTAGAGAAAATCCTCTCCCAAGTTTATGAGCATAGAAAGAAGTTAATTAAAGCCAACCAAGAAAATGCAAATGTTAGGAAAAAGATAGATATTAGAAAAGAACACAAATTCAGAATCTGTAACTGTAAGTCTTCCTGAGTGATGCTGGGACAGATCCAAGTAAAGGTTTTTACCTTATGTTTTTTGAAGTGAATATTTTTTGATTTTATCATTAAAAATTGAGCCACTCTGGCATATTACAACCCCTCTTTCCCTTAAAAACCCCTCAGATTTCAGCCTGACCCAGAAGATTTTAATAAATGTCCAGTGCAGGATGATGCAACTGGCATTGAAACCGCAGTTTAGATGTTATCGAGGCAGGTGGACATGCCGATTTCATTCAGGCAGAAATACTCTGGCAAACCTATCTTGGTGGTGGTTTATTTCTGTATACTCACGGTAGTCTTGCTGCTTGTGCAGATGGTTTTATGTGTAAGGCTGTATGTGATATATCCCCAATGAGATAGATCCAACTCCCTATTTGTTCTTGAATACTCATTCCCTCATTGGTGACTTAATGGAGTCAAAAATGAGAACGATGAACTAAATGTATTTAGAGATGTTCTCCAGGAGCATAGTAAGAATACTGGCAACTGTCTGAATGGATTTACTGTTGTGTTGCTGGAGGTTTGCATTTATAGTGGGCAGCCCTCTATAAGTAAGTTAATGATGATGTTGCAACTCTGTTATCATACTGTAAAATGAAAATGTATTTCCTGAGAATATATAGTTTTCCAAACTGATACTGAGACTGCCTATGACTTTTTAGTATCTGAAAAAAATGGATTTGTACCTGAACAAACCTGGAAGTTCTAACAGTAAATGTAAATATTCATATTTAAGGTTTCTATTTAATCATTTCAGTGAGGTTCTTATTGCTTATTAGCTGTACCTAGGTGAATAAGGAATCATCTGAGGCCAGTAGGCACCCCAGATTGGAGGCAAAGCAATGTGCGAAGCCAAAGTCAGGTTGTTGAGCTGAGGGGAGTGAACAGGATGCTCATGGGGTTCCCCATGCACCGCAAGTTGTGTGTGGATCGTGAGTGCTGGAGCAGCGCTGGTGCTGCCTGCTTATACATATCACAGAAAATCAAAATGTGAATAAGGCATCTGTTGTAGTCTTAACTTTAAATGCATTGATGTCGTAATTTAGTACCTATAAACTTGTATATGGTCATCTAGTAACTGCTGATTCGGATGACTCATCTCTAGAGAAGTTTCACAGTGAATTTTTCAGCTAATGCGGACAACAGATAAACTAATGAACTTTTCAGCTGTCCTTTCTGTAGAATATGGTAGGATGAACAGGTTGAGATGAAACTGCTTTAGAGACAAATTTAACGTTCAGTTGGAAAGCTTCCTCCCAAAGATGACAGTATATCTCAAAGTATCATTCCTACTTTGTCCCTTTCTAGCACCAATGATAATATGCAGCACTGTATCCGAGGAGGAAGAGAGTTTCAGAAAGAGAATACAAAAGGCAGACTGAAAGTGGCTTTAGGCTGATAATTTAGTGCAATTTTAAGCCAGCTGCAGTATCTACCTAGAAAAATGTGTGTGTGTGAACTGGCTTGGCAGGTGGAGCGCACTGGGTTCCCGTTCCTCGTACTGCGTTTGCAGTCTTGGCAAGCAGGTGTTACCAACCTTTAACCCTTTTCTGAGAGGTGCTACCTCTATAAATACTCTGACACCACTTTAGTGCAGAGCCAGACTGGCGAGTTTAAAACACTGATTTCAGGTTACATGTTTGACTTTGCACTGCAGTTGGCTTAGACGTACTTGGGCAATCAGAGCCAAGAAGCTTTTAGGAAAATATCACCTCTCGTTTCGGGAACGGCTTGAACTGCAGTGGGCCAAAAGCAAACAGGTGAGCTTAACCTCATCTTCTTCTGTCTTTGCATTGGACCGGAGCAGCAGTTCTTGAATATTCAGGAGCAGCCAAAGGGCAATTTAAGAAGGTACAGTCCCTTTGCTGGTAATTACATCTCCCAGCCGAGATGCAGCAACACGTTCTTGGAGTGTCTTACTGCAAAATCGGAGGAATGTGTGAGCTGCTGTTAAGGAGATCCTTTCAGTGTTACAGAAGGGCCCTGTTTATTCTGGCAGAGCGTTGGCTATTTTGCAGCAGACTGACTTTATATACAGTCGATAACAGTTTAGATTCTTTCCTACAGAATTGCTGTCTGCCCAGTTGTTCTTGTCCCTGTGTTTGTGCAGTTAGCTATTCCTGCCCAGGTGTAGTTCTCTTCACTTATCCTTATTGATTTGAATCCTTCCTTTTTTCCAAGATCCCTTCTTTAAATGATTCAGGACGTTCTCAATATAGCCCTCTGCCAGTCTGGTGATTTAAATCATGTCAGGCATCAGAGTGGTCTGCTGAACAGTGGCTACCATTGCATTAGACATAATTAGATATGGAAATGCATATCATAATATGCACAAATGCAGAGACATACAGATATATTCCTCATTTTTATATATTTTATGTATATATTCTTCATTATTATTCAATTTCTCTGCTTGGACGATGACATAGAGGTGGTCCTATAAAACTAATTTCAAAATCTTTGACCTGTGTTAGGCAAGAAACGGTAAAGGGTTGTTCCATCATCTGTTTTGGCTCAGAAAAAAAAAAAGGCCTTTTTTGCCTTTCTGGTGTTTACCTGCTTGATGGGATTTTGTATAGAAGAGTGAGGAACAGGGTAAACTTGCTATGGTCAAGGTAACCGATAATGAAAAGCACCTTACCCCTGTGATGTTTTGGCACTTTAAGATTGGCTTGGAAATTCAGTAGGCTGTTCTTTCCTCCCTCAGTAAAATTTTTCTAAATTAAATTTTAAACTAAGCAATGGTTTATCAGTGTCAACTGCCCATCTTTTAATTTTCTAGCACTATTAGCAAGATTGATTTCTTGATTAAAGATTGGTTACCATGGACACAAGCCGGTGTTTTACTTCATACAGTGTGGCCGGTTTTACTGGCTTCCATGTTATTCTTTATTTTGCAGACCCTTAAAATTCTAGGTTCTGCATACGTGGCTTGAGGACGTAAGAAAGGCTACTTCTCTTAGCTGACTTCAGCCACAAAAGCATTTTGCAAGAGAATTTAAAACTGATTGAAACGTTATTAAAGGATGGGAGAGGAGGGAATATGATGTCCAAAGACTGTGTGAAAAGTCAGAGGACTTCTCGTTTAGGAAATAACAAATCCAGAATGATTTGGTATTGAGAGAGGGGAAGGGAAGATGGTGTGGGTGTGTGTGTGTAAGAGTAATACGTAGATCCTAATAAACAGACCTTCTCAGAGAAGCGTACTTCAAAAGAGAGATACAGAAAATTTAGCATAATATTTCTAACTAGACACATGAAGTCGACCGTTCTTACTGTCTTTCTCTGCTAAGAAGGTGCTGAAGTCTTCCAGTGAAATCCCAAGATTTTTGAGTTAAACAGAATGTAGGAGTACCTGAGTCTTCCTCAGCTCTTTCCAGGAAGGGGCTGATTTTGACTATGTGAAATTGTCTTTAAAAATATGCATCCTGGGACACTAGAAACAAATGTGTCTGCCAGTCAGTCAGTCAGTGGATGTCCTATATATAAAACATAAATTATTAGGAGGGAATGAATTCAGTTCTTATGCAAAACATGAATCACTTGGAATAAGGCACCGGCTCTCAATACAGTTGCATAAAAAGCCTTGAAAGGTGGTAGTCGCTAAATCCTTAGCATTTCAATAAAGTATGACTGTAGTTTTCAGTTCAATATGAGGGAAGTTTGATGTTTGAAATGGTTATGCTGCTGAGCCCATGTTCACAAGGCATAGAAACAACATCTGTCAAAGCAGGCGCGAAGCATGCCAGGATGTTCAGTGGTGATGCAGCAACAGCTTACATACCTAACGGTACATCTTGAGAGGTAGAGAGCCTCTACTAAAACTGTTGGGAGGAGCAGCTATTCAACGCTATTCAGCACTGAGCCTTTCTTTTCCCAGTAGAATATAAAGGGCACGCTTGCGCTGCCTGTTAACCTCGTGTCACGTTCCTAGATTCTAGACTGCACCCGAAAACCTCACGGCCTTCCGGAGTCAGCCTGGCAAGGCATCCCTTGTCTCAGGTTTCTGTGCAGCGTACGTGTATTGGGGCTGATCTGAGGCTGTTTCGTTCACCTTTGGTTTTAGATCGTTGTAGGCATCTTTTCCCCTTATCTCTCATTCCTTGCTGCAAGCC
The DNA here is from genome assembly GCF_040807025.1 of Struthio camelus. Lineage (NCBI taxonomy): Eukaryota > Metazoa > Chordata > Aves > Struthioniformes > Struthionidae > Struthio > Struthio camelus. The sequence continues at coordinate 41,262,426 of NC_090948.1, forward strand.
CAGGATTTCTCAGCCTTGCTAGTGCTTTGTTCCCATTTCTCAAGTTGTCAGATGACTACATAGGCAGTCAAAAACCCATAAAGTCTCGGCAAAGTCCTTAAATTATTTATTGTTAGCCTGTCACTAAAAATTAGCTTCCTTGTGACTGTGTGGAAGAGGTTGAAAATTAACACTTTCCTGATTGCTTAAAAAAAAGCTTGAAATCCTCATGGGGAATTGCTGCTAGTTCTGCACAGAATAGTATGATGCAATATAGACCTGATATTCCTTTTTTCCTTCCCTTCAGTGACATTTCCCTGGCTGCCAATCTCTTCTCAGTCTAGTCGCGTGCTCTCTGGCCCTAGTGCCCTCCTGCTGCTACCCACGCTTTTCCCTCTGAATTCTCTTGTTGAGAGTTGAAATTAATTTAGTCATTTGCCCAACAGGTATTTAACTTGAAGATGGCTCTTTCTTTTCCAGACCTGACAAGGTGCTTGGGACTGAGTGCTGTATGTCTTTTGTGTTAGTGGGTCTAAAAAGAGATATAATCTGTCCTTACAAACATTGCTTTGCTTTTGAACCTAGCACAGGTTTGGTTGTAGTTTCTGGAGCGCTGAACTTGACAGAAACACGTTCTTAGCAGAAAACTAACAGCACTTTATCAGGTATCTAAAAGCTCTTTGTAAATGTGCACGGTGGTTTGCTGCATGCTGTATCTGACAGTGAGGACTCTTTTTTTTGTAATGCTGTTTTGATCAAGAAATCCTGGCAGCTGGTATGGACCCTTCATGTATGTTTTGATTACACAGCTTAACTAGTCCTACCCTCTTGCTCTGGCTGGCAGCAGCAACCCTGCAGGTGCCCCCGGCCACATGGGCCTGCCCCTTCGCTTCTCCTGTGCGTGCAGCAGCCCGTGCGCTCGGGGGCTGCAGGTTGCTACACTGAAACTATTAGCTTTTTTTTCTGGGATTAGTTTTTTGTCACTTTAGGTCTCTGAACTAGCTCAGCATGGGCCAGGTGCTTGCCAGTGTTGCCTCAAGGGAAGCAGTAGAAACCCTTGGTATGAGGAGGGCAGAGACTGCCGCCTTTTGCACCTCTGAGCAGATCACAAAACACCTCGAAAACGCTCAGACCCACGTCAGCTATGCAGTGTAAACAGACTCGTAATACACAATCGTAGTAATGGCAATTCTCTGCATGAAAAAGAAGGTAGCAACATGCGAAAAGGATTGCCTTGATGTTCAAAGACCCACAAAATAAATTCAAAGGGAAAATTTGCTGTAATATTTAAGAGTGGATTTAAGAGTAAGTAAAGGATTTAAAATCTCATTCTGAATGAAAAAGAATAAATGGTATTTGCATTGAGCTTGGCATTATGAAGCATATATAAAGCAGTCAGTACCAGTAAAACAGGTGTTGGATTTCTTAGGCTGTAGTAATACATCACAGGCATAAACTGATGGACATTCGTGACGAAGAATACTGAGGAAATTCAGGCAACCTTCTTTTACCTGAACACTTATATGCAAGTCATATAATTTGTAAATCAGCATACAAAACCCAGTAAAATAACAGGCAGCAAATAGTGAGAGTAAATATTGCATAGTTAAGCCTCTTAAAATTCATGCCTGTTATGGCTCTACCCATGCTTAGTGCAGCACTTGCATTTAAGGCACCTTTATTCCCAAGGCTGGAGCTAGTGCACATTTTTGCTGCTACCTGTGTGACTGCTACCCGCATCCTGTTAAGGGCCTTTCAACATCTATATTACTCATAGAAAACATAGAAAACAAATTTAAAACTGGAAAGAAAATAGCATGACTAGTATGAGTGGTCTGTATATTCTAGAACGACGTCAAAAACGCATAGCTTTTTTAAAGTTCAGTAATAAATTTTACTTAAACAATGGAGCACAGGAAGGTAGGATTTATGACCTGAAAGCTGAATGCGAGGAATTCCAAGGAATTGCATTAACTTCTGTCTGCAGAGGTTTGACTTACTCTGGAACAAGCCTCGGTCTTACGGTAGCTTCTGCTGAATCCTATAGAGACCCATACAAGCAATACGTCTGTGTGGGCGTTGGTTGTAATGGGGCAAAATGACCTCTTGGAAGAAAGATTTTTGTCAAGTGAACTATTCTATTGGGAATAATCATGGCAAAAGTTCCTGGGCTCGTGATGCTTTGCATTGCTTCTGCCTTGTGGGCTACTGTGTAATATATCTTCCGTCAGCTTTCTGTCGCTATCGTTACCTTTGTATGTGAGATGCCATAGAACTGGAGTGCAAGTTGAAGTTGTACCCTGGGGGTACAACTGTATCCTGGGGGGTGAGATCCAGAAGAACCATTTCCTTATCCTGAGAGAATTTCCCTTCAGCAGTTTCTCTCTCTCTGATTTCCGTGGTCGTTCATTTGGATCTGTGCCCTGGCAGGGCCCTCAGCACAGCAAATCTGATCAGGAGCAGGGTTGTGCATGGGATAACAGTTCTCTTGGATTAGCCAGAGTGCTCGAGATGGAGCTTGCGCTCGCTTTATCCCTTCAGGCTGGCTGCAGGTGGGCAGGTGATACCTAATCTTTCATCAAGGCTGTTGGCACTAACTTAACCAATTGCCATTTTTTGAACAAATTTGAACTTGCAGAGGGAGTTCATACCCAATCAGCAGGGGGAGATTATGCCCGCTCAGTACTTTGAGTTACACAGCTGCGATACCTCTGATGAAGTTCAAGGCGCCCTAAAGCTGGGCTTATGATACTGTTGAGCCATAGCCTGAGTTCAAAGGCTGCATCAGAAAGCTATAATTTAGCCTCTTTTGGCCAGTTTTTCTGACTTCAACCTTGAGCCATTTAAAGGAATGCTTCCAGTGGTCTGAGAGGATAACTCAGTGTGAAGAAGATAGCAGTGTGAAGATGATTTTTGTGGCAGTGCTGTTAATGCAGGACTAAGTGTTATGTGAAGGCCTGAAGATTTCATAAAGTAGTCACCTGCCAGGAGCTCAGAGTGGCAGAAGGGAGAATGAAAGTACGTAGTGAGGCAAACTGCTGCTTTTCTCCCCCAAGACCTTCATTCTAGTATATGGCTAGTTTTATTTTCTATTTAGTTTTCTATTTTTCTGCTTAATACAAATGACTATTACAGCCTCTGTTGTGATTCCCATTAAGATAAATCATATAGGCCTCCTTATTCATTTCTTTACCAAATTCAAGATACTCTAAAGTTGTCAAAAGATAATTTCTTTTTTTAAAAAAAGTCTGCTTATATTTGATACAGAAATAAAGTGTTTTTTTCAGTCACAAGGTCAGTGGAAGTCCTGACTAAGACACATGTGGGAGCATTAATATTTCTCAAAGGGATGGCTTAAAAAGATGTTTTCAATAAGTACTGTCAGAGGATTTAAAAAAGGACAGGCAAAGAAGAAAATGAATTGCAGAGTACCTTCTGTGTTAAGTAATTTTAAATTCCTGTAATAAGTACAGAGGAAAAAGTACATATTAATCTGGTAATAGGAGAGTACGTGTCTTCTTCCTGTTGCTGGAAGGTTAGAGTTGGGCTTTAGCCACAGCCCTAGGTCTAGGGAGCTGCCCTTCAAGAGGTCCTGACTGGCATTTTTTATGTTAGGCTGTCCAGAGGTTCACGGCTTGTGCTTCTGATCAGCTGGGACTCGAGCACTGTGCAGCAGCCTCCCTGAGAAGGGGCTCGAGGTAGCTCCTGAGCAGCTCATGGTATTAGGAGGAGAGCGACCTGCAAAAACTCCTCGAGTGAAAGAACGGCAGAAACAAAAGTCTGAGAGTTCTTCTGTGAATGTGGGAGAATGCTAGAAAAAGTATGAACAGCACTTTATTCTGTATTAATAAGCAATAGGTGTTAGGAAAAAATAAAATCGGGAATTAAATTTCATTTTCTGTCAGTAGTTGGCTTTGGTGATCGTCTTAGTTTTCAGCTAACTCCGACAGAGGAGGCTAACTATCACACTGTATTACAGAGATCTAAAGAGCATAGCGTTCTCAGCAAAAATGAAACCTATGTTGTGCTATTGGAGAGTACAGTTAAAAAGATGAAAAAATAGAAGAGTCCGTGCCTGATCTAACAGTGAACAGGCATTACTGCAATCTCGTCACTTGTGGAGGAGCACCTGATAGCTTGGAACTGACGTCAGCAGTGAGCGCCAGAGAGTGTGGAAAGTATCACAATTAACCTTTTGCAGAACAATTTGAATTTGTAAGGCAAAGGAAGTTATCTGCTCCAGACTGAAACTACAAGAACTCCAGAAGTTTTTTTGCCTTCGGTTTCTTTCCACAGGCCTTTCTTCTGTAGTCTAGAGAATTATGTTTCTTCTCCCTGCCCTCATCCCCCTCCTCCTCATCTTTTTTAAAAATGCACGTGCAGTTTTGCAAGCCAAGACAATAGAAATTGTCCTTGGAAAATGATGGAAATTGGTAGCAGGTCATATTATTTTGCTCACAAATGATTATACTGCTGTGAACAAAATATAGCAATATTATCCTAAGCCTGCAAAAAAGTGATTCTTTGGCTGCAGTTTTCAAACTGCAGAGTTTTGGGCGCTCCCATTCCAACTCTATCTCATGTGAATTTCTTAAGAAATTGAGACATGAGCCAGGCACGCTGCGAACGGGGTCTCCTGCCTGCTAACATCCTTTGAATCACAAGTCAGAACACAGGGAGGCAAGATCAGGGATCCTCCTTTTGTCTTCCAAGTGGCTGCAGATGTGTTCAGAGGGGGAGAGAAGTGCTGAACCCTACTGGGTAGGAGCAATAAACGTGGGATAATACTGTCCTCTTGTCCAGAATAAGATGTAACCGGGAAGATCACGCTATGCAGCGGTTGATCTCTTGAGAGCTACCGTGCTAGGGGTGTAATCAAACTCTTAGCCTTTTGGCAAAGGTGGATGTGAGGGGAAAGAAAATTCCTGTCTTTTAGCCCTTCCCTCTATGCCAGAGGCACAAATGACAGAACCCGAATTAGCTTTAGTTCCCTAAATCAATGTGGTTTGGTGTCTTAAAGTATGAAGCCATGTTACAGGTCTATCTTTTTATTGCTGTGCCTGCTGAGTAGTTATTTACATCGATTATTTTGCTCTGGAAGCATTACATAACCATTTTGTATTGAATTTAACCTTTTATAGTCATTTTAGACAGCAGGGAATCAAGTTGTATGTTTTTACAACTGATCTTTATAATAGTGCTGCTCGCTATCATTTGTCTTCAGTATTACCCTCCATTCCTGTTGAAAATATTCTCCAGATACTCGGTATTATTAACTGCTAAGCAAGAATTCAAAGTCATGTAAGATAATAGGACCTTTTAGCAGTGCATTCTGATTTGATATTCTAATAATTGGTCCCTCTTCTTCATTTATCGAAGTCCATGTTTTTCATATGCTTATTATCATCTCATTAAAATGAGAAGGGAAAAAATGAAATTTTCAAGGATAATCTTTTGTTTATAATTCTGCTAGAGTATGTCATCCATCATTTTCCTTCTGTCTTTTTCCTTCATTTCTAATCTGTCACCTATATGACTTAGTCTTTTGAAGGTAATTTTTTTTTATTCAGCTAAGCCACGAAGAGAAAGAAATCTCTTTCTGTGATCGTTACACCGAACTAAGTTCAGCACATAGTGTGTTATTGCTAGGGATTTCTCTTTGTTTGTCTCACTGCAGGTCTGAAATGCTGGTTTTGTTAGCAAAATGTAAATTCATCTCATAAAACAGAAACTTTATCTGTGTGCTTTAGTGTGTTAAATAAATAGTCAAGTTAAACAGATACATATGCTCGCTCCTATTTTATGTGACAGCGCTACGACAATTGATAAATATGGTCTGTTTGTGTGAGAGCAGCGTTCTGTTCAAATGTAGCATCCTAACCTGTGATTTTCTTAGTTGAGTTTAGGCTGCATTTCACTGTAGATGGAGCTGTACCACATGAGGAAAAACCTATTACAGTTGCCATCTGCAGTTAAGATATCTAAAGTATAATAAATAAAATGAAAATCACAGAAGTAGTTGTCGGCTTCCAGGCAGAATAACAACAAAGGCCTTTCAAAGGCCAAGAAACAATGTGAGGTGGCAGTGGTGAAGATTGGTTTCTCAGTGCTGTCTTGAGATTGTGGTGTTTTGAATCCAGGAGGCCTGCCAGTGCCCACCCTGCGCGTGACCCTCTGGGAGGGTGTGCGGAGAATCTGTGCGCCAGCTCTGGAACTGCCAGCCTGCCCCTTAGTCCTTCCGCGGTCGGTCCTCCCAGGTCCGGCACTTAGCAGGGGATCTGTGCTATCGGTCGTCACACAAAGCTACCCTCTGGTGAATCTTCTGGCCGTGCCCCCCAGCCCTGTGTTGGGAGAACAGTACTCATGACAGGCCCTGAGGCGCATGGCCCCGTGGCTGCTTGTTGAGCAGCTGCGTCTGCACGGTTTGAGTTCTGAATCGGAGCGTTGAACCTCCGGGATGTACTCCCGCTGCTGCCGCTGGTAGGAGGGTGGGAACTTCTGGGAGTAGAGCCCCAAGGCAGCTGGGGCTGCTGGCACCTTTGACTGTGGCGGATTCCTCGGCAAACATGGGTGAGTGGCCTCGTGAGGCTCTGTCTCTGCACGAATCTGTTGGAGCTGGAAATGCTGAGTAAGCAGCCATTAGAGTGCAAATGCCACTAAGTCTGCCTTCCTTGCTAGAAAACAAAAGAAATTGTGAAACATGCTCTCACATGAAAGAGCCTACGTTGGTAGGGGAAGTGAAAGTCGCTGCGAAGTACAGGCTGTCAAAACCTCATGTTTCTTTTAATACCACCAGCAGATTTCCCTCTTCAGCCTTTGGATAATAAGAGAAGGTTGGGCGCTGTAAGAAAAGGGACCACGTTTTCCATTGCTCTACATTCTTTACTTCAATCACTTAAACAGGCACAAAATAAGTGTCAAGTTAAATGTTTACTCTTCTGAATTCATACTGTGTTTATACTCCCTTTGCAGTAGTGTAAATACCTATTTGAATTACAGTGGCATTGGATCAGCCTCAGAACCGAGAAAAGCTGGTTATGCTAAGCCGTGAGGAACGGGAAGGAGGGAGCATGTGAAATACGTGGCTGGGTGGCTGTCCTCTGACTTTGATATGGTCGACCTCTTGCCCCTGCCATAAGAAGGGCTGTGATTTCTGGCTTATATGATGCTATTGAGGTATTTTTCTCCTCTGAATTTCTAGGGGTTCCGAGAATCACAGGCTCAGAGGAAACACTTGAAATGAGAAATTTTGGCACTTGGCTTGGACATTGAGGGTAAAGAATGAGACTGAGAGGAGACAGTGGGGTAACAAACTCAGCCATAAAAGTTAGGACACTGGAAGAATTGTTTGTTTTAAGGTAAGATATGAAAACTGTGACATTGCTGAAAAGAAATCTTTGGGTATAGACTAAAAGCAGTATTACATGCTGATGGGTCTAGTGGTTTCCTTTGCTGTTGTTCTTCCCCCACCCACCCCTTTGATATAACTGTGCCTGTTTACAGTCAGACAAGGTCTATCCTAAACTTGACCCTCGTTCTTCGATTTTATGCTTGGCTTATCTGGTCATAAATGCTGCACTCATATTAACTGAAGTTTACTGTTATAAATATTTCCTATTTTCATTTAGTTTTCAAAGATCTTGTAGCTAAAGTATTTTACCTTTCAGATGCTAAGAAGAACTGAGATTTTGTTTGCAATTCTATTAAAATGGGCCACCTGTCTCTTTCTCAGCCACCTCCCTGTAGAAACTAACATATTAAAGTTCCTATGTCTAAACTGCACAGAAAAAAACCCAAGATTTTCTTTGTGAGACTTGATGCTTTCTAAAAATATAAAAGGATGGGATAAAAGTGGAGACTAATAGTGGCTTGAGAAGAAACATGGTCTAAGCATTTAAGCCTTGTCTTACTCAGAGAAGAAACATGGACTGTAATCGTAAAAAGCATATGAAGTTTCCTGCATGGTTAACGGCCCACGAATCTTTGCGTCTGACACACAATTGTATAATAGCTGTAAAAAGAAAGTTCTCTTGGGTGTCATCAGAATCGGAGTATTCCTTGGCCTAAAAATCTTCGAGTTTCTTTCTCTGAATTTGGATGGACTCTTTTTTGTTAATAAAAGAGAAAGGCATGACCCCCGAAAATGAGCTATCCCGTGGGTTTCTGATGTTCTTCCGTTTCCAACTATGAGCCATTTTTCCATTAGAGAGATGGATTCTAGTGCAGTGAATTTATTGACCAGAGGCTTGACTGTCTGTCTGTCGTCTCACGGACCCCCTGAAGACTGTGTGTAGGCCCCAGGAGTCTGCAACGCAGCGGTTGAAAAATTCTATCCTAGATTTTTTTTTTTTTTTTTTTGGTGATGACTGTTTAAGTAATCTTCTCTTAAAATCCTGCAGCAAAGGAAGTCCCACTACCTTTCTGGATTTTGAAATTCACCACTTAGCCTCCTTAATGATGTTTTCCCTCATATTTAAGCAAAATTTGATTTGATGGAAAAAGAGATTTTCTTTCTGTCCCTATCATCGTCATCATGGGGGACTACTACTTACCGGCGTTCTTGTAACAACCTTTTTATGTGTTTTAAGGTGACTAGAGTCATCTTTAGTCTTCTTTTCAGTTCCTGACCTTCTTATCACAGATCTTGTTTTCTAATTATCTTTTTTTTAGAATGTCCATTTGGACTTTCTCCAGCTGGTTTGCAATTTTTTTGCAGTGTGATGCCTCATGCTGGATACATTATCATTCAGGCCACAGTAAAGCAAGTAAGCAGGATAATGATCTCTCCTTCCCTGTATACAGCCTTCCTGTTAACGTCTCACAGCCTGAGCATTGTTGTCTTCAACTTCATGTTGTTCCGTGCGTTTGTTAGCAGCATAGTTTCTGTCTCTCTTTTTGAGACCCACCAGCTAGTCCTTATTAAATTTTAGCATTGATTTCTCTTTCCCAAGTGGAAAACTCTTGAGGGTTTTGTATGTTTGTTTTTAATTTAATTTCATCTCATTGATTTCAGACCACTCCCCAGTCGATGAAAGTAATTTTGAATTGTCTTCCTGTATGCCAAAGTACTTGCGGTCTCGCCCATCTTGGTGCCATCTATGGTTTTTATGAGTATATTCTACATTCCAGCATCTTAAGCTGTTAGTAAAAACTTGGAGTAGAAATAGGGCCAATGCATAACACCACAGGACCCTATTTGAAAGGCCCTTCCTCTATTAAGGTAGCTAAAGTGGCGTTATTTGTCTTGGAACAGGCTGCTGGGTAGAGAGTGAATATAACTTTCTGTGGTATAAGGTTGAAGGAAAAGAGTTGACTGTGCCTGAATAAAGTGGGACAAAGGAACCAGGTTGACTGGTTGCGCGTTTTGCTCATACGACCCTACTTCTACCTGTTCTGCTAATACGTTTAGGGAGCAAGTCTCGTCTCTGCATTTGGGATTTTGTCGAGAGGCGTAAGTAGTCAGCATGTGCTATTACTGTTGAAGGTGAATCACGCTGAAACGCATAACTGACCAGCCTGCTTTGCTGTCCAAGCTGTATGAAATCCTAAACTTAAAACAGTCCATCCTTCTAGCGGGAACCAGTATATCAAACTTGAATTACAAATTTTTCCTGGTATCTATTGTCTGCTTTTGGTGAATCACATATGGATAAAAACATGTATTTTCTTTTTAAAATACGCCAGACCATAGCAAAGCTGTTACAAATATCAAGGGCAACGGCACTAAATTAATATACGTTAGCCAAAGTTCCTTGTCACAACTTTTAACTCTATAGTGATTTACAGAATGGATTTTTGCCCATTGGATTGTGCTTGGTACTATTGATTTATACACCAAGTACGTTATGCTTCCAGTATTTTTGTTGTTTGGTTTTTATCTCTGCCATCTAATTTTGCTTTTGCTCTGTCAAGCATGACACGGCAATCCCAGCCACTGAAATGATTTTGATGGCACGAGTTCAGCACTGCCGTTTGCACACACTTGTAATGAGGAAAGCTGTGGGAGAGTGGTGTGTCTGTGGATCTTCTGTGCAGGTGCTGCTCGTTTGCACCTGTGCATGGGGACGGATGACTTTATTATGTCTTATGTGCAGATTGTTCCTAGATGGCACGCTCAGCAAGTCTGAGGCGCATAATGGGAACTTGGTTTTACGAAGACAAAAAATTGAATTCTCATGAAGCGATATATAATGAAATGACCCAATAGAAAGTCTTTGTAGAAAAGAAAATTACTAGAGAATATTAAATTGGTTCTTGCAGCTATACAATAATAGGATTCCTGAATTATTTTGTAACTATATATAATATTATAGTCAACGTTTTACCTCAAATATATCTATCTACCTCTCTTTCTTTTAGTCCTAATAATGATACAATATTATTTTCTCCCACTCTCTCTTCACAGAGATTTGTTTTTTGTCTTTAATTAAAATACTGTCATATTTTGACAACGCTTCCTAGTAAACACCCATCATTCTGTATTTATTTCTGTTTATAGTGAGCGACTGTGGAATATTTAATTACATGTTTTGTATGATTCCCCTGTTCTAACAGAGAATTTCTTTTGTCCTGTCTTTCTTTCAATGCAAGGATGCAGCTAAGAGAGTTCAAATAACCCCATTCAGTAGGATGAATATAATTAGCAATGTGATGAGAATCTAATTGTAACAAATATGCTTGTTTTAATTTATTTTTACTGGGCAACTTTGTGCGTATAAAAGGCAATTAAAATGCATTAGTAATAATAATAATGGATTTATGTTATGGATGTGTCCAAAAGTGCTCCTTGGCAGTGAAGGTGACTGGTGCTTGGAGCTCTACGGATACTCATACTGCATTTTCATAGGATTTGGTACCAGTTGCTGAGTAAACATAATTAAGTCCAGATTTTCCAAAATAGCTCTGTTCTCATTTTAGGCACCTCCTTTTAAGGACAGTGTTTCGAAAGTGCTATCTGGTGAGGGGCTTCCATTGTGATTATTAGCACTTGTGTGTTCAGGTCTGGAGAGGTGAAGGAGTAAGGGGGTCAGGAGAAGGGAAGCTCCAGAGATCTGGGTTTGAGAGCCCAGGGCTGTGAAGACAAGCCATGTTTTAAAGGGAGAAGACACAGGCATGGGAAGTTGTTGCCCTAGTTTGAGGTGCCCAGTGGGATGATAAAGTTGTGATGCTGGGGCCCCTCATTTGGAGAGGGAAGGATGAAAGCATGAACTGCTCTTGCTCCTGCAGCCTCCATCATTGGTAATATTCATCTGTGGCACTGACTGAAGCAGCAGTGCATCCTTGTGCTGTGTCCTAAGATCTGTTTAATGTCAGTGACTTTGTACAGCAGTAACAGAAGTTTCTATTTACTAGGGGGGAAAAAAAAACAATAGCTGAAGTTACTCTGATTAAGATGAAAAGAATTACTTGGCTCATAAATTCTCAAAACTGTTTTCTCAACTCTCACTCATTTTTCTGTGTTCTGTTTTAATCTCTCTGTGTAATCCTGTGCTATTAATTCAGATGGCACCTTAAACACTTTATCGTGGTTGTAAACACAGAAATAAATTACTGGTATGAGTTTATGTTTTTGGTTAATTCATTCATTAATGCCTCCCACACCGACTGACAGAGATATGCATTAAAAATCCATCCAAGTAAACCGAAAAGTTAAAGCATTTTAGGTGCTGTCAACCCAATACTTGTTTGAACCTTTGTACCTTTTGTCACAGGTATATTTTAAGGTGTACGAGATGATACAGCCTTAGGTGTTCTTTTTAGTGGCTTGGGGAAGAGAAGCTGTTAACATTTCTCTCTCTTGTCTCTCTGCACACACACGCATGTACGTTGTGGGTTAGTTTGCCATTCTGTTAAAACCTTCAACCTTCTGAAAGTAAGGAGGCTAGGGTATGTCCAAGACTGAGGACCTCTACCACAGTAGACTTGTTTCTCCTTGCTGTGCAGGGAGAGTGGGAAGTGAATGGTCATGTTTAGGATTATTGGGCTTTCCCTGTTGGAAGTGATCCGAACTGCTCAGAATAAGCTGTTTCTTGGGAAACAATAGGGAAGAGAAAAGCACTGAGAAAGATGACCCCAGTGGGGGAAGAATGTATATCAATGTGCAAGGCAGTCTCAGATGTGTTGCTTCTTTACAGTATAGCTTGAGAAACCACTACAGCTGCCCCTGAACAGGCAAGCCAGATTTTGTCCCAGACTTGTTTCCCAGCACTTTTCCTTGCACTGGCATCTGTCTGACTTCCTGGGGAGCTGACCGAGGGAATTTTTGGCACAGTTACTTTTCTGCTAATTTGGGTTCCTGAACTGAATCTCTGTGAGGACGTACAAGTGACTGCCCAAAGGAAAAGGCAAGAAGGTAAATTTGGAGGTGATGGGGAAAGTGGTCATTAGACTGGCTTAAAAGGACTGTTTAATGGAAGTCACAGTTTTGTAAAGTTGCTTAGTGTCTATTTTCCTTCCCCCCTTGATATCTCGGAGGGAAGAATGCCGTGTTACTGTAATACTGCTAAAAAGGACCATGCTGGGTTTCTCAGGCTACTGCACTGTAGCAGGATATAAATACCGTCGCATGTCAGAGCAGGCGTTTGTTGTTAGCTTTGTGTTCTTGTTATGTTTAGGTGCCTGTAATCTGGCCAGGGCTGTATCTGTTCTGTATTTGTTGCCCACAGCTATTGTAGCGCCAAGTGCTTGAGAAAAAAACAACTTTTTTGTAATAAGTGATGTTTTAGTATATGTTTAGATTGAGATGCCTAGTGGTTCTGTCCCCAAGGGCTGTAGAAGTTATGTGTCTTGCCTAGAAGAAACTAGGCAAGTATTTCATTATTGCATCTCTGACCATTTATTTTCAAAAAGGAAGGGGAGAAGGCAGAGCAGATGTAGGTGTTCATCACAACTTAAATTATATTTCACCTGCCAAATTACTGTATCTCATGAAATTCACCTGTTTTTCCACCTCCTGACTCTGTCACCAATGTTTGTTGACAGATGATGGGTTAGCAGATTGTTAGCATTTCTCACGTGTTTTGTGCTAGCAGGCCTGAGACCTGCCTGCAAACTTTTTCCTTCCCTTTTGATTGATAGTCAGAATCTCTTGGGAGTTTTCTGGGATTTTTAATGCTTTCAAAACTGTTTCTTTCTCCTTGCACTGGTTGTTGAGCCTGCCTTGCCTCTCAATTGCCCGACACGAGAGAGGCAGCTCAGGATTTTAATACTAGCTGTCAGCAAGGGGCGTAGCGAGTAGCATGTCTGGAGCACCAAGAAATGTTGAAGCTTCAAATGTCTTTTCATTACAAATTCTTCAAATGGAGTCTCTGACCTTCAAGGACAAAACCATTCCAGCGGGGAGAAGGGGTCAGCTGCCAGCATAGTGATCTCATGGGTATGAAAACCTTCTGAGGGACCAGTAAGAAATGACACCTGAAAAAAGCAAAGTATGTAACAGGCAGTGATAACTGCGGGCAGAGCATAAGCAGAGGAGGAGCGGGCTCAGAGTCAACTAGTCTCTGCAGTGTTTTCATATCCTTAAAGTTATGTTGAGACAGAAACACACATAACAAAATACGCACTGTTTTAATGTGTGGAAATGAAATGTCAGCATAAGTGTATCTGAAGTGATTAGTGCTCTTTTAGACTTCTGGAAATGGCTGAATTTCAGCTTTTGAAATGTCTCTACATGTTAAGCTATCCCCAGATGGCTAAAAGCTACTAAAGATGTTCTTGTCATTAACTTTGTGACTCGTGTATAGCTCCCAAGTGCTGAACCTCACCGTGGTTTAAGCTTTGTCTCAGAGATGCTCAGTTTCTGGCTTCATGTTTTTATTTTAATTTATTTGAGTTTTAATTAAGAACTGTGAAGTATTTGGTGTTCTTGAACAAATTGGTACCAAATAAATGAAGAACATAGGCAAATATAACCTTTTCCGAAATAAGTGAGACAGGTACGTGATTTCACATATAAGCAGACAAAGTCCTTCGGTTGGCTTATTTAAAAAGACCAAGTGGAGGTGAGAGGAGAAGATTTAGGTTTGTAACTAATGACATCAGGCATTTACCTGATAAAACATTTCAAAACCAACCTCCACCCAGAATAAAAGAAATCAATTTGAAGGGCAAAACATGCATTTTAAAGTTCTACAGTCATCTAGGTGGAGGCCGTCAGAAAGCTTTCTCAGCATGTTTGGCAGCTCTGAGTCCCTTCTGTGGCTCACGTGACTTATATGCATAGTTTCCTGGGAACTGTGGTTAGACTAGAGGCAGTATGATGGTGCACTCTACCTGAGTAGTGTGCCTAGTTTGGCACAGGCCCGTGCCAGAATGGGCAACTGTATCATATATTAGCAGTCCGAAATGAATGGTGCTCTGAAGCTTCACGGGGACTATGAATGACTGCTGGCAATCACAGAAGTTGACTTCAATTAATGCTTAAAAAAACAAAATTTTTTTTGGTGCTCGCTGTTCTATGAATATTCACCTGATCCATATTTCTAGAACCTATTCCTCCTACTGCTGAGCCTATGAGCTGTACACCAAGCAGGAAAGCCCTTTCAGCTGGTGTTTTATCCTCATTCATCACCTGTGTGATGACACTCTGCTAAATACAATATGTGGGCTCTAACACCAGCAGAGTGCCAGTGAGTAGGGATGCCATGTTCATGATTTAGTAGCCCTATACATCATTACAGTGCCATCAGCTGACGCTTGCTAGCGTGACCTCTAGCATAGAAGGACAGAAGGAATCTTAAAAGCAAGATGAAGATGAGTATAAAGAAGATGAAAATGTGATGAACTCTTCTGTAGATCTCCCACTTCAATGAGTTATTCCTGGAAACTGTGTGTAAACATAGGAGTTCTGCTTAAACAGATCCTGCTGTCCGTGTGTGGCTTAAACTTGTTCTATTTTAGAGTGGGAAATGAGGTGATGACAAGTATGTTTTATTGCTGCTGTGGAAGAGAACAGAGAACGCTTTCTGCATGCGGCCACGTTCAGTGACCTAAGCCAGGTCACAAATGAGCCATGAGGCTGCTGCTCTAGGGGAACTGTGCAGTGCCTCCTAGCAGAGGATAATACATCCATACCATGAGGCTAGTGAGATTCTATAATGTATTTAAAAAAAAAAAAAAGAGAGAAGAAAAAAAAAAAAATCCTGAAGCTGTCAGGCACCAGTATTATCATAGGTACTGCAGTACCAATGCCCTCCCTGTGCTGCTCCTCCTGATCCTCTTCCGTACTACCCTACGTTCCCCTGGTGCCTCAGCTTTCATGTCCCAGCCAGCAGCAAACGCTCCCTATTCCTCCTTCCCCAGCCAAAGCTTTCGTTCTCCTCCCCAGCAGAGTGCCCTAGCAGTGCACAGGTATTGGACACGAGAGGGTCAGTAATTTCTGGAAGGGCAGCAGGGCGATGGAAAGGTTTGTGCTTAGGTAAAAGGGATCCCTTTATCTGGGATGTTCGAAGAGGAGAAGTGGCATCCTTTCTGCCCAGCAGACAACAACAGCAAACAACAGCAAACAACAAGATCTTGACCTCTTCTGGGCAGCAGGAGGTCTGTGAGGAGACTGAATGCCCATCTAAAGTCAACCAAATTGTTATAATCCTTTTCAGAACTATGATACATAATATATGGTGGTCTCAACACCTGTGTGTATCATGAAGAATGTAATATATATTTTACTGAAGTGGTATATGCAGACATAGGAGCCTGATCTCATTCTTGCCATGCGTTTGGGTGCCAGATGAGACTCATGCCTTGCTGCAGCAAAGCTGTACTGCGAAAGGTTCTTTCCCTACTCTTACTTCACCCACATAACTAAGCAGGATGTGGGTCAAGTGTATATGAAGTAAGCTATCCGTATGGATGGAATGTCTGTGGGAACATGAATGTTTAATCAGACGTTTGTTAGCAAGCTGAAGAGGCAACACTGTGTTAAGCACTCGGCTGTCAGAAAATTCCTTGCCTACTATTGCTATGGTAACGGCCAACAAATACCTGCTTATTTTGTGTTAGCATCTGAGCTGAAGGAAAACCTCGGTGATAAAACTTGAACGTCTTGTGGATGAGCTGGAAGAGCAGGGAACCAAAGATATGTAAGGGCACTACCATTTTCTAAATCTGTCTGAGTGACTAGTCAGTTTCTTCTGGGAACAATTTCTGTCAATCAGCAAGGAGCAGAAACGATAGCACATCATCTAACCAGCCGCATGGACTGAATTCTAACTGCAGTCGCTCGGTCAAATCATTCAACAGTTCTTAAAACTCAGTTGGCCCAAATGTGCTCCTTAAAAATTTAGTTAAGAGTGTATGTTTTTAAACTGTAAGATACCATGAGCTGTGTACCTCATCTAAGGAATAAATTGTTTCCAATAGTAGTTTGGCCAACTGTGCTGCTAGTGGCCTGGCTACCATGTTAATAGTTTTTCAGCCAACCACAGTAGTAAAGCTGCTGGACTACTCGAAAATTCCCTCGTGTTTTAGAATTCCAGCATTTCATGGCACATCCTTGTTCAGGCATGGATGCAGAGCTGCTGTAGATAGTCCTCAAGCAGAGCTCTACCCCAAGCACTCCCTTTACAGAAGCCTTTCTCTCCATCTAATCTATCTCCCAGCAAGACATCAGGCAGTTAGCTTTAACTCTATCCTGAATGTTGCACTTCTGCGTTTCAAGTCAATGCCTGTATTCTTTACAGCAGTGCCTTTTTGCTTTCTCATTCTCTGTCTTCTGTGAAAGAGAGTAACTCTTTAGAAGAAGTTCTGACAAAATTTTTCAGAGGAGGAATAAACAAAGGGAGATGATTCCCAGTGGTTGGTCTGTCTGTTTTCTTCACAACAGATCTGTGCTAGGTAGGAAGTTACAGCATAGTGAACACATCCTTCTCTCCTCACCACCCCCGTCTGTCTTTCTACTTTGCCCATGGGGAAAGCCCAGGAAAACAGTCTGCCTGTGGGAACATTACCTCGCTGGGATAAAGGCACAGCTGAAGAGTTGCAGCCAACCAGGCAAATTCAGCTACGTCTGGTATAAGAGCTGCAGAGGACGCAGGGTCATCTGACCTGCTGAGAAGGTGTTAGTGGAGGCCTGCATCTTTGGGAACTGTTACGGTTTTAGACTAGAGGTTTAGCCTATGGAGAAACGATGAGTACCTCTGCAACCACGCTGTTGTGTCTTTCATAAAAATGCTGTGCCTGGTAAAGCTCTGTCTGATTCGCATCAGCTCTAGCACTGATGTCAGAGAAATCTTCTTTTCAGATGAATATGGTCTCTAGATCGTTGCGATGGAAATTTTGTTGAACTAGTTAGACAATTACCTTGACTGAAATCACAGACTTTAATGATCTTTCATTTCTCTGGAGATACCTATGTACATGATATTCTGTCTCTAGAAGGAATTTAATGGGTGCTACTTTATTTCAAGATAGTATTGTTTTGAACAATTCTCTGTTGTAACCGATCTCGGCAATATTCTGAGACTAAAGGGGAGTAGCTTATATATTTTGAGCAGGACATGTAGATATAATTTTGCTCTTGGAACATTGCAGTGTCAGGGAAAAGCCAGCCCACTGGCAGGGAAAACCGTGAGGGTGTTTGAGAGAGACTTTCAGAAAGTGTCAAGCACGTTTTACATGCTTGGTCTTAGAATCCCTCAGAAGGTTTGGACAGTATCAAACAGTCGATAATCCCCTTAGAGAGAGAGAAGATGAAATAAAATGAAAGCATGTTTGTGCAGGCAATTCACCATGCCTCTTTCGAGTGCTCCCTTCATAATTTATTGCTAAGGTCATGTGCAGCAGAGAGGCTAGCACGTGCATACTCTCATGGTAACAGGTTGCATGCGGTTCTGTCATCTTTAGCTTCTAAATGGTTAAGAGGCAGCGGTGGTCTTTGCTTGCTATTCGGCTACTGCAGTGGGACTTAGGGAAGTAAATACATGAAGGAGCTGGCATGTCTGTGCTGGAATGTGCTCCCTATTCAAAGAAGAGGATGTCGAGAGCATGACTCAATAGGGAGGTCACTTTGATACAAGCAAGCTGCAAGCTGAAATTTTTATATGCTTGATCTCTTACAGCACAGCAAACTGGCCTTTTCAGTAATTTTGAAGTCAATGGTTGAGTACTATTAATTGGGTAGGTGACACACCTGGAAATGACTGCTCACTCTTTCCAATGCCTTTTGAAAAAAATAAGTTTTTAGGAAGAGAAATTTAATAGACCTTCAAGAAGCTAACTTCTTAGGGTTTTCTTATGTATATGTGGTGGTGGTGGTTGTTTTTTTTAACATAAGGTTACAATATTCAATTACAGAAGCCTAAATGCAGGTACCTACATAGAGGATAAGGTGTTTCCGTGGAAGTAAATGGCACTTTTTCATTGATCTGACCTGAAATGACCACACTTTTCCAAAAGTAACTTCAGAATGGGCTGTAGGTACATAGTCTTCTGAAAAATCGGACTGATTATTTGATTATCTGAATTTATTACACCCCCTATTGAACTCCTCTGCTGTATTGTTATAACCATTCAAGACAGTTGCTCCCCAAAGGACAGTCCTTAAGACTGTACAAAGAAGTTCAAAGATGGTCCACAGGAGAAACTGATTCGTTGTGCTTTGCATTAAAAACTTGATGAGGAGGGTAGCAAGCGGTTCATGAAAAGTGATCATGAAAAATAATTCACAGCATTTTCTCCAAAAATTTGAGAACTACTGATCTAAGGCAACCTTACCAAGCTCTTTCCTCTTTTTGATATGGCAAGAATTATGAGGTGACCTTCCTGAGAGTTTTTCTGTGTAAAGGTAAATTAATATTTGTGTATCTGTATGCTTGTGTGAACTTGTACACATTCAAGAAAGGTGAAAATAAAATGACTCTAGAATGTCATCTTTGAAAGAAATAACTGATGAATTGTGTGCTATCTTTGGAAGCAAACAAGATTCATACTCTTGTATGTGTAGTCTGTGCTGGCATGGTTCTTTCCATGCCTGTAAGCAGAAAGAGACTGTTTCTTGTTTTGTTTTAGATTCGGTCTAATATACTATTTCACTTCTAAAAGAAGTGTTCTTCAGGTATATTTTTTAAATCTATCTAACTCTCTGTCTTGAAAGATTTGAGAACTCTTAGATGAACTTCTGATGTGCAGGTCAAAAGGCAGCCGTAGTTGTTCTCGTGCTGATGGAGTGGGCCAGCCGGCACACAGCCTGCAAACACATCATTTTGAATCCAAGGTTAACGGAGCAGGGAACTTTCTCAGACACTGTAAAGAACTCAGTATAAAGAACCTGGTTTCTAAGCAAAGTTCCTCTAGTGGTGGGTTGGCCATCTTGGCACACGGAAAGCTTATAAGCTTATTTTAGGGGAAAGGGAGTCCTGCTCAGTCTGATGGAAGTTATCTATCTATCTATCTATGTGTACGTGTATATATATCTATCTGATGGCGTTAGAAAGCTGACCCCTTGCAGGGAAGTTTGTTCTTGTTTTGCACTGTGAAATTGTCTGAGGTCAGAGGGCCTTATTCAGCCCAGGTTGCATCTTAACAATGTCCTAATTGAGCTGACTTCTCACAGAAGTTGTTTCTTCAAAGAATTTTTTTTTTTAACACGTTTCCAACAAATGGGAAATTGCCTCTAGTAAAGCTGCTCCCAGTCAAATAAATACGAATTACTGCTTCTGTCTGAGGGCCCCTAGCTGGCATTGCTGGCCTTATCGTTCACAGGCTGGCCCAAAGATACTGTGAATTGGCTGAATCTCCTAGTCAGTCATCACATCACCCCTTGTCCCTTGTGCTTTCTAGTCAGCCTTTTTCTTTCTAAGGCTGCCTGGCTAGCAGACTCTCTAATATTGCTACTCCATTGTTGTCTCCGCTCCAAAGGAAGGTTTGATAAACGTTTTTTTTTTTTTTCCTTTAGGTATTCCCAGAATTTTTATTCCAGGAATTCTTGCTGTTTGCCTGGGTGCCAAGCAGGAGAATGAAAACGGTCACAACACAGTAAAATTTGGTGCTGTAGCATAGCCTCATGAGAATTTATGCGCATAAAAGAATTGTGGGAAGAAGACAATACGTTTCCATAAACATATAATTTGTGGGCTTGTATCTTTCACAGACATGTGAAACATGCGTGCAAAATGCCTTTGTCTTGCAGTCTGGAAACATGAGAATTGTTTATGCTGCCAGGGTGTGTTAGAAGCCAGGGTAGTATGGCACTCGACTCTGAGATTTAAGTGCAGGTCAGCCAGCCCTAACCCTTGCTTTGTATTGCTTTTGGCTGTGATTGCATTAAAATGGAAAATGAGAAGGTGCATTTGATTTTGAACTCCAATCAAAGCACTGAATAAGCCAAAAAGAAATAGGTGAGTCTTTTCTCTGCGCTGAAGTTCTATTGTTGTATTTCTTTAGATTACTCCGATGGCATCCTGCATGCTGTGGTTCCACCTTGTATTCTCCTCCTGGCGGTGACATGTTTTTGAACTGTGGCATTTACTGACTAACTCTTCAGTATCCTCAGCCTTACCTCCAATCCTACAATGGTGTGGTTGCTTTGCTGCTAGCTTGGCACTCAGTCTCTCAGTACGTGAAATGCTCTTTGAGAGACAAAAGCACGAGAGAAGTACACAGAGGACGCAGGGAGTATAGGAGGAGCAGAGATAAAAGAGAAGAAGAGGAAACAATCTTTCCATGGAGAAGACTCTTGTAGCACAGTTATTAGGCTTTTGGAAAACCCTTACAGAGAAATCCAGTATCAGAGCCACAGAGGGAGGAAGCAGATTAACTTTAGTTTTCTTCAAGAGTAAAGCTGCATGCACACATGCATTGCATCCCTAAGCTTCTGAAATGAAATGCAATTATAATTGGAAAGTAAGTTAATTAAGAAACTTTTAATGAATACTTAGGTCTTATGTTTTTGGGCCCCTGCCATTTATAAGGAAAACTTTCATAAATTTTCAGTGTTTGTTTTATAACTATAGGATAAATTATTAGTTCCGCTTTATAACTGAAGTTACATATAATCGAAGTAGAAAGTTGAAGCTGACATGGAACACATTTTTTACGTGCTGTATTTGTCATACTTTGTAATTCCAAATTATTCATTGCAATACATAGTGTAGAGTTTGCATTTTCATTAAGCTCTCATTACTGCCAGCGTTGCTGTTGATTGTTCTGTGTTACATCTTGCTGCTCAGTTAATAGTGATGATTGCAGAACATTTGCAGCCTTTTATATTTCATCATATTGTTAATCGATTCTATTCAGATGGCTAACCATTCCGTCACAGTAAAATGATGGCATTCCCCAAATCCTATTTCAAGATAATAGGATTGATTCAAGACAAGGCAGAAAGTAAATGGCTCGTAGTATTTTTTTTTTTGTTTTTTTTTGATGTGTAGCACAGCATCTGACCAATTGCAATAAGAATCATAATTGTGGCCATTACTTGAGTCCACTGTTAGCTGTTGCGTTAATTAATAACCACTGCTTTTAGTGATGCTTTTTCTGCTGTTGTGGCTGCTTTTTCTACAGTTGAGTTTGGTACATCTTCTGTATTTTATAAAACCATCCTCCCGCTCAGTCATCTGCGCATCACTCATCAATAAGTGGCTTTGTCCCTGGGAAACATAAGGAGGAGGGTGGGATTGCTGCTCCTTCAAAAAGGAGAACAGGAAGTCCTGGTTGTCTTGTTACTTCCTTGCAAAACTAACCCGAACTTTTATTCAAATGCATCCCTTAACCTTGGTTACTTGCTTAAACTACCTGACACATCTGAATCTTATTAGGTCTTTTCCTTTATAAACAATTTATTCCATGGCATCTTTTAAGAGACAGTTATCTTGGGGTAGCCTGTGAATCATCCCAGCCTGCAAGGAAGGGAAGTGAGGAAATGGTGACGGATGCTGGGATGAGGTGTTGCAGGTTCTTTCATTGCAGGTATTTGCAGGACAGTTTCTTTCAGGTGAGAGGATTAAGTGCTTCTGGGGAATGGCCCATGTCTTTTAGAGACCGCATGTTCTATTCGCTAGTATCGTTTCCCTTCGTTCAGTTCTTTTATGTTGATATGAAGCTGTTCTTATTAAGTTTCTTATCCTTTGTGCCACTGAAGATGGTTTAATTTACTCAGGCATTTCCCATCATTTCTATTGCATGTTTATTATTTAGTGAACTTTTTACAGTCACCGAGCTCCTTTTCCATCAGAGTAGCTTGATTTCAGGGAATTGTTTGTATTCATGCCATTCTATATTAAAAAAAAAAAGCTGATGACATTCTGTTTATTTTACTCTCCTTTTTGTATCGCTTCACAGGGAGCTTCTTAAATGTGTTTTTTTGATTTGCTGTTGCTAAATTCTCTCCTGTTGTTAAATTCTCTCCTGAGATACGTGTGCAGCTTCAGCTGAGAGTCAGTAAAAAATCACCTATGTGTATGTGATACTGGGAATGGATCCTAAGACCTGCTTAGGTTTTGAGTTATTTCACTGAGATACTTTTTGGAGTGTTCAACCAGGCTGTGGAAGATGGTGACACTTAATAGACACGGTGGGATGCGCTGCACTGAGCGACTGCAAGAAAAGCTTGCAGGGCATGGTTTTGTGGGGCACAGTGTTACTAGTGATGACGTTTTAGCTGTTGAGAACAAAAAAACCTTGTTCCTTGGGAACAGTTAAATCTTTCTGCTTAAATGTTCTTTTGACGCTTAAAAGATTGGAAAAGATTTAAATTGTCAAAAAGAGTGATTTTTTTTTTCCTGTAATGTCATACAGAGTGACACTCATTTGACCCTGACTCAGGGATGCTAGGAAAGCTGCTTATTTTGATAGTTTTCCAATAACAAGGATGGTTACTAGGTGTGACTGTGTAATCAGCATTTCCAACTGGAAGTCAAATTTCTCCTGCTTTGATTCCTTAACTAATGTAATATACACTGTGACACACAGGCTAATTCTTTCTTTCCACTTTCCACCCTTTCCCAGGGGTTTTATGATGCGACCGTGTCTTCAGCTGAAATACTCAATAGTCTGAGCAGGGGGGACGTGTATGGCAAACCTCCTTCCCACCGAGCACAATAGGCAGAGAACCAGGGGGTCCCTTGGCTGCTGACTGCCTTGCCTGTAGGCAGCCTTTGACTGAAAGTCGTCGTGCTTTGTCTGGCTGCGCAACTTCGGCTTGGGCTGTTGCACTTGGACCTCAGGAGTTTGGTATTGGCTCCAGCTGCGCGGTCGCTTGTCGTGGCCCATATCTGAGTGTATTTTCTAACCGTCAGGGCCAAAGTTTGAAGTCTTGTCACTGGGCAAGAAGACACCTTTGGGAAAAGATGCCCCCCGTCATCCAGGGGAACGTTCCTCAGGGAAAGTTCCTGTGGCTCAAGTACTGGTTAATGCCAGCAAAGCTTACATCTGGGAGTGCAAAGTAACGTGATACAGTGTAAGGTATATAGTACGTTTAAGAAGGCGTTCTCAAATACTAGACTGAACTCAGGTTTCTGTTAGGCAGAACCTAGCTTCAGTCATGTAGGGGAAAGGTTGACCTGTTGGATGAATAACTGCACATATTTCCCCCCAGGCTGCTGGGGGAAATGGGGCATGTGTGTTGTGAGGGGACCCTGGCAGTGATCCTGAGAAGCCTTAAACAGAAGTTAAATATGCTTATGTCCGGGGAAGTTTAAGAGCAATAGTTCTGCATATTTTCCATAGAAGTTATCTTTGGGCCTGTCTTGGTATTGCTGACTGGCAAAAACAGTGATGAAAAATCGAAGTTTAGGGTCAGATTGTCTAGAAATTGCTTTGCTAATTTGGCTTAAAATGTTTAGATAGATTTAGACTGTTCTAGGTATCAGTATGCAGTGGTGGATCCTAGGGCACTTACTTAGCTCTCAGAAGGATTACAGAGACTTCCAGAGATTTTAATCCATAGAGCGGGTTCCTAATTATTCTGTAATGATGTTTTCTTGCAATAGTTCTTAAATCTTTGCTGAGCAAAAATGTAGTGTCTCTTATCTAAAGAAATTTGAAAGGATTTCATTTTAAATTACTGAGCAAAATTCATCTGTAACTGATCATACATTTGATTAAAGGCCTGTTGCATTGCAGAGGTAACATCTGTTATTTCAGTGAAGGTAGTGATGAAGGAGTATTATGTAGTTTTCCAAAGTCACTGGTTGAGAAGCTTTGTTTTAATGCAGCTAATCTAACAACAAGGCAGAGACTGAGGATAAATTCTTAATTAAGCAGAAGGTGGAATGATGCATTTATAGTGTTTTTACTCCAGTCTTTTCTCCTCTCATGTTAATGCTTTTTAAAGGAACAGCCTATATTGACTTTAAATGTGAATCTGCTCCCACATTGCACAATTCTTGTTGATTCATGCAAAAATCCCAGGCCAGAGAGCGTGATTCATCTTATCGTATGGTTGATGAGCTTAAAAAAAAAAAAAGTGAGATGACTTGAGCTGTAAAAGTGCCTGTTTGTACCCACTCACTATAAAGGTAATCCAGAAGACCAGCTCAGATATAGAACTCCATACTGGATTCATCTAAAATTGGATGAGATGAATTCCACTAAAAGTTATCCATTTTGCCACTTTCCTGAATAGCAGTCTGCCTTTTATGAGTTATAGCCAATTCAGCTTCTTGTGTATCTTGCATTATATTGTAGATTTTCTCATATGCTTTATGATGCTACTTCTTGTCACATAGAATCCCTTTGTTCTGAGAAGAGGAACAAAGGGAATAGAAATATATAACATTATGAATTTTTAAGCTGGCTAAGTAGTAGGAAGTAAGGAGAAAAAAAAGTATTTCATGGTTCTGAAGATTAACCAATGTCTAATTACTAGGGCTTAAGAAGAAGCACCCTTAGGAAGCAGGTCATCTCAAAACCGCAGGGTTTCCAGTATCTTTTGATACCAGCTACGTTTGGAGACAAAGTATTACTTGGACTGCATTGGAAATTTGTATGCAACTTATTTTCAGACCTTTTTGCAACTTTGGAGTCTTATTTCAGTTCAAGATTTAATTCATGCAGGTTTTTGCAAAAAAAACAGGTATCAGGCCTATGATGGATTTGTTTTAGAAAACATTTTAATGTGTTTAACATACCTGCCAATTATTTTCATTTATATTTCTAGGCAAGTTTGCAGATAAGGGACTGTTGTAGATCTTGGAATCAGTGATAAAACTGAGTTTTACATAACCTGTTTTCAGGGATTCCTCTTAAGTCTTCAGACATTTTTCAGTGCTTCCAGTAGTTTTTCATCTTTTGTGTACATTCAGGTATAGGTAATACCCACATACGCATATAAATAATACCTACATAGAGTTTTACGGTTTGATCTTTTAAATGGTTTATACTGCATGTGCAACCTGGCTCAAATTTTAGGTTGAAACCTGCTTGTTCTTCCTGTCCAAACAGTTAAAACCCAAGCTGGGAGGTACCCAGCTCAGGGCCTGGAAGCCCCAGCTGAATGCTTTAGTGGATCCAGTAGCTGAAACTTAACCTAACCGTTGCTGTGAAAGGGCAAGAAGAACTGATGTTGTAGTGATTGCTGAAAAACACCTTCAAACTTTAGTTGCTACTGATTTTGGGGAGGAAGAAGTAACGGCATACAAACCCTGAATCCTTTCGCCTTTTTTCCCAGCTTGCTGACCCTAATGAAGTTGGCGTGTGGCCTGGTTCTGTCCTTCCCCCCTGTGCTGATGGTCGCTGGCCGTGTGAATTCACCCAGCAGTCTGTCGAAGGGCCTCCAGCAGCAGCTGTAACAAACATAAAGTGCATTTGTAGCACGACGCTAACAATATTTATCAGATGCTTTCTCAACTCCTCTGTGAATAGCCACAGTGGATTTGCTGTACATCTCCTCTGTTTCAGTGCAGAGGGACTGAACATAGATGAGGATTTTTCTGTCCAAAATGATATACGAACAAACTTGGCAGGACTTGAACCCAGGTCACATACGCAGTATGATCGTGCTATGAGAAAATGATGATTTCTTGTCTAAGCTAGCAAATGTGGCTAACGCCGTAATAATTCATATCGTTATTTCCTTGCGGGAATTCCTGTATTTTATACATTAATACTGAAACACACAGATTGATTGACTGACTCCTTACATGTATTTTTTTGTTCTCTAAAGTAAATCTGGAGGCCGTATTGTTAGTGTTTCTACAAGACCAATTTGTTCATGCCGGTTATCTTTTGCTGTGCTAGATGTGGCTTTTGCGTGCATATATTGGTTGAGCTGTAACTTAGAAGCCACCTCAGAGAGACCTAAGGGTTTCTAATTTATTTTCTCCACAGCCTGACTTCAGGCTTCGTTAGCATGGATCAGAAGGGCTTCATAGCCGTTCTGTCAGATGAGGGCTGCTGGAGGCTCGGACTGTGGCCTCAGCAGCTGGAACCCCAAGGAGTCGGCTTTCACACCAAAACCATGAGCGATATCTCCCAAGGGTGGCTTTTCTGCATGCTCTGTCATGCTGAATGATTTATCCAGCCTTTCTTTCCACAGCCATACTGTGCAATCTAATTCCATCTGGGAATTTCAGGTGATTTCATAGATATTTTTAGGAAGCAGCATACTTCCTCAGTTATAAGACCTAACGTCATTGTCCTGGCTTGAGAAACAGAGCTTATTTTTTCAGGGCTTTTTTACAATTATTATTATTCTCTCAATAAATGCAGCCTTTGCACTGAAATTTTCCCGTTTTCAAGCAGATGTAGTTCTCAGGAATTTTGTTAGGGATCTTAGTTGTTAGTAGAGGAGCTTTGATCTCAACCGCACACAACTTGGTATGGAAGCTATGTTTTCATGCTGTTTGAACGTTAGTTTGGTGGAATCTGCTGTTAATTGTGGAAAAATTATTAACTGCTTTTCCTCCTGTTTTAAAAGGCATTTTAGTGTTGTTCTATTTGAGTGCTAAATGTTTTGTCTCCTTGTGCTACACCTTTATTTTCATTTTTAATTTTCTTTTTGTCAGCTTCTGGATGTCCCTAATTTATTCCAAGGATTTCAAGATTATGCTAATATATTTCACCCGCAGCAGCATATCTTTTGTTGTCATGTTGTTCTAGTAAGTCACTTACGCTGTGTCTCGGTTTGAACGCTTTCATCAAGACAAAGTAGTCTGTTACACTGGTGTCCTTGCTAAGAATGTTTCCATGTTACTTTTGTAGCTTGTCGTTTTGAAAATAAATTTAAAAAGAATTTTTGTGTATCATAACTTCCCCTCCCTTTTCTCCTTCCTTCATCCTACCCTACACAGTCATTTGGCAACTTTTCATGTGGATTTTCCCGTTTGGTTTCCATTGGTATAACTCGCAATGTTGGTAGAGCACACAGTCCTCTTATGCCTCGCCAAGGTACAACTCCCAGAGAAGAAGCAGGCTCCAGTGAAAGCAGAAATAGAGTCTATTCTAACATAGGAATTAGCGTAACAGTGTGGGCCATCTAGTCCTGTGTTAGTAGTGCTCAGGGAGATGTTTCTTCATAACCCTTGGTAGCAAGCAGCTCTGTTGTACCTGAAACATAGGATTGATATCCTTTTTAAAAGTTGAATGTTGTCAGAAGTAACCATGGTAATTCTCATTGTCCATATAAATGGCTGATCCTCATTTTAACTCCTACTAAACTGTTGACTCTACCAATATCTTAGGTCAGTGAACTTCTCGGGTTAATTGTGTTTTGTGTTTAAAAAAAAAAAAAAAAAACACACCACACACACACGCTTTCCCTCTATAATGTTTCAATTTTCTACTTTTGTCTGTCATGACTGTTCTTGCATTACACGTATAAAAGGAGCATTTCCTCATTTTACTGTCTTCCTTCCTTCGAGGTGAGCTGACAGTCACTCCCACACTTGGTTTATGCGTTTGAAAGTCCTTTATTTTTTTTGGTACAGCATCATAGGACCTGTAGCTTTTTCAGGAAACCTTTAACATCGTGTGAGAAAGTGAGGGAGAAGGAGAGATTCCAAGAGTTAGTAAAATGCCTTTGTTTTGTCCTTTAAAATGTCATTAAGGTTTCCTGATTTAAAAAAAAAAAAAAAGTTACATATTTTATTTCACTGTCAACTTTCAGGAAAATTCTGGAGACTTGCCAAAATCCTTACTAAACACATGGGCATGCAAAGACTGGACCCTTACTGTACTGCTGCAGCAGTTTCAACAGCAGCAGCAAATGGTGTACTGGCAAGAGTAGGCATGAAGGTGATGGGAACCAATCTGGAGCAGCACCTGGGTGGGAACTGGGCATCTTTTGGATGATGGTACTCGATTAATGTCTTGGAGTCTCCCTCTTAATTCATTTGGCAGTCAGAAAGTCCTTAGTGTAACTGAGAATCTGATTTGTGATGGTTTTCGGGATCTCTCCTGCCCTTTATTCTTGTTAGCATGTCATATGCTTTTTAAAATTTTTACTGCCTGTTGAGAGGTTGTCAATGATTGAGCATGAAAATAATTGGTCATCTGTGCTTGGCTCGTTTGTGAGCAGTGAAGCAGCAGCAGAATATGTAGTTTCTTCAGTGATTGTTTTACTTCATTCAAGGGCCTTGTGTATTTTGACTAATGAATGTGTGTGCTAGTGTTTGCTGCAAGAATTTTTCTTTCTACCGGAGAAGCAGAGAATTAGAGTAATCCATTGGAATGGCATTTCTTCTTCCCCAGGGAAGAAAAGACGTAGATTTTGGGAGGCACGCTCGTTTCCTTATCACATACCTGAGAGAGGGAGGAAGAGGAAGGGACAGGAAGGGAGACGAGACTTGCAAACCTCCTGCTAACCCGGGAAGGAAATGATGGTCTTCCTAAAGGTAGGAGTTTGTTGCACCTAATGCAACCTGTGAGAAATATATAGAAAACATAGCCCTCCATCATGAAGCTAAAGTATTACTTTAGTATCAAAATAATGTAGGTTTTAGGTGACCTCTGAAGGCCATCTTGCTCTGAGCAGGGCTATCTTCAAAGTTAAATAAGGTTATTCCAGGCCGTGTGCAGCTGAATTTTGAACGTTTCCGAGGTTAGAGATTCCACCAGTGTCTCTGGGCAAACCAGTCCCAGCACTTTCAGTGTGAATTTTATTTTCTTATGTGCGATCAGAATTCCCCTTCGTACAGTTTGTCTCCCTTGCCTCTTTTTTGGCTGCACAGCTCTAAGAAGAGTCTGACTCAGTCTTCTCCATTTTGGTAGCTGAAGATAGCAATGAGGTCCCTCCCCTAGTTTTCTCCTGGATGTCCATAACTTATTGCAAGAGTTTCAAGACTATGCTAATTCATTTCTGTCTCCCAGAGTGCGGCTTTTATTGTTGTTTTGTTCTGGAAAGCCATTTAGTTGTCTCTTAGTTTGATTGCTTTCAGCAGGGAGATGCAGTCTGCTACTTTGGTGTGCTTCCTAAAACGGACACAAGAAACAAATATTTGTCTGTCCATAAGGGAGATGGCATGAGCTGAGTATTAAGAAAGCAGTAATGAGCTCCTTTGCAATGGTAGCACATATGAGGACGTATGTTTGTGAGTTGTCCTTTGTCCCTTTTTTTATCCGTTCTTCCTCCTCTTCATCTTGCTTTTTATCCTTTATTTCTCCATAAACCTCTGCTTTTGCTGTGAATGTTATCGTGGAAGGAAGCTCATCCTATGCAGAAATGAATGGAAGCTCACAAGCAGCCTTCAAATGCATATTGCTCATGGTTTTAGGGAGATGAGGACGACTCAAGTAATGGCATGGACTTTACCTACAGAGGATTTGTCTCATTCAGAAAATGTTTCTTCTTAGTCAGTGAAGAGATGGCGTGGATTCCTAAAGGTCAAGGAAGCTGCAGAATGGAAGTTTGTCTGTGTTCTTTCAAGTGTAGATAGTAATGCCATTGATAAACTCATCAAGGCACGTTATGTTGGTGAGGGGTGGAAAAAATATACTAAGATAAAGAGGGCAGGCCCATGTTGCTTTGCCTGAGAAGCCCTTCCGCAGCTTTGGGAGCTGTTCCTCTACTCTTGTCAAGCCTCAGAAACCCTGTTGAGGGGTGGAGGGCAGCAGCACGGTCTGCCTCTGAGGGACTGAGCCGTTAGGAGGATGTTCTGTGCCTAAAGCATCATTAGGAGGACATTACTATGAGCACTTGCTCATTTGGGGATATCCCATAAAGGCCGGCATCTGTCATGCCCAGATCCATCATATGGCTTTTCTCATAGATTACTTGCATTGAGATTTCTGTAAGTTCAGAAGTGAATTCCTGTAACTCCTTAGTAACAAAAGGAGAGCACTTTGAGGGTTGTGAGCCCATGCTTGACGTGGAGTACATTGCCTGCGCTCCTGTTCAGCTAGCCTTCCTGAGAAGGGAAAGCAAACCTGAAGTTGTACTATATTAAAAGTTGGTGACTGAAGAAGGCTGTTTAAATGCTTGTTTAAATGTTTCCACGTACTTAGACAAACGTGACTGTCATAATGTGGTTCAAAAATACATTCTCCTTGTATCTAGAGCAATTAGAGCCAATCTGCATGCAGTTTATTTCTGTTTATTTTCTAGTAAATTCACCAGCTCCTTCCGTCAAAATCCCGTGTCAGTATTTCAGATGTAATGTTGTATGGCTCTGGAATTATCACCCGCCTGTATATTCCAAAACTGCAATTCTGCTATAAAGACCTCCTGCAGGGAGCTCTTGAGGCTTTCATGACCTCATTTGCACAGCGATAAATTCCCAGATCTCATTCAGGCGATGTTTTCTGTGGCTAAATATTTTAGTCACCCACCATGCGAGATAATTTGACAAAGTTGAAGTGGTATGGGAAAAACTGTTATAATTAAAGGTATAATGAACTATTAAATGTGAACAAATGAACTGGCACTTTGAAAACGAAAGACAGTAGGCTTATAAAGCCTATTTTCCTAGTTACGATAATGGGTGTTTCTTAGCTTTGGTCCATGCAGCAGCTCTACGTGGGCCGAATACTGCAGCTGATCTTGGAACAGAGGTTTCCTTCTTTTTAATGTATGGATTCTATTAAAGGCAGCTCAGTGCCTACAGGTGGCTTACTAAAGCTTGCTTTTCCTGCTAAAGGAAATAGGATTTTTCACCAAACACACGCACGCAAAGAAACTCACGTAAAATGGAAATTTCAGTGAAAACTCATGTTTTCAAAATAAGAGATGTTGTCTTTCTTTTTTTTCTTTTTTCTTTTTTTCCTTCTCATCTCCCCCGCCCCCACCCCGAATTACACTGCCGGCGTATTGCTGCGTGGGTTCGCTATCCTCTGAAACGTGCAAGGCATGCAGGCACAAGTTATTTTACAGGTGGTATTGAGGGCAGGATTAGGTTCTGTCAGGAACCCAAGGTTTCTAGAAAATGTTCCTGTTTGAGAGGGATTGCATGGTTGTTGCTGACAGGAGTTCCTCATTGAAAGCGGCTGCCCAAGAAGAGGTATTATTTCTATGATAATTGTTAATTAAATTAGAAAATACCATTGCAAAAGCAATACTTATTTTCTCTTTCTAAAATAAATTAAAACAAGTGTAATAGCTGTAGCTTATAAAAAAAAAAAACTCATCAGAAGTGATAAAAACACAGTCCAAAGAGATATTGTCACTGTAATTACTGTACGTGTATTAATTTTTTAGCTATTTAATAAATTTTTTCCCTTGCAAGGCAGACTCCAGCTATTCCTATCAGGTGGTTGTTTGGTACCTTCTTTCTTAGTTACAGTTCAGTGTGTCACTGGACCGAAGGCTCTTTGAAACAGGAAAGGCTCTCAAGAAACAGGAAAACCACTTCGGCCAGATAGTTGAAGGGATACAGTTTGCCTGGTGATCCTTTTACCTTCATGTAGACCTAGAGGAGCTGTGTATGTTTATATGACTTGTAACATTAGAAGTGTCTTGGACAAATTTAGTGTTTAAATTTAGGAGGAAAAGATTCTAAAGCTCTCAAATTCATTATCATAATATATAATTCTTCAACGTGTTACATTTTTTTATTTTTAATACTAATGCGTTTTAACCAGTAATATTCTTTCAAGTTGATTCATATCTTAACTGGTCAGCTTCTGTAGCATAAATAGGGAAAAAGGAGGAGGAAAGAATAATGCTTAGCACATGATATTGTCTTAATCTTGTATTCATTACATTTTGTTCAGATAGATAAGCTGAGGCTTAACATTTAACAACTGTTCCTACTTCCACGGTTGTTGCACTGTGCCAACGCAAACCTTGACACGGAGTTAACTTTGTTTTTAGAGATGAGTCAACATCTTTTAGTGGTGTTTTGCTCATAATAGCATTTTCACAGTAGTTTTTTTCCAAAAGTGAATCAAGTGGCTTTGTAATATATTCAGGGAAACTGGCTCACGGAGCGTATTTTCTTCGTGTATGTGTGTGTTTGTGAGTTTGACCCATGGTCAGCATCAGAGGAGGGGTGAAAAGGCTAGTCTCATGCTTGCTAGGTGCCGCGGTGGTAGGTGGGGAAATCCTGTTTCGGACAAAGGCATGTGTTAAGTTCTTGCTGTCTGAACCGTTTTGCTTTTAGCAAAAGCTCTCCTTAGAAGGTCGGGGAGCATGTGTGGCAGAAGTCGTGCAACTTGCCACAAGCCTAGTTATTCTGAGATCTACTGCTGTGAACATCCGTCTTGACAGCAGAGAAATACGTTATCTCATTGTGGGACTGTATTATGTCTACTCCTTCTCAACTGACTGGGGGAAACAGAGTACGCTGTGCCAAAGAGAAGGGGCGATTTTTGCTCGGAGGCTTAGGGTTTGGTGATTTTATTTTGGCTGTGCTGGATAATATTAATCTTGCTGTAGTTGTACAATAGGTCATGCAGCTAACGGGGGGGGGGGGAAGATCCTCTAGTCTTAGTATTTGACCTGGAAAACCACATAATAAGCCACCAAGTCTTCGAGCATCTGTAACTAAGTGATGATCCCAGTGTGCAAGCCTCTCTGAGGCTCATTAGATAACTTAACAGTTTTGTTTCTTTTATTTAGGCAATTAAATATTAAGTGAATAAATAAAAATCTTGGCCATCATGTGATTTCTTCTGCTCAAAAACAATCCTGGAATAACCACGGTATTTATTAATGAATTTGTAATCTTGTGTTTTTTAGAAAAATAATGTTGTAGTCGGTAGGACTTCAGTTTTTTTGACTTGGAAAAAAAATTCCAGGAGAGGAGCAGGGCAGTCCATATCTGATAAATGGTGTTGTGCTTTCTTAAAGGTGAGAATCTTGTTTTTCTTGAATATTTAGTTTTGATGTCAAGGTTATGAGTGACTGAAATTTACTAAACTGCCCTCAAAAAGAGGTATGTTGTTTGTTTGACTTTAAATGTATCATAACAAACCCTTCTGTGGAAGTCCGCGTCCTGTAGCGAGGATGTCAAAACACACCAGTTAATATCCCCGTTGGCGCTGGGTCTCTAAACAGATCATCGCTTTTTTTGCATGCATACTTCGTTGACTTCGGTGTTTTTGTGTAGAAGTTATTTACAGAAACCACATTTATTAACAACACCCAGTTTAAGGTAAATATATTATACTTGGACCTTGTTCCTTTTCCTTCCTGAAAATATTTAGTCATCTTACTCTTTTCCATCTGCAGCATCTTTATAGACAGAGAGAAGCAAGGTTGAACAGTGCTGCTCTGCAACCAGCCTTGGTGCACTTGACCTGCCAGCGATAAAGTTCTGGTGCTAATAAACACTTTCTTGTGGAATATCTTCTGAAATTACCCATATTCTGCATCATTTAAAAAAAGTACATTTTTCTGAGTTGTCTTGAACTGCTTTTGGGAATAAGAGTTGCACTGTGAAAAAGCGTATCTCACTTGGAGCATTTGTTAGAAGAAAGAAAAGAGAGAGAGAGGGGAAGAGATGCCGCAGGTCTGCGTTATAAAAAGTAATGCTGGCAGGTGAAAGGTGGTATTGCTGGTTAGCGTTAAATCAGCACTGAACACCGCTGAAGGGGGGAAAGGTATGTTACTCTTTTAGATTAAAAACCTGACACCCTCCCCTCCAAACAATTTCAAACAGCGGCAAGGGAAGTGAGCAGGCAGTAGAGAGAGTAATGGAGAAAGTAATGTCGTTACGGAGCCTTTAGGTTGTGCTTCATACAAAGAAGTGTATTAACGTACAGCATAGGGGTCACGTGGCAATCTCCATTTTTTATCACTCCTTGCAGTTTCTTGTAATCGGCAGTGCCTTTCTCTGTTCACTTCTTTACAAGTGACTTTTTTTAATTAGGAAATTTGAGCATACAGGAGGAAGGAGGTACTTTTGCCTGAGAAAAAGAAAGTGCGTATAACTATTTCTTAATAGCTTAACAGATAGAAGAAAGTGTGTTGGGGGGGGAGAAGGGAGATACTATGTAGGGTGAAGCAGCCCGTTCTGAAAAGCATTGTAGAACCTGCTTTTGGAGAAAAACAGTTTTGATGTCGTTATTGTTGGAGGCCTTCAGAATTTGCATTTGAGTACGAGTAGGTTTTCCTCTTCCACCCAGTTGCTAAACGTGCAAGAACTGATGCCTAGATCAGGTCACTGATCATTTACTGAACCCCATGGAACCATCTTAAATCAATTAATGCTTTTTCCCCCCCTTAGTTCTAGAGAAAGCAAGAAGTAAACAACTACTAAAACTAATAGAGAAAAAGCCTCGTATCTGGTTTTACTTTTTCTTTTTTTAATCCTTTCTTCTTACCTCCACTTCCTTAAGATAAAAGGAAACATTTACATGAAGGTAGGGAGAGAGAGTAATTTGGGGGCAGAGAAAATAAGGACAGAGAAAATGATTAATTTCAAAAGTAGGGATATTTTGTTTTTCCTCAGAAGGACCGGGTGAAGGTGAAGATGCACAAATTTATGAGACACTTGTTACATGCAGTCATTGTCTTTGAAGAGCAAAGGTTTGAACTTCATGATAATAAGTACTAACCTAATCAGTAAAATGCATTTCTCTGAGGAAAAAAGTAATTCCTATGCAGTATGTTATTCTTGTCACTAATTCCCCAAAGCAGTAGAAAATGCATTTCAAAGCAGAAGAAAACATGAATGTGTTCTTAAACATGTTGTAACGCTGTGAAGGCTTAGTGGTTTAAAAGACTTGGAGAACTTCATATAACTTTTAAAATATTCAATGTACGTATGCGTGAGAGGGTGTAAATGTAAGTAAAATCATTAAGAGGTATCCTAGTAATCGTACTTTATTCCTTGTTAGTCTTACACCCATTTGCATGTTTGAGCAGGTTGTTTCTGGTGATGAAGCAGTGAAACATTTGAATAGGCAACAGGCTATTTGGATGTTCATTGCGATGTGCTTGTCAGTCTTAGCCTGAGCAAGAACAGGTTTCTGAACAGACTAGGTAACTTCATGCAGTTTGAACACTTAATGAATAGACTAGCCATTTTATAAATCACACTACCTTTAGGGATAACCACTTATTATACTGCCTTCATTCCCTGTATGCGTGGGGTGTTAATAGAGAGTGACACTCGTGTTTCTGAAAGGAGAAGAGTGAGCTCTGATTTTGACGTGTATGTGTTCACAGTTCCCACGCTGTTTCCTGGATTTTGTTAATTTGATTGGTAATAACACGAATCGTGAACGTAAGAAGAAAAAAGAGTCAGCATATTACCACTGCAGCTGGCACTGTTAAGCAAAAAGATCCTTTTGGATGTTGGATGAAAACTTGCGCTGAACAATACATAGCAGATTCACCATTGTGCTTTTTAGTGTTTTTTTCCCCCCCAAGATATATTCACTGTAGAAAAGAAGGTGCAATACTGCCTTTCATATAGGTTGCCCCAAATAATTTTTAGAAGTTCTAAGCTATTGAATATGGAGGTTAGTGCATAGCCTCACGTTTAAAAAATATATATATTTTTAGCTATCAGTACAGCAGCTTTATGATCCAAGTATCCTCACTCATCTTCAGCATTTATTGTCTCTTTAAATCTTTTCTTCAATAATGTTTTGTTATTCACTTTCTTATGCGTTATAAAACTATAAGACAAAAATAAAGTTCTGAGATGATATCAATTTCTCAAGCCTTTCAGTTTGTCTCCTCTGTTTAAGCTCATTTTCTTGCAAGGATTCTAACATCATATTTCATAGACCAGTCAAACTGTTCAGAAATACTAGTGTGAGAGCAGTTTGGTGCCTTGGTACATGTCTCTGAACTCCTTTTTCTTTTATGGCATTGATGTTTGATGATTTTATCCAGGGCTTGGTTTTTTTTCCTGTTTCAAAATGAAAATATTCTGCCTCAAGTTGCACGCAATTTCATCATTCCTCAGCGTTTGGCAGGGAGCTGAATCTCCTGCTTGTCACTTAGATGTCATCTCTTTGTTCTTGCCCGGCGCTTTACTTACCCCCTAATCAGTGCCGTGCTTGGGGCTGTCAAAGCAGCCTTGTCTCTGCACGGCAAGGCACGGTTCAAGTCGTGTTAGTAGAACTTCACAAAGGAACTAATCTCTCCCTACAGCCCTTCACCTTATTCCCCATGGCTTAATAAAGATCTTTACACAGCTGTAAAGCTGGTTGTTTTGGTTTGCAGTGATTATGGCAGAAAGTGACTTGCTGGGTGCATCTCTGCTTATATTTTTGATTTTGGTGTGTGTTTAGGTTTCTCTTTTGTTGAGACATGTTAGTTTTTAAACTAGTTTAGTACAATATTTTGCACACAACCATAGCCTTTTCTCTTTCTCCCTCATTTTCATGTCTTGGAATGGGAGGAATTTAAGGATTCCTTCCTTAAATAACAGCATTATTGGCAACAGGTTACTTTGAAGTCTTTCCTTCCAAAGCTTTAAGGAATTGCTAAGCTTTGCTCTGGGCAAGAGCCCATTTGGCTGCAGGTTGGTAAAGGATGCTTGGAAGTAGGGAAACAGTGTTCGTGGTATCGTTGTGGCAAATTCCCTGCTTACAATCTGACAGACTGCACACTGCTTGATGTAAACTCTAGGAGTTTTGGCAGCTTTCTGAGAGCTATATAGGCTAATATCTCCTCTTCCTTGCTAGGAACCATCCATTAAAAATATATATGAATATATATATAAATATATATATTTGTTTAAAAATAACTTGTGAAGATGTGAAGAAGAAGGAAAAAAAAAAGTGATTTAAGCATGTTCAGTTGTAGTGATGCACTCATTAATTGAAGTAGTGGAAATTTGTTTAAAAATGTAACACATACTAGTGGGGAGACCTGATGTCGTAAGTAATTCATTTTCAATAAGAGAGCATTTTGCTCTGCTTTCTCTCTCTTTAGTATTCTAGCAATTACCTGATACTGTCACGTCAATGGAAAAAATAAAAGTAGAAAAGTGTTTCAGGCATCCAAGGTCTTTGATTATTTGTGGATACTAGTGTATATTTCAAATGACTTCTGGGGTCTTGACACTAAGTCACTGTTGCTAATGATAAATCTCTTTTGTTAGTGAAACTGTAGCACTCTTTGATCAAACTGAGTCTAGGACAATAGGATCTAAAATAACATCTGGGTTGGAAGTAGGATTCAGCATAGCTGATGCTTAAGTTGGAAGTGTTGTCAGAAGCTCTTTTGTCTGTGATATGCATGCAAAGGGAGTAATAGACTACTGTATTGCTGTTTTTTTTTTTGTGTATAATTGGAGCTAATGGCATCTGAAGTCTATGATGTGTGTTGATATACAGGAATACTAAATGGCATGCATCGTCCCTCAGAAGATGATGTTAGAGATATCCTGTCTTGCAGCTTAATGCAGTTTAAATGTTAATCCAGGTGGCTTGTATACTAGGCGTTTCAAAAGGAAAAAAGATGCGAAATTTCTGACACATATTTTAAAGAATTGTTTAAAGGAAATGCAATTAGCTGGGAGTTGGAACTGTTATTTTTAGTTTTGGTTGTTTTGCTTTAGTTGATTTTATTATCACATTTTAGAGGTAGGCTCTTAAGGAAAGGAAACATCTGTGAAGAAAACTGAAAACTGAAAACTTCAGAAAACTGAAGAATGTCAGCATAAACCCTATTATTCAAAAAAAAAGAAGGAAAAATAAAAAAAGACAGAGTAGCCAGCTTGACTCCCATTTTCAGAAAAATACTGGAACAAATGGCCAGGCCTTGCAAACACCTACAAAAAAACCCCACAGTAGTAAGTAGCTGCCAATAATGGATTTGTCGAAAAGAAATCATGTCAGACTGACCTAATTTTCTCCAATGACAGGTTAATAGTCCTGGTGGGTATGGGAGAAACAGTAAACGTAAGATACTGTAGCTTCACTTCAGTGAAGGCTTGGGCACTGTGTCCTGTGGCACTCTCACGGGTAAGCCAGAGGAAAGCGGCTTTGATGAAAACGCTGCAGGACAGAGGCAGGAACCACATAGCAGCCATGCACAGGCAGCTGGAAGCAGAGCAGCGAGGCGCTGCGGGTGCTGGATGCTCTACAGAGGAAAGAGTGAAGCATGGGAATAGGTTGTCTGTGACACTTGTGGTATTTCAGCTTCTCAAGGCCTGTAAGAACAGGCTACATAAACACATATCACAAATGTTTTTTTGGTAGAGATGACCTTGTCCTGGGGCTGGGAGGCAAACTTCGTGATCTCTTGAGCTCCTTTGCAGACCTATATGCTATCAGTATGCATCTCAGAAAAGACTGGGTCACTGTGCTCCGCTTTCGTGATCAGCGGTCAGTCTGTGTGCGTGTGTTTTTATAGTTCTAACCAGTAACCAGAATAAGGTTGGCTATAAAGAAGGACAGAATATTGATTATATTTCCCTGTTCTTTTCTGTAGCATACAGAACATGAAAAAATGTAAGATTATGAAAATCTTTATGATAAAACTAGAGTTTTAATTTCATTGCACAGAAGTACCCTAAGCAAAAATGAGCAAACAGAAAGACTGGACAAAGAGGGTAACAAAGGACTTTCGTTGACTGTATGTGGCTTTTAAAAGTAGTTTCCATTGGCTGATTAGCTATTTGCATTTCCCTGATGTTACCTTTGCATAATCTCTTCTCTTATTTATACTCATGTCATTCCCCGAGACTTTCGTTGACTAGATACAAACCAAATGAGTGAATTCTCTTGGATGTATACAGAATGTTTACTAAGTAGATGTGCCCAGGAGTTTAGTTTTAACTGAACCCTTGACCATGTCAAATATATCGTTCACCTGCTACTTACAGTGCCTTACTTTTCAACACTATCAGATATGATGTGTGCTGAATTTTAAAGATTTCCTCTGTGAAGGCAAGTGCAAATATTAAGGGATAAATTACAGCTTACTCCACTCCTTTCTCTCTCTCTCTAAAAAATATCTGCGATGTTATTCCCTGCCATGGTGTTCTGCACAAACCTTTCTACTCGGTCCATTTTAGGAATACAGGGACGTTGAGAAAAGGCCATTTGTCTCTGTGCTGTCTTTAATTTGGCAGTTTAGAATAATCAATATGCCCAACGGTTGCCCATCCTTTTATAGCCAGTAACATTTCTGTTAGCTACACTCAGCGTGAGAGGAATGCGATAGTTATTCACTACCTTTATATGGCTAATCATCTATTTTTAATTTATACCTTCCTCTGTATTTCACTGTAAAGTTTTAGTGCTCTGGAGTGAATGGATGTACGGACAGTCCCTAAAAGTTGCATATAATTAAAAATAGTTCTGCATAAAGAGTAACAATTATTTCTCCTTCTGAAAATTCTCTCTTTGAGCAGAGTGATTTACTTTTATATACTTTAATTCCCTCAATATTAACACTTGAACAAAGATCAGTATTTTGTATATTTCTGAATGCAGTCTATTAATTTGTTATTTTAACATCTCGGGCTAATGTTCCTTTTGAGTTATCCACGTTACTTTGCTCATAATTAGAGAAGCTCTTAGAAGAATGTGCTTTGCAATCCCCTGTGGGCTTTTTTGCCTTGTCAAAACAATTTCCAGATAAAGATCCGAAGTGAATTAATGATTAGTTATATCCATAAAATTTAACAAATTAAAGAGGGGAGGGACAATAAAGACTAAAAAGTTGAATCACTGTTGCCACTGGGCACAAGAAACTACTGTGCAAAATAACACATACAGCCTTCATACTCTGCCAGTGACTAGCATTTAAAATATTCTCTCTCCAAAGCAAAATTTTTCTTCCTTCCATTAATGTTTGGTGACGTTAGTTGGGTTTCCATATACTTGCTAAATATACCTGATGGGATAGACAATACTTGGGGGAGTTCTTTTGTTTTTTTCTACTTTGTTCCCAATTACGTGCAAATTCTTTTAAGAGTAGTTCAGGACAGGAGGCTTTCAAGGTGGTACCTTTCCTTGGAGACCTTCTGAGCCTGCTCCAGGGGAAAAGGCAGCCGGCAGGGGAGCCGAGCCGCAGTCCTGCGCTGGGAGCCGGCAGCTCAGCTGGGTCCAGGCGGTGAGGGAGCAGCAGACAGCCTGGCCCCATCGATGGCAGGGATGGTTTCAGGGGGCTGCAGGCACCCATTGCTGGTTTGACTGGACACAGGGAACTGTCCTGAGGCCCCAGCAAGCAGGGAGGAGAGCTGAGTACAGAGAGGTGTGGTGGTGGTGGTTCTTGGTTCTTGTTTTTTTTCCCTCTGTGTTGTTGTTCATGGGCACTTTGAGTTTCTCTGAAGATTAAATATTGCAACCGTTGCAAATAAAGTAAAGCAACCTTTTCTATGTTTAAAAATCTTCCTGTCCTCTTTCAGAAGCTCTTTCAGAATGGAGCTGTTTAGGTAGATCCATCTTGGAACCTTGGCACAGGTTGCCCAGAGAGGTTGTGGAGTCTCCTTCGCTGGAGATATTCCAAACCCGTGTGGATGCGATCCTGGGCAATATGCTCTAGAGGTCCCTGCTTGAGCAGGGAGGTTGGACTAGATGGTCTCCAGAGGTCCCTTCCAACCTAAACCATTCTGTGATCTCCAAGCTTGGTGAACTTGGGATGCTGTCACGTTCGGCCATGTTGTCTTGTTAGCAGTCAAACTGGCTTTGGGGAAACAGTTTCTTCTCTCTGAATCTAACCAGTGGAGAACACAGCACTGTGAGTGGAAGATAGTCCCCAAGTTTGGTTTTATCGAAGCTTTTACTATCAAGGTATTCAGTCCTTTGCACTTTACTTTCATGAACTGATCTCTATGAGCTCTCCAAGCTGCGTTTGATTACCGGGGGAATGAGTTTTGAGGGAAAAGGAAGGCGTTATTGTGAGGTCCCTGTCCAGTTGCCTCTGAGATGGTTTGTGCTGGCTACCCTGTGGTTTGTTTGCCCCAAATCAGCACTTGATCACTTGTCTCCACAGCAACGAGGAAATTGCACCTACCTCTGTGCTGTGTTTTGCAGTGTCGCCTGGATGGATCTGAAAGCACAACTACTGTGCTTGAAGTAGGGGAATCGTTCAGTTGCGCAGTGAACATTCAATAACAGTTACTCTATGTACTCTCAGCAATCAGAAGGAGGCATAACAGTAACGACTTGGCACCGAGGAAGACAGTTTCCTGGGGCTAGATAGGGACCTAGGAACTAAAGAAGGTTTATGTATTGTTCTAACCAGGCCTTAACTGCTGTGACTGCTGTTTCATGTTTCATCCTTCAGGAGAACAAATTATTACGTGTTTTATTATCGGATTTATCACTTCCAGTTGCATCACACTGAGAATTTGCTGATGACGGCTATTGATCAGAAATCTTAGCATTCTCTCATCCTTCCTCTGATACAGCAGCACTGAACTGAAAGAAAAAAAAAAGTGAAATAAAAAAAAAATCCATTACTCCCCCCACATAAAGTGGTATTTTGCCTTTACGTGGCAGTACCTTTCCTGAAGCCAAGGTGACAAGACTTTCCTCCCTCAATGAGCCATTCTTAAAATTATCTTAAAACATTGCATCTGTTCATTAGATATTTGTGTCCTTTGCTATTCCTTCATTGAATGCTTTTTTTGTTTGTTTTAAATCTTAAAAGAGCACCTGTAAAGCTAATGCTGCCCACAGTTGCCTTAGGAAGTTATGCAAGCCACTGAAAGTGTTTTCCAGATTCATGCTATAAATCCCTGGAATAGGTGCTCTTGATTTCTGAAGAGGTCTTGCTGGACAAGCAGTGTGCCGCTCTGGCCTCCAGAGATGTCACAAAACTCAGTGAAAGGGCAATAGCATGGAAGAAGCAACAGCAGGAGAAAATCAATTCGGAGGCCATTTTTTGTTCTTCCCTAGAATATACAGGGGAGTGTATATGGATTAAGCTACATTATTGCAACTGGGGCTGAAAGTTGCTTTCTTGCTAAATTGGGAGTTACTTGACGTGCCTATAGTAAAGGTGAGCTGAGGTGTATTACTGGGTAGATCTGGCAAACAGAACAGGTTCATCAGGTTCTTCACTTGGAGTGAGTTGGCAGTGATTCCTTACACAGCAAGTACGTCACCTCTAAAACAGAGTAGTCCAGTAGCGGTGTCAGAGTTAACGGGGACGATGCACTGTTGATTCAGCACGTGCTTCCAGGGCGTTTGGTCTTGTTCTGCCACCATCACTTGTGTAGGATCAGGATCATATAGTCCATCAGCCCCCTAACTTGCAGTCAGAAACGACTTTTTTTTAAATTAAGGCGTAGGAAAGGCATCGTGCTTGTAGTGACTGTATTAGTTATACTTTTATCATACTTGTCATATTTAATGCTTTCACTGATAAGGATCTTCCTCATACAGTATTGATTAAATGAGAGAGATTATACTAGCATAAATTAAAGCAAGGGTTTGAGCACACTGATTTCTCACACCCAGACTTCTCAGAATTGAGTGATGGCATCTACCCCGTTTACCTGGGCAGTGGAGTTTCCATTATATTTCCGGTATGTTAAAAATTCAGAGGAGGAGAGCAAAAAGAAGAAATACCTAGCAGAGAAAAAGGAGCAGGATACCAGGAAAACTAAGCTTAAAAATCCTCCATTCTCTAGTCTTTATTTTAGAAAGGTATCTCATGTGCTGTTGAGTTGAGTTTGTATCCATTCTGTTGTTTTCAGAAGCCATTATTAGAAGTCCTTATTCCTCCACGCTGGAAACACCAAAGTTTGGCCATTGATTTAAAGTGAAGCTTTAAAATGTTCCTTTTTATTTGATTCTTCCCAGTTACTCATCAGGTCAATGGGCAGCGGACTTGTTTCACTCATCGATGGAGAGATAGTGTTAGCCTCAAGGAGTGTGTTTTACCGAAGAGATTTTGGTTAGCCTTTCTTATTGGCACTGTGTTCTTTACAGCATGCATGTCTCGTTTTGTCTATGGCAACAGATTTTTGAGTGGATTTTCCTCATCTTTACATATATCCATTTAATGTCTGTATAGAG
Organism: Struthio camelus; assembly: GCF_040807025.1. Classification (NCBI taxonomy): domain Eukaryota; kingdom Metazoa; phylum Chordata; class Aves; order Struthioniformes; family Struthionidae; genus Struthio; species Struthio camelus. The sequence goes on from NC_090948.1 coordinate 41,305,656, forward strand.
GCTTATAAATAGTTTTACAAGTTGATCCAAACCTGCTCTGGAAGGAAACAGTCCATTCCTATGGACCAGTTTCAGGTGTACGCTGGGAGAAGGAAATAAGGGAATGAATGTATTCCTTCTCCAGATTGTTATTCCCAGCTCTCTCCAGAATTATAGAATCACAGAATAATTGAGATTGGAAGGGCCTCCTGGGGGCCTCTAGTCCAGCCTCCTGCTCCGAGGAGTCTAACTAGGTCAGGTTGGCCTTGTCCAGATAAGCTTTGAATGTCTCCAAGGGTTGAAGGTTCCTCTGCCCCTCCAGGGCCACTGCTCCGATGTTTGATGACCCTCTGGGTGGAAAAAAAAATTCCTGTCATCGAACTGGAATGTCCCACGTTGCAGCTTTTGCCTGTTGCTCTGTATCCTTTTGCTGCACACGTTTGAGCAGAATCTGGCTCCATCTTCACTACACCCTACGTGAGGCAACTCAAGACCACAGTGTGCAGTGTTTCTTTTTATGTAAAGAGAAACACACAGCTTCTCATAAGGCAAATGCAACCATTTTGGGTAGTTTGTCTTAATTAGAACTCAAGTGCTGTTGTGCCAAAATGTCCCAACAGTTGACTTGTTACATTCTTTCTGAATGTTGTTGTAAGCAGTGAATGTTTACTGATAAGTAGAGATAAGTCTCTTATATGTGTTTCAGATCCTTTTATAAGACACTACTTAAGTAAACAGCTTACATACAGAAGAAAAAACCTACTGAATTTGATTTCCTTCTTGAGGCACACATTTAATATTGCTCTGACATTCACTTTGACAAGTATTTATTAATATTTTTTCCTTAGCATTGACTGTAGCAGTCAATAGCCACAGCCACACAGTATTATCTGAAGCAGATGCTGTCGAACGATAACCAGCTGCATTTTCAGATGCTCTAGAGCATGAGTAGCTATACTGACTTTTACATAACACATTCGAGAAGGGGAACTAAAGGAAAGTAACAGTCTCATAACTATGTAATTCTTGTCATGTCAGACTAATTTTTAGTGAGGGCCAAGCCCTCACAAGCCTAGTTTTAATCATGCTTCAGAGGTCAAGATAGAAAAGGAATGACTTTTGCTCAATATAGAATGGAAATAGAGTTGCCGTTGAAGGGAAACAGTAGAAAGCATTGCAAGCGTAGCTAGCTATGTTTGAGATGCCTAATGCTTCTTTTGAGATGCCTAATGCTTCTATGGAAAGATGCTATTTTCTCTTGGCTTTTCCCTACTCACTGTGCCGCCTGGAATTTTTCCCCATTTGGTCTCCTCATAGGGTTTGTGAGGTTGAATGTTCCTGAAGCTATGAGGTTCTTCAAAAAAATGAAGGGGAAAAATGGTGTGTGTTAAATGTTCCTACTCTTTGTTCAAGGCCTGCAAGATTTAGAGCTAAGGCTTGAAATCCATTGTGAGGATCATTCGGAAGCTGGAGAGGTTCCGTATTTGTCTCTACAAAAATTCACCAAACTTGGCTAAATGGAAAGGAATAATGTATATCTCCTCAATAGATTAGGAACAAAATAGTTCCTAATTCTCCTGGATGTCTGAGCATAGGCCTGAGCCTGTAGATTTCCATGTTCTGAGCCTAGGTTCTCATTTGTCACTGTGCCTCTCTTATGGCTGGTAGAGAGCTAATTCTCTGCATGGTGGGCAGATGGTGCGTGCAGGAACAAAGAAAATGCAAACTCTTTGCCACAGGGAAGTATCTGCTAGGCTAGGATCCCAGAGGGAAATTGTGAATCCTGGTTTGTTCTTCTACTTACTATTTTATATTTTAATGCAATCTACAACACTTAACTGAGAAAATCTCATATCCCAACTTTGCTATAAGCAGATAAATGTAAGCAGATATTATTTCTTTCTCCTTTTTACCATCTTTGTAGAAGGGATAGAGCTGAGCAATAAGGAGTTTGCATAACGTACAGCTGGGAATCAAAATCTACTGGATGCAGGTTGTAATGAATGGCTGTAGGAAGTCTGTATTTGTCATGAATTTAGATTGCTTCTCCTTTGAGCCAAAAATAGCACTTCAGATCCTAGATAACATTTTAACTAGGGTGGGACATAGCTTTTCCGTCTCTAGACAGTCCACTGCAGATACCTGTCCCTTCCAAACGATGCTATTTTTGCCTCTTTGTGGCATGGACTAAGAGTTTGAGTTGGGAACTTGTCAGTGGTCCACAGGCAAGCCAAGATGGCTTCATCTTCACTTGCCCTTTTTTAAAACTCTATATTTGAGATCTGAAAGAAAACAAAGTTTCCACGTACTAAGAAGGTAGTTCAAACTTAAGGCACACATAACACTTTCAAAAATCTTACTTTTTCCAACTTTTATCCTGGTGGGTCACAGTAATCAATCACTGCAGCTTGACACATGCCATTTTACGCACTGTTTGGCTAAATGTGTAGGATTATGTAAGTTGCAAAGTCTAAATTTGACTAACAACCATTTGGTTAACATTGGTATCTTTTTCCTCATCAGAAGTTGTGGCCTTGGTAGTACCTTTGCAGTTACTCTAACTAGCATGCTAATATTGCGGTAAACTAAAGCTTCTTGACAATATAAGGATGGTTAACTTCAAACTTGAGCCTGAGGAAAAACGAGCATTTCAGATAGTTTTCACTTTTGAGTTTGTCAGCTTTCAACTTAACGTTTTACAAAACAGTATATAATGTGCACAAAGGCAAACCTTGGCTCCCCTTCATAAGACGCTGCGAGCCTGAGAAGTGACTGAACTAAAGATTCATCTATGTGTCACTCGAGTTCAGAAGATGACTCTGATTTTACGGGTACCAAAGATCTTTGCCTTTTAGGTCTATTTCAAGTTTGGATGGCAAATTGCTCTTGCAGTCTTCAGCTACAGTATAACACAGCTTTGATTTTGATCTTACATGGTTTTTGCGTACAATATTTCACTATGAGTTTGTCCTCTGCATGCCATTACTTGCTAGAGGTGTGATTTGGAAACCTTGCTGGAATTTGCTTATGGTGCCTACTCTGATGGCAGACTGGTGTGGAGTATGAATGTGTCTGTCTTAAGGAATCAAATCCTGCATCACACATCAGCAAGCATCATCGCTACAGCTATGCTGTCATTGCATTTGACAGCATCAAAGCATGGACTGCATCAAAAATGATTTAAAATGATCCTCAAGGTCAGTAACAGAGGAGACGTGATAAGTATTTGAAGGGGCTTGGAGGCTTTTTAGCTTTTGATCTAGAACTAGCATTAATGTAAAGTCCTCACGCAGAAAAACAAAGGCAGGCTCCTCGCCCCATTTACTTTTTAAGCAGACTTGCATGCCTCCAAAGGAATACAAGTGAAATTATTTGGAAACAGAGCGATGGCGATTTGAACGAGAACTCATCTTAGTTTTGTCCAATGTTGCTTCCAAGAAAACGTAATGATGTTGGTAGATGTTGTTATATTGTGAGTTTTCTTCAAAAGATAGGCTGCATTTCAGTCCTACATAGCTGTCTTCCTCGGTTTACCCAATGGTGTAGCCCCTTAGCATGGCTGTGCCATCTCCTTCCACTTCTCTCCAGGGCTCTTTCTAACAAGTACTCCGGCTGCACTCTGCCGAGGCCGTGACGTGCTACCGTTTATTCAGCTCTGAGCTTCTTTCCATCCAATGATAGGCATCCATTTAAATTTAGAGCTTGCAAGTCAAAGATTTCATAAGTATTAAGTCTGACAAAACCTGAACAAATGTTTAACCCACCTTTACCCCAGTTTCCTAGTGGACCTTCACTTTCCAAAAGTTAGTGATTTTAAAGTTGTGCTGCTTCACAAGCAATGTGTGTCACCTCTCTGGAAAAATTAAACCTAATAGAGGGGGAAGTAGCACAATGGGTCCAGGAGGATGGGATAAAACATGCCTGGATGGGAATGAGAACAGCCAGGGGTAGGATCTGACAGCAGAGAGAGCGCTCACAGATTCCATTTGGTCTGTCTAGCTTGCCCTGAGACTTGTTACAGGGAAATAGTGGTGTTTGGTCTTTGGCTTTTAAAAATGAGTGGTTTTTTTTTTTTTTTTCTAAAACTACGTTAATGACACAGGTAAGAGGATTTTCCTGAAGACCTGGATAACAGATAATCGTGGAGGGTGAATGAGAGGAGACTGAGCTGACTCAAAAGCAGCTGTGCATCAACCCATAATTCCAGTTCTTACCATATGCCATGCAGGTAAAGTTCCTCCTGATCAGGAAGTGTTGCTGAAATAAGTGATCAAAGTTACTGAGATGGAGTCAAACCTGTTTGGTACCAGCACTACTATGGAGACTAAAATCATGGATTCAGTTTCAGAGATGCTAATTTCCATTTGTGGTGAAAAGTTCTCCTGTGGCTCTTGAGAGAAATACTTAATTAAAAAGCTCCCCCCAAAATAAAATAAACCAATACCCTGTTGGTGAGCTGCTTTTATCCTCTATGTTATGCTTTGAAATGATCTCTCTCTCTTAGTTGTTTCTTTGCATGCAAATTCCAGTATATGATAGAGTCGTACAGAAGCTGTTACTGAACTTGGGTCTGACAACATTGCAGCAGGCAATATCGTCATGCTGTATTTCTTTGAGGGAAACTGAAGTGAGTAGAGATCTCTGCTTCTCTCTTGGCTTCTGGCAGTTTTTTGGACCAACTATATACCTAAACTATGGGCTGGATTAGATCTGAAAAGTAAACATTGATCTCTGGTATGGCAGAGCGAATCTAGGGGAAAGTCGCACCTGGAATCACTGAGGTTGGGGGGAATTTTGGGAAATAGGAATTGGCAGTGACTGCAAGCTACCTTTCTTGATTTCACTGAACATTTTTCCAGATTAGGGATTAATTTAATTCTGCATCGGCTTTATAATATCAGAATGCTGAATTAGTTCTTGCTGTGTACTGTAAAATTCATGAGATGAATTCATGAAGGGGAAAAAAAAAGTGTCTGTGTATATACATGTATGTATTCTAGCTGTCATTATATGAACTCATGCAATAATTGTCAGATCTTGTTTTGAAAGTTTGCGGAAGAAAAAAGAGTAGGCAGATATTAAAGGAACATGAGAGACTATTAGTTTTTTATTCATCTTTTCTAAATTTGGTGGAGAATCTCCCCAAAAACACTGAGGAGGAAAGTGGCACAAGTGAACAGGATGGTGTTTTAATTGAAAAATTGATGAATTAAGAGGCAAAAGCCTAACTCCCTAGCTGTAGCTGCTCTTAGCTGCTACCTTTACGTAAAGTAGAAAAAGATGAGGAGATGGAAGCAATCAGTGATTTTTAACCCTTTTTGATTCGCAGATACCCTCCTCCACTTCTTCCCCAAACATTGAATTAAGCCTACAGAGAGTGAGCTTGCTTTCCTCAGCTATGCTTTGCAGGTTTTGTGGATCCCTTCAAAACAGCCAGGCAGACTCCAGGGGTTTGCAAACAGAAGGTTGGAAACCACATCTTTGGGTAGCAAAAGCAAAACTGGCATCTTGCACTCCATGAACTCAGTGGCTTTTTGCTTCTGTCAGGGCTGCATTTGAACCGGAGCTTCCATTTAGACACTCTAAATCCTCTCTGTCTAGTACCTTGTGTTCAGGAGACCCAGAGAAAAGGGAAAGGTTGATCCTGATATATTTAGTGAGCTTCATTCTGATTATACATCTCCCTCACTCCACTGCTTCAGTAGAGATGACTTCCATTTATTTCTCTGACTTCAAAATTGGGCCTGAGATTGATAACAGTATCACCAAAAACAAAATACCGTTAGGAACTAACACTTGAGACAAATGATACTGCCTGCTTTTCAAAATGGAACTAATTTATTCACCAGCTTCTGCAGCAGGGAAGCAAAAATGAGTGGAAAGGATGAGAAGTGATAACACCGTGATGAAAGCTGTGGCATCTTCTCTAGGCAGGCGCTAAGGCTTCTTTTTAAAAATGTGCAATCAGGTTTGTGACACCGAGTCACCATCTTCTGAGAAATGTCTGGATTTTTAAAGCTAGGCTGAAGGCTCAAGCAAAACAAAAAACAAAAAAAAAAAAAGAAAGGAAAAGTGCATCTCTTTCTCCCCTTTTCCCCAGTCTTCTATTTCTGTGCTGCTACTAGGCATTGGCTGCCAGCAGCAGGATCGACTTCAGTGTCCAGGGAACCCTACTGACACCGCACAGCCCAGCTCTCTAGCTGGATGCCGGAAAAGCTGTCGATGCTGGTTGGGTGCTCTGAAAGTACTCGCAAGAGTAGCCTTTCTACTAGAGCTTGGTAGGCAGCAACAAAAGCCTGTTTCAGATTCAGGGTTTCCTCTCTAAACACATTAACTCAAGCTCTTCCATAGAAACTTGAAAGCTGGCTAAATGTTTTGAAGCTAATAACTTAACTCTGCATGCATGCACACGTGTTAGTCTGGCAAACAAGATTTATATTGAACGGCACCAAATAAGGTGGTAAATAGCAGCATACAATACCGAATTCCTCGAGTATAGCTCTGCAGCGCTCTTTCATCTGTTGAAACACGCGTTAGGCCAGCTGGTTTCTTCCCCCAGTGCAGTAACACCTGAGACCAGCTGGGACTAGTAAAGCTTGCTGGGTAGTATGGCCTGAATTAAGCTGTCATTTTTGTGTGGTGACCTGCTTTTCTTCAGCGATACCTTGCTGCTCCATGTCACCTACTGCTCTGGCTAACTGTACCGGCCCTGCTAACAGCTCTTATTATTTCAGCTCTTAGCAAGAGGGCACGCAGCACTTTGACCTACCACAGTCTTCTGGCATGCCAGTGACTCTCTGCCAGCTTCTGCCAGCTCAGCCCTTGGAGGAGGCACTTACCTAGAGCCCCTTCCCCCCTTTTCCAGGTTCTTGGCTTTTGTGTCCCAGCGCTGGAAGCTCTTGGCTTTGATTAGGATGATCCTTCACCCAGGCGTGCTTGAGCACAGATTTCATACGTTATTACAAATGGCAGGCTTTTTCCTGCCCTATGACAATTGTATCACTGTCTATGAGAAATATCTCTAGCATAGTAAAAATACAGCTCATGAAAAGAAGCATGTTTAAGGCCTGCCAGTTGATCCTTTTTATCATTCCTCCTTTTCACTAGGAGCTAACTCCATTAGAGTGCTCCTCTGTTTCTTGGCTCCCTGTCCTCTGATGCTCTCTGGGTTGAAAGGTGTCGAGCAGACTTTGCTTTATCCACTAGGCTTATGTAAGCAGTATAGAAGTGTACTTAAGCAGAACTTCACTAGAATGGGGGAGGGATAGAGAAGCATAAAGTATGTCAGATCAGAAAACCTGAGCGATTCACATCAGGAAATCCTTTTAAGGCCCTTGGTAGACTGGTAACCGCTGCAGAAGCAGCCAGCTCCTGCATTCGTTCTTCTCCTTCATATCATGGGGATCAGGCTCAGATTAGGCCTACATCTGCATAGGTTGATCTCCCACTTCTAGAAGGGGCATGGGGTCTTCAGGCACGGCCAGGTTTAGACCATTACCGCTCGGGGGGCCAGTGAGAATTCTCATGTCACTGAATGATGTTTTGACACTTCCGAAGCCAGTGGGACTACTAACGCAAACTGCTGCAAGGAGTTTTTTAAAAAAAAAAAATCCTGTCGCTTATCCTCAGTCTTTGCATTCATATCCCAGGAAAACTGTGTTTTACCTTCTTACAGGGTATTGTTTGTCTGGGCCTTTGGAGCAAAAGAACATCTTTTCTCCAGAAGCAAGGTCAGCAAAAAGATATAGCCTGTAAGCAATACTTTCAATGTGGGAAATTCACTCCTCTCAGTTTTACTGCTGGCATTACGTCCAAATTCCTGGGCCTAATTCTCATCTGTTCCTGCTTCTGGAGCACCTATTTCAATGTCTTGCTGCATCTGTTTTCCTGCTCTGTTTTGCCGTAGACTTTTCCTTCTTGCTTTTTCCCAGCCAATGCTCAGGATACTCAGAAATGTTGAACCCTGGGTTAATTTGACCCAATCTAAGATTCTGGGTTTTCCCCATCTCTGCTGATAGCTGACAGAGAGTCATTTTGCCAGGGCTGTTCTTTTTCTTGCATGCAGTGACTACGTTTGCTTGTTCTGTTTCTACTGCTGTGACATTCAAAGCCACTGGTCAAGATCAGGCACTATACGAAACAGAAGTAAATGGCAAAACGTAGTATGTATCCCAAAGAGCTTTAATTCTTATCTGATGATTAGGCTTTCAGGGGTTTATAAGCCATGCTATCAGAACATGGGAAAGAAGTTGTCTACTTTATGGTTGGCTGTGTTTTAGGTCATGCCTTGTGTGACAAGCCTCCTCTCTCCTTCCTCCTCTCCCATTCAGTTTCAGTATTTTTGAGCAAATAACGAGACTGTTCCCTGCAACCACAGAGCACTACCTATAAACCCAAAAGCTCTTAACTGAAAATGCAGAGAACTCTTGCGTATGATTTGGATGATCAGCACACTGCAGATCTGCAGAGGTTACACATGCCACGTGTTTGTCACTGCTCTTTCTTTTCTTTCTGTAATAGCTCTAGCATCTTGTAGAGTGCACACCACAAGAAAAATGGCCCCCCATTACTCTAGCTCTAAACTGACACTTATTAGCTGAAAGTGGGCTGTTACTGAAATATTCAAACATTATTTGTATTATTCTGAGGTTATAGTACTCTTCATAGATGTTTGTGGATTGCTAAATTAGGATACTAAGCAATTATGAAATGGCAGTGCTTCATGAATTTAATTTTCTGATACGCAAAGCACAAGGGAAAAATACTAATATTAATGCTTTAGAGTCTCCAGGATAATTTAGTGAGAGGAAGTTACTGTTAAATATTTTAAGTAAATTCTGCAGGAGCAACGGCACGTCTCAGCTGTGTGGCAGCCCACTTAAAATTTCAGCACCCATATAACTGAGACGGCGGCCGTCTGTGAAAAGTTTAATTTGTAAAAGGATCTTTGAATCCTTCTTCCTCCTGCTGTTTTCATCATTCAATAACTACCTTCACAGTGAGACATCATTTTCCTTCTTGGCCTCGTCTTACTTATGCAGTACTCACCTATACTAAGTCAGGCAGGTCTTCTACAGATACACAGCAATGTCATTTGAAGTAGACCTCTCGCAAGCAGGAAGTGTTCTGCGCCTTTGTTGACAGGGATCTTAGGCAAGGATCTCATTTGGAAAAAATGTATATATGCATCTAGCTAGCTTTTTCAGATGGTGCCATTAAAGCTTATATAAAAATGAGCTCATATAATACTGTATTAATTGGAATTTATATATGTAATGGAAAAGGTGTATGCTAGTATCCGTACACATTACATCAAACAATGAGATAACATGATTGTACTTACCTGTATGTCAAGGCATGCAATGCGTGTGTGGTGAGTAAAGAATAGCTGTCACTGAGAGCACGAGTCTTGAGTAACAGCAGTGGTGACAGTTGTGGCTGGATGTTAGCTTTTCCTTATAGTCTGGAAATCTTTGGTCTGTGAACATGCGAAAGGGATAATTTTTTTACAGGCATTCCCAACTGAGAGGAGTGCCAAAGACGTCTGAGACGTCTGAACCCTGGCCTTCTAGAAAGAAGGGCGTAATATGAATGTTCTGCTCTAGTTTAAAAACCCTCAGGAATGGACCCTGCTTGGAGCATTTTGGCTCGTGCTAGTGCTCCAGTTCTCATACTGTAACGTTTTTCTTCCCTATTTTGTTTCCTCCCCTCAAGGTTTACATTTTCATTTGCTGTCATGCAGCAAATATATTCTATGAAAGGGGAACACTTAATGAGTAACCCATAGTAAGAAGCCTCCGCTGGGTAACTGGTATAGCTCTTTCAGTTTTAGTTGAGTGAAGTCTGCAACACTGAAGAAAATAAAGGTCCTATCATCTTAAGACACCCCCCTCTTTTCCATGTTCTAGTAATAGCCTAGCTTTAGTCAACTAGTGCCTGAGCTTGGCCCCTTGACTGAGGGCAGGTGTGCCCTGAAGAGACCACTCACAGGTACCATTGACCTGTAATGATTGTGCTGAAGAGTCATTTATAGTCCATCTGAGACCCCTTGGGCTACATCAAAAACTCCTGTAACTTAACCTAACTCCATTGAAATGGATGGAGCAACCACTGGTTTGTTTTAGCTTTATTTCAGCCTGGCCCATTACATAGTTTGCTTTTTAATTGTTATTATTTACATTATGTTATTATTTACATTATGTTACTCTTTATTTAACAGAGGTAAACATGATTGAAATATTTGTATCAGAAGGAGGAGGGAGCTGTGTACTTAGGTGTTGCAGATGCCAGACTTCAATATAAAAGAAGTAATAACTAGGGACAGATAATTTTGCCCAACTTCATTTATTAATCAGTTTGATAATTTCACTTTCTCTGATTTTGCAAATTAGACATCAGATTCACTTAATAGAGCGATAGATCTGGGTGTTAAATTATACAGAGCAACGTTGTTCCTAGATCCTTTTAATTTCCCCATATAGACTAATCTTATTAATATTTATCTTCTAATCTTACAATTTCGGAGTGGGTAATCTCTGTTTAAATGAAGTTACTGTTCATACAGAGCTCTCTTTGTTTTACTTAAAGGAAAAGAAGAAATCATAGCAGCGTTTAACATTATGAGAAGCTGATATCAGGAAAAAGAAAAAAGTGTGAAGCATTATTAATGATGCGGGCGTCCAAAATGTTTGTGTTGTCATAACAACTGGCAGGAGGGATGATAATGTACTGAAGGCGAAGCCTCAAGTTCAGTAACACCTTGCCTTGTTGGGTCCCAACCCCTGGAGTTATGTTTAGATATAGGTACTATCTTGCAATCTTGCTAAGATTCAAAAAAGTAATGTTTGAGTGATGCTGTTTGGGACCTTGGCACAAAATGCAGCAGCTGCCTCTTTCCATCCATTGGTTCTGTGCGGCGGTAGCAGAGGGGTGGAAGCAAAGCCAAGTATTCTTAAAAACACATAACATGGCCTAAAGACAACTGCACCTTCTTCCAGTTCTCTGAGCTGGGTTTGCTTCTTCAAAAGCTGAAGAACTACACCTGTAGAGCTAATCTGGAATATATATTGACGGGAAAACAAAGTGTTCTCCTTGGGTGCTTCTAAGTGCACGTGCAAAGTACTGCATGTATTACGTACGCAATCTTCAGTCCCTATGAATAGTCACAAATGGTTTGAGGAGCACTTAGGTACACGCACGTCTCTGTCCCCTTGCAGTAAAGTGCTTCAGTGTGCTTTTAAGCCCATTTACTTCTGCTATTGCTGGTTTTATCGGCAGGAGTTTTTTCAAAGGCAACAGGCTCTCGTTATCTCAGAAGTGAGCTAAGCTGCCCCGTGGCAAAATAGTCCTCAAAAGCTCCTTGTCATATAAAATGTTAATTTTCTTCTCCCTCTCCTGCTCCAGCACTCAGTGTCCTTAGAATCAGTCTTTCTCTGCCTTTGCATTTGGTAAATACTGCCCTGATTTTAACGATTTCACTTCTGCTGTTTACTTACTCAAGCTAGCATTGAAAATATGCTGTATTTCTCCCACGTGGAGGCATTTGCAGGTTGATGCATCCATGCCTGTCATTAACACTGTAACTTTTCAGATTTATGCAACACCTTGGTTGGGGTAGTTCTTCTGGACTTGCACAAATGAAGCAAGGAAGATCAAACAGAATTAAAAGCGCTAAGAAGGGCTCATATTGCTTCCTAAGATTTTGTTCAGGAAGGCACCATGTTGAATGAGATTGCAAATTTTTGTAGATAGGCAGAAGCTTCCACCCCGGAACAACTAGACAAATTTTAGGGTGGACACGATGCCTTATCCAGGTCTCCTTTCTGCAGCTCCGGTGCCTATGGAGGTTGAATCCACACTGCAGAAAGGAAGAAAATTCTGGTAAAAGTCAGCCTTATTCCTGGGGTTTTGTTCTTTATTTGTTCTTTTCGTAGCAGGTGTCACTCTGATGATACCTCAGTCAGTATGGTTAAGTTGAATGGGTCACCTAAGAAATGTCTGGTTACATGTATGCTACATACTCTAGAGTACCTGGATGACTTCCTCGCTAGTTGTAGCATCCTGCTATGTGCTCTCTTCTGCCTCTTAGTCCCATGCAGCAGATAAAGCTGGTCAGCTCTATCCAGTGTGTGGTGTTACAAAGCGAGAGAAAGACTGCAGTGCCGTGTGTGTGACCCTGCATCTTGCTGGAAGAGCTCTTGCTTATCTTCAGCATGGCAGCGACACCCAGCCCTGTCCCGCAGCCTGGCCGGTGTTTTATGTGACAGGCTGTGGCGTCTGTCGACGTTTGGAAGAAAGACTCGTGGGAGACAAAGGTCGGAAGAATTCTCTGCAGTCTTGGCCACAGAGCAGATTATTTTAATGTGACAATTTTAGGAAGAAAATCTTTTCATTTGATTGTGACGTCGAACTCCTTCACTCAAAACAAAGAAACGAATACAAAGAGACACAGACCCTCTGTAAAATTACTTCAGCTCAACTTCAGAGACTACCTGTATCGTCAAAACTTTCATGGTAGAGCAAGAAAAGCAGAGTGTTGATGTTAGTTTTTTAGTTCTGTAGTTACTGTTTATAAAGCGCATGGGGCTATATGCGCTTATCGTAGTTTTAGGGATCTCACGTACTGTCTAGGGCTCTGCTTCGTTCAGCACGGGAGAGGACTGGGTCTCAATCCTTCAAGGAGTTCTAGAAAAGAGAAACTTTTATCATCTCATCCCTGTGTTTCATTGCCTTTTGGTTGTTAATGGGTTTATCCTCCTCAGCAGGAGAAATTTTAAACCTCAAATCTGTTAATGAAACGTTATTAATTAAAAATGCAGAAATTGAGATTCTCATTGGATCTTTACCACCACATGTTCTTCAGTGGCCACTGAGAATTTTAAGATGCTATTGTTTTTCAGATTCTGAATGAGTTAGTACTCTTTGCCAACTCTTTTTTTTCTTTTTGCCTCTTTTACCGAATCTAGCATAGATGTTTTCAAGAGCAGATTTCCCAGCACAGATCCCTGCAAGTTTCCACAGATCTCCATCTGCTCTGAAAAATGATCATTTATTCCATTTATTCTCTGTTTTCCTTCCTCTAACCAATTGCTGATCCATACAAGGACATTTTTTCTTACCCTGTGGCTCCTCTTTTGTTCTAAAAGACTTTGGTGACCTTGTTAGATCCGTTTTGGAAATCCGACTACTTTAGACTGAGGATGATACCATAGATTCTTGGCATTCAGGCATCATTAGAGTCATCTAGTCTGATGTCCTTCATAGCACTGGCTAAAGTGCTTCATCCAGTAATGCTGAACTAAATTATGTCTCTATAAAAATACTCATTCTTGACGTAAAAACTAGAAAGCATAATACATCCCTCTGTAAGCTGTGCAAATGTCTGCTCTCATAGTATACAAATGTGCATTTCCCAGTCATTTCATCTGGTTTTTGGGTCTTGTAGTGAGGTTGCGTGGGCGTTTTTTCTTTATTTTTTTTCATCGCAGTGATCAGGGAGGGATAACAAGAAAGACCAAGGATGTGGAAAAACACTGTTACGAAAAAGTGAAAAGACTGATATTGTTCACTCTGAAGAAGCAGAAAATAAGAACAGATAGGAAAAGGTGTCTATCATTTGTTATTTTCAAGGCAAGAGTGGCCCTTGCATTTTCTTATTCTCCCATGACATCAGGACATAGAGGTATTCCTTGAAATGAGAGACTTAACATCAGTTTGAGAGGAAATTACTTATTTTTTCCCAGCACTTACTTCTGCTTGTTTCAAGATGTCGCTGAAACTAACAGATCGGAGAGGTTTTTTTTTAAAGTCCATTTATTAATAGAGACAGACAGAATATGCCATTATATATGCAGTGTGACAGCACTTCAAGTGAAAAAGCTTAAAATATTCAAGGCACTTGGAAGGATCATCGTGTTTCAGTGCCATGGATCTGTGTTTTCAGGCATTTACCCCACATAATGGAGAATGACGTGAAGAGTCAGGGGAGTTGGAGAAGAATTTAGGGAAATGATATCTCATAAATATATACCTTGTAAACATCTAAGACAGAGAAGTTTCACGTAATCTGTGGGCTGCGTGCCTGAGAACCAGTTAATTTATGAGCTTATAAAGAAGAGTTTATTGTGTGCTTTATTGTTCGGTTGCCTTGTGCAAACCATATTGAAGTTTCTCCAAAGTTTCTGGTGCTGGACGCTCGGCCACAGCATCCTGTATTAAATGGGCCAGTGGACTTCGGTAAAGCAATTGATGTGCTCCAATGTCTTTTGGCCTGCTTTGCTTAAAGGTCGAATTATTTAGGTTTCAAGTGGTTTCTCTCTTAGAAGGCTTTTCTCTGTGAACTGAAAAATCACCTGAAGCTAGGGATAAATTGCGCCTCCTGGCGTGCATCTAAGTAGGTATTCAATTGAGATAACAGTAGTTTTAATGTTTAACTTGCACACTGCTGAGGTTTAGTGTGTAGCTCTCAGAAAACTTGTGTGATGTTTTAATTTTCTGCTGTCTTCCTGGCTAAGCAGTAGCGATGATGTGGTACTGCAATTCATGCTTGGGTTATCTACCGAAACATGGGTAATCCAGGAACGTGTCAAAATCAAACCAAACACACGAACCAAGCGTTTAAGTGAACCGTAAATGACAAGTGTATGCGGTAGGCTTAGAAAGGTGGCTCAAAAAGTGACTATCCAGTAAGGAACGAAAAATGAGTTCAGGAGAGCCTACTTGCACACAAGGCTTGGCAACTGTGAAAAGGCTTGCAGCAGACCTGTCAGCAGATGTTTTATCCTACGTTGTGTTTTGCAGGAAGGACTACAAGTGCTCACTGATTGCTTTATTGTCATGCTGAGCTATGGTATTTTGTTTATCCTGTTTAGATCCAGGCTCCAATAGGGTTGTTGCGTTCATTTTTTCTTTAATTTAGCCGTCATCTCCCTGACTCACAACCCTGTAATGTAGAGGACTTAATATGCAGTAATTGAATCTACTGCCTGTAGATGTTTCGGGCAGCTCTGCAAGTGTGTTTTGTTTTGTTTTGTTTTGAACTGTCTAACATTGTGCTGCCTTCCCAAAGGGATTGGCAAATGAGGTGGTAGAGGCAACAGGAGGTGGACATACTAATGCACAAGTTTGAAAAGAAAGCAAGCACATTAAGTTATGCACTTTCCTTCTCTCGCCCAAAAATCCATCTCCCAATTTAACTAGGTTCTCAAGTGAAGTTAAACGGTGCAGGTATCATCCCGGCCATCGGACCACTGTCAGGGCTGCTCTTGGAGAGGCAGTGTCAGCAGCCAGGTAGTTTATTTAAATGAGAGGTAGGAGGAGAACCAGTCTGGGCCACGAGCAGCCTGTTGCAGCAGGCAGCAGTACCGCGGTCAGAGGTGTAAGCCGTGGTGCTGGCCTACGGCTTCAGGCACGTTTGGCAGCTTCTGTCTCTTTCTCGTTTTGTTTGAAGCAGCAGTATGAAACTATGTTGAGAGGGGTATTTCTACCAAATATTTTCCGTTCACCCATGACTTACTTCATAAAGTTTTTGGAATGTAGGCTTCAGTGGCATGGTAGAAGATACTACTGTAAATTTAAGTTTGTTTTAAGTAGGCTTTTCTTTTTGTGTCTGTGCGTGTAAGGTGTCTGACAAAGCCAAACTGTAGAATTTTGAGGGGTCTGACCCTCAATTCTTTTCCTATTTGAAAATCGTAAATTGTTGTTATTTTTTTAAGGTCATGTTTCTTTTTAAGACATAAGATATGTTACACACTCTTGGAGCTGAAATTCAGTCTGTGGCAAAACTTATGTCAGGTAACTTGGTTCTGTTTCTTTGATAAAATCATGTTTTTAAGGTTATTGGGTTCCTTTTTATGTCTAAAGAGCGCTAGGTTAAAATTTGTCGCTTAAGTCTTAGAACGTGGAATTGGACCTTTCAGCACAGAACACAAATCTCTAAAACCTGCATCTTCTGAAATATCTTATAAAAGAAACTGTAAGAGATGAATCAAAAAAAAGTTTGAGAAAGCTGCATATCCTTGTACAAATAAATGTAAGGCATATCCGTGAATGTTATGGCTTCTCCTCTGGTGACAGAAAACAAACCTTCCTCAAAAGACCCTAAACATTTCAATTATTAAAATAAGCAACCTTAAACTTAGGCAGGTATGTTCTAATCATCTTAAATACGATGAGGCTTCAGTAAGAAAAGGCAAGATAGCAATTCAAGGCAAAGGTAATTGTTAATGTATTATCATTTTATTCTATCACTAAGAATCAAGTGTCCTAACTTAGTTTCTGGTTGTATTTAGGCTTTAACCCTTTGGTGAAGGAAGACACAGGAGATGTGCTGAATTCTTATCAAGCTTTTTCAATAGCATTAAACAAATTATATGTTATATTCATATATTTGCCTCAAAAACTTTTATTAATAGCAGCATACGTGTGTCAGAGGAGAGCACTAAAACAGAATGGTTATTGCAGGGATACAACAGGAAACGAAGAGGGGACAAAGAATTGCCTTCTGTATTCATATGCTAGTCTCTTTGGAGGAGCAGCACACGTTCACATCGACCTAGATCCTTGCACACGCTCGTTCATCCTTCCTAGCCCCGTCCTAGCCTTTATTCTTGCTCTCCAGGGTACAGACAGGACAATTTTGAATCACTTCACCGGGTTTTGCACACTGAATCATAACAAAACTTGAAGCTTCTCAGGGAGAGAACTACATCACAAAGAACGAGCGCTGAGATCCAGGAGAAAAGGCGATAAATTTGCTGCCTTGTTACCTCCAGTTAGGATCTCGGGTATTGCTCGTTCAGCGTTGAGAGAGATCAGGCTATGGCCCCTCTTTGAAAACGGAGGCTTATTAAGAGAATGTGCCTAAGATTTCTGAAGCTAATATGTAATTACCCAAACAATTGCACAGTTGCTTTGTCAAAGGCAGTTACGCTGGCTACATGTCCTCTCTGTACCTGGTGATTACTGATATCAAGGGTCCTGTCTTTCACATTCCTTTTTGCTGCATTTCGGGCGATTCCATAGTTCATATCTCTATGTTATTTGCTTAATAGCTCTTACAATATAGCTGGATTATGCACGCCAATTCCCTTAGCAGTCTAATTGCTGACCTTATGTGCTAATTTTGCTAAATACGTGATTAGCTGTAACTAGTAGCAATCTATCCACTGAATTCCAGCAATACAAAAAAAATGAAGAAAACTTGTCATTCCGCTCCTTACTTCACTTACAAAGCAATGAGAGCTTGGCTTTCACTATTTCTGATTTATACATGTCTGGAAATATTTTTTGCGATATTTTGTTTTGTTTTTGTTTGTTTTCCAGTGATAGTGTTTCAGCAGCTAAAACAACCATGAGATTTAGACTAAGGTTCAGGCCTCCAGACTTTATTGGCAACTCTTCAGCTTGGAGTGGATGGTGAAGGAAGAAAAAGATTGCAAAAAGATAGCACAAACTTCTGTTTCAGGGAGGAAATGTATAAAATAATTTAGATAAATTTCTGACAATGGAAATTTTGGCACAGATTCTCAGCTATCAAGTTAAGTCCTAAAGAGAAAAGAAAAGAATTTGAATGATCTGTCTTAGGAAGTATTAACCACTGTGAACAGGACACTGAAACCAAGGAGCCTTCTGTGGAATGAATGAGAAGAGGGGAGTATTAATCTTGAAATACTTACTCTTTTAGATTTTTTTTTTTATCAAGTATGTCTGAATTTACAGTTTTGAAGTTAATTTTCATTTGTTTTCTTGATCCTGTCTGTTTTTTTTTTTTTTTTTTTAAACAGTAAACCAAATATATTTTTGTTCTCTTTCAGTTAATCCTCTGGCTCTTCTGGACTCTTCATGCATCATCATTCAATTGACAAATTGGAAGAATGGCAGCAGCAGCATAGTTATGTATGTATACTTTTTTCTTTTTTTAGAAAAAAGTCTTTCTCGGGTTGGAAAGGCCAGTAGCTTATGTACTCGGATAAACTGAATCACTATATGGTTTTTGCACTGTAGAATGCAAATATATAACAGAGGGGCAGGGATGAAATCCCAGATAATGGTGATGAGTCTTAGGAATGTTGGAATTTGTTTATTGTCTTATGGTTACTTTAAACGTAGCACATGCTGCCATTGTTTAGTTACTTGATTCCTTGGAATACCTACTGTAACCTTTAGGTATACTGCAGCTTAAAATGCATTTCAGCTGAAAAGGCTGGTAACAGTAATTATAAAAAGTCATCCACCAGTCAGGAAAAATAACTAAATTTGCTCTGTGTTTTCTGATGAAAAGAACAAGCCACTTACCAGTAGAGCAGCTGATGAGGGGGCCTTCAGCAGCCTCCCCCAGAGAGGAGAGGGGTCATCCCAGCACGGTTGCAGCAGTCACTGCCGAAAGCTGCTGACAGTCTCGTAGCCTGGAAAGTTAGCTTATGTCCAGGACGCGGATGTTTTGCTTTCCGTTTTCAAGAAAACACTGCCAACCAAGAAAACTTGAGCTGTCTGTTCTGCACCTAGGCCTGAGATAACTGACAAATTAAGAAAATATGTGGCCTGTGGACAGAGCTGTACAGTATTGTTTTGTTCCTGGGTTATACCTTAGTGTGATTGTTAATCATCTAGGAAGGCTTTGCAGATGAACAATCCTATGCGAACGTAAGGTGCCACAGGAAGAGGCTTCAGCGGACAATGTGTGGATGTAATGAGAGAAGATCAAAGCAAATAGTGGCTGTAAACTCACATGTCAGTCCTCATATATGGCAAAAACAGATGTGCTGTTTCACTCTTTGAATTTGTGATGACCCAACCGCTTTTTGTGGCTCTAACAAGAAGCCCCATCAAATTGTTGTCTTACAACAGAGATTTACATCTAAAAGGATGCTGGTTTTGATATGGATGCTTGGGCATGTAAAATTGGAATATGCTTTCTACAAGAATGTAAGCGAGACACCTTATTGATTGAATGTTCTCACTAGGTGTGTGCTTGCACTGCCAAAGGCAACTTGCTTAAAAGTCCACACGACTCATTTGTGTTGTTTGCGCCATACTGATATTTATCTTACCAAAGACAACGTTAACCTTAATCTTGGCAATTCTGCCTGTTGTTTGTTTTCTTTTTCATTAAGTGTTTAAACCTGCCGCTTAAGCTTTTTAAAGTGAGTTAATATAAATGATGTCTTTTAAAAAAAGATGCCACCATTGATGGCAAATTTGCAAGCTCCTGGTTTCCCTTGATATGGCTTGACATATTTAAGGCTTTCTCTCTGCCTTACCTGAGCACATCAGCAATTGCTGACACCCAGAGGAGGGGGCACAGCAGAGGGCCGATTCAGTGACCTGGCTAAGATAGCCAAGGACATCTGTGAGATTGGACCCAGCTCTCCTGGGTTGTCTCAGCACTAGCATTCGCTCAGATCTTTGTGAAGCCTGTTCCTTTGTTGCCATGCACTCAACAGGTGACATTAACATCATACTTCAAAAGGAATGTTCCATTTCGGCCATGTTTCAATAATATTCAGGATATACTTGTTAAATTGTTTCTTAAGGAAGCAACATTTCAGTTTAATAAGTTGCACAAAATGATCTGCAAATTAAAAAGATACTTGGACAGATGAAAAATAAACTAGAATTTCAGAGATCAGTTTATTTTCTTACCTTTGGGCTTCATGGGCCTGCTGAAGTGGAAGTATCCTTTTCCTTTATTGTACAGTTATTCTCAGCAGTTACCCAATAAATCAGAAAGCTGAAATATAAAAATATCTCCTCTTCATTTCACTGCAAAATATCTCTGCACAATATTTTATATATTGCTGCAGAACTGTTGACAAACTACTAGTTTGTCTCTTGCAATAGTTTTTAATGAAGTTTTAATTTTATTGCTCTTTCAGTTACAAAGGCAGCTGAAATTTAGCAAGGATATTCCAGTCAGGAGGAAGCCACAGTTTTAATTTGTCTGGTACTATTATTTCTACTTTTAATAATCTGCTGCCGTTGGAGCCTAGCTAACATTTCGACTAGCGTTCCATACCTTATGTTGATGATTAATTCTTTGTTCAGGCAAGCATGCTATAAAACTAAAATATCGCTTGTGTTTTAAGATGAGCAAGACATAATAAATGAATTAAGTGAAAGCTAGTCTCCTTTTTCTGTTTGGAGAGTATTAGCAAGCATAGCGCTGTGACTTTGTGTTTGCTTGCTGCATTCTTTACCCGTTTGTAGATTGAATACAAATAGGCAAAATTTGAGGATGTGATGGATGTTTGTAATTGCTTAGATGATTTCATCTAAGGAGAATTGAATGTAATTTCTATTTTGAAAGTCTGCTTCAAATATGCAGTTTCTTTTAAAAAATTCCAGAACAATGAGCGTTCAGGGAAAAAGAAGTGAACGTGAATGTAAGAGAAGTCGATTTACAAAAATGTTCGAGTATTCACAGAAAAATGTTAACTATGTAATCAGTGAAGTACTCTTTGGTTTACGTTTCTCCTTTCATGTGCTAACCGAGAAAGTTTTATGCTCTCTATAATTCAGATTTCGGTATATATACAGAATTTGGGCATTACTGGGAAAATTTTGCAGGGACAGCGTACCACTACAGCAAACATTTGTTTGTCAGATTTGTAGTTCAAGCGTAGAATAAATCCTTTGGTTATTTTATTTAAAGACCTTTCACTCACAGTTTGAGCAAGCTAAATGCTTTGGCCTCAGGAAGAAAAGTTGGCCGTTCGGTTAAATGCTGTAAATGCAGTCCAGTTTTTCCTAATGCTTGTAATACACTATAGCAACAGTATTTCCAATGGGCTGCGTGTACATTAACGCCTATGCGATTGAGAGTGGCAACGTGCCTGAGAGCCACCTCTGAGTCACATTTCTAACCTTAGAAAAAGTATCCAAGAGCCCAAGTAGAGAGTTCAGCGTGATTAGCTGTTGCTTTGTGACTGTATGATGTTACCCTTCCACCAAAATCAATGAAAAAGCTTAATGATTAATGTAGGCTTCAAAAGAAGGCTTCAGAGTGGTTTCCACTTAACCTATTTAGTCTTAAACACGGTTTTCTTCTGTGTAAAGAAGGGAAGCTGGGGAGAGGGAGACCTCAGCTTTCCTATAGTCGTGCTTCTGATAGAACACATCAGTCCTTGCCCACAGGCCTGAATTTCACACCATTGTATGCAAGCATATATTTGAGTTTCTTTTTCCCTTGAAGGACTTGGAAAGCTGAAATGGCAAAGGAACGTGCCCTTGAATAACAAGGAGCAGTTTTTCAAAGATTTTCTGAGGCTGGCTGGGAATTTTTGGTTGAATAATTTTCTCATGGAAGATGAACTTGCTGCGAAACTGCAACTTCAGTGATGAGAACAGATTTTTAGTTAGTGGTCACTTTTGTCAGACAAATTAAAGAATATTTTGGCTTGGGTCTTTTAAAACACAGTTTCGTTATTTCACTTCTGAGCTTAAAGACAAACAAACAAACTTGTTCTTTCATACCAGTTTACAAGCATTTCTCTTCTAGTACTTTGTTGCGGAAGCTTTGGTTCGTGCCCCTGTTCTCTCCCTGGAGCCAAGCTCTACCCAAAATCCTTCTTTGCTCATGCAGCGTGACTCTTCCCTCTGATTGAACTGCACGGGGCATCCTTGAAAGGGAGGCCAAGCCCAGAGGAGAAAACCATGGTGTCCGCTCCAGAGGCGTCTGCTCCGGAGGCTGCTCGCTGGGCCAGGATAAAGCAGACCAGCGCAGGGCTGGCACAGGCTCTTCTTGTCCACAGCAGTGACCTTAAGAAAGTATTTTTCATATGGAAGTCTAAACAATTAGCTCTCAATTCCAGTAAATACAAAGAAACACTCGAATGTCAAAATTTAGATGAGGTGTAAATCCCGTATTTTACTAAGCTGTACTGTGGAGGCATTGGAAGAGAGAGCTGGATGCCTGAGCACCTGTGTGGGTTAGACACTGAAACGCTGTTAATCTGTAGCTTGTTTAGGGTCTTTAGAGAGTCCCAGGAGGCACATGTGTCTATAACATTAGACAGCTAAGCGTCTGGGAATTCCTGGTCCTGTCGGAATCTTTCCTCTCGCATAACTTGTTTTCTTCTGGCTGTCTGCAGAGCGGAAGCAATGGATGCAGGGGGGGAATCCTGGCCGGCTTTCCTGGGCTGGGACCGTGCCTGCAGCAAACGCTAGGAAGGAATGAGGATTGCGTAGTGGCACTAGGAGCCTGCTACTGGCTGAATTATTTGGAGAAGAATTACCAGTAGATTTAGTCTCTTCATTTAAGTAGGTATTTTCTTCACTCTTTCACTTAAGTCACTTTTATAAAGGACGTGCGTAAGAAATCACTTATCACATATTATTTACATTTATGAGGCAGAAAAGGCTTACTTTTTTTTAAAAAACCTTTTAAATGCTAATGTTGGTCTTGAGATATAGTCACAAAAAGAAGTTTATTTTGGAATGATTCTTCCTTTGCTGCATTCCCAACAGTTTTTTTTTTCCCCCAATCTTTTTACTACTTCAATTATGTGCTGTTTTGGCCCCAAATCCCGTAATTACTGCTGGTATTAAAGTAGGTAGTTATCTGTTCCACTTTACCACTTATCTAGAGCATAATGAAGGATGCAGGGAATAGATCGTGAGCAGTCCTATATTAATTTATTGTGGAAGGCCTGCGTAATGGGAGAATGAGAAGCAATTTCAGGCAGAAGCAATGGGAAAATTGGTTATAACATAATTCAGTAAATCAGTTGCTAATCCCGACTCCCCTGTGGGAACACAGTCCTGGAGAGCATAGGCAGGGTTTTCTTTGCAGGGTTGGACAGAGGCAAGGCAGTATCCTGCAAGAAAAGAGTGCTATGCAGTGGCTTACACCATCTCTGTGCTGGTCGGTCCAAAGCAATGACTGCAGTGTGTAAGAAGGGCAGAGCATGGCCTGGGCGTGCAGAATCACACATAAGGATGTAGCACAGGAGGCTCGGTTGGCTAGTCTCTCTTGCTGCCCAGGTTTTCCAAGCGTTTTTGTTGTTTTTTTTGTTGTTGCAGTCCTTTGCATGCTTGCCGTGACCGAGATTGATAGTGCAGTAAGTATTTGGGATCATCCTTTATTGCCGACTAATTAAATGTAATTGTTGCATCCTTCTGGTCTGCCCACCTGTTCGTTCCCATTAAGACAATATTACCTTTATAAAAAGTATTAGACTTGTCCTCATGCAGAGGAGGATTGTGCCATGTGCTAGCACAGTAGCACTAAAAGTCAGGATTGAAAAAAGTGTGATAGGTAATATTAAAAAAAAAAAAAAGAAATGATGAAATTAGTATCGAGGCTGCTTTTGAAAGTGGGCTTACAGCTTGATGGAAAAAGAGTGCGTCTCTAATGCTCAGGTGAGCTTGAGAATGAGAGAGCAATGAACCCCTCTGTGGTGGCATGAAAAACGACTATTAGGAAGGGAATTAAAGAACATCTATTATTCACTAACTGAAAGATCTGATGAAGACATTACCTGTGTTTAAATCAATCTTCTACACCAATTTACTACAATTCTTCAAATTTCAGCAGCGGTTGCCTCAAGAGGCTATTCAGGAGACTAATAGTTGTAGAAGAGAGATTAAGCACTGTGTGGATTAGAAAGTGCCAGTGAAATAGAAATGGTAGAAGCTGTCAAGTTACAAAAAGTTAGGAGTGTCTTAAGGTACTGTGCTTGGAGCTAATGATCTAGAAAAAAGTGACAATCAGTAAGCTGTTATTAGCCCGTGGCAGAATAGCGTATGTTAGCCAAGATCAGAGGTGGCAGGGAGGAACCCCTGAGTGACCTCGCCGTGGGGGCGAATGGGCAACATGCTGACTAGTAAACGGGGTTGTGGATGTGGCAGCCAGTGAGTTCTGGAAGGAGGAGAAAAATTAACTTCACTGAGTTCCCAGCACAGCGTTTCTGCTCAGGAAAAGTATCTGGGCGGTGTTAAAGCCAGCCCTGTAACTCTGCATACAAGATAACGGCTATTTAAAAAAAAAGAAAATAGTCACAAAGTATTTGAAAAGGCAGCATGAAGGTGAATGACAGTTCTATATGCACTGTGGTGTTTTTGTTTTTGTTTTTCTAGAATTGGTTTCATGTGGAATTATAGGTTCACTGCAGGTCACCCATCTACCAAATAAATCATCAAGGCAAAGCAAGTCTAAAGAAATGTAGGTTTTATTTCCTCTCTTCCCCTTCCCTCCCCCACCCCTTTCCAGGTACTAAACAATTTGGAAAAGGGCTGAGTAACATGGGACATTCCAGTATAACCATGTCCTCATTATCCTGAGGGAAGTACACAAAGTAACAGTGTACAGAATAGGGCATTTCTTTTCTATATCCCTTTAAGATAGAGTAAGGAGAATTCTAATGAATTAAAGGCAGTGCATTTTAGCAACAAAGCAATTTACTAAACATGATTAATAATTGAAATTTCCTGCCTACAAGATGACTGCTTCCAAAGCAGTGACCTACTGATGGAAGGAAATAGCTGGACAGATTTCAGCAGACAGGTGGTGGGATCTAGCACGTAGCATTGCTACGATTCTGTGATTGCTCCAGCATTGCCGTTCTCCCCTGTGCTGCGCCTGCTCGTATCGCGATAGCTGTCTGGTGGGATTCACCGGCGTTGCTCCCCATCTCCTTGGACCCAGGGCTGATGACGTTAGTTCCAGAGGAAATTAAATGCCACTTGAAGGCTCTTAACATCATTAACTTGCAAAGAGAAGTTCCAAAAGAGTGAAAAGTCATCTGAACCCGTCTCCACTTTATAAAAAGTGCATTGTTTACATGCACAAATTGATGACAAGAACATGCCTATACTGGAACGTCGCGATTATCTGCTGGTGTGTTAATGACAAAAAAATTAGGTGGCACTTTAGATAATGAGACATCATGCTGCTTTTCACGATGAGTAACTTGGAAGAGTTTATGTTGTGCTTTTCTCAACTAAAGACTTATTTGTTTGTCTTAATAGTTGCTATAAAAGGACGTTGTACAGTGAACGGGGAAGCCTTGCCAAACCGTCCAAAAATATTTCGGGCAACTGGCAGAGGCTGTGCTGTCTGCTACGAAGACATTATGAATGCTTAGCATTCCTTTTTCTTCCTCCTCTCTCTGTCAAAGCTAACTTTCAGTTAGCTTTGGAGAGTGCTTCTATCTTTAAATATGAACCAGCCGGCGTTGCCAAGACAACCTCTCCTCAAGGGTTTTGTTTCACCTTCAGCGTGTGCAGGACCTCAACCAAGACTTCCCCCAGAGTGACTGGTCACTTATTTTACAAGTGGAATAATGATTTGATGAAGCAAAATAGTCCAAGTACTTGATTTTTTGGCTTCTTGGTGAATTATCGTAGCTAGTTTCACTTGGCTCCATTTCTAGTGCCAAGGAAGATAATCGCACTGGCAGCTGGATTCCCAGCGAATGAGACGGGTGTATTTGACGTAAGGTACAGCTCTACTGTGGATTACTGCTCTCTTAAGCAAGACGTAGGGCTCCACAGGGGTCAGGCACAGCCAGTGGCAGAGCGCTTCCTCCTCGGGATGTTTTACAGTATTTCCTCCAGAATATGGATTCTCAATGAAGTGATCCTCTATATTTTAGGCTATTTGTTATGTTTGCTTTGTATTTCCTGCAGAAGTTGTCTTATTCCAAGGTACCTGTTGTTACCAAAAATGACTTTTATTGCTGGGCGGGTGCTAGAGCAGTCGAACTACGAATTGGCTGGCGTGTTGCTGATAGGACGAGGAGAGGCATTTAGATTTTGTTGTTCATTTGTCATTATTTCCTACCATGAGGACTTTCAGAAGGGCTTCTGTATAGGCTTTTCCTCATAAGAGGACTGAGACTTGCATCATAAACGTGGACTCACGTTGTCGTATGGTAACGCTAAATTCTCTTTTCGCTTCTTGCAATCTCAGTGCATTCTGTATTATAATTTCTCAGCGTGTAAGAGCCCCTTTTGCTCTTATTTCTCACTTCTTCAATAGACTACCTGTTTCCTCAGATACGGCTCTGCACTGTTGTCCTTTTTGGCTTTATTAAATAACGTTGTCTTAAGTTCTGTCTTAAATTTTCCCAAAAAAGTTTTCGTTTTTGCAAAGCGATGTTTTAATTAAATATAGCAGTAACAATGGCCTCATCTTCCATTACTGACAAAGGAAGGAATATTGGATGAAGGTTTTTGCCCTTTGGTGTTTTTTTTTCTTTTTTACTATGTAGTTGGTCAACACTCCCCTCCCCCTTTCCATAGGCGAGAATGGGTAGACCTGTATTTGACCCCTCTTGGGAAGAGCTGCTCTCTGAAAGATTCCTGCCAAATGAGTGGATGATGACTGGAGAGGCCATACCATGTGATAACAATAGATGGTAGCTGTCAATGAATAGAAGGTTCCAGAACTCATTGTTAGTCACCTGAAGAATCAAAACTGACCAATCAGGAAGCACTAGGCAGTGAGTGACCACGCCCACAATTCAGTTTGGCTATAAAAGAGCAGTGATTTTACTGCTACCTTGGAGTGGAGCTGGAAGAGGAGAAGAGGCGGAGGGGTTGTTGCTGGGCAAGGAGCTGAAGCCACTCACTGAGCTGAAATCATTATCTAGGGGAGCCCAGGTGAAGAGCACCTGACCTGAAGCAGCTGGACCGCAGACTGGGAGAAGGACAACAGACTCACTCTAGTCCAGGCCTCGGCCCACCTTTGGTTCGGGAGGCTGGATCAAGAACATCTAGGAACGCACCGCTGTGTGCCTGGCGAGTAGCCCCTTCTTACGGAGAACGTGTGAGTGCATTGGTGGACCTTCAAGGGTTATCCAAGGGTCTCGTACCCATGGGAGAGCACATATATATAGTGTGGCTTGATAGTATTAACATCTAGGGTCTCTGGTCCGCTATTTAGGGTTTCTAACTCACCTTCCCCCCCCCCCCCCACCCCTTTATCCTGCTTCTCTGTTCACGTCTGTATTTCCTCTGGTGTTTACTAATTTGCAATTTATTTCTTTCACAATAACTCTTGTAATCTGGTTTTGATCTTTTGAGATTGCCTGACTCTGTGTGTATTTGGAGCACCTTGTAAATCATAGGTAAATAGTTCATCATAATAGGTCATTGATTAATTAATTGCATTCTTGATTCTATCACTTGTTATTGTTGATTCTCTTGTTATTGTAGTATTAGGGGTTATTGTAAATCCCCTTGTCACCAACAATAACACCTATACTGACAACCCCGAACCTGTATACTTGTTATGGTTAAATAAATCAATTTGTTATGCCTTCCAGCTGGGTTAGGGATGATCAGTCGAACCGTGACACACTGCAAGAGCAAATTTGTTTTCTCAGGAAACGTAGATTGACAAGATGACTGAGGCTGTCAGCTATATAGCCCTGACTGTAGCAAAAACAGCAGCAGGCAGCACCCCATCCTTGGTGCAGGTATTATGTAGCTAGGACCCCTCTAGAGCAGAGGACTCGGAGGTGATCCAGCGAGCACCCTTGTTTACCTCTGCCTTGACATTCATGTGTGGGAATTAGAGATTGTTTACCAAGAAGTAGCTGAGAGGTGAGAAAGACAGGAAATCATCATCCTTACTGAGAAGAGAGTTTAGCCAGTGACAGGCTTTGTGATCACTGGTGCTCTGAACAGTTGGAGTATTTTACTGAGAGAAAAACAATTTCCCCGTGAAGGTTTTTTTTTTAACAAATATTTCCAATATTTCAATTTTTTCTAGCTATTTTATTCCTTCTCTCTAGCAGAGAGGCACAGAGAGAGGTCTAAATCTCTGCTACGTCCCTCTCCAAGTCCTTTCTATCTTCAGAAACGTTTGTTGTAGTTGAGGTACTGCGTTTCTTTTCTGCAGGTTTAATATAGCTTTCCTGTTATTTTCAAATGTGCAATCTGTTGATATTTAATATGAAATGTATTGACACAACATCAATAGCAATATTTATGCTTTATTTTTTCTGTGCAAACTATGATTTTCTTTTTTTTTTTTGTTTGCATTGACCCATATCTCGGTTATTTGTGCACGAGAGAGAAGGTTGTGGAAAACCTATCAAAGTCTGCCTGTACACTGGATAAAGAAAATGCAGATTATACTGTGGGCTGCAAAATACTATAGTGAAGAGATTCTTCTAAATGCAATGCAAAAGGTATTTCAAGCCTGGATGTAAATGACATTTCAAATTTTAAAAAGAATAATTATCTGAACTGTCACTTGAAAGAGAAATTCTATATCTGTTATTTTATGTTTCAACTGAAAGACTTCTATGGAGTTTATTTCTGGCATATGAATAAATTTGATGGAATAAAGTAAAATGACTGATAACACTGGACTATCACACACAGTCATTAGCTGTTTGTCCCAGAGGCTCTATGCCTGTGTACCTTTTTGTGACATGATAAGGAAGTTCAGGGCTTGAACCTCTTTTGATTTATGGTGTGGTATCTTTGTGACTCGCAAAATATGACATAGACAGTTGCACAAGGGTCTGCTATTGCCATTTGAATCGTAATTTCCCCCGGAGGTAAGCCTGCACCATCATTCACGTTACATGTTTCCCAGCACGTACTAGCTTGCATACCTGTAGGTACACGTGTAACTAGTAAGAATGTAGTTGCCGTAAACTTTTGAACTGGACTGTGTTGCATTGGTTGAAATTAGTCAATTCATAGCTCTAAAATGAAGCATATACTTAACTGCTTTATTGAATTGATACTCGATGCGTTAAAAGAAGAAGAGTAAAGCATAGCTAACTCATTTTCTATTTACAAGCAGTAACAAACACTTCCCATAGCTTGTTATACTATTTTAAGGGTTAACAATGTAAAAATATCTATATAACGGGAAGATAAACTATACAATTTAAATGCATGATACTAGCGAGTGTGGAGAAAACTGTAAGCAGCTGTCAGAAGGAGGGTGCTATATGAAAACTTTGTGTATTAACTGAAGTAGGCATATGACCAAAAGAGATAACATCTAGAGCTTTATTAATAATTATTCTTTCCCCGGCTTTGTAGTTTAACCAACTTCCACAAGGGAAAAATAAGAATGCGATGCCTTTTCTGTATACTTTCCAAAGCAACGCCAACACGTTTGTTTAATTTTTGATATTTGTAAGAGACTTAAAGGATTATTTTAATGAGGAGACATTGAGACAAACATCCTCCACCCCAGTAAAAATAATTCAGCTCTCTGGGAAAGAAGACGACAGAGGTTCAAATCATCTCAGGTGGAAGGACCCTGGAGGGGATTTTTTCAGTTTTATTGGCAAGTGACTTGACCAGAGACGTGTTGGGGGAGGTACTGCCAAATCTGGTTATGTGCACCTAGGTTAGGAACTGGGCTACTGGTGAGCTCTGAAGGAAGTGGGAACTTGGAGCCATTACCTCTCTTAAAACCCCTTCTCCTGTGAAATGCCAAAGGGACTGGGTACTAAACTCAGTGAGAGCTGGAAAACAGTGCATGCAGCTTCCTCTGCCAGAGGCAAGACCCCAACTCTGTGGAAGGTAGGAACCCCTTGCTCATAGCTGCCGCTAGACTTTAAGCTTGCGGGGAGCTGCAAGCCCTGTTCCTCAAAGGGGGAAGCTCTTTCTCTTGGAGAGGCAGCTGATGAATCCAGAGTTCAGCAGAACTTGGATGGTCCTTCAGGTCTCTTCTCAGCAGTGGATTTTGTATCTTATGATATAGCCGCCTTTGGCTTTCCACTGAGACCTTGTGTTGCTTTGAAGGGAATCTGTTCTCCACAAAAGTGGTAGCAAGCCCACTCAGCTGCTGGAGAACCGGGTTGCTCAGCAGCGTATTGGTAAGGGACAGCAGAAGAACAGCTTTCCAATGCAGCAAATAGGTACCTGTGCAGAGGGGAGGGGAATAATCCATCCTCCATGGTGGAGGAGGACAAAACCAAGGGGGATGTGATTGGCCTCCAGGCCTGTCTTTTGCCTTCTGTTTTCTCTTCTAAAGACCAAAACTTTTATTTTAGAGGTCTGTGGAAAATAATGCAAACTAAGATCTCACTTCCAACAAAAGTTTCATATGAAATGTGAACAAGAGTAAACTATTTCCTGTGTATGAGAGTGGATGAAAGCGTATAACATATCCCAGTTAAATGCCTTTTGTAGAGCTCCAGGAGCTATGCTCCCCGCAATTTAGTTACAGAGAACGGAGGGAAAAACTTGCATCTGGTGAAATCAAATCCCTCCCTGATCTTCTGCTAATCAACCTGACAGCTTCTAATTGCTGTGTCCAGAGGTCCCTCTAGACTTGGTTAGGCTCTCTTTTTAACATCTGTTGTCATCTGAAATACTCTGCTAAATGTCCCAAAGATAAGTATTAACCAGGTTTATGGAGAGTTTCTGGATGGTGGTGAAATTTAAGTATTTACAAAGCTGAAGGTGAAGAAGAATATTCTTCAATGAAAATAATTGCTGTTTTGTTCAGAATTTCACTGCCTGGCTTAGAGCAGTCGTACTGTCCAACATTGCGAAGGCCTTCTGACGACGTGCATTGCCACCTCCTAGTAGATCACCCTTGCGAAGTGGTCCCCGGTTCCGAGTTGAGCCCTGAGAAGTCTACGGCTTTCTAATTCATTCTCGTCGTATTTTAATGCTTTACGTGTTTAAATAAGCTTGTAGCCTATAGTAATTTAGCACATAAATTATCATGTTGCTGTATAGCAGTGAGGACAAAAGGATAGTTTTCAGCTCACTGGAGGGCAGAGAGTCCTCTGGCCACAGAGGGCTCTCTCCTATACAGGAGTCCTGCTATAACCCCTATGTGCCTTTGAAAGGTTGTTTTTAATTAGCAATACCAGCCAGACTGCCTGAATGATGCTACTATGCCTTAGACATCAGAAGAGTCAAACAGCCGTTATTCTACAGATGTTAGAAAATAATGGCTTGTATTTCTGTAATCTTTGCAACTAATTTCTGTGGGCTTAGGAGTGGGATCAAATTGAAAGATGAGGAAAGATGCTGGTAATTGGATATTATTTGGTTTGCAGGATGTAGAGGTATATCTCATTGTGAAAGGCTACCGTATGTTACATTCAATGTTCACCCGGAGGGGAGAAAAAATCCAGAACAAATGAATTGTTTTGCGGCTAACTAGCTCAAGTCAGAGAGCAAATGTCTCCCCGTTCCTTTCCTTTGCTTCAAAATTAAGCATATGCAAACAAAAAAAGTCTTCCTTTGCTTTTAAAAGGAATACAGTTAATTATGTAGTATGTATCACATGTTGGCATCGTTTATTGCAATTGCCTTTGGAAGCAACACTTCATTTAAATTAGTTTTGATTACCTAGCCTTTCAGTTCTCTATTAGCTTGCTAAAATGATGGTTAGACCAGCAGGTGAGGACTATGTTGTAGTTCATCTATGTTACAGAATTCAACGTGTCTGCAGACCTGACAGCCTTAAAGCTAGATAAAACAATTTTCAAAGTCTATGAAACAAACTTCATATCCTGCTCAATCTCAGTATGTATTGTCCACAGAATAAATGTACTTTTTAAAAATTTAACTCTTGATATCTTGCTGTTTTCTTACAATTGACATTCCTTCAGATGTAAGTTTGAGTGTGAAGATAAATTCATGTAGTTTGTAAAAGAAAACATTTGATGTATTCTTGCTTGCTAAAGCACACAGAAAATTCATATGTGACTATGAAACCTTAGAGAATAGAGTTGTTTTGGTAATACTTCTTGAAGTTTTCCGCAAACGAACACTACATTTTCTGGTCACTTTCGGTATTGATATTGTTTTTTAAATCAAACGTGTTTCCAGATGCAGGTTGTTCAGTTTGTCCAGGATGTCCTAGCGCTCAGTCACAGAACCACTGCGCGCAACGCTGCGCTCTGCCAATTCAATAGACACTTTATTTTGTGATTCTTCATGCTTTTTTAACTGCTGCCTACTGTTTTTGCCACAGATTAATTTTTTTTTTTTTTTTGTGTGTGGAGCCAACACCATGCTTGCCGCAAGTCTTTCTGAACTGTCACCGTTCTCATGTAAAATGGCCTTTTAAAGTTGTCTTATGAGTGTTGTAAATCTCTTCATTCCTGCTTATACTGCAGAACAGAGTGTTTCAGAAAATGGCTTGTTCAGGGAGCTCTTTGCAGGACTTGTGGTACTCAGCGGAACAGTGGAGGAAGGTGTCAGAAATGAAAGCACCTTGACAAAGTACTTGCATTTTACCAGAATTCATATAAATTTAATGGCTTTGGAAGTTGTTCTTGCCGGGAGGTTGCGATGGTGGCATTCTGATTCGATCTGCAATAAAGGCAACGAAGGCAAGCGAGACGCATGTGGTCAGCTAAGGGGCAGCATAAGCTCTTGATAGAAGAAAGTAAATTAGAGGCAAAGAAAGTGAGAAAGGGAAATCTGAATTGCCCTTCAGATAAACCTGCTGGAGCTAGGAAAGTGATGTTAATCTAAATCATTGTTAGTAGTTAAGCCTACCTTTTCTGCCACTCTTGCTTCCAGTGTTGTCATCGTTTTTTGACCTTTTTTCTCTCTCTAATTACGTATGCAGGAGAACGTGGGTATATTGCTGTGCTAGAGCTAACTGAACTTTCATCGAAATTCGGTCACGTTCTCAGCTCCTTATACGTCAGCTTCTGCAGGGCTTTTTAATACACTCTACTTCCTACCACATAAATGCTGTCGTCTTGGCTTGGACCTCTTCATTTGCTTTTTGCCTTTTCTCGCCTCCTGTTCATGAGGCATACGTTTGAGGCTCTAAAGGCTATTTCCCCTTGTTCAGATGTTCTTTTTGTACTGTCTGCTTTTCAGTTGAGGCTCCCCCGAACAGGATTCGCTGTTCCTCAACCACCTCATACATATGTGTTTTTCTTCCATGTCTATCCATGTGCCTAAGGGAAAATCATTCTAATACATCTGTCCAGCCGTCTATGTCCTTCAAACTCTCCCTTATGACTTCTCTTGACTCGTTGCTTGTGAGTCACTGCTGAGTATGAGTGTGTCAGAGATGTGATGCATTGGCTTTCTTGGCTTTGCTTCTCCTGTTCCTTTCCTCTTTCCCCATTTCTGCTGTTTCCGTTTTCTGACCCCAGTGGAAACTCACATAGACAACTAACCCCACAGCACGCCCAACAGCATTAACTGTGCTTGTCTTTCATCTTGCAGGCTGCCAATAAACTCAGGGTTGGATCTTATTACTAACGTGTAGCTGGGGTAGTGGGAAATGCGTGTAATACTTTGACTGTGGTTAATGAAAGTTCATTTTATGTTGATATACTGAGCTCTTTATCCTCTGTGAGGAATAGTGATCCTGGGACGCTAGACTGATTGACCGAAGAATCTTTTGTATTACCCCTTTTGAGAATAAAGGTATTAACAGTAGCAGCATTAACAATATTCTTATTATTTTAAATTTGGGTACCTTAAACTAAATTATAATGCAATATTTGCGTAAGTCTTTCATTCAATACACAGAATTTTCTTTCAAACTTCTGTAAAACATTAAAAATAAGCTGCAAAATGCAGTAAATCAATAATGCATATTAATCCTGAATCCTAAGTAAATATGCACACTTAACTTATCTATTTTCTTCATTCAGAATATAAAACATGAAAAGCTTAAAAAAAACCCCGGGGACACCTAATTTTGGCAATATAAGACATTCAGAAGATATTCTCTCCTTGAAAGTGTTGTAATATCCAGGTTATTTTGATAATTATTCACCTCCATCACATGTATTCTCTAACAGGAACTTATTCAAAAAAAACATCTTCCCTACTCTTCCAGGGCTAGACAGTTTTTCACTGTGCATCTTATGGTGTGAAGTGGTGTTTAGTCTCCTGGGAAGCCTGGTTGTGTATGTTCTGAAACTTCAGTATCATTATTTTTTAAAAAGTATATATTTAGTTCAATTTTAATCTGCATTTGATTCCTTTTTTTATTTTGTAAATTTACCAGAGGGAGTTAATAATTTGAAGCTGTATATTTATTCTTTAATACCTTAAACCTATAATACCTTTCTCTTTGTAAGCCAGTGTTCTGTATTTAGGACTTCACGATATCATTTAACTCTCCATTGGACTGCTTCCAGGGTGATGTCGTAGTGGTTCCTGCCTGAGAGGGAACAGCATGAGGGAGAAAAGAAGTGTTAATAATGAAAAGGATTACCACTGTGATGTTTCCATAGATTAACTAGTTGGACTGGCCTCAGATCTTATTAACGCATGCTGGATAGCTTCCAGATAAAGATATTTAAGAGAAGTTGGGACAATTATTGGTCATCCTCTTCCATGCTCAGTATTAATTTCTGTAAATGAGTGAGTTTATAGAGTTTCATTAGCAGGTACATTTTAGAAAAATCTGCTGTCATCTATCATATTATATCATAAATGCCAAGCACAGAAGAATTATCAAAATCTCCAGAAGGAAGTGAAGAAATTAAAGTCTGAGAAGTTAAGCATGGAAACAGA
Source organism: Struthio camelus (assembly GCF_040807025.1). Classification (NCBI taxonomy): domain Eukaryota; kingdom Metazoa; phylum Chordata; class Aves; order Struthioniformes; family Struthionidae; genus Struthio; species Struthio camelus. The sequence goes on from NC_090948.1 coordinate 41,340,069, forward strand.
CTTCTCAGATATTTTTGTTTTCTTCAATGTGTTCAAAGGACCTATCACAGAGAAAGTGCACTTTCTGAACTTCCAAGTATGGGGCGTTTTGTCTTTTTCAAGTCCATTTGGAATGGGTTACAATGTACACTTGTTTTCCAGATGTTTTGAAATATTCTAGAGTCACTTGTCCCATGCAGATTCTGGCCGTACTGTAAACTTATGCTAATCCTGAGGTCTACGTGTAATTTAATTACGGGAGAAGTGGACTTTATTAGCATAAGGGCAAAATTATAGTCTAAACCATGTTGCTCTTTCCTTCTATAGGAAAAAGGGACATTAATTTACAGAACAGATAAAGAATGGGAACATTTGGCACCCTGCAAAATTAGCGTTCTAGAACCTTTATTTGTAACAGATTTTTTTACTTAAAAAATATTACTATTCTGCAAATAAGAAGCTGAATGCTATGTGTCAGTCCCCACAAGGGGCTGGAAATAAGTTTAAAAGTGACTGATGCTTCACAGAACTCATGCTGGGGCATGTAGTCTCACTTCTGGGATATAGCAGGTCGTGTTATGCTTGTGTGCTTTATAGCAGGCATAAAGACCTCAGTTAAGGTTTTTAAAAAAAAAAAATAAATCTATTTCTCAGGTTAGAAACTCAGGTTAGTAACAAGCAGAGAACGGGAGTGTGAGCAGTGCCTGAGGGTCCTTGTGGTGCCAGGGAATTGCTATGGTAAGATATGCCAGATTTTTCAGCAGTTAAATTACTTCTCACTGTACATAAGGAAAGCAAAAAACCTCAATGTGTTTTTCACCACAGGTGAAAGTCCTTCCTGACCCCCAAATCTAATGATCAGAGTGACTCAGAGTGTGAGTCAAACAAGCCAATCTGCTAGCTATTATTGAGGAGTTTTGTAGTGCCGTAGGGCTGTGGTGCATGCCAGCCGTTCTTCCACTGCTGAACTGAACTGCTACAGAGAAGAGAGGAGCTTTTACAAGGCCTAGGAGAGAAAGGCTTCCTGGCTCACCAGAAGTGATGTGCTCAAGCCCTGAAGGTTTATCTTGGGGCAAGGGCTAAGAGTGTGTTGAGAATTACACAGAACTTTCTGTCGTCTTCAAGCCTCCTAAAAGGAGAGGATAAAAAGGGTTGTAGCTTCAGAGCTTGTCAGTCCAAAAGATCGCTCATCGTGAGCCACAGACAAGTATTTTCTCCCGTAAGTTAAACTTTCTTTTTAGACAGGATTTTAGGGCGTAAGATGCCCTAAGGTATGAGACATCAGCATGTGACTTGCAGACGTGACTCAGGACCTATGGGAAACTGGTTCCTTTCTTGAGCAGTTCATTGACAGGCAGGGATACCCCAGGACATCAAAAATAGTGCTAGATGCCTGTGTTTAAGCAGCTAAATCTGACTGAAGTTTTTTTGGTTTGGTTGGGTTTTTTTTTCCAGACTCCAGGCAATGTTTCATTATTCTCTTTGGTACCTAATTACATATTGCTTCACAGTTCAGCTTGCCTAAGTTTGTCTTCCAGCTGTTTGAGCCTCTGTTTCTATCAGCCAGGTTGAAAGACTCCCCCGGTTACATATATTTTGGCGTGCTGCTCTGCTGTGTCTTTGATTAAAAGTAGTAGGAACAGTCACGTGATATTATTTGGCTTTGGGTTATTTCGTCTGCCCTGTTGGTCGGTTCTGCTGTCTGATTTCAGCAAAACCTGACTCTTGTTCTTCCGCTTTCAGGTAACAATTACCTTTCTGGCACCGGTCCTTTCCCTGATTATCCTATTCCTGAAACGTCCTTGCAGACCGCAAGTAATGGTTGGTAATGTTTCATTCAGCAATTCTGATCAGCAGTCTGTGGGAGTTTTTTGGCCTCTTTGAAACTCTAAATATTTGCTGTAAGGAGATCGAGTTGTAAAGTGGACGTGCCATATGGCTTGTACGTCAGGTATGTAGGTATTCTGGCTCTAGAGAGATTACTTATTAGCTTTAGCTTACGTGAGGCTCCCCCTGGCTGCTGTGTCCGCCTGTGATCTCCAGTCCCTGCCCTGCAAGATGAGGCTTTCCAGGCAGACAGTTTTGTGTTATCTGCCTTTCTTCAGCATCTGCACAACTCACTTTTTCTTTTTCCTGGTGAAAATCACAAGCTTTTCCTGGTTCCCCCTTAAGACAGAGCTCAAGTCATTCAGTGACCTTGAGGAGGGCTTTGCAAGCCCTTACTGTCCAGCCCCAACAGATTGGTGTCACAGGTACACGGCCACGAGGCTCCCTTGAAATTCATTTTTATTCCAAAGCCTTTGCCTTGCCTTCACTCCATCTCTCAGGGTCTCAAACTAAACATCCCTCGGAACCAGCTGCTTTACCATAGGAGTAACCTTGCCTGCCGATCTCTCCTCTCTGCGTGTTTTTTACATTGTTTTTCAGCAAGTCTTATGCTCTGTGACCCTCCATCTGTGAAACTAATATTAATTCTATATCAAGTCCCTGCTGCTTTGGTGGTCGTTAGCCACTCCAGAATTAGCCCCTGACTTCAGCATTCCAGTTTTAAGACAATCAGTTGCTAATATATTCTTTTGTGCTTGCATTTATGATAGGTATGAATCTACAGCCACTTCAGTAGACTTGCATGGGATCCTGATCAATTTTAGTTAGTCACCTGACAAAACTGTGTGTTGCATTTTGTATCTTTTTGATATTTCAGCAGTGAAATAGAATTTCTATTAGTGCCAAAGCACATATGTGCATGGGAGAAAAGTCCCTCAGTTGCTGTTCAAAATTCTAGTACTTGACGCCGCTTAATGAAATTTGGAATAAGTGGGACAAGTACTATCAAGTCAAGTGTGACGCTTTCCTGTTACATGGAAAAAATATATTTCACAAAAGAACTTGGTTCATGAAATACGCCTCACCAAAATCCTCCTTTTTCACGCAATTGCTTGGCAGTGCTGCGCTTTCTTTAATCCTCATTTTTAAGTTGGTATTATTCAGATTTATTTTCTTCTTTCCTCCAGCCACAGAGCAAAGATAAGAAAAGAACTGGAGACTTTTCTATTGTATTAGCTTTCTGTGAATGCCTTTGCAACGCGGGCAGAGGTTTTGTCTACAGTCATTCAACTCCAAGGGTTGCCAGTTTCATGTATTTTTGAGTTTTGCAATACATAGCTATTAATAATATTTTAACCCAAAAACAATGTGGAATGTTTATTAGAATTGTTCCTATGGCTAAGCATAAGACGTTCTTTGATCTGCATTTTGTGGGAGGGAAGAATTTTGAGAAAGCTATGGAAGAGGAAGACCCTTTGTTGCACTAGGGTATAAAATCAGGAGGGAATAGCTAACGCTGCGCACGCTTTCACAGTTTTTCAGAGAAAGTGTTTCCGCTTATTTTCTTCAGAGAGCTGAATCTACCCTTTGTCTGGGCATAGTCAGAGCATTTGCCTAAGGCTACTCCGCCCGAGGTAAAATACCCAAGGAGGCTCTTGCTCCAGATGCCTTAAAGGTAGTACCGTTGCTTGCCTCCCTAATTGCTTTTGGATTGCTCTCTCATTATTTATCCCTGAATTTGTGTTGCTTTTCTTCTTGTCTTTGGGGAATCTATTAAAATAGCAGTGGCTTTCTTTTTTGTAACACACGACATTGTCTGTTATGGATTGAACTTCTAAAAAAAAAAATTCTAATTGAGGTATTGGAAAGGAAGCTTTCTGCATGTCAGGTGTCCTCAGTAGAGCCCTTCTCTTTTCTCCAGGTAAAAAAAAAAAAAAAAAAGCCCCACATTTTTCTGTCTTAGTACAATAGGGTACCTACAACTACTTATGAAAGGCAGCTGGGGGAAGTGAGCACAACAGAGCTGTTTCCTCTGCTGCTGCCAGATCAACGAGCCAGTGCAGGTCTGGGAAAAGCCACAGAAAGCCTGGGAATCCCACAGCAGTGCTTCTCTCCTGTGGCTCTGGAGGAGCTGTGTCTCCTCCCTGGAAGAGGTTATCCTGAAAGACTTTGAGCTGGGGACAAGCAGGCCTTCTTGAATGCAATAGTGCGCCCACCCTACTTAAACCCACTACCCTTTTCAGGAACATATGAAATTGCCTAAATACCAAACACCTGCACGTTCAAGTTTACTTTTATTGTCTTGAAATGTTCAAACTAGCCCCTTAATCAGCCTGTAAGCCTCTGGGAACAGCAAGGTGAAATGCTGTATTTCAAAAAAGGAGTTAGCTTCCGAGGAGAAAGTGCTTATCCCTCTGGAGACATACTCCACCAGCCGAGAGGAATGTGGGCAAAGAGAGCAGGCTACACACCAGCCAAGCTGATTGCTAAACCTTTAGATAAGGTGTTGAAGGAGTATTGCTCCTTTGTAGAGAAGGTGGCTGCTAAGCCAAAAAAAACCCCAAAAAACAAAAAAACCCAACCAAAAAAAGAAAGTAAGAAATGTCAGCTACACCACTCACAGCATTGCCATTGGCTCGTGCTTTGGTGTCTCTCTGGCATTCTTCTCATGGCGCTCAGTAGTTTCCCAGGGCTTTACAACTAGGTATGTGAGATGGGTAGAGGAGGAAGGCAAGCTATTGCTCCCCCGTAGTATCTAAGTGTAGACATTGCTAGGGAATTGGAAGGAAAAAAAGGGCTCTTCAGACTTTCTTCCTGAGATATTCCTGGCAGAGTGATGGGTGGCTGGCTTAATTAGCGAGAGACTGGAAGGTGGCTCGGTGATATTCCTGTCCTCCAAAGAATCTCATTTCAAAAGTGTCCCTCGCTCCTGTCTCTGACTTGGGTAGATGGCAGAAATATGCTTATATTTAGCAGGGAAATTGGCACTTAAATCGTCTGCAAGAGAATTTTACAGTCTTAGCTTTCCCATCCGTGTGTAGGCCTCTGTCTTTCTGGCGTGAGTTTCACCTTCCAGGGTAACAGTTTCATACGGCCTGAGAGATGTACCCGTCTAGATCAGAGTTACCTGAGAGGCTACCTGCCTGCTGATAATGATGGACAATTTCACTGAGGGCTGCGCTCTCTGTGCCCATGTTGTGGTTTCAGCATCTTTAGTTTTTAAAGAAGAGCTTTTAAATCTACAAGGAGTAGTAAAAGGCATTAAGCATGAACTTATTCAGGGTTTAAGTGCATATTATAGTACATTGGTGATATACCCAACATACTAGTTCTTTAGGATTGCATAGCCTTGATTACTTTTTGGTGAAAATCTCTGGTTTGTTCACTTTATTCTTAAAAACGTAATTTGTAACTGGTTACTTTCCACATTCTATTCTATTTAATTCATTTGAGATTATATATTGTACATGCATATCTGTGTATGTACACAAACACTCAGATGTATGCAAATGATTGCAATACCTAGTATTACCCTGCTTTTTGGTGAAAGTAGTACTGTTAACTAAAAGGAATCAAGTCCTCATCAATCAAGTCAATATAATATTGAATCAAGTCAGTATAATATTTCCACTGTAATTTAATCGTAAGTTTTTTTGTTGTTGTGGTAGTTTTCTAAATGAGACTTTTTAATTATAATTTCTTCTGGGTACAACGCACAACAGACATATTGTTGTCAAACACACAGTGTTTGAATAGACTTGAGATGAGCTAAAATTTTTCCCAGGTCTGGTCTCAAAAGACAGATCGCTGTACTTTTCTCTGCAGAGAAATTAACTTTCTCCATGCAAAGCTTCCTACGGTATAGGAGAAAGTATTACAGAACAAGATCTAAAATACTTCCTGAGACTTTGAGAAGTCACAGGGCTTTTCCCCCTAGAATGAAGCCTTTGTCTTGATGACCGTTGTTGTAGACTCAGCGCAGGCTTGCGGGCGTAGTTGATACCAGTTGAAGAAGACCCTTGAATAATCACCGTCCTTGTCATTGAATACATCCTCTTCATAATCAGAAAGCACTTCTGCATCAGAATAACTCCCTCCTGCGTGGCATGCAATTAGCTCGCTTTTAGTTTAGATAGTCATGGGTTTCTAGCGATGCCCACAGAATTAGTGCTATGGCAAGAAAAGTCTGTTTTAAAGTCCATTCACTCACTGTTTTCCCTGATAATTAATAAAAAATTGTTCTGGGTATAGCTGTATTCACCGGCTTTATCAAGAGGAAGAAAAAGGACTGCCTCATCTCAGTTTGGCTGTGTTTAGTCACAAGGGAATAAAACACAACTGAGTCGAGGAGGCTCTCTGACAAGATACAAGGAGAAGTCACAGGGCCGGATGTGGAAAAAGAGTATTCTAAGTGGGAGAATGTGATACGAATGGAGTGGAGAACACTCTTTTTTCCTGTATTTCTTTCTTTCCCCTTCCCTCCTTGCTGTCTATGTTTGGAGCCTTTTAGTTGTCCTAATTCTTTCATTTCCCTTGAGGACAGGCAGCTGGGCTCTACTGGCAATTAGATGAGGAAGGCAGAGACTGATAGCGCGTGATTACAGCTAGCCCAGGTGGAGAGAAGGCGAGTCAGGAGTGGACAGCAGCTCTGGACTTTTCTGGAGGAAGCTGGTAATTCAGGGCTTGCAGTGCTTATGCTATTGATTTTTACATTTCTTTAATTTTTGGTTTGGAATAAACAGTCTCCTCACTTCTCTTTAAAAAATGAAAGAGGCTGAGTTTGAATTAGACAGACCTCCTTCAGCAAGAGGCCGTGCAATAATAAAATAGTTAAATTCAGTAAAGGGAGAAAACGTCATTATAAAGTCAGAGGCATTCAGGTGTTGTTGCCAGGTACTTAACTCCTTGTACTTTGCAGGTATTCATCTGCAACCGAATGCATGTTTGAGTGACCAGTAAGAGCAGATATTGCTGCTCGCCTCTACTTCTGCTTTGTTACAAAGGAAATAGTTATCTACGATACCTATATCTCTCCTTGCCCAGGTATCTACATCTCTCCTTGCCCAATATTTATTCTACCTTACTTTAGGTACTAAAGGCATCTAGATTAGGACTGTTTGCCCTCGACCCCCTCTGTAGAGGGTCAGGTAGCATCGCGTGGCAAGTCTGATATGAAGTGGACTAAATTGCTGTCTTAATGTGCTTGCCTTGGCCCTGACAGTAGGAGGAGAGGCAGCCAGCTTCTTGGCTTTGGTGCTTCAGCCGGGGCACCTACATGAAGTAGAGGTGGACCTGGGCTTTTTTACTGTCAGCTCCTATAAGACTGCAAAAAAAAAAAAAAAAAAATTATGTCCCCCGTTTTTGCTTTGAAGATGAATTTGGAGCTTTCCTCTCTCCCCCTACATGAGCAATAAGGTGTGGAACAAGAAACAAGGGAGATTTTAGCGGCTTATTGTCCTTGTTCTTTTCAAGTTACAGGGTATACGAAGGTCAGCTCCCTGTGCTAGATGAGACTGGACAACATGTGTAATATTTCAGTAATGAAGAAAGCCACTAATAACTGTGACTTAAAAATTTTTGCTGGTAACATTTGAAATTAAATTTAGAATAGGCATTGGAAAAATGGATTTCTATTAATTTATAATCTTAATGCCCTAATCATGCATATGTTTCTTTGAACTAATTAGGGGCTTTTTATCACCTTAATGTTACTAATAATTGCTAAACAGCTGAATTTGATGCACGCTCACAAGAAATAACATTAGGATCATAAGAATATTGCTGTATGTACTCTGCCATGCATATAATGTGTGTATTGTGTATATTGACCTCACACTCACTTAACTCATTTAGTAGCCTGATTTTTTTTTTTTTTTTTTTTTTTTAGAGCTAAGATTTAGATATTTAAACATAGAAGCCAAAGAATCAGTCATCCTTGTAATTGTCCTGAGTAGCTATTCACCACCTTTGGTGTTAAGAGCCAGCAGAGAAAGGATTATCATTATTACAGGCAGAGCACTAGTTCTGCTATTGTTAAGGTTATGAACTCTTTTCTCTTTAAAGGTTGAATCTCTCCTACGTGCTTTAAAATACATACGCTTATACAGATTGCCTTGTGGCTGTGTAGAACCGAGGTGTTCACTTTTAGGGTCATTAGAAATAGCTCTTTTTCCTCCTGTTTTAATCCCTACAAAAGGGTACCAAGGAAATTGTTGCTATTAAGCAAAAGAACATTCTATCATTTTTCTTGCTGGAAGTCAGTAGTCGTTCACCTCTGTTTGCTTTTATTTCTGTTTGTAAAAATAGATTACTGGTAATGCTGGCATTAGGTGAATGTTTGTTTTCACCTGCAGTGCATGCATAGCAAAAGGGTTTGCTGCAGCAAAGATCCCAGAGGCCGCATGGTGGTCCATACTAGTTTGGAAATTGTACAGGTTTTTCTTAGTGAGTGAGAGTATTTTCTCTCCCTAAGCAGAGGTGACATAAGGAGCTTTTCTGGTGGGAAACTGTTATTGCCACTTCTGCTTTGGAGTGGGAGATTGTGATGGGCTGCATTCAAATGTAAACATATTTAAAAAAAAAAAAAAAAGTCATGTAGTTCAAGCTCTGAATGGAAGCCTGGGGCAGTTTCTTTTCTGCTGAAACCCAGTGTTCAGCAGTCTTCTGTGTTTCCAAATGTGAGAAATTTGCAAAGAAAGGATTGCTAGTAATTACGAACTCTCAGTGAGGTAGCCGTCACAAGTACAGGAAGAATCATCTCAATCCTGTGAGAATTTCCCCCCTCTTCCCCTTCCTCCCCCCCAAAAAAAAAAGAAAAAAAAAAACAGGTATGGATTTCTTTTCTACTTAGAACCATTTTTCTTGTTGGGTTTGAGAGGTTTCTGTTGCTTTATTCTCTAACAGCCTTACTGTTTTGCTGTAGCAGTAGATTGCTTATTTTGGTCTCATCACATTCTCCATCAGTAGATTAGTGTATGTAGGGTCACTAGATAAACGCTTGAAATCCCCTGCTGTGCTTAGGAAATAAAGGTTACATCCTCAAATCTCATTATGTATTGAACCAGCTCTGTTGGAGCTCATGCTCTGGAAAAAAGTATTTCAGGCCTCTCCGGTTTTCCTGGCTATGACCCCCTTGAGCCGTGAACATAACAATAACATTTTCAAAGGTAACCAACATTCTTCAAGTAACCCGCAAAGCTCAGCGGGTACTTTTGGGTGATGTTTTTCTGTTTGCGACGGATGGTAGTTGGATAGTTGGTTGCCTTGCTTTGGTGCACTCTGCACCAGGTCCTGCCGCCTAGGCAATACATCCTGTGGCCCAGGAAGTCTTTTACGTTTGGGCTACAAGCGATCCAGAAAGGGCCAGCGTCCCGTCTCCTGTACGTCTACTGATGTGGATCGTTTGTGGATTGTGCCAAGTGGATCATTTTGATTGAAGTGTTATGGAAGAGTAGCTGTTGCAGTCAATCTAGAGCAGCAGAACATCCCTTCCTGAAATAAAGGTGGAAGAAGAAACTAAATAATCTGAATGAGTCGTCTCATGCTCTGAATTAACGTTAAGGAGAAGAGTTAAAGTAAATGTTTCTTCTGTCAGAGACAGAGCTGGGGTTATGGGTATTTGTGAAAATATCCATAAATTAAAAAAAAAAAAAAAAAAGCCAAGCAAAAACCACTCAGTGGCCCGTAATAGGAGCATTACAGCACAAAATCACGTGCAACTGTTTATAGGTCTGTTGGCAATGCGTGAGAGCCCTTTGAGCAGTGTGCACCACACAGGTGATTCACCGTATTATGGACTGAGCAGGCTGGCTCTGAACTTTCAAGAGTGCTTTAGTTATACTCAGTGCCCTACCAATGTTCACAGAATCCGTTTTAACAAATTGAAGATCCAGAGCGTGTGCCTAAACAAAACCACTGGAAAACGGAGTTCCCTGAAGTCAGCTGCCATCGCAGCAAGCTGGCGTGATTTGGGGATGTATTAGGAGATGTTAGTAATGGGGCCTTACTCAAAGACTTGGAAATGCTTTAGAAGTTGTGAGCGCCGTAGCGTAACGCATACGGCAGGGCACAGGCTGCTCAGTTTATTGTTGCCAAAGCGAAACAAAAGGAAATAACATGCAGACAAAATTTTCATCGTTTGTATAAGCACTGGGCAGATGTGATTCTTCCTAGCAAAGAGAAGAATGAATGTCTCTTGTACCTACTTCACCTTCATCAGTAATTAAATTATGATCATCCCTATTGCCCTTGTAGGGGAAAGCAGGCAGAAGAATGTTACTTCAGACTGTTTCGGGGAACCTAAATTCTGCTTTAAGATTATTAATACTTCTGCTTAGAAAGTCCATAGATGGCTAAAATCTTCTATTAGACTAGCTAGTGCTAACATAGTAATAGAGAGGCGATGATATTCTAGCATTTGGTCTTGTAAAAGAGGCTAAGGCAACTTAAACTACCATTGGCACGCTAAAAAGTTCCTTGTTTAACTTTCTCGGTGCAGGTGACAACAGAGCATTCATAGCTTAATTAAGTCTCATCACAATATTAAAATCTATTTATGCAGTAGAAGATTTGATAAAAAGCTAATAGTGAAGTTGGCTTTTTTTCTCCTTTTTGTAGTGAAAAGGAAAGACAGTGTTAGCTTTTAGCTTTAAAAAAGAAATAAATCTCGGTGCTACAATGAAATTCTGCAGTGCTGGCATGCCTGTTTTTACTTGTTGAGGAATATGTTTAAAATAATAACAGCTTCCCAAAGAGCAACCTGAGAGGGATTTCATATTTTTGGGCAGCTAATTATGCACAGGCAAGGTATGATAGCGTTGAGGTTTTTAACGTGACTGACAAACATAGAAAAATTCGGTGACTGAAATCGGAGATTAAGATGAATTCAGTATTGAAGGAAGCTGCAATATGCTACAGTGAGGGTAATTAAACTCTAGATTTCTAGAGAAGGTGCTGATCTCATTATCACTTTGCATCTTCAAAGCAAAAATGATTATCCTTATGGAAATGCATTGTCTGCCCTAGATTTTAGAGGCTTTCTGCAGTCCTTTGTAGATGTTTTCAGTGGTCCCTGCTGAGCTCGGAGCATCTTGGTGAGTGCAGGTTCCCATTGTAGTGCTCTGTGAGCCTTGGGGAGAGCAGAGTTGCTTGTCACCCCCAGGAGACGCCTACTCGTCTTGGGGCGATTCTGATAGTCCAGCCTCGTGTCTAATGGATTTTGCTGTCCTTTTGTAGGATCTGGGATTTTTTTTTTTCTTTCTGTCTAATTAGCAAAGTGTGTTGGGCATAGGGAGGAGGTTGGATTTTTAATGGACAGATTTTGCATATTTTGATTTCACTGAAGCATAAGCAATTTGCCTAAGTCCGTGAGAAAACATGGAGTTAGGTGAACTGAGTAACTGAGGAGGTACAGAAAATCTTCTTCAGTAGCTGGCAAAGTTGCTCAAGGTTGAATTGAAAGGAGCTCTAATAATATTTTGAACGTGTAGGAATAGGCTGCAGAAGCATAAAATCCTCTGAGTCTCTTTGTTAACAAAGCTCCTAGTAAAGACAAGTGCAGAAAAGAGACAGTAAACTCAATGAGAGAAAAGCCAAGCAAAACTCCTGTTCTCACTTTTCATTCAGAGAGTTCAAATTGCATCTCATGCATTGATCTCAGACTGCCACAAACTAAACAAAATAGGAAAACATTGTTTTTCTTGCTTTATGTCAAAACAGGAGAGTTCTCATCTCATTTCTCATGGATTTATTATGTATAAGTTGGAACAGGTGAACTGAGATTGACTTTAGCATAACACACTTGTAAGGAACGTCATCTCTCTTGATTTAATAGCAAAGTGGATGAGTTGAGCACTTTTCCAAGTTTCAGAATGAAATTTCAATTAATTCCATGTTTTTTTTTTTTTTCAAATAACATTTGAAGAATTTTCTCTCTGGCTAGCTGGAAGTTATAGGTGACTTTGTTCATTGTTTTCACAGCAAACTCATGAACTAATTCCAGAGAAAATACAAACAAACATCTTCTGCCTTCCCTTCCTCCTCGCTAACCTGCTGAGGAAAGATGTAGTGTGGCTCCATTTGAGCATGGATCTTGCTGTAGGGCTGAGGATGCCAATTTTCCATGTCTGAGAATCTATTTTAGTTGCTTACAGCCAAAGAAGTTGTTGGCGTGGGCCAAGTTTGGCTCATTAGATGGGTTCCAAATTAGGTTTTCTATACTGCCCAGTATTTACAGCGAGGCCCAAGGGGCTATTGCTTGTGATATTAGGATATGTAGGACACATACTTTAATCCTGAAAATAATAACTGTTTCTAGCAAGGAGTCCAGATATCTTCAAATGTAGTTTGCTTGATATTTGCCTCCCTGAAAATAGGTACAATTTTTTACGGTCTATGTTTTGCGAAGGACTATATCCCTGACTAATTTGCATTGATCAGGAACTGTCATTTCTTTGGTTAGGGGGCAGACAACTATAGTTGCAAAGGTTTGAGGAACACATAACAGAATTTTTCTTGTTACACAGAAGTAAGTCTTGTTACCCTGCAGGCGTGGGTAATACTGTTTTGACTAATAACTAGGTCTGACATAAGTTATAAGTTAATAAAGTCAAATCACTCAAATTAATTAGTTCATAGGCAATTTGATCATGATCAGTATCAAAATGATTCTACCGCACTAGAAAGGAACCCAGCTTTAGGGACTGATTGTTTTATTCATACCTTTTATTTCCACAAAAGTGGGATTTGAGAAAACGTTCATTACTTGTGAATCACGGCACGAGGGAATCGCTCCATAGTCTGTGGAATCCCTGAAAGTTATTGAATGAAATTGCTAAAGTGACATCCAGCTGCAAATTTGAGATGAGATAGGACTCAGTGTCTGCTACTATTGAATGTATTTCCATAAATTAGACACCATTTCTTTTCATTTATCTTTTTGAAAACATTAAAGTAAAAAATGTGGTTCTATGCTTCATAATATTTTATGAAATATTTCCAATTTGCTCTGTATAATTTACATGAGTAGATGGGCTTTCCTGTGTCCATAATTTTATAAAGTATATAGAAGAAATAATTTCTTTGGCAAATGTTATGCTTGAGTAGGAAACTAAGGGTGAAATTTTGAATTCATATATCCTATAAAAATATGGAGGAATATATATTTTTCACACATGTCAAAAAACCAAATGCAAAAGGAGATTCAGTACCAATTCTTGACTTCAATCTAGAGTTAGAGAAGTCAAAGCAAAAAAGCTACCGTAACAAGAGAGAGGAGGAAAATAACGGCAAGTATCATAACTAAAGCTTTATCTTCAGGAATTAAAGTATTCGGGACCTGCTCTAATGCCCATTCAAGTCCACAGAATGATGTTCACTGACTCGGTGCGCTCTGGAGGAAATTCCTAAACTTTGACTTCCCTTTTGTTGTCCTGCTTAGGTCAGGTTGCTCTCATTTTGCTTGAAACACAGTCAGGCATTTGGAGGATGAATAGTGATGGATGTTGAGAATAATCCAGCAAACACTCAGCTGGGGAATTAAAGCTTTTGAGGTGGCTATGAAAGCCAGAAAGCCATCGACAGAAAGGGGAAAAAAAGTGATTTGTTTGTGCCAAAATGAGTGATTCACTATCTTAAATTTTAAATTAACAGAATCTGCCCGTTTTGGAAAGTGGCTTATCAAGGCTGTGGTTTTCAGGACAGAGAATTGCCCTGTGTCCTCTAGGCTTTTGTGATCCTGGCCAATACTGACAGAAAGACTAGAGAACGATGCCCTTTATATAGTAGAAAAGGCTACTTCTTCCAGAAAGTCAGCATGGTTCAATCCCAATTTTTAAAGTATGTTCTTTGGCTAAATGGCTAAATTTCCTACACTGGGTCTTCTCCCTGTGCTATCTTCAGAAATTTGCACCCGGAAATCAGAAAATACAGGTAAATCTTTCTATTTCCAGTCATTACCGGCACAAAGAGACCGGCGTGACTACATATACGAACGAATTGAATGGGTTGTTTTGCATTCTGTTCCACCCGTGTTTAGTAGAGGCCATCTTATTTAATCTCATAAAGCCCAAGAAAGTGCATTGATGACAAAGCGAAGAGCAGCTCCTATTTCCCACTGTGACAATCACCAAGTCTCCACTGGCTGCTTAAGTGTTTTTAGATCCGGAATCTGAAGCATCTTTGCTTTGCCCCCAAAGTACTTAAGGAGCAGAGGCAGAGCTGCTGTGTATGCCCTTCCCTTCGCAGTCATGGGAGAGGCACTGGAAATGGAGAGGAGAGAACTAGATGCCTTTACAAGCTTGCCAGCTCTTGGTGCAGTAGAGGTGCTCTAGGAAGCAGTGCAAGGACTGTTCCCCTGGGATTCCTCCCGGCAGTCCCACGCGGTGCCAGGCACCGCACTGCTTAGCAACAGCCTGTGTCTTTAAGGCACGCTCTGGTCCTTCATATTTTACCTGTCTTCATTATCAGAAACGCGTGCGATGTGAAAACGCAGGCAGTATCTAGGTATGCCGTGGGGTGACTGGTCGTCGCTGGAGATGGGAGCGAGTTTGCGGGCTTGCTGTCAGTATTGCCTCCGACAATTATTCTCAGAGTCAGGAAAGCGTTCAGCTAGAATTGGAACGTGAGGATTTGTAAGCTGCCTTGTGGGGTGTGAGCGTGGCGACAGGCTGAATAGCGTTTTGTAAGGAAGAGGTTGTTGAAGAAAAATCATTTGTAACATTATGAATTTAAATACAGGATGCTGATTAGCTGGATCCTTTGCAGAATACAGAATTTTATCTAATCGCATAAAACTGGCAATTTATGTGAACTTGAGCATTTCTTGATAACAAATAGCGTTTGGACCAACTGAGCTGTGCTTACAAATAGATCAAGATAGAGAAGCGTTATTGCTGTAGTCTTTGTTATAGTTAATGAGACACTAGCAAGACCTTATAGCATTACATGCGTGTTTTAATCTTTAAAATGTGAATGGTCTTATTTACGTTTGGATGGAGACTTATTTTTCTATTTTTCAAGAAGATATCAAAAACCGTTCCTGTCCTGAAGCAGACTGAAGTCAAAACCTCAAAAGCTTTTGTGAACTGAAGGCAGAAAAAATTTTCCTTTTATTAAATATTTTCTCCGCACCTTCATTAAAAAGGAAGGAGTCTGAATTCTTACTGTTCACTTATTTCATACGCTGATCTTGTCTTTTGAATTCCCTCTGTAACTTAGATCACAACTACTATTGCCAAAAACATTCTCGTCCAACACTTGGCTTTAAGAGTTAAAATATCCATTTCATTTCATTTCAAAGGATAATTCTAAGGAGTTGCTTTGGTGCTTTTTCGGTGTACGCTGCAGGGAAGAAAGAGCCAAAGCTTGTAGGTGGGCCCGCGGGTTGCTTTATTTTGGTTTTACATATATTTGACTTCCAAAGCAGCTCCAAAGACTTCATCTCTCTCCTGAAGGGTGTTTGTTGTGTTCTTCTCTGTAGCCGTTGCTCGTTGTTCATCTTTTTATCATTTTCAGCTACAACAAAGTATTAAACGATAGCGGAACTGGCTGTAGCTGATGTATGTTAAAAGTGACCTGAAAGAAATTTTGCAAAACAAACAAAACCCCTCCAACTTGCACGCTTTCTTGATGCTCTGTGTTGTATAATGGGGTTGTGGAAGCGTGTGGTTTCAGTGAGTTTTTTTTCTCTCTCTCCATGTTCTTTCCTAGAAATGCTAGTAATGCTAGCTCTTATCTTCCTCAATTTTTCTGAAAACCTGCTGAGCTTCCTAGAAGGTGTGCATTACCCTTCCGAAGTTTATTGGGGTGGCCAGCATGTTGAATGTACAGCACAGATGTGCCTTCCCCAAAAGGTTAGCCACTGAGCTGATTAGTCCTGAGATAAAGTTAATTCTGCACACTGGCTAAAATGTTTTCCCTGCTTCTTCCTGTTGCTTATAAATGATTTTCTTAATTCTTCTGCAGTTATTCCACCTTCTCCACAACTCTAGCGTTCTGAGTGTTGTCCAAGCTAGATAATAACTCGAGCTTAAGCGTAAGAAACAAAGCAAGCTGTATCCGGCGTTCTGCAAGCACGTGAAGAAACACAAAAGGATACGGTCTTCATGTGGTTTCTTTTGGACTGTGATTTAAAAGCTCAATAAGAACCTGGGTGGGCGTCAATGCTGCTTCTGAGATGTGATACCTGATAATACTTTTACCTTCTCTTGCCATCAAATGATTTGTGTGCATGTGAAATGCTACTCAAGTCTTGTGTTGCGATGCATAATTGTTTTACATATATTTTGACATTGTTAGGGAAAATAAGAAAGAAACAGGCTGAAATTGTCAGTTGTTTATTTCCTCTAGTTTGTTTTTGCACTTTCCTCCTCTTTTAGAAAGTGCCATGGCAGAATGGCAGGATTGTGAGAGAACAACGGCACTGAACGCTTGCTGTATTGTGACGATACCTGTGTCTTGTCCGTGGAGCTGCAAGTTCTTGCTGAAACTTTTCTCTTAGCTGAGGCACGTATGAGGTCTATCTCCCATGAGGGTTTTCTGATACGAAGAGAATTCATGCTGCAGCACTTCTGTATTCTCGATGCTTAAAGGGTCTGTCTCGCTTACCCGCTCGTGACTTTTGGAAATATTGCAGGAATCTGAATGTCTTTAAGATGCAAGTCTCTCCGACAATGCTGATCAAAAATAATCAGAAGGTTAAGAAATTACTGCGGGGAAGAATAGGCTATAACAGACTCTTCCTCGATTACCTCTTTCCTTGCTGTATACACAGATCACAGAAGACTTGCTTGCATAAGAAGCCAGTCTGCAATTGAAGGGCATCAAGGCAGTTAAAAAGAAAACATGCTTTTCCTTTCAGATGTATGTGCACTTTAATGGCTACACTATTTAATGAATTCATATTGATTATTATATTGTTATAATGAAATAAAAATATAAAAATGTATAAAATTCTAATTTTTGCTCTCTTGAAAGTAAGAGTTGGCTTTTTCCAGGCAGAGAACGCTGAAGTTTTCACTGAAATTCCAACGTTCATTTACAAATGAGTGCCTCTGCCTACCTGTTAGCAGGTCCCCCCTAGCATATAAACGTTGATCGTCATCACCTGTCCTGGGAATATATATCCTTGTCCTTGCAATAGCATTCTATAACAACAACAAAAAAGAATTTCCCCTCATTTTGACTTCCTGGACGCTCTCTGTAGTTCTCAGGTTTTAATACTTTTTAATATTCTGTGGGATATTTACCGCTGAAGCTTCAGCCCATTTCGGGAAAGGCACGTAGGCATTGCTTTTGCATGACCACCCCGCCTTTAAGGATAGCAGAAAGATTTTACCTGAGGAAGTGCCAGTAGGAGGAAAGAGTTTTGCATGTCTCTTGCTGCAAGTCTGTTGCTACGTTTACCTTCTCCTTGTAAGTAAAACCTGAACTCATCTAGTTTTTGCAGAGAGACCTTCCTTCTGTTCCTGGAAAACAGGAATTGCACACAACCGTCCAGCCTGGCTCTCTTGGTAACCTCTCTTGGTATTTGTAGAAATCCTGTGCTGCTTTATGCAAAGACTTCAAGCTTGCCTTGATCACTTCTGACTTTCATTCATTTTGAACTATCAAGCAATATTTTGAACAAGGTGCCAGCTTCAGTATCTCCCTTTCTATGAGTCAGATCTGGAAAGGGAATGTCATTGCTGTAGATGGAAACAATAATATGCGATGGGAGTTAGAGTTAGAAGATAGCATTTGCAATTTACCTTAAAAATGAAGAACTGCCTCTGGAAATCTTTGGAAAAGTGAAACTGTCGGAGATCATGTCCAGGTCTAAGCCTGAACTGGAGAAGGCTGTGTTATTATGAGGAAAATTAACTACTTTTCAATTGACGGGCCTTTAATTCTCTCCCTTTCTTTCATTTCTCGTTGCTGATTTTCACAAAGCACTGCTAAGGAAAAGAATAGTTGTTTGGAAAACGGTTTGGCTTAGTCTCTTAGTAGCTTCTAAAAATCTACGATTTGGCAGTGTTTTATGAAAGCACTAGATAGGTTGAATGCTTTGAGTACTACATCACATTTTTAACAGGTCAGAAGAGCTGTACTTACAGGAGATCCTTGTAAAATTTCAATTATATTATCCTTCCATTTGTAGCTGAAATACTTCTTTCTAATGGTGGTGGTAGTATTAGGTGAAGAATTTCAGGTGGAATCGGGAAGATTAGAGCAATTTACTAATTTTTTGTATTTATATTTTTATGGTAACTGAACCTTCCATTAAATGGAAACATTTTGACTAAGCAGGAGGTCAGGTCTTTCTTCATAATCCAGTTTGGAGTCCTTATAAAAGAAGAAAGAAATTCAATAAAAAGTTTAGAAAAAGCGTTTCGCTCTAGAGACTTTGTTCTTTGAATCTTTTCTCTAAGATAGTCTATACTGGGCTTGATTTTTTCGCCACTTTGTCTAAATGAAGTTTGGAAAACACGGGTCCCATTTTTGTGCATGTCATTTTCGCACCGTTTTTAGCTTCCTGCAAGTGTTGAGAAGTAGAGGTCACTTCGCCAAAGCTCATTTGTTGGTTTTCATGGTTTAATGGAGCTGAGGGTTAGGAAAAATTGTGTATCCTCTTCTGTTTTTCTTTCTTTATGCCGTTATTTGCATGTCATTGAGACATTGAAAGCTGAACCACAAAACGATGCTAAGTAGCATGTTTCTCCAACTTGATGATTGATCTAGATAGCCTTTGGAGATATTTATGAATATGACTCACCTTTCTTTTAAATACGGTAGTAACGTTGCTTTATCCATGTAATAGAAAAAGGGAACTTCAGGTGCAAGACTTTAGCATTCTGAAATGATTTACCTGCTTTTATGACAAACGAAAATTTTGCTCTGAAATCTCAGTTTTTCATTTTAGAATCAACTGTAAGGTACAATTTTTGTTCCCAATAATTTGACCTAGAAAACCAAAGTACATACTTGGGGAAAGTTGGATACCAAAAGCGTATGAATGCTTCAGGCTTTTTGCGCAGTTATGCGACCTCTGTAACTCTGTATATAAAGAAAGGGGAGAGCATTCCTTCTTGTGCCCGAGGCACCTGGACATGGTGGGGGCAGTTGGGAGCCTGCTGAGCCGTGCTGAGGATGGTGAGATGGCCAAGTTCTTTACACCTTTAAAAATAAGGTTAAAATAAAGCCTCCTGTATGAAGAGACAATGGTTTTCTTGCATATAGAGCAAAATTCATCATAAATTCATAATATTGGGTTCTTCTCCTAAAATTGTGTAGCTAGAGCACCTGAAGGTTAATGGAAACATGTATTCATCTTTCCTGAGTTTCTTTTTACTTTTCAGTGTTAAATATTTTGTGGTTGGACATTTAGCAGGGCTAAAGAAACCAGTGTAAGCTTTTGTTTGCTTCTCACTGTGCAAAGTAACACAGCCTTGGTAGGCAGCCAGCATGCTGGAGTGGTGACAGCGGGGCTGCTGGTTCACGCCTGCTGCAGAGGAGCAGTAGAGGGAGCTCCCACACCACCTTTTCACTTGGTACCATCAACTCTGCCGTCTGATGCATGTTTTCCTTAGCTGGTAGAAAACGGGATGGAAAAGAAACAAATGGCATGTTGATATCTCTCACTAAAGTAGGGACTCTTTGGTGTATGACCCCATTAACAAAGTTTGATCCTATGTATTGGTTTTCAAAATCCATGTTAAGGATGATGTTAAAGGCACCTCCAAGCATACAAAGCTGAGCTAGGTCTAAGGAAAGGAAACCCTTAAAGCCTTGCAAAATACGGGCTTTATTCTACAGTGTTCTGATCAGCACGTTGCTCGTATGAGTTCACATCTTGGGCACCTGTCGGATTCATGGATAGAAAGTAAAATGCAACGGTTGCCAAAAGTTTAATAAGGAAAAATAGTAAAAATTATTTGGCTTTTGCATGTTACTGACATGTTTGTTTCTCCCTTTTGCTGCAAAAAAGCACTTCTCAGTTCATCCTGTGTACACAAAATTGATTTCAAACTGTAGAAACCTTTAGGAAACCTTTCTTTAATTTTGAGATAATTTGTTATCCCATTTAATGTAATTATGTAAATCTGAAAACACTCCCAGTCATATGGAAAAGTTGGGCATAGTTTTGTTTCGTATCATCTTTAAATGAAATAATTTACTTGAATTTGTTTTGTTCCCAAGTTTAAATACAGAATGAACAAACATAAAGTCCATTTTTGGAAATGGAGCTTTTTCTTTAAGGCTTTGCAAAACATGTGACTATATAAAGTGACTTGTCAGAAATTTCTTGTCTTGCAGGCAGCAACTGTTAAAAGAAAGTTTGCATCTGATGTGTATGCTGTTTTGTAAAGTGTAATGTTCCTTCAGCTGTATGCGAACATAAAATTCTTTCACTGAAATCAATAGGTGTCTTTTCCATTTGACTTCAGTCAGTCAGTTGGTCATCTCTAAGACGGTAAGGATTATGACCATCTCGTGGGAGCAGGAGTCCTTGCGTTCATCTTGTAAAGCTGCTCCTCTCCGTCTTTGTAGCCCTTTAACAGAAGAAAGAGGAAAAAGACTTCCTGAAGAAAACTAATAAAAAAGTAGCCTTAAGAAGAAATCCAGAGAACGTCTTCATTGAAGGCTTCAAGTGAATTTGGCAAGAGCGGCTGGGTATCACAGATGGGGAACTATCCAGCAGAACTCTCCTTGCAGTCTTCAGGAAATCAAATTAGCCTGACAAATGTCTGGCTGCACACTTCAGAGCTAAACTCGTGAATGTTCTAGCAACATCTGCTGTTACTTAGGCGAGTGTGACAAAAGAAAATTGAACATAACATTTGCTAGTCAGCCAATAAATCTGACTTGGATCTTTCTCACTTATTCAGGACAAAAGGAGAGAATGAAGTACAAGATGTTTCTAAAATACAATTTTAAAATTCAAATGATGGCTAAAAAGATCTAAAATGTCCTTTTTTCAAATTATACTATCAGTGTGCAGCAGATCCTTTTTATCTAGGAGCTCCCCATGCTCAGAATTGTTGGCCGTTCAGTGTGGGACATGAGCTCGTTTTCTAAGGTGACCTATTGGTGGAAAGAGTGTATTCCAGAGATGGGGTATTTTACAGAGTAATTTCAATGAACTACATATGGAGAGACAAATCCTAACGTCAAATATCGTCGTAGAAGCTACTCGTCAACAAGAATAATAAATAATTAAAGTGGCGTTTTCACCACTTGAGGGGAGAAAAAGCACGCGCAATGTAAATTCTTCGTGATCCATCATTTTGACCAAGGAAGTTCAATACTGTGTCTTTTGGAGGAAAAAGTGTGCATTGAACCTGTAACGTTTGCAGTAGAATATCTTCAAGAATGCTTGACTTACATTACGGCTATTCAAGCTGTCATCACGTTTACACACCACTTGGCAAATTATCACATCCTTATATTCGTTTTCAACATGATTCTTTCCCATATGTGGAATAAGTGTTGACTCCAATTTTGACAAGTGTGCAAATGCGTACTCATCGCAGCCGTTGATATGCTATCCTGTGCATACCAAACTCAGTATTGTTTACAGTCTTGCTTTCTCTAGTTTTTTTTCTACTAATGATAATAATTATGGAGAAAAAACATTTTATTACTTATTTTGTTCTGTATATTCACTTATTTTCAGAAATTGTGTACTTGATGACTAATGACTTGTGTATTTCTGAGACACTTTTATGCCGGCTGCTTTGTTCTGATGAAGATGTTTGTTAGTAGTACCCAAAGGGGCCTAGTAGAAGTACAGCTAAACCTTTTTTCTCTCTGAGTGGGGAACGGGTCAAGGTAAAAATATTGGTAGCGTGTTTCTCCTTCCATGTGTGGGCTTTCCCTGATGGGCTCTCCACCTCAAAACTTGGAAGACAACCCAACACAGGTGTCTGTGCTTGTACTTGGGTCTCTTTTCCAGTTGGCTATGGGCCTTGCAACAGGGTGGAGGGGAAATTCCCAAAGTCTACAAGATCTTTAGATTTGTGGTAGCCAGGAGTCAGAGATTTTGGAATAGTCCTGGTTGCTACCATGCTTGCGTGAGAAGCAGCTGTACAGAATCAGAGAAATTTCTAATGAAGATTTTTGATGTTTTCCTCAGCCTTTTCCTCTGGTGGCTTTAGACTTTAGGTTTTTTTTTCCATGTTTGGTGATCTTCTGTGATATGAGAAGACTGCTCTCAGTGGGGAGAGGTGCTGTGTTCTGAGACAGAGTGGAGGAAAGTTCTGGAGTGCAGAATAATCCGAGGATAAAAGAGATTTTGATGAGGTACTGCCTAATGTATTATTTCTAATCCTATCAGAAGAGGCTAAGAGAGAATGTGTTACCTTTAAATTAAGCACTTCTATTTTTTAAGACTTTTAGAATGAACTTACAATTTCATACTTGAGAAATGCGCTTCTTAAGGGGGGAGGGTATTTTTGAGAAGTTTCCAATACCCTCTTACATGTCAGCTGCAGTAAGCAAGGGTCTCAAAGGTAATTAGATGTTTCAGTGCTCAGTGATGTCTGACTCTGCTGCTGAATTAGGTTGCCTGTCCATTCAATGTGCAGGGAAGGACACATCTTTACCCAAAGGAAGGTTAAAAAGGTCTTTAACAGTACTTCGGAGCCCAGCCACGGACTGCAAGCTGTTTGTGCTATGTGCCAGAAACGTGGAGCAAAAACACTGCAGGAGACCAGGTAGAAAGTATATAAAGAAAGCCAAAGGGAATGCAACGATGTTAATAGACTTACATAGATCATTTGGAAGGCTTTAAGATGCCTTAGAAATGTTCTGCTTTTGTCAGCAAGGTTTTTCACTTAGGTAGGCCACAAAGTAACATTAAGAGAAGAAAAGTTTAAGGAAGTGATCACAGCCAGTTAGCTGGAGAAACAGTGTTGCTGCGAAGAGAGTTAACTACCAGGTGAAAGATTAGGGTGGTTCATATAACTTAAGTGAAAGTACAGTTGGAGTGTTGGCATGGGCTAAGCTTCTCTATAGCTCCAAGGCACCTATAGGCAGTTTTGTCATGGTGATTGGTGGAAACCTATGCTTGTGGGGGGGGGAGGGGGGGAATTAGTAACTGGGGTGATATTTTGAGCATATAGGTTGTGGTGTTATATGCAGTGCTCTACATTTAAGGGTCTATTTAAGCTCTATGTAAGGGTCAGCCAAGCACAGCACCAACTGGAGATCTGAAAGGCTCTTACTGCAGAGAAAGGGTACGATTGACAGTGGAATGCCTTTCCCAGTTTTACTCTGGTCCTGTTCAGAAAGGCCTTCGATTTGACGATTATGAGGTCTTCAATTAACAGGCAGGCAGGTGGGTAAGAACTGGTTACCTTCTCTAACGTTGGTACGTCAATAATGATGTACCAAGACGTTAGCGTAGTGCGTGTGCGTAGTATCCCTAAGCCACGCATTGGTTTGGAATACCCATCTCGACACCCGCTCCCCTCCTGAACTCTTCTAAAGAAAGTAATCCATAGAATAATGAGTAAATGAAAGCTTTTCTGCAAAATATGACAAAGGGAGCAAAAGTCTAAATGACAGGCCTGATGATACGTCCTTTTCTCGGACGTTGATCGCTGGGTGAATCGAGATTTATTTGTTTTTTATGGCCACCATTGAGCCTGTATGCTTCGCTTTTTTTCAGCTAGCAGAGTTGTTCCTCAGAATTTGTTGCTGTTGTCTACCTAGACTTTTTAAGCTTTCTCAAGTTACAAATGTATTATTTTGGCTGGCAGTCTACAGAGTGCCAGTATTCTCAGGAGCAGAGCATTAAGGGAAAACAGGTATTCATCTTGATATTGCCAGCTGAATAAAAATGATTAAGAGAACAAACAGCTGAATTCTGAAGATGCATCCCCTGACTGTAATTCATTCTTTCTCACGGCTTCTCAACATCTTGGCTGTGGCCTTTTCTTACCTGAGATTTACTGTTTTTCTAAACGATATACAAAGAACAAATTACACAGTTGGCTTGTAATGTCTCAGAACTTTATTAATATTAATGTTTTTTTCTTTTGAGAAGGTTAACAGAATCTGACACCTTCTGGCCTTTCAGTTGAATAAATAGTCATTTGGGATGAGGTTGATTTCACTAGTTGTTAATGTGCTATGAGTTGAGCTAAGCTGGTCACGAGCTCCCATTAATGGAGAGAGGTAGCCACCTCCACGGGGTAGTTCATCCCATCTCTTTGTCCTAATCAAGGCAACATCTTCTATGGCTCCTCTCTATTGGAATTTGTGTCCACTTCTCTTCCTGTCTGCTACTGGACTTTTCTGCCCTCCCTTGTAATATCCTGTGATCTCTTTTCTTTCTCTGGCTAGCAATGGGGCGAGGACTCTGTAGAGTCCTGTAATGCTGGGTATATTGTGGAATCAGACAGGTTAAGGATGTTAGGAATTTATGATTTCTTCTAACTTGGTTTTGAAGCATTTCAGTGATGTTGTAGCTGGTGGGAGAAGTAACATTAGCCATTAACTTTCTCATTAAGTATAAGCACTCTGTACCAGACTGGTTGGTAGGGGAGGGAGGCAACATTGAAATAAGAAACACATTTAGGAAAAATAAGACCAATCAGAATGACTTCATGGAATGGATAGCCTGTGAGATAGTGAAATCGAATTCCTCTGTGTTGAGTAAAAGTAATGCTCTATGAAAATAATTTACATGAAGTGCGCTCTCCGGTATTTTCTCCACTCGTGTTTTCTGCTGTCCTATTTTTTGTTCTTTTGCACTGACTTTTCAGCTGTGCTTGATTTCACTCAACAAGCAGGAAAACAATAAATCAATCTAATATATATAATTTTCCTTACGTTTTGGATGGGGTAGAAGTTGAGTTGCTCCATAGCAAAGGAAAACCAAACTGAGTGAAGGAAACGTGAGGGCGCTAAGCATGTTTTAAAAAAAAAAAAAAAAAAAAAAAACAACATCAATCCTTGAGCTTCGTTGATATTTGAGGCCGATGAAGAAGCCAGGTTTCTTCAGCTCTAAGGGGATCCTGAATGCAGCTGTGCCTCAGTGGGTCACTTTTCCAGGCGTCTTTTACTGCTCACAAAGTCACTCAGTAAACAGGATTCAAGCAAGAGTACAAGAGGCATCTGTACTGCCACCTATCTATTGCCACCTGCAATAGATAACTAGGAGTGTGTGCTAAGCATTAATATGCTCACAGCACTCAGTGAGCCTCTGCTGGCCAGGCAGTTTTCAGAAAACTGAAGAAGTATTGGCCTCTCTTGCTTCTTGGAGTGGGCTGGTTCTTGATGTTGCTGAGATGCTTTCTTCAATCTTTTTCCTTTCCTTTGAATCTTATACAACTTCATTTTTTTTTCCTCCTTGAATCCTTCATTGGGCAATATAACTATTGCAACAGCTGCTCTGCTGTCAGCATGCTTGCTTCTCTTATCTTACGTGTCTTTGCCTCATATACTTTTCCAACAGTGTCACGATAAATTTCGCATTAGAACCGATGCAATATCGCACAGTTTTAATGCACCAATTAGGTGGTCAGTCACAGACAGCACAACTCGTAGGCCAAGGGTTGCGTGAAAAGGGACAAAGCAAACTGAAGTAGCAAAGAGAAAAGCTGACTCAGTAGTGGCTACCCGGATGCAGGAAATAGTGGGAAAAGATTAGGTTTAAGTCAAATAGAGCTAGGCCTTGTGGATGCGTGAGGAAGCAAGGGAGCAAGTTCAGTGGGGGCATGGGGAATAGGAGACCTAGAGAGGTGAAGAGCACGTATGCCCAGCTGATTCCCAACATATTTTGTCTTTGGGAAGTATACACAGGTAGCGTTCTTCAGTGACAATTCCTTTTTGAGGGGGGTGGGGAATGGAAATTTCTAGCTTTTCAGCGTTTCATGGTATTTTCTTGTATTTGCTGAATTGTTCATACTGGACAAAGAGAAAGGCTGGAAACTGAAATGCTACGTTGAAGTGAAATACTTCATTGAACTAAATTTTCATTTAAAATGTCCTTTGCTTTTATTGTATGAAAGCATAAACATAAATTTTAAAGCTCAAGGTAGAAGTATTGTTCAAGTTTTTAGTACTGCCAGTGATGTAAATGCTGAGCTCCCGTGCATATTTTTTTGATCTGGAGTAGCTGTCTCCCTTAAATTTGGATAATTGGTCTAAAATGATGGTACCTGTAGTCAGTTTTCTTTTATCTCTTCTCCAGGTCTTTTTTTCTGGATAACTGTGGAAGGCAGTTTTCCTGCCTGTGCTTATTTTTTGTAAATCACAGAGAAATACAACCTACTTTAGTTAGCAGTTTTCTGATGTAGTCTCAAATTATCCACAAGAAGAGTGAGTGGCTGGATAATACAGGCAGATGTAAGAGCTATTGGTCTAGTATAATTAAGGTTTCTTAAGCTTCTGCCTTGGCACCTCTTCAGCAGCACCAGAAAACATACCCCAGAAAAAGTCAAGTTTCTTTGTGGTCCGTGAAGTAGAGAAAATAACTGTAGCTGCTCTTTTAGCATATGTGCCTCCCCCTCCACTCCCAGGCACTCCCAGTGTCAAGAAGAAGAAAGAAGAAAATCAGAAGAAAATCAGTCTTCAAGCAAAAATGTTTTGCTTTCTATGTTTTCTCTGCTGTGAAGGAAGACTTTTTATTTAAGGCTGCACTTCTGTTTGTGTATAAGCATACCTTTATCTGTTTTATACCTTTATCTTATTTATGTCCCAATAAGTAGACACACACATGCAACTGGAAAAAGGAAAGGATTCCAGCAGCAGCAGCAGCACTTGAATGATTAGGTCTCATGGGCAGGAAATGCTTGAAATACGTGATGTTAAGCTGCTAAATATCTACCCAAGGTGTGGTTCACGAGCAGTGCAGGTGTGTCTGTACGTGTGGCTCACTCTGGGCTGGGCCTGTCCCCTCTCGGGCACATCTGGGCAACCGGAGCCCTCAGCCTGGGGGAGGAAAGCCCCCAAGGGGCTCCTGGGGCTGCCGCCAATAGGTCCCTGGGAAATGCTGCTGTATGTTCAGCCTCACGCACCCTTGCTGGGGCTTCAGGGCAGCCGTTGCCCCCTCTCACCTATGAACCTGAGTTTCCATCCACTCAGCTCCCCAAGGTAGTAGTCCGGCATGTGGTTCTAGGCTATAGGAGTATTTCGCCATGTGGTTCACAGTATCAAGGAAGCTTATGATTTAGACTCAGCTCTAAGGAACAATTACTCTACGGGTGTTAATCTGTTACAGCTCATTTTAAAATTAAGCTCTTTAGAAAATAGTAACTTTACAGCAGATGCAGAAAGGTACGCTACAAGCTACTACATTACAAAGGTATGCTGTATATTTTATTTCCCTGGTAAGCAGACTGTTTAATTTATTCATCCTTGGTAGGAGGAGGTTTGACCTGAGAAAGAGTCTTCAAAATACAGGTCAAAATGAATCTTTAAACAATGATAATGGAGAAGGCAAGTCTTGTCCAATTAAGAATCTAAAACAGCATGAGATTATGTCATTTCTTCAAACATATTCCTTTGGGATTTAGGGATTGGGTTTTTTTCCTCCTCTTGAGAGATCTGGGCAGATTGAGTATCTAGGCTGTCCGCAATGGATTTAGATGCTTTTATTCTTAGAGCTAACTAATGTTGAACAGTAGAACATCAATGTTAAATTATCAAATGCATTAAATCTTACTCTTTTAAAGTGAGTGGCAGTACTTCCACTAAATCCCTTTGACATTAGTTAAGAAAGGGTTTGGGTCTGGTGAAGAGCTAAGCTAAGCGACAGGGACAAGTGGAAGAGGTTTCAATATGCTTTTTCAGTAATGTGATAGCAGAGCGAAATATATGAAACAGTCTACCCTGAAGTCAAGCATTTGGAGAATATCCTGAACCATTTTAAATTCTGCAGTTTGCAATGCTTCTGTAGGTGATCTTATTCTAAGTGGGTATCTCCTCTGTTAACAGCCTTCTTTTCAACCTCCAAGCTAGATGAAACAGGCTGGAATGGAGAACAGGATATATAGAACCCAGTCCATGTCAAATATTTGGCAAGTATTTAGCACATGTTAACTGTGTCAACTATGTTTTGGACCTTTAAGGACATCGTTATGGGCAACACGTGTAATGTGCCATCGTCTTTGGCAGCATCCAACAGGAAAAGACGTAAAAGTAGATGAAAAAAGGACACTTCCCCAGAGTAATCTCCCTCCAATAGTTTATGGTTCGGGGAGTTTCTGGGTTTCACTTGAGAGATTCACCTTCTATTTATCTGTTTAATTTGTCCAGTCTCCCTTTGACTGTCCTCAGCATCCTGTGGCAGGGAGTTTTGTGGCTCACCCACGTGTTGTGCGAAGAACCATCCCCACTTGGCTCTTCTGAATCTGTTACTTGCAGTTCACTGGATGTCACCTTATTCTTGTATTGAGAGGTACAGTGAAAAATAACTCCCTAGTCAGGAGTACAAACTTTGTCATCCAGTCATCCCTCTCTGAATCTTTTGCCACTCTCCTCCCATCCCCAAAGGAAACAGAACAGAACTGCACACAGAAGATATTTTTGCACATGGACCTGTCAATAGCTTAGAGGCACCTGTCAATAGCTTAGAGGTTCTCTGTTTTGTTCTCTGGTCCTTTCCTTTTGGTTCTTAACGTTCTACTGACGTGACTGAGCATTGAGCTGAGGTGTTCAAGACCTATCTTATACTCCAAGATCTCGCACCTTAATGGTAATGGTTCAGTTACCACCATCTTTTATGTGCAAATTTTCTATTTTCTTTTCCTCTGTGGGTATCACTTTAACTTTATTTACTTGTAGTTCCACTTGCCGTTGCAATGCTTAGTGAGGGCTTTCTGCAGTTCTTCAGTGTCAGCCCTT
This sequence comes from Struthio camelus, assembly GCF_040807025.1. Taxonomy (NCBI): domain Eukaryota; kingdom Metazoa; phylum Chordata; class Aves; order Struthioniformes; family Struthionidae; genus Struthio; species Struthio camelus. Next base: position 41,368,704 of record NC_090948.1, read on the forward strand.
ATCCTTATTCTGCCCAATTAAACTTATCATCATCTGGAAACGCCTCCAGAAAGAGCTTGTGCCCTTTTCGAGATTATATGTTTTGAGCTGTCCAGGTCCTGGCGCAAGTTCCTGTAGGATTCCGCTGGTGATCTTCCTCCGCTGTGGATATCCACTGTTTATAGCGATCTTCTGTTTCTTAGCCTCTAATCTTTTTTTATTTTATTTTCATTTTCTTCTTTTTGTGAAAGGACCTTCCCTCTTATCTCGTGGATGCTTAGTTTCTTCAGGAGACTTTGGTTAGGGACTTTATTGAATACTTTCTGGAAATCGAAGAAGCCTGGACTGTCGGGTTTGCCCTTATCGACATGTTTGTTGACCTCTTCAAAGAACTCCAGTAGGTTCGTGAGGCAGTTTTCTTTGTCTTCCCCAAAATACCATATTTACCCACGTGTTATTTAATTCCTTTCTTTGTTGTTCCTATTCATTTGTCCTGTAGAGGAAGCAGAATTATCAATTCCTTAGTGTACTATTTGACACGTTTCAGTCTGTAGGGACTGAAACAGTGGTAGGTCGGGTGCCCTCATGGAGGGCATTGTGTAGAGTTTCAGGAATTCCGGATGAGAATTTTGTATGTCTGGTTGTTTGTTTCTTTTCAGATTAAACTCTCATTAGCTTTTTGATAATTGTTGTATTTCACCGTTGTGTAGTACATCTAGCATGTATCAAATATATCTCGCTTCTTCATTTTCTTTTGTTGAATGACTGGACCTTACTGAGATTATTCCATGGATTCATTACACTGAAAATAGAGTCTAAGGTTTGTCTTTTTTGCTGTCGTCTTTATGCTGGTTTAAAATGAGTCATCCTGTGTCATAATGTGATGTGACAGCAGTAAAGAATCATAGATCTGATACTGAACAAGAAACTTTTTGGAGGAAAAAACAGCGTTATTCCAAGAGATTATTTTCTTGGTCTTTGTTTTCTATCTCCCCATAAAGCTTCTATCTAGAAATATCTGCAGTGATTTAAAGAAGTGTTGTATATAGACTTAAAGTGGTTCTGGAAATTCTCTCTTGGGCAAGGCTTATTTAACATGGAGTGATACATGGCCTGTAAGCAGGGTTTATATAACCGGTAAACTTTTTTGTTGTGTGGTTTTTCACGTAACTCTCAGCTGTAGCTGTTTCATTACCCCAAGTTATGTACAGACGTGAGGGTAAAACACACAGGCATACCCATTTCTTCAGCGGGCACCCGCAAGAGCCTAATGTGGCACAGAAAATGATAAAGATGTGATCTGTTAGCTGCAGCAGAGCAGTCTGGCAACTGCATAACTTCCGTTTTAGCCACTAAAGGTATCATTGGAGAAGAAAACTATTTGAGCTACTTATTTTAAAGTGTCCCAAAAGTATACTCCAAAGTGTCTTCACTATTATGCGTGAGATCACCTGTCCAATATTCTAAAGCATAAGCTACTTAAAGAGTACAGAAGAATTTTTAGACTGATTCTACTGTTTTCGTGTCTTTCACGAAAACCTCTCTTCTAAAAACCGCTCTTCTTAATATTTGGAAATGTTGGTTGTAAATTCTCAACCTGTGAAGCTACTCACAAAGGACTGATTCTTTGACCTTTTTTTAACCTTTATTTGAAAGTTTAAGAAAAACCTCTCGTCCCTCATGAGGGACGGGAGAGAAAGAGGAAATAATTATAGCTCTTTAAGGATTAGAGAATTGGAGAATTTCAAATAGAACTAGAAGGCTTGCAGGCTTGAAACAAGTATTGTCCAACATCTGCCGTTCTGCTAGCTCCACCTGGTATAAAATGGTAATTCGATAAAAGAATGTGTCAATGGCATAAATTGCTACTGAATAGCAAAAAGGAATACATTGTCAAATTTACTCAGTCAAGGGAAGAAAAATGCTTCCTTTTTGATCAATTTGACAGAATTTGATATCATTAGAGTGTAAGATCTGAGAGCTTAATATTTCATTTGCTCTACTAGAGTAGAGGGTGATATTGGAATGCACATGCGTTTTTAGGGTTATGACAAACACTCCTGGTAAGCCGTCCTGGTGTCATCTGCAATTATGGCCTCTATAGATATCCTTTGGGGAAAGAAAAAGTGTTCTTGGCAGAGTTGCAGTTTCAGCACTGTGCAGCACAGGGACTGCTTGTGTCCCTGAAAAGCATCAGGGCTGGTAGTAGTCACCAAACCTGGAAGCTGCAGTCCGGTCTTTTGAGACAGGGTTGTTCCCTGAGGATCAGCACTGCTCCACGCTCTTCGTTATAATGCAGGCTTTGATAAAAACATGCTAACTCGAGACAAAAATGCACATCCATTAAACCATGTCATGTGTTCAGTACCTGAAGATATCAAAAATTGCTCATAACAAAAGTTAAGTGCTGCTTCTGGGCATCAGGATGGGAAACTTATGGTGTTTGTGTTTATGCTTGCATGAGTGTTTGTCCTTAATGAGCAATTGGAAGAAGACATTGATTTACAAAACATAATTTCGGATGAGGTAATTAACAAAAAAAAAGGTAAAATGACAATAGACAAAAACAGTGGCTTTTAGGGCACTGACATAATGCATAGAAAAATATATTAAGAGTACAACTAATATTACATAATTTGTTTTACAACTTGTTTACAGTAAATAAAACTAGTTCATGAAAATCAAAAAAGTTAATTATCAACAGATATTTACTTGGTGATAATGCAGGATGTTTGTTCTCGGAGGGTACAGTCCTTTTAACTTGCTTGTAAACAGTTAAATGAGCCTGTAAACTTGCATGTACCCATACAAATTGCCTGCTGTGTGCCTTCATAGTGTACCTATAGCAGAAATACTAGAATGTTTTTCTCCGTAGCCTGGAAGTGTATACTGAAAAAGAAACAATCTCTGCTGTCCTCTGTTTGCTTAAATCTTTAGTTTTTTTTAATGTATGCTTATATTGGGCCAGATTAAATTTATTCTTCAGAAAATCCACAAGGGAAAGGTAATGTCACTTCATTGTTTGAACCTCTCCGCTGGCTCTCAAGCATGCTGTAACTTCTCTGAACTTTTCTCCAAGGACTATGCACATTGATGTCCATCTTAAAGACCCATTTCTGTCATGCTGCCTACAGTGAATTCAGTTAACTTGTATCTTGCTTCTGTTCTCCTTCCCTTAACCGATATCTCATTCTCTACTGCTTTCAGATTTTTGAGCATCTTGAAACAGGGACTGTCCTTGAGGTTTCTGGAAGGCATGTGGGACAGTGTACGCAGTGGAATTAAATGAAAGAGTGAGTCTGACCAATTCCTAAATAGGTGTTGAGGATTTAATAAAGTGAGTAGCAGTTTTCAGTGTAACAAATAATTTTTTAGCTGTCTCTAAAGACACAGGGTGTGATTTCCTTCTCTTCTGCCATGGCGTGGGTTATCACAAACAAGAAAGAAACAGTGACAGGCACTCCAGAGCTGCCTGTTTGTGCTTTGCTCGCACGGTGGTTGAATCAAAGGGTTAGAAAAACCCTGGAGACGCTGTTTAGCCCACTCCTCTTTCTGGCAGATGGATATCTAACCTATCTGTCTATCTGGCTAATTGAGGTTCAGCAGAATATCTGATCAGTTTGTTCTGGGCCATAAGTATGGCCCAAACTGAAACACTATCTTAGTACGTATCTTAAAACTACAGCAGCTTACAGCTGTTTCTTCTGTCCAGTTTGTAGAGTAGGGAATTGCATTCCCATTAGAAGGACCGCAGTACAGTGCTGAAATCTTCCCCTGACCTTCCAAGGTGCGGTCAGAGAAGCTCTTGCTGCCTGCTCTATGTTGTGGGGTATGTACAGGCTGGTCTTCTGGTGGGTTTTCTTTTTGTTTTTTTTTTTTTTTTGAGCCAAGATACAGCTAATTTTGCTGGCTTATACATCTCAAACATATATGTAAAACACTGGTTAAGCTGCTATTCCATTTCTAGTGTGTACTTTTTGAAAATATTGACTAGAAGTAGAGCTAAATGTGCATTTTATGTTAATTCTTCCACTCAAATGTGTTTAGAACTTCTCCTGCATATTTAAATCAATGCTTCATAAAAACAGGAAAAGTCTTTTGGTGAATCTTGCTGAGACAATTGAAGTATTTGTGTGATTACTTTTAATTCTTTGTATCAAAATTCACTTTCATAGGCTTTTTTCCAACTGAATATAAAGAAAAACTTTATCCTCGTGAGGACTGTGGAGCAGGTTGCAGTCTCCATCCTTGGAGGTTTTTGAGACCAGACTGCATAAAGCTCTCGGTGACCAGATTTAACCTCATATAGCTGACCTTGCTGTGAGCAGGAGATAGGACTAGAAACCTCCTGCGGTCCCTTCTAACCTGAATTATCCCATGCTCCTATGACTTATTGAAGTCATCAGCTGCGTGCTTTTGTCCTCCACCTTTTTGTATGAAGATACAAAGCAAGCTAAAAAATGTCAAGTTTCATGCAGATACATAGACATCCATTATTAAAAAGCAATATACGGTCTGGTTACCACATTCACCTGTACAGCCTAAACAGATCTGTGAAGTTAATCGCTTCAATGCAAGAAAAAGTGCAGTATATGAAATATCAAGAGAAGCCATTTTTAGTGGAATTTTTGTTGTAAAGTGCTTATGAACAAAAAGCATAGGACCAGAGGGGTTCACCTGTCTCTACAAGCCTAATCTCCCATGTAAGTTAAACCCATCTTTCCTTTGCCAGCACTATACTACTTTCACCCTCCCCAGTGTGCTTATTGAGCATAGCTGGCGTTTTGCTGAGCTAAACAAAGAAGTCTTTTAGCCCCTTTTAATCTCTTCTTAGGGGAGAGCCTTCTAATCACCCTCCCACTCCTGTGCATCTGATCCTGTTTGAGAGAATCTGGGAAGCAGCTTTGCAGCTGTATTCCAGAGAAGGTCTCACCACTGTGCTCTGTTTTCTCATAATTTCCAGGTGCTAAGTGTCACAGGAGCTCCTGTTACTATTCAATAAATGCCTGACCTTTCATTTTTTATTTTCTCTCTCTCTCTCTCTTTTTTTTTTTTTTTTTTAACTTCTTCTGAAAGATCAGTCCCACTGTTGTGGTCCTCCTCTGCTTTGACAGTTATGTCCCAGCCTGGAACTTCTATTATCACTTTACAGTGGTACACGCCAATTTCCTGTGGTGAGCTCTCTGCTGAAAATATTACATAAGAATGGTTCTTTTAGAACTTTTGCTGGCAATCCTCCAGTGAGCCTGTGAGTTCCTTCTGCCCTGTTCGCCCGTCCCTTGTTTGTGTTACTGATCTGCCTGATCTCCATGTTCTCCGTTTTAGCTCTTTTCTCATAGTGGTGTTAGTTTAAATGCTTCACTGAAGTCCATATAGATTAGGTCTATCACATTTCTTCTACCTTAATAACAAGATAAAACAAAACAAGAGGAGTTACCTTCCCACAGAAAGCTGTCTATTGAATTTGGTATTGAATTCATGCTGTTTACCTCCATGCTTTCCTTCAGAATGTGTTCAAGAGCTTTTGAGTATCATTGAGATAAAACTGATGGATCTGTTGTTGCTTGGTTCACCTTTTCCCCTCTCTTCTGAAGTGTAAGTATGATTTCAGCTCCTTTTTGGTCAGATAGTCTCTCACCTCCATTCAATAGAGGCCTTTCCTATTTCATTTGCACTTCATCTCTACATGCTTAATAAATTCTGGAATTGAAAATATCTGGTCTTCTCAATGTAAGCACATTAAATTCTTTGATCTGTGTTTCTTTTTTGACAGTGTTAACCTCCATTTCAGTATCTTTATTCCCATTAGACAGTGTGGTTTTGGCCTCAGATTCTTCATTTTTCTCCTTATTGAAAGGAGAAAGCCAGAAAGAGGTCTAAAGAAAAGTATTCCCTCTAAAAAATAATCTTAACTCCATCCTCATTGCATAATATAATCTTAACCAATTTTCTTCTTTTTGTTATAGGACTGAAGTCACTTTGTCGTTACAGCGTAAAAGACTAATTCAGCTTGATTTGGGGCAGTTCTCGAACTGTTCTTACACAGAATCACAGAATGGTTTAGGTTGGAAGGGACCTCTGGAGATCATCTAGTCCAACCTCCCTGCTCAAGCAGGGTCACCTAGAGCATATTGCCCAGGATCACATCCAGACGGCTTTTGAATCTCTCCAGGGAAGGAGACTCCACCACCTCTCTGGGCAACCTGTTCCAATGCTCTGTCACCCTCACAGGGAAGAAGTTTTTTCTCAGGTTTAGGTGGAACTTCCTGTGGTTCAGTCTCTGCCCATTGCCTCGTTTATCTGTAAGATGTAGCTTCCTCATGCTGCCCATTTTCTTTCTAGCCTGCTTCTAATATCTCTCCGATGATTATCCAGTCAAGGCTGGAGGCCTTCTGAAATTTTCCCTTTTCTTTAGAAAAAAGTTTTAGATGGTTTGAATTTTTGAGCCAGAGAAATGCCAGATCTTCTCTTATTTAAGCCCCAAGGCTCTTCAGTCCATTTCATTTCATCCACCAGTTCTCTTAATTTTCCAGTTTGTTTTATTAAAATTGAAAACATTTGTTTACAGTCTGTTTTTTATTTATCCTTTCACTGACCATCAGCTGAATCAACTCATGCTCCCATCAGCTGTTTTCCATGCTAGGTAATAACTTTATTACTAAAACCTTATCTGAGATAGTTTTGATCATTATTGGCTAAAGAGCTAGTTAATTGGCTAAAGAGCTAGTGCCACTACCTCCGGAAGTGATGAGGTCCTACTGTTAACCCAGGAAGTAACCAATCTACTATTATTAGTGACACATTTCTCCAGTGTAAACCAGTGGGAGCTACTGCCTCCTATAATAAGGCAAGTGTCCATTGCTGGTTTGCAGCAACACCTCACAAGAGCAATAGGTACTCACCAGCAACGTTTCTCCCCAAGGCAGATGTCTGCAATATACTGTATTACCCGTTTTGTAAAGCAACAGCCACTTAGGAGCAACGTAGCGGCAGGGCACTGATCTCTTGCTGCTCTAGACTATGTTGGCAGGTGTCTCTTTCATAGCGTTGAAGACCTCTACCTGTGTCCCATGAGATTTGTAGTGGTCTTGCGGGAGAGTTTCTCTTACCAGCCGGTGTTTATTTTATTATTTATTTCTTCACAGTCTACCCAATAATATACTAAAACTACACCCTACTGCCACCTTTATTTCTACTGTCTCTCCTGCAAAATGAAAGCCTTTCTCTTCTTGCATCCCCATTATGAAAGCCATTATCTTTGTTATCTGTTTTCACATCCTATACATTACTTCTGGTTCCTCTGTTCTGTTCCTGAAGTGCGCTGTGTTAGTGTATAGAAAATTATAGTTTTATCCAGCCTTGCCCAATGCATTAACTAAATTGAGTATAGGCCCTGGAGTGATCTCATTGTCCATCCCCATTTTACTTTCATCTCTATTAATGCTTCTTCCTTTATTTCCTTATCCTTTGGTGTTCTGTATTCCATATATTCTTGCATTACCTGAGTCGTCTCTTCTTTAAACAGGAATAAAAAACCCCATCCATCTCATTCTTAATATTAAAGCTCCTCTTTTCCACTTGGCCAGCTTTGATTTTAGAGAGGTGAGAGACTGGCTCTCATGCAGAGTCTCTCAGCTAGTCCTCTTCCCTGCTTGGACATCTTGGAAGATTTCTTACAGAAACAACCATGAGCTACAGGTTAATCTGTGTCCCTTTGCAGGCCTTGTTTGCCCCTCTCTCTAGGGGCCAAAACAATCTCACCGAAAATCATCCGAATCCTTTCTTTTGTCCACGAGGTCATATTTTCCTTCTGCTTTTTCTTGATCAGAAGGTGCTTCTAATTCTTGAATTACCTGCTGTCTTCCATGTTCTTTTCTGTCAGCTGTATCTTGAATTCATCTTTTGCCTCCAGCTGCATCCAAGCTCCTCTGAGCCTTTCTTTGTGAGCGCTGGCAAGCAGCGTTTCATACAGAAACATATACCTACATCTCTCGAACTTTTAAAAAATGACAATATTTAAGGGACAGTATTGAATAAATTAGGTAATACTAGTCTTGGTGGATTTATTTGAAGAAGTTGCACCCAAATTTATTTGTATTGCCTTATAAAAACAAGCATTCGTGAGACTGGGAAAGCAATGAGAAGGCAGAGAATATTTGATTGAAGGAAGGAATAAACCCCTGGTATCTTTTTTGTAGCTACTTTTCAACTGTTCTAACTGTTAACGTTTGTAGCGCTTAGGAAGATCATATTTCAACAAAGTTATAAAGTTGGATTTTATAGGACATTTCTGTACCCTCTGACTTTGTGTGCCTGTTACGAGGTTATACCATATTAGGTCATGATTCAGCAAAAGTTTACTCTTCGACCCTTAGTTCTGCATATGCTTAAATACTGTGTTGGACTGAGTCCTTGAGGGACCCGTTTCTACTCTTTACCCCAAGGCTTGTTTCTGTGGAACTGATTATCGCTGCTGAGTTAGACTGCGCCTTCCCGGCTAACAACGCCAGGAGATTGGAAGGCACCGAGTCACTTGCAAAACCCCTTCTCGACTTGCCTTTTAAATGTCACCTCAGGCTCTCCCTCAAATATAAGAAACCTTAAATCTGGGCACATCCAAAATTTTCAGGATAAGAATAGGAAGCAGAGCAGAAAGTGTCTGTCTGCTGCTGTCCAGAGTGTTCCTGTAAGGTGAGAAAATGGAGGACGTGGTTCTGATCCCCCAGGCTGCAGAAAAGATGCTGTGCAGTTAGAAGGGTGCAAGAAGGGAGACAAGGGTAATCAGAGGTCTTGGACAGCTTTCATACAAATGAGAGACTAACTGGAGTAGGACTCTGCAGCGTTGTGAGGTGACCTTCTCCAAGTTCACCTGTTCTCCAGTCCTTCTCCAGGTTCACAGCTTCAGATGCTGTAACCCTAGCATTACATTAGAGTCTGTGGAGCTGTGGCCAACATAAAACATTTGAAAGTATGATATAAAATGTTCATATTTGTGGCAAAATATTAAAATGAAGATTGATTTAAAGCACTAATACACAAGGTAGAGAAGCTGTACTGATATCATTTCCTTCTTTAGATTTTAATAGCTAATGTAGTTTCCCCGTGAAGAACACTATGCGTTTGTAGGTTTACTGTGTAAAACAGAAATGAAACTACAGATTAAGCATTCAAGGACCAGGAAGTTATCCTGGAGTTTGTGATGCAGTAGTCTCTATTCTTCCTTGTTCTGTATTCTGTCTGTGCTGTATGTATTTCACGCTGATTCTTTCCTTGTGGTCAAGTTGCCTCCGGTTTGAGATAACAGAGAAACCACATGGTGGATCAGCCAGAGAGTTTGCTCAAGAATTTAGCATGTAAAGGTGACTGCACTGCCTCCCGTTTTCCCCACTGAGAACTTACTGTGTTTTTTCATCTAAAGTTCTTCTGAAGAAGCCGTGAAGGCTCTGCAGCGTGGTTTCTTGCACCATGCCTGTTACTGCAGACTCATGTCTCTTCTAATACTGCATTAAGCAGCATGACTAACATCTGTCACACGTTGGCTCTTTCAGCTTCTCCACAGGAAGAGGAGTGTTTGCAAAGGAGTAGTTTATTCTGGATTTATCTTGAGCCGTACCTACACATATCTCTGCACAGGCAGAGATAGGAGCACACATGCCTTACTGAGTATTTGTTAAAGGACGTGGGATCAAATAAAACGTGCCTACTACTTAGGCTAGAAAGTAGTGACATTTGAAACGTTCTGTAGTTTCGGTGGGAGTTCATTGTGTTGTCTTATGTTACTTCACAAGAAGGCTATGACAAGAAAGAGCAAAAAATGAGACATAAAAACCTTTATGCCCTGTCTGCTGTATTAGAGACAGTCAGGCTCACTACTTTAACCTCTTAACAATTCTGTATTTTATTTTGTTGGTCATTTCATCACTTTTTCATCAGTGCTGAGAGCATAAAAAGGAAGAATAAGAAAGACTATTGAGTAAAATTGTGGAACATTGAAAAGGTCAAAGGAATACTGTTTACTGTTATCTTGCAGAGAACAGATGAGGCTATAAAATCGCAATACCTCATTCTTGTGACAAAGATTATAACAAGGACAGAAAGGCCTGCGTAAATCTAGTCTTTTGACAATGACTGTAAGAGCAGGAAATAGTACAATTTAATCCATCCTTGTTACAGCGTTTAGATTGTAATCAGTTGGTTAACAACCACAAAGTTTTTAGATGACTTCAATTTTCCTTCAAGTGAACTAATACTTACTTTGCGGCTATTTCAAGGCAGCTTGCAAATGAGAAAGTGTAATGTTTTATTTATTTTACTCTAGTCAAGAGTCTAGTGAATTTATTAAGCTGAAACTGCAGGTTGTCTGAACTTTTTCAGGTCACTTATTAGCTCTTGCCTCTCACAAGGAGCATTTCCATCCTTCACTTCTTATACTAACTGAAGCAGTGGTATAGCATGCTCATTTCAAAAGCCATCAAGCTTAAGCTATCTATTTTTATGGCCTTGTTTGTAGGCATCTCTGGATTCATCACGTGCTGTGCCCAGCAGAGCTTTTGGTCATTGTCTGCATGAGCATGAGACTGCAGAATTTGAAATGACAGTACAGCGGGGATGCTGCGAGGGCATTCGGGGCAGGAGTTACTACCTCCTTTCCGCTGCTTCCCTTCCCTGGGCAACTGCTGTTGACTGGTTCTGGGAGCAGACCAGAGGTGGACACGTGATCTAGCTTAGTGAGGCTGTTTGTATAGGATCCATCTCATCTCCATCTAGCTTCACTGTCTTAAGTATTTTCTCTTCAGTAGCAGTTTAGAGGGCTCCCCTTCTAAGTAAATCTTATTGTCTATAATGAGAAAAATGTTATTTTAATACTCCATTTAGGAATCCTGAGCTCTCCAACATTTTGGGTTGATATGTCCTAGAACAACATAGACGGTAGCAGTAACAATGTTGTAGGAGGCAGAAATCTAAGTCTTAAAATTCAGTTGTAGAAACACTGATTAAATGCTACTATTTACCCTAGAGAGTTTCAGAACAAGTACAAAGCAGCAATCAGATACAGATAGGCAGGTTGGAGAGTGTAAGAAGTGAGAGGATGTACCTGGTCAGAGTAATGGGCAATAGTCAAACTGCCTAATGCTTGTCCTGTGAACAGATTTTTGTTTTGTCCTTGCTGAATAAAAGGCAATTTTTAGAGGATGCTGGAGGAAGGGGAGATGTTAGCTTTGCAGAAGCTGATTTGGGAGCACTTCTCCACAAACAGAATATGTGGGGAAGGCACAAAGGCTTTGCTTGAAATTTTGACAAGTGAGCGATGGGCAATCGCGGGCCGATCGGCGGTAAGCGATGGCTTTCTGAGCCTGAGTAAGAGGCGCGAGATGCGGTGAGGAGCCAGCCTCTGGGGCCCTGACGGTGAAGACGCTGGGCCTGTGCCGGGTGCAATGCAGAAAGGGGCCAGGGAAGGGACAGGATGCGTGTGGAGGCTTGACATGGTCTGAGCAATAAGTGGGAAGCAGGTCTTTCCGTAAAGACGCGCTGGATAGGCATCAAGAAAGCAGGATTGCATTTACCAAGGTCAGAGAAAAGACTGCTGTAGTAACTGAAACACAGTATAATGAGAACTTTAATTGTGTCATTAGATAGGATTTTTTTTTTTTTAAGCTTTCCTTGCCTCATTTTTCTGAATAGGTTGATCTCATGTATCATCTTGCTTATTAAAATTAATTTTTCAATGGCTTTTTGGACCTAGATTTTCTCAGTATTTAAATTAAGAGTAGTTTTTTCCCACCAATTAATTTCTTAAACTATTTTTAATCCTCAGTTGGTCTGAGCAGCTAGTCGCATATTTAACATGCTCTCTTTCATTCAGAAATCGTGCTTTTTTTAATTAAGAAGATTTAAAATAAAGTATTTTTAAAAGGGACTGTGAAACACTCTAAATTGCTTATTGAAATTCTGATTTTCAGATTTTTATAGGTGGTAAATACAATGCATTTGATTGGCATATACAAATAATGGAAAACCAATTAATCTTTTAAAATAAGTTTACATATCTTTAGTACAATTCAGTATTTGCCTTAAATGAAATTTTAATAGCTAGTAATATAATAAAAAGACTATACCATCTGCTAGCTGTATATAATTATATTAAAAACATCAGTCTGTACTTGATTCAACAATTTTCAAGAGCCTGTTAACCTTTCAAATTAGATTTGTACTATCAATTATACTTAACAAGGAACTTTTTATCCATGGCTTTTATATTTCCTTAATTAGTTCGATAACTCATTTTAGGCATTTTTCTAATATACTAGTGTCACACAGTTATATAACCCCAGGAGGGTTTTCAGGGATGACTTGTTTTGTCTCCCTCCTTTCCTTTCCCCACTGCTGCGCTGTTAGGCTTCTGTGATGATGAATGTTGTCCCCTCCATCTCCTCTCCAATCAGCCCATGCTCTCTATGTGGCTCACTTGAAATACTCACATTAGATACGTACAGGGCCAGCCTTTCTGTCTTTGGGAGCGCTGGTGTGAACAGGCACTGCAGAATTACCCAGATGTAGACAACTATGAACTGTGAAAGCAGCATCTTTCTCATCTTGGGAGAATGGAATACATATATTTACGTAATTAGCTCTAGGAGCGTCAATACAGTTCTTTTAAAGGCATGAGAAAGTCCTTCTTGCCTTTGAAACCTTAAGGGAATTCTTGCAAAACTGTTCTCACCTTAACCCTTTAGAGCCCAGATTTAAGCACAGAGTGTATGCTGTAACTGTTTCAGCAGTACCTTGAAATGGTGTGATGTGCTCATGGCAGATAGCTCCATCTCCCTGGCCTTTTTAGCAAGTCACAGATGTGATGGGCTTGCTGTCCAGAGGGCTCTTTCCACAGAGAATACTTGAATTTGACATTGAAATGAAGAAATTCTGCAGCCCAGAGCAGCGTCTTACCAACATCATCTTCAGTCATGAGAGAAGGGTCCTAGAGTTGCTGTATAGGTGGCAAATGCTGCGTAGAACATTGCAGTCGGCTAAAGAAAAGAGGAAGATTAATTCCTTCCCCCCCCCACCCCAATAAAGTGTTATTCTTGGGAATAATTCTCGACACAGTTAATGATTTAGAGGAGCTTCTATATCTCTCCTAAAAAAAAAAAACAGTGTTATGCTTAAGAAAAAAGGGAAAAATTACCTAGCATTAGAAAGTCTTTTAAAAAGCAAAGTGATAGTGCAATCTGTTACAGAAACAGAAAGCATAAATCAGAATAGTTCATCTGGATCCAAATGGTCAAAAATAGTCCTTTCTCATCCTGCAGCTCTGAACTAGAGGAACAAGGTTAAGCAATGATAAATGATGCCATGTCTTGTCCACATCTTGAAATATTCCTGACAGTTGCTTGTCTAGCCCGCCGCTGAAGGTCTCTCCAGAGGCCCTAGGCTAAAGTCTAACTTGAACCTTCATTACTATCATTTCAGTCCATGATCTCTTGTATCAGCTGGGGTAGAGAGAACAGGTTATTCTTGTCGTCTTTTTTTGTGGCCTTTCATTTTTTTGAAAGTAGTTATCATGTTCTCCTTCCTAGTCTGTAGGTGAGGCAGTCCCATTTCTTTCCAGCTTTTCATGTCTGTCATGTTTTCCAGACTCCAGGTAATCTACCACTTTCTTGAAGGACAGTGCTCCAGACTGTATGCAGTGCTCCAGCTAAGATCTCCTGGCTGAGTAGAGCGGGAAATAATTACGTGCGTTTAACAGTCCTTGCTCTTGTTTGTGTCTCAGTATGGAGTTTTTCTTTTTCACGTCAGTACGGCACGGCAGTATCTTGCCCATTTTGTGACCCACGCTAATTCCCAGAACTGTTCCCTAAGTAATTATTCCTCAGCCTGCACTGGTGAAGTTGAGAACTGCTGCCTGTCCACAGAACTGTGGACAGCCTATTTTCTGTGCAGCCTATTTGTTAAAATCTATTGCCCAGGTAACTGGCAAAAGTATTGGAAAAGTACTGGCCATATGATGGACCCTGCAGAACTCTGCTAGAGTCGTCTCACTACTTTTATAGTCAACTGTTGATAATTAACTCCTTTGTGCAAGTTTTCATGTAAGTTTACACATCCTACACGTTCCTCTCCATTTTTAAAGAGGTTTTGTTTGTGCATGTGCCTATTTTTTGGCCTTTCAACACCCCATCCATCTCCCAGGGGTTCTTTAGAAAGACCACGGGGTGACTCTAGCCAGCCCTGCAAATATGTAGGAAAAAGCTTATCGGGCCCTTCTGATTTGAAACCTTATGACTTACCCAGGTATGCTCTAGCCTATTTTTTTCCCTCACAGCGACTGAGATCTTGTCCTTTTGCCATGGGTATTTCCTGCACTCATCTATCTTAACACTTGCATCATTTTTTGTTAAAATAGGTAAAAAAAAAAAAAAAAAAAAAAAAAAAAAGATATTTAACGCTTTGGCCTTCAAAATGCTGTGGCTTTAAGACTACTATTGAAAGATGGATGATCCTGCTTAGGCTGTGGCAATTCTGTGCAGTGGCCTGGAGACTTTACTGCCCTGCAAAGGGAGGTGGTTTTTATGCCAGCCAGCAGTTCAGACTAGCTGGGAGATAAGCAGTGGAGCACTGTTTCTGCCGCTATTCTCCGTTCTCCTCCTGCTCACCTGATTGTGCAGGGAATTAGTGGGAAAGTGGTCCCTGATGGGTCCTTCTGCAGCTCCATCTGAACAACTCTTAGTTGGTGGCTGCACGATTAAATAAAAGTTAGGAGAGTGTGCTCAAGGGAAAAGACACGTGAAACGTTTCCAAGAGCTTATTAAAGGTCTACAGTGAAGTACAAAAAAAGAAAGTCTTAATTGTTCAGTGAATGTCATCCCTACCTGTACTCTATTATTTCTCCTGCAATAATAGTTTGGATTTTCTTTTCTTTTTTTTTTTTAAACAAAGGAAATGTTTGAAGATGGAATAATATCAAGTGCATTTAGTCACTTTTCTTTTGCAGCATTGTTCCCTAAAAAGCTGCTTCAGTTCTGGGTATCTCAATCAGCTGCAGGTTCGCTTCAAGTATGTTAAAGTTCTGTACCGTCCCTGTAGCCTTCGGTAACCAGCCAACTGCTGTAAGCTAATAATTTGTAAGAGAGCTTATCCTCAGCTATATCCAAGTAAGAAACACAAGAAATAACACTGAATTATAAATGGAAGCAGATCTGGAAGTCCTAATATTACAGAATTGGCTAGTGGTATGTTGTAAGCCAAACTGGAACAAGTCAGAGCGTAGCACTTCTGGGGCTGGTTGAGTATGCAGCAAGGGTCCCGGGGTTTTACGCATGGTGGTATGTCACGAGCAGCCAGGTGTTGTGAATGTGTCCACTTCAAGATTTGTACAGTTATGCATATTTGAGGTTGTTTCAGTGTTGTTATCCCGAGCGATACAGCAACACCATGATTTATTTCTTGCAGGAGTGTTAGCCAGCAATAAGAAATAATTTGAGGTAGAGGTGTCATTAGTCTAACGCATTACGAAGGTTCTGATGCTGATATTTATGGGATAAGCATTTAGTCCTCAAAGGGAATTTGTTGATGTGGAAAGGCAGTGTGCAAATGCTCTTGCTTCCGCAGCCAGAGGAAGCTCTGTGTTGAAGTTGGAGGTTACGGTCAGAAAAAGATAGTGTACAAATATATTGGGATGGACAAACTGGCAACTGTTAAACTCTGACTTGTTGGCACTTTTTGCTGCATTAAGACATGGATACATGCAATGTTTTACTAGCAAGCTCTTATGCCGCCTTTGTTCCACCCAGACTCTAAAGCATATGTGTAATAAAGTTAGGTTGACAGTTTCTCGTCATCCACACGTTTGCTTTCATTGGACCTTGTAAGCTGATTCTAGAGGAAGGTTATGTAAATAAGTATATATGGTTATCTTGATCACTGTCTCCTTGATCATCTATGACAATGATGAAGGTGATCCTCTTGATCACCCAGGAATCTGTCAATCAAATGTTGGATAGTGAATAGTATTAAGTTAGAACCACATAACTTGCAGAAATAAATCAGATCGCATTCTCAAACCCTGGAATGTTGTCTCAGTCCCTATTTACTCACCACTTGGAAGGTTACGTGAAAATCACCATGAAAATGAACGTATTGCATGATATTTAGCTTAACTTATGGTGAGGTTAAATAATTTGGTGAGAATACCATCATTTTCATAATAATATTTTGCAGTAGAAGGCAGCTTAACTGAAACTGAAGGGCACCTTCATTAAAGGAGACATGGGTAAAGGCAAAGGATGCACGGCACCTACGGACAGTCCCACAGTCCCGTGCCTGGCAGGACCGTGCCCTCAGCCTGGACAGGAACGCAACTCCTTTATCGATTGATAGATTTCCTAATCAGAAGCACATCCCCCAATGGATTTTTGTGTGACTTTGTCTCCTTCACTTGAATTCTATTGAATCATGTCAATAGCTAAATTAAAGCGTTATTTTTGCTTGGCAAATTGATTATAGTTTAAATAAAGAATAGTACTTTTACTTCTAGTAGACTTACAGTTCCACCACATTTTTACTGTTACAGGATTTAATAATTCAGCACTGCATTATTTAACAAAGTATATTGGTTTCTCTGTGAAAAAAATGATATTGGAAGGTTTTCTGGCTTAACTTCTCCATTCATTTTTCTCCCGTACGACTTATATTCCTTAGTCATTTATGTGGTTCTACAACACCAATGCAAGTTTCATAAGAATTGAACATAAACGTATGTGAAAGAATGCAGTTCAGTTTTGCTTTATACTAAGCAAAAAGGTAGTTAAACATAATGGAAAGACTAAAAAAAAAAAAAAACTACTTTTTAGTAACTTAATTTTTGTTGCTGTATAAGGAAGTTGGTGCTTCTGATCTAGATATCCCTTTCAGAAAGAAAGAACTGAGGCACAGGTTTTTGAAGCAGGCAGGTGCATGCGTGCCAGATTCAAAAGGAAGTAGATGACTATGTTTCTTTTAAGAACAACTATCCAAATTTATTTCCAGTAATGTTAATGGCAAATGAGATGTAGACTTTATGTGGATTAAGTGCAGGCCCTGTTTGGTAGCTGAATTATTGGTGGAGCCAGTAAAAGGACACGAGGATATAGACTGATTTCTTCCCCCCCCCCCCCAATTAAATGATTAGGTAACTTTTCTTTTTGTAAAAACAGATCAGTATTAAAGACATATTTCCATATGAATGCTGGATACAAATTGTATAGAAGTTTTCAGATTGGTTGCTTGCAGAGAGAATTGAAGTTCTTCCAGAAAAACACTGTAAGAGTAAAATCAGTTGCCTTGATTCATATATAGCATGCATTGACTGGTACTGGACCTTAGTATAAAACCAGAAAAGGTTATACTCTGATGCGGGGTAGGATGGACTACTTACAACTTTGTTGCTGTAGCTTCTTACGCGTCTGGTTTCCTGGCCACAGGTTTCCTGGCTGAAAAGGCCTGGCGTCAGCTCTCAATTAATTTAATAGAAGAGGAGCGGAAGTGGTTCTGAGCCCTCAGGAGTCCTCACCTGGAGAGTTAGCCTTAATCACCCCGTTACAGTGTGAAGCTCCTTCTCCCTGGCTATGCCCTTTGAAGACCCTTGCTGGAGTGCCACCCTTCCTTACCTCTAGAAAGCCCTAAAATAGAGAGGGCAAGGTCAGAAGCTAAACCAAGTGCTTGCTTGGGAGAGTCCCTTTGGGGTTTCTTCCTTAAAGAGGACGGGCTGAGCTGGTGTTTGCTTATATGCCCTTCAGATATCAATACAAGACGGTAAATCTGCTTTCTTTGAACCGAAAGAGGAACAAAGAAAAAGTATAATAAACTGAGCTAATAATAAATACAAGAAGTAGGACATAAAGGACAGGGCAGAATATTTCTTAAGCTGGATATCTCAACCCATTTCAGTGAGTAACTGCACAAATAAACTGTTACTCATTTTGAAGGTTAAGCTGTAATAATACCTTTAAAACACTCAAAGTTTAAATGCAATCTACTATTTACGATAAAGCATTCCCAATGTTAGACTCAGCTGGATTATATCCTCTTTTGAGCAGAAGTGAATTTCAAACACCTAATTCCGGAAGAGTCATTTTTTTTTTTCCTTTCTGCTAGTCAGACAGCTCAATAGTCCAGTTTCTTCAGAAAGCCTAACTTGCCAATAAAATGGGTATTTTTTTTTTTTTTTAGTAATGCAAACTCTTTTAGAGTAGTTCTAAGCCTACTTAGTATTTATATTCTTTGTGACAGGCATTCATTTTTGCAAACAAATTCATATATGCATCAGAAATGAGAAGTAAGTACAATTAAAAAGAAAAACGCACAACACTAGCTGACACCAAATTATTTACAGAGGCATTTTCAAGTTTTTTAGCGATTATTAAAGATTTTCTTAAAAGAGTGACAGATATTTTATAGGTAGTTTAAGGACAAAAAGCAATTACTGTAACCTAGGAATGTACCTTATGATTTTAATTGTTTTAATAAATTATTTTATCGTTTTTATCAGTGATAAATATTTGGCGATTATGGTCCTAAATCTTGTTAGGAGTACATCCAGCTAATTGTTAAGATATAATAGCATTTTCTAAAGAGTTAAGAAATATCATTCTTATATAACCCTAGCATAACAATACTTCCTATGACAGAGCAAATAAAGTAGAGAAGTGAGCAGGAGTTGACCAAGTAACTTCAAATCAAAAAATCATTTGGCACCCCAAATGCATCCATCAGTGATGTCAATCATAAAACCGGTATAACTGGGCTTTTCCAATAAACTTGGCCAGGGTACAGTGTTTTCTTTCCAGACGCAGTAGCCAAGGGGAGAAATGCTGTTTTCAAATTCCCAAGTGTTCTAACTCTGTATTTTTCACAGTTAAAATTGGACATTTTGGTTGGCATTTAAATTCTTTACTGTCATTGGATATGAACCAAGTACATCTTGACATGGGCTGAAAGTCGAAATATGAAGACTCTTCCGTCGATGAGCGATCACCTGTATTATTAGCATGCATAGAATTTATCAAAAGATAATTGAACTTGTCAGCACTAAGATGCTCCTGTTTTGCTCCAGGATTCCCCAGCTCCTAATGGGATCAATCCTTCCCCAGAAAAACTGAAAAGATGACCTTTTTATTTTTCTTCAAGAACAGTATGCTAAGCAAAAGTCATAAAACCTCTGTATACCTCAGGTGTAAAATCACCTTGAAGAACAGCCTGAATCTAGCACTGCTGCTCCCAGGACTTGAAACATAGCTTTGTGACAGTACCCAGCCAAGTGTAGCATCACAGTAATAATATTATAATTAAGGTTGAGATGGCACTTTAATTTTGAACCTAAATGTTTAGTTGATACCATCCTTCCACATTCTTGCTTCAGGTTTAAAATTTATCTTGTTGTTCTGTTGTTTTTTATATGTGAATTATGTTTGACTGATACTGAGATTGCTGACACAGTTGACAGTTTTTTCTTGGAGAAATGGTCTGGATTATTATCAAGGATAATAAGCGTGATGTCTAAATATGCAAACAAAAATTGTCTATAAAACTCCTACATCTAAAGCACACTTGCTTTGAGTGGAAAAAAATCCAAAACTCAAAGGTACACAGAAACTAAAACAGAATTCAACACGAGTTTAACTTCTGGTGGACCAATCTTGTGCCACGTTTTCATGAATGACTGACATAGTAAGATCATGCTGATGAACTTTTTTAAGAAAGAAATCAGTAAAACAGGATGATCTGCGGCCTGGAATATTAGAAATAGGAGCAAGGGAGTATGCAATTGAAGGTCATTAATTTAGGGAGTAGAAATAATTTCAGGTGGAATTTGGAAGTGATGGTGGAAGAGAAACAGAATTTGAATGAACAAGTCCCTCTGCATGATGACTGTGAGTCAAAAATGAGTTGCAAAGCCCCAGAAAGGCAGATGAATCCTAGGAGCACTGTCAAACATGACCAAGGATGTGATGATGTGATAATTACCTCATTACTTCTCATTAGCCTGAGAAGTGTTATGATTGCAGGGTGAGAAAAGAGCCTTTTAAACTGCAAGCTGGTGCTGGTTAAAGAACAAAAGGCTAAAAAAGTAGTTATTACTACATTAAGGCTAAATGTTAGCGTAAGCTTTGTGACCATTTCTGTGCCTTGGAGAGCTGAGATGCCTGAGCTACCTTCTATCTAGAAAAGGGGGAGCAAAAAGAATAACTAAGTTGTTGGGTGAAGCGGCTCACTCTACAGAAGCAATGAGATGATGTGATCTTCCAACAAAATACCTTGAGGAGCCAGGGAGGAGTCCCTTGGGAGTCCATGTCCCTAATGCTGGGATCTGGGTTTTGTATTGGAATATCCCACGTTTCCGTCAAGTGCCTTCAACACCGTTTGTTGGGTTATTCTGTAGGGACGCTGTTGCTCTTTCTCCCTTTGTGGTCCAGGCCATCCAGAGCCAAGGGCTCCTTCCTGATCTCCTCAAAACTCTACTCAGCCCTGGTGAGGCCTCACCTGGAGTACTGTGTCCAGTTCTGGGCCCTCCAGTACAAGAGAGACATGGCACTCCTGGAGAGAGTCCAGCGGAGGGCTACCAAGATGATTAGAGGGCTGGAGCACCTCTCCTATGAAGAAAGACTGCAAGAGCTGGGCCTGTTCAGCCTGGAGAAGAGAAGACTGAGAGGGGATCTCATCAACGTGTACAAGTATCTGCAGGGGGAGTGTCAAGAGGATGAGGCCAGCCTCTTTTCCGTGGTGTCCAGCAACAGGACAAGAGGCAACGGGCAGAAACTGAAGCACAGGAAGTTCCACCTGAACCTGAGAAAAAACTTCTTCCCTGTGAGGGTGACAGAGCATTGGAACAGGTTGCCCAGAGAGGTGGTGGAGTCTCCTTCCCTGGAGAGATTCAAAAGCCGTCTGGATGTGATCCTGGGCAATATGCTCTAGGTGACCCTGCTTGAGCAGGGAGGTTGGACTAGATGATCTCCAGAGGTCCCTTCCAACCTAAACGATTCTGTGAATCTGTGATTCAAAACGTTGGCTTGCAGCACACACATGTTTATGCCAGTAAGACCAAGGCTTAAGAACTACATCCAAACTCATAAAATGTAACTCGGATAACCCTGTAATTGTGTATAGTAATTTGTGGGCCTTCCGTGTTGAAGAAACGTTATTTTGTCTTAAGTTCTAGAAGTATTTTATTTTACTGATTATTATTTTTAGGAGGGGAACTTCTTAAAGAACTTCAACGATTCAGGTTCCTGTCTTTAAAAAAAATCCATCCTTAGTAACTTTGGTTTTACAAACATCTACTTTTAAAAGAAAAAGATGTAAGAGGCTGTTGTCTTTCTTGGTGCGCTCGCTAACAGTGGATGTGCCTTTTCAGTAGCATCACCTTGGTTTGTTGCACAGCTGAAAAATATTAGCGTGCCACAAAAAAGCTTTAGAGGAGCATATAATCCTTATTGTTTGGTAGTAAAACAATGATGCTGAGCACATCCCAAAATATCCATTTTTATTCCTTGTCGAGACTTGTTGCTTGATGATGCAGAGTGCTCTGTATAATGGGAGAAGGAGAATGCCCCCGCCCCCGCAACACACGGAAGGAGAAAATAGCCCTGAAGTCCAGCAGGAGATAACAGCGTCACAAGCAGAATTGTATCGTCTCCTCTAGCAAACATAGCAGGCCTTTCATTTAACGAAGGAATAATGTTACTGAAAACAAAACCAACTATAAAGCTCACACATGTTATATATGCCACATTGAGTACAGTAATCAATTCTGTGGCCCTACAGAGGTGTTTTAGATTTGCAGAAAGGAAAATTTAGACTTAACACTGCTTGATACAAGTGAATTGCATTTTGGGTTGGTTGGTACGTAGAAGGTCTCTGGTTAGCCCAGAAGAAGGCTGAGCTTCCTTTGTTTATTGATTAAAAGATAGAAAGAGTAAAGACAGGAAAATTTTGCTGGACTGGAACATGTAGTGGTAGTGAAGTGGCAGGTTCATCTGTAATTATAGTATAACTATGGTCATATAGAAATTATTCCATAACCTGAAAACGCAAAATAGACAGCTACAAAGCACGTTTCGGGAAGTTATTCTTTGGAACTTCATTTAGGGTCATATTTTGGGAGACCATGCCATTATTTTGGGATGTCATGTTCCTTTTTTTTTTGGTGGACTTTTGATTAGGTTCAAAGAACGTGAACTCTGCTGCTTAATTTCTGTTTATGTAAGCTAAGAATGTAATGACTTCAGAATAACTGTGTAGCGTGAAATGGGAATAATGGGGAGGAGAAAGGGTTTACGAGGTTGCAGCTGTTTTGACGTGTTGCATGTCATAGGCTATGAATTTGGATTTTCCATGACTCTTTCTCTCTCAGGCCTTTTGGAGGAGGTGAATTCTATTTAAAGATGATTAACACCAAAGTGATTTTTTTCTAGTGGTTTTTAAAACCAAATGGCTTTATGTATTTATAAAATATATCCGGAAGAATGAGTTTAGAAAATGTGTGAAACATTTGCAGAACTGACCCTCAATGCTGATTTTATTTAAGCTCAGTTAACCAAATATGCAACTAAATATAAGCTGTCTATGTCACTGATACAGTTCTGGAAGTTTGCTTAGTTAACCCTGAAACGCATACATTCATCCTATAATCCCTTTAAATTTGAAGTAACTTTTAAAGGTGTTATGTGAATGCAATGGGAAGGTTAGCATTCATGTCAAATAAAACAATAAAATTCTTTTGTTTTAGGGATAGATTAAATATGTTTCCGCTGATGTCTGTGGAGTGACACTGATCTATAAAAGCTGAGGGTAGTGGCCAGTTGAATCAATCTTTAAAAAATACAGTCCTAGAATATCATTTCATTACTATTCCATTTCAGTAAAACCCTTTAGGAGGTTACGAGATTCGTGCAGATGGTGCTAATTATGTCATCTCTTTTTTTTTTAAGATATGTTTTCTGCTAGGTTTATTTTTCCACCTGTAAGCAAAACATAGAGCATTGGTATATATAATGCAATCTAATTTAGCCAGAAAATTGTCTTAGAACAGTTAATTATTTAATTATTGTGTATGTTATGTCCTTGGTTACTCAGTTTAGGAAAAAAATTAGTTAAGCATGCAGTTTTTTTCCTTAGACTGCACATTCTAAGTAGCCCTACCTACTGCTTTCATTGAGTTTAAAATAGACGAAAACCTTTCCAAATGAAGATAAAATTCACATTTTAGAACTTAATTATCTTTTATTAACTTCCGTTATGCATAATACATATAAATAAAAGCCTAGAAATAATAGAAACAGGGACCTCGAGAAATGATCTGCTCCTGTCAGCAGCAGTAGATGTTTGCTTAATTTTGTCTAGTTTGTGCCTCCTGCGGAAGGAAATTCCAGAACCTCCCTGATAACCCCTTCCTAGAACTTCATTATCCTTGGGGTTTAGTTAGTTTTTTTGTTCTCTGTTTGATGTATTGTCCTTCAAGTGAAGCTGATGTCATCACCCCGAAAGCACGCAGAACGGTGCGCCGCTGGCGCCTTCGCGAGCAGAGCCAGGGTGAGACATCTCGGCGTCTCCCCAGGCCCTCACTCCCATCTCCTGTGTCTCCTTCCTCCAACAAATCAGGTTGTTTCGCCCTCTCCCCAAAGGAGTCGGGGTGGTTGTCAATGGTAGCGGTTAGAGTTTATGCTGCTTGCTGTGTCGGTGGGTCCCTCACTGCCTGCCTGCTCCGTCCTCCATAGGGCAGGCAGAGGGCATCAGCGCCGGGATGGGGGAAACGGGCCTAGGCCCTGAAAGCTGTTGTCATCCAGGAAGGTTGTACTGGCTCTTCCTCCAATATCTGCTTCTCCCGCTGCTGCAATTTCTTTAATATAGGCAAAAGTATAAGCAGCAAGACAGCTCAACGCCAGGCGTGTTGCTGACCAGGCAGCACCTAACTGTCTCCAGTTGCTGTTTGCTGTTCCTCAGCTAAGGCTTTCTCACGGGCGAGGTGCGCTTCGACACCTTGCGTGGGATGTCGCTAATGAGCTACAAAATATGCACTTGGCACGCGCGTGCGCACCGCTCGGCATCCTGATAGGTGTTTGGCCATATTTGGAGCCATTCTGGCTTACAAGCAGTGTTTGAAATAACAGTATGAGATGTCACTATTTGCAAGCTTGGCTTGGCCCAGCTGAGCTACGTCAGCATCACCCGGCAGTGCCCTGTCGGGCTGTAGCAGGAGCTGTCGGCTGCCCTGTCTGTTGTCATCATTTCTCTGCAGAGCTGCAGGTCTTCAGTGATAAGAAAGAAGGTGCAGCGGATGTTACCTGCCGTGTTCAGAGTTACTATCTGCTGTTGAAGGTTGTGCTTCTATAAAAAGGTGTGATGAGGGAAAAAGATCTGAGCTGCTTGTTTGCTGCATCCTGCCTTGGCTTCTGCACACAGAGGGGCCGGGCCGGGCCGGGAGTGCGTCTTCTCGGCGTCGGCCCTTGAGCCTCCTTCCATCCCTAAAGTGAGAGCAGGTCTGGAAGGAAGACGCTGTGCTATGAGGATACGGTGGACAGGGAGGAGATTTCCTAGCAAACTTCTTTCATTTCTGTTTGGTTTTAGTCTGAATTTTCTCTACTTTTTAAGAAACGCAGTTTTAGTTTGTAGTCCAATGAAACGTAGCACTAAAGTTAAAAGTCCTGGTGGTATTTTGATGATCTTACTTTAAGGATAACGCATAGCTCACTTCAAAGCCCTGCCAGTTGAGGGTCACATCCCAGTGAGCATACATCTAAGAACGTGTGCCTGGAGTACCACCAAAGTGTCTTGTGGTTGGCTTTGTTCCTAGAGATGGAAAGCTTTTAGTTTTTGCTAGATGAAAGATGAATGCTAAACCTTGACGTTACGTACAAGCAGTAATAAATCCCAGGGTCTCGTGGCATGGTCACCCTGGAATGGAACGAGTGCTCAGTCACACTGTTTAAAATCGCTTCAGAGCGTGTACGACAGCTAGTCTGACCAAGAACCTGAGCGTGTGCTTAACTTCAGAGAAGGTACTAACGTGTTTGCAGTTAAGCAAGTGCTCTTGTTGATTGAATTGCGAGCTGTATGTTGTCATCTGCAATGGTAAATCTGGGGATTAATTTTGATCTTCTGATGTAAGGAGAAAATCAATGTCATAGTCAGTGACAGTCAATTACAAGTTAAAATCTACCCCCATTCAAAAGCATGTAACTATTTGTATGAACAGGAGGGGAAAACACTGTCAATGTTTATGACGGTTTTTTTCCTCATCCTGGTTTGGCTGGTTGTTGGAGCTATTTCTTGGCATGGAGAGGAACTGCCCCCGCTGTAAATGGGTGGAAGGGAGGATGAGTTCACTGGAACACAAGTCACTGGCCCTAGTTAAGCCCAGGGCACTATTGGTTTTCTCTCCTACATCACATAATTTGCCATTATCAGTTTGTGTTATCAAGGCAGAGTGGCTTCAGTAGCATCACGTCACAAAATGCAGAGTGTGGAGATACTATGTGCAGATTTTGCTATCAACTCTTACAACATGCTTAGAGGCACCTGTGAAATAAATAATGAGGAAATATAGAAAAACGTGCTATAAGCAACACATTTTTGGTTTTTTTTTTGTACAAAAGAGTTCCAGTTAAAAATAAAAAGCTTGTAAAATGTATTGATGATGTATAGTTTTGAAATACTGCTTTTTTTTTTTTTTTTTTTTTTTAAATATGGCCTAGTCGTTCTCTAGGTACTCCTGGTAATTGCATTTCTCTGATCTGCATTTTAGCTGATATAAATAAGGTTCGGTTCAGTCTGAGGTACTGAAGAATATTCCTAACCCTTTTGAAAGTCATTGCAGTGGCAGGCTCTCCGTGTTGTACAGGAGTTACAAGAGTTGCTGAGCACTTCATTAGACCAAGCCCTTCTCGTTTTCATTTCCTCTGCGTCTCCAAACATATTTTAGATGCTTCCAAAAGACATGTACATACAGAACTTGTAAAAATATCTTTTAAAACACGTTGTGTAGTGTTTTTGGACCACATCCAGCTTGAAGAATTTGTCCTGTTTAAAAAGGAGAAAAACCGCACAGCTTGGGAGAAGTAGGATAGATATTGTTAATGCATCTTTTGAGTGCCTTCAAACACTAGTGAGTGCTGATGTTTATAAAGTAAATGGCTTGGTATCTGATGCTGTGGAATGACCATAGATTTGGGTGATAAGGGTACATCCGTACTGAATGAACGTGCCTGTAATGTGGATTTTCATGTTGATTGTGCACACTGAAATCTAGGGTGGGCAGAGAGAATTACATCACATGAAGAATATTAAGCTAAAAATATGACAGTCTGAATTGTGAAATAAGCATTAATAGTGCCGTGATTCTTTGCCACCATGTCACACAGGTTAGGAATAAAAAGATTTGTCAGATGATGATTCAGACGAAATGAGCCAAGATTTCTAATGTTCTCAGGCTAAAATTGGAAACTGGAACTTGTCATAATAATATGGCTGAGGAATTATATCTGCAAGCAAATATGTATGGCAATCAATTAGTGACAGGGATAAAAATATTATTTCCTCAATTGCAGTGAGAGTGGATGGTACAGACAAAGCAGAAGTGGGAAGCTGATGAGACGGTGGAGGAAGAAGGAAAGAAAGAACAGAACTCATCTGCCAAAGGTAGGGAAAAAGTCCTGCAAAAAAAAAAAAAAACAATTTAGAACTGGGTGTGATTTTCCTGTGCATAAACAAATGTAAGGAGCAATATTAAAACAGACAGTGTCATTTAAAAATTTTTGTGAGGTAAATTTGAAACTGTGATTTGACAGCCTGTCTTTAGCTGGTAGGATGTGGATTGCTATTTCGTGGGGAATGGAGTGAGGTTAGTAACTTTCTCAGATGAAGACAGCAGATACCGTAACTTTCGGGCTCTCTGGATCTCAGCTGCATCTGAAACAATATTCTAATACGTAGTTGCACTGCTAGTACACAATTCCCCATGGGTCTGCCTCCGCACAGTAGCGGTGCTTTTTACACTCTCTGCTATTTTTCTCTCACATCACCTTTGGCAAGGACCACTTGAGGTTCTCCCTTGCCCTGTGGTCTAGGGAATGGTCTGTTTCCTAGGAGCAGCTGGAAATTGAATCTGAAAATTTTTCTTTTGTGTCAGGGCCTTGGGACCTGACAATGCCCATGTTTTCTTACTGTAGCACATGACAGCTTTTGCAGCTCTTGGTCTTTTTTTGTGTAGGTCTCAAGTGTGTCTTCCAACAGGGAGTTGGAGAGCATTTTGTGACCTGTTGCGTGTAGATGTTAGAGGCACATGCTGCAAACTCTTCTGGACTGAATGTCTGTTAAATGATTGGAAGTGGATGCAGCATCCCGGGATTGATAACCGCAACAGTCCCAACTAGCCCTGCATGCCTAAACTCTGGGGAGCTCTCAGAATGATAAGACTTCAAAAAAATATATATACGTGCTATGAACTGAACCAACCAAACATATACAGAAAAGGCGATTCCAGAAGAAGACAGGAGCCATCAACATCTTCATTTGAAAAAAAAAAAAAAATAGGACAAACCAAAACTGCTCCGTTCCTATCACAGGGAGAGAACACTTAAAACCATTTGCAGTTATGGCCATTCAGTTTGTCTTAGCTCTAGTAATATATCTTCTTATGTGATCTATGCAAGTCACGTGTATGTTGATTTATGATTCAGGGCTATTCCTTACTTATATGGAAAAGCCATTATGCAGTTCATATGTGCTAAAATGAGTAATTTGGCTTCATACTATGGAGATTGCTTTTCACCTCTGCAGTACGGTCAACTCACAACAATGTAAGACCCTACTACCTGTCCATTTGATGTTTTCTTTACACGTTTCACCAACATGGTTCACCGTCTTTGGGTCTCAGAGATGTGCCTGGCTTGACCAATAGGGTCGGAAACCTATGGTTTCTTTTTACGTTATGTGGCTGGTCTGCCATGTTATGTAACGTAAGGTATAATGGTTTGTGTTCGCCAGCTCTCAGATAACTACCTTAATATTTTCAGTTTAAACTTACTCACTCCCCACCTCTCGGTCCATGCAGAAAACTGCACTTGGTCTCATGAATTTAGTTATGCTTTATCTGATTTATAGCATATATCCATAATAAGTTACCTAGCACAGCTGGGGTACAGTGAACTGCAGATCAGAAGCTGGTAAACGTGTGGAAGGCAGGGATTTGTAAAGCAGATTTGCCAACAAAACGATGGCCTGTAGAACCAGAAGCTCAGATCTTCGTTACTGAGCTCTCCAAGAACACGTACTTCCTCTCTTTCAAGTCCTCCAGTTCGTCAGAACCCAAATCGGGCAAGTGTTTGGACAAAACAGATGTGTGAGTTCAGTTCAGCGTTTCCTTGGTTTTGTTTGTTTGTTACTCGTTTTTTGGTTTTGATTCTATAACAGAACAGCTTCATTGCTCACTTTATAATAAGCCTCAAAAAATTCTTCCAACTCCTCTGATTTCATGTAATTAATTTAAACTGTATTTGATATTTTAATCAAACATCCTGCAACTGCTAGTCTATAAACTATTAAGAAGCTTTTAGGTCAAAGACTGTCTCACTGTAGCTAACTCCGGTGTACTGATGTTTTCATTATTTTTATTAATATTTTGTTAACTGAGAGCTGCATAAGATGGTAATTTCATTTTCACGTATGTCCTCAACCTTTGACTTCAGGTGTTAACTCGCTGTCTTAATAATATTGCAGTTTCTCTAGCAACTCTTTTCATAAATTGTCTCCGGTGATCACCATACCAAGCGAAGTGTATTACACATGCGCGCGCAGGTTTCTGCTTGTGCTGTGAAGGCTTTATCTCTGCTAAACACAGCAGACAGCATAGGTTTTGCAGGGCAGTTTCTTACAAGAGAAGTCAGATATGAGCGTAGAGTAGAATAACTCGTCTTGTCTGTGGAAGTCCTAGACACACAGATAATATTTCAAGACAGTCACCCAAAACTAAAGCCTGATCTGTTATAATTCAGGGTCAGTTAGTGACACTAGTCAAGCAAAGGCAACAAGCTAATTCTGTGATTACATTATAAAAATATTGTGTTAGTGTTTGCTCCCAGTGAATCAATGGTGTTACTCAGTGAACAGCAGCATTTCAAATCTCTCCTATTTAAGCCAGAGCTAGGGCAGAGGCAAAGAACGTATCACAGCCCCATCCTTCAGTCCTCTTCCCCCAAGGAGAGTCGTTGAAGCCACTGGGGAAGCGTTGCTCTTCAGTCTGTGTTTATTTAGTGCTTAACCTAGATTAACAAACTGGACACTGAGCTTTGTGTTTTCTTTTAACAGAAACACTAAAAGGCTGCGTTTAGCTTCGATGGTGCAGCAAGAACAGGGAAATAAATATTGGTAGAGCTAAGTGGAGATTGCAGAACATGCCCAACCATGCCAGCGCTTGAAGCCCTGATTAGCTGACCAGGCTTTATATGTTACAAATCCAGGAAGAGCTAAGGAATTACTCGCTTACCTGCAATGCAAAGAACGACTAAAATGCCTGTCTGAGAGTATGAGCTAAAACAGCCTATGCTGGGTGGAGTAGTTGCAGACTCCGTAAGAAACATGCTTGTGGTTTTTTTTCAAGGCTCAGTTTGTAGGGGAACACTTAGCAGGAGGGACAGATTCCCATTGGAGACGTAGGGCCATAGATTGAGGATGGGAAGCATAGCCTGGCTACGGTCAATACAGATCAATTAAGGAAGGAAAAAAAAGACCAACTGAAAAGTTTTTTTAAACAAGAGACCCTTGGAATAAAAAGGCGTAGACCAAAGTCAAACAAGGGTGGTGGGACGAACGACTCTTTGTGCTCCGCTGTACCCGATAGGTTTCAGTGCAGCAATTTCCCAATTTGTTACGCCGATACATGTCTCTTGATAATCTTTAAAATTGTTATCACAAGTACTCTCTATCCTAGGTGCAAAGGGAGTCGAAGGTAAATTTGGGATGCTCAATCTTACTTGATTCTACTATAATTTTTTTTTTTTAATTTCCAGAGTAGAATTCATGTGCGTCAGATGTTGAACTCTGAAAAGCATCCATTAAAAGTGAATCAGAAGTCATTTCTGTTTGTTTTTCTTAAATATGCTTATGTAAAAGAAATTTAGTTTTAGTAAAATCAACAGCATTTCTTCACAGAGAAGCAGGGATCAGCAGATTGTTTAAATTGTTATAATTGTTTAAAATGTGATAAACTATCATGCTTAGAGAAACATCATTCTGTTGGTTTCGATATTCATTAAAATAGGCTAAATATATTCTGTGTAGCTATTACTACTAAAAGATTGCTTTTAACTTTTATGAGTTATTCAGTAAATTACCTCGTGTGATCACAATATAATATAAGAACGCATGTGAGATGGTACAAGTACTTCCAGTACGACCTGGTTAAGGGAAGGAGACAATGACCTTTCTTGGGGTATTTTCTTTCTCTTCCGTGTATAACCTAGCCCTCTCTAAGAGAGCTAACAAAGTAGGAAGTCCAGGCAGACTCTCATCCAGTTAGGTTCAGTGCCGCTGTGAAGGCAGCAATTCTTATTTAATCCAGATCATCGTGTCCATCTTCATGGTCCCTAAAAGAACCAGTATAAACTGTATTTCTTCTATCTGGAGTTCTCTTTTTCTAGTGACTCATCTTTGTAGCGCATAGATGAACATACCTGAAGCTTAGAAGAGCGAGTTCTTACAGCCTCTTGGCCTCAAGCTGACAGACGTTTATCGTGGGCAGGAGTCATGGGGATGGGGATAATTCAGCGTAGCCTCAGAGAACACGTCCTGAGCGTGCCAACCAGCGCTGTGTTTGTCCTAGAAACCCCATGGTACAACAGCAATCTAATAAGCGCTCTCTTATGTTCAGCAACTGGCCAATTTTTGTAATTTATTAATAAGAAGGCAATGAACACTCTTGGTCCTTTTGTCGTGTCTGTTATATGGCCGCAGTGTGCACTGTGAAATATTTTGGTGGTGGTCCTGGAAACCGGCAACTCCAAACAAATGGTTTTACCCCTTTCTTGTTTTTAATGCCACAGAACTCCTGAAACAATCGTATGTATAATGGGCAGTTACTGTACTTCCAAATGTGGATGTGGAGGCTACTAGCTACGCATTTAATTGATGCTACTTTTTTTGCAACAGCTCCTAAGTGGAACGTTAGCGGTTATTAATTAATCGTATTTTTTTCTGAAAACAGCCTAGGGAAAATGTAGGCAACTTTGAAGGTTCTTTATTTAATTTATAAAACAAATGTTTGCTTTGAAATAAAAATATTTGTTGTTTACAGCATAAGGAATCCATGTTTAAGATGTCTTCATCTCCTGTTCTTTGAAGTACTTTAAAAAAAAAAAAAAAAAGCTTTCTCGGATAAATAAAAGCTATGGAGGTTTCCCTGACAAATGTTCAACTGTGGCCTCTTTCACGTTTGGTATTTACTGAGGGGTTGGTAGCCTGCAGAATTAGTGCTGTTGTAATGCAAGAAACCCCCCCCCCATAGTTTTGACAAATTAAAACTATAGAACAGAGGGGTACAATGAAAAGGAAAGCAGGGCCCAGGGCTTGTAATGTGGTTTATTTTGGTCCCCAGAGTTTCAAATGGAAAAGAGAGCATAAGAAAGAGAGAGCCACCAGTTAGCAATGCAGGTAGTAAAGATATCAGTTATTTGGGATTTAGGAAATTTTGATTCCAGTTTTCCCATATTACTTTATTGAATTCTCAGGATTGAATGTAAATTAACATTATTGGTATTTTTTCTATAAGCTTTAATAACTAGCTCAAATATTTTACAGTACGTATGTGTCTATATATTACTGTATGCAACATTTTATTTTAAAAACACAAACAAAACTTGACTTGACTCAAATGACCAAATGACTAATTTATTCTGCGACCAGTATTTTCCAATTACAAATAAGCAAAAAAAAAAAACAAAAAAAACCAGAAACAGCACTATGACTGTAATAGTGAAGGACTTAATGTAAACCAGAAACACAAGTACGGATTGCTAATAGCCAACAGAGCAGTAGAAGCCCCTTGTTCTGCGTGGGTGTGACATCGCTTCTGAATGTCCCCATTGACTGAATTGCTGTTAGTGGTGAACTCCTTCGAGACAGATACCTACAACAAATAATGATATGCCTGGTCTCAAAGAAACTTTACGTTCCGTGCAAAATTATTGACTTTCCCATAAATCCTGGTAAATTAGCTTTGTACTATTGCCTGTCTTCCCTGATGGCCCTGGTACGTGATGACGGAGACAAAGTGGCCGTAGCACCCCTTTGTAATGCAAGAGAGCGATTGCAAAGAGCAGCTGTTGTGCAGAAAAGGCAGCTTGTGGCTGCTTGAGTGGATCTGGAGTTTTAGCAAAGGGTCTCAGCCCTTCTGGGAGGGGTTCATATATTTTGTCTCCGTAATCTGTCCATAATCCCTCGATGAAGTCAGTTTTCCTTCTTCTGTGAAAGCAGGTTTCCAGGGTAGGACTAAAGGTGTTTTCTACTTTCCATGAAAATACTCCAACATCACTTCTGTGGTCTGAATCATGGTATAAGTTCGCAGTTCACTCGTTATTTCAAAATATATCACTAACTGTCATGCAATTTTGCTGCTTAAATTGAATATTTTATGACTATAAAGTGAGTTTAGGCTAGTCTTTCAATAATATCCCCTTAAACTGATTGGTTTCAGGCTTGCAGGTGTTACAGCACTGGCCATAGAAGTAAATACAGAATTCTGTGACGAATTCTTAGAAATACTGTTGACTTTCTCCTAGAAAGATTGACATTTTTTTCTATATTTTAATAACTTTTTTTTTAAAATTAATATTATTAAATTGTTCTTTCTTTTGCACTTCCAATTAAAAAAGAGAGTGTGATTTCCTAAAGTAGAGGAGATAATGTCTTTGTGCCTCTTAACCATTTAGCTATGAGGAGTATGAAAGAAATACAAATTTGAGCAGTTTTCTGCAGGAAAAGAAGAAAAATGGAACGTAGCAGCGTGACGGGTGATGCTAATTACAGATCGGGTAGCGAAGGAGGCTGTGTCAAATCAGTCTCAATTGCAAGAATTTGAATTTTTCATGTATGTAGAATATTATAATACTGGAAGGAAGTATCCTGGAAGACTATTTCTTCCAGTTGGACCCCAGGAAACAAAGCTGTAGCTCTTCAGGAGCGTTTGGGTCGGTATTCATCTAGCTGAGATGCGGCGGTATTGCTCGAGGTTGTTAACAGGTGGTTAACAGAAGGGAGTGTTATAAAGACCTGGCTTTCAGGTCTTTTTCCTGGTGCGTGTTGACGCTGTTACACACACAAACGTGCATGTTGGGCATGTGGAGCGCACGAGTCTTGCTAGGATGTCAGCAAAAATGCGATCGCAATATTTTATGACTGAAAGGCTTAAATCCCATGAATACGTGTAATAAAAATAAGCCTGTGCCACGCGTTAAAATCTAAGGCTCAAATATTCACAGTTGTGTAAGTTTAAGCCTCGGGCAATATATTTTTATTACTGAGGTAATATTAAGGATTTAATTTTAAAATTATTAAGACAGCAGCACATAGCATGGCCATCGCATCTGTAATTAGCTTTTAGGCTTGTTTGGATTTTTATATTCTCTCTCTCTCTAGTTTATAAGGGACGTAGATTATTGTGGTACTGTGGAGATGCGGTGATGGCCGCCGGGGGAGCAGCTGGAGCCTCCGGAGGTCAGGCGGTTCAGCGCCCGCCCCAGCAGCAGCAGTTACACCCAAACCGGGCTCGACAGCTAATTAGGCAGCCTGTGCTTCCGGCCGCCCCGGCCGGGACTCGGGGCCCCGTGGCACTTGGTTTCCGTGCTGAGCCATCCTGACAGCCAGAACCGTTTCCCTCCTGTCTAAACTAAATTTCCCTTGCGGCAGTTTAACCCTTCTTGCCCTAGGCTGTGAAGAATAGTTTTGTCGCGTCCCCTTGACAGCAAGCAGCCTTTTGCATGGTTGAAAACTGTTGCCACGCACGGGTCGGATCATTCGAATTTAAAAAATCGCGGATTCTCCAGCCTTTCCTCCTAGCTCGCGCTTTGTAGCTCGCCGGTTCTCCTTGCTGCTCTCCTCTTGGCTCTCTCCGAATGACCCGGCCTCTCTCCTGCCGCTGCGGCCGGCCTGCTCGGAGGCCTCGGCGAAGCGACGGCAACGCCAGCGCGGCGCTAGGTGCGGTGCGGGAGGTGCTGCGGGCTGGCGGGGACCCACGTGGGCGTCGCGGGGGCTGCGCTGCGCCCGACGGCTGCCGCCGGGGTCCCGGCTCAGGGGGCCAGCGGCAGGCGGGCGCCGAGCGTGCGGCCGCCCGAGCGGCAGAGTCCCTGCGGGCGGGCGCGGGCCGTCTCCCCGCGCGGGCCGGCCCTGCCGCTCGCCCGCTTCCCCGCGCACGTGCAGCGCCGCAGATGAAGGGCGCTCCGTAAGAGCCGTTTTGCTCTTGCAAAACCATGGCTCTGTCGTTTGCATCACTTAACGTGACAAGTACAAATCAATCCACATGCTGTATATTTTTAAAATGTTCCGGTTTTATTATTTTATATAATGAGGGAGTCTTTTAAATGCGGTGGTAGCACTAAATGGAGGCAGTTAGAAAATGCCAGCCCCAGTCTCTGATTCTGCCATAAGAGAAGAGCGATCGGTCAGGATTATTTAAGTAGGGCTTTGAAACAGTGATGCTGCTTGATTTAATAATGATGTTTGGGTTTGGCTTTTCCTCCTGAGCGCTTTGTCGAGACTGAGGACCTTTCTGTCCTCAGCTGAGGTTTTGCAGTGGCCTGCTGCAAGTCCATTGAGGTCAGCAGGAACAAATCAGAGCTATGTTTTTAGGTACCTATCTGTTGCAATGTAAGTAAATCAGATTTGGCCCTTCTGTTTCATTCAGGATGGAAAGGTCCTTGCAGAAGGCATAGATGAATACAAGTAGCCTTGACGTTCTTTTTTCTGAAGTTTTCAGCAATTTGTTAAGCTTAAAGAAGAGATTAAAACCATCTATCAGACCAAAACGTGGGCTGTCTTCATTGCAGAATTTATTTACCGTAAATATTTTTTCCAACTTTGCTTACTATTGTCCTAAGAGGAGGAGAAATCCAGCTTGCAAACGGCAGAGCCCATACTCGTGATTAGTTGTTCTCAAAGCTTGCTGTAAACACAGGCGCAAGTTGCTATTCTCAGACAGCAGGCCAAGAGGAATCAAAATTTCGATGAAAGATTTAGGTTGCTAACAGTTGTATTGTTTGCGTTTTGCAGAGCGATGCCATTTTGCAGAGAGGTCAGGCAGCATCTGCAGAGGCGGTGTCAGCTGAAGTTCCTCTCACCTTCACCAAGCCTATGCGGCAGTAGCCGACCTAGTTGTGTATGTACTCTTCTTAGGGCAATGAATAAAGAGCAGGGAAGTGGAAAGTAAAACGAACAAGAAAAAACCCTCTATTCCTCTGTGAAAGAATACGGCGAAACAGCTAGAAAATCCGTTGTTTCACAATAGCTGTAACTTACATATGGCGGTCAAGGCAAGCTTTATATTTTTAAGTAGTTTGCATGTTATCCTGTTTTATTCATACATCTGATGCATATTAGTAACAAATGTATGGAGAAGCGTATATTTTAACCTCTGGCCTTCCCAGCCTGTCCTTACGCATTCACGTTTTTCAACACCTCAGCATAACTGAGCGCCGCTCTGGCCGCGTGAAGCGTTGTGTGATGAGGGGACACATGGCACGTTTCACCAGGACCGGAGCTCTCTGGTGCTCTTAGTGTCCTGTGGCACAGTCTTAATGTTCTTCCAATGGAGTTTCGAGAGGGCGAACGCTGCCAGCCCGTTGTCTCCTCTGCTCAGCGCAGAGGAACGCAAAGAAGCATACGCTCTGTGGAAACGGGAGAAAATTAAAGGAGGATATCATTAAGCTCCAGGAGGAAGTCTGTTGATGAGCTGATGGTGCTGTATGTTCTCGGGCATGGATTCTGCCAGTTGAGCAGTGATTTAGGCAGAAGTCATTTTTCATGGTGTTTGTATCGGTAGGGTGGCCTGCAGGAAGGATTTGGAATGAAGTGGTTCCAGAAAAAAAGTGAAGTCTTTTATAAATATCGTAATTCACTGCATTACGCATGAGTCATTAGGAGTGAGCCCTCTCCTTTCCCTTCACATTTTCTCACTTGCTTTTCATTGGGGGGAATATCAACGCTGACTTCTAAGGCCTAAAGCGATCTAGAATATTTCACAGGGAAGACCTTTTGGAACAAATCTGTTTTTAAATGAAATAATACATCTGGTTTATTCCCTGTCGAGCAAATCACTTCTGCTCTTGACTTCTATTTGACAACTCACATATTTAAAGTTCTGCTCAAACCGCTGTATGTTGCTGGAGTGGGGCCATATTTGGTTGAGTGGCTCTTCAATGTATGTTCTGCTGCTTTGTTTTGCCTTCTCTTCTTGCTTTTCATTCTTCTGCCCCTAGTATACCAATTCTGCTTGCCTTTTTAATTTTTTGGCTTCCTGAGTATCATGCCTCTGCTCCTATGTTTCTGACAGGGTTTCAAACAAAACTTTGCAAACGTTTTACCCTGCTCGTGCACTAGATGCAGGCACGTGGAAGGATAAATTTGCAGCAACAGGTAAAGGTCAGAATTTCAGGGCATGGCTGTCTGACAAAAAACAGTAAGTGATTACATTTAGTACAAAGTGAGGAAGAGGTGAAAGAAAAAAAACATATTACTTTTAATGGTTCTATGTGATATTTCTAGATTACGCTTTAGGAAAATTCACCGCACGAGCTAGCCTTCATAGCCGAAGATGAGCAGTTTATTAATCAAGCCTAGCACACATGCACAGAGACGTATCCATAATTCTAGTAAAAGCCTGGAGTGGAGAATGTAGGAAAACACAAGCGCTGTTGGCTGAGCTCGGTGAGTCTGACATGTAATTCAGTTGCTTGAGCACTTGTTTGTAGCTGGAAATTACTGTGAATCAAAAACTGACCATCACGCCATTGACTTCATTGCAAGTAATTGCTGGCTGTATTAGCATTGTAGCGGAGCTATGAGGAGTAAGACTATAATTAGTTAAAACCTGCATTGGAAAATCAAATAACCTAAAAGATTTACACAGGCCTTCATTTACAGACTGTCTGTAATTAACATTTATCAATTATGTAGCCAAAAGAAATTTAACTAACACCTGAATAATTTATCTTTACTGAATACCAGTTTTTGAAAAACGATTTAAGACATTATCTACCAAAAAAACTTTATATGTAGGTGGAAATTCAGCGGTAGGCAGCGGTTGGACAGGAAAGAATTGACTGATTCTATCTGATCAGAGAACGCACGAGAGTTAAAACATCACGTTGTCACAAGGAGGACCCATGTCATAACCGGATGTATAAACAGGAATGGGACATGGGAACTGCTCCTTGCGCTGTACTCGTCACGGCTCAGACTTGCAGCTGGCTTCCATCTTGGAGCCTGCCTTGTAAGGAGAAGAGAGTTTAGAGGACAGCAACAGGAATAATCAGAGATTTAGGACTCACGAGGACGGACAGAAAGAACTGGATGCTGTCCATCTAGAGAAGGGCTGGTGGAGGAGGGGAGAAAATAAATGAAACAGTGCTGCGAAGCACAGGTAGCAGACTTCTCCATATTCACTGCAGACACGGTACGAAGTTGAGGGTGGAAACTGCAGCAGGAGAGCTTGGCATTAGGAAGAACTTTCTAGTGATTTCTACGGGTGCACAGGAGCAGACTGGCTAGAGAAGTCGCAGAAGATGGGCTATGCTCTTGCCTTGGGGCAAGAACTAGACTAGGTGACCTCTGAAGATATATCAGACCTTTCAGTGGCAGTTCTGTGACTGAATTCCTTAGGTTGCAACTGCTGTAGGACCTGTGCAGAGAACACGCGTGCGTGTGTATGTGTCTATGAGTGTAAACATACGTGGAACAGAGTTGAATTTTAGAAATGAAATTGCATGTATTTGTTTTATGTGAGTTTATGGACTCAGCAGTTTCATGGTTTTACAATTTGCTTGTGTTTGTAGTCACTATAAATAGAGGAGTCTACCCTTCTCCAGAAGATTCCCGTCTCGAGAATATAAAGTTT
This sequence comes from Struthio camelus, assembly GCF_040807025.1. Classification (NCBI taxonomy): domain Eukaryota; kingdom Metazoa; phylum Chordata; class Aves; order Struthioniformes; family Struthionidae; genus Struthio; species Struthio camelus. The sequence goes on from NC_090948.1 coordinate 41,406,811, forward strand.
CTACCTGAACTTGAATACCACATGAAGCGTTACAAATGCTAAGATATGCGTGTTTGATCCCTAGTTGCATGTGTGCGTGACTCAAACACATCTTGAATAGATTGTGTATCAAGCTCGAGTCTAGTGTTCTGCTCTCCTCAATGCCCTTAAAAAAAAAAAAAAATTAGAGATTGTAATTGCAGGTTCTGAAAATAGACACAGCAATTTGGACACATACGGGCACTGCAAAGGTGTTTCAAAGGCATCCTGTAGTCATGTGTTGTTGCACACACATAATCTGCTATTCCTCTTCCATCAGTCTTTGTCTCTGTATCTTTAAAAGAAGTATCTAGGCATGTCTTTGCTATGCCCTTGATTATGCTTTTCTGCAAAGAAAAATAAAATATGGAAGCTATTTCCCTGAGAAGATAGCTCTGTGAGGGATATCTTTGTCGATATCTCCCACATCCGTGAAAAGGCTATGGGAACAGTTCCTGAAAGAGGCAAGTCTCCAGTTTTGTTTTCTGTAATTGCTTGTTCGGACTCCCCTAACCTAATCACCATCTAACAGCTGGCCTTTGGCAGGTGCCTTGGGCTTGCTCAATAATCAATAGAAAATAATAGGCTCCTCCAGAGGATGGCTTATATCATCCTAAGGCAATTAGCTAAAATTGGTGGGCTGAATCACCTCTGGAGGTATTTATCGCTTTCCATCAATTATAGCAAGAGTCCAGATGATCGAGTTAAACTTAGTGATTGAAGAGATGAATCCGGCTCTCAGGTAGCATTACAAGAGGTCCCTTTCCTACGCTGTCTAACTTCTCAGCATTGTGGAAAATCACCTTTCCTGTAGCTCAGCAATGAGTTACAATAGCCTCTTGTAAAAGCCTCTTTCAGATGCAGTTCTCCACTCCCATCTCTGGATATTACCGGTTTCGGCTTGTTCCTTTTAGCCCTCTGTGAGATGGTGTCCGCTGGAGCTCTGCCATCAGTGCCCCATGTCACTGCAGTGGCTCCCAAGACTTTCAGGGGTGATGAAAACACTAGGGAAAGGAGGACAAAGAGTTCAGCTTCACTTCTGAGATACATGAGGTACGAACAGAAAATAAATTACACCGTGGAGCTCTGCAGTCACATCTGCTTCCACTTTATTTATGCCAAATGCTTTAATGAACGTTTCTTTTGCATGTGGAGAAGTCATAGGGTAACTTCACATCTGCATCGTGGCAACACTCAGCCACTCCTCCCCTGCCTCTGGTGCTGTAATTTGTGTCAATATTCCTCCTCTTGGATCCTCTTATCTTACCTTCTCCTGGGTTGTACCAGTCATCTACTAGCACAGCTTTTGGATCAAACTCTGAACCTTTCCCCTAACACTGGAGGTGAATTTGCCACAGTGTAGCCATTTACAAGTGTGATGCCTGTTCTGAAGCAGCAGTTTACGTTCTCTGATAATCAGAGAAGAGAGCGCTATCATTGGAGGACGTTCAACCTGCCTAAGTCATGGTCTGACACTCCTGCTGGACATGTCAGCCTACCACCACCATCTATAGAGGGATCCTGTGCTTTGGCTGAATGTCTTTTAGATGGCTGTTTAGTTGAGAGTGTTGTGTCCTATACTCTGATCCTTCAGGATTGAACGGTGCCTTACAGGACCCTTTATCTTCCCTCCTACGAGGACATGCTCAGTGAAGAAGAGAGGGATGAGGAGATGTTTTCTGAGGAGACTTTCTTTTTCCCTGGTGCGTCCTAATCGCAGAGACACCACAAGTATCTTTGGGCAGGCTACTGCAAATTGGAGTGTCCACTATTGTTCACTAACGTACAGTCTGAAGTTTACTGGGGGCCAGCGAGAGAGAGGGAGAGGAAAAAGACCTTTGCTCCCTTGTATCTCACTCATGCTTTCTGTTCTCCTTCTCTCTGATGCAGTTCCCAAAGGAGCCTAGCCTTGATGTTTCTGTATTCATGAAAGTTATGTTGGAAGGGTATTTTTTCTGCCAGCGGTAGGTTGTCCAGGAGAACATCGTTATTTGTTTTCTATGACCCACTGTAAGCAAGCCAAAGCGGAGTTGCCAAAAAGTAAATACCGGTTTTGTGTTTGCAAGACAATATTTCAAAGGTTTGGCTCAGTTAATACATTATCAACTCATGTGAGGAACAGAATGTATTTGAAAGAGATTTTCCTCACTGTGGGTTTTCTTACAAATTTTAAAAATTGGACATGCCCATAAAAGTCGGCCAAAACAAGTTACGGTCTCTGTGGCAGATTTTTATCATGAAATACTCCCATATACCACAGCAATCAGTTCTTACTGGCATGTTGCGATGTTTCTGAGTTTACCTGGGCTGAAATCATAAAATGAGATTTCTAAATGCGTTCTGTTTCCAATGTGCATTACATTATAAATCAGGTTCATTTTGTTCTTGATGCTATCCTGCCTCAAAACATAGAGAAAACACTCAATAAGTGAAATTGCATCTATCTGATTCCAAAAATCTAGTCATACTAAAGGTCTTCAGCTGGAGTAAATACATTTCGGCTGGAGAGGTTTTCAAACTCTTTTCCCCCAATAAATCCTGAAAGTTATTTTAGTACAGATAAGATAATACTCTCAAAATAAGATTGCAAGAAAATCCATAAGTCTAGTGTGACAAACTGTGTGTACTTCAAGAAACTTTTTGAAGCAAAGACAAATACACAGTATAGTGCATGCCATCCAAATGGCAAGAGGAAGGAATTCAATTTCAAGTAAAAATCTACCATCAGCATGGTAATATATATTTCTCAGTTGCATCATTTGGCTTTGTAAATTTGGACTTGGGAATCATAAAACTCCAATCCCTGTAGAATGAATTATCTTCTGAGCGGTGGAGGATTTGCATTTGGAATATTTTCATTAGTATGTGTAATAATATATCATTTTGTAACGTTTAAGTGACCTGGTAAGAAATAAGAGGAGGAGGATTAGCTACTAAACTTGTCAGAAATATATGCCAGGTAAATACGAGGAGAGGAAAAAAATGATTGAAATGGGTATTTTTCCATAGCAACCGCAGTGTGTTCTATCAGATTTACCACTTTCTTTTTTAATATGGAAGTGAAACTGTTAATCTTATAAAGGCTGGGTGTTAGGCAGCCTGCACATACAAGCATTTTCTGTGCATTTAGCGCTTTGGATGCACGTTCAGTGACATACTACACTGTTCTGTTTCTTTTTCATTAAATTTTTATGTGAAAGGTAACGTGTATTTTATATGTCTCATCATGAACATCTGCATACATTAAGACAGTGGTAAGTTGAGAGTTCTCCCGTAGTAAAAGTTGCCCAAAAGTAAACTATTGCCCTAGGAAGTTAAGTTCGATCAGACCAAACCTTTCAGTCCTTCCAAAGATCAGGGCTCCCTCTCTGGATGTGGTCTCTTGTTCCTTATTCCTGGAGTTAAGGTTTTCTCTTTTCCCAGATTGAAATGCACAGTATGGGCTGTACCAGGCTCATAAGGCAATTCCAGTTGTCTGGGAGCACTGCATTTTCCTGTTATTTCCCTGGCTTTGTGGAAGCAGATCTGGGACACCTTAAAGATCTAGGTGGTCTTCTACACAAAACAGCACGCAGGTGGGCTCGTGGTGTGCAGTTTATAAGACTTCTGCCTTCGGTGCCTGGAGGAGAAGGAGGGAAGGGGCAGGTTATTCAGCTGGACATGGCTAGCAGCGTCAGAGCTGCCTTTGAGAAATTTGAGACGTTGCACGCTGTTGATCCGGGTAAGCGTTAATAATTGTTGGCTGTTGAAATCATACTACATGGTTTTTCGTATTTCCCTTTCACTTATTCAGAATAAGGCTCCACAACAGCCTCTATTTCAGCAGCAATGTCTTTATCTCCCTGTGTGGATGAGACCAGACTGCTGTGCTTTTAGAGAGAAGTAGAGAGCGAAAGGAAAAAAGTAATTCAGTACGGTAGCAGCGGATCATACGCTTTTGCCTGGTTGTTTCTTATTTTCCTTCAGTTAAAGGAAGAAATACAAAATAAAATAGACCTCAACTTGCATAGTTAAAAAACTACTCTCACATCCCCTCCCACAGAAGTGCTGCCTCTAAACACTAGGAACAAGATCTGTGTTTGTTAATCAGGCAGCAGAAAATTGTAGTCTTAAACCCTCCAGTACCCCTTATGTGACAGACTTTTTGAAAGTAGCTGGTGTGTTTTGGCCCAGGGACAAACTTAACTGAAAAGAATAATTTTTATTTTCTTGATAAAGGCTGAGGTTTGAAAAACGTGGAGGTGTATCCTAAAGCAAAAACTCGTTTCTACAGAAAATGGAGGCGTTGCATAGAGAGATGAAGAAGTACATTGGAAGTAGTGCATTGTTTTCAGCATCTCTACTGAACCTTGCTGTATTTTTGTGAAAACCCACAAACTGGTAGCAGAGGGATACTAAGGCAGAACAGTGATTGATGATGGACAGAATTTGTTACTGGGCTGAGTATGTCTCATGAGAAACCCTATGTGATCAGAGGTGGTAAACTGTGCCCGGCTTACTGTTGATTAATACTCTGTGTCTTTCCAGCGATAGCTAATAATACTGTGTGTCAGTAGTGGGGTCAGAATGCCAGAACGACTTACTCCACTCATGAAATTCCAAAGGAACAATTTTTGAGTCCAAACCTGAAATTGGGAGGAGATTTGATAGGAGAGTTAACTGTAAAAACACGTGAACGTGAAATAGAAGAAAGGAAGCGAGAAACATGAGAAAAAGTTATCAATTTTGCATGAGGCCTACTAACAAAACATGATAACCCTAAAAGTAACATTCTTTTCATCAGCTCATATTCCATCTTTCACTCAGCTGGACCGCAGATATTTGATAGCGGTTATTGTCTTTGAGTAGTGTATCTTCTGTTTAGCTAAAATTTTGAGCAGTACATTATGAGTTTTAGGGCCTCTCTAAGAAGTATTATTTCCAAAAGTGACCGTTTTTCTTCCCTGCTGTTTATTTATGGACTCCTTGGTCTGAAAGCCTCCTGTTAGGTTTACTGTGATTTCACTAAGTTTGGTATTAAGGTCCCCAGTGACTTGAATGTTCAGGTTTAAGATCCAAATACACACAGCAGTATACCAGAAGCAATAGTAATACATGTTAAGTGAGCGATGAAGAAAACACAGACTTTGAATTTATGGACATTCGAGTAGATACAGAAAGACCCTGCCCTGCTTCTGATTAATTCTAGCAAAATTAGCCACTGTGCCAATTCCTGCTGGTATAATAACTATTCTCTCTCAAGGCGGATTTTCTTATTGGCTACTTTGCTAGTGTGGGGAAATGGGAAATGCATTTGGTAAGGTGGATTCAGACTCGGTGGCTTTTAAAAGCTTGCCTCTAGAATCAAACCTTTGCTTTAAAGCAAAAACCCTCTTGGTCTGCCTTCCTAGTCTGTGGCTGTTTCAAGACAAGCCAGGTGCTTTGAATATATTACGTACCTCTTTATTGGTAAGATTAGAGACAGAGTGGCCTCTGGACTACAAGCCGCAGTTGCTAGCGGTTCTTTACAAACCTTATATTTACTCCTCGTTTCTGAGAAAGCTGCTGAAATAGCTCTTCTGAGATGCAGTAGAAGTGCTACATTGACAGAAAATCACAAATCTTGCATGGACAATGGATAGAGAGAGTATTGAAAAAATAAAATCCTTATTGAAATATTATAAGGAAGTTATGCCTGTGCAAGAGAAGCAAGTGAAAACAAGGCTTTTATCTCTTGCAAACATCCTCAGATTTTCCTGAGAGTTCCATTTTTCAATTTAATAGCTGCGTGACAGGTACTTGACGTATATCTCCTGTAATATAGAATGATCTCCCATCTTCATTTCCTGGGGAGTATGTCTCTCTAGAAGAGTCGTGTTTAAGATAGATGCAAGGGAATCTAGATTTGTATAATTTTGCATAAAGAAAGAACAAAAAGAAGCCGCATAAAATTCCTTCCTGTAAACATCGCTTGGTGTACGTTATTCTCTTTGAGCATGAAATGAGTTTCTTCTTCGAGGATGGAATTGTACCAGTCTCTCGTATAGCGAGTGTGTTGTGTTCTCTGGAGGAAGCTCAGAAGTGCTGCCTGAGCGCAATTTTGAGAAGAGGACTTAATGGAGTTGCATCCGCACACAGTGTTTCTGAATTTGGCGAGTTGTTTCCATGTCTGTATTTCTAGATGTCAGTATTAAGTTTAGCTAAATCACCCTCAGGTCTAAGGGTTTCTCCTGGCTGTGAATTGGCTTATTTCCCATGCAATTCTTTGTCATCAACCAGAGTGAACAGGGAAAGCCCAATGATAAATCTGTGACTATCCTTAAAGAAACAGCTGCTGTATTTTGGCTGAGTTACCATTTTCAGTTCTGTAATGTTAATTTAATATTGCCAACATAGCAATGCTTTTTCACAGTATAAATAGGTTTAAAAGAAGACTTGGATATTTTATCTTTCTTCCCTCTGAATAGTACGACGTAACTGCTGAATTGCTGAAGAGGAGCAGCAGTAGTTGAGGCTGTGGGGTCTCAGGCCAGGAGCTAGGCCGGCTCTGCAGCAGCAGATCTCACCTCTTCCTAGGCCGGCTTTGGAGTGATGCCTGATAGTCAGAGGGTCTGCAGACTGACAGTCCTTTGAGGAAAAGGCTGTATTCGTTCCTTAAGCTTAAGAAGTAGATGTCTCATTAAATCCACCCTCTTTTCTTCTTTAGCCTTCATAATCTGTTTTGCAAATGGTACTTTGCAGTATCCACTGGGTTACTTTCCTTTTCTTACCGCCGTGGCAGGCAACGTAAAAGTTGTACGTTACACTCGCTGCTAGAATCAGTGGCGTTGTTTGAGACAAAATACTTCTTGATGGGAGTTCACGTAGCACCATCTGTTAGAGAAGTTCCTCTATGAAATTGCACCCAGCTAAGTGAGTTCCTTACGATTTTTTTTTTTCAAGGCTCTTAAGATCTTTTATTTGTAGCCTGAGAAAGTAAGAGATTACAGGGTTTTTTTAATGGTCTTTAAAAAAGTTGAGTAAACAACATATGTAATTACTCTGTAGGGAAATGCTGCTTAATTAAAGCACAAAGTCATTCTATTAGCATACACACCTGCTGCTCATATGGTTCATTTCTTCCAGAAATAACCAAATTACTGAATAGAGATTATTCTGTAGTTCACCTACCTCGAATGTGTGCTTCAGCATTTTGTCTTGTCCTCCTGCTGGTGATTCATTGCTGGCTTAAAAATAGTCGCACTACATGCAGATAGAGATCTGCTGGGATTCAGCTACCAGCTGTGAAAGAATACTGTTTATCTTGACTGTTTAAGGCCAAAAAAAAAAAAAAACCTCCAAATCTATATAGATTTCGTAGACTTTATCTGTGGAGGGAATCAACAAAAAGCAGTATACATATAAATTGCAGTTCATATTGGACACAAAAGAGTATCTACTTCCACCATGCAGTATGCTGTCACCCAAAAAGTATGGGAAGCACAGCTTGTAGAAAAAGTTTGACAATGCTTTGAAGAGCTGTGACTGCTGTATAGCACTAAGGCTTCTTATTACTTAGGGGCCCTGTAACGTATTCTGACTTAATTGTAATGTATAAATCAGACAAAATACTTCTGGAAAATTTGAATATGTCCCAGTACGTGTCAGGAGTGCCTTTTCTGTGTATATGTGATGGAGCTGATCTGAAAAAGAATTAGACTTTTTGGTTTAATACGGTGGGATTTTAATTCCTGGCATCCACTCTTATGGTTTTTTTTTTTTTTTTCCTCCTTGCAATTTTGAAGTGAATGTAGTATCCACTGAGGGAACAGATCAGCAGGAAATGAAGTTTTTATTTCTTCCAACTTATATAAGGATGGCTGTAACTGAGGATCTGTCTCCTTTGAAGAGCCTTATATAAAGAGTATAAGAGATGCGACAGGTACGGAGTGATCCTTTCCTAATGCCTCTTTCCAGCTCCTGGCCCTCAGAACTGCAGAGGTCTCTGGGGCTGGCTGCAGCATTTAGACTGCTAGATTTAAGAGCCATCAGTGCACCCATCCTCCTTCAATTTGGTGCACGAGCTTTCCACTGAAGGTCTTACTCCTTATTTATTGCTTTATCTTCTTTTTGGACAGCTTTGTGTACTGAGGTGCATTAAGTATTGCAAAGAGTTTTGATTTTGCTGTTTCCTACCAATTGGTTTATACAAGAAAACAGAGACAAAACGCAGCATGTATGCGGTTCTCTTTCAGTAAATATTCTTCATGCGCCTCTAGGGTTGTGAAAGGATCAGTATGCTGATGTCACCCTTAAAATTCACATTATCTAAGTACATATTCCTTCTATCACATCCCCCTTTTACTAAATGAATCTCCATCTAGCTGTGATTGCAGCAGCATGACAGCCAGCTATGAAGGATAAATTGTTTACTTACCGAATGTGGTTTACTTATAGGTATGTTGCAGACCTCATCAGGATATCTAGTCTAAGCATGAAATTTCCAAGTTGCTCCTATCCCAGCCAGCTACCCCAGAACTAGATTAATACTTTAATTCTGGTACAGAGTGAAGGCCACAGGACACATTAGTTTCCTAATCACTTCAGGGTGTAATTTAACATGCCCTTGCTTTTTCAAGCTCTACACAGCTTTGGTCTGCCTACCTCGTATGTTGTCTTTCTCCTGGTATCCTGTTAGAACAGCTGAAATCAGCTGATAAACTCAAATTTTCCTTTTAATGTTGGGCGTAGTGGCAGCAGAGGGTACTTGTCTGCAGGATTCAGCTTCCCTCACAGCTCAGGCAAAAGCACAGATTTGAGCTTTCTAAGAGTGTTGCAGATCCCTATTTTTTCCCCCAGCTTGGAGTTTGAAAGCATGAGAAATGAAGGAGGAGTGCTGGCATTACGGTTGTTTCTTTGTGGAGCATGAGTTCTGTCATTTGGGTTTTGGAAAATGCCAAGAGCGTCTGGAGATGCTGGTAGCTTGTGCAGTATAGCTGGAGAGATTAAAAAAAAAAAAAAAGTCAATCTAAGAGTTTGTGAGTGTATATTTAAATCAATTGGTGTCAAGACATTGCTTAAGCTCTCTGGAAAGCAGTTTCAGGTTAGATTTTCTTCATGAGCGGCACACTAATTTTACTCAGCTGCATTTTACATGCTTTAGCAGATAAAAAATTTAACCTATAACAGAGGGGGAAAAGTTTAAAAAAACCAGACCTTTTATGGAAGACTTCAAAAATAATTTTCCAGTGCATATATTTAATATAATCTACTCTAATTATCAACACAATCAATGTGTTGGGGGCTTTTACAATAATGAGGTTAAATGACTTGAGTCACGCTTTACATGAGTCCATACCACAGAAAGTGTGAACACAGTCTTCTATTTGATTTCTAATCAGAGATTGCATAAAGCCTCCTCATCCATTTTTAAGAGGCGTTTCTTCTCTCATCTTCATTTCTGTAAGAGATAGAGCAATCAGAAACAGCAGCATGAATTTAGGGTAGCTCTCGATTCACGACAGCCGCCTCACTTAATCCCCAGTTAGTTAATGCGTACATATAAACCCTCCTCAGCTCAGGTACTGCTGAACTCCACGGCACTGTGAAGAATGACCGTGTCCCTGGTCCCCCTGCCCCACCTCCCCTTCGGCAACTGAGTTACGTTGGAGGGATGATGCCAAAATCTTTAGGGATGGTACTTTAAAGAGCAGGAGAAGAGGGAGCAGAGAGCAAGTTTTCACACGTGCTACCAAAATGGATTAGAGCCTCTGAAAATTTGTGGTGAGAGCAGTGCCAAATTTATGCTTACACTTATTGCTGTGCACTGATTTGGGAGAGAAAGGCGATAAAGAGGTGCGACAGACAGGGAGATGTGATAGGGGAAAAACATTCGTTCTCATTCAGAACACTCACAGCTGGTTGATGCCTCGAATCCCCCACGTTGCCTTTGGATGTACAAATAAATGGACAAATAACTTGCTCAGCAAATCTTTAACCCTACCTGACAGTAGCTAAGCTTACAGTTACTGAGGAAGGGTATTTAACCAATATGTCTGCCTTTCACACAGAGGAGCTGTCTATGTTCAGACTTCTTCTTTTTTTTTTTTTTTTTAAAGTTTGCCCTCGGGTGCACATGAGAGCTAAATGTTATGAGTCCTACAGAATATTTCAAATTCACTTTCCAAAGGTTGAGGCATGTCATTATTTCGTTATTCTGTGGTATTAATAAGGGCAGGAAAGTTTCTGGAAAAAGAGTAGGAGTGAGATAAAATTTATTATGTAAATTTGGAGTGTTAAAACACTGAAAAAAAGTATGAGGAACAAAAATAATAGAGGGAGAAAAGAGAGGCAGGGAGAAATCTGATTTAGCAAGAAGAAAATAGCTCTGGCAAACTTTCCAGTGGTACACTTGACTCATCAACAAACTCCAGCCAAAGATGGTGTTGTACTGCTAAAGTGGAAGGTATCAGAAAAAGCTCCAACTTTTGATGAAATACCTAGGGCATGAGCTGCTCTGAGCTCCACATTGTTTCCAACTGGACCACATGCCCGATCTGGTGGGCCTGATTAGGGTTGGGAAATTCAGAATGGGTTTGTGTCGTGCTCTCAGATTATTCATGAGTTCCATCACAATTTCTGAGGCTTCCTGTTGTTCGGCAGGACTGATGAACAGATGCGCGTTGTGTTTCCCTCCCCAGCTAACATCTCATTGTTGAAGCTGTCACACGTAGATAATGTCAACATTAAGCATCCTGGCATCCTGCCTGCTGCTGACGCACCACAAAATAGCTGGGTAGTAGTCAGGCTGACATCTGCACGTTTGCTAACTAGCCAAGTCCTCTGTTTTATCCAGTGGAACAAGTGGAATTCTTTAAAATTACAAGTCATGCTGCACTCTGTAATTTTCTTTATCGCCTACCATTTTTCATCATAAATGCTTTAGCAGACTATTTCAGAGCCTGGATTGAGCTCACCAGCAGCCCCCTCTCTTTGAGATGCCTTTCCAAAGGACTGACGTCCTCTCAGGAGGAAGGAAGAGTGACCCTGTGGTCCAAGCATGTAACACTGCTCAGAAGTCCTGAAATAGCTGTGGGACTGTAGTCGAACGTTCGGTATGTGGAAGTCAGGCAGGAATCCTAAGCCAGCACTGAGGCCTCCTCTGCAGTCAGAAGAGGGAGACGCTGTCCTGCAGAGGTAGCTCATCCTACCTGTTAGGCATTTTGAAATGCAATGAAGCGGCCTTTGGAGGTACGCTCCCTTCGTTAACTTTGGAGGGAGCTTTGATGATTAGCGTAGGGTAGATGCCCAGCTCCTCCGTGGCTAGGGCTCAGTGAAATTAAATCCACGCTTAACCTCTCTCTCTGTAACTGGGATCTACGTCTGTAAGATAAAGGCTATACTTCAGAGACTGTTTATTAATTTTTCTGAGGTTCTCGGGTGTTATCATCATGGCAGCGTATAAAAATAATGTCTTTCAGGTCAGGTAACGGTTGAAAAATGCTTGGTGAAACCGTTGCTTGAGATGAGCGCCACCAAAAGGAAGTTCAGCTGCGAGCATATTTATTGTATTCTGAAAGAATATGACAGCACAATTGGGTAAAAGATAGAAACCTTATTCATCACGCATGTTATGCAATTATCGTAAATTACCAATTAGTTCCAGGCACCATTGTACACATTAAATAATTTTCTAAAATATCTGTTTGTTGGTTTTGTGGATGCCACTGAGGCCAGCTTGTTCTGTTGATACTACTGTTTCGTTGAAATGACTGTGTGTCAAAGTAGGAAATACGAAATACGCTAGTAGAATGACAAGAATAAGTTAATGCGTAGTTTGTTGTTACAAGATCATGCCAGAGGTAGGAAGGAGACGTTTGCTGTGCAAACAGAGGATTCACACGCAGAAAAAGCTCTGAGCAGTAACTCTCCCCAACCCGTTGGCCTTGGGAGCTGGGATGCTCTGTCTGAAGCACTGCGGAGCACCTCTGCCAATGTGCTGATGAACCTGCTGAGTCAGGAGAACTGCTCTGGTGCGTGTCTGTCTCATGTCCTCTAAACACACCTTTCCTCCCTAAAGAGAAGGCTGCATCATCAAACTGGATTCTGACCTAAGAATTCACCCCCAAAACACTAGGTATTGTGCATGTATTCTGCATTTATTTCCTACTATGAGGATACCACAGAGCCATATTTACACTCGGTTTTAAGGTCCTTTGTAGACTTGACGCTTCTAAGGTCTTGTGATGCTTTTCTTTTTGCTCTTTGTCATAATGAAATTACTGCAAAAATTTGTAATATCTAGGGTGGCATATTTATTCATGCTTTCAAGGCCACATTTCTTGCTGTATTTTTCCCCCGGACTGCACAGGAAATTCTTCCCCGTATCTTTACAGAGAACTTGTTTGGGGCCACAGGCCTCTTCTGCGCTGCACTTTTGACCCACGGTATCCCTGAACAGCACAGTGTGCAAATTTGTTCTTTTCTCCTGCCCCTGTTTATTGTTTCATTTCACTAGCTATAAAAGCCAGCGGTAGATCAGCTTTTTTTTTTCACCATATGCAGGAAAGCTGCCCTAGGCAATGTTTTAGTGCTGAAACTGGCCTGACTTGGATACACCGGTTTAATGCTTTATAACTGTCACAAGAATAAAGTCTATTATCGTGGTCCAGATTGCACAGAGTTGGGAAGGGAGGTGCAGCCTCGTGGGCTGGGACAGCTGTATAATGCTGAAGCATTTCAGGGACACGTCTTCCTTATTCCTCTCAGAGTTATGTACTAGGAATTGTTACTACAGAAGGAAACTCGCCCTTAGTAGCCCACGTTCTTCGTGGCAGTGACTTTTTTTCCAAAACAGAGAATGGGCATTTTGTCGTGATGTTTCCCTCCTTTATACTCTCCACGCGTGTCTCAGGTTTGGTGGTGTCGGGGATGCGCTGAAGTGAAAGCTCGGCGCCAGGCTGCTTCCTCGAGAGCCGTGACAGATTTCAGGAAGCTCACACCAGAGGTGGACTTGACTTTGAGTTCTCCTTTCCAGTCTACGTGGCTGTATTAGTTTGCCAAGCAGGAAGCAGGTGGTATTTTTATAGCCATTTATATACTGAATTTTCACATGCTGGAGACTGCATGCATAAGCTTTGTGGATTTTGCCGTTAAATTGTGCTGAATAGAAGGCGGCTACTGCTATTACTCAGGTGGGAGAGCTTTTTACTCTAGCCTGCAGTGGTGCAAAAGCACGAGTTTCCTTGTGGCTTTGGCAGTCTGTCATCCGAAGAAAGTGGTTCCAACACACCTCTCTCTGACATCTGGCTTGGAGCACAAAGTGAAGCAGAGCATACAGTCAGTGGTGGAGATGGCACAACATTCTCCATGGAGCACAGAGCAAAGCTCACTTGTGGTAATTATTCTAACTTTCTTCCTGCTGTTTCATCTGAGCAAGAAGCTACATGGGGAAGGGTGTTCCTCAACGTGAACAGAACTTCAGAACCCGTAACTGTTCTCTTTTACGTCTGAATTGAGATACTTCAGATAATCTGCTCACCCTTTACTTATCTTCAATTCAGGCAAGTGTTTGAAACCTTCTGTCAACACGAGATGTATGTGTATGATGTCAAATTTTACCTTACCATAGGTTTTTAAGGACCCTTGACGTACCTGAAGTTATCTTAAGCCAACAGATAAGTATGATTCATGCATTAAATCAGTCTTTCTCTTAAGTGAATTCGTAGAGAAAAAAAAATGTTCTCTCTCTTTGAAAAGGGAAAGATGTGACAGTGATTTATGGTGTGTTGACTTTGCAGTTGAGCATGTTGCAGTATTATTATGTGGCATAAGTGTTGGATTAGAGATTTATTTCTTTTTAGGGATGGGAAATTACTGGTTTGTATGGTGTGTGATGTTGCTGCATACAAAGCAATGTCAAAAGGTTACATGATGTGTGCAATAGTACATTGAAACTGCTTTCCCACGCCTCATTTTGGCACTCCATGTGCCCTGCTGGATGTGTGCGAAAGGCAATTTGTTTAAAGGCTGTGTTATGAAATACAAGTGACAGGAGATAATCCACCTATCAGCCTGCGTGTCACTTCTAGCAATGAGGTAATCAGTTAGCCAAAAGCAGATTGTATTCAGGTTCACATCAGATGCTGTGTTGAGAGTTGTCTGCAATACAGAAGAAGGAAGGCCCTCAGGATCTAGAGGTGGTCCCTTAATTTCTAAATAAATGCATCCCTTTCAGCAGCATACGGGCTCAAATGGTGCGTGCGAGCTTGTTTCACAGCAGGTCTGCAGTCTTATCATAATTTTGGAAGGCTGATCCGGTTTTTGCTCTGGTTCATGCCATCAAGCATCGTTTCACCTGTTTGATGAATGCAGCTTCAGGAAAGCATGCCTCAGCGCTGAGCATACCTGCTGCTGCTTCTCCTTCCGTTCGTTTCCAAAAACTACAGTTTATTGTCTCAGAAGTATGTATATTGGTGTAGGAAACTCTTCCCATACGTCATATTAATTCTAGCTTCTCACGTATGCTTGTGTAAATCCCCCAATTTCCCAAGCTTTTTTCAGAGATGGAGCAACCTGGAAAGTTTGCAAATATTCTGCTGTTTTCTTGCAAGTGGTACAGGTTAAGTTTTTATTAAGAGGCCTAGATAGCATAAGAGTTTTCTGTAAATAGTCAATAATTTGATTATTTGCTGTGCTCATGTGCTCAAGCTGTCTGATGTAGAGGGTTGTTTTTTTTTTTTAAACATGTACATCTCTTTGGTATCTCAGCTGAATGTGGTTACATAAACTCAAATATTTTGAAGGCAAATTCAGAAATTGATTTGGTTCCAGACTGAAAAATTCTTCAGTAATATCTTGGCTGGAGTGTATGTAACCTTCTGTTTGATTAAAATAAAGGACTTTTAAAAAGATTGTGGCTGATTTTCTTGCCTTCTGCTAGATTGGTTTATGTAAGAGGCTATCTAATCTGGAGGTTATTCTGAAGCCTGTTCAGAAGTGGGGGAAAAAGATAGGTAATATTATCTTCTATCTTGTGTATGTAGATCTTCACTCTCAGGTCCAGGACACCGAAGTAATTATTAAAAGAGAAAACCTATGGAGTCCATAGCAAAAGATGCCCGTTTGCAGACCATCAGAGCTGAGCTACCAAAGAGAAAATATTTAGCTGACCTGGGTTTTTTCAGGTGAGCTGGGCCTGAACTGGTTTCAGTCAGAGGGCATGTGTTCAATAAATGGCTAAAGTGATCCCGGTTCCATTAATAAGTTTATCTGAGATCTCATGCAGGATGAGTGGGGTTCCACTCAACAAAAGTATTGCTAATCTAGTGACCATCTTAAAAGGGTGGGGGGAATGGACGAGCAAGGAAAAATTCAGACCAGTCGCTTAACTTCAATTCCTGAAAAAACATGGGAATAAATAAACTATTTGTGAGTGCCTCTGAGGAGACAATTAACCTCAAATAGATGATCAATGAGAGCCAGCATAGTTTTGTCAAGAGCAATAGCATCAAAGCAATCTGATTTCTTTCAGTGGTAACGGAAAAGGCCTTGCAAATATAGGAAAAGCAAATAAAGTCACATATTTTGATTCCAGCAAAAGTGAAACTTTTGACCATGTTGCATATGGCATTTTCATAAGGCTGTTATAAGAACATGGATAAATAAATACAAGGTGGATGCCGTGTGCGTCTATCAGTAATTCTCTGTTAAAATGCAAGCATGGCTCCTCCAGGCTCTAGTCTTGGAGCAGCATTTGCACGACTGACCCGTACACTAGAGTAGGCAGCACGTCTCTGCAGTTGCAGGTGGCACCAGTTTGAGGGGCTGCAAGTTTAAAAGTCAGAAGGAACTTGACAAGTTTGGAAAACTGTGTCTAGGGGGGTAAAATGAGGACAGAATTCAATAGGAAGGGTAAGCTATTATACTTGGGCAGGAGTGAGCATCTGCTCACATTCGGGCTTGGGGAAGAACAGTAAGCTACAAACACAGAGGAAGGAATTTGGAGGATATAATGAATCATAAATTCTGCAATGTCGTCCTTTTGCAAGAGAGGCCACCTTCGCAATGAAACATGCAGGCAGGAAGGCATCATCTGCAACAAGTAATCTTTTTGTTCTGCTCACAGCGTTCGTAAGACATCAGCTGGAGCACAGCGCTCACCTTTGGACGCTGCACGCCAAGGAATACAGAGCATTTGGAAAGACCAGAGGAGGCCAAGCAGAATGGTGCTGAGTTTGGAATGGTGCTCGTTTAATCACAAGAAAGAGGGCTAACAAAAGGCACTAGAAGCCATCAGATGTGCACAGGCTTGCTCTAGGTGCAGCAATCTGTTCTCAGTGCCCAGAGCGTGTCAGATTAGTAATGGTGGGTTTAAAATACAGCAAGATGCAAGCTTGACACGAGGAAGAACTTTCAAAGGCAGAGAGTAATGTAACAGTGGAGTAGGCTTGCAAAACAGTGTGTGAGATCTTCCTTACTTCTTCATTGAGAAAAAAATCTTCATCAAGACTTTTAAGAACAGGTTAGGCAAACCACACAGGAATCCCTTTGATTAGAGTTGGTCCAGTCTCAACGCAGGGGGATAGGGCAAGTGGCTTTTTCAAGGACCTTCTCTGTTCCATCCCTTTTAGCACACAGAGACACTCGTTTTCCAATACATTATGTGTATACCAAAGTAGCTTGTTCCAAAATCTTGTTGATTGCTTCCTTTCCTCTCTTTTGTAAAAGTATAAATTTGGCTTTTAGAGTAAACATTTTTGTTTCAGTTTTTAAGTGCTAGATGAGTTGTTTTTGTTTTGCTTTTATGCTCTTTGAAATGTATTTTGCCGGTTTCTTTTATGCTATATTGAAATTGCTATCTATTTCTGAAAGCTGTCTTTTCTTATTTTTCTCTGTTAGCTTTATGCAGGTTGGAGGGTTTTTTTTTTTTGTTATTCTTGTTTTTGTTTTTATAATTTCCTGTGTCAACTTTTCTGTTCTTCCAGGGGATGTGCATACTGCTTTCATCTGCACTGGTGGATTTAGGCAACGGGAGGGAGCAGAGAAGGAGACCAACCCATGATGTAGTATAAGCATTTGCCCCTGGCTCTTTGCAGCTTTATTTTAACAGTTTCTCTTCCTTCATCTCCCTTTTCCTCCGTGCTACTTTTCCAGGATATTGCTTTGATATATCTAAAAATGCTTTTTAAAAACAGTGTTGACCTTCATTAGCTAAGGATCTTGACATTCTTAGTTTGCCCAAAGGCTTTGGCACGCTCTGAATTGCGACAGTATATCTGTCATAAAGAGCAAACATTGTGGAAGTGGCTAGTATGGCTGTGAACAGTAAATGCAACAGATCCATAACATTAGCAGTGTAGTACCGCTGTATTAGTCTTCATACTGTATCAGCGCTCAAAGAACTAGTCCTCTGTGAACATAAACCATGAAGGCAGCTGTTCAGATGCAGTTGCCAAGCTGGTACAAAATGCTGATCACATACGTATGCTCTGAAATACTGTAAATATTATCGTACAATAAAATTATGGCAAATTAACATTTGTACAGGCTCACACTGTTACTCTAATGCTTTAATAACAAAACACTGCAATGCTCACAGTTTTCTTCCCACTGGAAATGAAACAGTCTGCAGTGCAGGCTCTCACTGATAGAAATTAAGTGTCGTATAACATTAATTATTAACATCTAAATCACATTTTAAATATTAAATGTAAGAAAAGTCACATTATTTCCCTGGGAAAGCTAACTGCTTGCAGGGTCTAATGACAACGAAATTAGCTTTCAGTGCTGCTAGCCTTCAGGGCTCTTTGCCCCGCCCAGGGCCCCGGAGGCCCTCGACAGCTAGCGGAGAGACAGGTGAGGTGTCCTGGCTGCGACTGCACTGAACGGGTTTCAGATCAATTGAAGCACGTTTATTTAATCTGAAACATTTTAACAATGACACTTAGGCGAAGGAAACAAAAGGATGTTCTCTTTTTGTGAGTGTCTGAGACACTGGCTGGGAACATAAAAGTCATCTGGCGTATGTCTGAAGAGGCTGTTCCCGTCTCGTGGTCTCTGGGCCTATATGTGCCCCTCATCACCCTGGTGAGAAAGCTGCTGGGAACACAGATAGTACTTGATTTAAGTGGGTCTTGTTTCAAAGAGATTATTTCACTTAAACTCTTTTTATAAATAGTGAAATGACAATACGATATTCCAAGCAAGCCTGTACCCGTATTGTTTCTTTCTAGATACATGGAATTCAGTAATTCAGATACTGTGGAGGCGTGACTGGTGATTTCCCATACAATTAAAAGTCCAAATGTTTGGCATTTTCGTGCACTGCAATCAGGGACATTAGATGAGCAGGGTTTCTAACTGGGGTGTCACTCCCGAAAGATCAGTCTGGGGCTAATAAAGACATGCCCGTTCATGTGGCAGTCAACTTGAGAAGGAATCAACCAAAAAAAAACAAAAAAATTTGGTTTTGCATTTACCGTAAGGTTACAGATTTAGACATCTGTGAGGTTCTGTAAGCAGTGGTTGTAGTTTCCAGCAGTGCTAGCCTCCTCCTGATTTTTTTTGAGAAAAGTATGAACTGCAGCAGTAAAATATCATGCTTCTTTTGGAATTGCTTTCAGGGTGAGCATTCAGTATTCAAATATTGTTTATTTACCGTAACAAGTCATTCACTTATTCATTCCTTCACTCATTTATGAGGGCTTTGCTGTTCTATATTTATTAGAGCTCCCTTGGCTCACTTTTCAGTTCTATAAAGGACTCCCATGAGATGTTTCAATGATAGCAAATATCACGAACTGCAAGTGAGCAGTTCCTTGTATTGCCCACATGGCAGATGAAAGCCCTTGGTAATAGAGAGGGACAGAGGCAGGTGCAGCTTTCCTCGGGTAGAAAAGAACACTAAAGAAATGTTCTTTTTTCCACCTCCTCAGCAAAAGGGAATGAAGCTATCCTTTACGTGCCATTTTGTTTTATGAATAAATAAATATGGCTGTTTATTGAGTTTTCAGTATTACCACCTAATTTGTCTTACTTTTTCTTCGCGCTCAGCTAAAACAGTCTGGAGGTTTCCTAGTCTAAATGAGGACTGGAACTTGCAGTCCAGTCTTACAGCAGAATGTTTCTATATGTGGCTTTGGATGGCTGCCTGCAATGCCTGTTCTTCCAAGGGGATTTTACTTAACCAGGAACACTGGGGTGCCCAGCAGCATTATGGAAAGATTTCTCTTTTTTGCATGTTGAGGAAGCTTTTACAGCCAGCCCTGCTCCCACGGGGTCTTTGCCTGTGCCTGTTTGAGGAGAGTATTCCTTGGACCATTCTGGAGGTCTCCTTCCACCTTAATCGTACCGTGAAGTCGAGAGAAATGCCGCCTCTGATGGCTTCAGTCAGAGAAGCTAATGAGATTGTTTGGATTGAAATCGCTAGAGGTGTTGCTGCCCTGTTGAGGAGCAGCACAGGAGGTGAAGGGTCTCACTCAATCCTCTGCCTTGGAGCAGGGCATTTATTGGCACTTCATCACCGTGTTCCCCAAAGGTTACTCCCCAATCTTAACAGGTGAAACTATTCAGGAAGGCAGGAGAGGAGTAAGCAGAAAACTGCATTTCCAAGTTATATTAAATAACTAAGTGTTTATCAGGTGTATGTTACCCGCACATTGCAGAGAAGCAGAAATTAGACTGCAGCAAGTGGCAAGGAGCTCTAAGATGATCCCTGGTAATGAGCTCGTGGTGACTGGCAAAGGCTTTGTGTTTGGTTTATGCAATAGAGCCCTGAATGAGTGATCAATAGTGTTTTCTCTAATTTTGTCTAGTGTATCAGACTGGGCTATAAATAATCAGTGTGAATTCCCTTAGTATCGTTATTTTGTTTCTCTGTTCATTCGGCAGTTGCTGTACTTTACCTGTAAAGGACTAGTCAGTGGATCAGGGGCTGTAATCAAGACGTCAGTCTCCTAATTGGGTATGCCGACTGTCACACGGTACCATCATTGCTACACCTCTTTGTCCTAGATTAATCTTCCGTGCAAAACAGAGCAACTTTGGCTGGGCACATTGTGAGTCAATCCCCAGAGTAAACTGTAATCAAGGAGTTGAGACACTCACCTGGGAAGCAGGAGACCATGGTTTAAATCCTTGCTCCCCATCCTGAGGAGGAGATTTGAGCCAGGGGCTTGTATATGACCTCGATGTCATTAGTCTTGTGGAGAGCGTTGAAGTTCCCGTGTTAATCAAGCCTCTTCTTTCCAAATGTTTATTGCTTTTATTAACAAGTATGAAATTGATATTAAACAGGGTTCTGGGCTTTGATTTTTTTTTTTTTTTGGCTAATGTTCTCATTCCAATGTTTTCTTATGTTAACCAGACACTCTCTTAACTGCTGGTGAACTGTAAAAATGAATTATTCACATCATTCTAGTTTGAAGGGATTCAAAGTGGCAGTTTTCACACTGCTTAAAGTGGCGTATTGTATCAGCCCAAGTTCACGGAAGGATCTGGCTGAGGTTCATCTGAACGGTTAGGGAACCTGAGCAACTCTGTCAACAAACATGCCTTGATTTTCAACCGTGTCGCATCACGTAACGCCAGCAGACTCTTGTATGTCTTTGAAGCAGGTAAAAAAAAGTTTCACCTCTATACTCTGCTGTATTAACTGTATTAATTTACTTACTCTGTAAATAAAAATGCTTGTAGTTGATCTTTAAATAGTCCAGCAGAGAATTTTCATTAAGTGAAAAACTGGTAACCTAAAATGTGCGAGTGTTTTGAAGGCTTAAACACTCAAAGATATTTGCATAAAACCCTATGCAAATCCTACCCTGCAGAGAGTGTTATTCTTCCATTATTCAAATTATGAATTCACTGTTAGATTTATTTAAGAAATTATCTCCATCATCAAAAGCAACAGAGACGACAGCAAATGCACAGGTGAAGCAGAGTCATGTAGAGAGGTCTCCCGAGGGGCTAAGAGGCTTTGAACAGGGGGAGGTCTTAGGGACTAGCAACTTATGAGCGATGAATGTCAAGCAGCACTGACAGCCAGCTTACCAGTGCCGTTCTCGCTGAACTCAATTTCCGAATCCAAGTTGGACAGAAAAATGCACACAGTTAGAGTGAAATACCACTCAAGTCAACACTGAATCTTTTCTGAAGTGAACTGTAAACATAGCATTGCAAGAAACTAGTGAAAGAAAAAGAATCAGAAATCCGTAAAGTAGGAAAGAAAACCGTAACCGTGATTCGGTCTTTTATTCAGGTTTTGCGTCAGGTTCTAAACAACTTATGATCATTAAGGCTTTTTTGTACCGAAAATTGCCTTCTCTGCATGAACAGCTTACCAAAAGATAACCCTTTCACTGCTGTGCCTTCGTCATCACTTACGTTTTGTTGTTTTTAATTGTTTGAGAAACTAGACCATACTAGGAGCATTTCCCCCAAAATACTATAGCAAGGGAGCTAATGCAATTTGTTGGACTTAACGATGGAGAGTGAGCTGTGTAAATTACTTGCTTTGGTGAATTTATTGGGGAAAACAGTATTCACTCTCAATCTGCATGTAAAACTGGCAACACTTCTTGACTTTCAGATGTTTTAAGTCTCTTAACCATTTTTTATTCTTCTAATCTAGAAATTAGAGCACATTAATTTAGACAGGACTACAAGTTTCCTATATGTAGAAGACATATCTGTAAATAATAGACTTAACCTTTGTTTAGGGGACTCCTAATATTTTTTAAATGTATCAAGAGATAAACGTTCAACGTTTTCATAAATGTCAGAGTGCACCTTCTTGAGCTTTTCGGTTCTAGTTTTAGTCTTAGGTGAAAAGACTTTCTGAAAGACTTAATTCTTTTTTCAAAGAAGGTTTTATCAAGTAGCAGTCTCCCTTTTTTAAATCAAAACAACCTCCCCCCAAAACAGAAAGAGTGAGTTTTCACGTCGATGAAAAATCTGCTTTAATGTAGTTACCCTTCCTGAACCTTGTGGTATACTGCTGCTTGGGAGAGTGATGATGTGTTTGAGGGTCGATGATAGCTTCCCTGCATTTCAGCTACTCAGTTCCCCAAAAGCTCGATGGCTTCTTACAGTTACCACACACAAAGGATTGTGATAGGCAAAAAGGCATGCTGATTTTGAAATTAAAATGGTTTGTATCTGCTGATGCTCTTTGCACGTGCCAAAACAGAAACAAATCTGGAGGCATTTTCCAGCAGTTTGGCCCATATAGTTTTCAGTTTGTAAAAACTATAAGGGATTATGAGAGAGCCTAGATTAATTGAAAAACCTTAGCATGTGAGATTCAACTTGCTTAAATGTAAAGGTAATATACACACGGACAAAAACGATCTGAATCTCCTCTCATGCTGCTGAGCTTTAAACTTTCCTGATGCTTTCAGAAAAAGAAATGCTCAGTGTCACTGGTAAACCGGAAAGTAAAGATCTCTCCACAATACATCAACAGTAGAAAAAGCAAAAAAAATCACATTAGGTTTTAGAGAGGTGGAAAGCAATACAGAGAAAGCCATGATTTTATAATCACTGACAGTCACGAGCCCTTCTTTGTAATAGGAATTCCATACTAAAAAAATAGAAATAATTCTGAAAAGACAGAGAGGACAGCAAAGATGATGGCTAACGCTGCGTTTTGAACTGGTTCTGGCCACTCTTTGCATGTCTGGTGTTAAACAAAAAGAAGGAAAAAAGCCATTGCATTAAAAGAATTGGTCCTAGTTCGGCGTAACTGATGGCAGGTAAAATAGGAGAAATTAAAGGCATGTTTCTTGACAAGTACATGTAGTCAACTTGCGAAATTCACAGCCAGATAGAGCCAGAGCTGAATGTTATTGCTGTATTTGAGATAAGACTAGTTTAATTTTTATGGACAGTAATAATATTCATAGTTATGTATATTAAGACAGACGGAGAATCAAATTTAAAACAGCAGACTAAGTTGCTTGTCATGGGTATCAGCAAATATTTTTTTCCCCTCTCTCTATATGAAACATGATACACGTTGTCATACCACTGAACTATTCCCCCCGCTTTTCCTCTTCTTACCCTTATTTGCCACTTTACTGTACTCCCTGGAAAAGGAGACTGTATTTCAAAGAAGCTGCAGCTTTTTCCTGTGTTGCATGATTGCAAGTGTTTTGGTCCTAGCAAAAATGCAGCTGTTCACTGCCAGGTGAAGAGCAGGGCTGCCCTTCACTTGGCCAAACTGCACAAATCTCCTGTTGCACCTGGGCACGTCAAGGGATATGCGAGGTGCTCCAGCGGGTGGCCAAACGTGCATGGGTACTCTTCGTTACAGGACAAGGGGGTATATACATTTTATTAGCAGATCTGCTTGCTTCGGGTCACGCAGTAGGGGAGAGAGACCAGGCACTTGAGAAGGAGTCCGAAACGATTCCTCAAACCTATTATCTGGTCTTTGTTTGTGTCTGAGCTACCCATTAGAAAAAGGACAGCAAGGAATGAGCTGCAGGCTAGATTACTTGATCTGCTTTGTCAGGTCCAGCCAAGCTACACCACATGGTCACGTCGTAATTGCTGTACTGAACTCTCAGACCGGGACTCCCAGTACCGGCATGCTTTCTGAGCATGATGACAAAGATGGGATGTGGTGGTTCTGTTTTTTGTCTCATGATAAAAATATCCAAAGGCAAAAAAGCAAAATCATCTTCCTGAATACGTTTACAGAGGTTTGGATTTGTCCCAGTAAGCTTTGTCTGCTTCTCTGGGTTTTACTATTGCCATTCTCATAACGGTATATTTATTATAAGTTGCCTGAGTATAGAATAACTCCTGCACCTTCTTAAGGAAGACATTCATCAGCAATGAAACATACAACATACATGTTCAATTATTAATCTTGGTAGTTCTAAATTGCTAAACTTTGGGCTTGCTAAGGTTTTAGATGAGTGAAGAAGAGGTGGTTTACTGAAATAATGTCTCCCCACTGCATTTTGTAGACCTGCAGCTATGGACTTGTACGCATTTGCTCTCCCATGTGCTATGTGGAGCGCTATACTGGCTTGCTAAGAGAGCTGGGGGCTATACTAGTCTCTAACATGCTGTCACCGTCGAAATGATCCTCTCTGTATGAAATGAAGAGCTAATAGAAGCATTAGCTATCACTGAAGATGACTGTATGTAAGAAGGAATGGAATGGGGAAAATCAGATGACTCCGCTTTATTTCAGCTCACTTCGTATTTCCGGATTAGTTAGGAATAACAAGAAGTGAATTCAATACCAAACATAATCTTGGCTCCATATTACATATCGATAGTAAATCCTAACGTTGGGGTGAAACCAGAATGCCTGATGTAGGTGGACAGTAGACTCGGTTACCCGTTCAGCCAATCAATAAACTGAGAAAGATGTTTTGGTATCAAGCTATGTGAGGCTATATGAGGCTCGGTGGGGCTGACTTGTATGCATTGAAATAGCGTACACTAACCCTAAGTCTCAACTATTGTAATCAACACCGCTCCGCAGAAGAATCGCACTGATTTACTGCGGCATTTCAACACTTACAGGAGTTGCCCCTACCTAATCACCCCATCCCTCTTGTGAAAATTCCAGTTTCTTGGATGCTAGCAGAACAAAGCATTCAGCTGAATAAAAGAATGACTGATAAATAATGTGTCTGTGAGAACTGGACACAGTACAGCTTCACTGAGAAAGAATGAGAAATATCATTTCATAATGATTACTAAATGAAATGTCATGTTATAAAAATGAACTATTATAGCAGAGTCGCCTGCTTACATTGTGATATCTCCAAATGTTCCTCCAGCTAAAGCCATAGATTTGGCTTAGGTAAGCATTTCCACAGAAACTAGATTTTTCAAACCTAGGCCACTGGATGATTTTGCTGCACTAAAAGAAGTGAAACATAGCAAATAAATTAAGCAAAATACATCACTGTGTTTGCATCATAATATCAGTATAGCATGGCCATGCAATAAGAATAATCACGTTATAATAGAATGATGTGAAATGAACGCTGAAGAATACTGTGGGTCCCCGCCATAGTTAACATCATGTATTAATAACTATTCTAAAACATACTTTACTTTGGGAGAAAAAGTAAACATACTCAAAATAAACATATCAAGGATAGCAATGTGTAATTTAGTTAAAACGATCTTTTGACTGCCTGTTGAAACATGAGAAAACATTCAACAAAATGAAATTCACTGTATTTTAACATTTAGTACTACCCGTTAATAACTTTAAGTGTGTTTCACTAGAATTTAAATTGTGCTGAGCCATAATTACTATGTAAATACATATTTAAACTTAATTCACTCTGGGGCAAGCTTTGGCTAAGAAATGGTATATCTTTATGCTTGAGATAAATTGAGCATGTGAGTGCTTACTGCAGCGCAAGCAGATTCATCATTTTGTTTGACTAAACATCAATTCTTTTGGAGGGATTGGAACTGTTTTAAGGTGGAGTCATAAAACTGGGACAGGGAGTGATGAAAAGATTTGTTACCACCATTTCAGGATTTAGAGAAATACTTTAAAATACATTTTCAGGTCAATAAACAGGGTAATGACAGGATACATTCCCCATGCAACTACAATTAGTATTTATAGATTATGAATTCCATCAAATAAGACATTTATCGTATGCTAATTTGAAGAATTCAGTGCAAACTCATTTTTTACTTCACTGATGTGAAGGCTACTGAAAAGTGGGTGCCTGTCCAGCAAGGTGCTTCAGCAAAGACCAAAACCTGAGGAAACACCAAGACCAAGCAGTGGAGGGGCTGGAGGGAAGAACCTAGGAAGTAGATGTCTCCCTGGCATGACGCCTTTCTTCTGCCTTTTTTTCCCCTCCTGCAGAGTCGTTCTTGCCTCTCATGGTGTGTAAGTTCTCTCTGTTCCTACGGTCGGTCGGGGTCATCAGGAAGATGTGCCAGGCAGCGCCAAAAAAAAGAGGTCCATGGCAGTAACCATCACGGAGAAAACAGTGCTGTTTTATCTGTGTACTGCACCTGCGAATGCACAGGAACCCCCCTGTTTTGCAGTCCGGGTAGTTACCGCAGTCTTTCTCCCAGAGAAATATCAAATTAGCCATTTTTGTTTTGTGAGCTTTACTTTGGAATCGATGTGTTACTCGCTTTGACGGTTCGAAAGCGAGCGAGCGTCTTGCAGCCCTGAGCGAGGGGGAAGGTCTCCCTGCAGCCCTGCCGCAGCCCTGAGAGGGCGGCGGGCGCGCCGGGTCCAGGCGCCTGCGGGACCCGAAAGCACGGGGGGACAGGCGTGCGGCATCTGCCTTGGGCGTATCTTCTCCACGCTGCTGTCAGGGCTTCTTCCTCCTGCACTTGGAGTCGTCAGCCTGTTTCTATGGTGATCTCGGAGACGCTGATGGAGGCCGTGTAGTTATACAACATGTTCAAAAAAACGCCAGCTGAGAGTACTGATCCTTCAGAGTACTGAATGCTTTCAGCGTTCCTGAGCGGAGCTTGCACATCGATGGGGTTATCCATCTGCTTAAACTTGAGCGCGTGCTTCAATACCGAGCAGGGAAGGCAGGCGGTCTGCGATAGCCTTTCCCAGGCGTACGTGGCAGCAGGTGACCACTGCCTGTGGGACTAGCGGCCGCCCCTTGGCCTGCTGGCGGCTTTGCTGCGTGGCGGGGGCAGCTCGCGCCCGTTCTCCCTGCCCGGCGAGGTGCGGTGTGCCCGGCCGCCGGGTCCCGATCCACGGCGCGGCCCCACCTGCAGTCGCGCTGCCCAGCCCTCCCGCTTTCTTCCTATGCCTTTTGGCACCGGGCTATTTTCTTTCCCTTCATTTTACCAGTACTTGAAATTCGACTGTCATTTCCGCTGTATTTGGGGCAAGTAACTTTTTTTAAAATCGCGCCACCCCCCTCCCTGCGCATACACACCATCTGCCGTTTGGTTTATTTGGTTTCGTGAAAATGTCATCCTTCATTTTCAGCAAAAGGACATCTCTCGTTCAAGTGGTGCTGCTCCGAGTTAAACGCCGGGGAGGGGACGTGTGCCGTGCAGCCACGGCGATGTGACCAGACGTGTCACGCCGAGCAGTGCTACCTCAGGGGACGCTTTGTAGTAAGTCTCCTCACCCTGGGTGGCAGTTCGTGCCCTCCCTCCCCCCTCCCCCAGCGCCCTCTGGGTGACTCAGCATGTTCCTGGTCACAGGGCCCGCTGAAACCGTGAGGCGTGATTGGACGGGAGGGGTCCCTGGTCACCGCCTACCACCTGTCCATCATGCCGAAGGTTCTGGAATATGCAAATGAAGGCTCGGAACATGCCTCCTGATTGGTTAATGACCGCACGCGCCGATTAGCATGACGCTATATAAAGAGAGCAGGCGGGTGGGCAGTCTGGGAGTGTGAGGGGAGCAGCTGCAGGGCGGAGGGGGCAGAGCTGGAGCCGCCCCCGCGGCCCCTCTGAAGGCTTGGGGGAGCCCGGCGGCCTTGTGGAGGGCCGGGCCCCATCGGCGACCGCAAGAGGACCTGAGCGGCGGTAGCTGGCCGCTGCCGCCGGAGGGGCCTCGCTCTGCCCCTCGCCCTCGGTGGGGACGCGGGCCGGGACCGGCGTCGGATCCGGCCCCCAGGAGAGCCCCCCTCTGGGGGCGCGTAAGTGGGGGTCTGCCGCTTCCCGAGGGTGCGGGTTCGAAGCCCCGTTCTCGTCAAATCCGAGACCGGCGCGGCTGTAGCGCGGTTCGGCTCGCCCCGGCCTGCTGGGCGGCGCGTCGTGCAGGCGGGACCCGATAGAGAACAAGAAGAAAGAACAGGATGGTCTGTCACTTCCTTTGGGGGGTCTGCGTACCTTTCTTTTGAGGTAGCCAACGTACCAGTATAAACCCTGTATGTATGGTATATAAATAAGTTGTTACTGTGAGTGAGTTGTTACTGTTGTTGCCAGTTACTGTTTGTTTGGAGAATCTCTGTAAACCCTTCCGCTCAGTAAAGCTCCCATCGGCACCCACGAGCCCGTTAGTTGGTGGCGGTTAATGTTGTTGTTCAGCACGCCTTTGGCTTGGTGCGGACGTGCTTCTTCATCAAACTGCAACACCCTGCTTTGGTTAAATCCATATTTTTTGGTCCTAATGGTGATAAAGAGAAAAAAAAAAACTCTGAAAATTCAAACCATCACTAGTTATTTTAATGATCTAAGTAAATCAGCTACTTGCTGAATAATTGGCTGTCTTTGAGGCCTCTTGCCTTGAAAATGCTTGTGTGTAAATACAGCCTCTGCATGTTGCCCTGAGAGGTTGGGGGGGGGGAGGGCTGTGTGTGTGTGTGAAATAAGGTCCCCGTTTTATATTAAAAGTATAAACTCATCAGGGGTCGTCATAAAACATACTTTACCCACCAAATGTGTTGTGTGGTGAGTAATATGACTGTTTTTAGCTGTAGTTAGAACTTTGCAACATCAATAGGGCTCTACCATAAGATGAGGAAGTGAAGGAAAGGGCCTCTGCCAGCTGGGTCTTTCCTAAACTGAATTACCAGTCCTTTGAAAGGAAAATGAAGCAGTATCAGAATGGAAACATAGATAGACAGATAAGACAGGCATACATTCACTTAAAGTATACATATAAAGTCCTTGCAAAGTGACTCTGAACGTGCAGCAGAGCATCCTGGGCTGGGTGGCCCACCAGCCTCAGTGGCTACAGCTCTTTGACTGTTCCTACCTTCTTATCAGGTGCCGTATTCAGAATAGTGACTATATTTCTGCCCCTTTTTCCTTATGTACAGCTTTAAGCACACCTTCAGTATACTTTTACTGAAACGCAAGACCATTGTTTCCAATATCCCTGCCGTGATGTGTCCTCATACTTTAATTTTGTCAATTACTGTATTTTCTATGTTTCATTGAATGATCTATTCCCTAGTTGCCTGAAAGCAAATAAGCCACACCTCTGGCAGAAAAGGGTAATAAATACAGGGGCCAGAAAATCGTTTTTGTATTCAACATGCCCTGCGTTAAACAAATAGCCTTAGTTCTCTAGGCATCTGGAGGAAGAGGAGCGGGTGCTGGACAGTCTGGAAGAAATCCAGACCAGGGGGACATGTGCAAGGGGCTCGTCGCCCTGCTCAGGTCCGTGCCAGGGCACGGAGCAGCCAGAGCTGAATGCCTTTCCCCGGCCTGGCCCATCAGGCTCACTGCTACTTTTCTCCTCTGGACCATCCATATTCTGTTCTCTGCGCGCCGAAAAATGGCAGTTGCCTAAACCTTCTTGCGTTTTGCACTGAGCTTTGCCTGTCTTGCCAAATAGCGAGCGCCGTTAGCAGAGGGAAATGCTAATTTGCCATGGAAACTAGTGAAAAAAGGAGGCAGGTTTCAAAATAATCTCTGCATATACACTTGCAACATCTTACTGCTGATTGTATTTGTTTTAGAGATGGGAAACCAGGCACGGCATGCTCAACGCTCCCTTGGTGTCATGCAGTATTGATGGCAGAGAGCTGAGGGCTGGAGTCTTTGCCTCTTGGCCAGAGCATCTTGGTATTATTTTTATATTTTTGAAGGAATTTCCTATTTAAGAATTTGCTTTTTTGTCCTTGCAGTGTGTGTTTCAGTCTCTGTTGTGGCTTTTCAGGTGAAGGATATGCACACACACATGAATAATAAGATTACTCTTCATTTCACGAGTGACTACATAGCATATTAACATAGGAAACTGAGTGGAATTTAGGGGAAATGGGGGAATTGTCAGTTACTGGATTTTTTCATTATACAAAAGAAAGTGAATCTTTGTCAAAACTGAGACCGCATCTAAACCGAAAAATATTTCCGAGCGTATCCAAACTCATCTCATCAACATGTACAAGTATCTGAAGGGGGAGTGTCAAGAGGATGAGGCCAGCCTCTTCTCCGTGGTGCCCAGCAACAGGACAAGAGGCAACGGGCAGAAACTGAACCACAGGAAGTTCCACCTGAACCTGAGAAAAAACTTCTTCCCTGTGAGGGTGACAGAGCATTGGAACAGGTTGCCCAGAGAGGTGGTGGAGTCTCCTTCGCTGGAGAGATTCAAAACCCGCCTGGATGCGATCCTGGGCAATATGCTCTAGGTGACCCTGCTTGAGCAGGGAGGTTGGACTAGATGATCTCCAGAGGTCCCTTCCAACCTTGGCCATTCTGTGAAATATCTTGCTCACAGTGGCAAAATCTCCTAATATCAATCTCACCTGTTCAAAAATTACTTTGCCAAAATGGAGCACATGTACTGTCCTGGCAGGTCACTGCCACATCAGCACCGTTGTGTTTGCGTCACAGTTTTTTTTACCTGTGTTCAATCAGTGAAGAAGCCAGCGTTGGAAAAACCTACCCCATGTAGACCAGGCTTTAGCTTTACTCACAGCTTCCGTTTTTGGAATGATTTTCCTCAAATCCTAATCACTTTGACAGTGCAGTCTCTGTTGTAAGTGTTTTCAGCTTTTCTATTAATGGTAGTCATGGGAGAAAGTAGCCAGTTCTTCCCACAAACTGATGTTAAACTTTAGTTGATCCTAGTCAATCATTTACATAACTGAAGTTTTAGTGCCACACACCTTAACAAAAGACAGAACAACAATAGAGAGGAAAGCAAAATGGCGTTTCGTTTATGTTGTGTGTTTGTCCCTACTTTTTAATTCTGTTAGAGGAGAAAAGCCAGGCAGCTGTACATCCAACACTGCAAACAACTTTTGCAGCTTATTAAACGCTGAAAAGAAACTTTGGAGTTCAGTCATTTCCAAAAGCAGTTTTTATAGCAGATAAAATATTTTGAAAATGCTCATTTTCATAATATGATGGTAGTGCAGAACCAGTGAGTTGCAGCTCCATGTTTCGATGACACTACAGCGGTGCCAAACTCTTCCCTGCTACCACAAACCGTGTCGCTAACCCACCTCAGCTCCCTGTCTTTGCATTTGGTGCAGTGGCATTGCCTCTCCGTGTCACAGCCGTGACATCTACAGTGCCTGCAAACCAACGGAGGATGATGGAAGCTTTGGCCAAATATAAACTTTAGCTAGCCAGGGACGTGACTACCAATTACATATATAAAAGTGTAACTTCAGCAGTGTAGATGACATAATTGCAAAGACAAAGTTAGCTGTAATTAGCCACTTTAAAATAAGCACAGTGAGTATGGCAGGGTCATTAATTCAGAGGTACTATGTAACAGTAGCTCTGATTTCAGGGGAAAAAAAAGCTATGATTACGTGAACTGAGAAATCTCAACTGATGATATTCTGAAGTGGTATTTACTTCTCTCCCTTCTGTTAATAATCCCGCTAATCATCTGCTAGAAAGGACTTGTTCTCGTTTTGTAAGTGTGTGTTATCAGCGTTCATTTCACTGTGACATTGTGACACCGCTGCTGGCGTTTCGTAGTTGCTGTCAAATCTAGAGGAGTCTGTGTTTGATCTGCTCCCCTCCACTTTAGGTTATTTGGATGTTGTTTGATAGAATTGGTGCAGGTTAAGAGTTGCGGCCCCTTTCTGTTTTTCTTTCAATTACATTAATTTCTTTATCTTATTGCTCACTTAAGGCTGAGAATTTTATCTCCTCCCATTATCACAGAACAGTTTTTTCTCTGCCCATCTGATTGAATCTTGTTATTGATCCAACTTAAAAGAGAAAAAATTGATAGTCTGATCTAAATTCTGTGTAAATCTTGCTTTTAGTGAAGTTAGAAACATTGGTCCATTTGGCATTTCAGGGTTGCATTGAAGATTCTTCTCTCTGCTTATATCCTTATCCTTAACAAAGCTGTGTAAGATGTGTTGATGGTAGCAACTCTCTCTCCTGCTTTCCCAGTTGACTCAAGACCTGGTGTCCTGGAACGCGTACGTTCTCAGCCTCAGACTGGTCAGTGAAAGCACAGGGCGCTCAGCAGATGATGTGTTTCACCACTGAAAGTAAATAACAGTTAATTCCAGGAGCAACGTAGGAAACCCATTTCTTGCGAGTTTGTGTTTTCAGGCCAAGCTTCTGTATGGATTTTCTGATGTTTAATGCAGGGGAGAGCTCAATGTGACGGCCTTCTATCAATGCGGAGCATTAATATCAACTCTTTCTTTTATCTGACTCCCTATTTCCATACTATTTGTGCAAACGCTAATGTCTTTGAATCTCAGCTTCTCTTTCAGCGTGTCTGAAATGGGACGGTAGATTTTAAAGTCAGCAGGTAGGAAGTGCCAGCACGTGCACCGTATGTCATGATCACACAAGCTTTGTTTCCTTAGGAGGCTGAGCTAGAAATGATTGCTGAAAGGTAATGAGATCTAATTACAAATCTGAGATCTGTCTGCATTATTTCACCATGAGTGTGGTTCCTGATAGCGCATGTCTGTCTGTCTGTCTGTCTTTAATTTGGCTACTGTTAGCAGGGAACTTCCTGTAGGTAGCTATAGCTAAACCATGCATTCACTCAGGATTGCAATGAGTATGTTTCTTTATTGTTCAATATAATCTGCCATCAAGGTAATTTGGCTTTTTTCTGCAAGTCATTAGCATAATAAATTGCCTAATATGCATCTCTTACGGTGAACTAATTCATCCTTTGAGGGAAAAAAAGGCAATCGCTGTTGTCAAATCCTAAAATTAAAATAAGCTTGGGAGCCTGTTTGGCAAGATAATGCTGATGAAAGTGGGAATCTGAATTCCAGCTACAACAAAAATCATTAGCTTGGCTGCTATGTTTACAATAAATAAGTGTACTGCTTATAAACTGCCGTGTTACATTTTTGTTCAAGTAATGAACACATCTTTTTTTTTTTTTTTTCATGTTTGATACCTTGGTCTTTTTGCACTAAATGAACTGGTTTCATAAGTCTTTGTCTCGTCGGTCTGCACATTTCTTATCTTAAACTAGGTTTCAGTGAGGCTGTGACTTTGTACGCGGCCTCTGCCCTACTGGCCAGTTCTGTCGTCTTGAGCAAATCTGCTCGTGCCTCTTAAATGCAAGCAGCAGCCTCAGGATTGAGCCAATATTTGATCACCCTTGCAATTGACAGTGCATCGCTTTAATTAATAAGAAGCTTTTCGTCCTCCATTAATCTTACATCTACCTTTAAAAACTCAGTTGAGCAGAACTATCTAATGGGAAACATAGTAACTCCCTCACAGGGAGACACCTCGGGTCCTTGGCAGCATCTGTCACTGCGTTTGCTTGCTATTTGAAAAGTAAGAATAAATAATACGTGGTGATGTCTCGGGCAGGAAATCACGGTGTACTAAGCTATTAGAACTTGTAAATGGAAGTTATTTCTGAAGTACTCGCGATCTCGTCTTATGCGTAGTAGAGGGAATTACGTGTGAAGAAAGGCTCTTTTAGTAGCTTTCAGTTGAACGCTTCTTCCCAGGGAAATGTTCATGCTTCCACACCTGAAGACGCTTTCTGCTACAAGAGAAAAGAAAATATTTTGATGCTGCTGAGAAATGGAAACTATTCTTCTTCCATTCTTTTAGATATATATAATCTTGTTTTTCTTAAGGCCTAAGTCATAATTGCTCTCGTGTAATAACCGTGTCGTTACTACATTACACACCCAAAAGCTCAGCAACCGTAGGTGCTTCAGCCTTCAGGTTGAAGTTCATGTCATAGTTTCCCATAGGGAAAGGTATGTGCTTCTGGCTGTGTCTCCTTTTGAAAATGTGTCATAACGCAAGGCGTATGCCCAGCACAATTAGCTATTTCTCATCCTACTGGGCATAATATTGTGTAAATAAGCATTGCACGCAGCTAAGTGCCTCAAGTAGCTTTAACACAGTGCATTCTTCTCCAGATGTCTGTGGGCTAGAAAATAATAACCTTTTTATTTTGTTTGTCTTCCTGGGGGAAGAAAAATTTTTTGATTGGTAGCGTCCTTGTAAACATTAAGTTCTGCAGTTACGTTAGCCACATGGATAGCAATCTCTTTGTTTTAAATTTTAAAATATTAGACCAACTGTTACTTCTAATATTCCCTTTCGAAACCAAAATACCTCCCCCTAAAAAGAAACCAGAAGAAAGAATTTGAGTGAGCATTTTTTTAAGGAAGTCACAACTGCTATCTGATGGTTGAGTCTACAACACCACTACTCTTTTCAGTACATTGAAGTGCCTCTTCCAGCTTTGCCTTTTAGAGGAGAAACTGTTCTGTCCTGGACTGTTCCCGTCCATTTCCATTTAGCGAGTCACCCAGCTGCTGCACTTCTACATGCAAAATGGGAAGGGAAAGCACAGGCATTACTGACTTCCAAAAGGGAATAGATCCGTGTGCATTACACGCGCAACTGTGTAATAGAATGACCTTCACACAGGGAGAAGAAAAACAACGTGGAGATTGTCATTAAAAAGCTTCATTAATAGAACAAGCCATGCCTGGAGTGCCTTTATGAATGTGTTCAGGCCAGTTGCTGTAATTCACATGGCACCACTGCTTCTCCCCTCGCTTACGTGCTTCCTGCATGTAATTTTCCAAGGCGTCTGTTCATCCAGCCTGGCTTGCTTCATTCTCCTTGGGGTCCTCTTGCCTGATTATTCCAGCTGGGTGGGCTTCAGTCCTCCTCAGGATTTTTTTCAGTGAGGCCGAAGGCCTCAGGACAGGTAGTCTGTTTAACAGCACACTTCCAACAGAATGCTTTAACAATGATGTCTTGCTCAAACCTGCCTCTGCAGCTCTTTTGTTCGTCCTAATTCATCCAGAGTAAATTCTACAGGGAGTCACTTGAATGTTGCTGTGCAAATAAGCTCTTCAGCTGCTCATACGGCCTCTTTGCAATAAGAAAGTGTATTTTTTGCTGTATTTTGTGTTTTTCTCTGAGTTTCAGATTTTTCCTTGGGTGACTACTCTTCATCTCTTGTCCTGTGTAGGATTTATCACTATACATATATATAAA
The DNA here is from genome assembly GCF_040807025.1 of Struthio camelus. Classification (NCBI taxonomy): domain Eukaryota; kingdom Metazoa; phylum Chordata; class Aves; order Struthioniformes; family Struthionidae; genus Struthio; species Struthio camelus. Next base: position 41,441,647 of record NC_090948.1, read on the forward strand.
CACTGTATACACTATATATGTCTATACAAACACCACTGTATGTAGATATAGAGTGTATGTATGTGCATACTTTATGTATATCTCTCTCTACTTATACATACATCTACTAGTTAACAACCTGCCAGAACGTGAGGACGAGAGTGCATAATATAAACATTCTGATCCCTGAGTTTAAAGGAAACGCAAACACATTGAGTTGATCCCAAGAGGAAGAGTTCAGATTTAAAAAAAAAAGAAAAGAAAAGAAAAACATGTAATACCGTAAATTATTTCATTCACCCAATTTCCATTCCCTGCAATGAAATTCATATTGGCAAATTACCCTGTACATAAAAAAAATAATTTTGACGATTAAGTAGTGGTCACTCATCCATTAATCACAGTTGGTTTTCTCTGTATGAGAGAAATTGGATGCATCACCTTTTGTGACCAACCTTAGCTCCTCCCTTTTTTAAAAAAGGACACACCCCCATTACAGAAATACAGGTATTTTTAAGAGCTGATTTGAGTACGCGATTCCTTTCAAAAACAAATCTACTTCTGCTGTAGTACATGATCTTCTAGTTAATTATGCTTCCTTACACTGAGTAAGTGTTTCCCAGATTTCAGAGACGAGCTGATGTGAATATGTGATGAGACTGGATATATTACCTGTACAGCAGACAGAAGTCCTCCCCTGCCTTTGCTGGATAAATAGCTTGATTCCAGGTAGGAATGAGAATAAGCTTTGTCCCTTTTACAGAGCTGGAGGGAAGAATGGGATGCTATAGTTGCCGTTAGCTTCTCTCTCTCTCTAAACCTTTTCTTCTGTATATACTCAGTCTATTGGCTTGCATAAGGAGGCAGAGCCTAAATCCATCCTCTTAAGGCCTGTCCAATCCCAAATACAGAGGATTATTGACCATCACCTTTGTGACCTGGGATGACTCGGGCTCCCCCAGTGTACGAGCCGGCGGCGGGGCGGCGGGAGGCGGGTGCCTGCGGGCAATGCGGCGGGCTGCCCAGCTGAGCAGGCGGCTGGCCTGTGCTGGCAGTGCCGATGACTGACATCAGCAATCTGGGCGAGGGCCGCTACTCACTGGTCCCTGCTCGCCCGGTGCCTGTCTTGAACCCCTGGGGGGCCGATGAGCAAAATCACTGCTTTCTCGCAGCTAGAAGTGAGCCACTGAGATGTTACACTTTGAATATTATAATGGTTTATGAAACAGCAGGTGTTTCCCAAAATCAAGACCCAGGTGCCGAACTGGGCACACTACACTGGTGGCTACTATTTATTTCTGGGTTTCAGTTTCCGTATGCAGAAATGAGGTGGTAGTGCCTTGTAACAGGCTGTCTGCCTGCTTGTAAAGCAAGCCAGGTTATTTTTCAGCCCGGGGTAGGATTCACAGTCTCCTTTCTTTTGGTTAAGTTTTAATTGCTCACAAAGCTCAAGCCAAGTCTGTAGCAAAACAGCTTCCTTGCTGCATCCTCCTCCCCGTTTTACAGAAACTTCTTCCCCTCATTTTGCCAGCTGAAGCATCTTCTCTCATCTTCTTGTTACAGTCTCAGCCCTTTGTAGAGACTAGCTGATGGCTTCCTGACTGGAGCTGGTAACATTGATAAAGGGCTGCCTGCTCCGTGATCCCAAACAGGCTACTGCCTTCCACATCGCATCAGCTCACAGGCATGTTGTGCAAACACATACCATTAATATTTGAGAAGCTCACAGATACTACGTAGTGAGTGCCAGAGAAAACCCTTTGAAAAAAACTGAATAATTCTGTCTTCAGAGCAGGATTGAGCAGCATGCAGTAAATAAGACATAGGGCTGCACACTGAACCTCTAGGAGGAGGCAAAATACTGAATTGCTACTTATTTGGGGAGCAATGTCTATTTGGAGGGACAGCTAAGCGAAGGATCTTGCAGAAAAAGAGAGTTTTCGTATAATGAGGACTTTCTCAGACTGCATATACACAGGAAGCAGGGGCAAGTTGTCGTCGTACAAACAACCTGAATTCTGCCATTTCCTAACTTTTTCAGAGCTTCTATTTGCAGCTTTAATAATATTATTTTATTACAGTTCATTAGTAGACTCTGTGCGTTTGCTTCTCTTTGCACTCTTCTGTTCCCATAATGTAGTTTTGCTGGAACCATATGAAAGAGCCATTCTCTCCTGCAAACCCTGGTGGAGCCACGCTTATGAATATATTTACGTAATGAATAAGGGTACTTTGGCACCATTTTCATACCATTTGTATGCAAAGTAATGATTGGGCCTGTTCTGTCAGTCCTGCAGTCATCTTGAGGGATCATATTTCATTGCTTTATAACTGTCATAGTTTCACATCTGATTACACATGTCTTCATAGACGTAAGCTCTGCAACACAGATTAAGGGAGAAATGCAGCCTTGGAGCAAAGCGCAGGGATGGCGTGCTAGTCAGCTGCAGCTCCGGCAGGGGAACCTCCTGCTCTGGAGCAGGGCAGCTGTGGAGGAAGGCCCGTTCCTGCTTGCTAAGTGCCTCTCGCAGCTTCTGCGCTCGCTCCAAGCAGGCGCGCTCCCCAGCTGAGAGCTGAGCACGCTGCGCTGCCAGTGCTCCTGGCCCCCAGGAGAAGGTTGATCTGTGTCCTGCAGCTGTAGCTCTGCAATGCTCCAAGCGCAATCCAAGATGGAGCTGCTTTGCAAAGAGAAGGCTCTGTGTGCTCCCTTCCCGGCTGTAGCAACGCTGTGCCAGCGTGGTTCACCGCAAGTTCAGCTGCAGTCACGTCTTTTTTAGGGTCTTTCGCGATCCTTGCTCTGACTGTGTGGCTTACGTTTTGAATCCCATCGTTGATTATGCTTTACTTTCCCTTTTAACGAATTCATCCTGATCTTCTCTGTCAAATGCCATCTGTAACTGCTCTGTAACATTTCAGGCTGAAGAGTTTGGGCCCAGTGAGTGTGGCCCAGGCTAATCACATGCCACGTCTGGGAATTCGGATTTGCATTAGAAAGCAGCAGTGGTGTGTCTGTGTCAAACGCTAAGCCAGGAAGAAGTTGAGCAAGCTCTTCCAGAGAAGCGGTTTCTGAAATACCCACTTGCAAAGTTTGGCCTCACTGAACAAATGCAGGGGTAAAAAAGAGGCAGGCCGGTGAAACGTCAGGGTGGGAACAAGGTCTCAAAGTGGTGAGCGCTCGAGCGTTTTCAGAGTTAGAGAAATCTCTAGTGTTTGGAGCGTATTTTAATAACTTAGGAATCATGTGCTGTTTACTACATGGAGGTAAATTTTTAAGATTGATTGTCCTTCACAGCAAATAGCAGCTTGAAGTTTGCCTCAGTAACTGTTTGGCTTACATATTGACGGTCACGAAAGCAAGAAGTCAGCACATACGTTTTAGAAATAGTCTGCAAGTGTTAAGTCACAAGCATGTAGATATTTTGCTACAGGACTTAAGAAGTATAATGGATTTTACCTGGTCTGAGATCCAGAAGAAAATTACTATTCGCCCTGTGAGGTGTGAATTATCTCTTTCCCTTGATTTATCTGCAACAGTTATCTTGCCTTTTTCCTTTGTGTGGCCAGACTAATTAAAGCTGTGTTCCCCTCTCTATTATTCCTCTTCTCTGTGGAGATGAAGAAGAGACTGTATCAGTACCCCTTAGTTATTTTTGGCCATTGGTGGGGCAGGATTTTATTGCACAAAGAAACCACCTCTGTTTCTTTACAGTTGTATATATTAAGTGGAGAAGGAAAGCAAGAACAATGTAGTTGCATCTCCTGTAAATTTGGCACACTGAACTTAAAAAAAAAAAAAAAAAAAAAAGGTGATACTCACACATCCAGATTTTGAGAAGAAGGAATAGTGTCAATTGTTCTGTCTCTGAAATTACTTTAACTCAGTTTCCAGCGCTGTTTGCATTTATCTATACTTGTAGTGTTAAAAGGTTGATATCATTTGAGTAATGTCTGTGAGACATCAATTCCAGATTCATGAACCAGTAAAATAAAGAAAAACTGTATTATAAAAAGCCATTAAAATGCTGTATTTTGTTAGGTACGTAGGCTTTTTTCATAGGCTTGCATAACCATTTTTTCCTTTGCCAAGCAAGCATAAAACGTTAGCGTGTTAGACTTTACCTGTGAACTCTTATTTTCACAGGATTCACATTACCGACATAATTTAATAGGCTAAAAGCAAGAGGCTACCACGAAGCGTGGGTGGTAAGCTAGTGAGACTAGAAAATGGCCATGATCCCGCCTTGGGAGGATCGCTGTGAGGCTGAACGGGTGGCCCTGCGGAGGATGAGGCAGGGGGCTGATGGACCTGTGCTCATGACAGCATCTCCCATGCCAGCAACTTGGAAGGACTCTTGAAGGTTATTACTATATTGCTCAGTCGAAGAGTGTGTGTGTGTGTGTGTGTGTGTGCGTGCGCGTGCCTCCCTTTGATGTCTGTGAATCCTATGTAAAAGCTGGAGTTTAATCCTGGCTCTTAATTAGCTACTTTTTAAGTTTTTAGTACTCTGTAAGCAAGGCTTGAGAAGAGAGATCGGGAGGAGATACTTTGCCAGAGAGGGCTGCTCAGAAAGCGAGTGCCCTGTGCAGGAATGCAAGTTGCTAGTATGATTAAAGAGCTCATTGAAAGCTCTCAGGAAAAAAGAAGGCAGCTTTCCCTGTTTAAAAACATCAAAGATAGAACAAAAGAGGATTAGGAAATAAAGCTGGAAGGGTGTAATAAACAGATTAGAAAAGCATGAACTCCTAGTGAATGGAGAATTGCCCAGGAGATAAACAGAAACAATAAGATCAATTTCAGTGATCTGAGTGAAAACACAGAGTGGCCAGCTGAGAAACGCCTGTGTATGTGGCAGGGGGTAGGTGAGGAGAGGCACAGAGAGAGAAATGAGAAATTAAAGTCAGGTTCTGTGTGTAAGCCTCGTTGCCTTTAATCTTTAACACCTACCTTTTCAATAATTTATGAGTAGCTACTGGATACTTTTAAAATGCACCACGTTATCCCCCCATTAGAAAAAGGATAAAACAGTAATATAAATCCACAAAACCAAAAAGCAACAGAGGAATAGTACTCCATTACACATCCTCCCAGTTCATTCCAGTAACCACTGCTGGACACTGTTGCCAAACGCCGTGTGCTCTGCTAAATTCTCCTTGGCGTGTTGTCCTAGCTAGAAAATGAGGCAGATGAGTGTTAGTGAAAGGCATGTTCCTGTGCTAGAAAGAAGTTTTTCTCCTAGTTCAGGAGTCTTCTAACAAGCGAAAATAGAAACCTGATAGGAACATGCCTTTGTTTGTTGTGCGAGATCGGTACAGGGCTTCTCTATATGGCAGAGCGTCCAGAGTTGATAGGTGTGAATGGGTAAGTATCATTTAGTGATTTGTTTCTCCTTGGAGTAAGCCCAGAGGTAAGCGAAGAGTGTCTCAAAACCCTAGTGACTGCTCACTTCTTCAGGAAATTCATCAAGCCCTGCGCTTACTGTAGTTGAACTTTAACATGAAGGTGGCTAAAAAGAGCTCAGCATTGTGCGCCAGGGCAGCGAAACAAACCCTGACAAGATGCATGCTTTGCTTCACAGCTGAAGCTCATTTTTTTTCTCTATTTTATGCAGTGCTTTATCTGCACAGTGACTCTACTATCACAGGCACAGATCTCATTTCCCCCATAACTACCATCTACCACGGTTTCCTGTCTGTATTATTAATAGCATATTTTTCAAGAGAGTGGGAAAAATGGGGCAGTAACTAGAACAGATGGTGCCGGTAGGTTTCTGTGTTGAAAGAGTGGATGTTCATGCATTCCCTTGCTCTGCGTGGAACAGGTAGCCCAGCACATCCTATGCTTTTTTTGGGTGGGTTCAACAAGGAACCTCCAATTTAGTGTGCATGCTGTCTCTTCGTGTGTGCGTGAGACTCTAATATAAAGAGTTAAAGGCCGGGAGTGTGATATTGTGCAGGGTACTGCCTGCTGCTGTGTGTCCCTCTGCACTGTGGAAAGGCAGAAAGTTTGGTGAAGTAGCCTTCATCCGTTTTCTTACAGCTGGCAGAAAGGAAAATGCTTCGAAGCTAGTTTTCCACCAATGACATATTACCTCTCAGAGGGCAGGAGTCTGGTCGTCACCAAGATCTCTCTCGTTATTTTTCCTCAGTTGTCTTGACTGCGTTGAGGATGGGCTTCTTCATAGCGACAAACTCCTTAACCTGTATCGTCGGGATGATTGTCCTGGTAGGAACTATGACAATAACGACATCTTGAGAACATGCCCGTTTTCCTCCACCTCACTCTACCCCTTTTTTGCCAAGAAGACGTTTCACACCAACAGATTCTGTTTCTAGCCATGAAATAGGCTCTCCTGCCCTTCCAGCCTGCCGCCAGTAATGCTCTGGCTAAAGCATCGTTTCGTCTGTGTTCAGTGCTGCTGACGCTGCAGCTATGATTTGGTCTTCCACAATTTTTTTGTTTTTAGTAGCTGTTACTGAACATTAGGGAAAATGGCAGAGTGAGATTTCACAAGATTGGAAGAACTCCCTTCAGTCTGTATTATATCTTTGTCCTTTTGAAATAGCTATCAGAGCTGATAGGCTGACATCTGTTGAACTGAACTTTCTAGTAATTAGACGTCTCTGCTCTAGTGGTGCCCCCAAATGCACAAGTAGCTTCATTCCTTTTAGCAAATGACAGGAAAACCAGGTTTCAATGATCACCAATTACACTATCCTTTTTGAAGTGTAATTATATGACATTCCTGACTCATTATCAGATAGCTGTAGTGCAGATCACAGATGAGAAAGAGGAAAGAGAGAAAGTGCTTAATACAGACTGGTGATAGCGTGAGATCTTCTTAAACTTTCACCTCTCAGGCTGTTGCTGGAGGCTCTAATACAGCTGTTTTTCCCCTTGAAGGTTAGGCCTGCCTTTCATATCTGCAGTCCCCTGTAGGCTTATTGATGTAAGTGGTGGCTTGATTACCACCTCATAATCCTATTGACTTGAGTCTTCCCCCTATCCCAACTTTCTCTTTCCCTCTTCCAGAAGGGTCAAAATGTGGCTTTTCTTACCTGACACGCTCTGTAACTTTTTTTTTTTTTTTTAATATGTTACACCATCGAACACAGTCAGCTAACTCCCCTCCTAAATTAATAATGGCAACAGCCGTTCTTGTACTCGTGTTTGCTCAGGAAAGCCAGCAATCTCTGCTCTCTCACTTGTTCAGTCTCGCAGTGTACGGAGTGTCCTTTGCCAGGGCCTTTCTCTGATGTTTTCGGCTGTGAAGCTTATAGTAATTTAATTTCTATTCACATTATTGGAAAAATTCAAATTCATTATTTTTCTGAATTTAGTGACTGGCAGTTGTCTGTAGATTAACTAACATAATTTGCAAGGTTAAACTGGACAGTAGTGGCCTTACTAATGCTGCTAAGTAGAGTTTCTCTAGTACAGTCCCTTGTCATGGGCGTTAACTGAGGATGAAAAACAAATGGTAGAGAATTAGGATTTTAGGCTGAGAGCAGGAAACTTGCGTTTTTCACCAAGATTATAATGTTAGTGCCAAATTATTCTCTGTCACTTCAACGCAGTGCAGTCCAAGAGAAGATTTTGAACTGTATTTTCTTGCATGTGCAAATAGGCAGAAAATGCAGATGAAGCGACACATAGGAAAAATGATTTTGTGTTTAGGCAGTGTCTATAAAGTTGTTGAATAATAAGCTAAATTACTCATCTAGATTTGTTTTATTTTTCTTACAAGAAGATAAATTGTCTACGTATGCCATAAGGAGCCCCCTTATAACTCACATTAGCCTGGAAAGGCTTTAATTTCCCTTCTGGCTCCCTTCACGTCCTCTGTCCTGTTCCTTTCGCGCATTACTATGCGGTCATTAGTTTCCACAGCTCTCCTTAGCCTGGCATCTTCACTTCACCCGTTTGCTTTGCTCCCTGCTTATTTTCTGGGACAGTATTTTCTGCAAAAGCTCAGCAAACCTCTTGCAGGAGGCAAGTGGCCAAGAGACCGAGCGAGCGCTGCACGTGACTGATTTCCCAGATTTGCAAGTCTCAGGGCTGATCTGTCAGAGTCAAGAACGATAGTAAGATAAAGTGCTTTGTGCAGATACCTGAGCTGGGATTACCCTAGCTCTGCAGTGCTCATTAAATATTGTAGTAAACAGATGTCATTTAATTTATTTCATTGAAAGTAACAAAGGAGAAAGACGTATTGTTCCTGGATGTTTTCAGAGCATTTTGCCTTAACTACTAATGTTTTTTTTTTCTTTTTGCTTTTATCAGTATTATAATTTAACCAGCTAGATAAGTCTTTTTTTTTTTTCCATTCTTTTTTTCTACGCTTTTAAATACCTGATTGTTTAGAAATAAAATATTTCCTATTTAAAGGAGGATACAAACTTTGGAACAACTTGAAATACTGATTAACCTTTTTCTTCCTGAGCACGACTTAAAATAGTGAAGACAACGGCCTTCAGCTGTCAAGTTCATCTATCCTCTACATTCAAAATATTATCAAAGATACTGACTTTTTCATTCAAGTTTAAGGAGCCATTGTTTCCAAAATATTTCCCTGGATATCAAATTAAATGACTGAAACGGGAACTGAGTTACGTGGTGATCAGACAGCATGAAATCTGGATTTACAAATTGCCAGTTTTAAAATGGGAAGAGATGTGATATTTACCATTTTACTAATTGCTGTCTTCTAGTGTTTCACCACATTCGCTTGCAACACAGCATGCTGCAGTTTGTTGCTGGGGGAGGCGTAATGATAAACTAGCTGTTATTAGAGCCTTTCGTGCCGATACTCTGTTGAAATCAGTGTAGTAGCAACAGGGACAAATGTGGCTCAGTAGGATAGAGACGGAAAATTGCTTTTACCAAGAACATGCCTGTAGTAAATACTAAGTTCTAAACTCTGTAAAAGTGTGTCTCACCCACTCTTACGGTTCAGTTAAAAATTATTCTCCTTCCCCTTTGCGACGTCGCAGATGAATTATGTATGCATTAACATTCAGCTTTATCTTCTCCATTTATTTACTCAAAACAGGCCTCAACCCCCTGTGTAGTGTATTCAGTGGCACTGTGTCTTGTAGAGCCCCTTGAGTTCTTGCTGGGCTAGACATTTTACGGCACAAAATGAAAAGGCAATCCCTGCCACAGTCAGACTTCTTATATGACTTAACTTGGCCACAATTCTGGAAGTTGATATTTTGTGCGTCTGAGGTACGTGCCTTTAAGCAGCTGGTAAAACACCTGTTGTTCAGTCTTTGCCTTAGGGTTATCCTATTGCCTCTAGGTCCTGCTGCGCGTGACAGTGTCAGGACATACGAAAAGGAAATGGTTTGCAAGGAAGGCTGCTGTAAAGGTGGGCTCTGGAAGCAAAGGAGGAAGGCTCAGAGATGAAAAGTGGAACTGGTGAGCATCTCCTTTCCACTTTTTGTATTTTGTTGACAAACCAGATCCCCGATTTCCAGTGTGACATAGTACCAGCCTTTTTTGCGCCAGCAGCTCTCACGCAAGACACCGTTGCCTTAGCCATCAGGTCCTCGAGCCTGGAATAGCTTACTTTGTCAGCACGGAGACTGCATGTTTGTGTTGGACATACTGTGAGTCCTGCTCTTCAGTTCATGTTATCAGCCACCTCCGAAGAGGATCTTAGGCACCCTGAATAGCTATTTTCTCTCTCTGCAGTTAAGAGCAAAAGGTTCCAAAATCTTGATCCTGGAACCAGGCCTTCTTAGCCGGTTTTTTGTGACTGGATGTTTAGATGCCTTACTACTGTATGGCAACGACACAAAGGCTTCCTTTCACTTCTTAAACGTGGGGGATGTTGTTTTTATCCACAACGTGGAAAGTGCAATTGACTTTATACCAGAGAAACATTGTGTATGCACATCTAGTGTGTGACAGCTCATCTATCCACCTCCAATAAGATTGTTGTTTTGATTGTTTTCAGGGCAGACAAAATGTAGAGCAATTTTGCTGGTTAGGATAAACTACATTTCTTGAAAAGACTAGATTAACTTTATTTTAGTGCTTGAATCAGCTGAAAATACTTCCACTTCTTACTGCGTTCAGAATTTATTTCATGTATTTTTTCTCATCTGATTTCGCCTAACTGAGGCCTTTTCCCATCCAGCTTCGAGACTTGCTGTGCAATATCCATGTTGCTGTGGAGGGAGGCAGCTGTGTCAGCTAGGAGGTTGCTTTTGGCAGCTCGTAGACCACAAGGAGCGGTTCGTTAGGCTTTTCCTCAGCCTGTGGGTGCTCACGGCTTTGCTCTGGAACGGCAGAGGGGCGCGTGCTCGTGCGGTCGGGCGCAGCGTTGGCTGCCCCTCAGCTGGCAGGTGCAGCAGTCTGGGGGGCTTTGCACCAAGGAGAGAGGTGGCAGACCGGGTGTCCTCAGGTGTCCCGTCCCGAGGCTGTCGGGGCAGTCACAGGAACTGCACGTTGAGGGGCTTCAGGATTAACAAGTTGGCTAGGCCTGTGGCAATACTCCCAGCTGCTTAGAGCAACCAGCAACTGGTACTTCTTTATTCTCTTTGTTAACTTCCTTTTTGTAGGAAGAGAGGTACGTTTTTGCAAAGGGAATGGAAAGGACCACTGTGCAACCAGCCGTTCTTTAAATTTGTGACATCACTGTAAAAGCCATGTTCTCAAGGTTTATTTGTTACAAGAACAAAAATTAGCGAGTCGTAGCGATTGGCACGTTGCTGCAGTCGATGTGGTGGGGCGTCACTGCTAGCTACAACAGATGGAGAGATGCGAGCCTTCTGGAAACCTGGGCAAATTGATTTTCCTGAGCTTGAGAAAGCAGCACTGTGAAACACTTCTTTCTTTTCATGTGTAGGCTTTCTTAATAAATAACACTGTCTGAGGAAAGGAAGTTGGGATGTGAGAGTGCTTTTGGGACTTAGCCAGCTTTCTATCCAAAAAGCTGCTCTTTCTGTTGACAGTGGCTATTTATGAAGCATATACCAGGAACATTGCAAAGGCAGCAGCAAAAGTCAGTTTGTTTATTACAGAAGGAAAGGAGTATGTTTGCTTATGCTCTTGCTTTAGTGATTGTAAGCGCTGTTGAATCCAACGAACATGTGACGTATCTGAAGCTACCCAAGCTTCAGGAATTACATACCTTGAAGAGGTACAAACATAGTAGCTGGATGAGAGGCACTAACACCCTGAAGAAATTACTGAGGTTCGGATTTTACCAGCTTTATTCCACTGATGTCTGCTCTTGAGTTTATGGGTGTCACAGAGGTTTCGCTATACGAGCAAATCCCAAGGGTATAACCATAGACTTCTGGTGCCTCAAACTGATATCACTTAAGGGCAAAGTGAACGTTTATGAATTATCATCGTATAAAAGGCAGCCTGAGTACTCTCTAAAAACCACTTGCTTTTAAGGTATTTCTCCAGTACTGGCCTGACATGCTGGGAAGGCCAGTATCATTTATGTAAGATACGAAATGTAGTAAGGGTTTTTCACAGAGGGCAGAATATGGAGTTACTATTACTCCACCAGCTGGACCCAAAATGCACAGTGTTGACAGTCTGAAAGTGACTCTACTTAGAAACTCCTTTCCAAAGCTTGTAGGCGCTACTTTGCTCACTCTGTAGACCCCCAAAGAGAAAAACCAAAAACCAGGGCCATTTTGGGGTCACTCAGGTTGACTTACTAGACTGGAACAGGACAAGATACAGGGCTGAGAAGACTTGAAAGGTTAGACCGCTTGTTGTGGGAGCTGGAGCGTTAAGAGGGGCCAGTCGCATATCACGAGGAAGCAGGCAGGCCTCGTCCTAGGGCTAGGCCTGCCAGACTTAGCCAGAGGAGCAAAGAGTAGAAGGTGCTCCAGTCAAACTGACTTGGGAAGATAGGGGAGATCCAACTCACTGGGCTAATTGCAAGTGGCTAATGGCACTAGTTAAGAGCATTAGTCCACCTCTCTGACCCGTGCATATGGTTGCCTTATTCTGCTGCATGCAGCCCCCGGCTCGTCTGTCTTGGGAAGGTGAAAGAAGGTAAGTATAGAGCAAGAGAACAGGGGAAAATGTATATAGAGCTGAAAAGTACCTAACTTTCCAGGAGCGCCCTAATGGAAGTGGTAGAGGCACTAAAGCTATCACTAGCAGAGCTTTTTTTTTTTTCGCCATATGCAATGCCGTTCGTTTTTCTGTGTCTGGAAAAGGTAGTTTTAAAATGCAGCAAAAGGTGCCTCCCCCTTTCCTCTGTATTTTATTTCTTCACCCAGCAGGATTCTAGCTCCATGAGGGAAATGAAATTCTTTTTGCTGGCTAAGCACCCAGCAGTCAACAGAGGGTATGTCAAGGGTGCCACAGACCTGTCTGCTTATTGCTTTCTATTTTAGGGAGCAGTTGTCATATAGGTATGTATGTGTGTGTGTCTGTGTGTGCATATCTAGTTGTATGTATATATGTGTGTATATATACTTAAATATAATCTTGATATTAATGCCTAAAACTTAGTTTGGAGTTGGAATATAAACTGAGTAAAAGGAAGGTTTAATCTCATTAATATCAAAGGAGATTGTTGCTGCAGATGCAAAGTTGTTAGTGGTGTTTGTTTTAAAATTCATCCCTGTAACGGCTTCTTATCATAAACTGAGCCATGATCCTACATATATTTCAGTTTCCACAGACACCAGTGCCAGCTAAGGCAGCTCTTACCATCTGCCCGTGTGCTCCTGTCCTCACAGCTGCTCCTAAAGGTGCACCACAGCAGCCATCTGCAGGGCCCCCTGATGAGCCAGATACGGGAACCGGGGAGAACTGAAAATAATGCTCTCTTGTTCAGGTTAATTTTAACATGGACCGGTAATGTTTGGGCCAGCACTGCTGCTGGAAGAATTGTGCTTGGACCAAAATCTTAAGTGTGTACAATACTGAATCAGTCAGAGTGCGATATGGACCTTTCCGTGAGCGTGATCCTGGCTCCTTCTGATTTCTCCTAGTCATGTCGGTGGGATTCTTATTACTGAGCAGTCTGTTACATGAGTCTGTGTAGAAGAGAAGATGAAAAAATGATGTGTTTTAATGAAAGGTAAATATATAAATAGCATACCTCTGTTACACATACATGATACCTTTTCAGTAACTTTGGAAAGATTAATCTCTTCTTTGTTGGAGGAAATAGAGGGTTAGGAATGATCTGTCATGAGCTGCTGTATGTGAATAAGACTGCTGTGGAGGAGTAGTGAAAGACTGACAGTTAATCATTCTAGGTTTTTACTGAGCGTTGGGCAAGGTGGGGCAGGATACTTGAATATAGCTTGATTGGCTCTTGGAACAAAAAAGGATCTAGGTGAACTGGCTTGATGTGCCAGGGTGGAATGGGTGAAACCACAGTCCTAGGGTACCATCAGTGAATTACGCCACAGGTATTTCGGTCTGCTTTGGGCTTTTCTCTCCTTTCTAATCTGTGTTTTAACTTAATGGATGCTGGTCACAAGTGGACTGCTGCAGGAGGTCTGTACTTGGACCCGTGCTGTTTAACCTTTCTATCAGTGACCTGGAGGAGGTGGCAGATCAAGGTTCTGATCAAGGTTGCAGATGACACTAGATGCGGAGAAGGGACACTTGATATGCTGGAGGGCAGGGAAACCTCAACAGGCTGTAGGAACATTTAGGAAAACCTCAACAGGCTGTAGGAACAGGTCGGCAGAAACCTTGTGCAATTCAGCAAAGAGCAATGCCCACTCCTGCCCTGGGAAGGAAGAGCCCCTTTTAGCAGCCGGGGTCTGGCTGCTTGGGGAGCAGCTCTGCAGAAAATGGGGGGTGGGGGGAGGAGATCTGCAGATCCCAAGGGATCTCAGTAGGCAGGGAGCTGAACAGGAGCCAGTGGTGTGCTCTGGCAGCAACCAGGGACGGCAGCGTCCTGGGCTGTATGAACAGGCACAGCCAGGAGACAGAGGGATGGGGCTATCCCCCTCTGCTCAGCGCTCATCAGACCACATCTAGGTAGTGGGTCCAGTTTTTCCAGCATAGGAGGAACATGGACAAACTGGAGTCAGTTCAGTGGAGGCCACCAGGACAGTCGCGGCTGGAGCGTTCGCCCTGCGAGGAGAGGCTGAGAGAGGCGGGCTTGTTCAGTCTGAAGAGGAGACGGCTGTGGGGGGACCTAACAGCGGCCCCCCCAATACCTATGAGAAGGTCATCGAGAAGGCAGGCTCTTCACAGCGGTGCGTGGTGGGAAGAGGGAGAGACGGCAAGCGTAAGTGGAAGCAAGGGAGGTGCAGACTGCGTATAAAGAATAACTTTTTCCCCATGAGGACAGGCAGGGAGTGGAGCAGGACACCCAGAGAGGTTGTGCAGTCTCTGTCCTTGGAGGTTGTCAGGACCCAACCAGATCCAGACCTGGAGGTTGGAGTAGAGGCCTCCTGAGGTCCCCTCCGACCTGAAGTATCCTGTGATCCTATGTGTCTCCACGTACAGTGCTCCTGCTGCCTTTTTAAAAAGGCTGTTCTGTGGCACTCCAAATTTCTGCTGTTTTCTTGTGGTCATAGCTTCTGTAAGACACTCGGAGCTCCAGCAAGGTGACCTGTGGTGCTGAAGTCAGAAATGAGTTGTAAAGTAGCAGTACTTGAAAGGCTTTGCTTGTCTAACGTGGAAAGCTAAAGCATAGCATTCAGAAAGGTACGCTCCCCAGGAGGCTGGCTGAAGCTGAATAGCCTTGACGAGTAGGTTTCACAGTCTCACCTGAAGGTGGCATGGGTACCAGCTGTATTTTTTATTTAGTCTAGGGTCATGTTCACAGAGGGGCGAGCTTCTTTTAGAGAAGATTCTGCCTCGCACCCTCTGGGGTGTATAGGTGCATGCTGATGGCTGCGGTGTCCCCTAACAGTGGTGTTGCCACAGTACAAGAATGTGAAGCAGTTTGGAGAAAATTATCGCCGCCGTGCTCTTAAGGGCTTCATAAATAGGGGCTGAGCAGAGGCAGAGCCAAGACAGCAGAAGGAGTGAGAACCAGCCTCAGCACATCAACACTTGAAAGATAAAAATGTATGCTTTATTTTACCTAAGAGATGGGAAACCGCAGAGTATGAAGCTTATGACTTTTGTGATTCTGTTCTTCAGCTTAATTGCTTCTCTGTTTTTTTAATAAGCTTTCCTAACTAAGAACCACTCTTAGGCTATTCTAACTTACCTTGCAGTTCTCTACTATTTCCTGTTCTTGTTTTTTATACAAAGTCTTTGAGGTTTTTTGGTATTAAGAACTGAATGGTGAAGGTGATGTCTGGTAGTAAAAGACAGATAAAACAGTGTCAAGATCTCAGCTGTTAATTTCTTTTTGAAATGCTTTACGAAAAAACTTCTTCAAGGCCAGGAAAAAGCTGCACAGAGTCAGTTTTGAACAATAAACACAAGCCCCTTGGTCTTCAGCAGTAATAGCAGAAGCAGCAAGAGCTTTCACTTAGGGGAGTCCCTGACATTTATCACGTTTTTATCTTATTGCTCTCCAATGAGTGCTTCCCGAGACACAGAAAGAAATTGCAAATTGGACCAGGCCTGAGCTGCCTTAACCTGCCTCAAATGGTAGCTGATACCAGGCTCTGCAGAGGACTGCTGGGAAAATCTCTTATGCGCAGTGCTGGAAAAACACATATCTGGAAGCTGCTTACTTCTGGTCTGAAACAGAGGATGGATTTTCAGGCAGACTAAAACAGAGCGAAAACGGTGACCTTGTAAATAGTTGATGTAATTGCTGTGCCCATAGAAACATGCTAAAGAGAAGGAAAGAGAAGATGGGAAGTATAATTTCATGCTGCTTGGGGAAGAGCAAGATATCTCAGTGAAGATCAACAATATTAAAAGTATTCTTACGTAATTTAGCATTTTAAAGGAAAATACGGAGCAGGAAAATTATTCCCAAGGCTTGAACAAGTTTTCATCATTGTTTTGAGTCACCTGTGTCCGTATGCATGAACCTGAAAATACTCTTTTTCATGGCTTGTGGAGACTTTACATTGAATGGGCTCCTTTAAGATGCATGTTCACCCTTATCTGCTTGCATGGCTTTTGGGGCCTGCAGACAAATGGTCCACTATGGCTATATCGACTTTTGTGTAATTTGTCACCTGGAAGACTTGCTTTCCACAAGCTCTCGTGCTCTGTGGTTGTCTGTCTGCGTGGCGCTAGGAGCGTGCATTTGCGTAAACGGAGCTCCCTGTTTATGTAGAGCTTTCAGTTGCGTCTTGCAAGAGTTGTAAAGGATGTGGATGTTGTGCTGTGGTGCACAGGTGAAATAGCCAGACCTAGCAGTCTTTCGGAAGACTCCTGCTTTACTTATTTTATATTCAGCTGTAGCAGGCAATTCTGTGATTCTTCTCTAGTTTAGCCCTTTATCTGTCCGACATGGAGGATAGTAGCAGATTTTTAAATGTTGAAAGTTCATAAGCAATTAGGGTAAAGAGCAATCAACAAAAGTGGGATTTTGGTTATACTTTGTTACAAATTACAGTTCTAAACAAAAGCCACCAAAGAGAATGGAAAGCTTTGAGAACATGATTTTCAGGTCATGTTCTTCAAAACTAATGCAAAATCTGATTTATTTCAACTGTCAAGGCTAGTAGGACTTTCTACAAGTGGCAGGATCACAAGCAAAATGAACGTCTAAGAATGCTGATTTTAGCGACAGTAATTAGGAGAACAGTGAACTCTTGGGCAGATAACAGATCTTGGGACATCCATCATTTCACGCCTATTTGCTGATGTACTAGTGGGATTTGAGCAGTAAACAGGTCTGGTTTTGGCCTCTGCACTCAGCAAGACAGACGCTTCTGAAACATTCCTACAGTAGCTATTTTAATTCTCTGAGATATCAGCTGCTCCTTTAATCGCGCGGCTTTATGTTTGTTATAGTGGATAGTGGACCTGCTTTTGTATGCAGAATCTTTTCTCTTGCTGTTTTTTCTGTTGGCAGGCCAACTTATCTGGTGCTAGTACATCACCAACCACCTGCTGTGGGCCATGTATCTGTTTTCTTAATTGCACTGGAATCATTTATGCCAACTAATACCACATTACAACAGCAAAATTTAATTTGGAGCTGTTCATTATAGTTCTATTACCCTTCAGTTTTGGCACCTTCCCAGAAAAGGACCCATGAGTAGAAGCTCAGACAGTTTTCCGAAGTGATAAAAATGCACCCCGCACAGCTCACAGCCAGGTCGTTTCTGCTGCAGCGTTCTGGCGTAATTACGTTCCTTGGGTTCCACTTGCGTCATGGTAAAAAAAAAAAAAAAAAAAAATCGGGTTTTTCTTTACACTTTCAAATGTAGATTGCAGTCTCTTACTGTTCTAACTCAACCGCGCTGCACTATGGAAAATAAACTAAAACTTTTAAGATGCATTACAAATGTTGTTTACCAGTGGAGCTTTTAACTTGAAACCTGTACAGAATTACTCACCATTTTAATAGAAGCCAGTAGACTAAAAGAAGTTCAGGGTGCCTCACAATTATCCCCTCATGAGAATAGTAATGGAAGTTGAACTTGAGAGCATTTGGCTTTTTGTAATAATTTGAATTTAATGAACATGGTTTAAAGCGTTTGCTCACCTTATAATTTAAGGTGTTAGCATGCAGAACGTAGTTTATCAACTGTTCCACTCTTTCTCTGAAAGTATTTATAGTAAACTTTTACAGTTAATCAAAAGCAGACATTGTAAAAACAAAAATCAGATTTATTGCCAAGATCCTAAATGTCAAGTATACTGTTATGCAGGCTTTGTATTATCTCAGTTGCGAGTTTAAAGAACGTTTTAAGTGATTGGAAAAAGGAAGTTTATTAAAGGCTCAGCAGGTCTCCTCTGCGCTCTACTGTTATTAATGTAAATCGTTACGTCATGTGATAGTGAGAGGCGCAGACAACATTGTCGGAGCAGTTTTTAATAAGGTTTTCGCTGTGACCCGCCAATACCTCCAGGAAGAACCGGAAACACAAACCACCTGACAAACAAATGGCAGTGAGATTTCTGAAGACAGAAAGGATAGCACCAACCCTCCCAGGCAGTTAACTGCTGAATATATCCCCGTATCTTCAAGTAGCAGCTGGACAGTTAAAATATACAGAAGGGTTTCCCACTCAAAACCAGAATACGGTATTTCTTCCTTATCTTGGGATGCGGAAATATTTATGAGAAAGCTAAGAGATTTTCGCCTCATTCTTTTGACAGTTTTGCTCTGTCTGGGGGGAAAACAGTGTGGCCCACACTGAGAACTTGCTATTTCAGCAGTTCCTCAGAGCCCACCCGGGAAAAGCTTCAGGTGCAGAAAACGTGCGATCCACGTGGACCTGGACGAAGAGCTGTATTTCCCTCGCCCCCTCCACCCCATGCTCATACCATAAGGATTGCCATTTAGTACAGTTTGGTGCAATGCAGTACCTGTAGGAGTAAACCACCCAGACCATGATAAAGAACACGGGACAGTGAAGTGGAGAGTAGTTCTCTACAAGACCTTCGGGTGGTAGTGAGCAGGTAATCCAACATGAGCTCATAGGGTGAGCCTTTGGCAAAAAAAAAAAAAAAAAAAAAAAAAAAAAAAAGATTTTCAGATACAAAAAGATGGTAGAGAGCGGGGAGGTGATGCTGATCTCTGCATACATCAAGGTGGAGACCACAGTACTGTGTAAAGGTTTTGTGCCCAGACTCTTAAAAGGATATATAAAAAAATAAATCAGAGTTGGCCTAGTAAAACAAGGAGCATACATTACCCTGGAGCTGGAAAAAATAGCTTGGAGTGAGAGAAGGAGCAGTGACTGCCTACCAAAAAGCAGTTTTTGGGGTAACTTGGTAATAAGGCTTGGGAATACATGGGAAATAAAGGCTGTGTATAAAATATCTTCTTCATAGTGGAGAAGGGCAATGGTTAGAAGGTAGAGCTAGAGAAATTCAAAGCAGTGGATGAGCACCAGCCTTACAGACTGGGAGAATAGCTGTACAGCAACTGGTAAAGGTGGGGGAAAAAAAAAAAAACTTTGGGGGGATTACTTGGGTACTTCTAGAAACGTTGTGTAAAGCTGCTTGTCTAACTGTATTTTCTGTGGGTGAGCTTGCACTACTTGCACGTGTCCTTCCCTTGAATAGCTAAGCACGTGAGCAGTATGGTAGCAGTTACAGGAGATCATATGGAGGGGCATGTCAGGAATTAATAATGGAAAATGAAATTCTGGATGGTACTCCAGGGCATTTCTAGGAAGACCTTATTTCCAGAATTCTGCTTATCCAGGTGGGGAACAGGAAGGTGTCTCGGTGCCCGAAGCTGCTCAAGGGCACTAATGGGCCTTAATGGCCGTGACCAGCCTCCCCGTGTGCCCCGTTCCGCTGCCCAGGGCCCAGGACGCCATTTCAGTTCACCTCAGGTTACCCTCAGCAGGCGCGACCCGTCCTGGCCTTCCCCGTCCCCACGGAGGTGCTCGATGCCTGGGGCTGGGGCTGCCCCCGGTTCCCCGCAGCTGCCCTGCTCCCTCATGGGGAGGTGGGATGGGCCAGATCCTGCCGTGCTGCCGTGGGGAGCCCCCGTGGCCCCCAGGGAAGTGCCAGCCCATGTGGCGCCCCGGTGGTTGGCTTGGGCCATTTCAAGCCCTGAGCCAAGTGCCACGGAGCCCAGCCCGTGGCCGAGCAGGGCCTCGCCTCAGAAAACCCCCCCTGAGCGCCCGGCCTGGCCCTAGCTTCTGCTCTCCCCATGGCACCGACCCCCTACCCAGCCCGGGCTCCTGAGAGGAGGACGCTCCTGCCCCAGAGCTGCCAGCTCCAGGACCCCTCAGCTCCTTGTCCCTGCTCTGGCTGTGTCTCCTCTGAACCCCCCTCCCCCCCCCCCCCAGCAAGTCCCTTCTGGGCCCAGGTCTGGGGGTGTGAGGACACCCCTGACTGGGAGGGGAGGCAGCTGACAGGGCCCCCAGGATACCAATGGGCCTTAATGACCCTGACTTGGCCTCACCTGAGGCCTTCCCACCCCTGCCCAGGCCCAGGCAACCCATTTAAGCCCAGCCTGAGGCCGTTAGTCCCTGCCTAGTAATGCTGTAGTAGTACTGATGTCTGGCTGTGCTATAGCCCTGCCTCTGCTTCTGTCTGGTTGTGGGCTCTGCTGGTCTGGACCCTGTTCTGTCCCCATGGAGGTACCTGGGGCTGCCCCTGCCGCCCACCCGCCCACCCTGCTCCCTCAAAGGATGGCAGGACAGGTCCTGGCTGCTAGGTCCTGCCCCATGGCCGCCTTATCCTCGGCCCCCTGGGCCTGAGGGGACGGCTAGCCCTTGTGGTGCCCTGGCTTCGGCTGACTCAAGTTCTCTAGCGTTGCATGCTCGTCTCACCTGCCTGTCAGAGTACCAGGAGACTGAGAGAAGGTGGCCTAAGCGAAATTTTCTGCTCTGTGTAGTCTGTATTGCTACTGGGGGCATCTGTCCCTTCTTTTTGCAGTATAGGGACATAAGAAAGATGTGTTTAGGTACCGCGTTCTGGCCAGCAGCATAGACTGAAGTGACGTTACTTGGCAAAGACTCCATGAGAGCAAATGGGAGAAAAAGCCTTGAAGGATGTAGCAACAAATCTCTTGTTGTTGTTGTTGCTGTTGTTTGTTCTCGCTGTGAAAAATCTGCTAGACTGCGTTCCAGCCAGCTGCTTTGTTCAATGCATGTAACATAATAACCCACAAACATTGACCAAAAAAGCCAAGTGGAAGATTTACATGTCTCAAAATACAGCCTGTGACTGGGAATGCCTATAGGAAGGATGGGTGAGTTTCTGCCTGTGCAGGTCTTGTTTGTATGAAATGTGACTACTCCTTTGTGCTAGAAACCGTTAAGGTAACCAGGGGAAAAGGGAGGGGTTTTTTTGTTTTTGTTTTTTTTTTATATTTTTAAGTAGGACTTTCTCAGTGAGATTTATCTCCTCTTGCTGGAAATCTAAAGTCTGAGCATTCACAGCTGTGGCTACAATATGGGGATTTTTCTCTGGAAATAATAATTTTACCCAAGTTTATGATCTGAAGTACATATACTGCACCGAGCAGGGCTAAAGAAGAAGCTGTAACCGTCTTACCTCCCCCGTGCTCTTGAACAGCAGGCCACAACTTGGCAGAGAAACACTGTGCAAGTTGTAAGGAAATTCAACAGCTAACTTCGACATTTCTCCGGTATGTAATCGGCTTTATTGTCAGTCTAAGATACGTTTTAATGCTTGAAGCAGAGGTTATTCCTTTGTTTTTTCTTACATGACGCTGATATCCTCTCTGCAGTTACTGAGAGGAAATTTAAGGAAATGTAATTTGGGGTGTGATTTAAATTTGAACTCTGGTAGCTCTTGATTACTGCTGGCACGATGAAGACATGATGAGGACTCAGACATGACTTTAGGAGAGAAGGCCCTGGGCTGGGGGTCTGGCTCTGGCCTCAGCTGAGTGAGCAGCCTGCTGAATGAGCATGGAAGAGCATTTTGCTTCTCCCTATTTCACTTTGTGTCTGTTGGATAAAGTGGATAAAGGCTGTCATCTGCTTTGCAAGCCACTTTGACAACAGTAGATTAAAAATGTCACTGAAGAACAGGACGTTATTTTAGTGTTAATGTGTATTTAATGAAGTTATATAAAAGAGTGCAGAAGGAAGTGAAATTTTTTTTTCTCCATTTGTGCAATTATGAATTTTAAGCAGGGAAGACTTGGGATAGGTAGTGAAGGATAGAGAAGTACTGTAGTAGCTTTCTCGGGGACACCTTGAAATCTTCATCTCTGGAGCTTTTTAAGAAAAACTACAGTGATTGGAGATACAGGTATAGCTGATCCTGTTTTAGAGCAGGGGATGGATTAAATAAATTCTTGAGGTTGGTTTTAGTCGGGCCGTTAACGGGAAATATAGATGAAGTAAAATAATGGAAGAAAGAAAAAATACTAAGATTAAAAGCAAAACTATGTTATTAAATGTTGGATTTGCATATGAACGTGCTAGTGTGTGTTTTAAAAATACTGTAGTCTGTGGGATGTGAACATGATTTCAAGTGCCTTTCAGCTTTGGGAAACTGCTACTCATTTGCATTGAAACATTAAACACAGTTACTTTTACTGTCTGAGAAGGGCTATCACTGAAAAGGGTTAGCTAGTGCTAAGAAGTGTTTTCTGTCTGCTTGTGCTGGGAAATCGGATGAAAACCGGAGCGAGCAGGACGCATGCAAAGTACGTATATTATCCGGAGCGCTCTTACTGTTGGTTACGCTGGTAGGAAAAAGTGCTAATGGGCTAGGGGACTGAAATAGCTTACTCTACTCAGACCTGTTAGGGAAAAATTTCTGGCCAATGACAAAAAGGAGCTTATGAGACACGGTCATAAGAAGTCCTGTGCAAGTCACATGCAGGTAATAGCCTGCTTCTGTACATCTGGGAACTCCTTCTACTCCAAGGCCTAACCAAATCTGTTCTGATTTAACAGGTCTTCTCTACTCAGTCATGTTCACCCCTCTCTTACACGCTGTTTACAGGCCAGCATTGCCAGGGACTTGAACAAAACCAGTCCTGTGGAACAAATCCATTCCTGGGGCTCCAGTGGGCCAGTTTGGTAGCTGACGAATACTCGTATCACTGTTTGACGTAACTCTGAGCATCGCTGAGTTAGGCTGAATCACCGAGGAGGGATTTGATTATGGCCTTCCACGATGCTAACCCGCATCCAACCAACTAGCCTGCGCAGTCACTTTTTTAATCCCCAAGAGTTAACGGACATTAACAAGTTAAGTTTGTTAGGTCTGGAAAGAGGAATTTCTGAATAATTCTACCTTTTTGAGATGACATTTAGAAGAATTAATTGTCATTTTGAAATGGAAAGGATAAACGTTTTCACAATTGCCCTGCACTAGAACTGCAGCCAGCCTTAGATTCAGCCCTTCCCTCTTCCAGAGTTATCATTACGAGGAGATGTAGTTCAGCTGAATTCTCCGTGATGCTGCTTTTGTGGTGAATGAGTGTGAAATGGTTTGCTGGATTCCGGTTGTGACGATATGGGGTATTTTGGACTTCCAGTCCTTCAAGATTTTGTTTGTGTGTCGCGTCTCCTTCCGTGCAAATTGATCTCAACTTCTACCTCTGGTGGGCCATTTAGGTGTCACACCTATTCATGCCAGCTTCTACTTTTCTCCAGGCTTTTCCCTGTAGTCTGCCAGCTATGACAGAATTACCGACAGAGCAAGGTGTCAGCTGAGATACGTAGAGGTGGAAGAAACTGGCCCTGGTTGTCTAAGATACTCTGCAATATTTGTAATCTGTGGATAAGCAGCAATCAGCAAAACTCACAATAAGCTGTAAGTGCTCTAAATGTCATAATGAGCTCAGTCATTGAAATCGGAATGCCATTTATGTTGCCCTTTGATAATAATTTGTGATTGCCACTCAAGAATGTAATCATGTATCCATTACAGCTAAAAGTTAGGTACGTAACCCAGGTTTTCCATTACAGTCTGAACTGCTATGAAGTATACTGAAAGGATATTTGACTGCATTCATATTTAGATGGCTTACATCCATGCCACGTTTTTTTTAAAAAAGAGAGACTCCTAAATAATGGAATGTATTTGGGGAAAATGTGTGTAGATTACAGGTATCCTTCGGAGAACTCTATGGGTAATGTTCTAGCTCATAAAAAGGATGTTATGATACTGACAACATCTGGTCTCTTTCCTGCCCTCCTTCGTATGTTTTGAAGATCTTGCTAATCCAGATTTGTACCAAGTACCTCATTTTGGGGTGATTTTTTTGCTTTTTTATTTATTGCTGACTGACGAGGTGTCTTGGCTTTTCCAGCTCTCTGTGACAGCTTTGATTTCTTTTTTTGCCTCTAGAGGAAACTGATTTTTAGTATTTCCTGATGTACAACGTTTCTTGAAAGTATGTCATGCTGAGAGACTCGTCTTTGGCTGCTTTTTCTTTTGTGTGCTAATACCAACTTAATCACAGATGTAGTATAAAACCAGAATTTATACTGATAGGCTGGTAAAAAAAAAAAAAAATATATGGCACAGTTGGCAGAGAGGAGAGGGCACCCTTTCCCCTTTTAAAATAGGGGCAAAAGACAAAGAAAAGACTGGATGTAGCTGATCCGTTACATAACCCCGTGCTGATATGGATTATTTCACTAATTACTGGTAAGGAGCAAAACTTGTGCCTGACGCACGAAGTTGATGGCATGCCACTTTACCTAGTGGCAATGATAACTGCTTGGCATTTAAGTTTACCATCTGGAGGATTTTAGTATGACTCAAGACAGAGCAATTCCTTTAGAGAGATATGTAGAGTCATCAAATTACAGCACTGGTTGCTCAACAGACGCAAAGGGAGGACGCGATCCTTACGGTCACGTGGCGGAACTACCCCACCCCGCCCCACCCCACCCTGGTGGGTAAATAGCTTTTCCAAGCCTAAACTTAAGCCTTTCCCAAGGAACATGCAGATGTTTTGCTCAAGTGGCTCTTCTCTAGCGAGTTCATTTCTCTCTACATAGTACTGCATTAGGATCTTCACAAGAGCTCTCCATCCACTCCTGGCTCCTTTTATCATGCAGGAGCACCACTACATTGACAAAAAGCCTTCTCAAATGCTGAGCTTGCAGACATCAATGATGCAATACTGTGTATACAGTACTTAGAGCTGTCACATTAAAAATACTTGCAGAAACATACAGACCACCGTACAGTTCAGACCAGCAAGCTGTTTAGCTCTGCCTCCAACAGTGCCCAAGATATTAAACAGGCCCAGGCCCGTGAGTACCTTCCTAATCTTTCAGTACTTTTGGCTCAGGGGGTTTCCTCAAGTACGCCCTAACCTGCTGTCTCATGCAAGTTGCTGATAGTAGCTGAAAATTTCAGCTCTCCTAGCGTAACGTTTGCCCGGTTTACTGGGGGCAGTGGAAGGGGGAGTTACCTGCTCTCACTGCTTTACTCCTCCCAAAGGCTCCTCTTCGTTGGGAGGTTGGAACTGGTCCTTCGGGAAAGTCCACTTGGGTTTTGGACTTGCTGCTCTTAGTTATCCAAGAAGAAAATTTCCCAAGATGCTTGGAGAAAGATTGGTAATACAGCCTTGCGTTGATTGGGATTCTTCAGTGTTCTTTAGGTATTCGGTATTGTCCAAGACTGTGCTGAAAGTTACAGAATGAAGATGTAGTGAACAAGAAGGGAGGCTCCCAAAACAGCAGCAGAAAAAGGTTGGCAACATCAAATCCTTTCCTTTCCGTAAGAAACAACTTGTACCAGGTGTATGTTTTTTTTTCCCTGTAATGGTCACCTGCTTCTTTGAGAGGCATGCGTGGGCATCTAGCACTGCAGGGGCTGGAGGGAAACTGCTCTTTTCAGAGTGCAGGAGTTATTTCAGTGCAATTACAGCCAGCATTTCTGTGGCAGTCCCTGGTGGGTTGGATACCCTGCCTAGCCTTCTCTGCCTGGGTTCAGCAGAGTACTTAAGGATAAAAGGATGCATCAGTAGATGCATACGTTTCAGAAGACGCTGAAATGCTCATGCGGGAAAGGACAGAGATAAAGGTGATTTTGAATTCCTGAGGTGAGTGTGATGGAGTTCATCTATGGGGACGAGTGCAGACAGATGAGCGTTTTCTCTATTCGTCAGCCATACAGCCGTGGCAGCGCTGTGCTGTATTCAAGCTAATTAGTCCCACACGCCCTGAGCTGTGTCAGGAAAATTCTCCAGAAAAGATTTGGAGAGCCTGGATACAAGAGGAATTGAGCTCCAGAAGAGCAAGTCGCTTGTATAGCGTTTGCCTCCAAACAAGAAGGCTAATATTTCAGTCAAAAGGCTTCAAAAAGACTACTCTGAAGTTAATCACAGTTGTTTGCCGTATTTGCCAGTGGTTCATTCCTGGCAGAACTGGGTTTGGATACTCTCTTATTGCAAGTGACTGCATAAGAAGCAGTCATTACTTCACATGTAGAACGAAGAGAAAGCGTGTGTGCAAATAGGACACCAAGCTGAGAGACAGAAATCTCTTCCCAGGCCACGAGGCTCGTGCATGGGCCAACCGTTACTTTCATCCTTTCTGGATTTTTTTCCAGGAGCCTTAGGAAAATTCTGTGTTCAGTAAAAACACATAGCAGTGTGTATCAAATCAGATAATCCTAAGCCACTCCAGTCCAGAGCGGTCTAAACATTGAGGCATTACTCAACAAATGAGGAAAAACTAGAAAAAACAACTTGGGTACTCGGTTCTCACCGTTGGCTAAGTAGCTCTGAGGTTTTCATCCAGATGACTGCAGCAAACCTCAAAAGAGACTGAATGAAGTAGTTGCATTTGAGCCTGAAAGACAGGTATGCCACAGTAAGAAACTATTGAACTTGTAATGGTGTTTGTCCAGAGGTCCGAAAGACTCCAGATTTATAGGAAGAAGTACTGTCTTTTATTAGACTAGCTGATTATATGTGGAAAAAGTGGCCCAACTTTGAGTCACGCTGCCTTCTCATCAAAAAAAAAAAAAAAAAAAGCACCAGCAAACTCAGCTGAGTGCTGATAGAGACAAAGTTGAGAGGAAAAAGATAGCTAGAAAACAGAAAGAAACTTTTACCAGTGGAAGAGGTTATGGACTGACCCCCTAATAGGTATCTGTGAAATAGGAAGGAGTTACTGAAGGCTAAAGAATGAGGTTTACAATATTTTAAAGCTGATAATGCTGTTGATTCTGTGACTTGTTTATTTTTTTAATCCAGTGGTAGTTCCTAGGCTTCTGTTGGTGTTTCATTGATCTATGTTAAAGATAAGACCTGAGCGGGCAAGCAGTTTGTGATTTTTGTGAACATGTTCTCCAGCTGGTATGTAAGCATTTGTGTCTGCAGACAGCGCTCTGGTTCAGCCTCGCTGTTTATTTTCACCTATGTGCTTCCTACGGAGGTGATCTAGGAAAAGCTAGACAAGAAAACGTGCTGAGGTTAAGGCTTTGGAAATCTGCAGCTCGCAAAACAGCAAAATGGGGCCTCTCTGCCCCGGAGATGAGGCAATAAACAGTGGAGAGCAGAAAAAACAGTGCCTGCCGTGCAAATCATAGCTAAAGTTGAAACTGGTACTCAGATCCGTGGCTTAAACTCTGGGTCTTAACTGGAGTAGGTTGGGGTGTCTGGGATTGAGTAAACAAGGCTGACAAGTGTCTGTCTGTCTGTCCGTCTCTCTCTCTACCAATATTAATTGGTTTTCCAAATAATTTGTCTTTTTTGGGAAAGCCATGGGAAACAGTTGCTCATCGTCAACCATCCATCCTCCATTGAGTGGAAGTGGCCCTTAGGCAAATCTACCCCCTCCCCCCACTTTGCTGGAGGAGTCAGTCTTCAGCTAGGAAGGAGCTTGCAGATTCTGATATTTATTTTTTTACATTCTTAAAATCAGTAAGGTCTCCTTTCGTTGTTGTGCAGTGGCTGCTCCAGGTGTAACAAAAGTCTTCTCCAGGCTTTAGTGGAGTGGACTGAAGATGGGTTTCAAGAAAATGAAATCTGAAAGAGTGATTCGTCATCGCTACAGATGAATATCCTGGGCTTCATTTTTTTCTTGCAGAGGGATACAGAGGACACTTACCCAAGATGCATGTTCTTGTTTTCTCAGAAACGCTCAGGAAACAGTAGTTAGCTGCATAATCTATTCTTTGAGGGAGAACATGCTGTGAAGGCTCAGGATTACAGGTGGCTTTTATCCCAAGAGAAGAAATTACTAAAGGAAAAAAAAAAAAAATAAAGCTCCAGCTACCTGGAAAAGAATCTCAGAAGTTTAGCTAATAAAATATTCTCTGTTTAGGTAATAAAAGGGATGAATTTGCCTTTATCTTCAAGACTGGCATGGCAGGTTCCCCGAGGGTAAATCTGACTATGCCAGCCACAGCGCTCCCAGAAAGGAGCTTGGCAGCGCTGCAGCGATGTGTTAGTGGGATACCTCTGTAGTGCTGTGGCTTGGATTCTCACAAAGTTCAGGCAGGCTTCAAAGATGGCCTTAGCAGACAAATAACTTGTTTATTATTTAAGAGCGTGGCTTCAGAGATGCTTTTGAATTGTTTCTATTTCTTTGTTTATATTATACTGATTATATACTATTATTATATACTAGACAATCATATACTATATATAATATATGATATTATACTATATACTATCTATTGTTGATTATATTGATTATAAACTTTTTTCCTGTGAGGGTGACTGAGCACTGGAAGAGGTTGCCCAGAGGGGTTGTGGAGTCTCCTTCCCTGGAGATATTCAGAACCCACATGGACGTGATCCTGGGCAACGTGCTCTAGAGGACCCTGCTTGAGCAGGGGGTTGGACTGGATGATCTCCAGAGGTCCCTTCCAACCTTGGCCGTTCTGTGATATGTGCGTAGTTGCAAAAGCCCAAATTTGGAACTTTTGTCTTGTTCCTAGTCTAGTGTCCAGCTCCACCAAGTGTCTGTTTTTACTCTGCTCTCGACTTTGACACATCAATTGCGTTTGGATTTGTTTGCTCTGGGCTCGTTTTAGGTTGTTTTTTCAAGCCACTAACTTGCTGCTATGCAACTGCTTCTATCAGTCTTTAATGCAGCTTGCTAGAGGCTGTAGCTTTTCTACAGAAATTGTCTTACTTCTTTCATTACAGCATGTAGTACATGGCTATTAAGTAAGAATTATATTTTGCAATGCCCAATATTTTCCAGTGATTAAAAAAAAGTTACAAGGTAACCTAATATATGAAGTAGAAGAGTACTTGAGAATCAGAGTTTGCGTGCTTCTATAAACTTCTTAAATTGAATTATTACCTTCCATAAATGTAGTAGAAGTTGATAGGCAGAATGGAAGCAGCTGTCATATTCCGTCTGGGATAAAAATTAACAACCGGTGTGGTGGCTAGTCGTGCATAGAAAGACTGCTATAGGGCAATTTAATTTTCAGTGTGAATATTATTCAGTGAAATATTTATTCCGGATAGGTTGAATACAGTAACTCGCACAGTATTCAATACCTGCCTCTGGGGATTTCGGAATATAAATACTTTCAAGTGTCGTGCGTAAGATCCTGCCTTTGCCTTCAATGAAAAATTCCTAATGCTCGCTCAGCGACTGGTAGCAGAGCTTTCATAAGCTCTGCTCAGCATCCCTCACCTGCTAAACAAGACCAGGGAGGCATTGTGGTCTTTAAAGCTAGAGCAAGTATTTTTCTTTTAATTTTTCCCGAGCCCCTGACCACGAGTTTCCAGAATTGTCTCTGCGTTTTCAGTTCACCTAAATTATTTATTTGATAATCAAATCAAATTTGATTATTTATTGATTATTTATTTGATAAATTATTTATTTGATAATCAAAGAGAGGAAAGATTGGACAATGCTAAAGGGACCTTCAGGAAGTTTAAAATATTTTCTCCCAACGTAATCTTCTAGGCAATTTAATTTGCTGTAGATGTTTGCTAAATGTCTCATAATTGCATACTGAAAATGACCGAGTCAGGTTTGATTCCCAATATGGCAATAGACATTATTTTAAAAATTGATCTCCTGATTCTGTGTTGGATACAAATGGTAAAAAAAAAAAAAAACTAAACAAGACCCCACACAAAAACCCTTTCTTAACCTGTATCAATGGTATTGACTTCAGCATTTAATTTTTCACTTGGGAATCCGTTCCTCCTTCCATACTAGAATTCAGACTGAGTTGTCTCTACGTAGACTGTCCATTCTTTTTAGCATTTATTTGAAGATCTAGTACAGCATTGTATCATATGGCATTCTCTTTTAATTTGTTTGGTACTTGCGATTATCCTAGAGACTGGAGGTTATGACTTGTCAAGTCCTCAGAGTGAATCCACAGGTGAGTAGCTGTAGAATATATTAGAAAGGGCTAAGTTTCTTTTCGTTGGCAGGGTGTCAAGCTGATGCGGTGACTTCTGTCCCCAAGGTGATCAGCTGTGGAGGTTCCCTTAGACAGCTCGGTGACCTGAAAGTCGAGGCTCCTGTCTGGTGACAACCTGGGAAATATCCCTCTGAAAGTATCTGCGTATCAGAGAGACCCTAGGTGTTTTGCTTGCTTCTCCATTTCTCTTCCCCGCTTCAGTCTAGATGCAAGTAGAAGGGAATTCTGGAATTGTCCGGGCAGCATAACAGTTATTAAAATGGTGCTTTGTCTCCTGTTCGTGGAAACTTCGTCACCTCTAATTGCCTCTCTAAAATGGTGGGTTGTGTATAGGTGCTGAGTTACAGGGTGCAAAGCTTATCTTTGTGGGTCTTCACCATTCTAGAAATCCATGTAAAATATTCAGATCTTGACTCTTGTGTGTAAGGTCTGTATCCTCCTATAAACTATTTAGTAATGAAAGCCTCTAAGGACTAGCATATATAATCGGGAAGTTCTACTGGCCTTCAAGATTTTTTTGTTTGGACTCAACTCCAAAGGCAGTAGGAGGTAATAAAGATTAAGAGTCGTGTTCCTGATGCTCACAGACCAAACACTGCTAGAGAGACGGGAACTTTGCCTTCTCTCTTGCCTTTCTTAGTATGCTATCACGTGCTCAGTGATGAGATACGTTCTGCTCACCAAAGGCAGAGGGTGTAGGTAGTCTTTGGGTTAAAGCACCGAGGTGGGCTGCAAGGAACGTTGGTTTCAGTTCTGCGTCACACAGCATGAAAATGCCATATTGTATCAGGTAGTGTTGCCATTGCTTGCTGGTAGTGTAGTTAAAAATAACGGCACTTGAGTGTCGTTTGCCCGGTTCTGCTTTGGGCAGTACAGTAGAATTAACGCCAGCCTGGAACAATGTTTTTCTAGTTACTGTGATCAGGGACACAGGCATTGCTGTGAATGAGCAGGGGTGATACGCTGATTCACTTCTTGGGACTGTCCCAGGAGCTGCTTTGCAAGGTGCATATGGATTTGAACCTCAGGGTGGAAGAACTTGGGGATTGATGATAAAGACTTAGAAGGAGACCAAAGGTGATAAAATATAAATCAACTCAGATTTCATTCAATAAAGAAATATTCTTTTGTATCCTAGACTCAAGCCAGTAGCAAGCTAGTAGATCTTGTGAAGATAACACAGAAAACTGCCTTATACTTTTTTCTTTTAAAATTTCTCTGTTTTAGCTTTGGATACTAGAACGTGGATCATTTTATTGGGGAAGGGAGGGCAGCGGAGTCTTTGGTTAGGGGAGTTAGGATTTTTTTTTTTAATGTAATTCCATCTTTAAGAATATCTTACTTCAGAAGCAACTGATTTAAAGTCAATAAAAGGATTAAAGAGAAGTGTCAAGAATCACAAGGTCTAAGGACCAACAAGTAATGCAGTGTGGAGACACAAGCTCTGGAAATATTGACCACCTTCTCTTTTTCCCCTCTTGTTTCATCTTCTTTTTGTGTAGGAAAACAAAGTTGGTTTTCTCATTTTTCTTATTTGTCTGAGATTAGGGTGAATTCATTTGCCTTTTTTTATCCTGAGTATCAGATTGACGATGATGTATGTTGCAGTGGCCCCCATTTTTTTTTTTAATGAAACTATTTCCTTTGTTTGACTTTAAACACAGGACTTACTTCTGTTGATAACAGTACTATAGTTTAGTGATCTTATTCTGTACAAACGTCAAGCAAAACTAAATCCGGAGTGTGAATAGCTATGAAAATAATATGTACAGTGAATGAAAACTGCTTTGACTGTCATGTCCTTAACCCAACCCAAATTTGCCTTTTCAGTAAGATCTTTGCTCACCTAGTTTGGGTAAGTAGCTGTCTGTGACCGTATATCTGTGAAGAGCAAATAGTGCGTTCACCTGTGTACCGATGAAATGAAGCTTTACAGAGAGCGCTCACGAGATCAAAGATGATCTCATTTAACATGCTAATGATTGTTAGAAAGTAAAGGATCCTCTGCTGAGGATGTAGAAGTCATGAAGGAGTGTAGTGTAGGCAAGCTAACGTTTGTACACCTGTCAAAGGTGGACGTGCTTTCGGGAGTGAGAGAGGGCAGCTGATACAGAGGAATCAAGAGAGCAGGAATCACTGGGAATAGTAAGGAAAACTGGATAACGCAACACAGACAGTAGCTTTCGAAGCGAATTTCCAAGGCTGAGTGGAAATGCTCTCAGTTCAGCTGAAATACTGATAGGAGGTGACACTGTGCACAGTCTCACCCAGCTTGGCTTTGTTCTTCCGTCTGCATGCAGAAGTACGTCGTGAGCTTCACAGGGCCCGAACTCCAGAGCTCAACAAAGGAGCCCTTTTTTCATAGTGATTCGGAGAAGCAAGAGCTGAGGCTTATTACTCTCTCCTTGGGGAGACAGAGTTCCTGCGCTTTGTTAACAGTGGCGTTCTGAAGGACATCTATCTATCTATCCCACTCAAACCTTATCTTTTCCTCTGTGTTTTTTTGCTGATTTTTAAATGCCCCAAGTCAACCGAATTCTAACTGGTGACAAAAAGCTTCCCCTGTGGAAAGTTTGCTAACTAATGAGATGATACGTTCAGCCCTCTTGCTTGACGCTCTGCAAAGGTGACCCCGATAGGATGCTTGTCTACATCAGCAGTAGCTATCTCTGGAGCTTCTTGCAAAGCTCTGATTCTGGGAACCAAGATACTTTAAAAATACACAAATACGCACTGTATTCTGCTTGTGAGTGTTTTATTTAACTAAGTAACATTTAGTGTCTGAATTTGGTGAGCATTCTCTGCTCTAACCCAGTGCTCTGCTCTGTGAGTGGGGTTCAGTTTTGCAGGTATGTACAACAACAGGGCTACACATTTCATATGTTACAAGACAATTTGGTATGGAGAGTATCAGAAAGTTCTGAGAAAATTAGAGGCCACTCGTTACCTGGAAAACGACAAATGTAGCTGCACAGGAATTCCTGTGTTCATCCTCACAGTCTCTTTATGGGGGAATTTGGTTTCCAGAAATAGCTGACAGATGACACAGGGGATGAAATGAGGAGAATCCTCAGTGACTGATGGCATGGTGCATACTATGGGAGAAGAACTGTTTTTTCCATAGCTGTTTGCATTCACCTCTAGTGCTGAGCACAGGACTGGGGGAGGCTTGCCCAACTGCAGATATTATTCCTTCATTTCTCAAATATTTTAGCTCCCCCGTGATGGCTATTTTTTTGTCAGATGAACTACGCAGGTTCTCAGAAAAGCCTGAATTTCAGGTGTTGCGACAGTTTTAATAGTGCTGTGTTGTTGTTAAATGTAGCTCTATTGCTCAGAATTCAGTCCAGAGACACAAATTTATCAGAACCTGAGCCTGCTGTGAGTATAAAACTTTTCTTCTACTGAAGAGAAAATAAAAAAGGAAGATCACATGAAGCAAGACAGATATTTTCTTCATCCTCTTTCTTGTTGGACATTCTCAGCTGCATACTAGTATTCCAAAATCACAGCACCCATGTAAGGCTGGACGAGCATGTGGACAGGTTGCCCAGAAAGGTTGTGCAAATTCTGTCCTTGGAGATGCTCAAACTTGACTGGGTATGGCCCTGAGCAACCCGATCCCTGCTGGCCCAGAGGTCCCTTCCTACCTTGACTGTTCTATGATTCTGTCTGCTAATGTAAATTAGAAAAACCCAAACAGACAATTTTATCTATGGAAAGATTTGTTACGAGATGTACTGTAATCGGGGTGCTGTAATCGGGGTTCACCTCTTCCTTTTCAAATATTCCCTGTAAGCATGCATGCGTGATACCTGCCGGTTGTGCGAGGATGCTGTTCACACCCGATAGGTCGGAATGAAACAGGAATCTAGGCCAAACCTAAAATCTGATGATTTGCACCACTTTGTGCCTCGAGCTAATACACATCAGAAGAGAAGTACGCTTGAAGAAGGGTATGCTCTTGCTCAGCTCTCTCCTGGTCTCTTCACTAGGCTGTGAAGATTTCCAGATTGCTGCTCATTAGCTCCTGCCTGTTGTGTCTTAAGTCGCTGCTACCGATGCAAAGCAGTCAAACGTTCCTTCTGGATAGACGGAGCTCTGAAATTCAGCTTTCTGCACATCACACAGGGGTGTTATTTCTTTGTACATATACGTATATGTTTTTGGTAGGATAATGTGGCAGTGCAGTAATGTGTGAGAGCATCGTTACTTTGCTGAGAATGCAGCATTCCTGGCTGGAATTGTAAGATGGGATTAAAAAGCAGTTATCTTCATTTTGCGTGAGTTACTGGATGGAAAAACGAGATGCAGCTATTTGTTGTTAGAGTGCTGTCCAAAAATCAGTGAGATAATGTTTAAAAATTGTTATCTTTTCCTGTAGCTTGACTAACATTGACTGATACTTAAGTTCTTCTTTAGGCTCATAGGTACTGCTAGTCCCTTTTTCTCCTTAGAAGGTAGGCTTAGCATTACAATGGAATGCATTTCAATGAGCTGTCTCTTTCCTTGGTGACGGTTTGGCATTTCTAGTTCTAGAAGTGGAGTGAAACCTGTATATAAAAACATGTGCTTGAAATAATAGATCTTTTGAGAAAAGGCTGCTCTGACACATGGGAGACTCATTTCCCAGTGGGCCTCGTTTGCCCCAGTAGCCCTTTAAATGAAATGGACACTTTCCAGCTCGTTTGAACCTAAGGGAGAGCTATCAAGGAAACTGGTAAGATGGTGGCTGGAGAAAGGCAGCTCCTCAGGGAGAGGTTTGTCCGAAACAGAGCAGGGATATATGTTCAAAAAGGGCACTGAGGAAGCATGTCTGTCAGCTTGTGGCAGTCTGAAGAACAGCTACAGTCAGCAGAAATAGAGGAGTCTTGGATG
Organism: Struthio camelus; assembly: GCF_040807025.1. NCBI lineage: Eukaryota > Metazoa > Chordata > Aves > Struthioniformes > Struthionidae > Struthio > Struthio camelus. The sequence goes on from NC_090948.1 coordinate 41,476,361, forward strand.
AGAGCGCGAACTGGGGTAGATGCTCTTGGTTTAGCTTGATAAACTTAGGAAGAGTGTGTTGCCCTAACGAGAACCTGATATGAAAGGTCTTTCTGTGCTTCCATCGATCCTTCTAGTGAAGGAGAGAGAGATCCTCAAAGGATGAAATAATTCAGGAGAGGTAAAAACATGACAGGATATTTATGGCTCGTTTGGGGAGGTGCAGCCTTGTCCGTGTCCTGCTTGCCCATCTGGGAGAGCATGGAGCTGGACCTGCTTGTTGGTTGTTGGTTGTTGACCCTGGGCAGCAGATGGAGCCATGAGCTCCTGTTTAACCTACCCCAGTTCGTCCAGCAACCCCTGTTGCCTGTGGAAACCAGTTATGCCAGAAAGATTTCAAAACGCTCAGTAAGATCTTGTAGCAGTGAAATCCTTCAAATAAAAAGGCAGATATGTGGCTTAAAAAAAAAAAGTTAGAAAGTGAACATTAGTGCAAACAAAGTTGTAGATTACAAACAGAAATTTCCTACAGAGCTTTTTCCAGTTTTTAAACTATTTCACACTTTTGACAGCCTGTGCATTCAGTGGAACGTCATTTCTAACCGAAAGAACTTCTCACACACGACAAAACAACGTTTGGGAAGGTAAAAAGGCGCTGTAGTGGGTGCGGAACGAGACGGGAGGAGGTAGTGTTTCAGCGCAATAGGAAACGTGCGTCAATCCTCTGAGCAGAACTCCTGCTCCGACCAGTGAGAGGAAAACTTTGTTTGGAGCATTGCCTAGTTCTTGCAGATCCGTTCGCTCTTACCTTACTGATTTTTGGTTGGTCACTTTTTGTTTTGTTGTCCTAATTTCTCAGTGGCATAGTTTTTAACTCCAGATTTCTTGGACCTTGGGTAATGCCACTGATACTTTGAAGTGACCCTGTGTCTCAGAGTTCACTTCTTTGCGGAATAACTCATTGTTGATATAATTTCACGTTTTGCTTTTTGTGCTTGTCACAGTAGCTGTTCCTTATCTGTTCATCCTGGTGACTGATGGCAGAGTTTAGAACTCTTGCTAATCTAATTCTCTGCAGATTATGGTCATATATCATAATTTTATCTTGCAAAAGCTATTTCTTTGGTAAAAGGGAATGTAGTAGCATTTGTATTTATGGCCTTTTTCAAAGGAGTGATGTGAGGTTAATTGGAAGGTTAATTAGGAAAGGTTTAATCTATAGGCAACAAGTGTAATCTCTGCTTTCAGATTCATGACAGAGAGCTCTTTTCACTCAGCTCTCCCAATAAAGGCAAATACTCCTCAGAGATAAAGATCTCTGACACAGTAGGCAGTTCCATTTATTTCAAAGAAGTGTATACACGTTTATAGGAATACTCACCTGGAAGTCGGGCAAGTAGGGATTCTAGCTGAGCGTCTGCTCTTCTAGCTGTGCTGTGCCAACCGCACCAGTAGTTCTTCCCTGTTACCACGGAAAATCAAAACGCTGAAGGGGAACACGAGAGTCAAGTTAGGCTCGTGACGAGACAGCTATGGGTGACTGTGACGTAGGCGGCACTTTTGGCAAGCCCAACAAAATTTCCGAGGTCAGCAACAGCGTTACCCTCTGGTACTCTACGTTTTTTTTAATCAATAAAAATGAGGAAGATGAATTGCTTTGAAGATTAATAGCCAATCAGCACTGTTAAGTATAACAGTCAAAGCCTGAAAAAAATTGCATGTCCTTCTGTTGTGTTGACCTTCATATGGCCCAGCCTTGCCTTGAGCACCTAGGGATATTTCTGCAATCGGGGATTAGATAGCGGAATGGTACCTCTTAGGCCAGAGCAGTAAATAATGTTATAACTACATAAGGAAAATATAGGGCCTCCTGTAGCTGGGCAACTACTGCTGTGGTCTCTTCTCCAGGGCTGTCCGTCTTCAATGGACGCAAGTGAGCCTGGGAAGCCTTGGTCTTAACCTGCTTCTGATGCTGTTAGTGGCATCCGGGCAGAAGTATCCAGGTACTTTCTGTCCACTCACCACCTTGGTACCGGTCTCTACCTCTTCCTCCTTTCTCACTATTTTTCCTTCCCCCTTCATTGTGAGCTGTTCTGCACAGTATCAGCGAGGGAGAGAGAGGAAGAGAGAGGAGACGTAAACGCCTTCTAGAGAGGCTGATAGGAATGAGAAGAAAGCGTGAATGGCTCAGAAGGAAGAGTGAAGGAGAAAGGCGATGGAAAAGAGGCCAGGGCAGTGGGAGGAGGTGTGAATGGTGTGCAAATCGGAGAGCAGGCAGCCGATGGATCAGGTGTGCCTGGCCACTCCACCGCTTCGGGGACGTTGCGGTTGAACGTTCCAAGCAAGCTTTGGGGTCGCACTCTGGGGGGTTTCAGACTAGGTAGCTGGAAGTAGTCATGTTTCACGCTTCACATATCACCTTAGTAATTTCTGTCTCGTTTTGTTTGTTGAATTATGTAATTGAGGAATAGAGGAAAAGCACTTGGATTTTTTTGAATCACAAAAACCGAAGGTGGTGTAGTGCATGAAAAACGAGTGGACTCCTGTAAGCTGAGGAGGGTATAGCCTGCAAAGCAGGGGGAGCAGGCAGACGGCTTTTCAGTTCAAGCATGTGACTCTGCTGCAGATGCATGAAACCAGGCAGCAGGATAAGAGCCCTCAGGACCATCTTTCCATCTTCTTCAGTCTTCAGCGGGACTCTCTGAGAGTACACTTAAAGACAAATGGAGCGCTCCAGGAAATCAGCTGATGTTGGCATTGAGGAGAAGAGGCCGTTTTTAAAGTGCACCCTGTATCTTTCACAACAGTGTGTTAATTCTCTTCCGTCTTTCAAGTTTTCAGGAAAAAACAAAATTGAAAAGTATCTTACTGTGGGCACTTTGTTTTACGAGCATAAGCTTTCATTGCACTCTGGACGATTTCTTTTATCTGTTCCCGTCATTGGTACAGCGTTAGGGTTGTTTGGAATAGCCTGGCCATGTGATATGCTCTAAGATTCACCTTTAAACCTCTGCTTTATGCTTAAACCTGGTGGCTCGAGTTTCTTCTAATATAGTGGGCTCCATGTATTTTTTTTCCCCGTGGTCAGAATCTTTGTTTTACACCTTTATTTATGTCAGCATTAAGTTTTTTCCCTTTTGTGTTTGTAGTTTCTCTGTCAGCTATATATATACGCGTTTAATTCATATCTGTTCTTTTAAATTCAACAAGATAGATGCAATTTTTCAAAGTTTACTTCTCCCTGACACCAGAAATGACTATTCTATATCTAGCATTGGTATGTGACAGCTCTTGGTAGGTGGTAATCTATTGATGTTTTTGGCGCAAAAACATAGTAAGCGCATTGGGTGTCAGCGTATGAAGTACTGTGGGAAGCATCAAGTGTATGGCAAAGCGTTAAAAGATGTGGCTGTTTGTTACAGCGCTGAGGCTGGCGAATTCGTCAGCAATTTCCTCGTGTTGTACACCTTCCCTCTTCCTCCAGATCATGCTCAAAACTCTCGACAATTCAGGCAAGTCTTTTTCCCTTTAGACTCTTCTGTGTGTTGGTGCAGCTCAAGTGTTGGGGCAAGCTCCCGACTGTTGGAGGCTTCTTCCTGCAGCCCTGCTTACACGCAGCCTCGTCTGCCGTAGCTCCCTGCCGCTAAGGTCGCTGCAAACATCTCCTCCAGGCTTTGCCTGCGAAAGGGCCAATGAAAGAGTCGTGTTGCAGAGTGTGTGTGGAGAGGAATATCCCATACCTGCCCACGCTGAAGACAGAAGCGCGGTTCACTTTCTAACAGGATGGAAAGCCAGTGCCTTCATCTTTCTTCAGACCGTGTTTGCCATCTGAGATGCTGCCCTGGGGAGGGATGTACGTAGCTCACTACAGGTGCTGAATTGCAAATGCCACCTTCTTGCTGGATCCTAAGCACTGTTAAGGTGCATCTAGGCGAATGGAAAGCGTACTTCAGGGCAGGAGCAATGGCTGCCAGGTTCTGCAAGAGCAGCCGTCTCAGTTTCACTTTATATATGTGCAGCCCTGTGGCCTTTCTCAGGTTTGTCTGAAAACAGGAGCCCAGACAGCTTGGAAAAAATAGCCTAGAGTCAAACACTAAGGGAAAGGAAAAAGGAGTGAGGGGGGTAATTCAAGTCTTGAGCGTGAGCAGAATCGGTGCGCGAGGCAGAAAGCTCAACGTTTTGGGCGGGGTGGTGGCCCCAATGAATGACGGTTGTGAATGGCAGCATCCAGGCGCTGTCATCACCAAAGCAGGAGCGCAGCAAGGCTTGGAGCGTGCAGATGGGTAGCCGGGAGTATCGGAGCCATGGCAGGAGAGAAACAGGGAGCAGAGTGAGCCCTTGGAAGGAAGGGGGCGCCACGGAGCGGTGGGAAGGGGCAGCCAGAGTGGGCTGAAGCCTTGTCCCAGAGGTCCGCGGTGGCCTCCTAGTAGACAAGCAATGTGTTATCACTAGGCTGTGTGGGAGGACACTTAGCTTTTTCCTTCTAACTTTCCTCTCCAAAGCTTCGAAGTCTCTGGCGCTGCTTTTCTTGTTTTGAAGGTGCGAGCTTTGAGAAGCCCTTGATTCTGAATATCCGTGCCTCTTTTTCTCCTCTCTTCTCCCAGACAAGATGTCATATCACATTTAAATTTCTAACTGGCTGCATTTTTTTTCTGTACATTTAACTTCAAGCCTATGTTTTGTATATGCGCAATAGTGAAAAATGACCCCACACTCAGAAATCGTTCTAGTAACTCTGATCACAGTAAAACAACAAATTTCAAGGATCATCAGCCTCTCCAATGTTCCTTTTTTTTTAAACAGACATAACAGCAAAGTAATCATCATTAGAATAGTGATTTTGTTTCAGCAACCCTTAAACTCCAGCTGTGCCAGGATTGCCAGTCTCTACTGTTATGAGTTGATGGAAGGAGGGGTATGATTCTATCAACTAAGTTTCAGAATACATCTTAAGACCTTTTTCAATTAAAGTTTGCTTCGATATGGACGTTTCAAAGGTGAATGGAAGCTTCAAATGTGGCACTGGGAGTGCAAGACCAGCAGGGCTGAGTTCTTGCTGGTGGGTAGTTCCTGACTCCAAATTATTTCCTACAGTGCGTTACTTCACACCAACGATATGTCACAACAATAAACTTAATCTATTCGGTTCTCATGGATGCCATATGTAGCTGTCTCTTTCATGTTTAAATGTGTAAACATGAGAATGCATCTTTGCCATTAAATTGTATAAGTGAATACCATCTTTTTTTAAGTGCTCCTCTGAAAATGTACTACGTTTCTGGAAACCAGAACCACAGAGAGAGTGCTATAGAAGACCCTAATGCGAAAGGTCTTTGGCCTTGTGTAATTTTTAGGCAGAGCTGTGAAAAGTTGCTCTGTAAAGGAAACCCTGCTCAGTTGGTTCACGTTTTTTTGGACGTGCAGAGCCTAAAACAAGACACGGCATGCTAGCTGAAGCTTTGTCGATCCTGCATACAGTGGAGGGATTAGCTAATGTAGTGTGACTTACATTCTTCTGTATATATTTTTCCTTTTTGTGTATGAGTGAAGGTGTTGATTCCTGTTTAATGAGTTATTAAGACTGCTGACAGGTTCTTTTCTGCAAAACTGTTTCCTTGCCAGTTGTACTTCACTGCATGTTTCTCAAGATGATTATTCTTGTTCAGGTGTAGAACTTTGCAGTTATTTTTCAACCGACTTTTCAGAATATTTCTCAAGATTTTAAACTCTAATCCCGTTCTTTACCATAGTGAAATCTGCTGGTCTTCTGGTTATTAAAGCCATCGATCAGAACCAGGTTCATGTCTCACGTAGTTTGCGTTTTGACGTGAACCATTGCTAACTCTGCTGTAGGTGTGGTTATCCCACTGGTGTTGCGCTCACCTTGTAGTTGATTGCTCCAGATAACGTGTCTCAGGCTTATTCAGAAGAAGGGCTTTAGAGACGCTCTGTTTTGTTTTGATCTGCTGTGTTCCAGTGCATCTCAAATACACCTGTATCCGAAGACAAGGTATGTATATGATTTGATTGGACCTGGCCATTTGTATATTCCAATTTTCGCACGTACATTGCAAACAAAGATGAAAATTCTAGTCTTTATTATAGAGGAGTGTTTAAAATCTGCATTTTAATAAAATAGAAATAGGATCGTGAAATCTCTTACTTCGTTAAATACAGCTGGCTGGCCACACGTGAATGCTGGCTACATCCAACTTCTTTTCTTCTTATTTGTATGGGTGGATTGAAAACTATTGGCTTCATGAACTGATACTTTTAGTACTCTGCACAAAGCTTTTCCACCGTTAGCATTGACTTTAGATTTTGTACTTGTCTATGGAATGGTAAGATTAATGAATAAACTCTGCTCTTTCATATTACAATTCGGTCTAAGTAGATGATGAGACTAACTAAAGCCAAGCAGTCACGGCCACTGTGACGGTGTGTTTTCAACGAGGGTATCAAAACAGGAGTTTTGCTAAATCTTTTGAAAGAGAAGCAGTGATGTATTAACAATGTTTTTTGGTGAGGACAGAGAAGAAAATAGTGGTGACTGTGATGAGAATAGCAGGATGTGAGGAATGTGAGAGAGAAGGAACATGACCGGAAGAAGAGGCTGTTGGACACGTCACTGTTAGGGAGGTCCTGACAGCTGCTGCATAAGTGAAACATTGCCTAATAGGGAGCATGGAAGAGAAAGTCCGAAGACTTCTTAGATGTAGCTGAACGTGATGTTGGGCTTGAGATAGGGCCTTGAGGGCTATGGATCCAGAAAATACGATGGCATCTTTGCTGCCGAGAGCAGGGATATGATACTTGCGTGAGGCTGAAAAGGAGCTTGAAAGGAAGGGGGAAGAATTGGTTCAATCTCTTTTATTTGGGGGCACATCATGCCACGAGATGCCTACCAGAATGCAGAAGATGATGCTCAAAGAAGTGAATGGTCAGGTACTTCTCCACTGAATGAATTTCCAGAGAGATCGAGAAGTCCACTTAGTGACTCCAGAACAGTTGTTGCCTGGTTTTGGTTTTTTTTTCTTTTTTTTTTCAGGGTCGGGGTGGTGAGGTGACTATTTGGGATGCGTGCACTTAGTACCAGAACAAATGAGTAGAAACAAACGAGTAAAAACAAACAAAGTAACCCTTTAAAAGTAGGTATACAATGATTAGAGCAGCTAAGTTCTGACGTTGCCTTCCTGGGGAAGTAATGAGCGCAAAAGCCTCATTACTTTTGAGAAAAAACATAAGCAGTTTGTAAAGAGGATGGTCTGGTGTGGCACCCGTGCTAGCAGCAGATGGGATTCTTTTCAGTGCTCTATGGAGGTTGGGCAAAGGTTCTTTACTTAATCTAGTTTTGGTGAGAGGGGCCAAGCCAAGCTGATCTGTCTGCTTGGGTGCGCTCCCTGCTGCACTGTGCCGTGAGCACCAAAAAGCTGCTGCTCCCTTGGCCCCGCTTTTCTTCCACTCTTCTTCCAGTCTTCCTCCACTGCCATGACTTCAGCAAATCCACCGTGGGACGGACTTCAAGGCTGAGTAATTTCAAATCGCTGCTTTTCTAGTCTTCCAATTCAGAAACGAGTAAGATCAAAACTGGAGAACTTGAACCATCTTTAAAAGTGGCTTCAAACTGTAGTTGAAGTAATTCTTGAAGTCTTACCTGATGTTTTCTTTTTGAGGAGAAGTCATAGCTACCAGAAAGCCGCCCCAGGCCAATGTCAGCTGTCAGATGACAGCTGAATCGGCGCCTTGTAACGTTTTCAAGTGTCTGCGGCAGCTGCGTCATAAAGTAAATGGACTTGTGGCAGTAACTGGCACAGTGTTGAACTATGGTGATGCTCTAGCAGCGATATCTGTCGGAGACCTCTCCTCCGGCCATTACCATTCACGTTGTTGAAGAACAGTTGTTTTGCCTGCAGAAGAGTTGGCGTGGCAGGGAATTTAACAGCATCTTTTGTCAAGTGGGTACATTTTAAAAGGTTTTTCCTGCATTGGTTAGGGAAACATGGAAGAACGAGCCTACAGAGTTTGTTTAGATAAAGTGTCGTTATGATCAGTCAGCCCCTACTGTTAAATCTCGGTGGATATTGCCGCTTACACGTAATGAACGTTGGTTTTGCCTCCCGAGCTGCGTTGGCATAGTAGGGCTTCAGATGACTGCTGTGAAACTGGCTGAAATGTACATCTGAAATGGAAAGTGCCAATGCTTTGTTATAGAAATTCTCCTTTGAAACGGCAGGAGAGCATAATTAATGTGAATCAAAAGTTTTATAGAAAAAAAAAATCATCTCTCAAACTTAAAATAATTTGCATGCGATTACAAGTTTAGATGATAAAACTAATTGCACGGACACAGTGTATTTTGATCATTCCAAAGTATGCTACTGGATCATGCACGACATCCCCTTAGGAGAGCTGTTCTTAATGCTATGTACTGTCTGTGTTCCTTTTTTTTTTTTTTTTTTTTTTTGAGTAAAACGTGAAGTTGTTGCTAATAAATATGCAGGTAACAAAGCGGTGGACTTTGAGATAAGTTTTTGCAGGCAGATCTAGATCGTTTTATGCTACGTTAGTTGAAGTTGGATTACGTTAGGGGAGATCATGTTCAGTTCTTGTATCGAAAAGTTCTGGCAAAACAGGAGAAAAATTACGGGACTAAACTAGGTCGTGAAGTGAAAGGAGGGGGAAACTGTATCGTCTTAGTTAATCATACACTACCAAGTCAAAAGCTGTGTCAAGTCACGTGTGATAGGAAGGAAATTTAGCTGTGGCTGATCTCTCATTCAGATGGAAAAGAAACAGCTAGAAATTGAAGTCCTGAACAAGTGCAGCGTTTTAGTGGGGAGGAAAATTAAATATTGCGATAGTTTATGTAGGGGTCGATTCTCCAGGGATGTTGCTGAGTCTTCCAGGACTTCTATCAGACGTGATGCAGAAGAGCTGCTACTGGATGGAAAAAAAGGGCTAGGTGGTGCAGCAGAGTCACTCCTAACCCTACCAGTCTGCAATGTCATAGATTCTCCAACACCTGAAGTGTTGTTACTGGGGGCTTCTTAATGGCGCATGCACCTGATCTGCTCTCTGATGATGTTTCAGATCAGTGTGCTTTTAGTATAACGATCCAAAAGTAAAACTTTCAAGGGAGCTTTTCAAACACACTTACGATATGCAGAAAGTGCCCAAAATGCGTCTTGCAGATTTTGTATTTACTGTCCCTCACTGGATAGCTTGCGTTATCAGCAGGATTTTCAAATGACAATATCATATTGTCCTCCCGGAGCTGTATATCAGCAATGCACAGGTCATATAGTTTGTAGAGATTTGTGACAAACTATTAAATCAGTTGAAAAATGGATACTTTTGAGCTGTGAATTCTTATTACCTGCAGCTCTGACTCTTTGGTATTTCTTATATTAAAAAACATAAAGCATAATTCCAGATTCCTTTAAAAAAAAAAAAAATTAATAAAGCCTATTAAGCTGAACTACCATTTTCCATGAGATGCTGAGCTGGTTCTTAGTTGATTTTTCCAATTTTCCGGTTTTGCATCCTTTCCAGAATATTCACTGCTTTTAAGTTAGGGTTTTTTTGTTTGTGTGTGTTGGTGGGTAGGAAGAAGGTTAATACAATATGTGAACCTGGGGTTTCCGAACGTGACCAACTAATTATATTTGAAAACAGGCCCAGTGTAAGCGGACAGCTTTGAAGTTTCTTTGCACGTTTCTCATGTTTTCACAGTTCTCAAAGCAAACTGATACGCTTTCAACTGTGTGCAAATATGCTATTGCAAAACACAGAGTACATAGCTTAATTTAGAGTATAGTTTGATTATGAAATACTGGAACAGTTTTATCTGTTCTGAGGTCTCTACCTTGAAACCAACCATATTGTCTGTGTTTCCAGCCATTTGATCGTTTCAGGTTTCTGAGCGCTACGGGTTAGAGGCTCTGTGTGTTTTTGCATGCCTACATATAAAAGGATTTCCTCTCAATTAAAAGTCTCTGGAAGCTGAAACAGGGCAGGTAACAACCACCATACCTAGGCAGAAACAAGTGGAAAACGTACTTATTTTGATTTTGATGCGGATTGTGACGTTTATGGCTAGTGAGGGCAATGCTTGATTTGCCATGGGTGTGATAACACGAAGCCTCTGAACCTTTCCTCTGCAGCACAGCTGGAATGGAGAAGAAATAGAAAGGATTTTATACCCTACCTGCTCATTCTAAATTCCTATATGTACTCGAGATTTCAGATCAAATTTAGCTTGTCTTTCTCATTCCACTGTAATCATGTTCTGTCAAAGCCACTTCCATATTAATACTGCTTTCTGGCCAGGAGGGGCTGGAAGGTAGCCACTTTGCAGTAGCCAGTTGTTTTGGCTTCTAGTAAGATCTACCTCCGTGTGATTCATGTCTTCTCTAGAGAGCCCTCCTCGACAGCTTTGCTGCTCGAAGCACCACCTTGCTTTTACTTTGCCCTCCTTTGTCTTTGGCAACGTGTAGCCTAGTGGCAATTCTGTTGAAGGGGGAAGGCTTGAAGGGAGCTGAAGGAACCCCCTGTGAAAGCTCGCCGTGTCCGCTGAGTCAGGGGAAATGGTTGTGACGACAGAATTGGCCTCCCTGTCTGCACGGGGACCCTGTCCCTTGTTCCCGTTTTGCTGGCAACCCGTGAGTAGCAAGTCAGGACTGATGCTTAGAACGCCGCATCTCTTTGTCGAGAAAATAGATGTCCTTAGCCATGAACTAGTGTCAGTTCATAAATGTGTGAGGAAAAACATATTACTGCAGCTATAATTTATTTGCGAATCATTCTGTTTTCACTCATGAAGATAAATCATCATTTTTTTCCCCTTTTTTCTCATGTATGAGCAAGAAACTAAGTGCTCCCTTAAGCAGGGAATGAAGGGCCTCTCAGCATTTCTGGAACTCCAGTCTCTGGTATATCAGAGCAGTCGCCTGAATATGAGGACATTCAGAATTCAACGGATACCTTGTCAGTTTTGCACTTTCACTCCCTTGGGAGCGCGCATAGTTGTTTTAGGCATCTTATTTTTTGGTTGCCCTGACGGAAAAGGACCTGCCCTCAGGTCCTCATGAAGCACAAAGGCAGTGGTTCCTGAATTGTCGTTCCTAGATGAATAACTAATCGCTAATAAAAATGGTTTATTTTTATAAGATTTTTTTTTTTTGTATAAGGTAACAATAAAAGAATGAGGAAAAGGGATAGCGAGAAGGCCTTAGGGGGAACTGTGGAGAGTCTTGTTTTGTTTGGTATCTGTTCAAATGAAACCTATCTCAAGAAGCTAGCGTTTTGAAGGCCTATGAGGCAGGCAAGACGGTGAAGCAGAATGGCAACTTAAGCACTCCAGAAGTCCGAATCTAAGCTGTAGCGTTGTGCGGTGTACCAAGCTGCCTTGTTTTGGAGAAGATAGAAGTAGCTCACTTTTCAGCCTCTTCATGGGAAGAGAAGACTAAAGGTGAAGACGGAGCGTGGCTGGAGGCAGCCCAAAGGGAGAGGCAAGCCAGAAGAAGTGGAAAAAGGGAAGAACCCATCAGCCTTGGCCACTTGGGTCAGCAGAACTGATGCAGTCCTTCTGCTGAGAGCCGCAGCTCTCTTAGGAAAGGAAGGGATGATGAGCAGGGAAGAAGAAAGTAAGTTGTACGCAGGTTTCAGGAGAGGGGAAGGGAAGAAGTTGAATCTGCGAGAAAGGGAGCGATGTGGAAGATCCCGAATGCTAGGAATACAAGAGTACTACAGGGGTCACCAGATGGTGTAACATCGAAGTGATAGGCTGAATAGCATGTGAAAGCAATAAGGAACGAGAAGAAGGAACGCTACTGTCGGTGTAGCAAAACATGGGACGCAAAAAACAAAGAGCTTCACAAATGACACAAAGGAACAAGCAGAGAGAAGTCTTAAGTCACCCACAGTCTTGCGATGGTGAATTCAAGCACAAGTGAAGCGATTGCTGCGTGTTCTTAAACAGATGTGTGCCGCGGAGGGAAAAAAGCCATTTTCAGCAATTCTGTTACGTTCATGTTGTTGTCTGTTCTTCCCTGACATTTTTATGAGAGCATCAGCTGCTTCTCTAGACTGAAGAGTCAATTCCTAAGGCTTTTTCCCCCTGTCTTAGACCCATATTTTGGTTCCCATATGCTCACCTTCCCTTTGATAAACTAAGTGGATGTGTAGTGCAGAGCAGTATTTTCTGTGTGAAGAGTTTATTAATTGAAGAGCGAAAGTTTAGGTTTCTAAAACTGTTTGCAGATCCAGGATGAATTTAGTGAATAGTTCAGAGAAATGTTAGGATGAGGCAGGAAGGTAGGGATCTTTTCATAATACTTCATTTGCATTTTGAGATTGACTTAACACTAGAAAATGGATAAAGCAAACAAGAAAAGCTGAAGAATCTAAAGGCAGAATATTTGTTTTAAAGCTAATATTATAAGCCTACCTGAACATTATTTGTTTTACCTTTTTTGAATGGCTGTCATCTAAAAGTCAATAGAGAAATCCTGTGCTCTCGAAACACTTCTAGGAAGCTCTTTTCAAAGCTATTGCTCTTCAGGATAGAATCCTCCATTTTGGAAGTCTGTCATAGTGGTTTTTTTTTTTTTTTTAAAATCTTTGTTTGACTTAATATTTGGCTACGTTATAAAGCATGTTGTTTGCTTGAGCTCAGCTTACTCCACCAGTGTGTGTGTCGGTTATAAACTTTATCATTCATTATTTCAGTTTTTTGCCCCAAGTCAGCGATGATAACATAGAGACAACATCCATGCTTTGTGAGATGCCTGTTGATGATAATATCCTAACAGTGGTCAGAACCATCTGTCTGATGCGGGTGGTGATATTTTTTTTTCTTTTTTCTGGTGATTCCCAGTTATTCATACTGAAAGAAAAGTTCTCACTGCAGGTCACTGCCTGTTTGGGGTGGGACTGTGCATTGCACCTCAGAGATCTTCAGCAGTGTTGTCTGGACTTTTCGGACTACTCTTTGTCTATTTTCTTCATTAATCATGCTTCAGGGAAAAATAAAGTACGTGCTTGCTAACATTAGAGAGGGCCTTTTTGGACATTTCTTTTGTCCGTGCAAGCAAAGAAACTTCACGAGTAACGCTTGCTGGATGTTTCCAGCTGTCATTTTACTGTCTCGACACTTGCGTAATAGTAGAAAATTTTAAATGACAACTTTTCTCCTTTGAGAAAGGAGCAAAGAGCCCCTTTCGTGTGTCTCTCTTTTTTTCTCCACTTTGTTCATACTTGTCCTCTTATAACATGGATCTTTAGTCTGTTGCTGCTGTGAAGAAGATGGAAATATACCTAGTTCAGGAAAGCTGCTTGCAAAATGTGCTCCCATCCCTTGGCAGGTGGTTCTGCAGTATCGTGACAATGAATGACAGTCCAGATTAGAGCTGTAGGGGGAAGCTCTGGGGCCACTGAAGACAAGGGAAGTCTTTCCACTGACCCTTGTAGTGTCAGAATTTCACTCTCAGAATTAAATTGAAACTGAATGGGGATGTGAAAGGCTTGGGCAATGACTTTGAGGAGTATTTGTATCAAAATCCGTTGTGCGTAGTGTTTCTCCTCTGGGCTAACGGCTAGGGCAAACAACGTGCCTTGCGCCATCGGTGTTTTTCAGCGCACTGCATTGCTTTGTGCTTGAGGATTAGTATTATTATGTGCCCTACCATTTATTAACAGAGTATTTCCCATAGAAGCCCTCTTCGTGTGCAGGCACATCCAAGTTAGCAAAATGTTGACATTGTTCAGCTTTCAGTACGCCAGCAAAGGTGTGTGTCTATCTTGCGAGTTGTGTTATTGGAAGGAAGAGTTGCTAATGTGCTACTTGCTCTTCTTTGTAAAAGTTTAAATATGTTTTATGTAGAAGATACTGCTGGAAGAAATTCTTTCTAAAGTCATTCTAAGCCGGTAGTTGATGGTGAGCTGGCTTTGATGATAGCTTTCTTTTTGTATTTTAGAGTACAAAAGGATATCATGTGCTTTCTTTAGCAGATGTTGCAAGCGACTAAATAGTTTGTTTAAATATTTTGGGTAGTGAAGCAAATAAATCTTGAATAGCTAGCTTCCGTTAACAAACTGATCGGAATATCAAACATGCATCCTGTTTCCAGTAGCTCCAACTGGTAAAAACATATACAGGCTAAATTTTTGAGATACTACTCAGTTCTATTTTGTTGTACGTGAAGCGGCTTTAAATAAGAAAGGTAAATTTGGTGATGAGCTGGTAAGCTGTCCTTGAGATAGGTATGATTTAATTGTGCAAATGCTAAAAGCAAATTGAGGAGGTACCCTTCTCTTTTTTTCCTTTATTGCCTCTGGTGACTTCTGTTTTATTACAGCCGCGTACATCGCAGTTGTGATGCTCCAGCTCATCCCGAGTCACGCTGTAGTCTGCTAAGATTTACCCTGACTCTTACATTTGAGCAGCCTTGTGTTATGGCCCTGCTGGCTAGTCACCCAAAGTGGGCGCTGAGTGGCACGACCGGAGGCGGCAGGTTTAAAAAAAGATTATCTTCCTGTTTGAAATCTAGCCGTTGATTTATTTTTTTTTTCCTCCTCAAATGTAATGGCAAGAAGGATGTTCATTTAATATAATACATAATATAAAGCAATGTCCAGACCAATATAAAAAGTAAGAGCTCTCTACATAACCCTCCCCTTCGCCTAAAAATATCTAAGGAGGATTTACTTCCAAGCTTGATGTGGATGCTCTGCCAAACTAGTTTAATGGAAGTGTGTTTTACTTATCCTGAGATATGACATAGCATTTGTAAGGAAAGAGACGGGCGATACTAATGTCCTTGACCATTGCCTGAGGCTTTACGGATGAGGTGTCTTAGTCCTAGCGCATGTGAAAGAAATTTGGGACAAAAAAAGGGTGAGGGAGAGTGCACCGAATACTTCAATATAAAGTATAAGGCGGGATACCAACAGCGTTAGCAAATAAATCAAGCAGATGTAGGATTCAGGCTTCTAAGTCTGCTCTTTAAATATTTTCAATTTACTCTCTCAAAATTGGGAAATATGTAGAAGTCTCAATTTATCTTTTTGAACAAACTGTCATACCCAGCATGCTATAACATTTGTAGCAAAGAATGGACTGATTGGGAAAAGTCAATTGCGCTTGTAGAATCAGTGAAAATTGCACTTACTGAAAAACCGTTGTGTCTCTTTAGAGAGTCTGTGTTGTTTATCTGGACACCTTGATCATTTTATTCAAATGGGCTGACACTAACAATTGCACATGCTGGAGTATGAAAAGCTCTCTACAGCTGACTTCTTGGAAAGTTAAAATCACCAGGTCCTCATTAGAATTGTCTGCCCTGTAGCCCCGTGGGGCAAAGGATGACTAGAACAAACACTGGCAATGAAATCATTAAGTTTTATGATGTTTTCATTAGCATACAGAAATGAAGCTATGGTAGGCTACAGTGATCTCCTGTTGCTCATTTTTGGAATTAGAAAATAATTTTTTTTCCAACAGAAAAAGAGAATATTGTGCTCATTAAATGCACCTTATAACCACTTGCATTAATAAATTGGTTCCAATTAGAGGTGGAAAGAAAGTGATTTTTTTTTTCCAGACTGTGGTCTTTTTATTTTTAAATCAATCCTCTCTGAAACTCTCGTGTTTACACATGAAAGGTAACCAGACCTTTTCTTCAGTCGGGATAACCGCGTCTGCCCTGCATTTTTCTTTCCAAATGGTATTAAAAAAATAGGGTCGAAATAAGTTGAATTTTTGGTCTTAGGAGAAAGTTGAGGGAATGATGTTTTTGAACAGGTGGGAATGTATAGGCAATATTTTAGCTGTGTTTCTAAAGGAAGCAGGAGCTAGGAGTCCCAGAACGGATACATTCCCCAAATAGTTGTTCTGTCACTTTGGCTTGAGTTGTTCCTTTTCCAGAAGTGAGCACAAAGAGGTCCAGTCCAGGTTTTTTCAGCTGAGGAAACAGGCTCTCTGTTGTGTTTCCCCTCCGTCAGCAGGACCTCCCTTCCATGGAGAAGCAGAAGGAGCTGGTAGATCTCTGCTTGGAGAAACGGTTGTAGAAAGGGAAGGGCATTCGTGGGCCCACGGTAATTTGCTGTCCTGCAATACCGGTCTTATACCTTATGTCTGCCTCTTGCTCGTTTCCTAAGGTTGCAAAGAGGGCTCTGTTTCATCACGTGTGGTTTTTGCACATGGAAAGTGCATTTCTTCCAGCAGAACAATGTTTCTAATCAGATCAGCTCTGTATTAACAGTCAATTTTTAAATTACATTTCTTCTGTTGTTATTTAATGGGCTGGAGCCACAAAGCGTATCTGGAAGGGTATGAAGCGAAAGGAGGTATCAGAATACTTTCCCCTTTGTAAGTCTGCAATGTTGCGTTCATTACGGGTTTTATAAATCACTTGAGTTCAGGAATGAAACAAATCTGATATTCAGTCCATTTTTATATTCCATTTGGCTCTTTCTGCCATAGTGTCACATTTGTATTGATTTTTTTTGTGTGTATTGACTGACTGAAAAATGGAACAGTCTGAGCTGCATCATCATCATACAGGCGATGTGATTATAGTAGAACTAGATTTTCTTTCAGGGCAAAAAATATTCACAGGGAAAATGTAAGCTGTGAAATAAAACATCTTTTTGACACTTACCTGGGCATACTTGCATTAATGACTCTGGGACGGTCGCAGACCTTGCAAATAAGTGAGGAAGAGCAGATAATTAAAACGACTGCCTCAGCAGGAAAAAGTCACAGGCCCAGCTAAGGCGAGCTTAATCCATAAATAGGGGCTCAGCTGGGCATTTTAAAAAGAAAGGGCTGCAAAGAGACAAACAATAGTACGAGAAGGAAGAGGAGAGTAACCTAAACCCTTTCTTTCCAAAAACAGGGATGGGAGAGATGCTGCCGTTATTTTTTTTTTCCTTTCATGTTCTGATTTGCTGTAGTTAGGGCCTTTCATTAGGGCATTTACTATTGCAGGTTTGTGTAGGTAGAAACTTAAGTATTTTAGATGTCCTTTCTGAAACTGAAGTTGGAGAGCTTGTTGAGCTAAGGAGAGTAAGAGGATCCAAGGACAGAATAACAGATAAAGCAAGCTGGACACTTGTAATGGACTGCAGGAAGGAGGCAATGAAAAAGGAGGAGCGTGCAGGGGAAGTAACTGAAACCTTTTGTAAGCCGAAATTGTCTGGTCTCGAGACGTAAATAGGCATGGGCAGTGTTAAGAAAAAGGCCCCTGGAATGTACTGTGGGTCGGATGGTGAAGATGGCAGTATTTTCTAAAAATGACCTGGCAAGCGTGTAAGCTAACACAGCCGAGAACAGGAGTGAGTTCTCAAGTAGAAGGTGAATATGGGAGCTGAACCTTTTGGGCAGTCTCAGTTCTTGATGAAGATCCTCTGGTTAGGAACAGGATCTAGGTGTATGCCGAAGCTTAGACTTGAAACATTAAAAATACCAGCTCATGAGGCTGTATAATGAAATATAAGTCCCTTCAGAGCCATGTTAAGAGCCTGCTGTGGATGTGCTTCACTGGGATGAGCTGAATAGCTAGTGTGGCCGGTATGCTGAGGTGGACTGCTCTGAAATGCAGCGGCAAACAAGGATCGGGAGCTCCTCCCAGAAGGTGCGTGAATGACGATCTGAATCACTCACTGCCCTGTGTCAGGCCTGGAGAGCCGAGCTTCCCTACGAAAATAATGCTGCCTACGTTCCGGGAAGACATCAGTGAGGAGGGTAGGTGATTTTCAGGCAGATTTGGGAGGAAGGAGCCAAGCAGCCGTATGCCCTGCTGGTACTCATGTCAGCAGGTGTCCCCCAGGGTGGGAAGAGTGGTTGGAAGCTGCTTGATTTACGCGGTGTGGAGATAACTCCCTCCAGGTCCTTAATGGCTCAACAGATGAGTCATATTAATAAAGCAGCGGCTTAACCAAGAGGCAGAGCCTGAAGATTCATCATCTGTCTGCCAGATTGTAGCATGTATCCAGCTGGCTCGTTCAGCCCCAGTAAAACCAGATATTAGGTGTCCTCCCATGCACGTGCAGGAATTCTGGCCACCCTCGACATGGTCGCATGCTGACCCAGAGACCTAGGAAGGCCTGTCCTAGGAAGACAGGCTGTGGTATTGGCGCCAAGGGCAACGGCCGCAGTCTGTGACAGCTCTTAAGTCATGTTGCTCTAATGCGGTGATAACCAAGCAACTCTATTCAGCTTGTGAAACCTGAGATAATCTCAGCTTGGGATCTCAAGAGCCTTTGTGGCTGCTCCGTACGTGGAGATGGTCGCTTCAGAGAAGAACGCTCATCCGTCAAGTGCTTGGATAGCATACAAGAAGAGTGAAATAAGCTCTCATCTCCTTATTTTTTAGACTTAAGACTTAACAAACGTCTATACCATAATGGCACTGGGGTCCCATGACCTTTTAGCTGTGACTGATTCTAATAGGTGCAACAAATTAAAAATTGTAAAATTGAGATGAGTGAAAATGCATACTTTTCATGGTCTTGTGAACTGCATCAGCTTATAGATTACTCCTTGGGCTCACTTTCATCCACTGAGACATTTTCCCGACATGATTTGAAGTGGGTTTTTGCCAGTTACTTTCACCAAAATGGGAACTGAAGCCAGCAGTAAGTATTTCTTCTGTATAGAAACGTATCACACCTGCAGGGCCACCTGTCTTTCGTCTCAAGAAACAAAGAAAATAAGGTGTAAATGCATATATGTGCTTTGGAGCTGCAGAACTGTTGCTCCTTCAGAACTTAATTCCCTTTCCAGCGTGGGGGCTCTGCTGACCGTGATAGGAAATAGTTGGAACAGGGACTCTTGGCTTGAAACTGTGCCGCTGTAGAGAAGAAAATGTAAAATTTGCTGATATACACAAAACAGTGAGAAAATGGTTCTGCAACCTAGTGGCTAGACACCTGCCAGGGAAAGGAGAGACCTGAGTAATTGAGGTCGCTCTTCCCCACACCTCCCTTGTCTGAGGCAAGGACTGCTGCGTGTGTAATAGGAATGGGTTGCCAGCCTTTACGTATAAGCATCCTTCTTGCATCCTGTATTTTCTCTTACATTTAATGCTGTTTCTAGCAGTGTTGAGAGTGATTCTGATCTGCTTCTGAACATGAGGTACTCTGAGGTAGGTGTGAACTGTGCTTGTTGCCTTCGTCACGCGCAGAGCTACAGCCTGAAACTTGCTCACCTGTTGTACTGAGGAGCACAGGGGAACGGAGAAGGTGGGGCAGGGGAAGCGTTCTTTGCCGTTGGTTATTTCTAAAATGCTAATTGGGCCTTTGCCCGTAAATGTAACGGGTCACGATGGCACGTGTACTGCCCAGCTGGGTTGCCTCCTGCAGTTAGCTTCTGTACTGCTGGGCGCTTTGCTATGCCTCTTCCATGCCTCCCTCTAATACAGAGTGTTAAAAAGAGCACAAATCAAGAATATTTGAGGGCTCTTTGTCATACTTTCTTCTTCTTGAGCAATAAGTTAAGACCGTTGCGAGTTATCATCAGCCTGACTGATTTACAAGTAGTTTTGTCAAAAGGCTGTGAATTCTGCCGCTTTTATTCCAGCGCCCAAGCCAGGTCTAGGAGGTTACAAGCTGAGGAGGCTAACAAGACGTGGATTTTCTCCTTACTGACTTTGTCGAGGGAATGAGTTAGCTTTGTGACATTTTTCCATTCTTTCTCTCTCTTTGTCACAGGAATGGGTTGAATATTACTTCCTCAGTAGGCTTTCTCTTTCCTGGAACGTATTTTCTCAGGCTGTTTCAGTATTTTTTTTTTCTGTTTTGTTTTAACTGGACATTCCCTTGCTTTCCACCACGGTTGGGTGAGGTTGCAAACAGGGGGAAGCTGGTGCTTTACTGGAAGGTGAGTCCTTCAAAATACAGAGTACTGAAAAGGTCAAAACAGTTCTGTACAGCACTGTGATTTGATGCATACCGCAGGTATTAACATCCTGATACCTTGCACTACAGCAAAAATTGAAACAAGGAAAGAAAACAATCCTTTCTCATGGCAAATATTGCAAATGAGGTGGGGAGGAGAAATAAACACTTAACCCACTGCTGTAACAGTTTTCAGCTTTTAATCATTTTGTGTTTATCCTAAATGGCTATGTCTGTCTTACTATTGATTTATAAGTTTTGCTCTCCTAATTGCTATCTAAATTCTACTCTCAGAGCATCATGGGATCAAAAATCAAAAGTGAATTGACTTTATTTTTTTTTCAGTTTGCCAACTGAATCAGAAAAACAAAACCCAAAATCTTTATTCCTCTCCCACGCCATTGTTTTTCTTCTCTCCCACCTTCTCGCAAAGAAAAACAGAAATTGTTTTGGTAGGGTTTATTATGACTGTCTTTTTTTTTTTGAACATTAAACCAAACTTAAATTCCAAAGTGAAACGCTAGTTGTTGAGACAAGATGCTCAAAGTTGAAAAACTGAAATTAATGTGTTGTGTTATTTCAAACTCGTTCACAGGTTGTGTTTTCCAAACCTGTTAGTATTCACACATACTTTTGATCCACCTGAAACCGCGTTTTGGTGCGTGAGACACTTGGCCGAGCCAGGGCTGGAGCCTGGGCTCCAAGGCGTGCGCAGACAGCGTGAAGCGGTGCGTTGCTGGGCGGATGCTGTGCACGTATATTCTGCCCCGGTCGCCAGGGCCACGTTACGTATGAACTGTTTACACCCAACAGGGCGGGAGAAATAGCACCCTGCGATGTTCGGTGCTTTCTCACCAAAACCATTCCTCATGCTCCAGCTTCTCCCCGTCGTTGTGCCCTGTAGGTCTGTCACCGTCACGTCTGCAGTTGCCTCAGCCGCTTTGCAAAAAAAAAAAAAAAAAAAAAAAACTATTTTACTGTATCTGACTCTGTCAATGCAAGTTGGTATTAAAACCGTTCAGCGAGTGGCTGCTTGTTCAGCTGAGTAACCGTTTTCCATTCGTTGGAACTACTCAAACAAATACAAAGCGCACTTAAATTCCCAAGGGTTTTATAGTCAGTGTTGACTGCTGAACGTTTCCCTTCCAGCCGAGCGTTTATTTGGCACTCCCAGCTGGCTCTGTTTGCAGCCATAGGCCTAGCAGCCCGAGGCCGCTCGCTTGGCCGGTCGGCCCCTTTTGGTCCACCGTCTGTCAGCAGCGGCGGCCAGCGTGCCTCGCGCTCCAGGCGCCCGTGAAGGTGACGCGAACTGGCGCACCAGGGTTGGCGTCTCGCCCCAGCCTTCCCCGCAGCGGCGGGGTTGATCTTGGCTGGCGTATTTTGCAGAGCTGTTGGTAGGTGCCTTATGGCTAATGTGCAGTTGTCTCTTAGGCTTATTTTAAAACTCTAAAGAGCCCGGGTTTATGTTAGTGTTTGCAATCGACGGCTCGTGAAGCTGGAGAGGAGGATGAGCTGCTTTTTAAGATCAATAGGAAGCATTATTTATCAATAGGAAGGAAGAAAGCTGACAGCTAGAGCAACGCGAAGAAGCCCAAGAAGGGTACTTCTAGTAGACTAACCCGTTGCAACGGAAGAAAGTAAAGCGAGGCAGAGCTCGTCGGGAGGGGCCGCTGTTCCTGTGGAAGCAGCGGGTTTTGAAATTCAGAGGCAGGAAATCTTACATGCCCTCTTAGGACCTGGACTGTTTAAAGGCGACTGGGTTAGGCCTTAAATCCCCCAGTTGAGGCATAGTCCACTGTGCAAACGTGTGAGCCGAAGGCTTTCTGACTGCGTGGCCACCAGGTCCCGTGCCACGGGACTGCACGGAGAGCTGGGAGCAGTGGTGCTCACACGCGCCTCAAGAAGGGAGGGAGGCGGGGTGGCTGCCCTGCGGCTGTAACCGCGCTCAGGTCTCGCCCTCCAGCACGCATTGCGGCCAGGCGCAAGCCAGACCTGACGCTTTTCTAACCTTGCACCGGGCCCATCCAGCGCGCGGAGACTGCAGCACGCTGAAGCGGCCCGGCGTGCGGCTCCGCGGCCCATCAGCTTCTGGGGAGATCTCAGCCCCAGGGACAGGAGGTTTCCTTTCACCTGGTGCAAAGGTAAACATAGCCTGTTTTCCCTCAGCGAGCAAGAGAGAAATGGCTTTAATTGGGCAAGTGGACAACTTGAATGGATTTTTCCTTTTGCCCGCCTAACAAAATACTTATTACAGATCTCAAAGTGATAGCTGCATTAGGAGGAGCTGTTAAGAGAACTGGAAGAAATGTATTGATTTGAGGCTCGTAATAAAGCCTCTTATCCGTGCAGCATCTTTTCAGTTAATACAGTGTAGGGTATTCTAAGCTCACCAAAGTTTAAATTATATCAGGGATTCAGTATATACCTTTTAATTGTTTGGCTTGATTTGTGATCTAGCGACAGAATCCTGAGCTCCGTTTCGTAGTTTAATAATAAGACAGCTATCCTAAAACACTGCCATTAAATTATCTTTCTGAGGCTTACTGGAACTTGTCAGGCCTAGGGATTATTTTATCAGCACTGAATAAATATTTTAACAGTGTTTTCAGTAATTACAAGTTTTTCTTTTTGTATTGGAAAGGTATCTAATCTGTGCTGTTATCAACTGATTGTTTCGGTTATGAAAATTCTGTAAAGTGATCCTTTGTAGTGAGGACTCTTCAATGGTTTTGTGGCAGCGTAAAGATCTTATAAGCAATTTAATTGATCTTACTTGATTTGATGGTATAGAGAAGGGCTGGTGAGTAGGCCTGAGAGGAGAGAAACGAGGAGGACGGTGCGTGAAACGGTTTGACTGGAGACATCATTCACCTGTTCCCCTTTGAAAACAATCCCAGGAAGTGGTACGTGCGAATAATTTTAAAAGCTTTGTGTTAATTAGAAAGAAGACATCTGTTTGAGTTTGTGTCACTAATGAATGGCACGCTATATTTATCCTGCTTCTGGAACACTTTGTCCTCTTAGGAAGGAACTACCTCAGAAATGTAAGTCGTCAATACTAGGGTGTCAGTCGTCTTCCAGCGAGAGTCACCAGCGTCGGCTGTCGCTCCCCTCACCCCCTCGCCTTGCTCTGCGCCTCTCTGCAGGCGCCCTTCCTGCATGCGAGCGCAGCCGTCTCGCCTCCGGCTCTGCATGCGACGGAGGTGGAGGAGGAGTCCTTCGGTGTCCCCTCCTGAAGCCATCGCGGTGACACTGGCCGTGCCCAGACTGTTTGTCTTGGTCACCTCATCCCCCCGCCGCTTTTTGCACCATCGTTTCTGGGCTTTGCTTGTAGCTAGTTTCTTTGCGAGCGTCAAGTTCTGTCCTGCACCGTCGTTACCCGTTTTATTCTCTCTCTGTTTTGTAGTCCCTCCTTAAAACCTGCTCTATCTGATGTCTGCGCGTTACTGCTAGCCAGCCTTGATATTGGGCTGGTAGTAAAGTGTGGTCAGTTTGAGCATGCCGAGTACTAAAAGTGTTAATTAGTTAATTGAAGTGTTGCTGTGTTGCTACATACCCCTCTCTTCTCCTTTAATTTGTTTGCCTACTTGTCATAATTGTGGATTTTGATTCCAAAAGCTCCCAGTCTGTTTCTTTTTATTTGTTTGTACAGCACCTTCTGTTGCAGTCGTCAGTGGTTATTAATGAGAAGTCTGAGTCAGACTTGGTAGCTATTGGGATGTCTTGAATAGTAAAGCAGGTAGATTAACTTCTGCTGCAAGAAAGAGCTGGTAAGGAAAATGGGGATGCTGGGGCCCTTATGTTGCTGAGATGTGCTGCAGACTTCAATGTTCCCTCCTCCCAGCTAGGGGGTGTGTGTGGGGGGGGGGGAACATTTCAAATTACTGGAGGGACCGTTACCCTTAATTTCTCTTAACTTTGATGCCCTCCCATGTGTTGCAGCTTCTACCACGGTATGTGTAAAAAAACAGTTCAGCAAAATAAGTAATCTTCGTGGTACTAAACCAAATCTTTGATATGAAAGAAATGGGAGGTATTGGGGTGACCAGCTAGCTGGAGAGACCTCTGCCTGCCTCTATTCTACCGTATCTTCGTCATAAGCCATACAGACTGAGGTGCTAAAGTTTTGGTTTCTGAGTACATTACCAGTTGAGACCGGGAAGGCAGGAAGTAGCCAAGCTAAAATGGCTGCAGGGAAGGAAGAGATGCTGGAGCAATGTAGATAGAGCAGAGAAAAATGCTAGAAACTAGCAAGGAAAAAAAGCTGATTGGAAAGTGAAGGAGCAGATCTCCCAGTTTTCCATCCAAGAATTTTGCTTCCTCAGCGCAGTCACTACCTCTCATATTCTCAGATACTAATTCAATATATGTACCGTCAAAATTCTCAACTCTTCATATGGGTTAGATACATTATAGATAGGCCTATGTATGCATACACTGCCCTGTGGGAAAAGCTCCAAAGCACGTAAAAGTGCCGTCTTTATAAACTGTCGTCAAGCATAGAATATGTGTTTAACTTTCGTCACGCACAGAATACGTGTTTACTGATGTAGAGAGTTGACCTCTAGCAAAAGCATGAAGCAACCTGAACTGGATATTTTCTGTGTTTCTAATATGACCTCACGTGAGCTGATTGCAATTGTCTTTTTCTCCAGTAAAAAAAAAATGGAAGAGTTCCCATTGTCAGGGTTTTCAGGGTTTCTAACTCAGAATAGTTTCAAAAGAGAAAGCAGTCTTAATGCCAAACTGCATGTTCCTGTTAGGACCTCATCTTTATTACTGAGGATGGAAATCTGCTACTCTTCCTAAATGGTCCTTTACACAAGCCAGATTGCTGCCCACTTTTCTGTGTTTTTGTTTGATGCAGTATCCTTTTTTTTTTTGGGGGGGGGGTACTTTTTGCCATTTTCCATATCCCAGATCACTCCTGTGCATTCCCTTTTTTCAGATTAATTAAGCATAGTGATTTGGCTTCACTTCAGCTGCTTAGATACTTGCTCACGCAGTACTTTTCTTTGCAGCCAGGTTTATACAGACTCACTGCAACTAGTCATGTCTTTTTCCCCCTCCTTCTTGATGGACGGGTCTTACCATCAGATGCCCTCACCATGCCGACAGAGCAAGGTGTCAAGCGTGTTGAGGCAGCCAGCAAGGCTGGAAGGTCGTTCCACAAGAGGCAATGGGGTTGCTGCAGCAACGCTGTGGAAGGTGAGGGGAGCATGTTGCTGCAGCAGGCAATCTTGCTGCCCAATGGCTACAGCTGGGTTAAAAAGTAGCGAGTGTTTGGTCCTGGACAAGGATGAAGACCCTTATGGAGGTTTCATTTAGCATCTGAACCTCCCGTTAAGCGCTCTGATTTCAGGCAGGACTGAGGACATGCAGTAAGTAGCAAATGAGTTAGACCTTAGAGTAGTCTTGCAGATGAGATACCTGGAGTTTTGCAAGTGGGGTTTTTTTGGTAAGTCCCTGAAAATCTGTGATATGAGATCATGTGTGATACTTAGGTTTTTTTTTTTTTAAAAAAAAACACAAAAACTCCCAGCTGAATTCACTGTTTCGCCAGTGCTGCTGCTATCGTTTTGCAATTCATAAGACGATTAGTCAAAATGATATCATGAGAAACTTTTTTAGATGGAAAGCACACAAATGAGTTAAGTGTCTTAAAACTTCCTTAGTTAGCCAAAGACTTCATTATGGGCTATTATTTATTTCGAGTAAAGGTATTTAAACTTAGGTAAGTGGTTTTTCTGTGTGTTTTTTTCTTAATGTCACCAAAAATCTGTAGAATCTCGTTTCTGAAAGCATGTTCCTGGTAGTTAAGGCAGTAAAAAGTAGTTTAGAGCTCTTTAGCCCAGCTTTTCCATATTAAATTCATTGAGATGATCAGTTCTGGCTTTTTGAATATGAGAGCAAAGCTTTCATTCTCTGATTTCACTTCTGAATTATTAAGATGTCTAAATATCTTTGCTAGAGATGGTTAACTGTTCCGTTGGTCTGCTGCCTCGAACGTAGGCAGGTTGCTCATCGTTTTCATAGGTTTCTGTGCTATGGCTGAGGCTCTGCTTCTGCTCGTTTCTGAGCTAGCCCAAAGTGAAAGCTTCTGCTCAAATTGCTCATGAGTCTCAGTGTTACGGTGAGAGAAAATCTAGATCAGCGAAAACACAAGGGTCTCGAGTGTAAGTGGTATGTCATGAGAACAGGTGAGAAGCCGTATTTAACCGGTGAAGCAGAAGGGTATTTTCAGTTTTGGCAGTAACAGGGGAGTTTGGGTTAGCTCGTTGATGCATAGAAAGCACAAAACTGTGTTGTCCACTCATCTTTTGGTAAATGTAGGTTTAACACACTTCTCCCTAGAAGTGCCTCAGCAGTGACAAAATGTTTCTTCTGCCTTTCGCTACAAACTTAGTGCACTAAGGAAAAACTATTACTTTTTCAAAAGTTATTTCCAGTACAATGATTGTGGGTTAGAATTTCCTTTGTCTGATACGGCTGTTCCCATCTTTTTAGCTGTACCTGAACACTATGACTGCTTGCGCACCAAGAATGACAAGTTTTTTTTAAATTTCCTATATCTGTACCAATAAACTTTGGGAAGTTCCAGACTGGTCCTTGAAAGCTCTCTAGTACAGACTTACTCTTCTGAAAATGGCCTGGGTTCAGATTTTAGGAGAACTAAAACAACGGACTGAGCTGTTGTATATCATAAATTTCATACTTGATCCATTTTCTCTACAGCCTAGTGAATTAGAGAGTGTCAGCTCCGCCATCTGGGGGCGCGGATACTTGGACCGACTGCTGCTCGTGCTGTAGAGCAGCAGCACAGAAGCCTTAGAAGCCTTGACATTTACAAACTCAACATGATTTACACTTTTAACAAAAGTTGTAGCAGTGGAAAAAGTGTTTGGCAACGCTGTACAAGGTAACCTGTGCCCTTTAACGTTATTATCCTTCAGGAGCTGCCAGTCTCACATGATTGAATGATAAATCATAACGCTCTGGGACAACAGAGATCATTGGAGCCACCTGTAAAAGACAGACCTCTTGAATGTTCTTGCATTTCCCGGGAACAGTTTGCGCTTTAGAACGATTTACCATCAAGGGCAGCTGGATTAGAGGTTGGCTGTTGTTCCTAGTGAAGTATTATACCTCTAGTCCGTGAGTTTTCTCTTTTTTTTTTCTCTCTCTTTTTTTTCTTTTTTTGTTAGATTTTGGAAGTTTGCATTTCCCCAGTACTAAAAGCGCAGTAACCAAAATAACCTCTTCTGAAGTAGGCAGCACAGTTACGGACGGTTCACGCTAAGAGACATGAACTCCCTTGAATGCGGGGGCATGCTTCCCAGTGACACATATGAACTTTCCATACTGATAGTGTTACATGCTTGAAAACTTTGATGTAATGTGAGCATGAGACTATTATTTCCAGGAAGAATGTTTGTGCTGCAGTTTCCGCTCATGAAGCGTGTATGATTTTGTGAAAACAGAGTCAGAATTCTAACATGCTGGAGAAATGAACTTTGAAAATTCCTCTAGGCACTTTCAGCTGTTAGGATGCTTGTAGGTTTTCGGAGGAAGGTATTTATTTAAGTGTAAAAATTTCAGGTCATCTGGGCTGTGTCTGCTGAAGGAGGTGGCCAGGATTTGCTTTTGTTGCTCCACCTGTCAAATCGTCTACATTTGTAAAAGAAGTGCCTGTATTGCACGTGCTGTCTCTGAAACAGGGAGAAAATGGTTATGGCAAGGAGCGGTTTTCACTATTTAGGCTGCAGCCTGTATGTTGTGGCGTAACGTAACGAGAGGAGAAACTTGCTTATTTTTTGCGTGTGAGCACACGTGTAGTTGCACACTAACGTGCAACCGAAGGCGTTCAGAATCTTACTGGGTGGGCGCCTCTGAGCCCCGCGGTCGTTCCTAGGGAAGCAGCTTGTACGCTTACAAACCTAAGAAGGGGGAACATGATATTGGTGCGTTGTATACGAAAAATAGCGTAGGTGGCTGGCCGGGATGGTATGGATGTAACAGAATTATAAGCCTCCTCTGGGATTTGTTTCTTGATAACACGCTAGATAACGTGTATTCAGTTCAGCTGCTGGAAACGCCGTGAGCCCTATCGCATTCGGGATTGCAGAGCGTACCCCCCCGCCCTGCGTTCAGTGCTCTGCCTCGTCTCTGAGCCGGTCCTCCCAAGCGCTATCAAATGCCCCCTTTCTAGCTTTCCCCCCCGCAATTCCATTTTTGCTGTACTTCGGGAGCTCCGCTTTGTCCCAGATCTGCTTGTGACTCTCCTGGGCGCCATCAAGCGAAGTGCCAATAGCTCCCACAGACGAGAGGCCCCGTGTTTCTTGCCCGTGACCTGCTGCCTGCCCCCTTTCCTCTCCGCCCGGGGAAGCCCCCGACGCACAAGCGCCTCCTGCTCCGTCTGCCCCCGGCCCGGTCTGGCCGGCTGGCTGTCGCAGGAAATGCGAGTAGAAAGCACGCGCGGCTACCTCCACACCACCACCTCTGCATGTTTCTGTTGTTTCTAGTACAGTACGTGCGTCGGTGGCAGGCAAAAGGAAGGGGTGTTAAAATAAGGAAAAAACCCTCTTTCTCCGTGCCAGTACTGCTAAGCTCAGCTGTTGGAAGTACTCTTCATTGCAGCGCTGAATGTTTCCAATCACAAAAGTACCAAAATCCTGCCTGTGGGAGATGTTATAATCCAGTCTGCCAAAATATATGTTTGTTCTTTATAATTTCTCAAAGGAGGCTTTTGACTGCCAAAAAACTACTTGAACTAAGTTTTCCCGTACTGTTTGACATTATGCTAATACAAATTAACTTTGGGAAGCGATTTGCCAAACGGACGATAAAAAAGCAAGCACGTATTTAGTAAGTGACCTTAAGATCATAGCACTTATATTGGAAATGGCTTATTACTGATGCCAGAAAAGACTTTATTGAACTGTTTTGGTTTTATATTCTCTTAGAATCAATATTTGTGTTTTGTAGGAGCGGGGCATGCGCATACTCCCTTAGAAGTGCCGCGGTAAACCCGGTGCTCCTGTTCCTTACAGCAAATCGAACAGACTCGCTTTGAGGGCGGAGGGGAAGTAAAAATACATGACTCACTGAGGTCTGATGGGCGTACAGGCCGTTTCCTACACCAGGAACGTTGTCGTCTTCCTACTTTATTCCAGTTACATCCGAAGGCTAACGAAAGTCTTTGCATTAAAAGCAAGGTTTAAATTTCTAATGTTCTGCTGGGATGTCTTGAAATACAAAGTAAAATGCAATCCATATGGTACTAACCGTATCACGCTGGTCAAGGCGGACCTGGATGGCAGCCGTACCATCACTGCAGACCTGCTTGGGGGAAAATGCCCTTCCCTCTGATTTGCTTAAAAAGACTCCTTGGAGCACAAGGAATTGTGATGAAAATGGCAACGGTGTAGCGTAAAGGCACTTCTGACAACCGACTAGATGGCTGACAAATAATTTTTAAAACATTTTCTTTCAAAACTGAAGTTAAATTTTTCACACAGGTGCATTTTTCAGGGGGCAAATACTGCTTATTGCATTAGCTGGGACTTGCGTGAGTCTAGCTCAGTGTCCTTGCCTCTACTTGAAGTCCAAGAAACACCCCCAAAAACCCAAGGAGAAAATACACATTGTATGCAGATAGTCATTTGACTTTTGCTTTCTCTTTGGCCAGTGATGCAGCTTTAACTGACCTGCAGAGACTGTCCAGTTTGGCTGAGCTTATCCTCTGAAGGACCCCGCTCCAAGGGTCCTCAGCTGCAAGGAGAGAGGGGATCGAAATTTCCCTGGGCAGAGGCTTAAGCCTTTGCACGTCACGGTGAATGTTTAGTTTCGGCACTGTTGCGTAGCAAAGAGTTTAACGAGAGTGGGACCAGCGCTTGAAAATTGCCATGGATTCAGCATCTTGTTTTCAGGCAAGTTTTCTGTGTTTTAAAGGTTTCCAAGCCTACCAGTGTTGGTCCTCACAGGATTTAGCTGCAGCAGTGCCCGGGCTGTGCAGCGCAAATGATCTTTGGTGAGGCATTCGCACCAGCTCAGCTGAGATGATGGCACTTCTGCATATCACCGGCAGTTTTGTAGGCATATAGGGAACTTGTTCTGGTCCAAACTTAAGTTAGACAAGGATTTTGCAAAATGAACGGACATGGGGTCCGTTTATGGGTCTTGAGAAAGTTAAACGAAACAAAGTTTGTTCTTTGCAGTGTTCGTTTTCTTTGTTGCAGCACTGTGTAGTCAGACTGTCTATAGAATATATTTAACTATATAGTCAGTGCTATAAAGCATCATTTGTTTTCCCTTATGCCCAGTAGGTGTGTTTTCTTGCTTACGTTTTTCATCTGTGGATGTGATCTTCTCTGGGTTAAATGAGCGCACCCACGTTCACAGCTGTATGACCGTCCAGATCAAAAGCTCAGTGGGCCAGACCTCTACCTGATGCAAATCTGTTGCGTGCCTCAGTTTTTTTTTCATTTGGCCAAAATTAAAACTAAAGTGTAGGACTTATGTGATAGAAATGTTCATTTTTCTATAGACAGAAAATGTAACAGAGGTTTCGGGGCCGTTTTAAAAGGCAATACATTCATGATAAAGGATCTTCATTGTATTATTTGCAATGCCCTGTTCTTCTATAATCTGCCCCAAAAGGATGTGAAAAGACTTCCTGGTACATATTTCAATAAGATCACCGTTGCACTGAGGAGAGCAAAGATCATTTTCCTCGCAAATAGTAGCAAAATATCTGGCAAATATCAGCAAAGCTTTCCTTAGATTAATGCAATATTTGAATTTCATGTATTTTTTCACATTTTGTATCAGCTAGCAAAATAGGCTCAACATATTAAAACAGTATCTGCTACTGTTGTATTAGCAAAACCCACTGGGGAAAACATAATAAGAATTTGAATTGTTCACTTTAAAAGCCTTGTTAAAATGAGCCTTCTAAAAACATAGAACAACATACAAAACTACCTCTGGAAGATGGAAAAAAATGTTAAGTACTGCTTTATAAAGTTGTATACATTTTAAAACCACATTCAAAATAGGACTTCCTATGAAACGGTGTCTATAGAAGAAAACACAGGTCATGCTACAATTTGGAGGAAAAAAAGTTTATCAGATACGTTGCGCCGAAACATTACGTACGTGCAAAACCTGGCTTCAGTTTAACTCAAGAGCAAACAGAAGAACCTTATCGTCTTTGGTGTTGCTGCGTTCAGGGCGGCTCCTTGTGCTGCCGTTGATTTGATTTGGGTGCTTACTACCCAACTGGGCTCTCTGCGTAGCTGAAGTAGGAAAAGTCGGAGGAGTAGCCGGATATCCAGCGGGCTTCCCGGTGCTGGTCGTTGCCAGGGAAACCGCTCCCTTGGCGGCCCCGCAGCGAGCGCGGCCGCCTCTCCGGGCCCGCAGACGGAGATGCTTTGCTCGCTCGGTTGACGGAGAGAAAACGACAGCTGTGGAGAAGACTGAATACCTCCACGTTTAGGTCCTTTGAGTTTAAAAAGTTAGGATTTTTTTTTTTTTTAGGGTCCCCCAAAGGGACTGCGCTAGAGCGCCGGGAGGGGCGCTGCGACCGGCGGGCCGAGGGCCCAGCCAGGAGTCGTCGTCGCGCTTCTCTCCTCCAGCGTTCCCTGACGCCGGCTGGTGCTAGTCGGTCGCTCCATTAAAATAACGTGTGTGGACCATCCTCCAAAGGGAGCCGGCTACCGCAAGGCTGTAGCTGTGTCAAGACCTACACAAACACGTATGGTTTTGGAGGGCGTTAACCCTGAACTAGACACAAACAGACTTCCAGGTCGCACGTGTCCCGCTGGAGGGTGAGCCCTGCTTGCCCGTAAGCTCTGGGGAAGGGGATTTTCCTCCTTCTCAGCAGGGTGTAATCGAAAGCAACGCGTTGCCGAGGATATATTTGAAAACTCCCAGAAGCGAGTGATCTCCAGCAGCAGAGGATCGCGCTTCTATACTGGCGGCAGTGTCTTTGAGGGAAATGTTTTCCCATAGGGAGCTGGTGGTTTCAAGAGCCTGTGGGCTGTTGTTGTTCAGCAGAGGCAAAACGTTGCAAGGGGTATGAGCGTGAAGGAAATAGCCAAGAGAATTTTGAAGCTGAACTCTATTACATAATTAAATGCCTGAATAGAAATGCCCATTATTTCTGATGCAGTGGAGTGCTTATGAACATGTTTTCTCCTCTGTAAAAGGACCTGCCTAACAGCTGATTTGAGGCCAACAAGGTGCGGGCAGTTCTTGGTTCCCTAGCATCAAAGGAGCTGTTGCTATTTCGTATTTTCTAGACAGATGACTCAGATGATTCATGTCCTAGGTTTCTTTGTGTTGTGTGGAACAGTAAATGCCTGTTTGTTGCAGATTTTCTGGAGATCGGGACACAAACAGTAGGAGAACTCTGGTGTTGATCAAAGCTTTGTTTTTGACCTGATTGTCCACTGAACTTAGTGGAATAGAAGACACCCTCTGCCCACTTACCAAGCCTTCTTGCTCTAGAAATCTTCACAAAAGGGAAGCAAGGAGCTCCAATAAGCAGGGAGGCCTTTCCTGCCTGCATCCTGTGAGCGGTGGTGGCAGCTTAGAAATACAGGAGGTCTCGGGATAGGAATGTGGGGGTTGGCATGGCCCTGTCTTGCTAGTTCTCTACAAAAATGTCCTCTGCTGCCCTCGGGGCTGTGAAATTTCACTCTATACGTTCCCGCTCTCACTCCCGTGTACTGTATGTAAAAGATGGGGAAAGGATCTATGTCTTTGTTTTACTGGTGCTACCTAATGGAAGTTATCCAAGAATATTAACTTCATTATTTTGGTCCAGTTCTAGTTTTGATAGTTATGCTGTACTCTTAAAACGTCCCTTGGCAGTTCCAAATGATTCATCTTTCTCGCACTGCTTACTAAACTTTTGCTTATCGCTATTACGTATAGTGAACTGTAGCTATCTTTCTCCCAGGAGGGGCTGAAAACGATGCCTGTAATGCATGTAGTTAGCAAATCAATTTGCGAAGTGCATTTGGAAAGCTCATGAATGTGTCAGTCTACTGTATAAATGCAGAATTATTCATTCAGTTTGAATTTAGTTACACATTTGTTATGCAGTATAGATTCTCCTCCTTCTAAATAATCCATAAAATTTCTATTGAGAGGGGGGAAAAAAAACCCCTATGAACACATGAGAAAAATAGTCACTGATTTTGGAACAAGAATGGATTATCGCGATTTTCTCACAGCACGTCATTTCTTGAGTGATGCTAACACCCTGATGGTGCTCAGTGTCGATGGGAGAGCACTAATAGCAAATAAAATGGTCTTATTTCCCTGTCTACACACATACATCTTATTTTGCCAGAAACGCACATTGCTATAGCCTTCCTGTTTTTAAATGTTACCACACTATAGCACATATCTTGAATCCTTTTCTTTAGAAATATAATTTAAGTCATTTCTGAATGAAAACATGACAATATTTATAGTCTATTAAAATTTGCTAAATGCATTTTGCTTTTGAATACAGAATGTTATATGTAATCACATAGGTGTATAGATTTTTTTTTTTTTTAAACCGCAGTAGTGTGAGTCAATACCTGTTTGCATAGACAAATGTTTAAAAGTTTGTGAGTATTTGCCTTCTGGACCTTCAGTCTGTTAAAAACATGATGTCCTATATGAATGAAATGTAGATCTTACTAATTCTTATTTTTCATGTTCCCAGGCTGAGTTAGTCCCTTTTTTGTCTGTTTTTCTCTCTCTCCCTTTTACAAACTGCACCGTTCCATTCTGTTTTCTGTTGCCTGTAGGGCTTCCCTACGGATGCAAAATGTTAAAAATAAACAGTGGCCTATTTTAATTCAGAAGTACAGTTGCCCCTTCAGCGCAGAACTCTGTATTAGACAGCAGGCAATTAGTTCTGAATGAGGCAGTCCAGAACTTGCACACCTTTGGACCCCCTGTTCATTTTGTCTTCCTCAGGTAACGTGTTGGTATAGAAATTGCTCTTGCAGGCCTCTGCTGGCTTATAGTAAGCCTAAACCTGAAGCAGCCTGCAGTGTGGCTACTCAAGGAAAAGGGCACTGTGCCTTGCAGGACTGGCGTTTCATCTCTCTCTTCACTTGGTTAGAGAGCTCTTTGTTATCCCTAGACCTTGCAGAGCTCTAAATCCTTGGTGGCTGTCTTAACAGAGCCAGGGCTCACCTCACTCTACGCTTACACGAGCGTGAATATGTTGAAATACATACTGCTCAGCCTACCTGGTCCCTGCATTGCAAACGCCTTCCAGTCGCCTTGAATCAGCCCCACCGAAACCAGCCGGGAGGTGAGTCGCGTGAGCAGAGTGCAGGAGTTAGCCTGGGGTTTTCTTTCTTTCTTTCTTTTTTTTTTTTTTTTTAAAGGAGACCTTCACTATATCAATGCTATTTCAGCAGCAGATGGAAATTACTCTTAAGGACCAGCGATGCCACATGTGTTATTTAAGAAAACCGTTTCATTGTCTCGAGTTGCCTCCGTAAGTGCCAGCTGCAGAGAAGGCTTACGACTGCCCGGCTTGGACAGCGTGGATCCCATTTATGCTTTAAATTGGAACTGTTTGAATTTTTAGTCAAGACCATAGCATTTCTGACGTTACCTTTCAAAATACCTGAGTTAATACAGATGATGACCTATCTGAACGTCCTAGAGGACCCTCTAAATTGCTCCTGAGCGTCATTGCTCGCAGTATTCAGTTGATTATCATCCTGGCTAACTTGAACACGCAGATTTTATTCAGAACATGTTATTGCTCCGTTTCCTTAGGAGAAAAGGAAAACTCTCCCTAATTTTCCCCGGAGGGAAACTTCCGCACGCAGTGAATGCTACCCCGATCTCCCTTCTGCCATACCCACGAATTACTGGAAGACTTTGAAGCCGGAAGGGAAAGCAAATCACAGGATGCCATTGGATTAAGGAAAACCGAAGGGCTGTTGCAGTCCTCGGTGAAACAGGCCGGAGCACTGTGCTGTGAAGCAGGAGCTCTTCCGTGCTGACGTTTTGATGACAGCATCTTCTTGAGCACAGGAAGTTTTGCCTCTTAGAGCAGCTATGGGGCTGCCAGGGCTCCGGGTCCCTTTTCCTTTTTTAAAGGAAACTTCCATTTCTGGCTGCATGGAGCTAAACATAGCGACTGCTCCTTCAGCCCTTCGTTCCGTGGTAAATACACGTCGCAGCTGGCATATCGTAAAGGACCCGGGCCGTGAAGAAACACACGGAAGAACTTGCTCACTGAAGTGCCCCGCCGTGAGCAGTGAAATAGCTTCCTCCGAGTTCCTCGCTTAGGGGAAGCAGCGCGGGCTGCGCCCTGAGCCGTCCTGCCCCACCGCGGCTGAGCTGAGCCGGTGCCGCCTGGCGCTCTCCTCCTCAGCTGCGCTTGAGCCTCCTTTTTGGACGGGCTGCGCCAGCGCTCAGGATGCGGCAGGTAAATCGTAGCACAATCCGGGGGCACAATTTAGCAAACAGTTGCAATGAAGAGAATAAACTGGTCTGGTAGGGAAGAGTTCTGCTAGCCAGGGTTACAGACGAGCACAAATGGTCACAAGGGAAGTGGTTCAGTTACTTACCGATTAGGTTCAGTGAGTCAGTTCGGTTCGTTTGCTCGGTTCAGTTCAGTTACTCAACCCCACGTTACCCACCGAGGTTCGAGGACGGTAACTGATAAAGAGCGTTTGGCCCAAGCTACTCCTTCGGTCCAGCGAGTCTCGCTTGAGGTATTTGCACATGTGATTGTTCAGCTGGCCTTCTGCGGTACGCAGGAAGCCAAAATGCATCTCACCCAGAGCGCAGAGGGGCCTCGGCACACGTGTAGCATCCAAATACATTAGCGTTCGGTCCAAGTAAGAACGTGAGCGGCCCCCCAAAGCATTGTGCGGCCAGATGGGGAGAGGGTCTGCTGGAGCGAAGGAAGAGGGCCTGGAACACTGGGAAATACCGTCTCCCCTCCCAGCGGCCGTGCTATATGAGAACAGATTTATTTATTTATTTATTTATTTTAAACTAACATACTTCAAAAGGTCTCACGTTGCGAACGATCGTTAGCGGTACCTTAGCAGGCTGGCTGCGTCTTGCGACAGCTTGGGCGTGCCAACGCCTAGCCAGGAGTTGGTACCAACGGCAAGTCCTTCACTTCTCTGAGGGTCCGCGATGCATCCGAGAGTTAGATGGACTAAGCTTTAAAAGGGGATAAGAAAGGCCGGCAATCCAGAATGTATTTCCTGCCCAAATTTGTATTACTCTTTCTCCGGGGACTTTGGGACATTGCTGATTATGTTATCCTATTCTATTTATTCATCTTTATTCAGATTTCTCTATGCATGTTTTCAGTGGATAAGAAATGCCTCTGTTGATTTGCCTAACTGAATAGATTCGATTTGGATTGACATATCGACTGAACGTACAGATGCTGCGAGGCAACAAAACGTTAAGCTCTTTCCAAAAAGAGCAAGACAAATAAACAGGACTGCCTAGCTAGAGGTCTCCAAGAGCACAGAGATTGCTGAAAGCTTCCTTGGAAGCTGGGCCACTTGCCTGAGAGTGAGAAATGGCCATTGCGTTAAAGAAATGAACGTTGTGAAGAGGTGGGATGCAGTAGGGAGATCGTTGTGAGGAGAGAGCTGTGCAGGCGTTTCCCTGGTACGAGATCGCACTGATGGACTGGGGACAGCTTTGGGCTGAGCCCTCTTCGTAAACCAATATATCCATCCTCGCGTTCGCTAAAAGGAACACCAAATTACTGGTGGAAACACCATCAAGCTAATAGCGTTATTAGTAGTAACCAAACAATGAAAAGCAATTTGGTTAAGTTATTTGCGTAAGGAAGGATTTTTTTTTTGTACTATAAATCTTACTGATAATATCCTGTTATTGGCTCTTTTCTTTGAATTCTCTGTTCTGTGTATAGTATAATGTCATCTTTCTATTTTCTGTATGGCATTTTGGTACTTATTTAACACTTATACATGATCACAGAAAAATGACCTTACCCATATGCTTTCTCACAGTATTTGTGCCTGATTTTATCGAAGCCTATTTTCTTAAACATTAATAGGATTTATTCCTTCAGATTGATTAAATGCCACATTTCTAAATAGGTTAGAACTGCACGTTTTCACATAGATGGAAACATACCGATTCTTAAAAAATATTTGAAGTCCTACAGAAATACTACTAAGCTTGAATGAAGACACGAAAAAAATACAATGTTAAATGACAGTGATGTAAGTGACACTCTCAGAATAGATAAAACGTAGCTGGAATTTGTGGTTAGGGGACCCCACATGGTGTATGAAAGTTGTATGATCATTTCAGGTGTGTGCAGTGCAGGTACGTTTCTTTCTAGTGATTAATATAGCTGAAATAATAAAATCGAGCATAAATGATGACTACAAGCAATAAATGCCACTTACTGCATCACAGGCTGAAAAAGGCTGAAACAGCCTCCTCTTTGAGAGGTAAACCTAACTCTTCCTCGCAGTCTGCCCAGATTTACTGGCTAGACCACAGCTCCTTAATGAACCTGAACAAAACAGCTAATTAACAAAGAGCTTACCACCTGATTACAGCAAAGGTTTTTTTTTTTTTTTCCCATGAAAATGTGTTACTCTGTGTTTTGCATCCTCATGTTTTTTTTAATTGACTTTCACAGAATCACAGAATCGTTTAGGTTGGATGGGACCTCTGGAGATCATCTAGTCCAACCTCCCTGCTCAAGCAGGGTCACCTAGAGCATATTGCCCAGGATCACATCCAGGCGGGTTTTGAATCTCTCCAGGGAAGGAGACTCCACCACCTCTCTGGGCAACCTGTTCCAATGCTCTGTCACCCTCACAGGGAAGAAGTTCTTTCTCAGGTTCAGATGGAACTTCCTGTGGTTCAGTTTCTGCCCGTTGCCTCTTGTCCTGTTGCTGGGCACCACGGAGAAGAGGCTGGCCTCATCCTCTTGACACTCCCCCTTCAGATACTTGTACACATTGATGAGATCCCCTCTCAGTCTTCTCTTCTCCAGGCTGAACAGGCCCAGCTCTCGCAGCCTTTCTTCCGAGGAGAGGTGCTCCAGCCCTCTAATCATCTTGGTAGCCCTCCGCTGGACTCTCTCCAGGAGTGCCATGTCTCTCTTGTACTGGGGAGCCCAGAACTGGACACAGTCCTCCAGGTGAGGCCTCCCCAGGGCTGAGGAGAGGGGCAGGATCACCTCCCTCGTCCTGCTGGCAACACTCTGCCTAATGCACCCCCAGGAGACCATTGGCCTTCTTGGCCACAAGGGCACACTGCTGGCTCATGTTTAACTTGTTGTCCACCAGGGCTCCCAGGTCCTTCTCGGCAGAGCTGCTTTCCAGCAGGTCAACCCCCAGCCTGTACTGGTGCATGGGATTATTCCTGCCTAGGAATTCCAATTGAGCTGCTTCATTTTGAGTCGTTCTTCCCAATTACCCAACTTCTAGGCCTTGTCACGTGTCCTACTTAGTTTTGGGCTGCTGCCGCGCTCATTATTGAGCAAGTTGGTGTTGCAGTAAGAACCACGTCGTTGGCATATATTACTGTAAATTTCTTCCCTAATTTAAAAAAAATAAATAGAACTGGATACTTTATCTGTCAAGTACAATAACATTGAGGAAAATGTTATCGATGTTATGGCTTGTATTTCATAATTAGGGCTCTTTGAGTTTTAGGCTCAAATGAGTAAGCATTAGAATCTATGCATTGTTGTATTATATCAGACTAATGGTCTGTCTAGTCCAGAATCTGGTCTCAGGCTGTTTCCTGAGCCACAAGCATTGGAGAGCGGTGCAGAAAAATCCTCTTTCCTAATTTGTCCATCTGAGAAATTTCTTCAAGCCTCCACATGGTGTGGTACTTGGTTTACTTCCTAGAGCATGGAGTTTTATATCCTTATCTTCATAAGTTTATGATGATCTAATGTAACTTTGTTTTCACATACGTGACTGTAATTAAAAAAAAAATTGGCTCATTGTTTCAAGAATATCTTGCTGCATTGAACTCTTTGGACTAATTTTATGTTGCATAAAATCGTCTTCGCTTATAGTACTTTAAATTTATTGTTTCTAGAGGTTCCTTGCTCTCCTGTCATGAGAAAAGTATCTCCCCTAAGACCAATTAAAGTTTTCGTGTCATTCGTTAGCTTATATATGTTTGTTTCCCCTTTGTTTCTCTTTTTAGATAAATATTTCTAATCTGTCATTTTCCCTCCATTATGTCTCTGCTAAGTTTTTGTGCTGTATCCGTTCCCACGGTTTCTTTTTTGAGAACGAATGATCGGAAACGATGATAATAACTGGACCATGCTGATGTCTGTAACCAGTGACCTCGTGTCTACCCAAGGCTGGAATGCTTGGAGATTCCCAGCTTTATTTCCGCTTAAAACACACTAACAAACCAACACCCGCAGAGGACATGTTTGTAAACAATGAGGAAACAGCTATGAGAAGCGAGAACTGTGACTTAGGCTTCCTAGATTGTGGTTCTGCTGATCTATTTTTAGCAGTTTACGCTGAACAGGAATTGTAATAGCTGCTCTGGGTCAGGGACTACCAGAGCACAGCGTTCCTCCCCTAGTGTAATGCCTTATATTCTTCCATACGTGTTCTCTTTCCCTCTGGATCGATTAATCTTAAATTCCTCTTCTTTTCTTTTTTCCTAAGGTTCATCTTTTCCTGTCGTCATGTCAATTTGCATGACTTGAACCTGAAGAGCTGGAAGATGTTCCTGTCTCCCAGGACAGCTGTGTAGCCTCTATTTCGGGCACTCTTTTGGACCCTTTCAGAAGAAGGTGGGCAGAGAGCGATGGTCTCCCGCAGGCTCTTTGAGTGCGTGGTAGCCTGTTTCGTAAAAAAGAGGATAGCGTCACCACCTAGGCATGCAAACTCGGTCTTGTCAGCTTTGAGCCTTGGGAGTAGGTTCAGAATACGGCTCGCAGGAAGTCTAAGCGTGGAAATGCCTCGTTCGAATAGAGCAGTTGGACTTTCACGGGACACTGAACTGCTTAGCCCTGTTGAGGTAGAGGCAGTTCTGGGTACGTGCGATAGCAGAACCTGAAGTCCCTAAAGTCTGTAATACCAAACACCTTGAACTCAAGCCTTGTGTTTTAACTGAAAACTCCCCTTGCCCTCTCTTGAAACGAGCATCTTGTTTTACTTTTTAAATAGAGTTTACTACTACTGCCAAATTTATTTGATTTGTCCCGAAAAGGTTAGTGAAGAGGCAGAGCTAAGAATGGATACCTTTTTGCTAATGTGAATGAAGTAAGTGTTCAGAGACCATATAGCTGCTTTTCCCTTTTCTCAGGTGAGCTGACAACGCAGACTAAAACAGTGAGGATCAAGGCATGAAAGTTCAAGGACAGTGAAGGAGAACAAACGTTCAGTGGAGAAGCAGAGCTGCTATAGTGCCTACACCTGCGTGTTCTCCTCCACGTCTGTGTACTGTTAGCAGGGTCCGGGAGATGTGTGGTGTCTCGCGCCAAGAAAAGAGTCAGCCTTTTTTCTGAGAGAGAGAACAACCTGCGTTGCATTTTGAGAAGGCTCTCAGGCACTATAATGCAAAGACAGATTGCCGCATGGTGTGTGTAAGTATTTTTCTATCCACGCTGAACAGTGGGTGATCTTCCATGTGATGTGGCTGTAAAACAAATGCAGTTAACAGTAATGTTTTTGTCTTAACCTCAGATTTCTGTTTAAGTTTCGCTTACACTTGCATGCGCTGTTACCTTGTCTCTTGTTCATTCCTAGACTGAGACGAGTATTTCATACTCAGTCCTACTGCGGAGAAACAGCCATTTCCTAACAATTTGTGCAAGTCTCGACTTACCTGAGACAGGATGAGCTGATTATTCCGACTGAGCTTCTTCAAATGCCTTCCTGCATTGGTCAGACGCTGCATGCTTCAGTCAGTCGTGATTTAGCCAATTCTTGACCTCCAACTTGTAATCCATCAATAAGTAATGTAAGTTTTTAAAGGTCAATCAGATACCATTGAAAATCTTTCTTCTCAGGTGGCTAATATATAAGTAACAGAAATAAGTAACGTGCACTAGCCTAGTGGGCTCTAGGGACAAAGAAACCGTTACTTTTAGAAGACTCTTTAGGTGAGTCCTCTTCAGGATTGTCATCTGTTGTGAATGATAGTGACAAAGATTCTTAGAGATTGCAAAAAATAGTTGCAAAAGTGAATTCATTATTTGTTTTTATCCACCTGAAATCCTCTCTCTGTCCGTCCTTATTGAGAAAAACAAGTTACCTGTTTAGATTTTTGGTTGTGATCTTTTCTGTTGTGCCCATGTAAATCAAGAGTAACTTCAGTGAGACTTATCACGGATTTATGCTGATGTAAACAAAGATTAGGATTAATCCGGCAATTAATCTGTAAAGGGAAAATGCCATGGTGTTTTGTTTCAAAGGTTTGTATCAAGGGTGCTCAGCATTTAGTAGCAGAGTAATGGCAGTTACGGAGGAAGACAGTAAGTGAGCGCTATTAAAAAATCTCTGGAATAGGGCAGAGCTACCGTGATTGAGTGACATGCTAAATACGGAAGGTAGCTCCGCTCCCTCAGGCTAATGTGACGAAGCCACCAGAGGAGCTACAACAACCTCTTTGGCCATTAAATATTGCACTTTTGTCAGAGTAAAGGTTATTAACTTCAGGGTCCTGGCTGAATTCCATTTTGCGTAGTTGCATTCTAGCTCCTCAGTTGCTTCTGAGCAACTGAGGTGGATAAGGGAGGCTCCACTTCCTGGCCTGAACTGCTAGGTGGAAACTATTGTGTGACGTTTACAACCACTGAAACACCAGGGGTGAGAAAGCATTCAATCGAGTATTTTTGGAAGCTGTTTCCACTTTAGTGGAATACCCAGTCATCCGTCTAAAAGAATTTGTACAGTATCTGTTATACCACCGATAGCCATGCAACGTGTTTTTGGTCTGTGAAAACCATCTATCTGACTTTGGCCCCTCTGTTAGACCAGACCACTCCACTAAAGTGAAAACGTAACTTTATTCCCGGCTAGGCTTTCTCCTTCCTTTGGCTTTCAGGTCCGTGTGCCTGCTGGAGCTAGACTGCTCCAGCTGTGCACTCCACCACGGGGAGCTGTAGGGCATAGGGCTTTCCTCTCCCAAATTGCTGGGCAGTTTGAATGAAACAGAGGTTTCAAAAAATTACAATCCTTGTAGGGCAGACGGAGGATCAGATATTCTTCTAGGTTTCTCCAGCGCAAGGCCTTGCACCTTGTGCAAAAACGTCCCTAAGTACGGTGGGAATGCAGATTGCTACTATCCTGATACGGTACAATTTTACTAGCTATTTCATAACTCACTTGGCGCTGAGCATAAGTGACTTCATATGGGACTGGCAGTAGAGAATCAACCCTTTTGTGTAGATGCGTGAATGTGGTCCAGACCTACCCTACAGATACATAAAGATCATAAGCCGATGTGATTTCCTTTATAGCTTAATACCGAGATATCAAATACCAAGTAACAGAGATTCTACTGTGTCCTTTAGCAAGTTGAACTGTGGCCATGTTTTATTTTTAATGTGCCTTTTTCGGGCTTCCTTCAACAGCCCAGAAGAGCAGTCTTGTCCACTCTTAGGTATGCTTTTGAATAATTCAAATATTTTGATTCTGGGAGGAGATGGAAGCCTATCACCCTTAACAAGTTCCCATGCGTGCCAGAATGGCCATGTCTAACGACTCACTCTATTGGAACTGCCTGGCGTTTTCTGCAGAGCAGAGCAGCAATAAGATTGCGTTTGCTTAAGCCAGGAGGAAGTTATTACCAAATCTGCAAACGCTTCACCTTTGGCGTAACTGTCAAGCCACTGTAGCATAGCTCTTAGTGTATATTCTCTTAGGAATGAGGGAGTGGGGCCACAAAACATATCTAGTCTAAGGTCTCATGGTTCTAGCTTTCCTTTTGCAAAGTCTGTATCTCAGTTTTTTTTCAAGATTATCAAGCTTTATTTCAATTCCTGGAAAAACTCTGGAGCAATTCATGCATCCTCGTAAGCTCCTAGAATCCAACAGAGGTAATTATAACATCCAGAAGGGATTTGTCATGAGGGGGGGAAAAAAAAAAAAAAAGACATCTAACTGATCTAATTTTTTGCTGCAACAGGGAAACGTTTCTTGTGGATAGTGCAACTGTAGTAGATGTTCTTTCCTGTCTCATGGGGAAATGTGCTCTAAGTGAAACTGCCATCAGATAGGTACAAACCTCGTTAGAGAACTGTACTAGAGAGTAGTTACCCCAGTTCACTAGCAAAGAAGAACGGGATCTGCAGAGCTTTGTGCAGGACTCACCTCTGTTCAGTGTTTTCATTCCAGACCTGGACCATGTCATAAGCAGCGTGCTTATTATATTTATCTGCTAGGAGGGACTGTGTAAGTATGTTAGAAGACAAGACTAGGATAAAAAATTACTGTATTGAGTAGTTTAATGAAGAACGGGATGAAATTCATCAGGGAACAGGGCATGATGTAACACTCAAGCAGGAATAACTAACTGTACGCAAAGAGGATGAGGAACAACTGGCCAAACAGCAAGTCTGTAGAAAAGGAGTTGAGGACAACAGTCGATGATAAGTTGAACATGAGTGGACAATGTCATGCTGATGCCCAGAAAGAAATCATACTGGGATGTATAAAAAGTAGTACAGTTTGCAAGATGCGTAAAGGAATCCTTCCAGATTGTTCAGCATTGGTATATTGTGTTTGATTTAGAGCAGACAAAGAGGAGGAGTTAGAAGAACTCAAAATGGAGTTTGAGGTGCAAATACTTACAGGACCACAGTGAAAAGAATGTGAAATGCAAAAGAAAAAATAGATGACATAGCTGAGCAGCTAAGCGGTTTGGGTTGTCACTCTGCACTAGTGGTAAGAGTGAAATTAAGGTGCTAGATAAGGAGATACTGGAGAGAACTGCTCATTCTAAAATACAGTAAATTGACAGGCCCAGATGATGCACATCCAGGTGCTTTGAAGGCGCTGCAGTATAAAGTA
Source organism: Struthio camelus (assembly GCF_040807025.1). NCBI lineage: Eukaryota > Metazoa > Chordata > Aves > Struthioniformes > Struthionidae > Struthio > Struthio camelus. Next base: position 41,520,286 of record NC_090948.1, read on the forward strand.
GATGGGCTGATTTTTAAAAAATAAAGGGTGATGGGGTGTTGCCCATTAACAACAGCAGCTCTGCTAGGTGATTGAAAGGGAGTAAATATACACATTTTTTAAAAAGCTATATAACTGATTTGGGGAGTTACAGACCTGCAAGATTTATGCCTCGCCCTGGAAAGCCATATAAACTGTTACCTCAGAGCAGAATAGCTAATAGTCATATGAAGGGTCTGGACAGGATGGATTCAGCAGAGGAATAACTGTCCCACTTGTGTCCAGCCATGTCAGTAAAGTAGTGGATGTAGAAGCGACACCTGCCTTAATTAACCTAAACATTCAAGTGGCCCTTAACAAAAGGCCTGCAGAAGGGTGTTGGAGAAACTAGCTGGTGACAGTGCAAGGCACAAAATACTTTCTTGGGGCAGAAACTGTGCTGGAGATGAAAAGTAAAGGTATATTTTTTTGATAGTTTTCAGTATGGAAAAGTTTAAGAGCATGTATTCTCTTGTTTGATGTATTTATTAATCTCAAAATGCAGATCGGCAGTGAAGTGGAAAATCTGCAAAGGTTAGTCAGCTTTGTCCCTGACCTTGAGGCAGAACGGTGAATTTAAAAAAGACAAAATGGAAAGGTGAATAAGCAATGTGAAATGTTGACAAATGCATTAGAAAAGGTTCGAAAGGGCAACCATACCCGGCTGGTCCTTCCAGTTACTATGGATAAGGCAGGCTGGTTCTTACAGTTCGTGGCACAGGAGGGAGGACTGACGCCCTAACGCCACTGAGTCCCCCACCCAAGTATTTCTACGTCCAGTGGTGTTTGAGGCATGAGTTACAGTCTGCTACAGAGACTGAAATACCTTCCCCTGGACCCCCAGTGAGATGATTTTGGTCTGCTGCCTCATTTAAGACCAGTGATGCTGCTAATGCTTTGCTACAGGTATTGGCAGGTTTGAAAGTCCCCACGTGGGATCCAAGTGAGCGCTCCCAAAGGTGTTTGAACAGGAAGAATTCCTCCTAAACGTAATCTTAAAACGCAGAAAAGCGTATCCAACGTGCATGCTACGGTGCGTCTCTTCCAGGCATCTCCAAGGGACCTTGCTTCAGGCCTGTGTGGGAGAAGACCTGTTGTTTTGCAGTAGATTCTGTATTAAAACTAATCACCCCGTGTTGCCAATAAATGGTCCCCGTAATTCTAAACGTGAAAAAATAGAGAATACAAATAAAACCTTCTCAGTCTTGAATGACAGTAAAGTTTTAGCTCTCCTACTTTCCTCAGTTGAGAATACGGGCGTTCTGGTGACAGCTGATCATCTCCAAATAATGTGATTGGTGGACCTCAGATCAAGATTTCTGAGTATTTAGGAGTGGAATATAATGGCATAACCCCTTTTTTTCCTATTTGTATAGGTCCAGCTGCGCTCTTCGGAATACTAGAAGGAACACATTGGAGCCCATTCCTTGTGTAAGTGAATATGTGCTTTTTAAATTTGCATTAATTATCGTTCACGCGTCACAGCGCAGAGAAGTTTTGCTGCACTTAGAGGCAAGAGAGAGCTACATGCAGGTGTCTTCCCCAACCCGAATCTACCCTATGGTATAGTCAAGTCCACCTTTCCTGCACTTTGGCTTTGCTAACCAAGAAACGGAGAGAAATACGATAATGCTTACGGCGAATTTTCAGCCATGGCTGTGCCTGGGTTTCCTCCTAGGACTTCTCAGTTCCCATCTGCTTAATTCAGGGGTTAGTTCGTATGCCTCAGAGAGTGGAAGCTAACATGCCTTTCCCAGCCCCTGCAAGCATAAACTATCCCAGACATGCCCTGGCAGCCTGTCAAGGCAAAATAGCGTTCAGCCTGTTTCGCCAAAAGTAATGTATGGAACATTTAACAAGCCAGCAAGTCTAGGTATAATTTATGCAGGGAACTGCAAAGGTCAAACACCAAACGGATGCACAAAGAAGGTTTCAAAAAGAGAGGGATGAGAAGAATTTACGTTTCCTGTAAATAACCCTGAAATACTTTAAAACCAGTCTGAAACGCAAGAACAACCTTGAAAGTAGTTGAGGGTGATAGTATGGAAATACCTAATGAGGCACACAGTTCACTAGTAAATGGCCAGAAAGGCCAGTTCTGGTGGCTAGGGAGGAGGAGGTCCAGCTTGCAGAGTGTGGTAGATAGGAATACGTTAACCCCTTATCGTTATCGTCAGATCTGGAGGGTGAAAGAGAGAGCTCTGTCTCTCCGGACTTCCTAGAAGCTTTGGCAGAGCTCAGTAGATGATGAGATAATGATGGAAATTATCATCTAATAACTGATTGACTATTACCTAAGAGTTGATTGTGAACGCCTCTAGGCATTGTTTAAAGATACTGAATACAAATTTCAAAATATAAAGTAAGCAAGGGGTAATATTTTCCAAAATTGTTAAATTTGATTTGCAGAAGTACCTTAAAAGAGCTATATAAAGGTGTGTGTGTATGACAGATACAGAAGAGTTCCCAGCACTGAGCACCTGTTGACTTGAAATAGTGTGTAGGCTGCAGTATTTTTGTTGTTGGTACTGCAGTCATCCTGCATTTGTGCTTTAACTTTGCGATTTAGTTACTGATTTGGTTTCGTTGTCCTTGGTAGATGTGTTAACCACTAAGCCCTAAAAAACTGCTGAACGCGTTCTGGAAGCTGCTAATTATCTTCAGCTGCTATTAGTTTCTATCTTCAGCTGCTATTAGTTTCTATCTTCAGCTGCTATTAGTTTCAATACCGATCAAAGGGGTTCAGCTCTGAACGCTCAGTATTTCCTATGTGTGAGATGAGAAACCTTATTAGTGTTGACTTCTTAAAAAGCGCACCTAGTTTTGACAGCTTCCACTAGGCCCTACCGAGAAGTAGGGAATTAGCGGTCGCTGATGGAAAGCAGCTCTTTTCCTCTGAGAGGCATCAGAAGCGTTGAGCAAAGCGCATGCCCTGTGAGAGGAGCTTTTCAAAACCTTCCTCCGTGCAGTAGCACATTTTGGAAAAGGGGCCCTATCTTCTGTACTTGTTAAGATTCGTGAATACGTTTGACCTTGTGCGAAAGATGTTCTGTGTACTGTTACCCGGTTTCATTTTCTGGCTCTAACGGGGATGCTGGGTGTCGGGGTTGTAGTTCAGACTATTGGAGTTTCCCCTTGTAAGAGACTCTGACGACGTTATTTCAGAAGCCAAAGCACCTGTGCTGTTTCCCACACTCCTGTGGGACTTGGCAGGAAGGGAAATCTCCAGAACCAGAGGAGAGTATTTGTTACGATTATTTTGTGAAGCTCTGTTCAGTTCTGGCTGAGATATAAAGTTTTGCAATTTCCCTTTTAGTACTTCATTTTGTAGCCAAACGCTGGCCGTTTGTCAGTGCCTAAACGGTGTAAGCGGGCACACGGTGCCGCCGGGAGTAATGGCATCTCGCGCTGGCAGGCACGCAGTCTCTTCAGGGAGCAGGAAGAAAGAGCGTTGGTTAGACTGGACTTCTCAGGGAAATCTTGTCTCACCTGTTGCAGTGTTCAAACCAGCAAATAACCCCAGTAGCCTGCTTCCCAGGTAGGGCAAAAATCTCATCTCTTTGGCAAATGATGACGTTACTCCGGTTGTGCGGGGTTTGTACACAGCTGGTGATGGATAACGGGGAACTGCTGCAATTCCGCTTCTCCCTTGTTCTCGCTTTAAGACAAGACAGAAAAAACCAGCATCCTTTATATGTCAAATTTCATGTGTTAAGTGACCGCTGCCTCAGTTGCAGTCAAGCACTGAAAAGTTAGAAAAAGCCAGAACCGAGAGTCATCAGTGTAACCTTTTAATTCAGCCTCTTTGTGCATATTCATTATGATATAGTCTTCAACTGCTGCACTTAACTCTCTTGCCAGATCTTTCACACATCAGTAGAGAGATTTAAGGATATACATATATGCATATATATGTATGTATATAAAAGACTAGAGGTTTTAGCAGGATTTCCAGTTCATTTATAGAAATCCGAAGGTGCATAGGGAAGAGAGAGAGAGAATGAAGTGGAGTTGCTGGAAGAGGAAGGATCATGCTGTGATTAAGGCAGGTGAATGAGAAGACTTTCTCTCCGTTACCCCTGTTTCTGCTGCAGCCTGTGTATGACGCTGAGCCAAGCCGCTTACACCAGAACACCTTCTTGGGGCTACTGTCCGTGTTTCTCTCATCTCCTGGAGCCTTCAGGCCTACTGTGCAGAAGTGCTGAGCCCTCACAGCTGCAGACGAAATCAATGGGAAGCGCGGTCACTCGGCCTTTCTGGCAGTAAGGCAGAGCGGGTTGGACAGCTGAGCGTGGGAAAGAGGAGAGTTTGTTTGGGGTGCTAACCTTTCTGCCGCAAAGCGCCTGCGGCACAGCCTCTGGCAAGTGCCTTTGTCTTAGTTTCTCTGTGTCTCTGAAATGGAGACAGTACAGCTGTTTTATCTTGCAGTAAGTGGAAGTTAATTAATGTCTCGGAGGCGGTCATGGTGACAAATTCCCCAAATAACAACAGGTGAAATGAATACCTTTTATATGTATAACAGATTAGGAGTGTTACTGAAGATATAATACTAATGTATCTATATAAACCCTGCCACGCACATCACATGTATGTGTATATATATACACACCGACATCCTTCGATGCACATGTGTGTACATTTTTGCAAATGTATGTTTAAACATACCTTTCCAGTGATGCTGAAACAGTTCAGAATAGCAATTATTTGAAGGTAGTTGGTATTGTATTTGGTGCTTGCCTTTACAAACTTCCAAAAGTCAGGTGTCACGTCCTCATTCGTTTACAGGATCTCTTCGTAGTCAGCACATCTGATGGCTCCCAGCCGTCAACGGAAGACACTGTGTAATGCTTTTCTTTTTACCTATTAATATTTGTATTTGAAAACAGTCTTAAATTTGATTCCCAAACGGGAGATGGGTAGTATCTATTTTTCCTGAGTAGATGCCGCTCTTAATTCAAGGGTTAAGGTGGAGAAACGTGTATTAGCGAACAGGTAGATTGGTCGCCCTTTGGCTGGCTGTCTTGGCAAAGCTCTGAGACTAACCAGTGAAGGCTGCTGCAGCCACTCCTCCGATTACATCGGGGAATATTTTCAAATGGTTTTAATTAAGTTTGGGAAAACAGGATGGGACTCAGATGATATTAAAGAAAAAGAAATAGTTTCACGAATGTGTAATTAAGGGTGAAGGTTGGGGTCTTAGAAGATAATGTATGTTCCTGCTGGAAAATGGAATTGTGTCAGGAGGGTTTCTCTGGATTTAGACCTGAAAAAGTCAGACAAGAAAATGGCCTGAAATGCACTAGTGCACAAAGGAGCTGCTCCTGTTCCCAGTGAAATCAATATCGAAATTTCCATTCATTTCAATAGCACTAAGATGGATTAGGAGAATCGAATACGGGGCTTTGGGGAATCATATTCACAACTTGAATTGTATTTATATAAAATGGACATTGATCCTTGAACAAATTCTCAGTACCGCTGGCCATTGAAAACAAATCAGAAATGCTGCAAAACGCATTTGCACACTCTTCGTGTGTTTAACTGTGCTTTAAAAGAGAAGAGAACCTAGGTATATAGTAGTAGGTATTGCCGTGTTTGCAATTATTTTGAGTTGTAAAACAGATTAAGCAGAGGCTTAAGGCATGAACTCAGTGAATGTAGCCATATCTAAACAGTGGTGACTCTACTCTTTCACTCTGAATTCTAAGATTAAATAAATGGCAGAGTCATTTAAATGATATGTAAGCGCATGCAAATATTTAATTAATAGGGTCTTGACACCTTAGCTTGTAATTCCTACTCTCTTATTAACATCATCCACCAGATTTTTGAAGTAGAAATTAAATCTATCTCTAAAGTATTACTTTTCAAATAAGATTGTTTACTGTGACAAGAACTTTTGAATTCTGCGTTAGTACAAAAGCCCCTGAGCACTCAAATTTGTAGGTCTCTGTGAGCAAACAAGATTCTCTGCGACAACCTCTGTGACTCATCTGATAACGCTGGTGAGAAATACGTGAGAAGGGCAATAGCCAGCGCCGATTTTGCTGTGTATTTTCTTCACATTCACGTTACTCCCTTATGCTTCCTTTTCTTACCACAATAGTTAAATTGAAGAAATTGTGATTTGAATGTTCAAGACGGGGGGAAGTATGTCATGAAGGACGAAAGAATAAAAGTCATTACACAGGATTTTATTCACCTGTATGCTTACAAACCATGCTAGCTAAGGCAGGAACTGTGGACTTATTTCTCTAGTGCATATGCCCACGTATATATTTAATACATTTCTGCATAATGTAAGGACAGAGGTTAAAATTCATGCTCTTATGGCCTTCATAGGGAAGAGGAACATAAGAAAGCCTCTTCTAACTCAACAGAAGTCTTGCTTTTGACCTAGTGAACGTTTGCCATGAAATTCTGGGCTAAGCTGCAGCTGGGGCATTGAGTCTGGATTTAGACAGGTGAAATTGAGAAGAAGGGGTCCCGGAGGGGCTGAGCTAATGTAACCACCCCTGGCTGCTGCGGGGGGGCTAGTCCTGCACCACCTCTTCCCTCCTGCCTGCTTGCTCCTGCATGCCTGGCAATGCTTGGCTGCTCCTCTGGCCTCTCGGTGAGCCTCTTCCGCTTGTTCAAGCAGAAGGGAGAAGCTCTTTGCTTTTTCTCCCCTGGGTTAGTTTTCTGCAGACTTATCAAGCTGAAGTGGCATGCTACAGGGTCAGCCAAAACTGCTGCAAGGAAAATAGCAGGAGCACGTGGCGTGGGAGCTTGGAGAACTCTTTTCTTTTGGTAGTAGAGCTGGATCAGCTGCTGCTGTGGTGGCATGGTCTAAGCCAGCCTGGAAAGAACCAAATGACAGAGCTGTTCTTTGAGCAGTGCCCTGCTCACGATTTCACGTGAGCAAGCGTGGTGGGAAGAGAAGAGAAACCAAGCTGTGGTTGCTGGGGTCTGGCCAGCTCTAGGCCTGTCCTTCTTGGGCTTTTATTATGAGACAGTTCTCTGCCTCCCTTACTAAGTGGAGGGTGCCTTGGCCTACTGAGTTGAGTAGGGGCTCGAGCTAATATTCCCCCAAAGCCAGAGGGAGTTTTTTTACTCCAGCATGCGTGGTTTGGATCCAAAATCTTGAAGTAAAAAACTAATAAAGGCTGAGCCAAATTTTCCATTGCCTGATAATCCAGCCTGTTCACGATTTTCGTAAGATAGTTCACAGAAAATCTCACATGTGAGCCTGCAAAGCTCATGTATTAAACAGGCGATGCTCATATTTAGAGCAAGTAAAACTCTACTGCAGGTGAGATCATGAGCCTCTACTGAAGTGTATGGGCTTCTTTAAAATTACCTTTTTGTTCGCAAAAGCAGACACGCAAATACCGCTGGTAGGCACCTGAGCAACTCTTCTGCCAATGAGCTGACATCACCTTCCTATTTCAGTGGCTATAACTGACGATCATTTCTACTTGGCTGAGGCTCACCCCCATCAGCCGGGGCCCCGGCGCCGGCCCCTTGCCGCGGGCAGCGGGTCCCTCCCCGGCAGCTGACCGCTGACTCCCAGTGAAGCCCGCACGTTTTTCCCTTCCTTCCCTCTCTCCCACGCAGGCAGAGCAAAGTCGGTGGGCGAGCTCCGCGCGCTCCCAGCCCCTTGGGAGGTGGCGACGCAGACGCAGCGCCCGCCGCCGCGGAGGTCGGTACCGGCGGGCAGCGGCGGCCGCGGGAGGGGAGCGGAGCGGAGCGGAGCCGGCTGCAGCCCGCTGGCTGCGGCTGCAATTCACCGGCCCTCCGAGCCGAGAGGGGGGCACAATCCGCCCGCGTTTGGCAGCCCTGCCGCCTCGGCTCCCACCTCCCGGGTTTTCGGGGCCCGGCGCTGAGCGGCGGGGGAGGAGGAGGAGGAGGAGGAGGGCTGGCTGGCCGGCCGGCGGCGGCGCATCGCATCGCATCGCTGCCCCCTGCCCCGGCGGGCGGCGGCGGCAGGTCGGGTAACGCCGCGGCGGCTCCCCGGGCAGGCGGCGGCCCCGCGGGGTGCCGTGGCCCGGGGGCGGCCGCGGGCCGGTCCGGAGGGCGGCGAGCCGGAGGTGAGGGACGGGGCGGGGCGGGGCGGGGCGGGGCGGGACGGGACGGGGCGGGCGAGAGCCCGGGCTGGGCACGGCCCGGCCCGGCCCGGCCCTGCCCTGCCCTGCCCGCCGGGGCTGGGGTCGGGGTCGGCCGCTCTCTCGGCTGAAGTTTGAGGGTCTTGGAAGGGGGCCGCGGGGAGCGGGGCCGCGAAGGCGCCCGAGCCGTTCCCCCCGGGGGGGGGGGGACTCCGCGGGGCGACTGCTGCTCAAATGGCGCCGTCCGCGGGAGTAAGCGCTTAAAAACGGTCAGAGCTGGTGGCATCGCCTTTCCCTGAGGGCGACCTCACGCTGAACTCCCCGCTCCTGCTAATATCCCGGGCGCTGCGGAGGTTTAGCCCGAGTGCTCCTAAGGCCGGGTGTAGTTGGCAGGACTCCGGGTGAGGGAGCAGGCTTAGCTGGAAAACGCTCGCGGGACCCGGCTTCCAGTCAGCCTCGGCGCAGGTCGTTGGCGGTCCCTAAGCGTGCCGGAGCGCCCGCCCGGGTCGCAGGCGGTAGAGGCAGCGCAGCCTTAGCGGCCGTCGGCCCCCAGGGGTCGCGGCTCACCGCGCCCCTTTCCCCCAGCTTCTCCCGAAAGCGGTGAGCAGCGGGACGGGGCCGGCCGGCTGCGGCTTCGCGAGGGGCGGGCGCGGGGGCTTGACGGGGACGGAGCGGCGCTGGACGCGCTGGCCGCTCACCGGGCCGGGGTGGTGGGCCGCCAGGTAGGGCTCTCCGCGCCTGCGGACCCCCCCCCCCCGGCGGGCGAGGAGCGCGGGGCACCAACAGGTCCCCGCCGCGTTGATTCGCCACCTCCAACTTTCCCGGCGCGGTCCAGCCGGGCGGGCGCCGCCACCTTCGCCCTGCCAGCGGCGAGGCCTGCGGGGGGCGGCGGGGATCGCGGCGCCTCGGTGCCGTGCGGAGCGTAGCGCAGCGCAGGTCGGTCGGTCGGTCTCGGCGCTGCGCGGCGCCTTCGCCGGGGTCTGGCTCGGCCGGTCGGGATGCCTCGCAAATATCTCCTCCCCCCAAACCTTTCCTCCCTTCCCCCCCCCCTTTTTTCCCCCCCCCGACTCATAAAACGCGGAGCGGGGAAGCGGGTGCAGGCTGCCCGGCGGCCGCGGCTCAGCGCCCGCGTGGCGCTGCCCTGCCCAGCCCGGGGCTGGTGCCGAGGCGGGCGGCGGGCTGAGCCGGGGCCCCTCCGCCGCGGGTGGGGGCAGCAGCGCCGCCCCCCTCCGCCCCTGCGGGCGCCCAAGTTTCGCGGCCGCCCCTGCGCGCCCTCCCGCGCCGCGGCGCAGGCGGCCGCCGGGGCTGCCCCCACGCGTCGGGCGGCGGCGCGGAGCTGCCGCCGGCCCGGCCCGCTCCCCGCCGCCGGGGGAAGTTTGCCAGCCCCCGCCGGCACGGGGTAAGTCAGGGGCGACGCGCAGGTGGGGGGAGGCCGGCCCGCCCCCGGGGCAGGGTGCGAGCCGGGCGGCGGCTCCTCGGGCTGCCCGAGGCGGGCTGCCGCCTCGCCCCCCGCCCCGCGGCCGGGGGAGCTGCTCTGGGGAGGGGAACCGCCTCGCGCCCCCCGCCGCCGGGCAGAGGAGAAACGGTGACCTCGAGGGTCCTCGCATCGCTTCTCAAGGCAGGGCTAGCTCGAAAGGGCTGGCGGAAGAGACGCGCCGTTCCGGCTCCGATAGCTGCGTGTGACAGTCGGGGAAGGCAAACGAGCCGGTTGGTATCGCGCCCCGGTGGGACTTGGCGCGGGGGAGAGGCCGCCGGGGCTGGGAGCGCGGCCGCGGGCCGGGGGGGCTCGCCGGAGGAGCTGGTGCCTGCTGCCTGCCTCCCCATGCCTGTCGGGACTGCGGGGCGAGGACTGGACGAAGTCATTGAATCGGTCGTCGTCAAAAGTTAAACGTAGAAGCACTTCCCCCCCCCCCCAGCGATGGGAGAAGGTTTGCGACTTGTGAATTCTCGGCCTGCTCTTTGGGGAGTCGCCTGGGTCAAGGGAAGTACGTTTTCCCTTTGGGCTGAGAACTGTTTGCTTCTCCGATGGTTGGAAGCAAGAGAGAGGGGAGGAAAAAAAAAAGGCTTTAAAAATAAAGTCAGACTGTGTATCTGAAGCGGTAAAGGAAGCGTTCTCAGGATCCCACGTAGCAAGCCGGAACAGAACGCAAACTGTTCCTGCTCTGTGCGTCTTCCAAATTCGGTTTGCTCTGAAAAACGTTATCTGTCTCTACATCCCAGCACAGCACAATCTGCATGGCTAGTCAATCACATAATGTAAATGAAGCGCTTTTTCTGAGCCTCCAGAGAGGCTGTGGAAAAGCGTTGGTACTGCAGCCGGAGTGAGAGTCTGGTCACACGCGTAACCCAGCGTGCACGGTAGCGGTGCTGAAATCCGTTCTGCCTTAGACTTTTTGGCATGCCCAAAGCTTTACAAAATTGGAGGCGTGTTGCTTCCTCATTGAGGACTGCTGTCTTTCCCCTTCTTCTTCAGCTGCTCTTGATTTGGCAAGCCCCCGTATGCCACCCTCTGGAAGGTGCAGTGACTGTAGTTCACGTATGCTTAATTTTCAAGAGAAAGAATACAGATCTATAACCAGATACTTAACAGAGTTGGATCGGGCTTGCTGAAGTTATGATTCGAGTTTTTGGTAGTGCAGCTTTGAAGGGAATAGATATCCTACTACCATGAATAATGTCTTTGACCGCTTTTTCCAAATGACAAACGTGCGTGTGTTTGGGAAGGTGTGAGAGAGGCCAATGTCTGTATTAAAATGAGAATAACTTAACTAAAGCAACTTCCTGACCATCTTTGAAGGTGCATACCAGTATGATTTCGTTTTGCAGACAAAGTATTTCATTCAGCTTTTTGGGACTGTAACTGTTGTTTATACGTCCACCAACGTCATATACCTGTATTAAGGTTGATTTATTAGGATGGATTTTAGGCAGGCGTTGGAAGTTGGCGCGAGTTCTTTTCTCCCTCAACTTAAAAAAAAAAAAAAAGTCTAATAAGTTTCTTGAATATTCTTGTTGTGACTTAAAAGCTCAAGAGCTAGTTTAGTACTCAGCTTCAGTGGCACACATTCTGAAAAAGCAGGAGTTGGTGCCACTTTTTTGGGGTGACATCAGTTGTACTGGCAAAAAAAAAAATCTGTTTACTCCTCCCACCCCTTTTGCAGTTTTTGCAGCCCTACAGTCAAATTTAAGATCTGATGTGAAAGCCAAACGTGGTTAATGCAAACTCTTTCACTGATTGCCTCCTGTCTTCCCTCATGCCCATTAGTCTTTCTGCCGTCGTCAGTTTGTGTTAAGGCGAGTGCACTTGGGTTTTGAATTTTAAAAGATATTTAAGGTCTGCGATGGTTCACAGTTGATTAAGTGGTAGAAAACTTTTCTTTTTTTTTTAAGCTAAGGTTACAGTGAACACTGGCATAATACAACTAATATGAGTTACGTGACTTCTTCTTTTGGAAATGCCTACAAATGTTCAGATTCTGAAGAAGGTTGTTCAGGTCTCCCGCCCTTACTGCTCCTTTCCCCGTGCCTTTAGCAGCCTGATAAGCATGAAGACTTACCACTGAAGTCTGCGATTTATGTCCTATGTGAGCAACTTCAACTGTCGTGTATACTTTGTTCTTGAAATTGTGTTTGTTGCTGGAAGCAAGCGTGGTAGCGAGCTTTGTGGCCTTAGTTGAAATGCTCTTAAACTGGGAAATAGCACAAATGTTGTTGTTGTTGTTTAAATGTTTGTCTTTGCATCAATGCATCTTTGCATCAGTTCAGCTTAAGCATCACAATCTGAAGACAGGAAAGTAAACTTTTTGAGCTTACTTCAGCTAAGGCAGTAAGCTGGGTGTAAAACCAACGGGTTTGGTGAAGGAAGCCTTTTTACCCCTGTTTTTTGGGTCTTCGTGAAAGCTCTAGGTAAACTGGACACAAATACAGGGAAGCAAGGCATTGTTTTTATGTGAACCAGCTATTTTTCCCCTGAATTCAGAGTGCGTAGCTGAAAGCTGACCTGATGGCTAGTTAACTCGTACTCCTCAGTACATAAAGTACACAGGTATGTGAGTAACTCTGACTAGTCCAAGCCTGAGATCTGGATCTGGCCAAAAAGCTGTTTAAAACTCAAAGTGATTTATGGCTTGCCTCCTCCAAATAGTTCATGAATTCAGTACGTGAACCGTAGAGGACGGCGGTTAAAGTGGAAAGGCTTATCAGTGACAACCCTGCAATCAGAGCTTCCTGTTTTAATTAAAAATAACTAGCCAACTGATTGATGAAGGCAAATAAAAAGATGCCTCGAAGATATATATCGTTCATTTGGCTTCCAGTAGAAGATACTGTTTTATATCTCTGTTGACATGAAAACTCTTGGCGAAGGAAGCTTAAGTGCCTAAAAGCTTGTAAGAGCACAAGAGAGCAGCCTGCCAGGGACGGGGCTGCTCCTGCAACTTCCAATGCCCGAGTGAGTATAAGAGACTTTACAGTAAATACTAAGCAGAAAGCAGAAATACTTAGTGCTGCTCAGCAGTAATTGGATTTGGTTTGGGTTGTGGCAGTCTGGGCAATGGATGTAATCCTATTGACGGTTGTTTTATGCATTCTCTAGCTTTTAGGGTTATATTCTTTTCTGGTGACTTTTTGGTGACTTCATACCTGGGAGTGTTTTGGTTTTGTTTTGTTGTGGTTTTGTTTGTTTGTTTTACCATAACACAAAAGCCAGCAAGTTAAAGCAGATGCTTTTAATAGCTGCTGACAGAAATCTTGGAGAAAAAGTGACTTAAGTTAGTAGTTTTATATATATATATATATATATATATATATATAAACATACACACACATACACACACACACACACACACACACACATATGTGTATATATATATATATGAGTCTCAGATCCTCGGCTGAGGTTAGTGAGCTTAGCTGGGGCTGCACGATCAAGTGGTGAGCTGAGGATCTGAGCTACTCCGCTCCCCAGGTTCATTTTAGAAATGCTGGTGGAGCCTGTGCTGATTTCCTCCCCCCGCTTCTCACAAGGCCCCTTCGGGTGGGTTGGTTGGTTGTTTTAGAAGAACTCTCTGTCGGGTAACCCTCTTTGAGGCGGTTTTGGGGATAGTTAAGGAGCCTCAGTTCGGACACTGCAGCTGAGGTGACAGCACACAGCAGCAAGGAGCTGGGTGCCAGCCGGCCACTTTATCCTATTCGTAAAACCCTTAGCTATGCCGGCTCATCCTGGGAATGACTGCCCTGAAGCAGTGCTGTGCATCGGGGTGTACATTAGCAGCTCTGAGACTGGAATCTTAGCCTGAAGAAGAACAGAGGAATAGAAATCTTGAGCCTTTACCTAATTTTATTTGAACTTCAAACAAGCAGATCTGACTGTAGTGGATGTTTGCCCGAGGAAGGTCTGTGGGTGGCTGTCTCTTTCCCAGCCTATTTTGTCTAGCATCAAGAGAATGCCCCGCAACGTGGAAAGATGTGGTCTTGGTTCGAATGAATTCCCTGAAATAGTGCGGTTTGAAGGGCAAAGAAATGAGAGCAACAGAGGAGAGCTCAAAGGAGATTGCCGCAAAGACTGCAGTCGTTTTCCGTCGCTGGTGAAGTGCTAGCGTGTTTTTTATTTAGCTCATCTGTTTCATTTCTGTTCTGTTTCTCTAACCTGAGCAAACCATTCAAGGTACCGGGAGAAGAAACGCAGTCAAAAGACAATGGCAGCTGGTAAGAGCTGGTAGAAGGACTTCAGGAGGTGTTTGGGAAGAAGAGGTGGAAAAATACTGCCAATAAAACAGCTTCAGGAACTTAGTTGACGAGTAGCTTGTCTTTCCTAACGCGAACGTCATATTTAAGCCCTAAAAGCTGTTCTTGCTGAAGAGACTTAGTTAGCGGGGGAGACGCATGCTGCTTTTATCAAGGCTGGGCAGTGCTTTTATTATTGTTCCAATTGTTAGGTGGTCAGATTTGGGTATGAATTTGTGGATAAAGTTGCCTGTTTTTCCTGCAATACGCGTTAGCACACATTTCTACTTAAAACACCATTTTCTGTAGGTGGTTTGTTTAAAACAGAGAGCTGTGATGGGGGTTGTGGCTGTGTCCGTTTTACAGACTCTGTACTGTGGTAACTCAAGAGCCTTCCTGCAAAGCAGGGTTGTCTCATTTTTATCATCTGCTCCTGTGTCAGGTGCTTTAAACAGAACAAAGATGCTCCATTTTGGTTCCCATTCAAATTATGGTTCTGCGCATGATTATTGGAGTGGTTTTAACGACTTGCCGTTTTGGATGAGAGGTAAAACTGCGGTGTTTTTCACTCTGTTGTTAAATTTCACCTGGTGCTTTTTACAATAATGCAAATATTAATCCCAGCATGCCAGTATAATCCAAACTGTTAATTACAGTATTTTCTGTTTACCTACCGTTCTCCCCTCGCTGTAGTTTGCAAAGTGGTGCTTCTGCCTGAGTGGCTGCTGTTTGCTGTCCGGCGGCGCTTGTTTGCTCGCTAAGAGGGAGTCTTTCCTGGGTGAGGGCTGGAGTTTTCAACCAAACTAATATCCTTCCGACAACACAGAAGCAGAGGAGCCACCCTGTTTTTGAGGGAGCAGTTCTATTCAAAGGTACAGCTGTTACCTGGACCAGCAGCTCCAGGCTTCGGTGCCTGGTAGGCAACCATACAGGGACGGGAACGGGAGGAACCATACTTTCCTCCTCTGACAGCCCTCAATATTAACGTTCTGATTTCCAGTTTCTGGCAGAGATGCTGGGGAGTGACTGACTGAAGCCTGGCAGTGAGTGTAGCCAAGCAACACGTGGGGTGTTTTCCCATCCGGGCAAGTATAACTCAAGCAGGTCACTGGATGTTGCTTGCCCCAAGAGCTGTTCAAAATGTCAGGCAGTGGCATGCTTCGGAATAACGGGCCGAATGCTTTTGGGAAGGACGTTCTTCATAACTTTTTTTTATGGAGAAAATAAGTCTCTTCTAAACAGAGACGCTAATTATGTCCTGTCAGAAGTAGAAGGGAAACGCTGTTAAAAATAATTGAACGTTCAGACATCGTTTGTTGTGGTGGGTTGGATTCGACTTTCTTTTAACGGCATCTTGTGCATTTTTCTATAGGCGACATATACGTGGTGATGTAATCTTTGACCGCGTTCACTCCGTAGCAGGTACGTAACGGTGATGGTATGCTAAACCTCACAGGCAATCGCAGGTCTGTGTGGGTCAGTGCTGGAGGCTACTGCTCTGGGTTACCACTAGGTCAGGTCTTCCAGAAAATCCCAGGAGCTTTAGCAGCCTCTGTTTTACTGAAATGCAGCAGCAGTAAGGACGGACTTTTGGGAGCGCTCAGTGATGAGAAGAGGGAACGTGCTGGGGATGCTTCTAGCTGGAGATGAAAGAGGCTTTGCACGTGTTAGGCCAGCTGTTTCTTCCTGACTGTTGGGAAGGTGATTGCCTCCCAGCTGGACCTAAGTCCAAGCTTTGCTCAGAGCGTCCAGGTTACTTAGCTAAGGGTGTTGTGTGGATGTGGACTGATGAACTGCGGTGGTGTTTCAGTGCTTCGCTGTGATGCTAGATGCGTGCCGAAGAGCCTCTGCTGAACAGACTTGCCATTACTTTAGCAAGCTGCCTTCATCGTTTCGTTTCTTCTTCTTTTTTTCTTTCAGTTTTTTACATT
Organism: Struthio camelus; assembly: GCF_040807025.1. NCBI lineage: Eukaryota > Metazoa > Chordata > Aves > Struthioniformes > Struthionidae > Struthio > Struthio camelus. The sequence goes on from NC_090948.1 coordinate 41,536,043, forward strand.
TAAAATTTGAAATAACTCATTTAGATCTCTCTGGTATCTGGTGATGTTTCCTGCTACTTGAAGTAACTTGTGTCTCTCTTCTCCGTGGTGTGTCCTTGCGGAGTTTTCCTTTGCCTTACAAATTGTCTGCAAGCAGAGAGTCCAAGTTTGAGGGAAGAAAATATCTGTGAGACGGGCAATGAGAGTAATTAGGATGTGGTCTGTCTTATTTTTATTGTTGCATCTAAAATCAGTGTAAACGCAAGCTTAGAAGTGCAACCCACACTCTAATGGAATTACATATTGACAGCTTAAGTGCCATGAATGTGACAAGGAAAAACAAACAACTTGAGGCAAAAATGCGACGTTGCCTTTGAAGATTTTTTTTTTTTTTTAATTTTTGGCCTGTGTTTAAGAAACCTAGTAGGCGGGTAAGCAGAAGTTAAATGTACTCATTACAACCTATATAGTATTAAAGGATTAATAAAGAAATATTTTTTGATTGCCACGTTGTAAAAGTGTGAAATACTGTTTTGAGTCTCTTTACACTGTAATGGCATGGTTTATGAAGTAATGAAATATTTATGTGTGTTCTTGCGATTGCTGAACATTACAGTCTGCAATCCATTAAGGCAGTAATTGTTTCTTCCTCCCTTGCACCAGAACAGCCCTTTGGGCCTGGGAGATAACAATAATAATAATTATTATTATTGAAGTTCTGCTAAGGAAACCCCTGTGCTGAATAGGAGGAGCTGTGAGAAGATCATGCTGATCCACAGACACGCTTCATGGATAGGTGCAGGTGGACCTGAAGCCTTCTCAACGACAGTAGAAGTAGTAGAAAGTAGATTGGCGTCTGTAACATAAGCCCACAAATGGGATCCCCCAAATAGCCATATGACCTCTTCCTAAAATACCTAATGAAGCATAAAATTCAATGGTATGAAACAAGCTAACCTTATTTTAAGGCTTTAATGCGTTTATGATATTCAAAGTGTCCCAGGGCTGGCACTCTGCGAGAGCTGGGCTCGACTGAACGGGCAGAGCCCACCTTTGCCTTTGGAGAAGCACCGAGCGACTTCTGCATCCGTTCAGGCAGAGGAGAGCTGAAAGTTACTTAACGCTGACGAGTAGGGTGCCTCCATCTCTTAAGAGCAGTTTGAAATCTCAGTTACTCGTATGTCCACTAGAAAAATTTGTTTGTAATAACAAGACTGTTGCAATGTCCTATTTGTAGATGAAGGGCAGCCGCATTCCAGTCTAGTTGTGGTGTAATGAACCAAGGGTAGGTGATGTTCTGGTAGGCAAGCAACTGTCTAGTACTGACTCAGAGCAGTGATATTTTCCTGTAATTCTCCAAGTCATAGGCCGTAGATAAATCTTCCAGGCTTCCTCTGCTTGTCCTTTGTGATTTGTCATTTATTTTATTTTCCCTACCAGGCTTTGAGAGCAATGTATTTCATATGGCAGTAAGACTTCTATCTTAAACTTTTTTTTCCCCCTCTCGCTTAATGAGAAACAAGGTTATTTAGGTAAGTATTTATAACCAGATAAGATCTGCATAAACGCACCTGGTCAATTTTAAATGGTGCCTGTTTCAGGGTGGTTGTTTTTTTTTTTTTTTTTTTTTAACCACAAACGTTTTAATCAAATTGGATTTATACCTGGTGAACCCTGGAAGAGAATTTGGGTTGGTAAAGAGCTGTCTGTATTTTGAAAAACTCCAAAGCACACCAGAGAAAAAGATTACTCCTGTAGAAAATGTAGTAGCTGCTACGTTTGCAACAAGAGTGTAGGGCCTCCAGGAGCGGAGCAGCTGCCTGTGTCACAACATGGTGCTTCTCCATTTGGCAGCCAGCTCTGGAAGAAGTATAGGGAGAGGTGGAAGGCTGATAGTGAGTGGTGTTTCTCCTTTTTTTTTTGTTAGCAGTTAGTCTGGATTTTTCTAGAGGTTTTCCTAGGTAGAGAAGGCTTCACAATGTAGCTGCAGGAGAGTCGTCGTAGCTGACCTACTGGCAGAGGTTCTTTTTTTTTTTTTTTTTTTCAGTCTAGCAAAGTAGTCTGAAGTACAGCAGTGGGACTCAAACTACTGAATAGATGGATCGGACTGTTCACACAATTCATGATTGGTTGAAGCTTCGTCTACTGATACTGTAATCTGCTTCACTTTTTTGCTTTATTTCTTGCTGATTATAACTTCAAAAAGCAACGAAGCAGTAGAAGATAGTACCTAGGTTTGCCTCACTGAAGGTAAAGGACAGAGGTTTATTGAAATACGTTAAAAATTCTTTTTTGGGGAACAATGTTCTCCCTTGGGCTCTCTGATAACGTTCCTGTTCTATTATCTTTGAAGGCAGATTACCAAAAAAAAAAATCTCCGAAGTATTAAGAGAGCCTCCAACTAAAGGGAGCCATCCATCAGCCGTATGGATGTTATGTCCTCTTGCCCTCCCACCAGTTACCAAGACTGACAAGTTTAGCACTTGGACTGCCAACCGCAGAGGATGCCATTGTAGGTGTGAAAACCCAAGTTCTTTCTGATGGTGTCCCTGTACAACTTCTGGGGAAGAACTTTGCAAATTCTTTTGATGTCATAGGAGGTAACTAAAATGCCGAGGCTAGTGCAAAATTAAGTCTGTCACCTGACTCTATATGGGGCATGCTTTGCATAAGGCAACTTGGGACTAAGAATTTGCGTTTTGAGCAGGAAGCAATCAGTTCAGGGTAATCGCTCGAGCTATTGAGAGTCTTTCTGAATTAAGGCTGGCGTTGTTTGTGCCAAAATTAGTCGCTCTGTGTTGTCCAGTAGTGTTTCACTGAGGCACGTAAAGCAGATGGAAGAGAAGTCATGTGGCTTGAAGATTTTTTTTTTTTTCATTCTACCTTTGTATCTGCTAATACCACTACTACAACAGAATTGTCTGCTCTGGAAACATTGGTAGATGGCACCGTTTATTGAGTTTGTAGTTGAAACTACAACAAGTTGTGTTGTTGGCTCTGATTTAGCTGACACAACTCCTTCCTGCCTCTGTACACAAATTTTTCTCCATCCCGTGTCTCAGTAGCATAAAGTATCATCATGCAAGTCTTCACATTATTGGAGCTGTTGAAATACTTGTTGCTGTTGGAGATGCCCAGCCTCCTGAAACCAGCGGTCCTGAGGTTGCTCAGTAGCAAGACAGTTGTCAAAACAAATGGCTTCTGCTACCTGGGCTGCATCAAGAAACGTGGCGAAGGGGGTTGTGCAGTCTCAGAAAATTACCAACTTTTGACGTAAAATTATAGTCAGTCTCTGAAGCTTACCTGAGGACGTTTAGTGTCTACTGGAGTTCTGCTTTAGTGTTGAAATTGCCCCTTGTTCTCCCTGACGCAGGTCCACGTATAGTTAAGTGGGTGCGTACGCTCCTGGTCGTTCTACATGGACTGGCATTGCTCTGTGATGTGGAAGAGCTGGACGTTTTATTGAATTGACTAAGTGTGATTGTAGGCCATAGCATAGAAGGAATTTATTTTTAAGACTGTCCGTTTAGATCCATCTTGCTGACAAGCAATATGCTTTAAACGTTTGTGTGCAGTTTTTGTGCTACTGTATATGATCTTTTAGCAAAAATCAATTATAGCTTAATATTACATGGAAAATTAAGACTAATGAGATCCATCACTAAGGGTATTTTGAAAGCAAACTTAGGCTGCGCTTATTTTTAGTGTACTGGTTTGTTTATAGCGAGACTGTTTCCCTTTCGTTTTGCCTCCTAATCACGTTTTAACATGAAGTGTGACATTTACATGACGCTCACGTTTGTAGGAACGCTGTTTTGCTTTTTCCTGTTGCTCAGTTTTTTGGGGTGTGTTTTTGAATTAGCACTACGCTCCAAGCGCGGTGCTTTGAGGTGAGAGATGTTGTCTGGAACGCGCTGGTCGTGTTCTCAGGCCTGGCTGCCAGCTGCTTTATGCCTTTTTCTATGACACAAACTATCTGCTACCAAATCTGTGCTACTAGCAGAGTACCGATTTTTCATCCTTAGCGTCCTTTCTAGCATGGGGAGCGTTGCAAGGAGGTCAAGAGCGGCAGGCTGCTTGTTGCTGGCGTAGGCTGTGCGGGCGCGCTGGTAGCGGCATCGCAGGGTTTCCTGGCGGTAGCCATAAGCCCCGGTGAGAGGCTGCCTCTTTTCCTCTGCACCGAGAGCTACGACGCAGAAGGAAAGCGTACCGCCGGGTATTCGAACGCAGTGAGGCCACTGAAGCGCACCGCTGATGAAGCTGTTTGTTACGCTTGGTAAATGGCACTTTCTGATGTTACGCGGGGCTCGATAGCTCAGGAAAGCGTTTGCAAACAGCCTAGGGTTACACTAGGCACCCCAGCTTGGTGGGGTGCTGTTTGGGGGACCCAGGGGCTGCTGCGGCAGCCAGGGGAGCCCTGGGTCGCCTGATGAGCTGGCTACAGCGTTCAGGGCGTTGAAAACCACGGGCAGGGAAGAGACATGTGCAATCTCATTACAGAGCCTTGAAGGCAGAGATGCCACGGGCACTCCACAAATACATCTCGCTGTAGATGCGTATTCACTCGTACGCACTTAACTGGTGTCTGAGTCCTCCTGAAAGCCAGGGTGAAATTCTTAGCTTGCGCATTCCGCGCGCGCTGTTCAGATAAGACCGCATAGGCATATATATGTTCAATGTATGTAGCAGTGTTTCTCATTCTCCTCCCAAACGGTGGCGTTCCCTGGCTGATAACGGATTTGTGACCTGTAAATGAATGGCTTAGCCTGGAATCTTTGATCTGTGCGATCTTAAGGAGCCACTGAGGGAGCGTAGCTGTCCTAAGCGTTAGCAGTACCAGCGTAAGAAGGATTCGTCTACGTTGCTGTATGTATGTAAAAATTTGTTTTCAGTTGTGTTATCGGTTCCTCAGGCTGCATCTTGCAGCCTTTTCCATGGAGCTCTGTGCCAGCCCTGTCCTGCGGTTTGGTTTTTGTTTTGTTTTGTTTTTTTTTAAATAATTGCGAATATGCTTCTGGTTAATTTAGTTCTAAATTTTACGACAGCATGATGTCTGGTGGTGGATTTAAGGATAGAGCCTGTAAAGCAGTGGACCTACCTCAAAAACTTGTGCATGCGCACACATCTGCTGCAAAGAAAAATTAATGATTCTGTATCTTTTGCAAATCGCATGATCTAGAGAGTTGCTGGCACTGATTTGTTCTCCTGTGGTTAGCAGGGAAGCAGTTAGGTAGGCAGTTAACCGGCCCGTGTTAATTTATTTTTAGCTCAAATTCTAATTTCTGTGCAGCAGGTTTTCATAGTGCATTTATATTTCATCTTTTTAGCATCTGTGCCTGCTGTTCTTCTTGACTTACACAGAGTAAATAGTATGAAAGGGCAGAGCTGTGAACACAAAAGCGAGATTTTGTAGCCCATTTTACAGTCTGGAGGGTGCTTTCTGGTTTACATGTGGCGGAAAAGGGTACTGTGCTTTAACTACAGAGAAGTAGCGCCTGCGTATGGGGCTGCCTACACTGGTGTGAAATGAAGTATTACAGCAGTAATGCAGAGTTATATGGAAAAGACCCACACAACGCCTTGGTGTGCTGCTGTATCACTTGCACGTATTGGGAGTAGCTTGCTGGAAAGAGGCTTAAACATCTATGTGATTTAATGTCGTTGGAAGGACGCACAGTGTTACAGAGTCAGGGTGCTGGTAACGGACTGTGACAAAAACACGAAATGCAGTGTGGCGGTGGGCGTTTCGGATTAAATACAGTATTCCCACCTATTTGTCCTTTATAGCCGCTTCATGTTCTTGGGCTTTTGTTACCAGAAGGAAGTAAGCCGTGGTGATAGGAAGATCTTCTCATAAGTTTTGAGATTTTTCTTCCAACCCTATTGCAACCCATGGCTTGTGCTATGTTATTCAGAAAGGGGAAAAAAAATAGTTTGGTGTTGTGCACTTGCGTGTGAGTAAGCGCACTGACTGTCTGAGCCCTAAGGAGCTGGAGTCAGTAGGGAGCTGATGAACCACAACTAGTGAATTTTGGCCTCTGAAATCATTTCTAATAAAGAACCCCAAATCTGGAAAACTGCACCTGAAAGTTGTTAGAAACCAAAGCCACGCTTGCAAACTCCAAGATTGAATGCTGACTCTTGAAGTTAGGTAGGCATATCTCACGGCGAAAGGTTGTTCCTTACGTTAAAAACCACTTGGGGTGCCTGTGCAGCCCTGGCTCCTTGTGACGTGGATAGCGTTTGAGACGCAGCGGGAGGAAAAAAATCTGAACAAGAGCAACCGATCCTCTCTCCAGATTTACTGTTCTTTAGATGGTAGGTGACAGTCTATTTTCCATGTTCTGTGCTGTTTCTCTTAGGATAACCTTATGTTGTATCATTTTGTGCCTTTTTTTTTTTAAACACTGTATTGTGTAAGAGTTTCGCTGCCCTTCAAAGCGTCAAGTTACTTGTGTGTTCTTTGGTTTTTTTAGTACCTGAAATTATTTTGTTCTTGGAAGAAAAGAAAAATGATTTTTTCAGTGAGATTATGAAAAAAATGTGAGGAGTGCTGGATGTACGCTGGCCTTAAAAATATATATATATACACATATGTATTTTTTTTATCTCCTTGGCAGGATCTGTGCTAGAGATAATTTTTTGTTAGACAGCCTGCTGTTTTAGGCTCTCATGAACGCGTTGCTGATGGCTCTGCTCCGTTCGCCTGTACTGTACCCCTTATTAAGCTCTGCTTGCTTTCTGTCTCTCTGAAGCGGTCATTGTTTCACCCAAGTGCTCAAATAAGCAGTGTGTTTGTTGTTAAAATTCTCATAGGAATATAATGCTTTAAGGGACCTTTTGGGTCATTGAATCTCCCTGTCGTTCCCTGTGACTGCAGCTGCCGTGCTGAAAATTCCCTGTTGCAAAATGAAGCCTGTCGTGTTTAACAGTCTCTTCTCAGCGTACGGCTGATTGCTCAGCTCGTTGCGCCCTTCTCGCTTAAAATCTGTGCTTATTGAAGGCTTATATATTCATATTTGTTCTTGGGCCAGCATTGTCCTTTTGCTTAAATAGTTCCCTGCCCTGCTCAGCGTCCCCTGCTGCCACGATGCGTTTTATAGAGATGCCTTCTAGCCAGTGGTTTCCCAGAGCGAGCAAGGCAGCCTCCTGCGAGATCTGCTTCGTTCCTAGGGTCATCGTGCAAGGTGTTTGGTTTCAGGTTTGGGGTTTGGGGGGGGGGGGGAGCGGGAGGCGGGTGTCTGCATTTAATTCTGCATTTAAGAACTTTTAAAATAGACCAAAAGCGCACTTTGTGTGTTTGAGCAACGTAGGTAGCGTTCAGTCTCGTTGTTCCTAAGGTTTAAAAAAATTTTTTTCTTAACCCTTGGAGTAGAGAAGTACGTCCTCTAAGGGGAGGACAGCGGGACATGGCAAAGTGGAGAGAAGTATTTATACTCTCTTTTCTCCCTCCCCAGTCCCCTTGCAAAATGTAGGGTGCTCTGCGGAAAAGCTGAGCAGCTCTCCTTTCCCCAGCTAACCCAATCCTTCTGGTTTCCCCCTTGGACAAGAGAGAGCCAGAACTAGTTGTAGTGCAACCTCGCCCATTTGCAAGATGGTTTATAAGTCTAGTTCAGCTGCAGATCGGCGCAGATGTTTCTGTGCAGCGCAGAGCCCGAGCTAGCGCGCCCTGCGGCTCTGCTCGGGTAGGCATGGCTCACCTTCTCGGGCGGACGGCCACCCGTGCGACTGCTCTGCGCCCCCTAGTACTTGTGGGGGGGCTCCCCCCCCCCATGGTTGCGTGGGGAGCGCTGCTGTGCCCCTCCAGCTACGTTCCCTTGCAATTCTGTTTCCGTCTTCCTTCAAACCACGTCTGCGAGTTCTCATCTTCTCTGGAATAGCTTCCCCGATGACATTGTACCAAATACATCACTATAATTCTGATAGACGGGAAGCGTCACGTTTATTTTTTTCTATTGCTACCTTGATGGAAAAACTTCTAAAAGCTGTTGTGTTAGTTTGACACTCGTGGGTTTTGAGGTGTGAACTCATCTCTTTTTTTTTCTTTTTTTTTTACCCTTTGTTTTTACCTTTTTTTAACTAAAAACATCTCCGTTTCCTATTCCCTAATCTGTGATACCGTTCTTGCTTTGAGAAGTTTGAAGCTCCTGCAGCAGGATCTGCAGTTCCTGCAGTGGAGCTTTCTGAAGCCTGCGATAAGCTGACTCTCCAGTTTCGAATGTGCAAAACTTAGTCGTACTAAGTCGTACGTCTGCGTTCCCTGGTGGGTACTTGATTTCTGTCTTACCTGTGCATCCTTCTTACGAAGTCTTCCCTTTGGTTTTCGGTGAGCTCTGTGCTTCGATTGCCTAGATTTTCTTTTCTTTTGGTAATGGGCTTCCTTTTCTTTCCTGGTTCTAATATATGGCAGGACACGCTTCTCTCTGTTGCGGAGATGTGTCTAACGCCTAGCTGAGCTTGGACGTTGGCAGTTTTCACTTTTTTGTTCCTGTGCTTTCTCAGTCTCTGAGAAAGAGCTTTTTCCATTAATTATACGCTCTTAGAGTTACTGGGACGTTTGAAGGCTGTGGCTGGTTCGTGATCGAATGCCTTCAGTGTGAGCCGCTTACTTCATGTGCTTCTGACCTTGGGCTTCGTTTGTCCCGGGAGTAAGAGACTGAGTTTGGGTAATAGGGTTTGGCATACCCCCATACTGCTTATGTCCTTCAGTGCGTTGAAGAGTGGCTCCAGAGCCCTTTTGCGTTAAAGAGCCTCCGCTCGAGTTCCCAGAGTTGGTTCAGTGCGCAGAAACTGGAGACGACTCTCGTCTAAAATGTACGTTGCCCTATAATTGTTTCAGCTTTAGCTTTGGAGCAAGCGAAAGAAGACATCTAGGCTCTATTGACTGTTCTTTCTGCATCAGATTTAAGAGCTCTGTTTCCTCTAAATTTGAGTTTCTGCCACGCAAAGCTATAATGACACGTTTCACTCCCTGTAAGGAGGGAGGGAAAAGGTGGAAGCGCGTGTCCGAAGGCGATATGCCACAGAAATGTGGGAGTATCTTGGTACGTTGTTATTCACCTAGACAGTTATGTGGCTATGGTAAAGAATTTTAATCTAGTTTTAGAAAATTGCATCGAATAAAAGAAGCGGTAATTGAAACTTAAAAAGCAGCATACAGTCAAAATTGCTTTCGATTCAGCCATTGTACTGGGAGCCATATACTGCAAACGCTGCTGTTTGCCCAACAATTTTGGTGATAATCTGAACTTAAAAAGCTCTTCCTTGACAGCAGTAGCCAGATGTATGCTTTCCTCAGGCTTGTTACTGCTCCAGGATGGCAATTACAGTCTGGCAAATAGGAGAGATTGAGGAATACAAGACGTGCAAAGCCTTCCTGTTTAAATTATATTACCAGTTAGCAGCAGGGTTACCTCAGCGTTTCTCTGCTTTTCTTCATTTATTGCTTTGAAGAGGCAAGCGTTTTTGCAGTCTTTTAATTTTTCTATATATTTTTAAAACCCTCCAGAAGCAACAGTCGAAAGGACCATTAGCACCTCAGCTCTGGACTAATGAGGAACACAACTTCTGTGCTGGGGATATCGACTTAGGCCTGAGATCCCGCGGTGTTTCTCCCGTTGGAGTCTGTCTCCCCCCTTCCCCCCCAGTTGTAGTGGTTGTCTACTCGCACTGTGCCCACGTGAGGGTAAGGCAGACTCCGGAAAATAAATGAAACACTGCCACAATGATGTTCTGGTTAATCTTGACGCTCTGCCTTATATGCAGTGGGTGGTTTTTAAACAGTGCCGCTCGGGCGTTGTTACGCAGACGTCCCTCTCTTGGCTTTCTTTAAGCCTGTCGGAAAGCCGCTCCTCTTCCTGGAAACATCGTTCATCTCTCTGCTCTCCATGTCCCTCGTGGATGGATGAAGTTCTGCAGGTAGCCTGTATTTCCTTTTTCCTTTCTGCAGCTCTGTGAAGTTGCTTCTTTTCCCTTAAGTTCCCCGATTGATTGATGCAACTTTCCAGCCTGTTCCGCTTCCGTGATGAGGAAGTAGTCAGTTTACCTCGTTTGGACGAGTTCGTGGTCCCCAGGGACCAATTCTTTTTGTTTTTGATAGAGCGATTTTGTATAGGTACTTCATCTGGATTTCCTCTTTTCAGAAAACCATGCATTTGTTCTGACCTTCACTTTATCTGGTGTATTTGTGTGGCATTTGGAAAACAGAAAGATATAAATTAACAATAATAGTCAATCTTATCTAGATTGAAGAGTAAAATGGAAGAGGCTAAACCATGGTAAATGTATTAGCAAAATGCCCTGCAATATGCTGGTTACCACCTTTTTTTTTTTTTTTGATGCACTGCATTTTCCCAGCTCAAACAAATATTTATTCCACGAAAGCAATTTCAGATTCATTTATCCTTACAGAATATAACTTCCCCGTGCAAAATCTCTTGCGACTAAAATATTGCTTTTTAGAGGAATATATATATAAAAAAATAACCTTAAGCTGATTCCCTGCTGCTTAAACCTTCTGCTGCTGCCTTGTGAGTTTTATGAAGTATGAGCTGGAGGATAATGGTTTTATGATGTTTGTGCCAAAGCATGATCAACTGCTGCCTTGGTGTCTGTCTGCCGGTTTCCTTGCCGGACTGTTCCTTACACTGTTCATCGCATATGAAATCCAAACTATCGCAGAGCATCTCTTTTCCCACCTAAGCCTGTTGCAGAAGCACAGAATCCTGCCTTAGTCCTTAGCAGAGATGTGTTCATTTTTACTTTGCGGTCGTGCTGTTCTGTGGAGTTTCTTACAGGCATTGCTCAGATGTAGGCAGAGTGGGTTTTTTTTTCTTTAATGAAATAATTGTAATGTTTGTAGTTGTTTTCCAAGATTAGCTGGCTTAGCTGATTTTTTTTAAATAAAAAATGTGAGGGTGCTGGCAGATTGCAGTGTTTTGTAAACTTCTGAGGAAGTAGGTAGCTATCTTTATTTTTTTTTAATGGTGCTTAGCTATGAAAGAATTGAGAACTGGCCAAAACTGCTTTACATGGAATACTTTTTTTTTTTTTTAAGCATTGTTTTATTATTTGTGAGTGATCTCCCTACGTTTCTCCGCACTTCAGGATTTTCCTTTTTGAAAGCTTTGGAAAGCATCACCCTTCTCTAGAAATTACTTGTTAGATGCAGAGCGTTTTCCCCCTTCTTACACGGTTAAGCTGATGCGAAAAATGACACTTGCACCCCGAAAGGTTAAAAGGGACTGCAGTTCGGGGGAAGGTGGTATAGTGACAAAGAAATTAAGTACAGCTTCAGAAAGTCAAATACCTTGTTAAGTCTGGGCAAAAATCAATAAGCGCTTTTGAGAACGGTGGTATTGAGTGTCCTATTTTGAGAAATACCTCTATCTCTGGAAAAACAGAGCAAATTACTACAGTGGAGATGCGGATAAATTTTTGGAGCGACTTTTTGAGACGTGCCCGCTGAGGAGTTGACTCTTGCTAGTTTTTTCTTGCCGTTCCTGTGCCCGGCTTTCCCGGCAGCCTGTTTGGTACCCGGGAGGAGCGGATGGGCTCTTCCCAAGGCGGTCACGCAGCGGCCCGTTTCCTGGAGAAGCACACATCGTGCCTGAGCACGGGTCGGAGCCGGCGCCGCCGCTGCGCTCGCCCCGCGCTCCCGCAGCGCTTGCCTCTTGAGCACCCGTCAGCCAAGTGCAGGCTTTCCGGGTTGTGTGGCGAGCTTAAAAACGCGCTTACCGGCTTACCGGATCGGCAGCCTTCTCCCCCTCCCCGTATTAGTGGGGTTCTTCCGTAGCAGAGTAATGAGTGAAACTGGTTTTGCCATTTTGATTACAGCTCAGCTGTCACTTTTCCGTTATGGCCTAGGGCTTTGCACTGGGTGAGACAAGCTCGGTTTGAACTAATGGAAGAAATCAGTTCTCGGGCAGCCGCCTTCTCTTCCCTCCCCGTTGTCACTTCTGCTGGCGAAAGCACCTTGTCTCCGCGCCTCGGCCCGCGCCCCGCTGTCGGGGTCAGCCTTGAATGCGTGTTTTCTGCTCTTTGATGCTGATGGAGTTGACCAGGCAGAGCAGCTGTGTCGGTGAAGGCTGGCCGGCGCGAAGCAGAGCTCCGCGCGGTGGGAGGGCGCCGAAATAGTTGTAAGCACCTTTGGTCCGCGCCGCTGATGCGTGTGTTGCGTAGGTGGAGTACGCGTGTCTTTTTGGAGGTGGAACAGATTTGTTGCCCGATTAAAAGAGGAGGAAAAAAATGGGAAGGAAGAGAGGAGAAAGCCCCAAACGAGCGTTAAAACTTGGTCAGTGAAGCCTCCGAGGAAGCTCTACGCTGCAGATTCAGGTCGTAGTTTTGGCTTTAGATGTAAAGAGTTTCAGAGAAATGAGCTGTTAAAGAAGGCCCCAGTTTCCATAGGATTTGAAGGCAGCCCATGCGGACAGACCTTGCGGTCTACAGAGATGTAATTTGACTTGCAGTGCATTCAGGACTGGAAAATAAACCTCCGTGTGTGGATTCAACCAGTTGCTCGAATCGGCTGAAACAGGAGCGAGAGCTTGTGCCAAAGAGCGTGTTTTGGATCTAGACACGATAACTCTGCAGCAAACGCAGCTCACGCAATAAGAAAGCTCATTTTACTGCAAGACCCCCAGAGAAACGTGTGTTTGCTTGTGGTTTTACCAGTTAACGATACAGATCTGCTGCTGACTGGAAATATTCACTTGCCGTGAATGCGTCGCACCGTTGCACCATGGATGGCCGGAAAGGGACAGGGCAGTACAGTGCAGACCTGGATGATGCTGGAAGAGGCATTAGTGACGCGCTTCTATTAAAGGGATCAAGTTAGCATTTCTGGTATGTTTTACCGTAATGGGAGTTGAAAGGGTTTGGGTCTTAAGCTTATGTTTTCGCCTGATCAGACCGCACAGGATGGAGACGGGTATCGGAAGACCGTGGGATGCTGCCGGTTTCCGTGAGCCCAGCTCGCCCCAGCCCCGCTAACGCGGCTGTTGGGCGGCGTGAGGGCACCTGCTTCGCCCCGGGAAGAAGCTTCAGGCTCGTGGGAGCTTGGGGTTTGGTTCTTCCTCTTTTTCCCCTTTTGCAACGGCTATGGGTAATACTCCAGCCTGCCTTTGGGGATGAAAGGGTGCCGTGAAATATCTGAAAGCTGTTTTCTTTAGCATAAACTTTTCTCTTTAAAGAATATGCTGAATCATTTCTTATTAAAGCTGAAGCGGATGAAACTGTTTCAGCGTTCGGATGTGATGGGCCAGTGGTTTTCATGAAACAGATACTTAGGCCTTTTAAAATAAAACGCTGCATGTGCTTTGATGTGCTGCTGTACAGGCTGTGTTTTTGAGCTGCAGAACAGTTGGGCGATTGAGGTGTAGCGAACCAACCAAACAGACGTGCCCCGCCGGGCGGAAGAGGGAATTGGAGCTTGCCTGCCTAGGGCGTCCCGGAAAGGTGCGCCAGAGGCTAGTGGTGAGCAGCGAGTGATTACAGCGAGTTGCCGCCTGCTTTTTTAGGGAGAGGAGTTAAGTTTGCTGCTGTAACGTGAGAAGTGGCATTGCGCCTGACTCTTGTTAAGGGTTACGTAAATCACTAACGCTAGTTTAGTAAATGGTTTAGCTGTTTATTGTGGGAATAGTACTTATCTTTACAGGGAAATGTTCTTTAAAGTAGATTGATTTGAATCTGTAGAGTGTTGTGGTGGAAGGCGGCAGAATAAATTCTCAATTGATTCAGCTTTGCAAATGAATCCCAGATACAATTCTTGCTGAATCGATCGATCCGCTAGGTGTAGCGGTTGGTATGCTGGCGGTTGATCTCATTTTTTAATTTTTGCAGACTGCTGCCTGTGTACGTTGCATCCGTGGGGGACGTTTGTACTAGGATACGAATGTGAGAGCGGTCAGCCCTTCATGGCCCTGAAGTACTGCTGAGCCCGAAGGCCATGCGCTCCCACGGTGAGGGGCCAGCCGGAGGGCTGAAACGGCTGATCCCAAGTGGAAGAGGGAAGCGGTCTGAGGAGCTAACAGGGGTGCCGAATTTCACTTTGGAAGCCGTCTCGACCCGACCGCCTGCGTGTCGCGAGGCTTTCTGGTTTACCTAGATGCTCCGCGCGGACTTTGAATCCAGACCTAGTTGAGGTGAGGCGGTCTGGCGCGGGCAGGGAAGAGCCACAGCCGGGTTTAATCCCTCCTCATCCGCTGCTGGCTTGATGATGACAGTGTGATACTTGTTTGTCTTGTGGCTCTGTGATGCCTCGAGTGTATGCGTTTGTACATGACGAGGATATGGCACGCTTTCCTCTTCCCCTGGGAAGGTAATTGCTTTCATTTGTACTGGTTGTTATCCCTTCCAAAGCAGCGTGTTACCGCTTGCCATCACCGCAGCCCTCAAAAGAGAGGCGAACCGCACGGCACTGCGGTGCGGCCGCGAGCAGAAAGAGCAGAGGCGTCTCTGGGCAGTCGTGAGCGTTTCCCTGGGCCAAGTCCTCGATTTTTAGGTGAGGCTGAATCACAGCCAGACTGCCAGTATCTAACTTAGTTGCCGGTGGTGCTGCTGCTCTGGGACTTGGGAGTCGCACTGAGAGTAACATCAAACCTCTTTGTACTCTGGGCGTCAGCAGAACTTAGTCAGCGCTTCGCTTACTTTTAACTTTTGCAATAACAAAAGCATATAAAAGTACTTCTGACCGTGCCTTGAGATGCCATGTTCTGTTTTGCGCCTTTATTTGAATATTTGGCATAAATTCATGGGGGCCGAAAACCCTAGTAAACCCTCGCTGTAGCTGAAGCCGGTGTGTAGCATGAAACTTTCTCTGCTTTATTGCTGCTTGGCACTTGGGAGGGCGAAGCCCGTTAACGTGGCCAAGCCTGCTAGTAGATATTTGTAACTGAACAATTCAAGCAATAAGCAAAACGAGGATGAAGACAGGATGATAGTTTGCAATAAAAGGCGTTTAAAGGTAGTATGTATGCCAGCGCGTCTGAACGGTCACCCCGTACCTTGATGGTGTGTTAGAGTAGCTACGTGGTTTTAACTAAGACACTTTGCTGTCGTAGTCCAGGAGGCAGTGCTCTCTTACTGTCGTCTGTGTTTCAGATCCTTTCCCCTTGTGGCGCCACTGCAATGCAGATAAGAAACTAGAATATAATTTAAGAAATAAATTTTGAGGTGTATTTAACTCAGCAGGTTAAGAGTCTATTGAGAAGATGCTCTGGAAAAGATGAACAAGCAGTATCCTAGAGGAGGATATCCATTTCCAAAACGGAAGGGACGAGCAGCTGTTGGCAGTGCCTAGTTGTTTACCAGCTTTAATATAATCTTGATTATTACGCATATTACTGCTGTGCAAACTGATCGCTCCGGGTTGTTGTGAATGTCTCTGAAAAGGTGCTAAGTGTTTTCCTCTCCGTGTGGCTCCTGGTAACACAGGGAGACTAGCGATTTTAGCGAGAACACGCAAGTTGGTTGCAGAGTCTTTCTAGAACCTGGCTTGAATGTTTAGATACAAGTTGCTTATGTGTGGCAACCTGCAAAAGAAGAACAGAAATGACGTACAGAAATGATGGTATCTGTTCATTGTGTGTACCGGTATCTCAGATGCTCTGTGTGAGGCTGGCTGGCTGGCTGGAGCAAAAATGCCCTGTCAGGGTTGTTGGTTTTTTTTTTATCTACAGCATTTTTGTTGGTGAAATATGTTCCAAAACAGTAGTATTTAAGATTTTCTCTGGAGGAAATACAGTATTAAAAAATAAAAACTGTCGTCTTTACAGAATATTGGAAGGAAAGTCGTGTGGCCTCACTATTTAATTGTGTTTGCTGAGTTGAAAGGCATGATGTATTGAGCGTATGAGGGAAAGAAGCAGCAGAGACAATAAAATCAACTCCACCAAGCTTAGGGGGTCTGGGGACATCATGCACAATAATTCTGTGCAGCGTTTTGATTGCTCTCTCCCTCTCTCCCCCACCTCATACCTTCTGTCTTCCAGGGGTACGGATGTGTTCTCTTCTTGCTCCGTTTTCTCTGTTTTGTAAGTTTTGGTCTTCAGAAATCTCCTCTTAAAAGCTGCTACCAACTCTGCCACACGTCCATATCTATCTATCTATCTAATATATATATAAAAAATATACATATATAAATATGTACTATAATACTGCTACTACATCATATGCTAGCTTGCAACTTGCAGATTTTTTTTTCCGTTTTTCTTTCTCAAGGAGTTTGTTCAGTTCTACAGCTAATCTTATGAAGTCAGGAAACTTTCTGTTACAGTGCTCTAATGTGGTGAAGTGGCGAACAGGAGCTTTGCAACCTTCCTTTTTGCACAGCCAGTAGCAAAACGCCCGTTTGCTTTAGGTAGCAGGGAGTTGTTTAGCAGATGTGATTCTGGAGCTGGTAGCATAATTTCAGATAACTTCTGTGGTTTTTGAGATGATATTCTTAATTAAAAAATAATACCCTCTCCTTCAAAATAATATTCTATATGCATGTTAATATCCAAAAAGCAAACTTAGAATCTGGTGGTTTCTTGTGTGCGTATGTAGCTGTGCAAGTATTTCTATATCTATCTGCAAATGATTAACAAGAACTAAATTTTTCTTGGTTTCAGTCTTAAAGCTCCCTATCTTCTTACTTCTTGCTTCTTGCTACTCTTTCAGCATGCTTTTTTCTTCACTGTGTTTATAAGTAAAGCTAGGTCTTTCATTCCAAATTATTAATAGGGAAGCACTCAGTCATATTTTTCCGAGTTTGAGATCAGTACGCTGTGCGGCAAAGGTATCCTTGCTTGACCGTGGGGAGCAATTTTACCTTTTATAAAAGTAGCTGATGCAGTGAAGCTGCCTTACCCGCTTCAGGGATGTGCAGGTGTGGGTAAAATCTGGATATGCAGCCATTTGTAGCAAGAAAAACCAGATGGGTTTTCGTATGTGTATCACGGGAGCTTACGGCTTGCTGATTTGGGCATGTCTAAGGGGTGATCCCTCTCTCCATCTTTGATCTCCCAGTGATAAGTTGATAGCTGCAGTTCTACCTTTGACACAGCTGCTGATTTTAAATTATAGGTTGATAGACACTGAAATTAACAGTAGAAAGGTCTTAAGTCTGTTCATTTCATTTCTTTCCAATGTCTTATTTAGTAATTGCAAGCTTTAGTTAAAATAACTGACCGGCTTGACATGCAGGAAATTGGTTCAGCACTTCAATCTCGCTGCTGCAATGCACTGTTAACTTCTTCTAATATACGAGTCGTAGAGCAATCTCATCTCTAGGCTAGCAGCCGTAGACTGCTAAGAAGGGGAAAAGCTCTGTGCAAGCGTTCATCATTGCAGTGAAGACAGAAATGGTCCTGCAAATAGGTCCTCCCCATCAAGTGATGGCTGCGTGTTCATTCGCAACAAGAATACTCCTTCAGTGATAGGGGTGCCGACTGAGAGGATGAGAGAGGCTGGTAGCGCAGGGTTGTGACTATCAGCCCGGCTACTTGAATTTTTGATGCTGGAGATCACAAGGTAACCTTTCTGGCACGTGCAAAAAAATTTGGACTTGATTGGGTTTCTGGACGGACCCTTGGGCTGGGGATGAGCCAGTTGTCGTGGTCCTGTGAGTACCGGTGATACAGGAGTCAGACTGCTGAGGTGGAAGTGGGAGAGTGGGACCTCAGTAGTAACATCCTCTGAAATGCTGTTTGTATAGCGCACAAGACCAGAGAGATGGAAAGCAATGGTGAAAAAACGGCATAAGGGGAATGAGTTTTACCTTTATTAGGAATTGGGGAAATGTCTGAAGCAGGGGAGGCTTGTAGAGAAGGTTTGGATGGTTTCATCAACACAGCCGTGGAAGCAGGCTGCTGGCCCTTGAGGGTTAGGGGTAACTTGAACAGAAAAGTGGTGGAAAGCCGATGGGTGTGCAAGTACACATAGTTTGGGAAGAAACGTCCTCTTGGAGGATGTACGTGAAAGCTTCATACTGAATAGAACAGAGCTGATGCTGGAGTAGCTGTAAGGAGTAGCTCCTCAGGGAGCTGCAAGAGCAGCGCCCTCTCGGCTTGGCCCTGCGCGGTGTCCAGGCTGTGATTCATGACGATGCTGTCAGAGCCATTCTTATAGTGACTGTTTATAGGCACTTATTTGCAGGAGTTGGAAGAGCCAGGAATCCACTATAGTTCAGCTTGGTGTCAAAAAGGGGAACAAAAGAAAGAGGAAAAGACAAAAAGTGACAAATGTGATAGCTCTTCTCAGAGTAGTTCAGGGGCGTTCAGGGAAAGTACAAATCAAGGGGTCTTCTGTCAATACTAGGCAAGTTAGTGGAAACTACTGTGAAGTCCAGAATTATCCAATGCATGGAAGTACAGTAAAATAAGGAAAAATCGGTATCGGTGTGGCTTTCGGAGTGGGCAGTTGTTCCCAGTGCAACTATTGAGGCCTTAGGGGTCAGCTGTGGCTGTTAAAGAACTAAGGGGAATAAGAACAAAGGTTCTTGCACTGCTAAAAGGTGGTTAAATGTAGGAAATGAAGGGTAGAAGTAGGTAGTCAGCTCGCACAGTGCAGGGAAGTCGGTAACACCTGACGCCACCCCTTGTTCCGAGGGGCTGCAGATTTGTGAAGGCAGGGGAATATTGGCAAAACATAAATACCTGCTTGCCTTGGTCTTGCTTGCTTCCTTAGGCATCTGCTCTCGGCCGTTGTGGCAGATTGGAGGAAAAAAAAAAAAACCAAACCATAAGTAAACTTCTGGCATAGTTAGAAATTTCCAGGTGTAAATCAGTTTTAGTCAAGTGTTGCGTCTGAGAAAGCACTCTTTTTTTTTTTTTTTTTTTTTTTTTTTTTAGCATTGTGCATAACTTTGGAAGGCGACATGTGAGAGTAGCTCTGATACGAACGTCTTTAACGTTGCTATTTCTAAACTCCAGTCTTGACCCTAGGCCAAGAAGTACTACATCCATCCTTGCTGAGAATAAGGAATCCCACATTTTGAGCTAATTGGTTTATCTACCTTGAAACAGAAAGGAGGAGGGGAAAGAAAAAAGTACGACTCAGCATATCAAAACTCAACAAAAAACCCCAAACTATAGGGGTCATTAAAAAGAAAAATTACTTAAATGGAAAAACTTGCTCAACTTTCCCCACTTCTCTTGATAAACTTCCCTACATGCTTTCTGCTTTTGGTGTATGGTCAAAAGTCTTAATTTAAGATGAAGATGATGATTAACTTTTGGCAAGTAGAGGAAGAAGAATCTCTGGAGGGCTATGGTAGGTCTTCGCTGTTAGGAAAAGGGCCAACTGCGAGTCCTTACTTGGGCTGAAATTTGAGAGAATTCACCGTCTCGGACAAGAGGAGGAACTTGTGGCTTCTGAATGGAACCTACGGAAACTTTGTTCATGGCTTGGGAAAATGGAAAAAGCGTTTCTGAACACAGAGGATACTGTAATAGAGCCATGTGAGTTAATAAAGATGGAGATGAATTATGTGTTTGTACTTGGAAGATGTCTCTCAGATTTTAGCAAGAAAAGGGAATGAGTATTAAAAATAATGAGTTTCAATCTCCAGAGTTACGACAGTGAAAGAACTTTCCTCAGGCCTGCTTGCATCATGTTCACTTGGGTAGATTTGTATGGCATTTAAGATCTCCTTTCCTCTCTCAGAAACCGTGACCTCAAAAGTAGAAGTTCAATGAAGGTTTTTTTCCCTTTCGTTGGAGATAAATTATACAGTACTTGGTTCATTTTCAGAGCAGTAATTTCTCTCTTAGTGATTTTGTATCAGCTGTGCTTTTTCAGAAACCCTTCTGTTGAGTGAAGCGGTCCATAAAGGCTTTCTGCGGCACACGAGTGGGCTTGGGGGAATTGCTGCCGCAAGGGGAGGCTTCACTGGTTCCTCGCCGGCCAGCCAGCGTTGATTGGCCTCGTTACCCTTCGCCCCGGGGGTAATTAGAGATGCGTGGTAGGCGCAGACATAGGTAGCGACCAACTGATACCGGCAGGGGGGCAACCTCAGTCTGTTCTGCATCATCTTAGGTGTACGCTCATCTTGGTGAGTCACAAATACGTTATTTTTTTAAATATACCAAAATGAAAACGTGAATGTGAAGCTGTTTGCCTTAGTCGTCTCCATTAGTTTTGGTTAATAATTTTTGCCCTGTGATGTTTTTTCGGGCAAAGTAATGGCAAGAAAAATATGAATGAATGATGTTGTCTTTCCTAAAGAGGAACTTGCTCCAGATCATCTTTGAGTCAACAAGTACTTCTGTTCTCAGCTTAAATTGGATTCAATGAAAATATCAAGCATGTAATTAAAAAAAAAAAGAATCTCTTTTGACACAGTAGGTTTTTCCTCTGGAATTTTACATCTCGATCTCCTGCTGGAAGGTGGTTTTCTGTCATCCTATGATAGACCCCTTTTGTTTGAAAGCTGCCTTGAGTATTTTGGCACAGGAGCACAAAGCCAGCCTCAGAGTTGCTTTGCACGTTCACTGAGCTACGTGAGCAGCCTTGCATTTCTTGTTGCAGCAGGTGAATGTTTCATTCACTTGGTTGAAGGAGAGCTGTGGTGATTTTTAGCTGTAAATTCAAAATGAGTTTCTAGTCTTTGCAGGCTACTTTAAAAAAGAAAAAAAAACCCCTTAGATTTATTCAGGCCACACGAAGTGAAATGGCTTTTCAGTGGTACGTACGCCAGCAGTGATAGCAGAGAGCTTTTCTAGTGAGGCCACTGTATTCCTGCTGCAGTGGTCCTCACCGGGCTGCTGCTGCAGTCGCCTCTTCCTTTGTATTATGATTTAACAAAGGGCCATGGCTGTTTTCAAAAACAAACAAGTTGGAAATAGGGAGGAATGGCTAGGAGACGTGACACTGAAACACATAATCTCCTAAAATGTATTTTTCACGTGCAGAGTAGTTGTTACGTGAAGACAGTGAATTGAGCTTTGGGTTACGCGTGAGTTTGGATTTGTGCATGCTTGACGTGGAAACTGCGGCGGAAAAGGATTGATCCCGCGTGCAAGGAGGACTTCCTTGATGCCCACTTAATTACCTTGAAGTAAGCACTGCTTCAATGCAGGTTTTAGCAAAGAAGAAAATTTAAGCACAGAAAAAAATTTCAAAACGTGGGAAGCACCGGGAGCGTGTTACTCAGATAATTAGCAGTAATTCTTGGGGATGTTTTCTCGAGAACAGGGTCCCGAGGGTTCTTGTTTGGCACGTTTAATCTCCATAGGCTAACGCAGGGAAAGGCGGCCCAAGCAGCTAGCAAGTGGTGGGTTCGCTTCCTGGCGAACCTTGAAGTGGTAGAGTACTATTAGCTTGGCTAATTTAAGGAAATGACTGTGGGAGCGCCTCGAGGGATAGT
Source organism: Struthio camelus (assembly GCF_040807025.1). NCBI lineage: Eukaryota > Metazoa > Chordata > Aves > Struthioniformes > Struthionidae > Struthio > Struthio camelus. The sequence continues at coordinate 41,557,368 of NC_090948.1, forward strand.
TAACTCCATAGTAACGGTATCAGGTTTTGAAATTTTTTTTCTCAACCTCCCCTAATTAAACCAGCAGGGAATCTCATGAAATTCTTTAAAAACGTTGGTCATGTAAATTACCTTCTATATTTGGAACAGTTCAAAAAAAAAAATGAAGATCCTTAAAGTAATATTTTATTACTGTTGGGCAGGAAAGGTACAGTTATGCCCTGTTTGCTTCTCCTGAAGCACCCTCTTGCTCTGTGTTGCTGCTCATTTCCCCTTGAGCGAGTTGCAGGGATTCAGAATAAACACACATCTGCTGCCACCGAAACATCACCTGCGCGATGCCGTTTGTCATCGTGGAGGAGCTAGGACTGTCTTGGTCCTTTTTATTCAGGCCAAGGCGGCACGGTGCTGCCCACCAGAGGACCCAGCTATGCAGAAAGAGCTCAGACAGTCTCAACAAGGTGCAGCTGCTGTTAATAAATCTTTCCCTGACCAAATACATGGGAAAAAGAACAACTTAGATATGGCTCTGAAGGTTGAGGGGTTTTCGGGAGCCGCGTGAGGAGCGGCGGATGCTGTACAGAGAAAGACGGACTAACTCTGAAGGAGTTTTGTAGCCACTGGTGGTCGCTTGGGAAAAGGACTTCCGAGTCCTTTAAGTCTCGCTTCACGGAAAAAAATCCAAAAACAACCCAACACAAAACCCAGCCGAGCAAACCTCGAACCCCAAACGTATTGGGCTTTGGCTCCCACCAGGAGATTGAAGTGCACTTTCTGAACTTTTATTTTTCTTCCCCAAATCGATGGAAAAAACTTCAGCTGTCTTCCGTTCCCCTGCCAATGTCAGTGTCCCCGTGGCTGGATGGTGAAGGGGAACGGTGTACTGCAGCCCGAGGAGTGTATGATCCCCAGCACCTGCACCGTTGCCTTTTAGAAAGGTCAGGTGATCTCTTGCCTTCTTCACCTGAACCTGTTTATCCGATTTGGCCTCATTTTGGAGACTGGTTTCAGCTGCCTGTATATTGGCAGGGAAATAATTAACTGTTCAAAAAGCAAAAATGCCAGTTTTAGGTGTGACTTGAGGACTTTCCACTCTAGCAATTACCGGCTGAACCGAGGCTCTGTAATAAATAAAAATGCATAACTAATTTACTTACATGTGACGGACCCAAAATGTGTGTGTACGATTACCCTTACAAATTGCGCACCGACTTTTTATCTTGGAGCCGGTAAAATAATTAACTTGTCAGAAAGCCTATGTGAAACAAGTATAAATAGAGACTTCCTTCCCCCTCTGCCCCCTTTCCGAACACACACACACACCAGTTTGAATCGGCCTGATCCTGAAAAACCTGGGGGCGATGGAGCACAGTTGGGTTTAGCGCTGCTGTTTGTGGTCTCTCCGAAGTCATGTATTGTTTTGGCTGACTGGAACTTGCTCCCATGGGAGATTTCTGCCTTCTCCCACCAAATTGGGAGCTTGTCCTCAGTCGCTCACCTGGAGAGAGCGGCACACGAGCCACGCGCGCTTGAGCGGCGGACGAATATTGCTGTGGCCGCAGGAAGTATCCGTGTTTGAGAGAGGAGTGGAACGGGAGACGCATCTGCAGGCTGCGGCTGTGAAAAACGAAACGGAATCATTGCATTTTTGGTCCTGTCTTCAGATTATGAGTTTCATTTCTTTCTTCTCTGCATGTTGAACAGAGATCAGTAAAAGGACGTTCTGTTTTGTGGGTAAGAAAATTGTAAGTAATTTAGAGCACCACTGTAACCTCCGTCTTGGGTTCTGGATGGCTTTTTCACTAAATCGGTTGAGGCACGCTTAGTCTCAGCCTGGCGGCTTATATGCAAGATCATCATACCATCAAATTCATTTCACCTGGTAGAAATGAAGGAGCAAATTATTACACTTACTATAAACAGAGTTTAATAGACAATAACAAAGTTGCTGATGCTAGTCTCAACAGACAGAGTTGGAGGTAGCTCTTAAGTTTTCCCCTGATGTTTTGATTTCTGCTTTAACTAGGTAGATTTGTGTAGACAAGGCCAAAATAGTTTCCTCCCCCGTTTTCCCCCCGTTGTGTTTTTTTTTTTTTTTTTTTCCCCAGACCTTAATAACTGTTCATCCAGGATAGCAATGCTACTGAAGTACGGTTCCTTTTCCCTTTCCTTTAGACTTGTGCCGCTTTGTCGGGGTATAACGTGGGCTTTGCAGCTCTGCTGCTGATCAGGGGGCCACAGCAAGCGTAGTAGAAGATGGAAATGTGCTAGCTGCGTGGCTGAGATAAAACGTAGACAAAAATACTCATAGAAATTGTCTGAAAATACATTTCTTGCACCGAGCATTTTTAGACTTGCATTTGAAGTCTGGTGATGCGGATTTTGTAGGGTAACGGACAGTTTTGGTAAGGTGCTTCTCCAGAGCACCCTCACCAAGTCCTTCACCGACTAGCGGCTGTGTGGTGCTCGTTCAAAAGACCTGGTGAAGATGGTGCGTTGTTTGAGTATTATTTTTTTTTCCTCCTCCTTTGCACCATAGCCCAGGAAGGCTTTTTGCTCTGAAGTTTTCCGATTTCTGTCTTTACCTCTGGGCGGAAGGAAACACAGCAACCTCTCCCGATACTGGCACTGCTGTAAATAACTGAGCAAGCCTATTGCAGCTGAGAAATCGTTTCCAGTTGCTGAAGTTGAGCTGAGTCTTTTACAGGAAACTGTTCTACACAACAGCATGTGACTATGTCTGAATAAACACTTATTGATCTAGACGTAGTTCAGTTTACATGACAATTGACCGCTAATTCTACCGTTTTGAAGAATTGCTGTGTAGGGCTAATAGATATTTTCAGAGTTCCTATACAGCAGGGCAGACAAATCTCCCACCATATTAGTCATCTACCAAAGTCTTAATAGCAGGTGTGCTACATGGGAAGAACCTACATATTTTATCAGTGTACGTGTGAAGTGAAATCTTATTTTGTTTTTTTCCTGCTCAAATATTTTACGAATCCTGGCTGATATTCAGAAAAACACTCACATATATCTTGGTTCCTTCAGATTCAGTAAAAATGAATTTTGTTCTTAAGCCCTTTCCAGGCCGGCCAGCCCTTTTCTCCGTTGAATCTTTATGCAGCTATTCAGAATTGTTTTAGGGAAAAAAAACCCCAAACAACAACAACAAAAATACCCGTTCCATGAATTAGTTCGGACACTTACGGAAATCCTGCCATATAAAGCAACTCCCCATAGATAACAGCAAAGAACAGTTGTCTGGACTTTTGTGGCGTCAGAGCCTTTTCTAAGAAGGAAATTTTTTTATTATTATTATTATTTGAGCATTCAGATTCATCTAAAAGGCTGCGATGAATGCCACAGGTTTAACAACTTCCACAGGATTTTGGATTTCTTTGATCACCTCTTTCTCTTCTCTTAGAAAACCACTCTGCATGGGATCCAAATTAGATGAGGAGGATAAAACAATGGAGAGCAACAGGATGGATAAGGATCCCTGAGCTTTTATCCTGCCTGGCTCCGAAGAGGTAGAGAAAATTAACCTTTTCCCATCAACGTGCAAACCCAAGCACGCTTGCACTCTTCTCGGGTTTTTTACTCTGTCTTTTACTGTATAATCTTTTAGGCCTTGCAGAGGAGGCTGCTCTGAAATCCCTGCTCTACACCTTCCTTGCTCAGCCAACGCTCGCTCCCCCCTGCTGGCATCGATGTCGCAGCGGTGCTGGAGGCACAGCATTGCTGTCGAAGCCCGAAAACGTAAAATCACACATCTCCCCTATGTAAAAGTGCAACCTCAGTTCTGAAAGGATGAACTTGCCCCAGGTTAAATTAGTGAGATCGGTTGGGCAGTCAGTTTCGTTCTCAATTATAGCCGAGTGCCGTCATAACGAAACATGTATTTTTCAGAAGGCAAGAATCCAAGTTGGCCCGTGAACGACTGGCAGTGTTGGACAGGTATCCTGTAAGAATCTGGATTCAGATGGCTTGCTGTTTTGCTGGGGGACCTAAAAAGCTTGAGAGTTTGTAGAAGAGTTTGCTCAGTAACTTCAGACTTTTTGCATTGGCCTCAGATGTTGTTTGCCGCGTGCAGACTGGAGCAATCTGGAGAAATGGGTACGAATGGGGGAGGCATGGAGAGAACAAAGAGGTATCCACTGCTTGTGAGCTTTTTTCTGTCTTAAGTCGGCATGTATCTCTGCCTGAACAGCCACAGGGGCAGTAAGCATTTGTTGTGATCCAAAGGCTTTTGAAGTCAGACGGGTGCCAGCTGGTAGACCCTCTTTTCTACCTCATGCCTCTAGAAGACTGCATCAACTCTCAAAAAATTCAAGTCGGTAATCTTCTAGTTTCACAATATCAAATGCCCTTGGAAGAAGTAAGAGTCTGGCTGTGGGGCGAGGGACGCTGCTCTGCATAACGTAGGAACCTACGTGGTTGTCGTGCTTGCGCGGCTTTTTTTTTTTAATTGTTATTTTTTAATTTTGCTTCTGCTGTGAAGATACTTCAAGTGAAGATGTTACTTTCTGTGGATGTCACGTTAGCAAACACGTACCCTTTGGATTTCACAGGTTTAGCTAGCATCGTTCCCTGAAGTGGTGCAGGTAGGAGAGTGTCCCCACTCTCCTGCCTGGAGACATAAAGGGTGGGAAAGCCCCAGTCCTCTGCTTTCCGCTTGCTGCCTGTGATGGTCATTCTTGGATTTTACAATGCAGTGGACATACCAGCTGTGTATCTCCGTGGAAAAGCTCCAAATCTTGGAAAATCATCACTGTCACTCAGATCGTCCTGGGTTCTTCTTTGATGGAAGACTCATCTCTCAATTTGTAGTGTTTCTTTCCCGTAACCCCCTGAACAGAGTTACTTGAACTCAGGCTTGTGCGCGGGTTGTGTGTGGGGTTTTTGTTTTGTTTTGTTTCCCCCCACCACCCCCTCTGTCCTGTGCGTACAAGAACCTTAAAGCGGCAGGCTGTTCTGCGGTCAAACGTTGAACGACGGCTCAGCTCAAGGCAGAAACTCCAGGTGGTGATATTAGTTGAAGTAGAGCCGCGGAAGTAGGGAGCATGTCTGAAAACTTTGCCGAAGGTGGTGTCATATTGTGTTACTTCTCTGTAGAAACATACAATAATTAAAACACTAAAATGTATTCACTGTAACAGCTGTAGTGAGTGTGGCTTGCCTTGCTGATGCTTTTGCAAGTGCCTGTGTGCAAATTTTAGGTGTATGTAAACTGCCAGCCCTTTCGGAGCAGGGGAGGTATCTAGTTGCTATTGACAGAGAATGTGCGTTAGGTGAAGAAACCTCAGTTTTACTTGGTGCCTGCTCCTCGGGGCTCCTGTTCTGAAGAATCTCAATTCTCTTTATAGTCCTACAGTAGTTTGATACTTCTTTGAAGACTTGGTTTGAAGTTACTGTTTTGGGAGTGACATTTTTTGCTACAAGGAAGAACTTGCAAGAAATGTCAGTTTCTTGTGTGAAATTACAGGAAAATAATTGCTGGCACACTCCTGCCTGTATGATTTGATTCATGTATAATGAATCAATAACTAAAAAATTGCTAATGATTGGGACCATTTTCTAATGAAATATTGAATAAACTCAAAGCACAAAAAACAGTGTTACGATTCTTAAGGTAACGTGTGTAGGAGTTTACTGTCTCTTTTCACTTGCTTTTAGACTTTGGAGATGCAGTTAGCAGATAGCATAGAAGTAGGGAGTAGGACATTATATGCATGAATATAAGGATGTCAGGCAGTAGAAACTGGAAGTTTTTTTTTTTGGTCAGCATTTGAGATCTTAGATTTCAATTGCTGAATTACTAGAAAGCAGAAACAAAAAACCCCAACCCCCCCCCGGCAAAAACCAAGGAAGTAAATATATGTATCTTCTGTTTGAAGCCTAAGCAAATCTATAATTATCAAAGCAGCACCTATGAAAAGAAAAACAAAATTAGGAGATGTAAGCTTAACAATATTCTTTCTTTCAAAAATGCACTTCTAATCCTACTGTAGTTAGAGGGATGAAGCTACAGAAAGTTAACCAGAATTATTCTCTTATGTTTTCAAGTCAGAGTCATATATTGTAGCAGAAAGGAAGAATACTGCTTGAATTTTCTTTTTTTTTTTTTTTTTTTTTAATAATAATCTGCATGTGTGAAAGCCCTTAGTAGAAAGGAGGGAAAAAAGTGAAACACGACAGTAGCTGCAATTTGACTGAAGCTGTTTAGCCAGTATCGAATGACGAGTGCTGTGCGTTATGTTATCTGCAGCCGCTTGGAAATGGTGTTTGAGTTGAAGGGCGTAGCTTGACTGTGCCATTGCCGAAGCACAGCAGCGAAGCGATGCGCAGGAAAAGATATCAAGCGATGATCGGAAGACTTGTCAGAAGATGGGGATACAGGAGTATTTCAATAGGTTGTCTTCCTTGCTTTGATGAAGTGCTGGAAAGAAAATACTTGAGAGAGGAGTTAAAAAAGGACAGTAAAACTGATTAGCGTAAGACCTTTTGAGCCCAAGTAGAAAATGAAGGGAAGTAGCGTTACGAATTGAAGGGAAGCAGGTGCGTGCTGAAACTGTTATTTTCCGTCTGAATTATGTTCAACTCGTGCAACCTCATTCTTTGTTCCTTGCACACCAAAAACTCGGAGGCCCTGGAAGTTTGGTTATTCTTTGTTTTCATATGAAATAGCAAAACTAACTGAACGATTTATCACTGGCTTGTGGTGGTGGTCCTCTTATGTTGCCACTGGACGGAGGTAGCACAGAGCGAGTGATGCTCCTGGTAACGGCGAGCAATTGCGCTTAGATGAAAGTTTAGCTGTCACAGGAGAATGAAGAAAAGCATTTCACTCGAGGAAAAATAACCAAACTGTTGGAAACTTTGAAATTGTGCTGCTTGTATAGAAGCCAAGTTGTCTTCAGAGAAGGAGCAGTTCCGTCACCATCATGAAATCGGGTACTTTGGTGCAGTTCTGATAAGCTGACTGTTGCTCTTGAGACTGCTGGAAAAGAGACTAGAAGGAGTTGACCATTGCAAAACAAAACCTTAAAAATATATCTTCAGATTAAAACCGAAGCCCAAAGTTGTGATTTTTTTTTTTTTTAAAAGCAAAGATGGGGCATTGAAGTTGTTCGATGACAAACTATAACAGTTATCCAAGTGCACTGTACCAAATCTTGAATCTGTGTTTTTTGTGTGAGGTGGGGAGTGCGTCCAGGAGCAGGCTTTCTTCGTCCTTTAATTGTCTTCTCCAAGAAAATTTAAGATTGCTTTGGACATCTGCCCTTTTTGTGTGCCTGCAGCCTTGTTTCTGTTTGGCAGCGCAGGGTCTGTGTTACGGCAGCAGGCCAGCGCCTGTATTCCAGTTCAGGACTGTACTTTTTTCCTTTTTCTATTCCCATTGTGACAGCTTTAAAGCTAATTTTACTAAATAAAAAGTATCGCCCTTTGGCAGGGCATGTCCATTGTCATCCTCTGATAGGGCTCTTGTTTCTGTCCCATCTAGGGTTTAACCCGCTGGAGCTTCTAGTGATGCACCCAAGCTCCTAGGCATGTTGTGCAATGAAGGAATTTCAAAGCCAGCTAACTTGCTCTCTCTCTTTTTTTTTTTTTTCCTTCCTTCCTTCTTGATGTGTTTTTTTTTTTTTTTTTTTTTTTTTGTTTTTTTTTCTTCTTGGCATCTGCATCAAAAGCAGCACATGATTGCTACCAAATTCTGCGTTCTGAGGACTTCAGGCAATTTCGTATGTTTTTTGCCCCATGGTCATCAATTGTTCCTGCAGTGAATGACAGTCCAAGATAGTCAGCAGAAAGACATGCAAAGACAAGGAAGCCAAGAAAACAGACTAATTGGAGAAGTTGTTCTGTATCGGGCCGCAAAAGAGAATTGTCAATTACTGGGGCTTCTTAACAAAGAACAATTATTTGCATTGAAATTGTACATCTAAAGAGAACTTTCCCCAAATAAGGGCCAAATCTGTCTTAATTACCAAAGGTAAATTTAGCAACGTGAGAGCAACTAAACTTAGGCTTCCAAACGAGCTCTTACACGGCAGATGGAGCTCCTAGACATACGGGTCTCTTGAGCCATGGGGGAACCTGCTTAGCCTCAGGTAGCGGGTATTCCCAGGGTGACGATAACTACAACTGGACAATACAGTTAAATCTTCTGATCTTTCAGATTTGTTGGTGTGAAAACTGATGCAGCCATCTCCAGCAGGATGCAGTGAGAACCTGTAAGAGTCCTTTAAAGGAGAATCAATTTCAAGTTTTGAGCATGGACAAGATGAGCAGGGCGTACTTAATGTAAGCAAACCTGAACTGTCTAAAAAGAGCCAAGAGTTTCAAAAAGAATTCATCCATATTTACTGTGTCTCCTCATTAATCCTCTTTGTAATCAGAGTAGCCTTTCTAGATTTCTGGTTGTGGTAGAAGATTGACGCTGTATTTGCTTAATGCCTTCATTTGGAGCACTCTGTATGTGTGTGATTTATACACTTACGTTTGAGACTGGAGGACTTCGTCTGTGGCCAGGGCCTGAATATTAGAAAGGCGGCAAACGTTACCTGTTCCTTCATCCCTTTTCAGAATCTGCTCTGTGCGCTATGCTAAAATACTGGCAGTGCTTCAACTTTGCAGAAATTGGAAGAATACTGCAGAGAAATAATATGTTATGTGTATTTGTGTGTGTACACATATACATATATATTTTTAAAGAAAGTGGAGACTTTCTTTGGAACTGCAACAACTGAATGTTTTCATTTACAAAAAGAAGTTGAGGTTGATTTGGCCTCGATAACTGAGATTTAGATCCTTGTGGCTAGTAAATGGTTTTTAATCTTCTGGACTCTCTTTTCATGTAGAAAATACTTGGAATTTGAAATAAGAGGTTCCTGCTGCAATTGCATGCCACCCTGATTTGCCCTCTTCCCAACACTAAGGATCTTCGTGGAATGTTTGATGTTAGTATGGATAAAACTGAAGTCCTTGCTGTCTTGCGTAAATTGCTATTGAGATGACAGCCTCACTTCTAACGACCTAGGTCAGAAAATTAAAAAAAAAAAAAAAAAAATTAATCTATGACTCTCTTGACTTTTTTCTCCATTCTGGAGGTAGAGTCAACACGCATGCACACACACGAAAAAGTTACCAGCATCTTCTATTTGGAGTTAAAGGTGTACAGTAAGTTGTGGGCTCTTGTCTCAACCACACAGGGACATCAGTACATCTTCCCCGAGGAGTCCTGTCATGATTACTGATATTGGAAAGACCCTCTGAAAGCTTTTTCAGAGAGACTGTCCTCTCTGTCACTGCTGCTGCTGTCAGATTCCTTTCTATGGGAGAGGGAAGGGAGACTGTTTGGACAGCTATCAGATGGATAGCATGTGGACGTGTGAAGACCTTTACGTAAATATTGGGGAGTCAGAGCATCTGTTAAGGGTGCACGCTACTGCACCCCTTCTTGGTTTTGTTTGTTGGGGGCTTTTTTTTTGTTGTTTAGGAGTCAGTCTCGTCAAAGACGTAAGCAGTAACTTTCCTGGTGGACCGTCAGAGGAGTTGAACCCTCTGTGGGAACGCTGGGCGCTCCCGGAACGCCTGTATCCAACAGCAGAACGTTTCTCAGGATTGTGAGGTGAGCTGGCCCTGGCCCAGCACCCTTCTCAAGCAGTTCACTAGCTGCTGTTAGTCAGTAAAGGACGATGATCTGAGGTGATGCGATCATAGCCTTCTCTGTCACCGCGTTGGAAAGGAAATGCCCAAAATTGCAGACCACAGCAAGGTAAGCCACCAAGGTGTTGCTCGTTCCAAAATCTCAGGAGAAACTCGACTAGATTAATCAAGGTGTCTTCTATGCAGCTGCATCATTCCTTGGACTTAGAGGATTTCTTAGCTGATCTCAAGAACTGCTGGTTTTCTAGCCAAATCTCAGACTGACGGATCCCCCCAAGTTTTCTTTAGGTACGGATGTTCACTGCCTGCCCTCAGGAGCAGAATGCTGTTCAGCACCGGTTCAAGTGTCTCAATCTTTTGTGGCATGGGCGACGAGGTTTGTTTATATTGAAAATAATCCTGTAGCTGGATAAAAAAGACAATTAGTTTTGTGGACTCTGCTAGAGAAATACTTTATTTTCCTCATACCTTCATGGTACTCCGGGGAGCTCTCAGAGGGCCTTTACTCAACCCTTTCACATTTGTCTCCATGTGCAGCCTTTTCTCCACTTTTTGTGCTGTGTTGTATCCAGAATTTTTACAGGCGTGGAGTCTGAAGGTACTATGAATAATTAGCACTTGATGGCGGACCTGAGGAGCTTAAAGGTTCAAAAGTTGAGGTTTCCCCTGATCTTTTGTAGATTTGGAAACGTTTGTCCAAGAAAAATAGATGTATTTGTGTGTGGTTTTGTTGCCAATTAACACACGCGGATCCATGAAAATAACAGCTGAAACTTGTATGCAAACTGAAATTGAGCATTCCAATCGTTGTAATTAAGGCTTCAGCAAGAATAAAATAAGAATTAGTACTGTGAAATTAAATAAGAGATCAGTCTTACAAATGGCCAGGGAGCAAAACTTGCTTTACAGTCACAGGTATCCTTCAGATTTGTAGTTTAGCCTATTGAATGTATGTCACAGTTATATTACACTGCCATTACTCTGCCTGAAGACTCCGTTCAGATGCAGAATGGTTTACATCTGTTTCGCTGTTTTACAAATTTTGTTGGTCTGCATCTATTTTTTTTTGATGTTTTTACACCTATTTTGTTTACTGTGCTTGCTTGTACGTAGGTATGTTTTCTCAGTGTCTCTGTCTATATAAGGTGATTTAAGACCTTATGGGTAAGGTATGTAGATGTGCGTTTGCTGCCATTTAGCATGTGTTCATCATGAGCACTTAGTGTTAGAGAAGAATATAGCACAGGTATGCTTTCTTTAACGAAAGACAGAGGGGGAAAAGGTCATGTTACCTTAGAGAAAAAGGTTAGCTGTTAAATTTGCAAGGTCTTGGGAGCATCGCACTCAGGCTTGAGTTCAGAGAACTGGGCTCATGGTATCCTTGCTGATTTCTGTCGTGTGCCAGCGGACTTGCTTTTGGTCGAGCCTAGAGAGTTTTCCTCCTGGCTTTGTGTCCTGATTCAGGACAGCAGCACGCATCTTCCTCAGTTGCCTGACCCAGATACTTCTCAGATCTTCTCGGACACTTTTTTTTACCCGTTAACTTTGCTTCCAGGTGATGCTCTGCCTCTTCCCTCCCCTACAGTTTTTGAGAGCGGATGGTAAGTGATAGGGTTAGCTATTCTCCGCTAAGTGGTATTAATCGGCCGGTACATTGAGAGCTTGGCTGGGGTGAGTTTAGCACATCCCACCAAGATTCTCATCTGAATAAAGCAGATGGCCTTTCTAACTTGGAAGACTGTCCGTAGTTGGTAAGCGTTCATTATTTTATGGTGCCTGTTCCAAATAGCTTAAGTTCAGATTCATTTTTCACTTTTTTTGTTTCTTTTTTGAGCTTGAATTGGAGAAACCTGGTTCTGCCCCTGTCTGCTGGATGCTGCAGTTGGGCATGCGATACAGGATTGCCTTACAGAGTCCTTTGAGATCTGCTATTGTAAGAGGCTGTGTGAGAGCTTGATGAAATTAGTGCTGCTCCCAAAATATCCCGAGGAGCGTACATGTGAGTTATGTTCAAGAATAGATGATTGCGGCCGACATCTGTTGTCGGTCTGAATGGAGATCTTCAAAAATGTTCGGCACAGGAAATAGAAAGGGAAAATTCTTATTCCTTGTTGATATTGGTAGGTTTCCCGAAATGGTCGATTACGTTGTTGTATCAGGAAGAATATAAATGTGTTTAAGAGCAGATTTTCCTGTGGTCCTGAAGCGAGTACTGTTTGGGCCGTGCAACTTCACATCTCGAGTCCCTGTAGGCACAAACGAATTTTTAAACGTTATACGTCCCCGAGGCAGAGTAGCTTACTGGTGGTTCCTTAAGCCTGCTGTGAAGCCAGAGTTGTAATTTAGGGCTCCTGGTTCTCAAAGTCCTTTCAGCTTAATGTCTGAGTTAAGCTGCCGATAGGTTTATTTAGGTGCCCTCATGTGTGGAGAATTGTTTAAGCAAATTCCAAGTCATTATTTGTCCTTGTGGGTTATCATCTGTCCTGTAGTAAACAGATGAAAGGTAAAGATGACTCGGGTACCTGAGAGGGAAAAATGTCAAGGAGGACTATATAGCGCTTCCACATCAAACGCAGCCATGGTGCAGTATTGGTATTGGCTGGATGGAAAGTGTCCCATCCTGACGTTGCGGAGTTGGAGAGAATTATTCCTAATCTTGTATTAAAGCTTCCCGTTTCATCTCCTTGTTGCTCGGAAAGATTCCTGAATCTTTCCCAGTCTCGCTAGTAGGTGTTTTCTCCTAAAACCTAGGTAACTCAGTGGCTGGAAAGGCCACATAGGCAGTGTGTGTTGTAAGTGTGCTTGGAGATGACAGGAAGTCTCCCAAATGAGGGAAACCTGTCTGTGAGTCTGATGAGGAATTCCTTTCAGGATGTAATTAAAACATAACGTGCTGCCTTGCAGCTGTCAGTGAAGCGTGGAGGAAACAGAATAGCAGAGAACTATGCGCGTCTGTAACGATGCTGCAAAGTTCTCTGCGGATCTGAGCTGGCCTAATGTGTGTGTGTGTGTGTCGTCTTACCAGTTCCATTTACACGTTTGATGAAGATTTTTTCATTAAAGTATTTCTTAGTTTTGGGTCGTTGAAGATTCCCGCGAAATCTGTACTGCAGTTTGCAAAGTATTCCTTAGTACAGTCGTGGTCCGCAGATGTTGTGAATCGTCTTGAAAGGCAGAACCTTTGAACTTGCTTTTTATTACTGATTGTATTACTTATTATATTTATTGTTACTGTTACAAATAATAAGATGTCAGTGATGCTTCTGCCTGGCAGATCTTGAGATGCTGTTTACTCCACACTAATGTTTTGAATTTTCTAAGACAAAACAAGGTGCTTATGTGCAAAGCGTTGGGAATATTTAAAGGACTTCGGATGAGAAATCAACTTTCTGTTCATTTAGCTGCAACCATTGATCTTATCAAAGCCAAGGATGTGAAAGATGTTGATGGCTGGAGGGAAGAAATTGCCTTTCTATGAGAATGAGCAGTCCATCGCTTATTTTACCACAGAACTCAGCCACCATAAATTCGAACTAATGTTTTCAGTGTTCCTACTGCAGTACCTGTCAGAAGGCTGTTTATGTTGGAAGTCCAGAAAATGTATGACAAATATAAGACAATCCTTTTCTCGGAATGGGAGAGAGAGAACGTATATACCTGCGTGGATAACAAAGTAACAGAGATTTGAGGAACTCTTCTTTTGCATTTCTCTTTTACTGTAAAAAACGATGGAGTGTTTTTTTTTTTTTTAATCTTTTTAAATGCCTGCCTAATCAACAAGCACCCGGTTCTTTGAGACATTTAGCAGCTTAAACTCTTTAGGGCTGTGGCTGCTTTGTTCAGGGCATCCATTGTACATAACTAAGCTCTTTTGTATATTTTGGCTGATAACGTATCAATTATATCAGAGCTGTAAGAGCTGGAAGAATAAACAAACGAGGGAAATCCTTCACAGCCAGTACATGTCCTACAAGTAATTTCTTGTGCTTCTCGTTGCTTTATGGTGCTGGTGGTCTTTGCTTGGCGAAGACATTTATGCCCTTCATTCTTTGGAGAATCTCCCTGTAAACGTCCATGAAAAGTCTCTTGTCTGCTAAATTCCTCCTTTTAAGAATTCTCCTTTGCTGTTACCTACAGGAAAACTTGACCGCTGCCCGGCCACTGGTGTGCTGCCTACCGTCCTGGCCAAAGCTACTTCACTGTCTCCTCGTGTCCTTGCCACCTCTGGTGTCTGCGGGCTTTCCTCCAGCGTCTAAGTCGAGAGCAATGCGCGTTTGCGTAGCACTAAGAACAGCAAGAATCGCCTCTTTACGTACCCTAGTCCAAAATATAATTGGCACAGGCAGTGCCTCACTTGTTTTTCTTCCGACTTGTCTTTCCAACTGCCAGTTGGCTTGCACTTGCATTTTATAATTAGTTCTGTACTGTCAAAATCGATGTTTTTTACTCAAATGTTCATTTAGACTTTTCACTCTGCTCTTTCCTCCCACTTTTCAAAGCAGAATGTTTTCCTTCAACATTTTTAATTTTGTAACTCTATATCTTACGTGATTACAGGGTCTCTTTCACTGCATGTGTTTAACCTCAGTAGAGGAAAAGAAACTGCATTTGAGAAGTGTTTTGACCCACGTGGAACCTAAAATGTTTAAAGCGAGTTCTATCTTAAAGATACATAAATGTTACTGGAACCTATTTGTCCTACCTGTGGCCATTTGAAACTAAGTTGGGAGAAAACTTAGGCCTGAAATTTTTGGAATTTGTAGTAAAATATTTGTCTTTTGAACACAATGCCATGTCAGTGATCTGTACTTTGCCTCGTACTGGAAAACCCATTTTCCTTCTCTCGAGCTTTTATGTAGGCGATCTCTTTGTCAGGTATTACCTGATGTAAGCTCTCAAGAAAAGAATTATGGATATATGAGAACTGAAACTGGACTCCAAGACCTGGGGTTAAATAGGGGCGGAAAATACAAAAAGTTAGCCCATTTTCTAGTGGGTATTTGGAACTGCACGTTCGAAACCCAGCGTTGACTGCTGAAGATAAGAGCTTTAATGGCTCTTTAAAAACAGAATTGTCTGAGAAAAGTTGGGAGTAACACCGGTAGGAGTTTGTCAAGTGAATAATCAAATTACTGCATTCCTCAGCTGGTGGTAGGATTTTTGCCTGTGGTCATAGTCCCTCGAACTCGCTCAAGAGATGCTTTATGCTCCTCTGCTAAATGTGTTTCTCATTTTTAAAAAAGTTATTTTTGTAAGATCTTTTGTATTTTGAAAAAAGGACAAATGTGAGCAGAATGTAGAAGACCTGTCCCTTGCTGTCCTTTCTAAAGGACAGTTATTTTCTTCTTTGGGAAGGTTGATGTTTTTCTGCACTTCTCTCCTCTTTAACGCAGAGGATTTGTTCCAGTAACTCATTGCAGTAGACAGTGGTAGACTTGGATAACTGCGTTCCCTCTTAATCTTAAAAATTCGGTAAGCAAACCGATCAGATTTCTTATCTTCTTTCATGTTGCACACGTGAAAAATGCTTTTTCCATTAATGACAGTGTGACCTCTGTGCTGCTTGAATTATCTGCTGTGCTGCCAAAGTAAAGGCTTCTCTCCCTCTGAAGACAAAGATTGATAATGAACCACAAAACTTGTTATTTTAAAGTACTATTACAGGAAGGAAATGAGGAAAAAAACGAAGTGCTTGACATTCTGTGAGTTCGTTTAAGTACCATTTTCTTCTGTGTAATTGCTGTGGACAGCCATATGAAAATGACCCTTGTGTGTTTATTGTTTCTCCTTAAAAATGTCATTCCTTTTTTTTTTCTTCTTTTTCTTTTCTCCTTTTGAAAAAGAACATTTGGCCTCTTAAAGGCTCGAGTATTTGATATTCATTTTCTTCTGTTTACTCATGGGATAAATTAAACAAATTGCAGTAGTTCAAGAGAGATTAAAGCGGCCTGCAATCGGGACAAACAAACGGGGAGCGTGTGGTAAAGGAACGCTGCCAGCTCGAGCGTTTTTGTAATTTCTGCTGTCCCCTTCTTCCGTTTCGTTATTTCTGTTATTTGCTTCTTCATGGCGATGTCACGGGTTTCTTCTGTCAACGTGTTTTTTATTCCATCATTCATAGTGACCCTCAGCTCAGAACAGGCAGCTTCCCAAATTGAGAAGAAAGCCAACGAAAAGACCTTCCTAAAGTCGTAGATAGGTTTTCATGGACAACTTAATTAACCACGTTCCTCATGGGGAATTTTTTTTTGTGCCTAAACAACACCTAACTCTCTAGATATTAGGCCGTAGAATTAATGAAGAAGTCTTCTTGTTACTGTGAGCCTAAACAAATAGCATGTGTGTACTGTGCTTTGCCAAGTGTTTGTATTATTTCCTTTTTTTTGTCTTTCCAGTTTGACTTTCGTCCTGGACCCTCTCTTTTTCATATGCAGTGTTGGCCTCGGCTCTTATCTCAAACTTGAGTTGATTTTTCTCTGGCTTTACTTGTGGTTATTTTTAGGAGTGTGTGTTTGAGGTTTGGGGGAATTTTTTGTCTTTCTCTTTTTTTCTCCGGCTTTACTTGACAGTTGTTGTATGTGACAATTAAGAAATTGAAAAATTTTGCCTAGAAGGAGAGAAATAACCTATGCACGGTTTCGGAAGTTGGTATGTTTGCATCTGGGTCAGGTTCCTTCAGGCTGCTTTCCATCTAATGGAGCCTTATTATCCCAGGGAGAGCCCTGGTGCTTTCCGCAGGTTTTTCTCAGGGAAATGACAGAATTAGAGCTTGAATTTTATTGCTTCTCTTGCACTTAGCATGCAGGACTTTGTTGTTCGGGCCCTTTAATTTGTCATTTTTTGTAGTTGGTGTTCTGGTCCGTGTGGAAGAAAACAGCATCTGCCTCTTTAGACCTCAGGATCAACTTAGCAGAACAACAAGCAGCTTCAGCAGGACGAGTGATTAGCTTTGTATACGAGATATTTTTTTGCCTTTTCCAAGATTAGAGGTTTCATACAAATCATCTTGAAGCAGGCTGGATAGAGAGCAGGCTGTGCCCCTTTGTGGGTCGAAAAAGTCAAAACCGGCATGGTTGGATGTTTGAGTTTTCTTTCTTGCTCGTCGTCGTCGTCGTGTGTTTGGTGGGGTTTTTTGTTTTGAGGGAGGAGGTTTATTTTTTATGTTTGTTGTTATTTTTAGGGTTGAACTTCTGAAGATGATGCCGCTTACCCGCTTTCAGTGGCGGTGGTCTAGGAAAAATAATAGAAAATAGTGAGAACAACTTTTTTCTAAGCTGGCGGGTAAAATCTTCAGTCTTTCTAGCAGAATAACAGGTACCTTTTGGGAAGGAGGGAAGTTTCTATCCTGAATTGTGCATGTAATTCCTAGTCCCAATCTAGCACCGTGTTTTAAGGCTGATACTGCATTATGGCTATCAGCTTTTCTCTTTTGCATTTAAATTCTGGAGAGTAGCTAGCAGGAACTCGGAAGCAATGACCAGAGCAAGAACACAACAGTTCTGACTTGCTGCTTCAGAGATGTGATGCACCTGGAATGAGTGACTGAGGCTGTTCCGAGACTGACCGATGCTCTCTGTTGAATCCAAGATGTGATAAATGAAAAATCCCCGGTAGGATTTTGGAGTAGACGCTTGTTGACACTGATGGTCCTTTTTCTGGCTGTCTTTTGAGTAGAAGCTTGCAGAGTTTCCTGTCCCGTCAGTATTTTCCCCTGGAGTGGCAGAATCGGAAATTTAGGAAGAGTAGGGTTGGGTTTGATGTTGTCTTGGGAATGCCTCTGCAGTGGTCTAGGCGTCTCCAGAGGTCCCGAGTTCCTCCTGTCTCTTCTCCTCCAGGACTGTGGTTGTTACTGTGAGCATTTGGAGCGGGAAGAGCTCTTCGGTACAAGGTTATTGCCTTTTGGCCGCTTGCGGTACTGGCGATGGTGGGTTGCTCCGCTGCTTGGTGGTGTTGTCTTGGAAGGGGCTTGTCCTTCTGGGGAGAGGAACTGGAAGAGAAGGCAGAGAAGATGAAATTCAGTTTTGCTATTTGTGCCCTTGTTTTTTCCACTTCCCCTGCCGTACACATAATGTTGGATTATAAATTGCTTTGAAAGATGGCAGGTGGACTACGTTATCTTTTGGAGGAACGTCTGCCAAACGGCCCATACTTTTAGTGGTGTTTTTAATTTATAATTTTTAGCTTTCATGAAGAGCTCATTTGGATAGAATCTAGTAAAACATCCCTAATGTGTCATTTTGTCTATGAGGTTAATGATTTTCAGCAGCAAGGAGGGGACAAATGTGAAATTTTCAGTGATGGCGGGTAGCTGTGGGTGCCTCACTGGGAGCTCAGTCAAGGCGAATGACTTTCTAAAGATTGAGAACCCGTCCCGTCCCGGCTGAATACATTCAGGTGCTTTCACAACTACTTCTCACTTTCTGGTAAGCTCTATAAATATTTATGGTGCTCATGCGATCCCATGCTTCCTGGGAGCTTCTTGAGTGCTTCACGTTTCTAAGCGTGAGAACTGGTCTTCCTTTATATTTGGTCTCCAGGAGCAGAGATAAGATGATATTTCTTGATACGGGAACACAAAGGGTAGCGTGGTTATTTTAAGGTTTTCCGTCGTGGTGTTTCTTAGCAGTGCTTGGATGGATCGTGCGTAACATCGTGCCTGGTGCTGATGTTTTGGGATGCTTCAGCGGATTATAGCTTCAATTTTGTTCTTCTGGTTTAGCTTAGAAGAGCCACATCGTGCATGGTTCTCCAAAAGGTGAAAAGCTGTAGTTTTGCTTAGGAAAGCGGAGGAAAACCGTAGATCAGAATGTACTACTACTGTCAGTTCAAATACCAACCCTTTATTTTTGCTACTTTCCTTAGGATTTAAGGACAGTACTTTTTAGCTGTGCTGCTTACGTTTAGACGTTCAGAGACAACGTTGCTCTATTGCTTAACCCAAGAGGCTGCATGTTCACATCTTCCGTTAGCGGCAACTTTGCACTTAAAGAAATAACCTTCTTCCTCCCGAGCAAACTCGTGTTGTCAGGGCAGGTACTGGGAAGTTAGCACCGGGTGGGCTGGAGGGTGGATCTTTATGTGCACGAGAGCTGAGCTAGTCAACTTGACAAGAAAGGGCAGGGAGACTTCAAAAAAAAAAAAAAAAAAAAAAGGATGGGATCTTAGTGCGAACTATGCAGTTACTATTTTGGCCGGTTTTGGGGATGTTTTGGTTAGCCGAGGCTACTGACGTGGCTGTTGCCCTTTTCTCACTGCTCCCTCCCTGCTAACATCTGGGCAGAGCAGTGTGGCGTATTGGGAAGAACGTTAATGATAGGAGGTAAAAACAGCTTTGTGGCTACCCTGACTTGTCAGTGGAGGATGACAGTGTGCCTGTTGTAGTCCCTTGCATCAAAAAAAGGTACTGTTTCAGTGTCACTGAGAATGGCATCCGCCTTTGTTAGGCGAAGGCTTGATCCCGTTGCGATGCAGATGTGGAAGCCTGGAGGAGAGCTGGAAGGGAAGCGGTTTGCACCTGGAGAGGCTGCCCAACCTTGGCAACTGGAAGTTAGCCGAACCGCTTTTAACTGCGGTTCCGCCTCTCAAAAAGAGGCTGCAGGCAAGAACAAGCCAAGTGTGGGTTTACACGGTATTTTTTCCTCCTGTGTGTCAACAACAACAGAAAGAAGCAGCAGCAGCAACCTTTCTCAGGGAGGAACGCACCGAACTTTTCCTTAAGTCATCCGTGGTCTCACAGGCTCCGCTTACTATACTGTATATTACTTACGCAGTTTTCCAGTAACCTTCTAGTTACTTACGCATTTCTACTAAATATGCGCTCTCCTAAGAAGCTGTATGGAAATCCCTTTAAGAGCGGACACAGAATCATTAACTGATGCGTACTGAGGCTGTGCACGTACAGCGTCCTGCATGTCTGTGATTCTTGCAGGAAGGAGTGGACTCGTCTTGTGCTTGAGCAGAGCCAGAAGAAAAGAAATAACAGCACTGTGCAAAACATTGTCCCGACATTCCCCAGTGCCTTTTCAGTCCCCAGCGCTCTTCTGCTGAGCGCCATTAAGTCTTTTAAGATGGCAATTAAACACCACCCTGTTTAATCACTCTTTCAGCGATCAAATGGTGATAAATAAGAATATAATGGACCTGGCAGAGCTTGTGGTGCTCCAGCGTAAGTGATGGTGTATATGCTTTAATAAATGGATCGTGGTTCTGCGCTGTCCACGGCCAGTGGTTTCAAATGGCTGCGTTTATAGGGGTGGCCTCCAGAAGGGTGGGCGATAGCCCTCCTAGTGAGGGTGACATCGAGCTCAAGGGCAAAATCGAGACAGTGGAGAAGCAACACTAACTCTTGGCCTGTTTCGTAAAGGGCAACAATTGCTTTCGCATCAGGAATCCTTATGGGTGCCTCTTCCCCTTCGGGCACCGTGGTTTCGCTCTTGCCGATTTCACGTTGAATATGCCTGTCCGTTCAGTAGCGGAGGAAAGAAGCTGTTCTCTGCTCGACAGTACCAGCTCTTTACTGTCTTGCTATGCCTAAATACAAAGGATAATAAAAGTGATCCCTTTGCTCATCTGAAGAAAAAAGTCATTGTCTGATTTCTTCCTATTGGATCTGCTCGCGTCGCTCGTCAAGGTATCAGATAATAGCAACTTCTGTAAACTCGCTATAAATCAGTAATTGCTTTATAACGATTTATCAATATTTAGAATTTTTTTCTCCATATTTTCATCTGCTGCGTTATCAGCCTCGTGGCTAGCGTTCTCAGATCTCGGGAAACGGCCTTCCAGACTCGTCGAAATGAATCAAAGCGCGATTCTGGAATACATAACGCTCAGCAGCAGTTGCTGTATAGGCAAGAGGATAATAGAAAGGGCAACGGAAAGCAGCTCCTTCCAGGGCTCACTGCGCACCTGGCTTCACCGCTAATAATACGTATGTGAACATACATGTGTGTGTGTATTATTTCTACAATAACAGCTTAGTTTTCTAGCTTCAAAAGCCTTGTGCCGATTTATAGATTTTTTTCCTTTATTGTTGTTTAATTTCTTACTAAGGCCTATCAGCTGGTTTGCAGAAGTATGCAGCGGTCTCAGTGGAGCCCCACGTGCAGGCACATTAAATCCTCGTTTCATTTGATTCCATCATGCGTAATTGTAGGTATGATAAAGTCGGCATTATCGTCGTCTACTCGTGCCGTATCTGTGCTGCGCCACTATCTTCCTTTTTCCTAATTTTTCCTGCTACAGTATCTGGCTGGTGCTAGCAGGGATCCCATTATGTGAAATATGGAGGAAAAAAAGTATCCGTTTCTTTCTCTGAAATACGAAGGGTTCTCACTCATGGAAATTTGAGCGGTCTAGTTCTAAACTGGAATCAGTTTAGTCCGTGGTAGTTATGCGATTAAAGACTTACCAGGGCATAAGAAAATCTTTCAATGCCATGCTAGAGGCCTTTGCTTCCTTTCCGTTTTGTGGAGCTAAGAATTGGATTATTAAATACTTACTTGCCTGCCTAATTGTCAGATGCACTTCTCCGTAGTTGCGCCTCCCTTAGTTCAGAAGAGACATGAGTTAAAACGTTTAAATGGAATAATACTGACCATATATCAGTTGTTATTACAGAAGATTGAAGTCGGAGCAATACGTAATAAATATGACAGGAAAGAAATCATCAAATCTAGGTTTGACAGCACAGATACTGTAGTATAAAAATGTAATTTCAGTGTCGAATTTTTTACTTAAAGAATTGATATGACATTGGGATTCTAGTTCTTGTTTTGCACGCTCAGCGTTGCTGTGCATCAGTAAATAACACTGCTCTGCTGACCCCAGCGTTGGTGCCTCGCACCGGTTTAATTGAGCGAAGAAGGAACAGCAGTAATCGTTTTGGCAATAGATGTCACCGTTGAACTCCAAGAGTAACTGTCCCTGCTACAAAGTGTGATTGTGACGCTTGTTCTACCTTCAATTTCTCAGTTTCATTTTTGCTTTCCTTTGGGCACCCTTTGAGTACTTAATTCGTCTCCGCCGCTCTACTGGAACATTTCTATAGCAGACAAATGACTTGTCAGATAGCTTTTGGTGAGAGCTGCTCTCCCTTTATTGTCAAGTGACTTCCCTGTTGTTTTTTTATGTTCTTTCTAGAATATATTATGTATTTTTATATTCTTTCTTTCTTTCCAGAAAGTCCTGTAGACCAAAAAGAGTGCTCCAGTTTCTTTACTGTTGCTTTTGCCTGGGGAAAAGTTCTCCAGGAGCAGCCTTATCTTTTAAGAAACTTCCTGTTGAGTGAGGGTTTGGTTTCCTGCCCGTTCCTCCAGTGCTGGGATTTGTGAGTTCACAGTGGCCAAAAAGAGACAAAACGTCGCATCCTGGAACAGGGTACCAGGCTGCTGTTTGTGAAAGCTATTGCTGCCGCAGACGTGAACTCCTGTGTGCTTGCTTTTTAAAAATAAGTGCTTCTACATCTAGTCTGTAACAACTTGGTTACTGGGCAGCCCAGTTTCGGAGGGTTTTCTGCTGTTGGGTGGCAGAATCGTCTGCAGTTCCCAAATCTTTTTTTTGGGCCACGGGTCGCTAGAGCTGCAGGGGACCTCCAGCACTGAGTTACTTTTGGGAGCTGCCTGCGGCTCCAGGTGTGGCTGGGCCCTCCTTTCCTGTTGAACGGGTGAATTCGGTCTGAATTCTGAATCTTTTACTTTTTTAAATTATTTTTTATGCATCCGATATGCCGATACCCAGAGATCATGCTAGATCTCTGGTCAGCTGTTTTTTCGACAAAATACACCACATCTGCTTGAGCCCAGCAGTAGTAGTAATCCAAGATGTTCCTTTTGCTCTACTTATTGTTTTTCTATAGTCCTTTTTAGCCTGTAAACCCGATTGTTGATAATTACATGTTTTCTTTCCTGCTTAGGTGGAGATGGAGCCGGAATTAGGCAGGGCAGAGTGGGAAATGGGTTCTTCGTCCCCCTTTGCAGCTGCCTTTTGTGCGCTGTCGCAGTATTTAATCCATTTGGTGTGTGTCATGTTGATTTTTGATTTTGCATTACGTTTTGGTTTGTTTTCTAATCAAGATGGCTTGAGGTGCTAAGTAATAAAGCCAGTCTGAGCTTCCCTCTGAAAAACTGCATAATGTTTTATTTTGACAAGATCCATTTACCATGAAATCATGACCAGTGATGCTAATTTTACTGTCATTTCCAATGCAGTATCGGAAGAGCTCTTGGTAGCTTTTCTAACGCTTTTTGTGTTAGAATGGACTGACAGGCCTAAAATTGCATGGCGTTCCTTTTGGGCGCGTTACTTCTTTTTTCCTTCCCCTCTGTTATCCGCTGGGCCTGTTTTTGCTCAGAGTCGTCATATGCGACGATACTGGGCCAACCGCAGAAAGCGTACAATTGCTGGAAACTGAAAATTGCTTAGGCACAGCTGTACTTAGATGCATTATTTCATTTAGCAATCCACTTTTTGAAGCGATTTGGGATGACTTGAACTCAGCGTGTTGAGCTTGAGTGTTTCAGCTGATCCTCACCCCATGTGTTTGCGCCTTTTCTGCAGCAGTCTCCAATGCTGATATTGACTGACAAGTTCGAGTAGTGAGGCTCTATTTCTTTTTGTTTTTGTTTTTTTAAAGATTATATGGAAATTACTTGTTCAGAAGACTTGATAGGCGATGGAAAAAATAGTATACTTGCTTAAACGATGGTGATGCATGATATGTTCCTTCGAGTCCTGTAAATGAAGAGGTCTTGTGTACTGTTGTAGCTCAGATGGCTGTAAGCATTAATTGAGATTCTTTGCCCTGATTTTGGACGCAGTTGTACCATGATGCTTATAGATGTCTTGATTTTAAAGCCCGAAAGGACCACTGCCTCGCCTACGATTGACGTGGTTGATGAAGCCCCAGCTTGTGTCCTATGTCAGGAGAGGTAGCACAGGGTTTGTAACAGTTTTCTGTTGGTGTTGTACATGTGACCGTATTCAGATGAAGCGAAATGCCTTTTTTTGTTTCTTTTTTTCTTTTAGTCTGAATGAATGCCCACTGTTCATGGCATACCTTCTGCATCGTGCAGAAGGGAGATCGTTATGGTGCTGTCTTCTGTATTCGCAGTGGTTGTCAGTTTGTGCTGCATTGAGAAGTAGATGCAGCTCCTCAGAATTGAGGTTGTAGCACTCGGGGATACGTGGGAGTGGAGCAGCGTGCTGCTAAGAAGTATAGAAGTTTGATATCAAACTGGGAGAGGATATAATAGAATCTGAGAAACGTGATCCCCCTCAGAGCGTTCTCTTCAGATGCTGTGAAACCATCCAGGGAGTCGGTGATTACAGGGAGAGGAAAAAGGTGAGCAGAGATCTCCAAGCAGCTCTCGTACCTGTGCTGAGTGTGCACAGTGTTCCTTGTGAAAATCGAGTTCCTTGATCTCCAAGGATTCCTAAGCAGAAACAAACGTTCCGGGAAAATAACCGTGACAGTGTCCCTTGCTCCTTGTCATGCCTGTAGATGGTTCCCTGGAAAGCCCTTTGAGAAGAATTGTAGCTCTTCAGACTAGCAAAACGCTGTATCTATTTTTTCCCTTGTGTAGGCAAAGTAAGTTAGGTTTTTAAGACAGTTGATTTCAGCATCTTTGTCATGGAGGAGGCCAGATCACATTATCCTTGTAAAGACCTTGAAGAGCAAAATGGCCTAGATAGACGTTACAGGCAAGTACAATGCATTTGGAATACCCTGAGTTACCTGATACTATGATATGAATGTTTTCTTCCTTTTTAAAGCTCAGATACTTAAAATGATTGCAAAGGACAAAGTTTTGAGCTGTTTCATAGTTATGAAGAGCATTATTTTTTGTTTAGAACAAAAAAAACCTACAGTTTTTGCAAAAGGTGCAGCCGTGAAGATAATGCTGCTGATATGAAATACCGATTGCTGTAGAGCAGTACAAAGCATTTATGTGGCTAAAAGACATTTTTTCTAAGTAGAAAAACAGGAGGACGTGGTATGCCCAAAGAGTGAAAACAACTCGAGCACTTTCACAGGGACCTATAGTGAAAGAGAAAACATGTCTTTGAGCGTTACCTGCAATCTCCTTGTTGATAGCTTGCACTCATGCTCTGCCGGTTTTCCTCCTGGTACGTTAAGATCTCGTAAATATGCCCGTTGTAGTAAGAATGAAAAGGTCTCCCCTGTGCAAAGCCTGCTTGAGTGTGGGTGAAGCAA
Organism: Struthio camelus; assembly: GCF_040807025.1. Lineage (NCBI taxonomy): Eukaryota > Metazoa > Chordata > Aves > Struthioniformes > Struthionidae > Struthio > Struthio camelus. Next base: position 41,582,236 of record NC_090948.1, read on the forward strand.
ACCGGGCGTGAGGGACCCGCAGTCCTGGTTCAGGAGAACGGTTCGCAGCCCAAGGGCAGTCAGTTTTTCCTACTACGTTATGAATAACTAACTATGGGCAAGTGCTAATACATAGCAAACCAAATTATTTGAAAAGGCTTGTTCAGCACCCTCTCCGAAAGTTCTTCATACTTGACTTAAAGCAAATCTTGGACCGTTTAATGTGCTTTTCTGGTGGAATAACGTAGCCCCATCCTCCTGCCCTTAGTTGTCCCTGCAAGTGCTGGGCACAGAGGCATTGGCATGAAACTAGAGTTACCACTAGATGGATCTGTTTCTTTAATAAGCCATTGACTACTGCTTTTTAAAGAGAGAAGTCTTTTAGGTTTTTCTGGGTGCCAGGAGGTACAAATTACCTAACTACTCTTTGACAACTAGTTATTTGTAGGGAGGGTAAAATCTTATTCTTAATAACTAACTGAGAAGTTTGTTTATTATCATCCAGCTGCCTATACTGTTCTGGTTCTTTCCATATGGAGAACAAATAGCAGTAGGACTCTGGAGGGAAAAAAAAAAAAAAAAAAAAGGACCAAGGACCTTTTTTTTTTTTTTTTTTTTTAAGAGGTCAGCAGTAATAACGCTTGACTTGAGATCTTATATGTACATCTGAAAACTTGATCAGAAATTTTCCTGTGTAACTACAAATATGTTGACCTGCAAAAAATTGAAAAGTTCAGCCACAATAAATTCATTTGGAGTACTGTCATCAGTTTAAAAAAGAGGGGAAAAAAGCCACCTTGCGTGTTCCCGTAGTGAATATGGAAGGCTCATCAGTATCTACTCTAAGTTTTATTCAGAAACATCACAAAGAACTGAAAGAGAATCACAGGTCCCTTACAGAAGTATTCATAGGAGCGCAAGCCCTAAGTATCAGAAAAGAGTGATATTTTTAGAAGCAGGTACTTTTGTCAGTTCCGACATGTGACAGTTGCAATTTCTTCAAAATTTCATACATAAGGGAAAAATGTCAAATCCATATCTACATTTGTAAAGTCTAGTACAGCCACCAGTACCAAACCGTGCTTGGTGCTTTGATCTACATCTTCGTGCCCGGAGACGTAAAACAAGAGAGTCTCCCAGTCCAAACTTGTCTGGTTATGACAGAGGGAAGGGAAAAAGATGTATTATTTATACAGTAAGAAACTGAGAAACAGGGAGGGAAAGAGATTTGCCAGCGTTTCCAGCAGAAGGCTGAAACAGAGTTAAAATACAGACTTTGTAATCGACCAGGACCTTCAGCGCAAGAGAATCCACTCTCTCTGCTCATCTACGAGCAGCAAAGTATCAAATGGGTGCTGTAAATTACTTTAAAAATTAATTGTGGGGAAAAAGGATAAATTTGGCGGGTGCTGTAGCACTGGAGCAAGCTGCTCAAAGCAGTTACGGCATCTCTGGCCTTGGCGGTGTTCAAAACTCTTCTAGACAAAAGCCACAGATGCCTGGATTTGGTGGGTGGATTAGAAACGTCCTTTCCACCCAGTGCTTTTGTGACAAACAAAAAAATTAGAGTTAGGAAGTCAATAGAAAAGTGTTATTCCGTGAGAGGAAAACCCCATTTCTGAAAGCTTTATTGATAGGTAACATGGCAAAAGGGACCTATTACATCTTCCAGTCTTGCCTGGAATATCTTGAAAGAGGAGCCACCACTCTCCCTGGCAGCATGCTGGGTGCTTACGTTTCAGCTCCAACGGTGCGTACTACTTGCCTGCCAGTTTCAAATGTTATGTATTTGGTAGTATTAGTATGGCACCGTTGTCATGAGTAGCAACACTGGCAGATTGAATCTCCAGCAGCTAGACCTCTCAGGTACTGGTCCATTTTTGTACTCAGGCCTGAGACAAGCTTCAGTCCAGCTTGTTGTCGTTGCTGATCTTTAGTTACCGTTAACCTACACAAGATTCTATTTCTTTTATATTTTTATGTATACATATATATATGTGCGTGTGTGTACACACACACACACACACACACACACACACACACACACACACACACATATAGGTATGTATATATGTGTATATTTATCCATAACAAACACCATGCATGCCTTCAGCCATTTAAATTTGGTATCTTCTACTTTCTGCTAACCTCTGTTTAGTGCAACTTTGCCATACTTGGCATCATCTTCAGAGTGTCTCTCTTCTTATTTAAAGCCACAAGTTTTAAGACTGCCCCTTCCTCCGTGATGAGGACGTGGGCGGAAGCAGAGAAGGGGAGGGGGACTCGCTATGTTTCTTTACTGCACGTGCCCTCTGGGTTTAGAAGCCATAAAGTGAAGCAAAATTTTGTCTAGATTTGAGTTGCACGTTTCGGTGATCCAGCTGGAGAAACCAGTCAGCAGAAGCCTGTCTTTAGAAGGTATCGACACGCACAAGCTAAATGAGTGGGACGCTTAGACTTCCAAATGGCAATCTCAGCACACATCTCAACATCAGATGCAAGATCAGCTGCACGAGGAGGAAGGGAGGGATTTTCCTACTAGACTAGGATTAGCAATATTCAGGAGAGAGATGTTTTGCTGTTTAAAAAAAAAAAAAAAGGGGAGGGGAAGCAGGGGAACGGGCACTTGCACTGCTGGGGAAGCAGAGGAATGGGCAAGCATGCAGGCTGATGGAGCGGGCAGCGTGCAGGGCCAGTTTTACGGCAGCTGTGGAGCTGCAACCCAGCGCTGCTGAATTACAGTGGTTGCTGGATGCCGGATCGGCTCTTTATGGGGAGAGCAGGGAATTTGCTTGGCCTATTTCCCACGTACAATGGCAGCTGATGAGCTGCCTGTTTCTTCCAGTGGTTTGCATTGATGCGGGCGCATTTTAAGAAGCGTATTTCCTGCTGTGGTAACAAATAATCGTAGCTTTTGTTGTCTCAATGCCTGTTGGTGACATCTGCTTTGCTTCAGCAGTTTTCAGGTACCTTAGATGGGAACTGCAGGTCTGGATTTCTAGGAGGAGGCAGGTGAAGTGGAGCTGCTGGTGTTACTCAGATGAGTACCACAACACGGGGAGTATGAGAGGAGTAGACTTTAATGTATCGCATAATGCAAACTGACCTTGAATTGGCAATATCTTGATTAAGTTAATGCTTGTTAACATGGAGGTTGTATATGTGCTTAACATGACACTTCTGCACGCGAATTAAGTGCTGTTGCAAGTCGCAGACCCTTGATACGCGTTTAGTGCTCTTGAAGTTTTCCTGTGAAGCTGTTCAGACAGATGGAAAGGATCAGTTTTCTTGGCTGGTTTCTTCTCTTTTTTTTTCAGACAAGTCAAAACATTAGGGGTCAAGTTGGAGCTTTCTTTTATTGCTGCTGGAAAGCAATCTTTGTAACACAACTGAAACGCTCCAGAAAGGCTGTTGAATGTGATCTTAGCCGTGAAATTCATTGCAAACGAGTAACAGCACAGGCATACTCATTGCCAGTATTCATCTCTCAGTTTCTTTGGTCCAAATGCACGAACCTAATTGCATATGATTACACGGGTTTCTAAGGTTGGTTTATTTTATATAGTAGTCTACAGGTGCTTTTCCAGTAGCTTGGCCACCCGTGGCAGTGTTGCTTGGGACTGTCAGCTGCCAGGGCAAACCGCCAGGGCTGCTCTGGAGTGCCCCAGCTGTAACCATCTCTCTGCATACTCTGTCAGGTTAGCAATGTTCTTGCTTGTAAATATTAATAGAGATTTCACGAGGCTTCTGATTTGCATCTTCTTAATGACACTTAATTGGCAATTTTGTGTTTGAAGGAGGGAGTCGGGTCAGGATTTATTAGCTTGAATTATTGTCTTATCGGGGAAGTTTTTTGTTAAAATTGTGCATGTGCCATTTGTGATTACTGATATCTGAAATCACTTTAGTTCATTAACAGTAATGAATAAAATCATAAAATATAGCAGCCTAATGATACCTAATTACTGCGAGCTAGATTGCAATCTCTTATTTACAGGTAGGCGTAAATGAGCAGTAGGAGTACAACTTTGATAATTCATAATCTTCAGGGTTTTGAGTGGGTTTCTTTTAAAAAAAAAAAAAAAAATTTCAGCAATGCATACTTAAGTGTGTAAGAGTGGGACATTGCCTTGACCTCACTGGTATACTTTGGGATCTAATAGTTTGGCATACGTCTAGGTAGTGGGTAGGTCAGGCTACGCAGGGACTGCAGTTTGTGTTTGCCTGCTATGGTATTTACAACTTGCAACTAAATTATTTAAACTAGACGAATGTCTTTACTTTGCGTTTGAGCTTTAAAGCTGTGATTTTAATTGTTGCTACAGCATATAACTGCACTGGAGGTGGAGGGTTTTGCCTGGCAGGCGAGGGTTGCTAGTATCGCTGAACGAACGCCCGTTACACGGCGTGCGTGGAAGCAGCCTTGCTGTTGCGGAACAACGCTTTGAGGAGGATACGCTCAAGACCTGCCATTAAAAATACAGGTATAGCGTTTTAGTAAAACGCAGGTTAACGTTCAGACTGCAGACCGATTCAACAATTCCTGTCTCAAATCTGACACGGATTTTACATAAAGTAAAAGCCAGAGGTTTCGTCTAAACGACTGCGCAGCGGTTAGGGTTGCACGTACCTGCTAATTTTCACCTCGCAAGCAGTGAGTGAAAACAACAGTTTTTCCATCTGCAAGGACTGCTTCTTGTTTCGAGAAACTGCAGTGCTTCAGCTGAAAATACTGCTCTTTCTCTAGCCGTGCCGTTTGTTCCCATGTAGGCATTCAGCTGTTATTAAAGACAAGATCCCTACTACGCTGCCTCTTGTGGCGCCTGTCTCCTCCTGGACGCGCTTGTTCACCAGCGATCGAGTGGGATCTACCGGCGCGTCCGACTCGTCGCTCCATCCGTGCTGTTAGCGTCCAGGCTGCCATTTTGCCCAGCAAGAAGGATAGTATGTCAAACACTAATTACCTATCGGCTGTTCCTAGGAGGTGCAAAAGAGGACGTGCTGATAAAACCAGCTCTGACAGTGCTATTTGAAGTGCTTTCCCAGGTCCCCTGAATTCTGACCCTAAAAGTAGGTTAGTGATGACATGGTCAGGGCCGTCGGAGGGGGCTGTCGTGATGGGCATTGCCTCAGCGTGTCAGCTGTTAATCATAATATGGTCTTCTAAGGAAAAAAAGGCAGGGGGGAAGAGAACAGAGATATGTTGCGCTTCCCTTGATGCGTATTTAAAATAGGCATGCCACTTTTAGGTAATACTTTCTGCGTCTCTTCTAGCCGAGATAATGAAGTTGCAAATTGCCTAATCATTATAATGCATGCACATTGCAATTCTGTTTGGCAAATCTGCAATCAAGCCATTGATTTGGTTTTGCTAATGCTAGCTAATCATGCAGGGTTAGAGTTTCAGCTGTGCCGGATCTGCTGTGGGAACAACTTTGTGGGCGACAGAGTGGCGAAAGCAAGAAGCTGGGAGAACAATATTGTGCTTTCCTACTTTGTACAGCAGTGCTACTGTTAAAGCTGATTGAAATGATCCCAGCTGACTGTTGTCGGAGACATCAGTCTGCGAGCGATGGCAAGAGCTCGGTGCTGCTTAGTCTAGCGCGTGTGTCTGGGGAGATGAAGTTCTGCCAGGTGATGTTCCTTGGAGAGTCCCGCATAACTGCTGTCAGTCCACTAGCCTCTGAGGTTTTTGTTGTAACAGAAGGAGCCATTCTCACTTTAGGTAGGTAGGTAGGTGCCTGGAGTAGTTGTGCTGCTTTGAATGGCTGTGTTTCTGTGCTGCTTTTTAATGGAAAACTGAAAATTTATGGCATTGTATATCCGATAGCAAGTCTACGAGAGAGAGCGTTTTCTTGGATCTTTGACATCTGTAGCTGCTGTATTTCTAAGGGTGTTTCGTATAGCATGGCCTATTTAAACAGAAACTGCTCCTTTATCTGAGTTCAGGAGGCTTCCGTCTGTGACTGTGATTGTGATGACTCCAATTTCAATGAGAAGCCTTGAGTTTTGCTCAGGGAAAAGAATATCTACGTTCTGAGATCATCACTAATCTTCAGGATGAAGTACAGACCTTGAGTTATTATCATGCTTGACATACGTGTGCAAGGACAACTTGAAATGTTATTGTTTCGTTCTCTGGAGCTCCTGTTCTGTCAAGTATTTCTTCTGCGACCAGAGTTGCACCAAAACTCAGCTGTTGTCCTTTTTTTTCCTAGTTTATCTGATCTTAATTTTGAGTCTGCGGTGATCTTAATCTCCATCTGTGCATGATAATTTCCCTCTATTCTCTGATTTCTTTTAGGAGAGCAGTGGAGCCCTGCGGTAGGTCCCAAAGGCTCTTAGCTTGTAGGTATTAAGAAGCAAGGCCTCAGGAGGAGAAGTCTGAGTTGTGTAGTACTCTTTCGAAATGTTTGACCAGCATGCTGTGTCTGATTAATGCTCAGGTGCCTCTGCTCATCCCGACCACATCGGCATAGCCTAAGGAGGAGGAATCTTGGTCAGCTTCATAGGACTGGAGCTGCTTTGGATCGTGCAGCTTTGTCCGGCCGTTGAAAGCTTTGCCGACACTGCTAGCAGGCAGGGGCGGGTGACCGAACACACTTCAGTTTTGAATATGGCTTTTAGGAGGGCGTTCCCCTTACCAAGGAAGTCTCGTTGCTGGCTACCTTTAAAGCTTTGTGGAGTATCTGCGGTTCACAGATTTCACTCCGTAAATACTGAGGGGAGGGAAAGAAAAGGCAAAGTGCTGCTGTGGAGAGTTTATGCCACGTTATTAAAATTTCTCTTTAACTGAGTGATGGTTGACTTTTGTGCCGTGAAAAAATGACAGATAAAATGTGTGCTGTCCCCCCCTCATAATGGTAATTACACAGCGCATCTGTGATGTTCTGCATGCTTAAGACTGTACGGGTATTGGCTAATTAATCCTTACAACACTGCTATGCAGTTCGTGTTGCTGGTGCCATTACCCTCATCTTGTAAATGAAGGAAAACATAGAAAGGATGGACAGAGCTCAGGAGCCCATGGCACACTCGGGCTTCAGTTCTGGAAGTTTTTACCGCTGGACTGCAGTGCCGTGAAGGTACAACCAAATGGAGGTCCACCTGGGAGCATCGCTGCAAGGGCAAGCAGTTAAAGGTTAATTCTCGTCCTTTATTTTTTGTAGAACTAAGTTACCTCCCAAAATAATTGGTTTTATAACAAGGATGAAAAAGACAGTTCTTCTGTCACAAGAGCTGCTAGAACAGCTTCTGATGAGCACAACTGCAGCTTTGAGCATGCACCAGCGCTGGTGGCGTGTAGTGTGCATGTGAATTATGACAGGCTACCCTTCCTCTGCCAGCTGCTCCGAAAAGAAAAGCAGCTGCTGGTGAGCGCCAACTGCAAAGCTTGCTTGATATATAATGCATTCATATACTGAATGAACAATCAAGGTTGATAGAGCATCTTGTATGAAAAGCGGTTCAGCTACAGTTCTCATGGTAAATGAGTTGGCCACGAAAGTCAGCGTTAACAGAACGCGAGGTGGTGTTGCGTGGTGTCCTAAGCGAATGAGTTTCCTTCAGCCCTTCAAGCCAAAGGCGGTTCATGCTCCTGTAGCGGACTACTGTTTGAAACGCTGTGAAAGATGCGTAGACTAACACGGGTGCTAAAATTGTTCCTTGATACTCCGGTGCTGACTTAGAAACGAGTCTGTGCTGCAGCTGGTTTGTAGTTTCAGTTCATGTAAATAAATTGGCTTTGGAAGTTGGCGGCAGTCCGGAAGACCCAGAAGATGCGTAGGTGCGCTGGTTGCCTTCACGGCTTTGACTGTATTTTGGAAGCACTGTTCCCGACAGAACTCAGGTGCGCAACGTGCCGAAAAAGCTAACGCGCAGAAGGCTGGTTTCTCTAATGCGGTCTTTCTCCGCTCTTCCGGTTCAAATGTCCTATCAAGCCAGCTGGCTGTTTGTGCCGTGCTGCAGTGGAGTGGAGCAAAGGGTTTGGGAAGGTGTGGGTGGTTGAAACAAATGCTATTCCCGTTTGTAGCAACAGTCTCTCTGGTTCCTGGGCCTGAGTTAAGCCGTCCTGAGACCAAGGCCTTTGCGTTCAGTGCCTCCAGAGGGCTTATTGCTACTTTTAAAGTTATGAATGCTCTGATTAATTTTCTTGGCTCTCTTTGACTGTAACAAATAAAAACATCTCTGGCATCTTCTAGTGTCTAATTTTTCCTCCTTGGCAGCCAGCACGAAACATGCTGATGCTGTGCGGTACTGCGCGACCCCTCCCTCCGCTCGGAGGGTCCTCAGCTTGTTCCTGTCAGCGGAGCGCGGGAAAGGAAGAGCGCAGAAGACGTCTGTCTTGGAGAGATCGTCAGTCTTCGGAAACTCGGGTGATACTTTGCTGTTGCACTGCGTCGCGACCGAAGTTGTTGATCGCGGCGCTGACAGCGCTTCTGGCTTCGCTTCTTACTGCGCTCTTCAGTGCCTTCCTTCCTTATCGCGTCTCAGGATCTCTCCAGTAATTTTTGACCCTGGTACGCGTTTCTGATCAAATCTAACACAGGAACAGAGCTCTCGACGCTCACGTTGATGTTTTTAAGGAAAGCTGCAACGGGCTATGGAACCTGTACTCGAATGAGCACCTCCAGTGAGAGAGGCACTGCGATGTGGGCTCAGTAGTTACCTGCTTTACTTGGCCTATGTCAGACCAGCCGCAGCTGGTGCCACCTCTTAGCCGGTGGTGCCTGGTGAACGCTGGAGGGAGCTGAGAGTGCTGGTTACATCGGGGAAGGTCAGGAGACGCGTAGGGGAGCTGAGACTATTGCGTCGGATAAACGCACGGAGGTCATAAGGGTGGCTGGGGGCGTCGTGCGGGAGACGCAGAGGAAGGTTGGAGCAGGTCTCTGGAGGCTGCTCTCCTAATTCTTCGCTGCTTGCACAACGTTAACTTCTTTTCTAGTTAATGAACGTGAAGGGAAATTGACTCTAGATTGAACCGCGTGTCTGTTTTCATAGCTATTAACTTTGTGCTGTAACATGCAGAGCTACCTTCCCGAGCAGCGGCACCGGAATAACAGAACCTTTAAACCGAAGCGGTAAATACTATTTATCTTTAAAATGGCACTTTTCCCTTTTCCTCATTTTCTGAATTATTTTTGATGAATGGTCACTTAAGCAGCCTGTTCGGCATCATGAACGCCGTGGATGTAGATTAATAATAGCGTATGGGTGAATGCCTCTGATGCTTTCTCTTGTGTGTGTGCTAAACTCTCTGGGTGCAGTCTGACAGACTGCTTTTGGATGCTAATGCCAACAGAGACGCAGTAAAAAAATTAATGAATGTATGTGTATCGTTAATTTTTTTTCCTGTTGAAGGATTTTTATTGAATTTTTCTTTTCACCTTTTTGCAGGTGTGAAGGTTGAGAGCTTATCTGTCAATAGATGCATGATCTGTAAAATTGTAGAAAACTTATATAAATCTTCACTTTGAATTCATTCTTGCGCTATTTCCATCTTGCAATTTTGCAAGCGAAGACTTAGAGATTTAAAGACAGAAGAAGTGCAGTGTTTCAGCAGCGGGCACCTGGCATGCCTGCTCGAAACGGAGGAATGAGTTATGATCTAGTGTCTTTAAAGCGTGGAGCTGAGACCCAGAGGATAGGGAGCCCTAAACTGAGCTGTAACAGTGAACCCCTCCGGGATTTGGACTGTCAGCCTCCTCTCCCTGCCCCAGCTTTGCCATCCTCACTGCGGGGTGTCGTGGTGTGCTGCTGCCTTTCTTTCTGTGTATTGCCCTAGGTTATGTTCCTGGTTTGGGGCTGTTTTTTCCTGTAATTAGAACAGGAATATCGGTGCCTTTTCCTTAGTGCTGAGGCTGTCAGGGTCTCGGTTCTCCTTTCTAGCCGAAAGGAAACTTCTGAAGGAGTTTGCTCTATCCGAAGAGCCGAGATAGCAGCGTTTTTTTTTTTCCCCCCTGCCGGACCAGCCTGCTGCTTACTGCTGCAGAGCAGCGAAGCCCGGGGAAGAGCCAGCCCTCCCCGGCTCGTAGGGGTTAGGAAGTTAATTGAAAATACTGGTTAGCGTTTGTCCTACTAAAGGAGAACGGAGTCCAGTTTGCTGGAAAGATCCCGTAAAAGTGAGCGAGCGTAGCACTGCAGCACTTAGGGTTGTGCAAGTCTGAGTAGAGAAAGCATGTGAAATTTTATAGTGGATGTTAATGTTTCAGAGGGCGTAACGGCCACTGACTCCGCCACTGCGGCGATTTGGGCCTGACGGGGTCTGCAAGCAGGCTTTGAACCTGCCCAGGTAGCTTCTGCCAGCTGCCCGCTGGGGCAAAGCCAGGAGCGGTGTACCACAGCGCTTAATTTGGGGAAAATTTCGTCTTGGAGGGAAAGCTGACGAGGCTGGTGTGTTGCTCTGACCTGGTATTTTCCTATTTTAAATAGCGACTGTGATATCAGACCTTGTGGAAGGAAATGAGGATCCTGAAACGAAAGCATCCTTTCAGTAAATTACGTTGCTCATATATTGTTTTACGTAAAAAGTGGATTTATGTTTAAAATGGCTGACTTTTAGCTGCTAGTTAGCGCGAAACAGATAGCAGAATACGTTACTGCTGGGCTGAAGGTAGGAGTGAATGGAGAAAACCAAAATGTGATTGTGAGCACCTGCCATTTTTGTCTAGTACAGGGAAAGAATTCCCTTTATACCAGTAATAATGAAGTAGTAGTATATGTTTTGAAGGTGTATTCAAATGGAGCAATTTTAGGACTGTAGCATTTGTTATTCCATGAGAACCTTACCCTCTCCTCTTGGTAAAATTTAAGTTCCAAACTGTCGAACAAAATACAATTACGGTTGTATTATTTTAAGAACGGCGATGTAGCCAATGTATTTTGTGTGCTGTCTTCTAGAATAGTTGTTGTTGCTTTCCTTAAAGAGAAAGATACTTTGTTATAAAACCCAGGAGGATAGATGATAATAGCTTATATCCCCTAAAACTTGTGGAAAGGGAGAGAAAAACAACTTCATGTAACTATTACTTAACTGTGAGAGACTGTGATTGAATGAGGGGTGCTCGCTGATACCATATTGTATCAGTGTGTGTGTGGCAGAGATGGTCAGACCTGCTCCTACGGAGGGGAAGGGCGGTGGGGGATGAGGAAGCAGTAATTCTAACACAATTATATAAGCTTTTGAGTCGGAACACCTCAGAAGAGTGGGGGTGGGCAGGGACCTCTGGAGATCATTTGGTCCAACCCTTCTGGTCAAGCAGGGACACCTAAAGCAGGCTGCTCAGGACCACGTCCAGTTGGGTTGTGAATATCTCCAAGGATGGAGACTCACAGCCTCTCTGGGCAACCTGTTCTGTTGCACAGAATTCGACCAGCACCATCACAATGAAGAAGTGTTTTCTTACGTTCCGCTGGAATTTCTGGTGTTTCAGTTCACGTTTGTTGCCTTTTGTCCTTTCAGTGGACACCACTGAGAAGAGTCTGGCCCCATCCTCTGTACACCCTCCCATCAGGTATTTGTACACACTGATACAGTCCCCCGAGCCTTCTCTTCTCCAGGCTGAACAGTCCAAGCTCTTTCAGGCTCTCCTTGTATGAGAGCTGCTCCAGTCCCTTAATCATCTTCGCGGCCCTTCGCTGGACTCCCTCCAGCAGGTCCATGTCTATCTCGTACTGGGGAGCCCTCACCTGGATCCAGCTCTCCTGCTGAGCCCTAGTGAGGCCAGAGCTTGATGGGAAGGATCACCTCCTTCAACCTGCTGGACACGCTTATCCTCATGGAGCCCCAGATGCCGTTGGCCTCCTTTGTGCGAGGGCACGCTGCTGACCCGTGTTCATAAAAGTAGACATGCCCTTCTTAAGGCCGTGTTTCTTTCTACGTTTCCTTACGGAACGGAGAGGGAAAGGCCAGTATGTGTCTGCTTGTTAGGTGAGGCACCCTTTCTCCGTGCCATGAAGCGTATCTCCCATTAAAGATGTCCTGTTTTAACAGGTAGCCGCACTGGGTTGTTACAATTGTATAGTCTAGTGGTGCGTGCTGTGATAGGGTTCCCAGTAACATGGATGAGCAGCTGTAAAGCAGGTTTTTGATAACCTTGAGTTCCTAATACCTGCTGAATGTTCTTAGGCTTGTTCACTTAGCCTGCTGCGTAGGTCCTGGGCTTCCCTCACTCTGCCTCCCGAGAGTGAGGGAAAGGATAAAATTTTACACCTTGTATGTTGCCTTCCCCAAGAACGTGATGAAATGGGAACTTTTTGAATAGGATGTGTATTTGTTATGCGACAAACTTTTAGAACTGCACGTAGATGTGCTACAATCGTTTTTCTAAATTCTCTAGCGTGCGTGGTGAGGTTATGGTGTATCACTGGACTAACCGTGTTTGACTTCCTTTATCTTTCCAAGTCTTCCAAAATTAATTTCTCCTTTAATATTAATTAGACTAAAGAGAAATGTCATGTCAACAAAACCAGATTATAATAAACGCGTTTATGCATGGTTCTCACATGTTAATCAAATGTGAGCGGGATAGCAGGCCTTATGTATTTGCTTACAGAAGAAATGCAAATCTGTTCTTCAGAGATGTTCACTGACACAACTTTTACATCTTCCTGTATTAGAAATCTGTGCTACGGGTCGGAATTCACAGTTTGCTATGAATCTGGAGCTGTGGTGGTGCTCTGCTTTTGAAAGGGTTTCTTACGAGTTGTGTCTAATGGCACGTTCCACGAGGCCAAAAATCTTCCGCTGGGAGGAGGCAAGGAGTACCAGTGCGTTTCACTGATGCGTTGTTAAAACTTTGGGAGCACTTTTTCTTGATCGCCCTAGTTTCTCCCTGTAGGATCTTATTAACAGCTACAGAGCTTAGAACTCGTCCTGAGTTTGTGGTGAACTGCTTTGAACGGTTGTCTTAGCTAAACCGAGTCATAGGTTATGTGCAGTAACATCTGTACTACTGTTGCATTTGGATTACACAGCTAATCTGCTCCAAAATTGAGGTTTTGACAGAGCCGCATAGAGTCGTGCATGCTGGAAAGCTCAAAGGGGTTTCTGCGAGCGTTGCGGCGCCGTGTTTATTGGCTGCACGCCGAGTAGCATCAGCCAACTTGGTAAGTCTTAATGATGGAGATGCTGGCTGGTGGAAGCCAGCAGCCCTCTTGGAGCGTCGTCTTCTAGATCCACCCTGCGCAAGCTAGTATACTGACTTCGGGAGTCACTCCTCTGCTGGATAGCAAGGAAAGGGAAAAGGAGACAGAGCTCTCATTGGCCTGAAGATCTAGGGAGCAGTAATATGGAAAGAGAATGAGATGCAGAGCCCCCCCCTTTGTAGCCACGGTGGGGGAATCATAGGATCCACTGTGATGAATCTGGGCTGCAGTGAAAGAAAGAAGGATGAGGAATAAGCAGGCTGCGCTTAGTTCTGGGATATCGAGGAGGGTCTACAGAGCCTTTGCGTGAAGTGGAGACAGTAGTGTCCTGGAAGGTATCTTAGATTTAAAAAAAAAAAAAAAAAAAAAAGGCTGGGGCGAGGGCAAGAAGTTGACTCTCCCGAGCTGGAAGGGGGGAGGGAAGGGGAGCCTCTGCTCGTATTTGGTACCCTCCACGCAGGAAAGCAGTTGCTTGCTGGCCTCTCGGGTCATTGCTTTTGCCAGCAGACTCATCCTTTGCAGGCAAAGAGCTGAAGAAACCTGCAGTGCCAATCTAAAATGTTTGCTTTGAGGAGAACCGCCTTGAGTGTTTAAGATAATTGCTGAAGAGACCTGTGTGTTACAAAAAGAATGTGTTTTTTTTAATTGTGATGATTCAGTAACAAACCTATTAAAAATGAAGAGCTAAAACGCAGGTGAGCTGACACGTAGCGTGGTGCTTTGATGTGTTACAAAGTCAATTATTCAGACTAATTCTCTCCAAAAGCTGAACAGTTATTTGAGCATTTAATCTGAGGGTTTGTTGAGGCGCCTCCCAAACCACATTTTACTCTGTGTAAGCCTATTCAACGTTAAGAAAAACCTCTAGCGGTGCCGTGGGATTTGTTTCAGCAGCTAACGCTCCTCATCATCTCGCAGCCACTGAAGAACTGAACTGGAACGGAAACGGTGCTCCCTAGTTTAATACTGTGGTAAGAGAAAGGATTGTGCCTGCCTTTATTTGTGTTTAACGTGCAGGTTGGTGAGCAGTAGCAGCGTGCCTTTCCCTGGTTCGGTCGTGGGCAAAGAGGTTTGAGCAGAAACTGAGTTGACGCACGTGACTTTAATCTCTTTGAGTCCAGGCGACCCTCGGATTTGCCAGCAGAGCCGTTAAGTAAATCTGAGATTTGCAGTACTGTAAAATAGACCAGAAAAGTATTCTTTTATGATAAGGTGTGGTTTTTTTTTTCCATCTCTCTCTTTAGCTGTCTCTTTTTATCCTTCTAGGAAGATAACTGCACTTACTTCCTCGTAGCATAACTGGATTTTCTGGATTACATTCGTTTCCATTTATTATGTCATGTATTTACAGGAAAGTATTGGAGAATCTCTCCACATGTCTTGCAAGCTCTTCGTATAGGGTATAATTTCAAGTAATGTGAAGGAACGGGCTATTGGCAAAGCTGTGTTGCAGTAGGATTTTTATATCTCTTCTATGGAACAGTTTAGAAATTGCGCTTGGCCAAGTTAAGCTGCTGTTGCACAAAGTGTTTTTAGGATTTTCGTGTCTCAATTACAACCATCTCTTGCTTGAAATGTATACAGGATTTTTAGGAATACTTGTTAGCTCAAGCCCAGCTCCTTTGAGTGCATTGAAAAGCAAGTAATGATGAAAACGTAGTGCCTGCGTTTCTAATGCTGCATTAGAATAGTCCTGTTAAAGTTTATTATTTTAAGACAGATGGCTGAAAAACGTGTTACCAATAAAACGCAGGAAAAGAATTACTCTTTGCCAGAAATGTTTCTCTTTCCTGGCAGAAGCACGTAAGGTTTTTGTAAAGTACCCTGTGAAATCAAGATAATGAGGAGACCAAAGCATATGTGAGGTTTCTGAAGTTGTTAAAATTAATATTTGGGTCATCACTAAAATGCAGTTGTTCAGGTTTTACATCCTGTGTTATGCAAAGTGGTTCAAGTAAGTTTTCCATTTTCTTTCTCAGTCTGTATATTCAAATTTTATTTCATAAGGTTGCATTTATATTCCTTGTTTTGCACATGAAAGTGCGAGGTTTGCATTTCTTGAGAACTGGTTCTTTCTGCCCTGGAGACATGGGCAGTGCAGCTTGCAGAGATGTTTTTCATCTCCAAGGACTGCGTTCTCGCTGCGAGAGCCCTTGCCCTGCTGACTACGTCAGGTGTGAGCTTTTGTAGTGACTTTACTCTAAAGCACTTTGCAGACTATATGGACAATGTTTTTTTCCAAAATGAGAACCTCTCCAGAAAATGGAGATGTGTTCTGTCTTGAGAGGCAGTGTAACATCAACAGCTGGGAAGGCTGATAGCCCAACATGGCTGCATGCAGGTCTTCAGTGGAAAAACCCACACTTGTCAACTCCTCGCACTGATAAGGAGGCAGAAGCCTGGAAGGAGAAGACCGCAATTGCGTGACGTTGTGGAGTGAAAGCAGTCCTAAAAAGAAGATGGCACAAGAAAGAGAAAGAAGAGAAGCCAGAAGAAACTTATAACTGGGTCTAATCACACAGTCTAGACAAGGTGCCACTACTGAAAAGGGAAAATAATATAGATAATTAAATAAATGTTGCGTTAGCCAAGTGAATGCTTTCCCACCGTCACATCTGTGAGGTGATTGATTTCTTCAGTAGTCCAGTGAGAACGCAAATGTCTCCTTTCTGTTTGTTCTTTTATTGCCTACATCCATTTTGTTTCTCCTCTGTTATCTGTTGCTGTATGTTTATTCTTCCATCTCCAGCGCTTCGCGGCTGAAATAAATACCTGCCTTTGCCATGACTGATGGCGTTTTCCTTGGTTATAGTGCTGTAAGCTAAAAGATGTCTCAAGTGGAGCTCTGAGATTTACTGTTGGGATCTGTAACTCCCTCTGCGGGAGTAACGTTGGGAGGACGCGCAGCTCGTGGGGCTCAGCCAGTGCTTTCAGTCCTGCAGAAAACTCTGTCTCGAGATCTGTATTCTGCCTCTGTCTCGAATGCAGCTGAAGTTTCAAGCTAACACTGTGCCAGTAGTTGCGCTCTAATAGCGAAGTCCGGTGAGGTCTTGCATTGAGGTTGCAGTATGCTGTTACGTACGGTGATGCTTGTCCTACCTTTTGATCTCGTATCATTAGATTAAAGGAATAATTAGCACCTTTGGCAAGCTCTTGCCCTGAACGTAAGAATAAATTGTGAAATAGCTGGGACTCGTAGTCATTATGTTGTTGTTCTGTATGTGTTCCTTGTTTGCCAATTATGTCTTACCTCTAGGGTAATCAGCTTTAAATATCCACCAATAATCTGAGCACCAAACGGCACTTACCGTAGAAGTACACCCAAGTAATCTATGCACATACATTAGGAGTATGCTGAAGTGTTTACTTAGATTTTAATTTAATGTTCTGTATAATTTTTGCATAGATTGGATATTGCAGCAAGTTTCCATGTAGTTTTCCCCCCCTCCAAAAGCTGCATTCGGTGATAATGGGTAGTATTTATAGCAGTTGTGGTGAATTAGAAAACTGATTGCGTGAACTGCTTGCTTGCTAGTCGTTTCGGTTTACTACTGCCAGATCTCTTGCTGAAGTTCTGCATGGAAGTTTGTGCGTTGAAGGGCGCCCGCATCAGCCGTGAGCGTTTGAGGACAACTGGCGTTTGCTGTACACCTAGTCAGCAAGAAATATTATATGTTTATAGGAAAGACTGTGGAGCCTCGTGCACTTGAAATAGATGTGTTTTGTGTTCAAATGTGTAAAAAAGGCAATTTTACCACTGCACTAGGTACAGGCTTTTCGAGCACAGCGATGGGTGTAGGTCCCGTGAGTACTTTCCCAATCCTGGAGCTCAAAATCTCTTGAGTTCCTGAGGTGTCTGCGGATGTTCCTCTTCTTCAGTTAATCTCGTAACGCCAACCGTAAGATGTGTTTTCTCCATTGGCACAAAACGTGGCCCCGGTCTCGCATGATGGTTTGGGAGCTCTTTCTCCGGAAGGCTTTCTGGAGCGCTGTTCAATATCCGTTCGCTTTATGTTGCACGTTTAAGCAGGTAGCAGGCGCGGAAAGATCTTAAGTGAAAGAGGAAGCTAAGTTTCCTAATTGTCCTTTTTCCTTCAGGACAGGTGTACGTGGGTGACTGTGGTGTTTCTGACCACAGCAGAAGCGCCAGCACCGAAAATTTCGCAAGAACGTGAACGTTTGGGTGTTCTCCTGGAGCGAGTGAGGAACCTATGAAGTGTCACACAGTTGTATTGCCATTGTGTAAAGCTGAGGATAACTACTTTTATTCGGAGATGCCTAGCACAAAGTAGTGCTGTTATTCTTAAACAGCGAGAATATGTTCAGGTTTTTCCATGTGTTATGTGTGGAAGGAAGAAGATCCCTTTATGAATGTTAAGGGGATACTGTTTCTCTCAGTTTTATTAATGTGCTGAATTAATATATAATTTTTTTTTTTGAAGCTAGGTTGGATATTTTTCTAAATAAAATGCAGTATCACTAAGCACAGCGGCCAATATTCATTGCTATATTTATACAGTATGTAAGTGCTTAACTAGCTGTTTAAATCAGTTTTAGGGTGGTTTTCCAGCGCTGCAGTTGTAGAGCGGTCAGGGCATGCAGGTGAAGCTGATAGTCTCGCTTTATTGTAGTTGTAAAACCTGGAAAAGAGGAAAAAAAAAGAATTTGTAGCTCTTTGGCCCGCGCCAGGCGGCCGGGAGGCCGTTCCCCTTTCCTGTGCTGCGGGCCGTTGAGCTAGGCCGAGAGCTGCGCTGGAGCAAGGGCCGCGCTCGCGAGCGCAAGCAGAGAGCTATCGTCCGGGATGCCAGCCCAGAAGAAACGACCCTCCAGCGTGTTGCTTGGGTCAGTAGAAAGGTCATCCTAAAAGGGGAGTTTCACGTGTCCCTGGCGGACATCTCTGGCGGCTGGATTTGGAGTCCCGGATGATTTTCTGCCAACGTAGCAGCCTCTCTGGTAGTTCGGGAGGCCGCACTGTAGGAAGCGGTCCTGAGCGGGTAAGCTGCGATTTTCCCCGTTTGTGAGAAGGGCTCGTGGAAGGGTCGGTCGGGCTTTGGTCGTACCTGGGTGCCGCGCGGCGTCTGCTGCCGCGACGCTGGAGGTGGTGCTGCCTAACGCACGGGGGCAAGCCTGCCCGGGGGCTGCGGCGAGTGAAGCAGACGCGCGTCTCGTATGTCACGCAAAAGGAGCGCTTGTATTTCTGCGCAAGCCGCTGTGAGATGAACCGGGTCTCGGACTCGGCAGAGGTCAGCCCCGCTGCCGGGTGCAGCCGTCGGACCCTGCGAGGAGGCTGGCGCCAAAGGACAGCCCGATGCACCGGGCCCTCCTCCGGTTTGCGGGCGCCGGAGGTGATCCGTTCTCTTTGCGCCACGCTGGCGCCAGCCAGAGGATTTCAGGTTTGAGATTGCCTCTTAATTCTGCTGTGTCCTTTTAGTGTCTAATGTCGGGGCGGGGGGAAAAAAATCTTCATTACAGTTTAATGCGACTTTAATAAGCAAGAATATTTAATAGTGTCCAGAAACTTGAGACTGCAGCGAAGAAAAGGACCAGCAGTGTATTTGTTCTTTTATTTTTAGTTCGCTGGTTTCATCTTGTTAATCACCATAATCTAGATCTTGGACCATGAGAAAATGCAGAGGAAAATAAGCTTATTTTTGTGGACTGTGCTTTTTACCCGTGCATAGGAGCTATCCTTGTTTGTGAAAACATGTTGTTTTGTATGTATTGTATATATATGCATACACATGTATATGTTTCCTGGGCTTTAAGCGTATATCATTCTCTACACAACGTGTGCGATACCTTGCTCTGTGCCAGGCTTGCGTTCCTGCAGCCCTGTAACTGATTCCCTTGACTTTTGCTCAACGCGGTAGCCGATTTCTTTGTTTTTTTTTTTTTTAAATGTTACTTTACCTCTCTTGTAGTTCTAG
This sequence comes from Struthio camelus, assembly GCF_040807025.1. Taxonomy (NCBI): domain Eukaryota; kingdom Metazoa; phylum Chordata; class Aves; order Struthioniformes; family Struthionidae; genus Struthio; species Struthio camelus. Next base: position 41,601,288 of record NC_090948.1, read on the forward strand.
CTTCTTCAAATCTAGTAGAGCTGTCTGAAGTATTTCAGCAGGTCATTAAAAGGTGATTGTAGCTGGCACAGTGAGCTTCCCTCTGCTTTGGCGTCTCTTGGTTGCAGGCGTTGGTGCTGCCCGATTCATCCCTTTGACCAGACGTCCACGTTGCGTTAGCGCAATAGCGTTGTAATTTCTTCCCCAGAAAGCTTCCCCAAAATTCAAATGGGCCGCTTTTATGCAGAAATGCTTTTTAGCATGGCTAGTTTGTCTTAATATTCGCATTTCTGGCGTCATATTCAATTAGTCTCTCCCTTGTCCCCCCGGAAAAGCTAGAATGGGGTAACTTTTGCCCTAGTGACTGGTAGAGTAGAACTTTTCCCTTTCACGCCTTGAGCTAACCCGCAGCGCCGCCGAGGTGGTGGCCACAGCTGGCACCGAGGGCGGACGGCGTCCTGGCGAAGCGCCACCGAAGAGCGCCGAGTGGACGTCCTCCCTTCCCTTCTTCCGTCTCGGCAGCGCTCGGCGATGCGCTCGGGTTCCCTGGCTGCCTGACTGTGATGCTGCCCGAAGGTAAAAATGCAGAGGCCTGTTCAAAACGGTCAGGTTCTGTCATTCCTTTGATTTATTTTTTTTGTGAAAAGCAGCTCATAAAGTTTCTGTGGGGACTTATTTTTGGGAATCCGCTTGATGGATTGATTTGGTTCTGCTGTAGTGGGAAAACGGCGATTAGTGAGCACGTCGCCTTGACAAAACATTAGTTAAAAACTCTATTGATGCTTGCTTTGAGGACTGTGGATCGATTCAGTTGTAAGAATAAGAACACAGTGACAATTCACTTTTGACTATTTGCCGCGTAGCATTGACATAATATTAAGTAACAGACAGAAGTCAATACAAAATGAAATCTATGCTTTTGTCCAGAACATTGCAAAAATACCAGCTGCCTGTTCTTCTTATTAAGTCCTGGATTAGTGAAAAGGCCAAGCAATAAAAATGCAGGAAGGAAAACAGACGTCGAGTTATATTCAGAAAGGAGTGCATTAACGGGCATTATGTGGCATCTAAGCGTTACGTTCGTGGGGGAACTGAAGAGTTCTGATTGGAATTAGCGGAGTGAAGGGTTGCAGTAGTGATGCAAACTGTCAGTTGGGGGAAAAAACCCAACAGTATGCACTTTAAAATCCTGTCATAGCTTTCAGAAGGGCGACGCAGCTCCAGTGGTTAATGGATTTTTCTTTATTAATGATGAAATTATAACAGATTACTTATGTCAGTTCCTGGATCTGGTTATTTGTAGGCACTACAATAAAAGTTTAAAAAAAAATAGGGTAAGATGATGCTTACTGCTAAATTTATTGTAATATTTATCTCCCAGTGTTCTTGTTTGAATGTTGTTTAGTCTCGAAACAATAATTTTTCAGAGCAGCTCATCAGTTCTCGCTGGACGGCTGCAGGAACAGCGCTGTCCGTCTTAGAGCCTGACTCAGGGCTCCTGCTAACCTCGGTGAAGGAGGAGGAGATGAGATTAAAACGTCTTTTCGCCCAAAAAGAGTAGCCATTTGTTAACTGTTTCATTGTATTGACAATATAACAGGGGAAAGATTATGAAGAGCTCTGCTGGTTTTCACTTCCCGAGAGCTAGGCAATAATGTATTGCTATTATTATCATTATTATTATCATTATTATTATGCTAATCTCCGTTGCTAATCTGGCATATTTATGGACCCGGTTGTGAAATCCTTCAGTTTGTAAAACGCCGAGGAACGTGGTCCCGTTGAAGTCCGGGTGGCTGCAAAGCTTGTACAGAACAACTCATTTTAAACGCAACCGGGTTTTGACGTAATGCAGGTTTACGGCGTCCTGGGTGTGTTACGAAGCGGCCAGACTCTGCCTGGTGATAGTTCGACCAACAAGCCGGGGAGTGGTGTTTCCTTGCTAGAAAGAAAAACGCTCCCCTGAATATCCCCTTGCTGCAAGCCCTGCTTAGTTACCAAGGGAGGTAGCAGCTCTGGGGTGGGAATGTAATAATAAGCCTGTCACTTGTTCCAGTTCTGCAGAATAATTCTTATTATATGAACTCAAGTCCTAAACAAGGCTGTAATTAATGCTGGACTGGTCCTAGGAACGCAGCTTGGTAACTCATTGGTACGGACAGATGGATAGAGATTCCCAGCTTTCTGGTTCCCTTTTCTTTTTCTTTTTTTTTTTTTTTCAAAGAGCATATTGCAAATGAGCCCAGCTGATTTGTTAAATCCAATATCCAGACTTTTTCATCTTCTTTCTTACACAAGTGCTGGTATGACAAGTTGGCAGCATCTTCTGGCTGCCCGTTATTGCAGGGGAAAGGCCGGGCATGCCGTTTCCCCTGTAAGCAGTGCTTGAAGTACTCTCAAAATGGATCGCCTTGTAAGGTGACCCAAGGGTTACATTTGGAAAAAGTGAGTTTAATTTTCAGTATTACATGCAAGAATGAGCTAATGGCAGGTCTGTTTGAAGGAAGAGTTTTCAAGGACAAACAGGAAGCTTCCTATTTTTGCTGTATTTTAGGTGCCGAGGAGATTGCCCTGAAAGCCCCGTGTTCCTGGCAAAAGTCATTAATTAACTCTCCTGTCCAGATTTTCCGAGGTGAAGTCCAGTACTAGAATTTCAGCATCTTGCGGAGACTTTTACTATGTAAATGTATTTCCAAAAAGAGGGTGATAATGGAAAATGGCTGCATTTCTCTGCATATGAAGTATGTCGAACTTCTGAAAGCTACTGAAAATTGTATATGTAAAACTGTAAATAAAAATTGCGCTTGCTCTACAGTGCTGAATATTCTGGCTCCGATCCAGCCAAGCATTTAAGCAGGGGCAGTTTAATTTTAAGCATATAAGTCCCATTCAAATCCTATTAGCTCTGTAGTATAGCACATGCCAAGCCATTTTGCTGTATTGGGGCCAACGTTTTTGGCATCTTACTGGTTCAGGTCAATAGTACAAAGACTGCGCTAGAGGAAACCACGTGCACAGGTTAATGTAAGTCGCAAATGGATAGTAGAGATAAACGTATCTTGCCGCTTAGATAGGTGGGATTCATGGGTGGCATCATTAGGTGGGCTTTTGTGGGTAGGTGGGTTTCTGTGTCTTTGCCTTTGCACCCTCGCAGCGTGGTTTAAAACCCCAGCGATCTGAACTTCCAAAGAAACATTAGTTGTGAGCTCTAGTGAGCTTCCTTGGAATTAATTTTCTCGTGTGGCTCTTGTTGAACTTGATCGGGGCACAGTTCTGCAAACTGCCCTGGAGGACTCTAAAATGATGAACTCTGACCCTGGCACAGTGTCGACTTTAAAGAAAATTGGCACCCTCGTAAGTTAAAATCTCTGTACTGTCTCTATCACATATGTGCCAACCTGAAAGCCGCAGCTGGTTACATGTTTCCTGAGGAAAGGTATAACTTTTCTGCAGCGCTGTTTGCTGTTACATATGAATATTGAAATCGTATCAGATGGGAAATCTTTGCTGAGTTACTTGAAAAATTTAAAAAATAGGTGTTTTCTTTGTGAACTTACGATACTTTCTTAAGCCGCTGTATTCTAACTATTCTTTTTTTCAGCTTTATTTCTCTCCTTGTGTTGAGAGTTAAATTCTACATTTCAGGAGGCAGAGTCCAAACGCTCCCCAGGATGGTATTTGATCAACTGCTTGGATAACCTCTCTACGTTTGCTGCTTCCTCTCCCTTTTATTTCAGTGATCGTTCCTGTAACTGCAAAAGACGTTCAAAACCATCTAAAAGTAAGTTCTTTTATTAGGCGGCCACGTTAATGACTTTAGCTACTAACTAACATTACACTATTTTAGCATTATATGTGATTCTTAAAAAGGTGTTAGGTTCAGATGCCACTGGAAGAAATTCTTCCTTGTATTTTCCCCTTGTTCTGGGATCTTTTACTACCCAGGACACATGTGGGAAACGATCTTAAGTTCATTCAGTGGCTGGTTTGCGCTAGTGCAGGGTTCACAGATATTGCTGGATAGTCGCACTGTTATTTCTCTTCTGTGCAAAGGGAGTGGAGAAGGATGTGGCGTCTGTTTATATAGCTTCTTGGTTCAGTTGCTCCAAAAGGGGATGGAAAGCAATCAAAAAACTGAAAACAAAAAGAGGCCATGGATGGATGGTTGTTTGTGCATGTCTTTCCCAGTGTCAATAAAACATGTCGTCGAGTACATGAACACGTTTTCCTCTCCTTTTTGAAGACGACAAGTCTGGGAAGCATGAAAAGTGTTTGGAAGAGGAGATTCTGGATTAAATTCACTTTTGCATAAGAGCTGTTAGCAGCTGAGTAATTTGCTTATGGTTGAGAAGAACCAGTGCCTCACTTGGGAACTGTCTTTTCGGGTAGCTCGCCTTCCCGATGGGCCTGTGCGTTTGCGTGAGCGTTACTTCTGCGTAGGGTTATCGTGCCACCCAAACCGGAACGATGGCTAAATGAGAGTTTACTTTATTACGCCGATACAGAAAGGAGGAACCTGGGGTTTTGTAACTGAGCATACGGAGTCGTGTGAGCAGCTTTCTGCTAACGGGTCCCTGAACAGGGAGCAGATCCTTTCGCTTAGAAAATCACCGCGAGTGTGGGCATCAGCAATGTGTTTTGGCTGCCAACACGCATCAGGCTGCTTTTGCTGGCATGCCAGATGCCTGTGATGGGGACAGTGTGTGAATGTCACTTTGAAGCACACAACCAAAATAAATCTTATTATTCTTTAAGGCTGGAACTGCCAAATGTATTCTTTTTTTAATTTTTCATGAGCTGTCGGCCAAAAAAGCCCCACAAAAGCAGCTGTGTCCGGTAGCGCACAACCATAATTCACAGAAAGAAGAGATTTGTTTGCTTAAAACTTGCTTCCAAGTAACTTGAACATCAGCATTTACAATTTGCATTAGTTGTTACGTAACTTGCCCCTTTGGGGCAAGCTTCTTTACAGAGGGGTAATTTCTTTTATTTCTTTACAGAGGGGTAGTTTCCCCTCTTGCAGAGGTCACTGCCAGCAAAAACTCGGTTTTTGGAAAAGGGAGCCGTAATTGGATGAATTTGAGTGGAAGGGAATAGCCTTTGGGGGCCATCCGATTAAGTCTGAGTTTCGTACGCCTTTGGATGAGGGTTGATACCGATTAATGAAGGTGCAAGTATTTCAGGATTAGGGATGAATGATGAAACGCAGTTGTTTTTCACTGTGCACTAGAGTAGTCTGATTTGCTGTTGTCCAAAGAGCTGTACTATGCCAGTTGTCACTCCTCCCCTCCGTAGCCCGTCGTGGCCACAGCTTGGAGCGCTCTGCTTCTGTGAAACGCCGTGTCTGAAGATGACGATTTTCATACTCAACCTGTTGATACAGTCGTGCTTGAAATTTGTCCGAGAAGCTCTTCTAGGAATATAGAGGTTGAATGGAAGACTGAACATCTTGGTATTTCTTCCATATCTATATTATTAGTGGTTTTTGGTTTTTAATCTCCCTCCATGCCTGATTGTGTTTCTCACCCGTTAACTTTGTCGTATAAATCTTGGCATCGAAATGGTGCTCCCTTTTATAAAAATTCCTTGGCTTCTGCCTTAGAAGAAGGAAAATGTTGAGTCAGTCGCTGTAAGGGGGGAGGAGGGTCCAGGGTATTTAGCACTAGCGCTCCGGTTGTCTCTGGGAGCACAGTTTTCTGTTACCTGCCCTTTTTGTCTCTGACCTCTACGTTACGGTGACTCCAGTCAGTACTCTGGCGACAGCTAAAACTACAGGGAAAATAACTGCAGGGTCAAATCCTGCCGTTGCCAAGAAGAAGATGGAGGTTTTAATGGAGTGGCAAGGCTGCCTGAGGGAGGGCTAAGGACGTGGCCGTCTTCTCCACCGTTGCCACCTCGTTCCGGCCGCTGCTGCTTAACGCCTCCGAGCGTGGTGAGCAGAAAGGGTGCTCGGGCAGCTTTTGGGGAAACGGTAACAGCCGCTGGGACCGGCGCAGGCAAGCGAGCTGGTGGTTGCTTCTGGGATCTGGCGACGTTGTTAAAGATGACAGAGGTGGCAGCAGCTGAGCTCTTCTCCCAACTTCTGAAAGCGATGAAATACTCAACCGCCGCAAGCAGCGGCAGTCGTTTGCTTGGGCTCAGAGGTGTTTTCAGCACGCCCTGCCAGCTGATGCGGCAGAGCCGCGGCCGCTGAGAGGTAGTGAGCCTGTGGCATCTCGGCACCGCAGGCTCCACACGCCACCGCAGGAAGGACCCGCTCGTATTACCTGGGAGCCCATCCAGCACCGGCTTCCGGCTGAGCAAATTGCCTCCTCGCGCTGTTCGAGACTGGTTTGGGAGAAGATTGCATGTTTTTTTGTTTGTTTGTTTTGTTTTTTTAATTATTTTTTGTTCTTTCCAAAAATTCGACCTGCAGCAAATCAACTTTGATTGCGGCTGAAGTTGCAAAGCCTCTTGTGTCGCTCTTTGGATTTTCCTCTCTAGGATCAGAAGACCAGATAGTGACTTGATCGAAATGCTGCATCGCTCTGATCTGGCATGTTTAATTATCTGGTTGTGGGTGATGTTATTCAAACCCTTGGCTGCAAAACCCTGCTAAAATCCATGCTGTGTTTATTCATTTTGCTTTAGTTGGGACGTGTTTGGGGCTGACCTCCAAGCATGATGGAAACTGAAAATGTTCAGGGAGCCTGCACCAAAGAGCCACTCTCGTAGCAGTAGATTCAAACTCTCTGTCCATTTTTAAATGCACGTCAATAACAAAAGAAAAATGCAGCTCAGATATATGACTGTACTAACAAATTTCTCATGATACCAAATATATGTGATTGCAGGTAACAGTGATACTATGAGATACTAAATGAGAATGAAAATGAATATGGGACAATACAACCTCCTCCTTTTTGCGTGGAACACTTATTGAAGTATGTTAATGGGGAATTTCCGTTCTAGGGCAGACTATTTCAAAATATTTAAAATAAGACTTAACTTTCAGTGAAACTTTTGGAGCATTTTCAGCTATAAGTATCTGCATCAGTGCCACTGGATCACTGTTTTGATGCGGAATCCTTACTGCCAAGGTAAAATTATCTTGATCCATATATAAAGTAACTAGATAAAATTCAAATCATCTTAATAAGGCAAAAATTACGTCTGTTGTAATTAAGTGGCTTCTCTAACCTTTTGCTGGTGGAAGGCACTGACTCATTTCTCTCTTCAGAATATCCCCCCTGACAATTTCCCATCACCTAGTTTCCTGATAGCCTCGCGAAAGCCAAGTTAAACCTGTGCCGCCTGCCACGGTGTCTTACAGCTGCGAACCTGTGTGTGAGTCATGTCGTTGTCATCTGCTGTCTCTGATGGTCATAGGATACTATTTCCTGTATTATCTCTCTGATGAATAATACACTTAGCCTACTAAAAGCGTTTAAAATTAAAAGATTGGATTCCAGCAGTTGGATTTTTTTGTGTGTGTGTCTGGAAACGCCATGCTGTGCCAGGTTCTTCCATCCTTTCTCACTTTAGTGCTTTATAAGTCGATAGGACAGCTACGGAATAAAATGCCTTTTAATGAGAAATGATGACAGAACGTGCGCAAGAAATACGGTAAGTTAATCAGGAAAGTTGTACAATTTTTGTAACAGGCTATTCTCTGGTGTTTTAATGAAGTGTTTTGAACTAGCAACTTCAGAGCAAGGCAGTAATGGTTCTCTATGCGGATACAGCCTAATTAAAACAAAGGAAAGTCAAAACACATCTTGTTCTTTTGGCCATTCGTAGTTGTTCGTGCAGCGGAACACGTTTGCAGAGAAATGATTCATTTGCCAGTGAGAGACCTGTTGTTTCAGGCAGCGTGGAGAGGTTTCGTTGAAGGGCTGTGAAGCCATTGCCCTCAGTCGGAGTGTAGTGCTGGGGACTGGGGCAAGCGCAGGGGATTTGTGATGTGTGACTAGCAAAAGATAGCGGTGAACCAGCTCACCCGGGGTTCTCAGAACAGCTGGGAGAAGGCAAACCAGAAAAGGTGAAAAATGCGGGGGGGGGGGGGGGGGGGAATCCCAATGACTTCAGCTTTCAAATCAACAGCTGCCTGTTTTAGATGAAGAGATGAGAAACTCTTTTGATACCAGGTCCATCAATGATCTGCATTTCTTTGCAAGCCTGTGTATGCGACTTGGAATAGTGGCATGTGAGACATAAAGATAGCATACTGTCAAGCCCACGTTTACAATTCTAGCGTTATGCGCTGCTATTATATTATAAAGAACCTGAATGGAAACTGCAACTGTCAGCAAGATGAGGTCGGATTTTTTTTTTTCTCTAAAAAGTAACAATAATAAACGATTTCCGAATCTGCTGAATCTTCTTGCATTTTGTTAAAAGAAGGATTTTTCATCAGCTTTCTGTAGGTAAAATGGTGCAGCATGTGAGACCGTTTCCTTTCTCAAGTCAGCTATTTGAGAGCTTATTAAAACTGGTGCTTTAGCAGAGTTTGATAAAATGGCGTACACGTGCAAAGCCATCCCCAGCTAAGTAATAAATAAATTCCTCTGTAGCTCAGCTAAGCATGTGTTAGCTGAAGGAAAGGTGGAGCTTTTGCCATCTGGAAGATTTTGCTGGTATGTGGGCAGCAGTGCTGTTTACATTTTAAATAATAGTATTCCAAGAAGCCCCTGAAGTAATGAACAGCAGGCTTACTGGGTAGGAGGTGCTTGAGGTCTTTGCCCCACATGTGCAAGACTGCAGGGGATGAAAGGGACCATAACTTCTTACCTGCTTTCTTATTTTGCACCACAAGCATGAAAAAGACATATATATTTTCAACTATGTATTTTTCAGCTGGGTGCTGTAAGCCCTCAGAGCTGCGAAGAACCGTTTCTGTCGGTAGGGCTTGGAGATGGGCGGTGTGACAGGTCAGGTGCAGTTGGCTCTAGCCCTGGAGAGAGCACCTGCCAACGGGCACTGAACGTGCAGAAGGATACCTTGAAGGGGGAAACCTCAGAAATCAGTCCTGTAACGCGAGTCGCCTTGGGGGTGACTAACTCAGCAGTGCCGGGGAAGAGGGCTTTCTCTTGGCAAAGCTCCTTTGGTGGCGGAGACCAGGCACGAAAGCCAAGGTGCCACTCATGTCTCCAGACTTCTTGTTTCAATTACACTTAGTTGATTCACTGACAGGGAAGCTGATGTCGCTGTTCTTTTACAGTCATTGATTTATGCGCTGCCTTTAATATCGTTAGGTTCTTTGGCGGTAGACCAGCATGACTCCATGCATATTCATAACAGCGTTAATTTATCAAGTGACAGTGAGGCAGAGAACTCTTCGAGGAAGGTTGTCTAGCAGCCCCCCATCTGTCCGTTGCCGCTAATGCCCTTCTGTCGAAAGTAAGATGCCCAGGAAGCCTGCTAAACGTCTTTGGATTGATAACTAATGTGTATGTTCGACTTTCTGGTTAGACGTTACGTATGCGATGCACGCTAGCTGTACCTTTCCCCTTTGGATTTGCTATTTATGAAAGCTGTGGATGTTACAAATACGGTACCCTTTAGAAGTTGAACCGGAAAAAAATGCTGATGTAATTCTAGCCCCGAAGAGCCTTCAGTCTGATGTAAGAATGTAATTTAGGGTGGGGAAGCTGATGGTAATAAGATTGCGTTGTTACGCATATCAGCAGCGTATTCGGAACAAAACTGATGTGGCCATCAACTTTCTTGTGTGGTTTGGGTAGGGAAACAGTGCTATAAGTAGGATATGAAGGATGAGGTGGAGCTGAAAGATTCAATAGGGTATGGCAGTGTCCTCTGTAGAAGACAGTGGGGTGGAAGGTGAAGAGGACCCTGGAGGACAACAGGGCCAGCGTTCTTAGTGGAGGCACTTGGGGGTATGCGACATGCAAAGAGCTCGAATATGAGTGTATTGCGTGGCCTCTGCTGTGAGGACAAAACCCTTGGACTTGTCAGGAGTACCGTTTTGTCGTGGTAGGTCTGAGTGGTGTGTCAGCAGGCGGTGGAGCGCCGTCGTTACACCCTTCTGCCTCTGTTAGCTCACCGTAAGGTTAAAAAACAAACTTCTGAGGCTTCTTTCTTACGATACTTGGGCAAACAGATTGCTTGTATTTCTGTACAGAAATTTTTTTCTTAATCATTTTATCTAGATCACATTCAGAAGAGTAGTTCCCAAGCCTTATGATGTTTTTATCAGTGTTTATTTCTTTATTCTGTTTTCTCTGTATATTCCTTATTCTCTGGTCAGTCGTCTCACAGTAGTTTAGAATTAAAAGGATGTATTTGTCTTTCTGGTACTCTCTTCTCGGTGCTCAGCCAGATTTCTGGCAAGAAGCATGGTAGTCCTCTGCAAGCTCGCTGTTGGGAAGCCATCAGTGTGTCAAGTCCTTACTTATTTATTTTTAATACATATTTTCCTTTAATCCTTTGGAAATGGTCTTGTTTCTGCTGTAGCTCCAGGAGCTTTTGTTACATGTCTCCCTGCCACCATCTGAGTCTTTGGTAGAGTGACGTGAAGAAAATCTGTCGTTGAGCAAATGTTTTTCTTGATACTTCTGCTTTACAGAATTGGTATTTGTGTTGTCATTTTTACACAGATACATTTGATCCTACTGCTGATTTTTTTCATACTGATACTGTTTTTGAGTTTGGGAGTGTTGAGGGCTTTAAAGAGATGTTCATAAACATTCAGCTTTGATTCGGTTTTCTCTCTTCTCTTGTCATTGCCTTGCTACTTTAAAACGTCCCGTCTTGACTTTCTCTCTCGTCCAAAGCAGACGGGTTTCTTTGTCTTGGGCTTGAATTATTATCTGGAATAGACTGCAAACCATAAAGCGTCTTTCGTGTCGCTTGTATACCGTTTCCCTTCAGATACGGGGCAAACCGTGCATAAAGGTTTGATATTGATTAAAATTAACTTACTTCTTGCAGATGTTTTAGAGCTCAGTGTTAGGTTGTGAGATTTCACCCACTGAGCCTCCGCTCTTAGCCGCTTTTAGAGAATACTGCATACGTTTTTAAGGGTTTCATACATGTCCACGTGTGGTGTTTGCTATCCAAAAAATGCTCTAGTGAAACCATTGGTTCTGCCAAGCCTGTATAACGGACACAGGGTTGCAAATCTCATTTCTTCATTGCGTGGTCTGCGCTGGGAGACCTGTATTAGAAGTAATTACAGTACTGTGGCTTAGGGTGGTGTGTGGTGGTTTTGTTTTTTGTTTTTTTTTTTTTCCCCCCTGCCTGGTGCAGTAGTGTAAGGAGGACTTTTATTTTCCTCCCCACAGGACATCTTCTGATTTTCTGTTTTTATTGCCTTTTCGGTACAAATGAGTAAATATTCCCCTCTGCCCACATGGTTGTCCCCCCAAGTTATACTTCAGGACTAGATGAAATCATTCATGTGTGAATTAGGGAGTTCTCCTCCTCTTTGAAGTGAAGCAGCAGGCACCGTCTTGGTTTTTGGAGCTAGCGTTTCTTTAACTTTTGCTTCCTATGATATTGGCTAACTGATGCTTTATTTATGTGATGTAGCTCCCAGAGCTAGACAGGAGTCAAGAGAAAGGAGAAATGAGTGATGTTCTCTGTTGCCTGTGCAGAAGACAAGAAAGGGCTTGCTCCAGCAAGGTTACCTTGCATCGTTGCGCCTGGAGTGCATTTCTGTAATAACATTTTTATCTGGCGTTGTTCAGAGTTTGCGTTTGTTCCCCCCCCCCCCCCCGAAATGTGTCAATATGCATTGATAAACAAAGTATCCATGGAACACCATGCCAACCGTCAAAGTCACAGCCTGAAAGACGGGTCACTGGGCTAACGTGTCGGGAACCCAAACTGAACAAGGGCGACAGGGCGTCAGCTGCCAGGTTTCCTCCCCGGAGGTTCCCAGGCTGAGACCGCTCAGAGCTGACGCAGGAGTGGCCACCCACTCGCGGCGCGGGAGCGAGCAGATGGGGTGAGGCAAACCGTCCTCCCACCGGCTTGGCTGGCACGGAGACGGGCTGAGCCAAGGTGTGATGCGCATCCACAGCGTGCCAGTGTGGGGGGATTATTTCACTAGTATGAGTTCTGCCCCCACCCCCTGGAGATAGATATATATATATATATATGGGGGGGGATGTGTGTGGGTTTTTTTTTGGGGGGGGGAAGGCTGTTTATAGTAATGTGTTTCAAAAGACTGCTTTGTGTGTGCAAGAGAGGCTGAAACAGTTGTGAAAGCTGTCGGAAAGCTTAAGTTAACCCCCTAAACCTGAGCATAAATCATACTCGAGGTGGGGGCTTTCGGCCGTTTGTTGTATTTGCTTTAATTAAAAGAGAGCCTGAGACGCTATGGAGCCTGCACCTCCTTCATCCTGAAAACTCCAGGCAGAAAGTTTTCACTAATTTAAACTTGAAACGTAGTTCCAGAGCAGTCTCAAGTGGCAATAAAAAAGCAAGTCTGCGCGCTGCGTTGCCATCGTCTTTCCGAAGGTTAAAACTGCGGCTCTTTGAAGCAGAGAGGGAAATTAGGCAACAACTAGCAGAGCTAACAAATTAGAGATAACAAAGCAAACAAATTTAAAACCACGACAGCTAATGAATGGGTAGACGAAAATCATTCTGTTACCACCGCCTCGGCACAAATAGCTTATCTTCTTTAAATATAGTCTCCAACTTTGCATCTGCTTCTAATTTGATAATTAGCATGCCGAATTAAATGGAATACATAAACTTGTTTTTTCCTGGATCTTTAAAGTGGCGTTTTGGTTCTTTTCCCTTCCGAAAGGGACGGGACGCTCGCGCGAGGAGAGGTCTTGGGGCGGGCAGGGTGGTTTGGGAGTCGCCTGAAGCTGTTGGCGACCCGTTGTACTGGTGGCCGCGGGAGGTGCTGCTGCTTGTTCTTCCGTGGCGTGTTGGAGCTGGAGGCGAGGACCGTCGGCGCCGGCCAGCGAGGTGAAACCGGTACCGCGCGGGAATCGGGGACGGGGGCGTTGGGCCTCCGGGGGATCCCTCTGGCGTCCTGCTCCCGTTTGAGGCCCGGGCCGGTTTTGCGTCGGCGGGAGCCCGACCTGGCAAGGTAAAGTAGGGCAGCGGTTATGTTGTCCGGCCGATTTGTTCCTCAGTTTATGATGCGCAGCTGAAGAGCGTAACTTTTTGGGAAAGGGGAGGACAAAAGTCGATACGGGTCCATCCTATTTTAGCAGTGTGTTACAGCTGTGTTAGGAATGACCGCTTTTTAGGAGAAGGACCATTTTCGTTAGCGCCAGCGGGAACGGTGACCTGTCCGCATAAGCGTCACGCTCCGTGCGCTAGCTGCATCTGCTTTGAGTCACCAAATGCTAAAAAAAAAAACCCCGTTTATCTAAGTTGTTAAAACCCTTCAGCAGCATCCCTCGCTCTGAAAGATTAAACCCAAAATAGTGAAACTCCCCAACAAACACCCCGCTGCCCCCCAACCCTTGCTAAATCCTCTCAGAGGAAGTTAAGCTGAGGCTGCGGTTCCTCAGTGCTCGTCCAAAAAAAAAAAAAAAAAAAAAAAGCGGGGGAAGAGTGGAGTTTAGAAGCTAGGAAACTAGCCCAGAGAAAGTCATTCTCCCGGATTATAGTTATATATAACCAAATCAAGGGTACGTCTTTATTCAGAGGGGAAGGGGGGATACCTAATACACGTCCGTGATTAAAAAGTCTAGCTTCGAAAGCTCCGATTTATCTGTTTTGATCCACGTCGAATTACGACATCTGTGTTCTCATCGGAAGATAATGAAAGCCGTCAGTCAGCCTTAATGCAGGTGCTAATAAACGGCCTGGAAGTCGAGCTTGCCTTACCAAGCTTGTTGAAGCTGAGGAAGGACGTCGTCGATGGAGTTCTCTCTTTTTTGGTAGGTGATTGAGGATTTTAACTCTCGGCTCCTCAAGGCGATGTTAATATTGAAAACGCAGCGTTCGCTATCGTTTTTCACTAGCGGTGTTATCACAACGCGGTGGTGACTTGCTTGGCGGTTCTGTCTTCCGTCTCTGCCCCTGCTGTGAGACGTGAAAGAGGTCTCGCGGCGCAGTTGCCTTGCCCGAACGGGTGGGTTTCCGCTGGGGAAACGGGTGAGCTGTGACAGCAGCGACAAGCTAACCGAATTCAGGCGGCGGGGTCGCGCGCCCCGAATCCTTGCACCCTGTCTAACCGATATCGCTAACTTCTGATCCTCTCCAGAACTTGAGTTTTTAGCCTGGTTACAAAATTGGAAGGAAAAAATACTGTAGCTGTAATTATTACTCTGTGTACTTCCTGTGTGTTTATGTAGGAACGTGGATTTACATTTTTTACAACTTACGGACAGAAACGTTTATTTTTTTTTTTTAATCAGCTTATGAATAACAGTGCTTGGCAAACTGGGGCTTAACTGTTTTATCCTGTAAAACCAAGGAAGTCATCTGAAAATATTAATTAGGTGTATTCTCTTTCTTGAAACTGTGTGCCCTTTTAGCATAGGGAATTATCTTAATTTAAACCCGGATAGCTCTTTGGGAATTCATCTTTAGTTTGCCTCCCTGCTCGGAGGCAGGAACAAGTACACCGGCAGATGTTTGTCTACGCTGCTCTTACGGAAGAGATTCACAGATTCCCTGGGTGTCTTGCGAGGAGCTGCCTTGGCCTCGTGCGCAGTAAGTTTTTTCCTGAGCTCCAACCTAAATATCGTCTGCTGAAAACTAGTCTCTGCTGGAGACTAGGGTGCTGCGATTTTGTTGTCGCACCTAGACAACAAGAATAAAGAAACCTAGTGTCTCCATCATTTTTCCATGTGCTCTTTCATTATTCTTGTTGTTGTTTTCCTCAGGACTTTTCCAGTTAATCTGCACGTTCTTTTACGACCGACTGAGCGATCTGGATGTGTGACATAGAGGAGGCATCAGGAGTACGAGGCAGAGATTCCTCTTCTGCCTGTTGCGCGTGATGCTCCTGTGGGTATATGGCCAGAATGAGGTTTTACTCTTCTTACAGCAGCATAGCTTTCATATACGCATTCAGCGTGTTGCTTATAGTTCCTGTTTCTCGTTCTGCAGTATTGTTCCCTTGCCAGGTATTTCCCAATGTACGTTTTTACTTCGGATGTAATTTCTCTTAGTCGGCTCTTGGTTTGTTTTAACTTGATTTTGGACCGTTTGTTCCATTTCTCAGGATAGCTTCCAATTTTGGTCTTGTTCTCCAGAGTTATTTTTACCCGTTTTATCTTCTTCTTCTTCATATTTTTGTAAGTCTGTAATTCGTCTTGGAAATCATTAGTGAGGGTATGAAAGAACGCAGGTTGTATCTCTTCAGAACTGTACTTGAAACGTCCTTCAGGTTGAAAGAGAACATTTTAAAAACGACTCTTGTGGCTTTTTTACTTAATTGCGAAACTTAGTTCACTTTTTTCCTTCAAAAGAAAAAATAAGTACGTCGCTGGTAGAAGCTTTAGCGAAGATGTTTTATATTCATGCACTAAGCTACTTACTTCTTCAGAGAAGGAAGGTAGGTTGGCTTGACGTGATTTATGCTTGACAAATTCAAGTCGGCTGTTCCCTATCGGTTTATTATCCCCCTAGGTACCTGTAAATTGATTAATAATATGTTCTGATATCTTTCTGGGTAGCAAAGTTAAGCTGACTGCTCTCTAATTCCTTGAGTCCTTCTTTCTGCCGTTTTCAGGGTAGTTCTACGTTTGTCCTTCTTTAGTCCTCAGGGACTTCCTCAGTCGTCTGCCATTCCTCAAGCATAACAGTGGTTTTCTGTTTGCTGCCGCTCGTTCCTAAAGTAATCAAGGGTAAATTTTATCAGGCCCTGCTGGCTTGAATAATTCTAAATATTCTTTGATCATTTTTGAGCTTCTAAACTGTGTTTTGTTGCCCTAAATAGGTGGTAATGCCTAATATTTGTGAAGAAAGAAGCTAAAAGGTGTCCGCGTTTCAGACTCTCGCTCAGGATTATTTATCTTTTCCCGTTAAGGTGTCACTAGTACTTTCCTCTGTCTCTTCTTGTAAAGTAGTTAAGATATTGCCATTTAGCATTTTACGTCCTATGCTAGCTGTAATTTATTTTTTGTACCTGAGACTTTTCAGTTTTATGTCTTGGCGCTTGGACTGTTCTTTTATAGTCCTTCGCAGGATGCAGTTTCACGTCATGTTTAATCGATCAGTGGGCGGCAGAATGCTCCAGAAGGAGCGATCCAGCTCTGTCCTGCCCTGCCACAGATTTCCATCCCCTTCCCCTTGACTTTGTTTTTTTTATTTTTTTGGCAGATTATTTTTCCATCTGATTGATAAGCTGATTAATGCATCCTGCAGCTGCACGACGGCTAGATCCAACACAGGAAGGGAGCAGGAGCTCGTGGTGCGTGGTGGAGGGAAGAACAGATGGCCCTGTCTGATGGCAGCCCCCACTTAGATCCAACGCACTGTGAAACTGTGTCTAGTCATGTGCTGCTGCTTTTTGGTTTTGTGGTTTTGCCGTCTTAAGAAAGAAATTGTTTTCAGGTCCTTGTGAAGCTGCCACTGTATTTGTATTAGGATGCCTTTCTTGGGCCGGAAATGCTTGGCTTCCCTTTAGTGTCGTCTCCTTCAGGAACTGCTAGCCTTCTCTGCCTTCCTTTATTGGAGCTATTTTGAATGAGTAGCTCACACTTGAGGAGGTTTTTCACTTGGTAAGAGTAACTTGAAATAAATAGGATGCAATTAAAGAGGGAATGTGTGCAGTCTACTGAACTTGGGCCAGCATCATCTGCGTAAATGTAGTTGGGGAGTGGCTGCTAGGTATCAGCTTTAGAGAAAAACATTTTGAGATGTAGTGAATGAAAATTAAATGTGAGTCAACAGTCAAGCTGTTACCAAAAGCTAATGTCAGCAAAAAAATATTAGAAATCTAGAAAATCTTGGAGCTGGGTAATACTCTGCCTACCTATGGTATAATTCTGCTCTCCTTGCCTTTGCTTCATCAACTTTTAGTATTGCTTGTGCATTAAGACTTGAGGTTCTCCTTGTTTTTTGGCTATCTTGTGTCGTTTGTGTGCTGACATGCCAGATGATAAATAAGATGGCCATTTCGTTGCTGTTGTCTGTTGTTCTCATCTGTCTCCTTTCTGGACCTTAGTGCAACTTCTCGTTCTCTCTTCATTCTTCTCGTATTTGTGGATTCCATCATTCTAGTTAGGGTACTTTTTCTTTCATTCACCGGTAGGTTTATTTGAACTTATACAAGGCTAAAAGGTAAAATAAGTCTTGCCAGAATAGTCTACTCAATCGTTATATGGCGGTAAAACAAAACTAAACAGTGGAATTTTGTACCGCCATATTATATAGGCAAAATTGGAAGGAGGAAGGGGAAAAAAGTGCAGAGAAATGAGTGTGTGGCAAGTGACTTGCCTTGATGATTTGTAATGAGAAACGTAACTAACTCTTGAGGTTGTTTTTTTTTATTGTACGATACTTACTGAAACAGGAATTAAATACACTGGAGTGTTCTCTTCGTATGTCTTGATTTTACACTCCTTATATCGCGTAATCCAGAATTCATTGAATGAGGAAAGGATAGCCAACGCTTTGCATGTTGAATACTGTATAATGAACTGAAGCTGCAGCTCTTAAGAATTTCATTTGCAATGTAATGTGTTTCACCTGCATAGAAATCCTTATTTTCTCAGTCAGCCCTCACTAGGTAGTAGCAGCAGTAACTTTTAATATATGCAAAGAGGTATGGATTTTTTTGAAATTATATTACAAAATACATACTTTAAGTTAAAATACTAATATATGCTTTAAGATAAAAGTCATCTGAAGAACATGATGAGTTAAGTGCCTATATTACCGGAATGCCTAACCTAAAATATATGATAGCTGAATTTACTTTCTTGCAATTGCATCATTTGTAACGTGACTGTGGATGAATGGCGCGGTAGGCTGACTTTGATGGAGATCGTGCTTCCTATCTGAGACCTGCCATAATTGATTCTCTCTGAAAGTAAAATAATAGTGACAGAGCAGACTTACAGATTCACAAATGGAGAAAAAAATGATACCAGCCTCCTTATGATGGAGTATAGGCATCTGTGAAAGGTGTAAATAAGGCTCAGCCTTTTTATTTTATAGCAGTGGTTATATGTATGTCTCTCTCTGTAAGATATGCTAATTTTATTCCAATAGCTAACGCATCTTTATAGTATTATCAGTATTGGATAGTGTATTTTTTCATTTTACCCTTTTAGCCTGGAAGAGGATTTGTCTTTTTCAGGCCATGTTATAACACCAAAACACAATCTTTACAGGAACCGTGACAACAGTATGTAATATGCTTTTGGGATTAAAAAACAAAGCAAACCACAATAGTTTCTACAAAATATAAAAGTTAGTATAATGCTGTTGTTGTATAGTGGATAGAGTACTTTTTCCTGGCACGTGCAAAATAGTCTGTTTTCATGGCAGACGTCAGATACTTCAAAGCAAACAGGGCAGGCAAAATTGTCATCTTAGAGGAAATAGATTCATTTTCTAAGGTTGTATGTTATTTTCTGTCCTGCCGGAGGGATAAAAACACGTGTAGTCTGTCAGGCGAAAGCTGATGGTGGTGCCAAAGGAGGTGAGACGTTTCTGCTGAGAAGCATACGGACAACCTAAATGGATACAGGAGAGGAATGGTTCTGGCCCTGCATGGCAGGGCACGTGCACATCTGCCGCTGTGGAAAATTTGTGTTAGAAAGTGCAAACCTTGAACAACGTAGCTGACTGGTATACAGTCTGTCTTTCTTGATTTTTTAGTATTTTTAAAGACTATAGGGTAAAAAATAAGGCTGGAAGCATAAATCATTTTGTGCTGATGTTAGGTCTTGAATTTCAGTAGCAAAAATCCCCGTTCTACAGATGCAATGGGTACTCTCATCTGGAAGAAAGAATTTCACTTGGAGTTCATTCTGTGAGGAGGATAAAACGAAGAATTTCAGTCTGTAAAACATACAGTGAGACTTCTCTGCTTGCTACTAGTTTAAAACCAAAATTTGGAAGATGGGCAGTAAATGCTGGTCCATATTGTGACCTGCCTCCTTAGGCTAGCTTTCACAATGGAAAGGTGCTTGCCTTATAACTTAAAAGTACCGGATTTATGCATTATAGAAACAGAAGAGAACACAAGAGTTCGTATTAACATCATAGTGGGTTTTTTTTTCTTTTATTGAGTTACAAATTGAGACATTCTCACTATTGACAGAGAAAGAAAGAGATGCTTTAGATGAAAGTGATTTTTAGGTTCTCGTTCAGAATAGGCAACTGAAGCCTTAATAATTATTCTATTTGGAGGTAGATACTGACACTTCATTTGAAACACGTTCATTTTTTAAATTTCGTCGAGGAAGACATTATTAACGTGGTTCTCTGTTTTGAGATCTAAAGTATTTTTGTGAAATCTTACAAGATTCACAAATGAGAGTCTTGTTACTGCCAAAGCCATCCAGTACTTCTCCCCGTTTCTGATATCTCCTGCTGCTTCCCTTGCATCTTTGAAGAGCTCACTTGAAACCAGGGGGCCGGTGGGTCTTCTCTGGGCTTCTGTCCCAAACATGTGGAAACTGAAACCTCGCTTTGGTTTTACACAAAACGTCATCTCACTATTCCACTCCCTTTCCAGGTTCTTTTCGGAACATGTTGCCCAGCACAGATTATTGATAACTCCTGAAAAATTTGGAGATATTTCCACTGGCTGCTTATTCCTACCTTTTATTTCTGATCACAGTTTTTGTAGGAGACTGGTGGAGGACCTTACCAAGTGCCTTTAGAAAATCCAAGTAGGTTATGTCTGCCTCCACCCCCTTGCTCATGTGCCTGTTGACTCTCTCAGGACTTTGATGATCTAGGAGATGCATCCTTCCCCTTAGGAAAGCTGTGATGACTTTTCCCCTGTATGCGCTGATTAGTCATCTGCCCCCTGTTTCTGTTCTCTCCACTGGGGGGAAGGAGGAAATAAAAAAGGCCTCTTGCTAGTCACCTTGCAATCGGCACATCTAGAGGGTGGTTTTGGGTGAATGGTTGCGCTCCGTTAGTAATTCAGCTTTTATATCTCCAAGTCCTTCTTGAATCATTAAGTGAATGGCATCTGCCCTTGCTGTCTTGCTACTCGTTTTGTCTATCTGTGGTGTTTTCTTTTTTTTTTCTTCCTGAGGCAGATTTTTCACATCTGCTCCTCCTTTCCCCTTCCCGAGCCCAACACAGAGTCTGATAGTGGCAGCTTTTTCAAACCCTGTGTGGGTTTACCTGTATTTTGGAAGAGCTTTCAAAGATATTTGAGGTTATAACAGTAGATGACAATCGGTCTTTCCAGTCGTATTTGACTGACTAAATTTGAGGATCTAACTCTTTCGGAATACTTTGAATTACCTTTTTTTTTTTTTTTTTAAAAAGGAGAATAATGGCTCCTGACATTTCATGTTTTGAAGGTATAACCCCAAATTTAGAAAGTTAGGGGTGGACATGTCCAACTCCTGTACCTTTTTCAGCCCTGCAAGGAAAACAGGTTGTTTGAAAGTAAAGAAATTGAATTAAGGGGGAGCAGCATGTGTTGAATGTCTGTAGGAAGATGTGTTCTGCTTCGGTGAGAAGCAGAACACATCCATACTAGTGGATATTGGTCCGGATTAAAATGTTGGTCTGAATTCTAAAGAGTTGTAATTGCTAACCTTCGTAGACGAGCTGATAATTGAGGATTCGTGTAATAGTGGCATTGATGCATGAGTAGTGTGGTAAGCTGCTACACCAATTTCTTTTGCATTTTTATGGGCTTGACGTTGACTTAAAAGAGTACGTGGCAATAAAATAAATTATTTAAGTACAGGGATGTTATCTGCAATCTGATCCTATTGCTTTCTCACGCTATCACAGCAGTGTTTAAATACTGAGATGTCTTTCACAATCAAATCTTTTTTTCTACTGCTTGCTTTATTTAGTAGCGTAGACTATCTATATACATATATATGTTTTTATAAATACGTACATACATGCATACATACATACATATATATATATATAAACATTCCAGCAGAGAATCAATCACAAAGCCTTTAATCTTCCAAGTGCAAAGCTGTGAAAATGCACTTCTGCTCTATAGGGCACGTCAGATAGCCGTGGCAGGTAGAGCTGCATTTGTAATTTGGATACCTTTGATTAAGAAAAACCTTAGACTAAAGATGTAGCTTCATATGCTACACGAAAAGATGTTTGTACTGTATTATCCTGAACTTCAAATGAATAAGAGAAGCATTTCTGATGGACTGTTTCAAGGTAACTATCTCAGGACTACCAAATAAAAATATTATTTTTAATGTAGTAGAAGGCTGTCGGGGGCTGTGATAATGTTCGGAACATATACACGGAAAATTTGTGGGGAGGAGGTTGACTTTTGTTTTATTCTTTCTGCTCAGCGTAAAATTGAGGAACCAGAAAAGTACGGGTTTGATGAAAATAACGGTTTGGTAGCATTGGTCGTTGCTCTGAGTCAATTATTTAACTTTTTAACGCTGATGTAAAGTGACGCCATAATAAACCAGAGCTTATCAATACTCCTTGAACTACAGAATTCTGCCGATAGGGTTTCCTGATCTTTCTCTTTCAAAAAGTTCTCTGTAGTGCTTTACAAGAGACCGTTTTAACTGAGGAGAGGAGTAGTTAGTATGCGAATACTTGCCCTAAAGAAAAACACAGGCTGTTTTTGGTTGACAGATCCCACTTCCAGGCCTGTAGTGCAAAACGGCTAAAAAAAAGTCTACATTTCTGCCTCCCCACCCTCTTTTTGTTTTTAAACCATGCTAAAAATCTGTATGCAGTATTTCCAGCTGTGTGTATGTTGCTGATGATCTTGGAAGAAAATGTGAACTAAAAAGGAGTGAGAAGGTGGTGTGATAGCTAAGGCGTTGTCATACACAAAAAAATTTAAAAAAAAAAAAACCCACACAGAAAAAACCAAAACAAACCTTCCTAGAAATAATGTTGTTCAGTAAGTGGCCACAAAATAGTTATTTATCAACTTAAAATAAGAAGAAGAAGGGGGGCGGGGAAGGAAAAACAGATTGTGGCCTCCTACTGAAGGAAAACACCATCCGACTGGAAGCTTATACCGTAACGGAAATTAGAAGCAAGTTGTACGCATCCCGAGAGTTCTAAAACTTCCCCGCTGAATGGCGACATCCCCTTAAATTAAAAGAAAACAAGTGATTTTTTTCCCCCCACAGTAATAGCAAAGGACATCCTCATTCTGTGCGCATTGTAATTTATTTCAAATTGAACGGAGGTGGGAGGAATTGGGGATGTAGTGCGGGCTAGGACCGGGATGCGATGCATGTCGAGAAACAAGTTTTATGGGCTTGTACTAAAAAGCTTTTACTGAAGCACAGTGAAAGTAAATGAATCCCACTAGCTCGCTCCCGGACCAAAAACTTGTCTTTGCAAGGTTAGAGAGCGAGCTGTTAGGGAAGGGCAGATCTGCAGGGTTGATCCCCTATCAGCCTGTGCAGGAGGAGGACTGGGAAGACAAAGTTTGGAAGCAAGGCTCAAACTGGGGCCACTTGTGTTGTTGCCTAAAAGGAGTTTTTGAACTTAAAAACCCCACAAAGGTCTGCAGGCATTTTCGTATGAGGAGTGGGGACTTGGCTGTGTTTGAAAGAAGCACTGCAATCGCTGTACCAGTGACAGCTCTCGAATTTGGGGGATAGCACGTGCTTCATGGGAATCTGCACGCCAAGTTCACTAAGGTGTTGTGGTGTTCTTTCCTCTGGCTGTTGCATTGCGTTTACCTGTTCAGAGTGATTACCAGGACTCTTGTTTGAGTGAATTCGTAGGTGTGAACAGTGGGTATCTTCACCCCTTTCTGGAGGAGAGAGGAAGGGTTTTCCTTGCTGAGTCCGTAGAGGGCATGCGCTTTTGGCTCTGCTTCTTGGCCCTTTTATAAATCACCTAGGCAGAACTTAGCCAACGCTAAGTTGTTTCCTCCCCCTCACCGCCCCATGTTTACTGCTGATATGGAAAGCTCCCTCAAAGTTTTTATGGGACTGCTTTTTGCTCTGCTTTCCTCTCCCATCTGAGTTCCAGAGCCTCCCCGCCAGGCCTTTTCTTGACCCGGGACTGCCTGTCAGCGTTGTGTTCCTCCTCCTTACTTTCACTGCAGAGCAGCCACTGGAGAACAGGACTGGAGGCCCAAGGTGTTCCCCTGTTGTCATTTATTCAAGCCTTGGACAAGACGTGAAGGGGAGCTGATGTTGCGGTGGTTTTTTTGCCGCATGGCATTGCGAAGGATTTTTGTGATTGCAGAGCCGCGGGTTGTCCTATGGACAGCTTTCTGCAGAGCTTTCACTATTCCCTCTGATAAACCTAGCCCAGAGAACAAACGCTGTCATCTTTAGAGGACAGAAAACCTTTGAAGGGCAGTGAAATACTGATTTTCCTCCTTTTCAGCAGTAGACAGTGGAAAGAGGCGAGATACCCTTCTGTAGCAGTGGGGAATATAAGGAAAAAAATGTCAGGCAATTCTCTGGCTCAGAAGACCCTAATTCCTGGGGCTGCTGAGGGCGAACACAGCATTCGGTTCGAACCGTGGCTCAGGACGCCACCTTGCTAAACAAACCTTGTATCTGCAAAGTCTTCTCTGTGTTCGGATCATTTCTTCCACTTGGAGGTTACCAGACAAGTCTGCTTTGCCTGTAGTCATAGATCTTCTCCTTTTGGCTCACTACATTTCGGAGATCCTGTAGAACGTAATCTGTCTGTGAGTGCAGATGGATGCAGAAGAATGTCTTCCCTCCACCACCCTTGGTTTGAATTTTAATTCTTTAACCAGCTACTTTTTGCAGATGAATCCTTATCTTTTGATACCAAGGCTCTCTAGAGTTGCTGCATTCCGTGTCAGTTCTCACTTTTGTGACCCGACCGGTTGTGTCATGGAAGCATCTTCCTTCTAGGAAGAACTGAAACCCATTCCTGTTTTCCCTCCCCCCCCCCCCATTTCATTTTCCAAAAATTTGTTGTCTTAATTTTAAATGTTATCTACACACATGAGCCAAATGGAAAGGGATTGTGGACAAAGAGCAGGTGAGCTAGGAGAGCGAGGAGTCTTCGGACTATCCTTAAGATTAGAGTTGAAGGAGCACCTCTTCAACTGGCTGTCCTTCAAGCTCAGGTTCTGGCTGAACCTGAAAGTGTCAGGCTTTTCATTATTTACTGAAAACTACTTTTCTGATATGTATTATTTTTTGTTGAGCTTGTACGTAATACTGACATAAATGCTTAGCATTTTAAAAGGAAAAATTGCCTCTAAGAAAAGTGACCTACACAAAGTCATTTATGTATTTATCACATAGATAGTTACATCTTTTTTTTTTTAATTTTAAAAGTCTATGTAGCAGTATAGAGCAGAAAGATAGAATAGTTTAGAAAATTAAAAAGGTCACAGAGCCAAAAAAGTCCTATTTTTAAAGTGGGAGGATGTGCAGTAGCAAAGATCTGAGAGCACAGTTGTCCCCAAGAACCGTCTTAGAAGATGTTTTGAAAATTGACATAAAAAGGTCGTAATTATGAGCAGAAAAACCATGCTTCAAAAAAACCATGTTCAGATATGCTTTATTATCTAAATGGCTTAAACTACTCCTAAAACTCAGTTTCTAATTAATTAGAGAAACTGCTGTCCAATTTCTCTGGACAAAATCAGACTGCTTTATTAGTTTCCAGTTCTTTGTATTGAACCTGAAGTTCTGATACTAGTATTTGAGACTTTTTGCAAAACTGTGCAAAAGGTGATTTGTGGTATTTGTTTCTGTCCACCATGCTTAATTTGCTGTTTAACATGACTTGCAGAAAGAGATTTTTCTGAGGGAGAGGTAGGTGATTGCAGCATGCTACCCTTTAGACCCGCAGTACCCAAGACTGCTCTATATCCCTCAGGAATACTTCATTTAAGTACGTTCTTCTGCCCCTCACAGCCTTAAAATCAAGGGAAAATGTTATATGATGAATCTTGATTATAAGGCATTACTGCACAGTTTGCTTCCACTGGTAGGCATACAGCGACTCGGATAATTTCAGGTTGGTGAGGGGACGTACAACATGAGTCATTTGTGCGCCCTGCGTTGTGTTTGTCTCCTGGCGTGGAGAAGCGTCCTGCAGCAGAAACCTGGCGCGCTGCGGTTTGGAAAAGGCCAGTGAGTCATTGCAGTGGTCATCTTGGCTGTAGGGCAAATGAAGGGAAACCACGTTAGCAGAGAGAAGAGCAAGGATTTTTGGTTCCCTTGCAGAATACAGGGTAATAAAACTCAGGGAGAGGTTGTGCTGGAGGACTAGCTGGTATTTTAGTCTCACGGGAGACGGGGAACTTCTTGGCACGCTAGCGTTCCTTTAATTAGGCTTAAAGGCTGTTTGGCACGTCTCTGGTTTGGAAGAGCATACACGTTTGGAGTATTGTAACTTGCACTGCTGAAGCACTTGGGAATATTTTTTTTCAGAATAAATCTCAGTGTGCAGTGTTCTGCCTTCTGTTTTGGAAGAATGTGTTGAATCATCCAAATTTTAGCAACAGAACGTGGTAAAGGGAGAGAAGAGTCCAGGGAGTTTAAAATCTGACTTTGGAAGAGGATGCAAAACTTGATGAAATGATGAAATGCTCATCATCAGCTCTGCTATTGGGACTGAACAAAAACTTCTGCTTTCCCATGAAGTCCTAAGGGCTCTCAGAGGGAGGAGCATGGGAAGAAGGCCCCTTAGAGATCCCTCTGAGACCTTTGCCTGGTCGGTGCTGGCATTTTGATACTGGCTTTCCAGCCCTCTGAAAGACTTCAGGTAAGCTTGGGGTAATGTGGCCGTTGCTTTGAATGGTGATCTGCTCTGTTCAGTCTGCAATCATCAAAAGGGTTAGCATCTCCCTTTATTAAAATAAACTTATGCACCACCTTCTGCGATTTTAGTTGTCCAAACTGTTGCTCTGTTTTTTTCTTGGATGGAGACATAGGTGTCCTGTTTTTTGTTCGCTTTTTGTTAAATATGTTAATAGGAGGTTGGTATGTAGATAGAGATCAATTATTAATTTTGTGGAGCATTTTTGAAGTCTGCTCCGGCACCTCTTTGTTTTTCTGTCCCCCAGCCGACTGTGACTGCTTCCCATCCAGCCCACCGAGTCCCAGCTGTGATATGGCACCTTAGAGCAACCAGCTTTGTGCAGGGGGGTTGAGTGTCTTTGGGTAGGTTCTGCACATGGGCCACAGTTTAGGGAATCGGTACTTCTGGTGTGCAGTCTCATTTCTGGATTTGCTGGACGCTGCTGCCTTTGCAAGTTCAGCACGGTGCTAAGCCGTTGCCCGCTGACGATGACCCATCAGATAAGCGTGTGTGCGGCAGCCGTAAGGGCTTTTTGTTCTAAAGGAGGAGTTGGTCATCCATTTGACCGAGAGTTTGTTACGGCTGGAGAGCAGAAGCCTGACTACTCCTTGCTGTTGCTGTACTGATTTGCTTAGCTTACGCTAAGGCAATTATTTTACTTCACAGTTTTCTCCTGAATCCTCAGTTTCACAACTTATTTGACAAGAAGATTTGTACAGTAAACCCTCCGAAACATCTTCAGTTGAGCCTTTGGGTAATTTTTGAGGCATGAAAATCTGATGCAACTTTGTCAAATTTGTGATGTATTTCTTATGCAATTGGCATAATTTCACTATTAACACCATAACGTAGGTTCATGGGGATCTGAACGCTGAAACGGTAAGTAGAGCGTTTTACTCTCCTGTTTATGGCCGTCATTGTGGTTTAGAGCGCACCGGAGTGAAAGCTCCCGTTCGGATAGCCTCTGTAAGAGCTGTAGACGCAATTTCAAATAAACACACAGTATATGTCTCAGACTTCAGCAGCGCTCGTGCTCGCTCAGTTCCTGGCAAAGCTGACGTAAGAGACTGCTTTCTGTCCAGTTTCTCTCCCCTGCGGTCTTGCTGCGTTTTGTCTCTGAGGCCTCCTTGGTTTGGCGTGTCTGTGGGAGCACGGCCAGCACGGCTTCTGTGGTCGCACAGCCTCTTGGTGCGCGTTTATCCGCTCCCGTCTCTCTGCCCCTCGCGCTAACAGGTTTTGAATATATTGGTCGCTTCCCGTCAGATTTCCCAGAATAGTAGAAATTTCAAAAATTGTTCTTCTGAGTTTTGTGGGGAAAGGCATCTGTGTAAAGAAGAACTTGTGCTGAATTTAAGTTCAGTCCTTGACTGTTTAATTTGGCACGTGCGGCCAGGTTGTTGTCATGTAAATCATTGTCCAATTTTATGCTGAGTACTCTATGAAAAATAATTTTTCACAGTGTGAGTGTCTCTCCCTTGTCATGGCAAGCCCTGAAAAAGCCCTGCGCCGTCTGGTTGATAAGTTTGTGATCTCTACCCGCGATGGCAGAAGCCTATTTCTTGGGCTGCGCCTTCCACGTGCTGGCAGGGTGCAGCACGAGCTGCATGTGCTTTTTTCAGTATGATCTGTTCATGCATGAGGAAACAGTCTCGCTTTGCAGAGAGCAGAGTAGCAAGCCAGAGGTGTAAGTAGATACCCGTAAAAATGTTTGGGCGTCTGGACAGAGGACTCTTCTTGTTTAGCTGTTTGGAAGTCACTCGGGTGTTCTGTAGCCCTCCCCGTTTAACCGTTTTAAAAGTCGGTGTCCCTGTAGCGAGGGGTTTAATCAGACTTCCCTGCTACCCGGCTTCCCTGCGGGAAAAATCCAAACTTTATTTCAGTCCCGTGCCAAATTGGGCTTGGCAACACGTGCCGTTTCTGAGCGTACTCCAAGACTGCACTTGCCTCTATGAAGAAACGTTCCCCTCGTCTTCATGTCTCCTTTTGGATTTGGTTTGTGGTTTATGATGCCCTCAAGGCTTTGGAGAGGGAGGCAAAAGGAGAAGTCTTTGTCCTCTCCTTCCTATTCAAGCCTGCTTTCTTGTGTATGTAAACGTGGGGGTCGGTGCGTAGGACGAAGCTGCTTTCTCGGTCTGCTCTCTGTAGAGCTGCTTACTCTCCCCGAAGAGGAGAAGGAAAAAAAGCATCAGGCTTTGGGAGAAAACAAGCAAAAAAGAGTCCTTACTACAAGCGCCGTGGTGCCTAATAGAATTGTTCATGTGGAGCGAGAAAATCTCTCGTTTTCAACGGACCAAAATCTCCTTTATGTGCATAACCCGTGTATAGAAGTAAGCCCTGAGTCATGCAGAGTCAGATTAGGAGTGATTTCTGCAAGCAGAAATACCTTACTGGGAATCGGTTTGGCCCCATGGCTGATGGGGTTTTTTCCAGTAAGGAGGTGAGAGGGGGAAAAGATGTCCTGCGGTACGCCCGCATCAGGACCGCTGTCGTAAAGCGGTGATTTACATCAGCCTAGCCTCTGCTCTGTAACTTGCTCTGGTTATTGTTGCTCGTAAGCGCAAGCAGAGAAATAAAATATTTATGCTATTTTTTTTCTCTGCTTGTGGATCTCAAGGCTAATTAACCTAGCCCTGGATTACGGATGTCTCAGGCTCGCTCTCTGAAGAGATTTGCTACTGCAAGGACTCTTCTTCATTGGGGAAGAAGCAGGTTCAGGATGTGTGTTTGATCTTGTGGATCCCAAAGGACGAGTTAAGAAGTGTGATTTATTCTGTTGGCTAGTGCAAGTTCTCTGTTTTAACTACTGCGTTAAACCGGGGAGGTTCACGTAAATATTTCCATAGGACATCAAGTTGATTGCAGCCGCACAGGTTGTAAATGCACAGCCGTGGGAGGCTTTACTGCTTGTAGCTGTACCCGGAGTAATCCCCTCCAGCAGGAAATGTTGCTCTTCTTCCAGAGTGCTTACACGTGCCCAGTGACGGGGAGGTGTTGACAGGAATGAGGGAGATGCCCTTTTAAAATTCACCATTACCTAAACCTGCATTTTGGAAGTCCGCCTAGGAAGGTTCCCTCCTTGAGAAAGGATCACGTCTCTCCAAGCACTGGTGCTTTCAGTGGAAGTGAGCTGCGTCCCTGCTTTTTATGATCTGCTAGATACGTTGGTCGACAAAATTTTGGTTGCTCGATGTGCAGTTTTAGGCATTTCCTTTTATTGGCAGAAGTCTTTTTCACACCTTTGCACGGAAGAATTAATAGTATACAATTTATATCATTAGCGGTCTGCTTTTAGAGGAGGATTTTGCTTTCAGTGCTGAACGAGCGCTCCTGAAAACTCCCATTTACTGAATCTGTGCATTTTGCAACAAAGATGGGGGAAATTGTTCTAGCACATCTGAACAAATGTAGTTATTTTATTGTAATGATCAGTGACCAAAAAAACCCCATGCCAGCTCACTTTTGGAGGTACTTTCAGCCGGCAGGAATTTCCCAGAGCAGCATGTAGTAACGGACAGCTCTGCTGCTGAAGCATCCTGTCTGCGGCCGAAGTGTCCTTTAACATTTGTATATATATTTTTTTTGTGTGTTAAGGGAGCGTCCTAGGGTCACACCACTCGTAGAGTAAATAACACATTTTCTTGTCTGAATTTAACCGTGGTGCAGTATTACTACGATTTTAGACGGTGCTGCTCTGTCCTCTTCCACCACTTGCTCTCAATCTGGCTCCATTCAGAGGTTACTTTTTTATTTTTAATGCCCGTAGCCTCCTCGTGCTAGCTCTCCTAGAGCGGGCTGCTGAAGAACCGGGTTCAGGTGACGATTCTGTTGCCTTCTGCATTGTCCATCCATTTCTGGTGCTTGTTTGCTTTAATAAAGCATCCCGCTGTGGACAGATCCAACGCTAAAATGTCACTGAGCGTGACGACCTGTTGTTCCTCACCAGCGGCGCCCCGGATAACTCCGTTCAGGCTGTTTGGCGTGAGGGAGGCAAGTTCAACGTTTTCATGCTGTGCGCAGCGTTTCAAATTTGTCAGCGATGTCCGGAGCGCTCGCCCGAGAGAAGTTTTCCCCGTAGGCTGCAACGGGTAACTGTCAGCATTGCTCGCTATTAATAATTGCATGCGCAAATTAATCTTGGCGCCGCTGCGACTTAGTCGCGCTGGTGCAGGCAGGAGCCGAATCATGGAGACCTGACGCAGTTTGAGACGGTTCTTTAGCCGGACGCCGCCTGCGTTTTCAGAAGAGGAGCAGAGTGATTTATCCGAAAGCCACGCGTCTTTTAAACGTCACCAAAAGCTCCGTTTCGGCAGCGCGGTAGGGAAGAACCGCTCCGCCGCCGTGCTGTTAAACTGGACAGCGCGTCCAGCGAGGATGGCAGGCACCTACTTAGCAGTAACTTGTCCATCCAAATTGTCCGAGAACGACCCCCCGAGTACCGGACGCTGTTGCCTGGCCAGCGCACAGGGAGGCCGGATTGGAGTCGGGATGAGCCCCCGGTAAACCTTGCCCCGGCTCTGCAGCAGGCTTGCGCGCGAGTGCAATTCCCTTGCGAAAGGTTGTCGCTGCAGCAGGGATGTTGCCTCTCGGCTCTTTACTCTCTGAAGTGCCATCAGACCTGCTGTTGTTTGAAGTGACTTTAACAATCAGAGGTGAATTTAGGCATATTAATTGTTTGATTTTATTTTTTTCCCCAATGTTATCAGCCTGTGCAACTTCGAATATGCAGTTCAACTTCCACCACTGAGGCCAGATCAGTAGGTCTGCAGATCCCCAGCCAAAAAAGTCTTACCTCCTGATAATGAGAATATATTATAAACACGTATTTTAAGTGGCCAGCTAGTGAGATCGTGAGGGTAAAGATCTTCTTCTGAAAGCATCTTACAAATGGAAATTCTTGAAATATTTTGATGAGTTAGGGGAGCGAACGCTGAACAGCACTGAACGGGTATTTTATGATAGTCTCTTGGGGTTTTTTTTTGTTTGTGTATGTGGGTTTTTTTTTTTTTTAAGTTTGCAAATACCTGTCCACTTTGGCAAAGGAGAAAAATGTTGGAGAAGAATGAAAAAGCGTGCCTCAGTGTTATGCATGTGACAGGTTTGGATCATAACTTTCTCTCAAAAATAGGTCATGAGGGCACCTTGAATTTCATTTTAAATACATACAGTTTCTATTATTGCTATCCTAACTAAATGCAGATCGGTCTATGAAAATTTCTGGTAACAAAGAGTTTCTATTAGCCTTAAGATTAGACAATCCATTAGCTGGAGTCTTTGCTCTCTGGAGAGGCAGATATCTGGGAGCACATTTTTGCCTAAAAAAAAAAAAAAATTTTTTTAAATTAAATCCTGTGCTAAAAGTAAGTGGGAGTTGCATATGCATTTTTGGAACGTTATACTAAAGCTCATCCTTTGGATGAATTCCGGCTGTAAACAAAATGATTAATTTTTATTAACAGCTGACATTGCAAAGCATTATGTGATGGTTATGATTACTACGTTGAGTTAATGAACTTTGGGTGATTATTTTTTTTTTCTTCAGCAAATATGAAATCTTTGAAACAACTTCTCATTGGTTTATAGTATTTATGGTGGGAGATTTACTTAGCCTTGCCAAGCCGGGAAGGTCAGTCTGCAGCTTTGTCCTGCATCCTGGGAGTCAGTCCAGATGTAGTGGGAGCTGTAAATAGCTTACCAAATAAACTTTTTAATTGAAGTAATGGAGGCACTGTGCTGTTAACATATTTTAAAATAACCTTTTACATTAGTAGTTAGAAGATTTCCAGTAAAAACGTTTTCTGTGGCAGTGAAGATGCCTTTAAAAGCATGTAACTTCAGAGACTCTGCTGTGCTGAAACCAGCCACAGAATTGCAAGGGAGCAGTAGAGCAGACGAAGGGAAGTGGGCAATCCCATCTGGGTGTCTGGACGCCTGGCTGATCAGAGGCAGGGCCGCGCAGAAGGTAGTAGCGCAGTTAGCATGTGTCCTTTTCCTCCTGTAGGCCTCCTTTGGATGGAAAAGAAATAGCGCTTCCCATTATTGCAGGCGGTAGACCTTATAGGAACGTTGACTTGTTACCGGTGAAAGCCTGCCTTGGGCAAGGGGAGATTTTGGTCTCTTCAATTGTTATTTGACAGCAGAAAGAGTGAGAAGGGGCAGCTCTTTTCGGGAGCTCTGAGGCTGCCATCAGCAAATGTTTCCTTCGGGCCTTACCTAGCATGGCCTCTGCGTTGCTGAAAGGGTTCTTCTGTCCCTCATATTACAAGAATTAGTATTATGACTGGTCAAATGCAAACATTTAAAAAAAAAAAAAAAGCTTCATGTTGTCTTCCTTGCCCCAAGCGTGCGGCTTGTCACAGATGCTGGACTGGTGTATCGTTTGTGGATGCTGGACTTGATCTAGGAATAGGCTTGTCCCGGAGCTGTAATGTGGCAGTCTTTTCTACCTAATGTTTCGATCTTTTAGTCCTCCTTATTCTGTCTGACTCCACCATTCAAACCCTGATGAATTCCTCGTGCTGGTAATGTTGTAACGCAAATAAATAGAGGAGAATATAAATAAGCAAAGAAGAATCTAATTACTGCCTAATTCACAGGAAGGCTATGTTTCAGACTTGGAAAATTGCCCTCAGCAAAGGGTACCTGATTATTCCACATGTTCCAGCGATGACAGCAAACTTGCTGTTCACTTATTTAAAAAAAAAAAAAGAAAAAGAAAAAATAAAAACCCAAAAAGCTGTGATGGGAAAGAAAGAGTAGTTGCTGAAACATTTTCATCTTGGACCTCCTAGCTGGTCATGAGGAAAGAGATGTGGATTTCTGTGCCAGGGAGACTTGCCTGTGGGCTGATAGGTATGTGTCTCTCCTTCCTGATTTTCTGAAGGGCTTTGCCCATCCCTGCTTTGATAAAGTCTGAAAGGGATGAGAGGGTGGTTTTCTTAACGTCGGAAACAGCGCTGTCCATCAGATGTGCTGTGTGTCTGTGCCAGGCGTACATCAGACGCTCCCTAGCCTCTCTGGAGATAATATCCTAGAAACGAGGTCAGCCTTTCGGCTCAGCTTTGATGAGCGGGATGTTGTTAGTCGGCTGCACAATGCTTCTAGAGTCTGGTCTCTTTAAACTGCAAGATGTTAAATCTGCCGCTAACGTGAAGAACCTGGACCACGTGCTGCTCTGGCCTGGTATGAGACGAGCAGTTAAATTTCTTTCAAAGTACGTGCGATCTGCCAGATAATCATCTTTTTCTGAGACCATTCTAGAGGCCAGAGCAGCGAGCATTGATAAAGTGCTCGCGTAGGGCGTTTTCTTCTGCTCACTGGCCAGAACCAAGCCAGTTTGGTTGATTCCCCAGTTCCTTGCAGTGGTTTGTGGTTCGCCCAAAGGCGAAGGTCTGTTATTGTGGATTCCACCTCTTCTGCATCTCTTATCTGCCTCAGAAACAGTCATTTGAGACCTCTGAAGCTGTAGAGTCGGGTAGTCCCAGGAGTGACAGTAATTCTCCTTGCTGCCTAATAATAAAAGGGAGCGTTTACTTACAGACTGGGGTCTCGGTCGCTCCCTTTCTTGTGCCTGCCGAACGGAGCGCGCGAAGCACGTACGCGTAGCCCTGATGAGCGCAATACCTCCTTGTTCTCCTTCCCTGGATCCACAGCGAACACAATCCGCTGAAGAATCCCAGCGGCTGTATAATAAACTGTTGTTCTGCTTTTGTGGGAAAGTAAGTATTCTAGTCCCGTGAAAGTATCACCATATAGACCTTTTTACATAAATCTTTTTTATTTGCAGAGCACTTAAAACCAAAAAAGTTTCAATTCAAAATTTTCTGTTGCTTTCCGGTCATTTTGTGTTCATTTTTCTCCCATACAAATAACAGGTTCTCTTATGGCAATTAAAAAAAATCTTCGGTGAGGTAGATGGCAGAAATAGAGAGAGTTTCTTTGGGAGTGTGCTGCCTGGTATAAAGTCTTAATCTTGATGCCACAGTGTGTTTCTGTTAACCGTGGACATCTGCCTCAAATAATCTAGGTGCTGCCATGATCCTCTGCATTTTGTTTCAAGATGGGTTAGGAAAGCAGACACCGAAGCACTGAAATGTGAAGTGTAAGGCTCCCTTGACCTTGAACAAAATGAAAGTCTTGGCACTGAAATCAAGCTTTGAAGTTGACGACAGCTATGGGAAGTTTGAATTCTTTCTTGCTATTTTACCTGAAGTGTCTTAGAAATTGGAACAGGAGAAACGGATTTCAACAGCTCTGCCTTACAAGAAATGAAATACGTAGAGTTGGAAGAGTAAGGGAGCGTCTTCACGGTGCAAGTTGGTGGACTTTCTCACAGTTGCCCTAATCAGGCCATAATCATCTCATCAAATCCGAGATGGCTGTTCTTGTTCTTCAGTAGAAATGGAATCAAAAACATTAAACAAAACAGGAAATTTTTACTGAGCCTCAGCTCTAGTAAGACGCTCTTTTCTTTTGGTCACCTGATGAAGCCTGTCTCTTCCGTTTGCAGCTTCCTCAGACTCTTACAGGAAGCGCTTGTGCCATTCTCAGCTGTTTTCTGCAGGATTGACTCGTTCAAGGCTCTTCCTTATAAAGGCTAAGTAACATAATGCACTAATCTAGTCATAGCTTCGTTATCCAAAATGTGACAGTCTGAAGGCTGATCTGTATTTTCTCTAGTGGTCTTAAGGACTGATTTACATGGATATGTATAATAGTAATAGGACAATATCAGCTTGGATTCAGAAGTGGTGTTATTTCCACATGAAGTGCTGCTGAAGTCATTTCTGGGCTGGAGAATCTGCTTTGAGTATCATCATTTTAAAAAGATAATAAGAGTTGGTGCAGAAAGGCGCCGCAGAAATGATTTGGGGCCGCTTGATATGCGGCAAGAGACTTCCAAAAAAAAAAAAAAAAACCCATTTAGTTTGAGGAAAATGAAGAAGTGTTTTAACACAATCTAAAAATGCTTGTGGAGATAGAAGTTACGTGATCTTAAAGGGCTCTTTAATCTAGTAGACAAAGGCATAAGAAGGCCTTGTAAATGGTATCTGTTGCTAGAGAAACTCAGATTGCAAATAAAGCCCGGACTTCTAACGGGCTTAGATAATCACTGGCACAGCTTACCAGAGGATCTGTTACTTTCTCCGTTAATGGAAATTTGAGGAAAAGGTTGGTTGGTTGGTTGGTCCTCCTCCCTCCCGTGCCCCGCCGATGGCATGTGCTGACTCACTGGTTGGAGCAGCAAAAATTTCCCAACGTATTCTGTTTCTGTTGTTACAATTATCTTTACGTAGCATGTGTGTTGACCTTGACTTTGTCCTTTCAACCAAATAGCCAAGGTATCCATTTTTATGCAGTCTCAATACGAACAAAAAAAAATCACGTTATTTGTATGTTAAAGTACCTGTAACGTAGAGAATTGCCAAGGAAGGTTGTATTATATATGAGGCATTTGTGAGTCCCTCCTTCGCCTTCCTTCCGCGGGCGGTTGTGTTTTCTTGACCCACACAGCGTTACCATTTCGTCAGAGCATCGTAAAGGTGCTCTTAGTCTGTGCTAATGCCAAAAAAAGGCAATTCAGGTCTGGCCCTTTCCCCTCGCAGCCTGCTGCTAGGCTTTGAGAGGCTTGAAAATTATGTTTATTATGAAACTCCTACGCTAGAAGTATGGAAATGCATGGGAGGGGGAGTGAGTTGAGCCTTCCTTTTTTGCTTACAGAGCCGATTTACGTTGGCTTAAGCTAACTGTGAAACTCCCCCCTCGGTCTCCGTCCAGTGCAAGAGCTGGGTGGCACGCGGGCTTCTGCGTGCGCTTCAGCAGTCTTTGCACGCTTGTCTCAATCTGCTGCTGCCTGACTTCGCATGCTGCAGTGAGCGAGCAGTCAGCCTGTGGGGTTTGCCTTGTCCTCTGGGTTGTTCCCCGGAGTTTGCTAAGTCTGAATCTGTGTAAGCAAAGTCTTAAAACTTTTGTCTGTTTTCCTCCTTTTTCGGACTAAGTGCTGCTTGCAAGCTCCTACTATTCAGGCCGCGTTGAAGAATTCAGGTTCGGGACCTGGAGACGCGCCTGCAACTTTGAAGCCGAGACGCCGACAAAGTCGGCGCCTGCTTTGGGGAGTATGACGCTAGGACCTGTTACTATTTCTGTATTTTAGCACGGATAAGTGTTTTCTGGCTTGCTGTCGCTCTGATTCTGCCCCATGCATGGATCCTCGTTTGTGTGAGCCTTTTTTCTTAGAAACGCATGCCAAAATTTGAAATATGGAAGAGACTCATTTTGCACTTGGTGTTATTTGTGAGTTTTTGATGTTGTTACGGGAGTGGGAAAAGGACAGCTAAGCGAGGGAGCCAGCAGCACTACTTCTTTGATTTGATTTCTTTTCTTTTTTTTTAAGTCACTTTTTGAATATAGAAAGTTCCCTGGTTGTCAGCGCTAATAAGAGATGCGTTAGGATAGGCGAGACTATACGAGTTTTTTATTAAGTAAGCGAAGCAGAAGGTGTGTGAGTAGTTTTGTCCTGAAACCCTGTCTGTCTGGTTCAACATTAAATCATGGAGCCGCAGTGGCTGGTGGCGTTGGCGTTTTTAGTGGCTTTTGGAAGTAGGAGATTGAATGAGATGCTCATTTAAGGAGAAAAGGAAAGGAAAATATTTCCTTAACAGATCTCATATGTGAACAGGAGGCATAATAGCTGTGACACATGCGGGCTCGGGGTATTTACATGCATTAGAGTTGCAAGCAAAGACTGGATTTTTCAGTATGTAAGAGGGGACGAGCCATTTAAATTGACCCCGGGCAATAGCCCATCAGGTTGCTTGAGACATGAAGGAGCGTTTGCAGGGAAAAGTGGTGGGCAGATAAACAGAAAAAGCGCATGCATGAGGAGAAGCAGGCAGCGCCTGCACAAGCTTTATAGTTTAAAAAAAAAAGAAAAGAAAAGAAAAGAAAACTTATTTCCAAATTATTGTCGTAACTGCCAAAAGAACTTAATTTCAGTGCACTGAATTTCAGTTGCCGTTGCCGGTTAGCCTCGGAGGTGCTGCAGTTCTTCTCGGCTCCTCTTCGTCTCTGCTGCCCTGAATCATTTGGTGTAGCCAGGTCGTTTATGGGTACACCGAGCAGCCCAGGACAGACCGCTGCCGAGCACCTGATTCAGAAAATTGGTAAAAATTCATCACGTGCGTACTTGGGCTAGTAATATGTTGGACAGGCAATCAGCATAAACATTTGCCTTTCAGAGGAATGAATGCATATTTGGAAGGGAAAACTGGCTCCACTAATTAATTTGCAACAGGTAAATACCTAGATTGAAACAGCATGCTTTTTTGTAGTAAATTCCCTTCCATCACGACATGTCAACCAAAATGTCAAAAGGAAAAGTATATGGAAAAGAAATGGCACAATTAGCAGTTAATTTAAAGTAACTAAAGTGTATTAGGCCCAGTCAAATGAACTATTTTATTTTTGTTAGCTGTTGTTTGTAATCTCATAAGTGTGAGTCACTTAAAAGCCAATCTGGCTTGGTACAGTGCGTGCAGTTTTATAGTGTTTTCTCCTTGCCAGCATGAACATTTCCTTGTTAATGTTTCACATCTGTTCTTTGTAATTTAGTGGGTATGTGCAGGCCTCTGTGTCCTCCTTGTTTATTTTAAAAGGACAATGCGAAGCTTCATTTACGTGAGATTAAACCGGTGCCTGTGATTTATTGAAGTTTGATTGCGTCTTTGCTGCTCTACGTAAATGGATATTTTTTCTTTCTAGAAAGAGATGAAAATGTGGATGCTTGGGGGAAATCGGTAATCTGCAGTGAGAATCAGCTGAATGTTTTACAATTGCGTTTGCAAATGTATGCCGGAGATTTATATTGCTTTTTTTATCGGTCGTGCTCAGACTCCTTGCAAACATCTATGATGTGGTTTTGTTTTAGCGAGCGTTCAGGGAACAAGTTTTCGTTCTCTGAGTATCTGTATTCACACGTGTACAGGGTATTCGTGTCCAAACAAGAATGTGCGCTATTAAAAGGAAAGCCTAGCAAGCTTGTCAGCTTTGGCTGTTCAGGCGCTCGTACAGAAAGCGGTAACGTCATGTAATTTAGGTGACGGATTGCGGATAATAATATGCGGTAGGAAATAGTAAGTGGCCAGAGTGAACCATGCTCGGATGTGAAAATAAATTATTTGCCTATTTTGTAAATGCTTTAAAATGTTTTCTGACCCTGAGGTGCTCCAGTACGTAAAAGGGCAAATGTAATCAGGTAAGTTAATAATTATGACTGGCTTGACTGGAGCACATAATGAACTTTCAGGCATCAGAGAGGACAGTTCATTATTTACAGGAGAGCAGAACCAAGGAAATAAATCTGGTCGTGGAGGTGAAACTTTACAATTAAAGCCCTAGATTAGGCTGGAGTCTGATTCTGATCTCTGCCAAAGCTATCTCTATGACCTTGAAGAAATGAATTTGACCTCTGTTTTCCACGTAGCCTAGAATTTAGATGCCCAGCTTTGCAGGAGCTGGGCGCCCCGAATGCAAGGAACCTGCGTCCTCTGATAATCTGGCTGGATTTCGCTATTTACTTGCTCTTTACTCTTTTCTGTGTGCCTGCCCACATACACGTTCACATATATACCAACTTGTCATCACCGACGTGGGTGAAGAGGCTGTGGCCCAGAGATTAAGCCCGGACTGATGTCGGGAAGGGGCTCATTAAGAAGGGCGAAAGGGGTCGGGGGCATGGCAGGCCTGAAGGAGCGTGCGCTGCGTTTCGGCAAAGATTGGGGCAAGCCTGGGCAGCTTTTTGGGAGCAGCAGCCAGGTGCAGCCGGTGGCAGAGCTCAGAAAGCGGGGCTGGAGGCAGCAGGAGTCAGAGGGCCGGAGAGCAGCGGCTCTCAGGAGCCCAGCGGCGTTTCGTGGCGAGTGCGTGCAGTGCTTCGTGTTCGGCGCTTTCCTCCCAGCTGCTCTAAGCTCGAAACGGAGGTTTTTTCTCTGCTGCTCTGGGATGCTGCTTCGTTCTTAGGCTTTTTCGGCATTGTTAGGGTCCCTCTTTGGAAAAATCAATACCTGTACGGCAGTGTGAATTTAGAGCAAACGTAGGATAAAACTGCCCCAAAAATTCCCCCGGGCTTTCATCCGCTCTGGAGGTTGAGGAGCCAGAGGTAGTTATTGGATTTTTCTCCCGTGTGACTTTCCTAGTCTCCCCTTAGACCCATGTAGTATTCAGTCCACTGTTTTGTATGTGAAGCCAGGGTGGTTGTTTTCCCCCCCGCGTGCATCACTCTACATTTATTTATGCTGCATTCAGTCTATCTTTGTGATTGCTCAGTCGCTGAAACGTGGAAGGTCCATCTGCAGATCTTCGCGGGTGGTCCTCATCTTTACTGTCTTAAATACCTCGGCATCATCCGCAAAATGTCACCTTCCTAGGCCCTCTTTTCCCGGATTAAGGATGACGATGTTGAACAGCGCAGCCCCGAGCGCCCTTCCCTGCAGGACCTGGCTCCGCTGCGAAAACCTGGCCGTTTACTCCCACCCTCTGTTCGCCCTCTTTTTCACCAGTTACTTCTCTATGCAAAGACCCTTTCTTTTTTTCCAGTAATTGTTCAGTTTTGTTGACGTCTATGGAGGTACTCGGATGGAGGGTTGCCAAAACTGTCTGATCCACGGGAACATAGCTTTTGTTATTGATGAAAAATAAAATTGTAGTTAATGATTATATCTCTCTCTAAAATATTCAGAAAAATTAGGGGCACGATGGCTTCCAAGTTACTGTCTTTCATACTCTAACATCTCTTGATTTCATCACGTTTCTGGGCTTTGTGATTGCACTAACAGAATTCCTAGAATTTTTTTGATTTGCAATACACCGTTCCTTTTATAAAGGGACTGTTGACATCCTCCGTTAGGTACGGTTGTCACATATGAAAGAGATTTAATTTTGTTTCTTATCCGAGTCGTCACATTAGAGGTACTGTGCACATACTTCTTCTATTCATGATATTTAATTTCTGTTCTACCCAAACTGACATTTAGGTACAAAGAATAAATTTACTTGGGCTATTTCTCAATATCCTATGAGAGCTTCATCAAGAATCACATCTGAAGTCCTGACATTTCCGGCAACAATAGCTGTACTGTGAGCCCCCTGCTTATGTTGACAAAATCGCATTGCATTGGGAAAATATGTGTAAAAATTATTTGTAATAAAAGGAGAGGAGTGAAGTACTGTCAATCCTACCCACTCAGAAACTATAAAATCTGGCATTTCTCTATTGAATTGACTTTTTCATAGTTAATACTGGAGAAATGCCAGAAAATGATTTGAAATATCTTTTTAAATCTGAAAGGTAGAGTGCATGAGGCGCAGGGGGATTCCCTTGACGACCGGGAGGAGGAAAGCTGTCTGCACAGCAAACGGAGAACTCGTTCTTAGCGCTGGCAGCCTTCGAGATTTGTTTGACCTGGTGAGTAGTCCCAGTATAGAATACGTTAATTGACGGTACGGTCAAACCAGAACTATGGGGAAATAGAAGATTTCGACCCCTGATTAAGGGCAACTTCAAAAATATTCATTTTAATTATTTCTTTCAGAAACTTTTTTTTTTTTCCGGTAAAAACCACATTATATGGCACACCAGAGGTCAAGTCTCTGTTTCTTTGTGCACAGTTGACTGCAGAGCGTTCACGATCTAGCTAAACCCAAGTATTGCCCAAAAGAGATGATTCTGGGAATATTAGAAAGGGTTGGTTCCTTAAACAGCCTCTGAGTAAAAAGTGTGGAAGTCAAAGAATTTCCAGATTAAAGAAGAAAACCTTGTAAAGAAGTGCAGCATCCTCAGGTTTGTTTCCTTGGCATCCGCGGAGCCTCTGCTCGGTTTGGCAGCCGTCGCCGAGTCAGCAGAGAAAGGGGAGGTGATGTAGCACCACCTATTCCCGAGGGATAATCACAGGCAACTACCTCATCTTTGCCATTGTGGTTACCTGGTAGCACTGACAGCTAAACCTGGGGCCTTCGGACTCAGCGCAGGAGTCCTTTGTGTGTGAACGCTGTAGAAGTAAATGAAAATGGAAGCGTTTTCCTACGGGAAATTCCAGTATTTCATAATTTGGTTTCCCTGTAACCTGGATGAAAAGTTTCAGTATCCGAAAGGATTATAGACATGATTATGCATTATTTTGGCTTGTAAGAGAGGGGAATATATTGGGGCTTGCTTTGTTTTGAACTGAGACTTTTTCATCCTGACTCAAGGTTTTCTGAACTAAATTAGAAGCAGGAAACATACTAACAACGCTTAAGTTGAAATTCAAGTAGAATACAATAAAAATTGAGGAGTGCAATTTCTAGGTTTCTGCAGAAACACTAACCAACATAGTCTGTGTAATTTTGGTCCTTCTGATGTATGATGTTTCGATTAAAAAAAAAAAAAAAAAAAAAAAAGTCTGTTGGCCAGTACATTTAACAAGGAAACCAGAGAAAATACTGAATATACTTGCGGCACATTTCACACTGTTTTTGAAAAATTAATTTTTATTTATCCCGATGTTTTTTCAATTGTTGAAGTAGCATAAACACAGCCATATATTTGTAAGCCATCATGTGCCTCTATGTGTTTGCTTTGGAAATGCTGTAATTCACAGCAATTTGTGAAGCCGAGAACCTGTGGGACATCTGGCGTGCGGCTCTCGGAAAGCAAGTCTGTTTAGCGGCAGCAGGAGAAACTAACTGGCCGTGTCACTCTGAAGCGGATATGGCTTCCCAGCTCTTGGATTGATTGCGTCTCTAAAAATGGGGGGAATAAGACTCATCTACCTCATCCGTGTTTCAAAGCTTATTCTGTAAGGTGTTTTAATATTTTTCGAAGAAATGTCCGGAAATTTTAAAAATGAGACAGACATGCAGTAGACTCGGATAAAAATACAAGCTGCTATTCAGATGTAGACTATGCTGTAAAAAAAAAAAAAAAATCTATTAAATCTGTACATCTTTTACCCAGCCTTAAACAATAGTTAATATAACTTATTATTAACTGATTATTAATTGTTATTAATTAGTTGAATGATTTAATAGTTAGTTTAACACTAGAGGTGTTACTTTTTAATCTGTACCCCTCTGGTCTAGAGCGAAATCCACTGTCATTACACATTTAAAGACCACAAAGACTTCGATCCGTTTATGGAATAAATGATAGCGGGACGATCTGCTGTATCTGAAGGATGGATCTGTGACACAGATCACTTTAGGTAGGCATAGAGGCACTTAACTTTTTTCTAATCTCTCCCATCACGTAGAGATAAACAGCAGCAGGACTGCAGATCCCGAAGACGATGAACCACTGAATACTTTCTTCATAGCTTTAAGACTTTAAAATGCGTTAGCTCGTGAGGATTATCACACGGTGTGATTTAATATCTGCCTCAGGGCAACATAAAAATGCAGTATGGTTTTAGTATTGCTACAGATGTATAAATTTCAATATAGCATATTCTTAAATACATATTGGTAGCACAGGAAAATACTAACGGTAAGAAGTAAAATGAAGTGACAGCCTACCTGTTGTTTGCATCCCATGCATCAAACTAAATGGTCAGGCTGATGTTACAGAGCTTTGTCAAGACTTGCTAATATGAACCTCTGCTTTCTTTTTCTTTCTAGTTTGCTTTTTTAGTGTTGGTGTTAGTCTTCAGATATGAACCAGTTTTTGGTTGTGCAGTCGTGCACAAATATCTTTAAAAGCTTACAGCCTTGGACTTGGTTTTCAAATCCGTTAGGGCCAGAATTTGAACCATTTCTTCATACAAGTAGTCTTCATAGCATAGAACGTGCGCTTTGAGGAGCTTCAGTATTTTCCCGTTGAAAGATGTTGATGCTGTCACTCAGCTTCTCCTCTTGACCCTGTGCCCATCTCCACAGTTCTGTTGCATCTTCAAACCTGCCTTCCCCATGCTTTTATCGTCTCCGAGAGGGCCACGATGGTCTTCGGAGCCTTAGGTGAGGTCTGGTGGGGAAGTCGGGCTTCGGAGCTTCGTGCTTGAGCACACGCAGTTGCCTGCCAAGGTAGACCTGTATCCCCGAGCAGGGGGGCGGTTGTTTGTTCTGTTCTCAGTAAATCTTTCCATCAAGTTTTGTGTTCCTGAGTTGGAAATCTCGGATTTCTCTGCAGATGAGGTTCACAGATTCTCGTTACGAAACTCTCAGTTCTCTTTACAGTGGATAATGCCTCAGAAAATAAATCAGTTAAAAGTTACTGCAGTGTACAGTTTTGTTTGTTATAACTGAATCCAGGCGCGTCACCAGGCTTTAATGAGAGGATTTGTCTCTACCAGATTAGTTTTTTTCCTTGTAACTTATATTCATGAACATTTTACTTTAAAATGCTTCCCATAGGAAACATTAAAGTAGTTAACTTCATTTAAGAAAAATAACTTCTGATATTCAGGCTATGTTGTATTTCATATGCTTTTACCCAGTTGTTAGAAAGTATGCTCTTTGACCACCCTTGCCAAATTCCCAGTGTTGAATTTTAGCATTTTAGTTTGGTTTTTCAACAATTTTCATGTATGTAATAGTGTTATATTATAAGCAGTAGTTAAAAATGATTGTAATTAATACGTGGAATGTTAATTAATAAGTGGAATGAAACACTCCAGACTTCATTTGCTGAGGTCCAAATATGCCTGGAACCATATATTTTACTTTCATTCCCTTCGCTTAGTTTATATTTTAGACATCTGAATCCGCAGAGTTGTTCCATATGTTCGTGGCATTCAGGTTGAACACAGGTATGCGGTTTTGCAGGGTGAGGGGCCAAGTGCTTAAATATTTTTTTGGTGTATATTTTTTCTCTTTGGCATGACATGTCAGCAGTTGCTTACTAATTAACTGAAGCGCTTCACATCCTGGGACACATGATGGAAATTGGGAAGGATCTGACAGATTGTGAGTTAC
Organism: Struthio camelus; assembly: GCF_040807025.1. Lineage (NCBI taxonomy): Eukaryota > Metazoa > Chordata > Aves > Struthioniformes > Struthionidae > Struthio > Struthio camelus. The sequence continues at coordinate 41,645,037 of NC_090948.1, forward strand.
TCATATAGTGATAGGATGGTCTCCTTTTTTATTATTATTTTTTATTTGGTGTTTTTCTGAAAACCACAGCTTCTGCAATCAGTTGATTATGTGAGACTGTCGGGAAGGTTGGGCAGGTGAGTCCAAAATACCCCTTAGACTGAGAAAGTCTCAGGGCTTCCCCCAAGGAGACAGGAGTTGGGCGCCTTCAGGTGCCCCTGCTTCAGGGTTTCGCCGTCTGTAGCACTTGGCGAGTCTGTAGCGCTGGTGATGATAGATGCAAAATGGCAATTTCCCGCTTTAACTGCGAAAATGCAATTTCTCCTCTGTCCCCGAACTTGCTGCAGTTTTCACCTCCTGTTGCTGCTGAAAGCCTTTCGGTTCGAGTTCCCAGCTTAAAAAGCAATTCATAAACTAAACCAAGTCTTTCCCGTTTAAGTTTTTCTAGAGTTTCAAGATACAAAGATATATTTAGGTTTTCTGTCTTTTATAGATTATTGCAATAGTAGAGCGCCTCGTACTGTGATAAAGAAATGAGTCAATGAGTTACTGCTATTAAAAATGGAAAAAAGAGATAGTAAATATTTCAGATATGCAGATAGCTGTCACGTGTATATCAGCCGCGAAACAGAGATTTCCAACCCTTCTGTAGCTGTGATGGTACTGTGTTTGCATCACCTCTTTCGTTGTGAAAGACTGAATTTCTAGTATAGCCCTCCTGTTAGGTGGTATCACCCCTTACTTAGCAGCTTTTATTCTGAAAGACCTTTGGACTTTGGTCTTAAAAGGATGCTTGTTTTCTTCCTTCCTGCCCAATTTGTCCTCCTTGCTCGAGGGCGAGTACTCAGGGACTTGGTCAGCCACCTCCTTGCCTCCACCAAAAGCTTGGAGACTACAGGCAGAAAAGAAAAGATGGATTAGAAAAGGAAATTTGGTGGGTGAAAACTTTCAAACAACAAATCTTGAATTATAGTTCCTCTTTGCTCCTTCACGCACATACATGCACACTTACTTATCTAGAAAAGAGAAGAAAAATATGCCTGTATATGGACTGAAACGGAGAGGAAGGCCAGAGTCCAATGCAGCTGGGAAAAAAATCTCAATTTTTCCCATTCATTGAATTAAAGGGGACTCGCACACACTTTGTGTCTGGAAAAACGCTGTCAAAGTCTCTGTTTCGCCTAATTCTTTCTCTTTTGTTTGTTTTTCTTCGTTCAGGCCAACGTAATAACGCTGTTCAGTAGCCCTGCAATTTTAAAATCATGGTTTAGTTGAGCTTGTACTTCATTTATTTGATAGATTTTCCTCTCTAATGCTGCTTTTCTCTCCCAGTCCTTGACGTATTTTTAAGAGTTCTTATTCACCCTCAACCCTTCGTTAATGCTAGCGCACCTGAGCGGTGGAAGATTGCAGGCGGTGTAAAGGGACAGTGGGCTAAATGTCACTTGTCTGCAGAAAAGGCTCTGTGCCATTTGTGGTGGCTTTTCTCTTTCATAGCACTGATAACAGGAGGAGGACGTTGGTGAGCGGGTTTTGCTCGAAAGCGAGTCTTGGAGCGTCAGCTTTTTTTAGGAGAGGATCTTTCTCTTTGAACTGCGAGACTTTTGACACCGAGGGGATGCATGCTTGTGTATGTACGCATGCATTTCATACGGAGGCTGTAATCAAAGAAATTTTTTAAGTGAGGAATTCAAACGCTCAGAAGTTAGCGAGTGCTGGATGTACCGTTACTTTTTTTATTCGTCTCCCTTTGGTATTGAACCCTTGCAGGAGGCAGGAGTCTTCAGGAGGAACAGCACGTGCTGCCAGGTTGAATGTGTGCAGCAGAGATGAATTTAGATTGCTCCAGGAGCTGCAAATGGGGCGTTTCCAGCACCTTGACTGCCCAGGGGTTCTCTCGATGGGCCTTTTTCAAGCTTCTCCCAAATGCTGCGCGCAAGAGAGTTATCTTGCCTATTGCTGAATGTGTTGAGGAGCAGGGCCAAGTTTTAGGCAAACTCTTGTTCAACATCGTGGTTCTTAGGTTTCCAGACGTTTGAACAACGATGCTGTGTGCGTTATACAGGTGACTCCAGTTTTCTCTGCAGCGGTTGAATGGGAGGTCGTTATTCTTCGGCAGAAGACGACTGTTCTTTAGTAGAAGTCGCTGGATGTGCATCAGTTGGATGTGAAAAATGTGTTAAATTGTGCTTCCCTTCAAGTTTTCCCTGGATGAAACCTATTATTATTCAAAGAGACATATTTTTTTAGCTAGTTTTAAGAAATTGTAGCTCATAATTTTCCATATGTTTACTACTGGTTTCATTTAGAAAAGAGAAAAATACTTGAACAGAAAAAGTATTCACTCTGCGTTTTCTGTAGTACTTTCGGGCCTCTGCACAGCACGACTTCTACTCTGTCTAAAGCACACCTCGTATTCTGACCAGAAGTTTGCAAGAGATTTTCCTGTTACGTTTTCCCTGTATTCCGATGCGTGCTGGTGGACGTTGGTTGAAAATCAGTTAGGGTTTGTTAAAGAAAGACAAGTTTTTAAGCTGCAATTAGTGAAACGTATCAAGAGAGTCTGTTCTGTTGACACCTGACAAACAGTGCGCTTACCACAGCTCTTCGGCTTGTAGAAAGATTGTCGGGATTTTCGTAACAGCAGTCTGAGCTGTCTAGAAAGAGAAGAGACTTTTTTAAAGAAGGAGGAGAAAGACTATGCCCGTAATCTGATCGTTATAGGTAGCAGTCCTTTTACAAGACGCGTCCCCTGGGATCGTTGGTTCAGGCTAACGGTTTCCGCGCCGAGAATCTGCTCTGTATCCAACCTGTCTGATACAATTGCTTATTTGATGCCAGGTCTTACTTTCTCTTCTTGTTTTTCTTCCCCTTTCAGAAGATTTTCCTGCTTTTGAAACACTTTTTTCAGTAGTGACCTGAATTCAGGGGTTGTCTCAGTTCTTCATTAGCACCTCCAAACTGCCCGGCTCGCTCGTTGTAGTTTGCTTTTGCGCTTTCGTTCTCGCGCGGGTGGAGGCATGGGGATCTCTGGAGCTGAGCACCCGGGACCTGTGCCTTATTCTGACTTTCTCCTTCACAGAGCTGGTGCATCGACGCCTTACCAGCTTCAGCACTGCGACGCGATGAGCCCAGTGACGAGTGGGCTGCTCCATGGATAACGTGGTGTGTTCCCCTGCCTGTATGTAGGAGAAGGTCCAGCTAGCAAGCCAGAATCGAGGAATTCAAAGAAACAGAGAAGAAGATACTGTACGTTGAGTTGGAGGCTTTTTTGGAGACTGCATCCATCTGGAATTGAAAGGTTTGTGCGTTTTTTAAGTCTTTGATTTATCTATTTACTGAGCTGTTAGAGATATTCAAGGAGGACGCTTTTTTAAATGGATGACTTTTGTTGAGTATGTTCCTAAAGTTGTCTGAAGAATCACACACGTTAATGTACTTTTGTTTGGTTGTTTTATTTAGAATTTGTTTTAGAGCAGTTCCCGTAATCAAGTGTCCTTTTAATAGCAATTTCCAAGGAGATTGACTCTTAGCTGACAGGTTAGTGAAAATAACTGAAGAAGTGTGGAGACAGAAGAAAACGCTTCAAAACAGGAGGCAGAGTGGAGTGACAGAAAAAGAATAAAACAAAATCCTTGGTAGGAGGCTGAAATCGGACAAATACAGAATAGACATAATGAATAAGAGTTAAGTATTGGAAGGACTAGCATAGAGATGGCATCAGTTACCCCCGTGCTTGTTGCCTTTAAATTAAAACTGCGTATAACTCAAAAAAATACCGCCATGAGACTAAGTAAGATATTTTTAACTGTGTTTTGCAGGGGATGACCAAGCAGGTGAGGGCATCGTTCCCTTCTAGTCTTTTGCTGTTGGTGTGAAGCCAGTAGAAAGTATGGTTTACATGGCTTAAATCCTGATGTATAAAGTTATAGCTGGTAACTAGCAGTGACGAAGGACCCGGTAAAGGCTATATTCAAAGATGCAGAAACAAAGTGCAAGACAGAGGGTGAATTATGTTAGAAACGATATTCCCCGCGTGCTTGAAAAGAGGGAGAGCTGTGCAGGTGGAAGGCATGGCATGTTGAAGGGGCAAGGGAAAAGGTGCCAGGTGGAAATGGAGCCCGGATGGAAATCTTGACCCAGTGGTGCATTTTGTTGGTCAAACAACCTTCTTCTACCGCTGTCAAAAGTTAGGTGTTTCCTGCTGGAGGAACAAGTAATCTTCCAAGTGGGACATTTAAATATTTGCTCATAGGGTAGTTGCCTGAAAGGGTGCTGACATCGCTGCGTGGGGAATGTGTGTTATTAAATGTTGTAAAAGATTTTACAGTCTGTGTTCTTGATAATCTGGGTAGTACATCCTGAGCTTGCTTTGTGGCATCATCTAAAACTTGGTGTAATTACGTCATATGCATAAGATTACTATACTCTCGCTTCATTCCTGTGTCAGTCAACATGATTGATTAACTTTCACGCTATTGGTTCTGTCGAGGTTTTATAAATATAGCTGAGATTGCTCTTACCAGCAACTGACAAAACAAAGACGGATTTAAAAAATAATAATAAAAGTAGTCTTTTAGCACGCTAGCTCTCAGGTGACGTTTCTTCTGCTGAGGTTTGTCCAGTGAACCTGCAAGGCCTAGCGTACCGACGGGAAAAAAGCTGTGCGTGTTTTATGATTGTACTTTTTTCTTTCAGCTGCAAAGGGCAGTAAAATAATGTATTAGTGGTAAACTGCCGCTATTTGGTAGTGGGAGAAGAGCAGCAACATCTTTTCAATGCCGTGAATTAATGAGAGCTTACGTATAAAACTTAGCAAGTTGATTGTGTTAGCTGATAGGATAACCTGGCAGGTATTATTTGGGTAATAAACTTTTTTTTTTTCTTTTCCCCCTAAAAATGTAATCTGTTAGAGAAGTGTAGCTAGAAAGTTTTAGGTTGGTTTTAATGACACTGTTTTAGCAGCATTTCTCAAAATAACAAATACTCAGTTATAGCACCTGAAGATACAGGAAACAAAATCTAAACTGCCGAGGCTAGTCTTTATTAATGTTTTGAATTTCACTTAATTTTGTTAAGGCTACATTAAACTATATGAAGGCTAGGTGTATTACACTATATCAAGGCTACGTTTGTTGGGCAAAGTGACTGAATTAATGGGCATGACAAAATTCTGAGAAGTTATAAAGGTTTTTTTTAATCGTTACATTATAATTTTTCTATTATCAAGTTACAGCATTAAAATACAAAAAATTGGGAATGTAGAAGGTGTGACTGAACGGAAAATGTCCATAAGGATTCTGAGGTTCCCATTTGTTTGAGGTTTATGTTGCAGCAACAACCAAACCCCAGTTACGAGTCAAATGAAACTATTATAAAACAGATAACCTAGAAGAAAAAAAAACCCAGCTAATGAGTGAAATGAAAGTATGAAACTCAAAGCAAGATTTTCAGAAGGGGGGAAGCTTACAAAAAATACTTACTTTTTAAAAACCAAGTATTGACCAACCTTAAAAAATGAATCGTCCCAAGCACTTTATCGAATTGTGCTGTAATCTTTCACAAAGGAAAGACCGTTCTTGTAGGCTTTTGTTCTTTCTATTTGCAGGCTAAAATCAATTTTCCCAATTGTTGCCTTGGATGTATTGGTTAACGTGAGCTTTGGGATTAAATAAATAAAAATGCTCCTCTGCAGCAAAGTATTTTCTCAACTATTGCTCGTTCGTTATTAAACGGATAGGGCTCTCCTACCCCCCCCCCCCCCCCCCCCCCCCCCCCCCCCCCCGTAGCTAGCAAGCAGCACGTCTGTTTGCACAATCAAAACGCAGAAGCCAAGGGGGAAGCAGCTGTGGCTCCAGCAGCGTCATTTAGGAGCTGGGACTCCACTTTTCAGGCGTTTTATTGATAAGCAACATGTCCAAAGCCAACACAAGTTTGACCATTTGATTAGGACAGAAGATCTTAGTTTCTGGCTGGTGACTGAGAGCAAGGAGATCAGATGCCAAAATCCTGTCTTGTCAACGCTGTATTTCTGTGAGTTGCAGGTTTTTACCAGTTGCGTTCTGATGTTATTGTGCAGGTGTCCTAACGTGCGGCTAAGTGCCCTCGTGTTCTCGGGGGGTGGGGGGTGTGCGTTTTGGGGGGGGGGGTTTGTTTTTTAATGAACAATAGTTTATCAGTCTCCTGGCTTTATCATCTGATAAATTTTCATTCTTGTTCCAGCTCATAAAAATGAACCGACCCAGTCCGTCAGGCCAACTTACTACCCAGCTGTCCAGGGGAATTTTGGTGAATTTTAAGTCATTTCGGCTAGTTGTGTTTTCAGCCTGCTTTGAGCTGAATTTTTCCGTATTTAAAGCTTATGTTATTTTCATCGCTTGCTTAAGAATGGGGTAAAAAAATAACTTGTGTTATATGGGGAATTTGCTTTTTTATTTCTTTTTGGGGTCCTTGGAGGCAGATACGAGGCCTAGGCTACAGGTTTGTGTCCCAGTAGAAACGCAGAGGGGCTGATGAGCTCTGGGCAGCGCTGGAGCAGCTTGGCCCGCGCACAGAGCTGCTCGGGGTTGTGCTGCTCCAGTAGGTTTTGAGGCACGCTGTTGGGGCGTTACTGTGGGATCTCATGTCAGCGGCACAAGCGGGATGTGGTGATGTCAGACCATGCAGGTAACGAGTTGCCAGGTCTCCTGGGGCCCCGTTCGCTCTCCGATGGAGTAGCATGAGAGAGGAGAAATGGCCCTGGCCCTTCAGAGAGGCGAAAGTCCCTTTTCAAGAGCTCATTTGAAAGATTTCCTGCTGTTATTTTGATCAGTAATCACTTGAAATTGTAGTTGTTGAAGTGGGATGAAAATGTAAAGCTTGTCTGTCTAAAGGATGATGCTTATTGGATGCAAAGGGTTTTCGGAGATGGTATATGTATTTATGAAGACTTGGTACTGGAGGGAAGGCTAAGGGAAGAATAAATAAAAAAGAAAACACAAGGTGGATGTTGAGTGATGGTCTTCCCAACAGTTTTCCTGGTGTTTCTGTTTTGACACGGTTAATACATTTATTTTTTCCTTACCATGTTAGCATGTGGACAGATGGTTTTAGATGTCACGGCAAGTCTATATCCATATGAAGTCTCTGTGAACTTTTTTTTTCCTTCTAGGCATTTCTTGCAGAATGTATGGATGAATTTGTGAATTTTTTTAGGTTTTATGCTTTTTTTGTGACGATAATTGTAGTGCCAGTCATAAGAATGTCTACAGGTTACGAGACAGGTGTCTTGACAGCAAAAAAGGATGTCAAGTAGAATTATTGTTGTGGTTGCTGTTATTTATTAGCACATCAGTGTGTGTAGAAATGTTACTTAAAAAATTTGAGAGTTGTAGCATGCTGCTAGTTAAGTTTTTTTCCCAGATCTCTTAGAGTGTATGCCTAGACAGCAAACAACAGCAAAAAGAATTGAAATAAAAAGCGGTTATACCTAAAATGAAGAGTATTATTATACTAAACACATTTAGCATAAACTCTCTGATGCTGTCTTTCAGTCATGTGAATTAAATTGTTCCCAAGCGCTGTGCTCACACCGCTGTTTTCAAGCAGCGGACGGATGCTTGTGTGATGTTGCTGCCAACCGCGGGTAGCACTTCGGTCACGAGGGAGGTTTCCAGTAGAGCTGCACGAAACAAACATCATCCTATTTTCACCTTTGTGATGCCTTTTTCAAGTAAAGTTTTGTCACAGCGGGCCTCTCTTCCTACCCTGTGCGTTGATCTTGCAGGCCGACCTACGGTAGGTGCATCCAGCTCCCGTTTTGTTAGTGGGACGCTTTTGTGCCCGCTGTAAGGCATTACAGGCCTGTCATTTCTGCTGAGACTTTAGCTGATACAGTAGAAGTTGTAATCATAGTGACTGCAGAAATATGGCAACATTAATGCAGGGGATTTGATGACCCTTGGTTGAGTCTCTAGTGCCGCTGCGTCGGCGGTGGGTACTGAGGGCTCTCGTGCTCTCTCTTCCTTATCATCACCCTGTCCACAACTGCAAGCTACAGGGGCAAAAATTTCTTATTACTTCATTTGGTCATAGCAGCTTGTGAAGAACAGATCCCTCCTGTAGGCTCAGATTTTTTTCTCCTTCCTCCCAGTATCGCTTCAATTTTGCGTCCTGAGAAGCAGCTCTCAGGGCAGCACCTGCTTCAGCTGTGGAGTGGTCCTCCCTGCAAAGTGGCTACTTCTGTGGTTATGTTACTTAAGATTACATTCATGTTTTTCATCTCTTCCCAGACCCTTTTTTATTCTCTAGCGTATTGAATGAATTCCAGGGCTCAGGCTCACGGAAGCAATAGCAAAATTAGACTCTTCCTGCTTAGCTAGCATTGAATGGTCTCGTGGCTGGAGATGGCACTTCTTTTTTTTTTTTTTTTTTTTTTTTACTTTCTCCCCCAAAGCTGGCAGTCACTTTAGATTAATGTACAGATTTCCTGGAAACTTCTTACTTCTTAGCAATGGCACCTGGGCTGACGTCTGGAAGCTGGACTTGAACCAATAAATGCAATGAGTGGTAAGATGAATTCTCCCAGCGCTCTAGAAGCTTTTGGCAGTTGTACTAAACTTTCAAATCTCATATACGTTTCTCAAGTAAATTTATCTGGTGGGCCCCGTTCATGGCTTTGTGAGAACACAACAAAGGAGCGATACAGAAAGGAGGAGGTGCTCCTGAAGGAGCACGTGCCCAGTGCTACCCAAAGTCACAATATCGGCAAAAAGCTGCCAGCTTTCCTTTGTTTCTGATGTGCTTCATTTAGAAAGAGAACGTTTATTTAGTGAACTCACTTTTTGGGAAGGGAGTATTTTTCAGTCTTTTGTCTCTTTAGTCTACAGAGAATAAGCTGCATGATACAGCGAGTTTCCTTAGAGAAAAGATCCAGCAGGGAAAAGTCGGATATAATCGGATAAAATCACATTCTAAGGACTGACAGATTTCATCTTTCAGAGGATTCTTTATATTCTCTTTTAGACAGCTGAAAACTGTTATCCAGTCTGAAGCTGACAGATTATGGTTGAATCACAATAACTTAGTTTTACTGTTCCTCGTTTTTAGTTCTGTTTCCAAGTCCACAGGGTTTTCTGGAGTTGTACTGGAGGGAAACGTGAGAGAAGGAGGTCTTTTTGGATCGACAAGAAGTGTGTGCATGTGGCTGAGTGGGTTTGACAGCATGCTCCTTTTGCATGTGTAAAATCAGCAGCAGCAGGAGGGAAAGATTCAAAATCCTGCTTTTATTTAAGCAGCTGGAGTGCTTAAATAATGGATGTAGCATGTCAGACTGCATGGAAAGAGGTTAGATGCTGATAGCTCCCAAGTTTTAGTTTCCTGTATCGAAGTTACCAAGGCGAAATGTTGCTTTTGTTAACTTGTAATAAGGCTCTGTCTTTAAGAAGAATGATTTTTCCCTGGTTTTTGCCACTAGAAGAGATGTTACATTTAGCATAAGAAAACTATTATGGTACCCAAGATGCCAAGTGTGCAGTAACTGACGATAATTGCACCCACTGTGACCTGGCCTTACCACAGATTTTCTGGTTTTCCTTTGATTGATTGCTTCTCATTACGCAGAGCCTAAAACTTAAATGCAGAGCTGAAGCCTTCTCGAGAGGCTGGGTAATTAAAACATCAGCTTTGATGGAATATGCAAGGACATAAGAAAAAAACTACACTAGGAAGTTATAATCACTGGTCAGTAGACTGCTTGGTCCAAGTATATTTTTTCCAGCCAAAACTAATTTGAGAGTTGGTGTTACTGAGCTGTCTTTTTCTGTTGGTGGGATCATGTACACAGGCGCTCTTTCCCTCTGCACGTGAATATGTGTGGGTGTATATAAGCTGTTTTTAATTATTTTCGTTTGTGCTACATACTTACCTAGATATTTATACTCGGTTTTCTAATGTGTATGTATGTGGTTCAACCACACACGTACTGGTCCACCATACTGTGAGAGATACACATCTCACAGACTGAAAAGAACTGAAATTTGATGCCTGCCTTCAAGCCTTGCATTAAGGCTATGGTAGGTATCAGATCACTGCAAGGAAATTAGTATAGCATAAGAGCTTGGAACAATACTATATGCATTTCTTCCCTGTAGATACCATATAGAATCAGAAAGATAGCACAGTAATAATAATAAACCCTCACGGTTATCCTTATTTGATTATCTGCTATTTCTTTGTGGAAGAAGGAAGCAACATAATGGCCTTTTTTTTTTTTTTTTTTTTTTTGCCTGAAAAATACATGCTGAAAGTCTTTGTATTGTGAATATTTGAAGTTGTCTAAGCAGCTTGGGGGTAAGGTGTCGTCTTGGTCCCTAAGAAACCTTGTAAGGCCAGTAGATGCACTTTAACGTCTTTCTATGATAAAACAGATTATCCTTTGTGATTTTTTTTTTCCTAATTCAAAATCAGTAGGCTTTAAAAGTTTTTAAAAAATGAAATTTTGAAATCTTTGGAACAAATTTTACATCTAAACTGAACGTGTTCTCTCTTTGGGATAACCAAAGCATTCTCCTGGGACATGGATTAGCAAATATCTCAAGAAAAGAGTAACCCCCTTCTTCCATGATTTAAGGTACAAAGGGGATTCTGTGATTTTCGTACAAAAATATTGTCTCAGAAAAGACTTTCAGTAGCTAAAAAGCTTTATTTTTTGCTATTGTAGAGCATAATAATGTTGCTCTGCCAGATCTCCTAACAGTATTCGTATCTGGCCTATCTATTGCAATTAGAACTGCTGACCTTGCTATTGCTATCCTCTTGCTCAAAAGGGTCTTGCCTTGTTGGGTAGCAAATATATAATCGTGATTTTAAAAAAAAGAAAAAAAAAAAGGTTAGAAAACAGAGGTTGAGAGTTTATGATCAGTTTGCACAGAGGAAGGAGTTCACTGGTGGAGAACCACCAGGATCTGTGGTGTTCATCATGTTCTTAAATGACCTGGGAAATAGGATTAATGGGGAGATGAGCAAATTTGTTGATGCTACAGAGTTATTTAGGGAATAGTAAAGATGTGAGCTGACTAGGAAGATTTGCAGGAGACTTTGGGAGAGATTAAAATATCAGATGACATTCAGCGTAAAGAAATGTCAAAAGCTGCACATGGGAGAAAAAAAAATGTTAACATCATCTCTGAGCTGACTGTTACCGTTTGAGAGCAGAAGTTTGAAGTCATGACAGATAGTTCCACGAAAATGTCTAGTCAATATTTACCAGCAGTCAAGGCATCAACTTAAATGTTAGGAATTATTCAGAAAGGAGTAGAGATGTGATGGAGGACAGCTCTGTGCCGCTTCCTAGGCCCGTGCTTTACCCTTGATTGGGTACTGTGTGCGGTGCTTGTCCTGCCATCTCGAAACATGTTTAGCAGAACGAGAAACAGCTCAGAGAATGGCAGTGAGGATGATCGAAAGCGCACAAGATCTCTTGTCTGAGAAATGTTGAAGTGGAGGAGGACTCTTCAGGCTGGAAAGGCAAATGAGGAGAAGATTTGCCAGTGGTCTTATGAAAGATCTGTCCTTTTTTTAAAAAAGGCCTTAAAAAGGGTAAACGGGAAGTCAGTTGCTCACTGTTCCTTTCTGGGTAGGAACTAGGTGACTTCAGATGAAACTCACAGGCAGCGGGGTCGGAAATAAGCAGGAAAGGTGGTTCATCACACCACAGCGGAGCTGTGGGATCCGTTCAGTAGGTACTGCCAGTGCTGAGAGGTTATGTAGGCTAAAGGGAAGACCAGACTTTTTGGAGGGGAAATCCATTGTGGGTCACTTAAGAAGCTGAACTGGATATGGTTTGACAACTGGCTGATCTGCAAATGATTGACCATCAGAGAAATCATGTTTTCTTTTTTTTCCTCTTTTCTTATTCCTCTCCTTTGGCTTCTACTTTTGACATGGTCAGAGGCAAGGTATAGTAGACCTTTGGATTAGTTCAGGCTGCCCTTTCTAATTTATGATATTACACTAGGTATTGCCATAGGATCAGTCTGAGTGGGAGCAGGGCCAAAATTAGCTAATGCCCATTAGTAATCTCAGCAGGAAGTGCATTACTGAGACTTTTTTTTTCTTTTAATAAAGTTCTTCAGAAGAAATGAGCTGGTTATTGGGATGGGCAGGCCTGTAGTGTTTTGCTGTGTGATTGATAGCTTAAACAGGATGAGCTAACCGGAGGATTCAAGCTCCACAAAAGAAGAGTTAAGTGAAAGATAATTATCTCTTCTGCCTATTTGGCTAGTGTTAACAGGAAAGGTTTTGACTGACATGGGGGTCTAATCTCCACGCATATTCGCTATAGCGGTAACTCAGGAGTGCTACCGTTCTGGTGTTTATCCCAAATGTCAGGCTGGCGTTTTGCCGTTTGACGTATGCCTGAAGGTAAGCTGAAGCTTACTTACATAGGTAGAGTGATGTTCCTGAACAACAGGGAAGTTGCGTTCATTTAGAAAATGTCATTCATCTCGTTTAGACTTGTAAAATCCGGGTGACGCTCTGTTGTTTGACATTGCCCAAACCAGGACTGCTTACTCTAAAGGTTAAACTTTGGTATTGCTAGATGAATTAATCTTGTTGATAGCTTTATACAGTCTTTCCGATGTGACTTAAGAACCTTGTGGGTAGGTGAAACAATAAATCCTTCGCTGCTGTTAGTAGCAGGTGGTCTCAAATCCTGTTTTGGGTGTAGCTGGTCAGAAGTGTTTTGAGTTGAAGGGAGGGAAGCGTTCACCCTCTGCCAGGCTGCGGATCTCAGGACTGAGCGCTCTGCTCCTTAAGAGACCTGATGCCTTTCCAGGTGGCTGTCTGACTGTATACGTTCCCCATAAACTCTGAAAGAAGCTAGGATTTTTGGTAAAGCTGCTGGAGAAAGAGTATCGCTTATGGCAGGGGTTGCCTTCTGTGATTTTTACTTGTAGGTGGGCTGATGTATCTTGTCTTTCTAGGCATTTAAGAGAGAAACTCAATACAGAAATCAAAAATCTTTGGAGGAAATTGTCGAAATAAGGTATTTTGTTGCAAACGGATTTAACCTAATTTAGGTTGTTCTTCAGCTCCTTTCACAAGTGCAGGTATTTTGTTGCAAACGGATTTAACCTAATTTAGGTTGTTCTTCAACTCCTTTCACAAATGCGGAATTCACTTTGTCTGTATGGCGATGCTGGAGCTGTGAATCCAGTTTGTTTTCCTGGGGCTCCTATCGAGGTCCGTGTTACCCTTCGAGCTTTGGAGTGCCTGGGGTATCCTGGCAGCGCGAGTGGGGCTGCAAGGCAGGAAACCCTGGTGCGCTCGTAGCAAAGGCTACGAAACGCAGTGCCACTTCCCTGGCAGGGATGGGTGCAGGTTAGACAAGTTCTTGACACCCCCCCACCCCCCTTTTTTTCTTTTTTTTAGCATCAACTTCTTTTACACTTGTGGGTCTTGATTTCTGCTCCTCAGAAGGCTGTGACTGTTGAACTATTCATTATATCTAAGGCAGAAGGATGCAATGAAATTGCATTTTCTTTAGTTCAAGTGCAAGACTCATCTTCCAGGCTAGATTCTTTCCTCTAGGTAAATGTTTCAAGGCAATTCTGGATGAAGTGTCTGTCTGTGCATTAGATCTTGGCCCGGTTAATGTTTATACACCTTATCGCACCCATTTCACCACTTTCCTTTTCTCGGGAAAACAAACAAGGAAACTTGCCTTCGAGTTCCTTAATTTCACAAATAAGGCATGTTTTAACCGCATACGGCAGAGCTCTCAGTATATCAGAAAGATGACTAAGTAATACTAGCTTAAAATCCCTTAAGCAGGAAGATGTTTTTCCCCCTCTATTTAAATAGAAGCAGAATGTCAACATAAAGAGTAGCCGTTATGTGTGATAAGGATGTAAATCCTGCAGCTCTTCTTGTGCCTTTCTGGGCATATTGCTGAGAAGCAAAGATACAGTTCTTGCATGAGAGTACCTATGAGGGAATGTATTCCAATACAGATTCTGAATGCTGCATTTAGGTCCATTGGTATACTGCTGGGCTGCTAAAAATGTTTTTTAATTCAGAAATGCTCGTATTACCAAACCTTGTGTTACTGCATTCCAAAGACAAATTATCCATTAAAAAGTTCTGAGCAAGAACTTGCACGTTTCTGCACGTGGCTCTGTTTCAGTCCAGCAATGCAATGACAAGCAACAAGAGAAGGTTGTTATTTTGAAAAAAAAAACTTTATTTTGGTTATTTTGAAAAACCTTTAAGGCTTTTCTAAGACTGGGTAAGGACTATATGCCTAACAGTTCTTCCTCTTTATCCAGTAAGTTTCTGTTCTCGGATCTTGTAGCAATCTCTGAGAACATCAACCTAAATCTCTTTGTCACTTGTCTTTGGGGAGAGAAGAGAGGGTGAAGGGGCTGAGTCTACTGTGAGCCTTTATTTTCTGATAAACAGCTTGTACCCAGATATAGCCGAGGGTTTAAAGCTTGTTTAGGAAAAAAAAAAAAACAACCCACAATTTTCACAGTTTTAGAAGAATGCTCTTTTAGAAGTCTGAAAATAGGGATGCTCAGATTTCAAGGCTCTTCCAATAGGTGGATTTTTGTGTTCTTGTGTTGTTCTGTTTGGTCTTGAATTTCCTGTTAGTTGTAAACTTTTTAGACCTAACCAGGCCCAGAGCGTAGAGGCCTCCTAACGAAGGTCAGAAACGTGCTGGGTTACATGCACAGGGGGAGATGTTTCCCCGCTGCTTGAGCCTTGAGGTTGACGCAGGAGTCTGGGAGCCATCTATGCACTGTAGGAGGAAGTTATGCATTTGAAGCAATGCATAAAGGGGCAAAAACAGAACAGTCCAAAACTGCCTGTGTTTTAAACATATACAAGCAAATAATCGGTTGCTTTCCTGCAGGCCGCGTGTAATGCCCGTTTGTGCCCATTGATGACTTCTACCCGCTTGTCAGACATAAAGCTGGATGAGAGTGTGAAAGTTTGACAAGCGGGTAGAAGTCATCGATTCAGCTATTTCAAAAAATATCAAGGATCTTGCTCTGGAATTACCTATGCATAACTGAACAGAAACGCAAGCACTGATTCTGTTTCTTATTTCCCAGTTCATACCTCCTAAACACGGGAGGTGGTTGATGTAAGGTTAGGACTAACGCGTCCAGGTTCCAGCTCAGCCATAAAATTGGTGCGCTAGTGAGTAGTATTCTCAGTCTGCCCTGTGCCTTAGTTGCCTTCTGTAAAATGGGAAGAATACGTCTTTATTTCATGGGACTGTGTAGAGGTCATAAAAATTTGTAATATATTCTGTTCTAGTAATGATAGAGTTGAATAAGAAAATTGTAATTTAATCGATCTGTTAGGTTCCAGGAGTGCGCAGGGAGAGGCAAGATGATGTATTTTATGTATCCAGCGCTATTAGATTGCATTCCAATTTGTGAAAGCCTGTGTGTACTTCATATTAAACGCGATATATGTCTTGTCTGTCTTTGTTATGCTTTCTAGAAGTCTTTTATCCAAAAAAAAGCTGGCATATGATGATCTATTAGGCAGCATAGTTCAATACTAACGTTGTTGGCAAGCAAATAGTACAAAAAGCCCTTTCTATTACGTATGTTGTCAGTGCAAGAAAATACACTATTGTGCTAATGTCAACAATTCCCAATACCATTTCAAGAGCTGAAATAGAATACAGTTAAGAGTGATACATAAACAGTTAAGAATGGCCTCTCAGAAATCTGCTGTGGCTTGTTGTCTTAATAGCCCCTGAGAACCGCTGCTTTATTGTGTTATCTGCGTGGTTGCGTATTGCTTTAAAATGTAAAGGCAAAAAAACGCAGGTAAAGACAGTTTCCTATGCGATGTTTGCTTTATATAGTTTGCAGTTCAAAAGAGATTTTGCAATCGTTTACTGTTTCTGGCTTTTTTTGTTTGTTTGTTTTTTCCTCCTTTCTGGAACCTGCCTTCAAGGAAAGTCCGAACTGCCACATTTTTGTAAAGCTTTGGCGTAGCGAGAACCTGCAGTGCTTTCCTCCCGCTAGCTTCTGCTCCACGAAGAGAGAGATGCCAAGATTGTATTTTATTGGAAGAAGTGACCTTTTGTGTGTACAACCAAACCACCCTTAAAAAGCACGTACTGGAAATGGGAACGTGCAGGAATGCTTCCCTTTTTAGAGGAGGATGTCGTGGTAGGTAGGGAGATAGGAAGAGGGGAGAAAAAGAAAAGTTTGACTGGAGTCATTCCCTGACCGAAGGTGACATTGCAGCTCTAATCTCCAGGTCATATAGGGCTCCCCTCTTAAAGAGGCACTGTATCGCACCGTGTCACATACAGCAGCGAACGCAGAGGTAGCACTGTTAGAAAGACGAGGGTTAGACTGTCCCTGCCAAATTTCTTTAACCCATGATTTTAGGAAGGTCTAGGTCATGTCACATGCTATTTTCATGGGGTTGGTCTGTCAGTCTAATCCAGCCTTTGCTTCTTTTCTTGATGATTTCTTGTTGGTATTAGCATCGATTTTCTTCTGCTAGTGCCCGAGTTAATACTTCACTTGCTTCTGGTTCAGATGTGCTGATTGCCAAGGTCACGATTTTTGTCCAAAATCCAGAGGTACTGAGAAATTCATAGCAATTTTCATCACTTTTTTTCCCTCCCCTGAGGTGATTTTTTTTGATTTCTTTATTGCTGTCATCAAGACAATGTACATACCTGTACCCGCTTTGCACAAAGTAAATGACTTCTTTATAATCATGAAAAGTAGTGAAGAACAAATTCACTTTTCAGTGAACAGTTGGAAGAGTTGAAGGGGCAGCATGCAACTGTACCAGCTTGCTTTTGGTGTCCGACCACTTCTTGTGCTTTTTATTATGTTGACTTTTGATTTTGTGATACAAACATAGTTAATTAAATTCATTGAAATGACTGATTTATAAACCAGTAAACCAGGGCTTGCACGTTACTGATAGGGGAGACAGATTTGATTCAGTTTCTCAGACTGGCCTCGGATCACCAAAAAAACGACTGTAAAAGACTTGACTGTAATCTTGGGAGTCTCTGTTCCTGCCCAGCGTTGACTGCCAAGGCTAAATGTTTCAAACCCTGTCAATAACGATAGCCAGCTACAGAACGTTAACTCGTAGGTACATTTGGAAACTGAGATTTAATTGTTTGGCATGAAGAAATGTTACTTCACAGCTACTAGAGGAGATGCCGTTAAACAAATGCCTTTAATAAGATGTTGGTGCTGAAATGATGGCAACTTATTCACAATCCAAACCGGCAGTGGGGCGATATTGCCAAATATGCAAGTATGTGCTATCTAAAATATATATGGCAAATATGATGTTGCTCTGAGGACTGGGTGTTGCTGTGCTGGTCCCAATGCAGATGGAGCGTAACGCCCCTGATGATGGGGGGGCAGCAACAAGTTTGTGGTTGGGGCCACACTAAGGGCCCAGGGCTGGAGAACGGATCCCGTCGTGCTTAATTTACCTCCAGCAACATGCTCTCTGAAGCTAAAGCTGTAGCTAATGCATGTAAGAGGTTGGTTAGCGCGTAGCCAAACACTCCTTCCATTGTGCTTTGATATCTTGAGCAACTTTGTTGATTTTTCTTCCTTAAGATAGTTGTTTTTAGTTTTTGTAATGACTTTTTTTATATTCCATTTGTAGTGTGTTATCTTGTGATTTTTGACTCAAAGTCACAGTGATGAAACAGTTTCCATTTCTTAAAGGAAGAAAAAAATCTGTTTCTTCTTATTCCTAACTTGTCTTAGTTTGGGAAACAGAAATGTATTTTAAAAGAGCAGACAGAGGCATGATTGCTGTTCACAATATTATTTTGTAAAACAATGTCTTTGATATATTCTGAAAGTGTCTTGAAACATACCTTGTTTGTTTTTCTTGGGTTTTGTTTGTTGTGCTGGGTAACCTGCGTTCAAGATGACTACCACGCAGTGCCTCAGTTTCTTGAAATTCCCTGCTTGCAGTGGATGTGGTGATGGCTGGTGAACTAGAACCCAAAACGATGAGTTCCCTACCAACCCTGGAGGCACCACAGTGAGCAAGTTAACTAAAGGTCTCAATTTCCATTTTGCAGTTTGTCTGCCTTGTTTCAGTATCCTCATCCAGCAGCAACCTCACTCTTTGCCCTGATCACTAGCTAAAGAACGCTCCCGTTACCTTGTCGTGACAACAGAGCGCTCTCCTGTCCTCTCCGTCAATGCTGGCTGGGCTGTATGAGGGATGCTCAGCTGTGTTTCATTTGGCAGTACGTGCTGGAGGGGATAGCCTGTGCAGATGGATCTCCCTGTCTGAGAATTAAAGCACTAACCAGAGAAGATGGGTAATTTTCTCGTAAAAGCTTTGAATCCATGGCTTAATTTTCTGTCTGTCTACCACAGATAACATCTGTGAAGTATTTTCTGCTTGTTTCATTGGTTAGATTAAAATTTGGATCTCAACTTTGGAACAACAGAGAAGCTACTTTCTTTTTGGGGACCGGTCCCTTCTGATGATTTTGGAGGGAAATGCACCCCTCCCCCCCACACACACAGCCCAAAAGAGGTTTTGGCAATACTTGGAAGAAACATAGCAGCAGGGACTGAAGTCAAAGGTGTGCTCTGACTGCTGGAAACGAGCTTACTGTCTAGAAGCTACAGGATTCAGTTATGTCAATGCTTCATACCGTGGGCTTTGAAATATTCCTGTTTTCTCTAGGTAAAGCTATCATTCCATTTATTATTTTAACAACTGTGAAAACGCTTCCAAATGTTTTTTGGGTGCAGGGTTCTCATTCATTGTCATTAGTTCTCATTAATTGTTTGGGCAGGGGAATCCGTGTTGCAAAATACATCTCTCCTGCCTCTTCCTCCTCTTTTATTTTATTGCAAATTAGCTGGATGACATTGAAATGTGTTAACTACTGCCTGCTACTGTTGTGACTTCAGGGTAAAATTGTAGCTGGGAGATGGTTTCTGTATTTTTTTTTTCCTTTTACTGTATGCATTCCAATAATAAACAGCCCCATGAACAAGCAGTTCTGCACTTCTGTTGGGCGGGACAGAAGGGGAACAGATTTCAAGCCCAGGGACACTGGCTTCCCTGAACCTTCAAATGAGCTGAAATAATATTGCAGATATGCACAGTGCCATCCAGAAGGTTGAGTTGATTTATCAGATTTATTTTTCGGTTACGAAGAACTTTCTTTGACAATGCAGAGGGAGTAACGGAGGGGGAGTAAGCCTCCCAGTGTGGAAGGATGGTTCTTTCTCTACTTCTTTTCTAGCAGCAGGAAACCTCTTTGGCTTCCATGAGTAGTGACCTGGAATGGATGGCTGTAACTCCTTCTTTTAACAATGCCTTGGTAACTTAAACAGTCCTAGTTATGCTTATAGAAGCCTGTGGAATTACAGGAAAGGCCTGTCTAAAGCTCTGGGCTGCCTGTGTAAGTTTCTAACTGCTTACAGAGATGAAATTATTTAATGCACAAAGTTTATGTTCCTCCTTCAAGTCTAAAGCTGTTAAAGTAGTTTTGCAGCATTTAATCTTTGATTTTTTTTTTAAGCTTTATGTAGCTTTAAGTGCTTGAACCAAATTAGCAATTAAATACATGAAGTAATGCATTGAAGAGACTATTCAGTTTATTAGTCAAAAGAACTTGCAGGATACTACTTTGTCGAAAACAAACGGAGCTGAAAACCTTCAAAAGCATTCATAAAGTTGTGGTATTTTCTTCCTTTCAAAGCATAAATCTTCCCTAAGCCTTAGAAGAAATATCTAATGTCAGCGTTTGATATGGAGATATGTCTGTAAAGAAGTCAGATGATTTTGCCTGACAAAATCTCCCTTTTGGCCCTCTGCTCTGTGACCTGTGTTTTACCCCCTTCCTGTGCCCGTTTTGGAATCTTCTCCCAGGTGGCAGCCATCAGTGCTTCTTCGGTGGAGTTGTCCACGTGTGTCCATGAGGCCGTAATTTGATTGGTTAAACCAATTACGGTGCTGTATGATAGTTAAACATTCAGTAAGACTTTGTTGGAGTTTATTTGAGTATGCTAGATTTATAGATAATAGATTTTGCTATTAATAAGTTATTTTAACCTAAAACAAAGCGCTTTTGTCCTGGAAACTGCTGAATACCACAGACCTGAGCTTCCGCAGTGCCGTTTGTGGAGAGCAACTTTTCAGTGAAGAAGTGCGCTTTAGAAAAGGTAGCGCTTTGCGTAACACAGCTAGAATCTAGTCAGGATAGGATATGTCTTAGAAGCTTAAACCTCAACATTAGGAACAGGCATTCTCAAACTTTTGCAGACATTTTTGTGCCTAACTAGTGGAAAAAAAGAAAAAAAAAATTATTTCCCTAACATAAGGAAATTACGGTGTAAAAAGGTTTTACGGACCTTCCCTCCTCCTCAAATGACAGACTTAGCTAAATTCCTTAAATCTAGGACAAAACCATGTCTAGCTCTATTGCATTGTCAATATTTATTTATTTATGTAGCTAGTTTGGAGAAGACGTTAGATGCTATTTTGTCAGCAGCTAGATCAGCTTAGAAGTACTGCTGGAGAAGACCGCTGATTCTGGTGGGCTCCCTAAACCAGCATAAAATCCCATTTGTTAATTGAATTCCTCTTGAAAGCGAAATGGCTGATCACCTATTCAGAGTTGCAGGCCAGCTGGTCTCCTCACGTCTTCATTTTAGAAGAATAAGGCAACGTAGTTTTGGGCTCTTAAGGCTTGTTTCATTTTCTTATAAAAGGCTTTTCTGGACACATATCAGTCCGTTTCTTTGAGCTTGTCCCAGCTTAGCGCTGTCTTTCTTGAAAATTGTAGGTGCTGTTGCAACGAAGGTATTTCTGTGGGGGTTACAGCAATGGAGGAGGAAAGTGGGATTTGTCTTCAACCGATTGATAGGTGAAAGAAGAGATGTAGTTACAGAACCATTACGGTGTTTTCATCTTTGACTAACACTGCTCGGTGAAAACGGTCTTGTCCGGAGCTGCTTTTGAATGACCCACAAGTTGGCTATTCCACTGCACGTCTGCTGGCTCCTTGGCAGTTATCTCAGCCTCGCTGCAGATATTTGTTACAGGCTTTGCTTCATCTATTCCTCCCCTTCCCCTCGCTTTCTGCCTAAACAGCGCTGCCAGGTTCCTCATTTCTTTCAGTTCTTGCTGAAGTTTGGGAGGATGATGCTGTGATGGTCCATAGGTTGCCAGAAGGTTAAAGGGGAAATTGCTGGATAGGGCAGTAAATCGGAGAAGCATGGGAACGGGACAGAAAGACTGATTAGGATTGAGATGATCTCAATAAATTTTTAAAGTGCATTGACACAGTGGATTTAAGGAGATAAGTTTTCAGTCTTGCTTTTAATGAGTTAGTACACTCCAGCCTGGGTTCCTTGTAAGCGCAGAATAGATGTATGCTCATAACCAAAGGAATGAGATAGGGTTTGTTTCAAGTTAGAAGGTGCTAAAATTATGGTTTCTTATCTAGGCTGAATTTGCTCTTGTGTGTGCGTGTTAGTCTCCCATGATCAGTCACACACTCCCTTGTTTTCATTTTCTGAGGCATCCCTGCCTCTCCTAGCACAGGATGGATGGCTTTAGCTCACGATTGCATTTCCCTTTTTAATCAGTCTGCAGACCCATGCCTTATTTACTGTACAGTAGTCAAATACTACTTGGGAGAGTAAATTATTTAAATTGTTCTTACAGACTTTCCTGTATTGTTTATCTCTTTGTTATCTCATGTTTCACAGAGACTCTCTTTTCCTTTTTAATATCCACGTAAATAGTGAAAATAACATTCTCAGTTTAGAGGTGGGGACCTGAGGCGCCAGGAAGTTAAGTTAAAAAGATTATAATAGTTCTGCAGACTCAGTCTGAGGCTACTAAGATGTGGTAGTTCAGAGTAACTAATGCTTTATGATAGTTATAATTTTACTGTACATCTCTCATTAGCTTTGTTTGGAGCAACGAGCTCTCAGCACTTCTGCAAATCACGACTCGATGTAGCAGGTCTTGGGAACATACAAGGTAGGATCCAGCCACGTGCCTTGTTGATCCCAACTCGCTGACTTTTGAATGCCTGGCTTCACCTGGGACTGGACTTGTCTGACAACCACTGTGGCTGATCCCAGTTTCCGTGATGGGGCCCTCTTGGGCCTTCGAGTGTCCCTTTTTGGGAAGGCCGCTGTCCCCTGCCTGCTGGGCTTGTGCCCTCGGCTCCCGCCTCTAACTCTCTTTCCCTGAGCTTCTTCTCATCCAACACCAAACTCCTTGCTCCAGTTGTCCTTGCTCCAGTTGTGTGAACCTCTTCCCTTCTGAGCTTCCCTTTTTGTCCCGTTTCAGATAGCTTTCTTTGCTCTCAGGTAAGGTTGCTGGTGAAGGAACTGTCACTGAGGACACGGGAAGGATGATGTCTTTGTTTTCTCCTTGGGATCTGCTGTGAAATTTTAGAAGACCTGGCAAAACCCATATGGAAATCTATCCGTGCAGTCCTCACCTTGGGGGATTTTAGCTGAGTTTTATGATGTCGTCTCTAAGCACTGTGGAATGCTGATTTTTATGAAGATGTCTGACTTGTCAAAATCAGATTTTCATGAGGTGGGAAACATATCCTCAACACGAAATGCAGTTTTCAATGCCCATGCTTTGAAGAGTGGGAATAGAAGAACCTCTCAATGAAACACTATTTCTTGCAATTCTGAATGTAAAATGTGGTACCGTACAACTGGTAGGGATTTGAAACAACACCACAAAAGGAATTTGGTCTTTTTAAAGTTTTATGAATCTCTTTTTAGTGTCGAGGAACCTAAGACTGCTTTTTTTTCCATAGTGGAATGGGGGGAGGGGGGGACAAAATTATGCTTCTACAGAACATTTTGTCTTTTGTCTATGAAATGGGTCTATCTCAAGTCTGGCAAGTGTTCCAGTTGTCTGAACATCTGATAAACTGGACGGTCAGGTCACAATGAGAGCTGCTGGATGCTGCCTGGTTTTCAGGGTTTGATCCCTAGCTGCCTGTTGATCAACTCTAATACCTGCTCAGTTAAGAAGAGCATTTAACATCCTCTTTGGGAAAGGAGGACAATTCTGCTTAAATACCCAATGCACAGCTGGAACTAAAGGCCCATAAAAAGAGCTTTACATTTTTCTTTCTGATGCTTTCTGTTGTCTTTTCCATTTCTTGGTAACACGGAACCATATTTTTTTTCTATAGCTAGCATAAAAATCATTCTTGCAATTGATGAACCTTCCCCCCCCCCCCCCCCTTTTAAATGATTAAACTGTGTAGAGCAGTCACTCAAATGACTCACTGAATAATGATGACCTCCATTAAAATAGTTATGGAAATATTCTTCCAAGTACACGAGCCTGTTGTGTAACCTACATACTTGTGTTAAACGGTGCTATAATTAACTTCAGTTTTATTGGCCGGGCTCTGTGGCTTCAGAAGGATTTACTGCTGGAGGTGGTTACACAAAGCTCCACATCCATGGCAAACGTCTCCGATTCAACTCTCGCAAATCCCAGGACAGGCTTCAAATTGGACTTTGGGAGTGAGAAATGGGGCAGGGTTGAGGTGGGGTTATTGTGAGTTTTCTAAGGCAATGGGAGGTTTGGGGTGAGGAGTTTGGTCATTTCTAGATTTTTCCGGAGAAAGGGGAGTGCATTTAGAAGCAATCCTTCAAGGCCGCCTTAAAGGACGTTTTTAAAGATTCTTTTTACCTGCAGACTTCACAGATGATTTTTCCTAGGTGAACAGAAGAGCATGCCAGCTAGGTTTTGTAGGGGAAGAAAAACCCAAGAAACCCTTCCTCCTTTTAGTCCTAAAATCTTTATGGCAATTTGGATGAAAAAAGCAGGGTGTTTTTGTGGTGTGGAAAGTGGCTGTGTTTTCCTGGGGGGCAGTGCCCAGCGGATGCCATCTCAGGGAGCGTTTCTGAGACTACCACTGCGGAGGCTAGCTGGCAGCTGGGACACGAACTGCATTTCCGCACGGTCAGCTAATTCGGGGAGCTCGTTTCCCCAAATGCCCAGCGGCCCCGTGCTCTGGCAGCTCGCTCCTTCCCTCTGTGGCCCCCAGCAAAGATGTCCGTGGAAAAAAGGCTGATATTCTACAAATTGTTTCACCACCTTCACTTTTACAGCTGGAGATGCAGTCCTTTGACAAGTTTGCGTGCCCGAGTTAGGCCTTAATGAGTAAATCAGCAGATAAACTGGGATAAGCCAAGCGCTGTGTTAGTTAAGTTATTTGATTTCTAGATTCTTGATTTCTTTTAAAAATACTGTCAGTTTTCTCTTTGCCAGGATTTTGCAGAGATCAGACCAAACAAAATTTTGTAATCTCTGCCTATTGTTATACTTTCTTTTTTTTTTTTTTTCCCTTGCACACACAACTTCAGACTCTTTAACTGGTACTGCTTTCTCTCCATTTAGTAAAACAGCACTAAATGATAAAAATAAATCAAATTAATGTCCACATCGATGTGCGTATACTGTCATTTCCTGACTTAAGGAGCTGTAATGACAGTGGGGAACAACTAGAATACCAAATCAGGAGTGACAGAGTAAGAGTGCTCACATGTGAAAAACAGGTTAAGATGTACAATAATGAATTTTTTTCTGAGGAAGGAATTACCAAGCCTGGAAAAGAGAGTGCTTTCTATAGTCTTAGCTTATTATGTTTTAGTAGCAGAAACTTAAGGGAGACAAGGATACAGGTGGTATAAACAAGCATGTTACCCAGGTGTAAGCTAGGAACCAAGAAAATCAAAAAGGTTGACTAGGGAAACCAGGCCGTCCTGTACCACATAAAATAATTTTATCGTGGCACGTTAAAGTTGACTTTAAGCGAGCAAAAAAAACCAATGCAGTACAATTAAGGTACAGATAACCTATTTATTACAATAATATGGAATGCTGAAATCTATGGTAAATGAGGAAAAAAAAATGTAAAAGAAAATGAAAAATGTTTCTATTTATAACCTGGAGTTTATTTTCAGAGAAAACTGAAGAGTCCAAAGCGTATCGGAGAATAACTCTTGCATAGCTCACTTAAGATCAGAGAATAATTTTTAGAGAAGATTTAAAGGCATTTGCAGATTGGTACTTCCTCATGAACTCTGGTTTGGTGCTAGAGGAGCACCGCCTTATGGCAGAACTTAGCACTTAGGATGAAGCCATCTTAATATGCGTATCTTTATACGGCAAAATATGTGCAGCTGATGGTAAGGCATTTACCTTATGCTACATGAGCTGACAGAGGTGCATCTGTCTGCAATCAGATTGGACTACTGATCTCTCTAAGTGGAAAAGTCTAATTTCATTTATTACTTCTCATGTTCTTCCAGTTATTCTCTTTCCTATGAACGTGACTAGAGCTAAGCACTAGACATATGTGTGCATGGGTGTGTTAATATGTGTGTATTTATGTATGTGAATAGACACACACGTACATGGCCACATCTATATGGCCTACAGTTCTCACTGAAGTATGGCCAAGTAGCTACTTGCATCATTTTCTCTTTTCTTACACTATTTCCTTCAATAAGAGATATTTTCTACAGTGGCATATAAAGGCATATTAAAAACTTTCTAATTAAATAAGAGATTTTCTTCCAAGAGCATGCAGGTTGTGTATAAATACTTTTTGAATGACAGACTGATTCCTGGGAATATCATAAGCCTGGTGGACCCAACGCAGCAGGTATCAGTAAGGTATGGGATCATATCAGGTGCGTGGATTGGAATGAAAGCAGCTGAAAAGATTATCGAGGGGATTTGTGTTTGTGCTTGGTCTGTTTTTTATTAAGCCTTTTATGAACCGTATTACGGAGCAAACAGGTTAGCATCTAACCGGGCTAGAGATACGTGTTTTCACTCGGGACGTGGTGTGATATGGGCCAGGTAGCTCAAGGGGGGGAGGCAGCGGGTGAATGGTCCCAGGCAGGGCCAGGCGCTTTCCTCTGGGTGCTTGAAGCCCAGTCCGCCAGTCCTGCCTGCAGGAGGGGACCGTACGTCCCTGCGTGTTATCTAGATGGCATGTTTTCCGTTAAGGTCTGCTTACGGCTCCTTCCTCTCCCTTTGCTTTCCTTTACACCTCTTGGCTTGTACATCCTGGGCTGGGCCGTTCCCAGTGTGCCGTTCGGGTTGGTTGGTTGTATGAATCCAACTGACGCTCTGTTCCAGAGACCACGACGAGAGATTATATATATATATATATATATATATATATATATATATATATATATATAAAATATGTATGTATTTTTCTGTTGTTCCTCTGAGTGAAAGACTGCAGTGAAAAGAAAGTATCTTCATGTTTATTTTCTTTATCATGTTGAAATTGCCGTGCTAATTATCATGAAGTTGTTGCTAAGCAGTAGTTGTCCACCTCTTGTTTCCCTGAGAGCTTTTTCTTCAAGACTGAGATTTAAATTTTAGGAAAAAATAAGGGGGAGAGATTTTCGGTTGCACAAACGTCTCTGTAACGGGTAGTTAAGTGCAGTGAGGAAGGAGGACGTGGGGTTGCTCTCCCAGGAGCTGGAATTCCTGGCTGGAGAGGTCATTCGGTGTTGGTCCCCTTTGGGAACGCCGTACTCGAGTATCGCCCGTGAGCGATACAGCTGATGTTGCCTTCTCCTTGTGCTGTTAAGCTGACCTGTGGTAAAACTTTGACCTCTACTGCCACTTCCTAAAGAGCTGATACTGGTGCCACAAGACAAGACAAAATTACTATTGCAACGAGGAAAAGTGACGTGAATAAAAGAATCGAGTGCTCCTCCACTGTAAAAGCCTCCTGTGCCGTGTTATTGGCCCCTGAAGAGACTCGACTTCAGAGCAGCAAATCCTTGAATTACGGTTTTCAGTTCTAGCTAATGTTTTGCTCCCATTTTACATGAAACTCATGCTTACATATCGAAAGCAAAAGGAGAGATGAGAAAGCGTTCAGAAGTGCTGAGGAAATTAATGGGAGTAACAAGGAGAGAAGAGGTTTTCCAAACAGCCCCCCCCCCCCCCCCCCCAGCCAGCATTTTTGTTTGTTTGTTTATGATTCTCTTCTGATTTTGTAATAAGTTGCAAGGTCAGAAAAAATCCATCAGCCTCTTTGCGGGGGGTTAAAATTGCAAAAATCTATGCAGTATTGCAATATTCCACATCAGCCTGTGTCACGGAAGGTTTGGTTTAGGGGAAGAGTGAGGAGAATGGGTTTTCCGGAAGGATGGGTCCGCGGGGTCGATCACCCCGTCCTGCCGGTGACCCTGGTCAGCCCGCGGAAACCTCCCGCCGCCGCAGCGTAGCACCAGGGCTGGGGCCAACAGGTGCCCTGCCGCCCGTTACCTGTCAATCACGGGGAACCTTCCAGAAGGAAGGCGGGGCTGCACGGCCCTGGGCGAGCAGGTCGCGTTCTCGTTGGGCGTCGGGACGGGCCAACGAGAGCGGGGCCTGGGCCAGTTCGACCAATCACGTGTCTGCGGGCCCAAAGGGGATGGGTATAAAAGGGGCAGGCGTGGGCCCAGCCGAGGGTATTTGTGAGGGGGCCGGGAGGGGAGAGGGGAGGAGGAGCTGAGGTCGCTGAGGTGACCTGGGGAGAAGCAGCCTCGGTGGCCTTTCTTGAGGCCGGAAGGCGCCAGGCAGCCTCTTTCAAGGCTCTTTCCCCCCACAGCGAAGCTGTTCTCCCCAGAGGGCTGCGGGGCAGCCACCGCTGCCGTGCCCCTGGCCTGGGACGCTGGGTCGGGCAGCGGGATCCCTCCCTGCCCCTGACATCAGCGGAGATGTGAGTACACCCGCCCCGGAGCAGTCAGTGATGTGACACACAGCCTTGAGTGTGGCCCGCTCACCTTGGGAGCGCACACGGTGGTGGCACGCTGTGGCCGGCTTAGGAGCCCCTGGGCTTGAAGCAGCACCCCCCCCCCCCAGCTGTGGCCAGCTTATCCCTTCCCTCTTCTTCTGTCCCTGCCCCCACCCGGTGCCCTCTGGTGTAACCAGCAGGCACCTTTTCCTTACCACTTTGAGCTTGTGTGTGTATATGTATCTCTATATATTTATACTTAAATATATGTTTATACTTAAATATATATATATATTTATATATATTTATATACATATTTATATATATATATAAAATTGTGTGTGTGTGTACTTGTAAAGTACATACACAGGGTGGAAGGGGGGAGGTGCCATTACCTAAAATACAGCCGTGAGCCACTGCCACATGTAGCGGGTGGCTGGCTGCACCTAACGCCCGCGAAGAGGGCGCATGGTAGGAACGATGCGACCCTGGATTTCCCTGCCAGTGTGTCCCATCCCACATCTTATGGAAAAAGACCGTCCCTAACACTGTATTTGGTCCTGGTTTTATATAAGGTCAGTTTTACCCCAATGTATCCATATTTATCCACCTATAGAAATAGTGAGTAGTGATGTCTGTTACTCTGTGATACCCGCCACTGTTTTAGCAGTAGTAAGGCTGATGCAAAACAAATCCAGGAGCTTTCAGAGAGTGTTGATCCTCTGAAGTCAGGTTTAGTTTCATAAGCTAGAAGTACAGCTCTTCGTACCACAATGTTGTAGCTATCAATAGCTCCTCAGACCCTCCCCAAATAGTCACCCAGTCTTGCTGAGGTATTTTGTTGTGGCATAAAGGAAATTTTAACCTTTCCCTCCTATACCGAAAGAAGGCAAAGGCTTACTAGGATAAATAACTCCAAGTATTGTTATATCGATTCTCTTGGCCTTTGCTATACCCACCACTGTCCCCTATCCTTTTGCAGTTTTTGAGGACAGATAACTAATTGTGCTGCGATCCTTTCAGTGAAATGACAATTTGGCAGCTCCCTCTTGGGATGGTCTTGAGTGTGATCGGATTTTCAATCTGCAAGCGCTCATTGATTTGTCTTCTCTAAACTTCCCCAGAAATCCCACCTGGGTAAAGAATTTCTCTAAACTCTATCAGTCTCTCCTGCAAGTTCTTCAAAAGAATAATTATCCTTGAAGTAGAACTCCAATGGTACGTTCTTGCTAGAATATGAAATTAAATTGTCTGAGCTGTAGTGCAGCTATTACAATAGGTTTGGAGTGATGCAGAAAAATAATCAACTACACATACATATGCGTGTGTGTATGTGTATGCGCATATAATATATAATTATAAATAAAATGATGTGGATCCTCCTGGGTTGTTTTGTAGGGTCTGTTTAATAATTGGAAGGTTGATGATATTTTAGGACTTACACTGCAATATCAGTTAATACAGTTACAGCTCATGTTGGAAAGGGCCTTGGGAGCCAAAGAAACGTGACTCTGTCAAAAGGGGGCATAGATTTATAAATACTAAATTTGTACGTACAAGATTTTGTATACTCTTTCAGGAATGTGGCAGAATAGGCCATTAGAGTTTTATATGGCGCCACGCAAGTAAAATGGCCCCTCCTTCGCTTTTGGCAGAACACAACATAGTTTGTTTTACTCCACCTTTTCTGTTCCATTTATATACTAGAACGCCGTAATCTGACACCCTGAACAGGTGATAGAGATCGCATTAAATAAGCATACGTAATGTCAGTGAAGAGCAGGCTTGGGGTTTGCTCAGTGTCTGTAAGCGTTGGATTCCCAAGCGTGCGTATCGTTGGGAGACCTCTGTGTTGCAAGTTGCTAGGCGGCATCCACGCCTGCGGGGCGTCAGCCCAGGAAGTTGATACAATTTTGTGCAATGTTGCCAGACGCTCAAAATCTCTCAAAGTATAAAATTCTGCTCTCAATTCAGTGTAAAAGATTGGGATTATGCTGAAAAACTTCAGTTGTGGCATGTCAATATATTAACGCAGGAACAAAGGCAGCTGTTTTGGGCAGTGGCAGGGGTGCTTCAGTGTTACGTTAACCCACTGGCTCGTGCTGAGCCAGGCCGGTTGTAACCCGGAGAGACAGCAAATTGCTTGTGTAATTCAAGTTCCCCCCCCCCCCCCCCACTCTTGACTGTCATTTAAGCAGAGAAGAAGTTCTTGTGAAATAAGGAAAATGAATGTGGAGTTTAGAAAATGTCCAGCTTTATGTGGTATGCGGTCTGTTGGAGAAGTTTTATAGGAATCTTCTTAGCACAGAGGACTTTGGTAATTAAAAAAAAAAATTCTTTCTCTCCAAAAAAAAAAAAAACCTTCTCTGGCTTGAAGGCTTTGGCCACATCGACTTCCAGAAGCAAATGCTTTTCCCTGTGCCGAAAGGTGAGGTTTGATGCTGCCCTGGTGTGGGATTGAAATCCCATCTGGCGGCCAAGGGGCCATGGCTTGCGCTCCTGCTGCCAGGAACGGGTGTTTGGCACTCAGGCATGTAATAAATTCTCACTTAACAGGCATGAAAGAGACCATGAGAGGAAGTGATAAAAATGGAGCTATTAACAGCTGCGGTTGGTTTTAAGTAGCACAGCATCGTTGCCTTGGCCAAATAACTATGGCACAGTGGTGGCCTTGGAGCCATCTGTTTTTTACCTTTATTTTCTGGGTAAAGTTCTCTCTCTTAATTCTTTTTAATGGTAGCATTGTAAGGAGAGACCCTGGTGTGCTGAAAACATTGTTGCAGTTCGTATTCACCGTAAAGGAGATCTGTAGGTAACAAATGAAATGGTCTCAAGGCAAAAGCATTTTAAAAGCACAAAATTAGCATAGTTAAGAACAATTGAAATCTGTATATATGTGTGTGTTTGTGTGTGCATTACATGTTTTTATAAACTGTAAAGGCAGGTCTGGACAGTGCGTATTTGGGACACTGGGACACGATTTGTCTACACTCCCAAATGTAGACCTGAAAAGGGTTAATACAGCTGTGAAGTGCAGCTGTTAAGCTCCATAGAGGGGTGAATTGCATCACCAGAATCATGGATGTGTGCTGAGCCCTCGAGCGCTTTTTGATGGGCTCACCGAACAGTTTGGAGCAATTATATTATTCAGTATATTCCCTTTATCGATATGGCCACAAAATGCTAGCTAACCTCTCTCAATTTATGTTTATACGCACATCTGCAAAGCCTGCAAGTTTGGATAACGTTTTACGTGTTTGAAAGGCTTTTGACGCCTTGGTGGAGGAGGAACATACCAAGAGTTCAAGAGTTTTATAACTTTCCAGGGATCAGTTTGACAAATATTTTTTAGTCTTTGCAGAAGTGACTTCCCTTTGCTCCCTTCCCGGAGGTCGCGATGCCGAATAATACTGCCAACCAAAAGAATGGAAGTTGGCAAGCAAGTTAAATGTAAGGCTTTCGTATAGGTTTATTAATAAACAAACAGTAGCGGGAAACAGATGAAGTTTAAAAGGGAAGAGGACACAAGCAATGTGATAGATTCTGCTCTTTGCCAGGGGATTATTCATTCTTTTCTTGTGATGAGAGATTGCATTTTTCAGGTCTTTTGCTAGTTTCCACCTGTTTCGGTGCTTAGACCCTCTTTCCCTCTAGGATAGAGCGTACGTGCAACACGTCGCTTCAAAATAACGAGATTGGGGCGTTCAGTTCTCCTGTTCTCCTTGTGTGTCTAAAGGCTTTTTTGTTGAGTTTGATTTGATTTTTTTTTTAATTGGTACTGTTAATTCAGTATTGTTTAAAACAGGTTAAATGGGTATATGACAAATTCTGATTTATACCTTAAGGAAAATATGAGAAGTTTGAATATCACCGGCTGTTAGTGTCTTTATCTACTAATAAATTTAGGATTTTTCCTAAATTTAGTTTTTTTTTTTTTTTAACTTTTACTTGGCTTGGAAGATTATTCTGAACGGCAGGTCCCCTAGCTGTGTTAACTTTATTTAAAGACTGCTCATATATAGCAATTCAATTGTTACTTTTGCCTTTCTCAGAGATTAAACACTAGCAGATCCTGTATTTTTGCACATTTGTTACTGACTGTCCTTTCAGCCTTGTGCTGTGCTGTGCTGTAGAGGTTTTACTTACTGAAGTATCTGAACTGTGTACTGTGCTAGTATATCTTTTTCTGCGCTTACAGGTGTAACTACAAACTTTATTGATCAATCCGTGTACTGTAGTACATTGGTTTTATGTGCGTTGCTGGCTAAGCTGCATGCTTTGAGCTGTATGCATGTTTCAGGGATTAAGTACAAACTGTCTTAATAGTCATGCTTTAAGGAGTTATTATTTTACTGCATTTGATATTTTAAGATGCATAATTGAGTATGCTTTTTGATATTTTATAAATTTAGCCCTGTCGTCCCCCCTCAAATACATTTCTGCAGGTTTCATTAACCCGCAGTGGTAGCTGACACCGTGATATGCTAGCGGTGTTTCTGAATGGAATAAATGCAACTCTGATATAATAAAGAGGAGTAAACCACAGTGTTAACTGCCAACAGACGTGTTGTGTTATGCCACAGTTGCTGCAACTGGAATAAAATTCACACGGAAACTCAAACCTTTAGAGATTCTCTAAGCCACAAAATGTTGCCATGCGAGTGGCATAGAGCTGAGATAGGAAATATAACACCCAGCGGTGTTCTCCTATGTCAGCTGTCTTGCTGCAGAGGCTAAAACTAAAAACGTGACCAAAAAGATCACGAGTAGCTTTCCCTGCATCCTTTTTTTTTTTTTTTCCTTTGGAAGTGGAGCTCAAAATAGATAGTCTGTAGCTAAACAATACTGTCTCTTTAATTTCTGCATCTTGAGAGTTTAAGACGTCTTTTTAATTCTAACTTCAGGTCTTTCTAGCACAAAGGGCATCGCTGCCTTGTGTCGTTATTGCTGTTTCCTATGGGTCTAAGAGCAGCAAATGGACAGGGAAGTCAAATCTTAAGCAGTGTTCCTGCTGAGTTCTCAATACAGTATTGTGCTAACGGTTAGAGATCATACAAGTTTAAAAAAAAAAAAAAAAAAGATTTATTTAGGGTCAAGTTGCTCTGATAACACGTGTCCTTTTGTGCTTGATACAAGTACTTGGTGACCGTTTGTTTAATATGTGGGATGTATTGTACTGATGAAGTGTTTAATTATTCATTTTCCTACTTTTAACTGCATTGTAATGGTGTGATAGTAAGCACGCCATTGTTACTCTGCTTCAAAGACCCGGCTAGAGGTGCTAAGTTACTGCTTACTTAGATTTGTTTTAGTTTTGGAGAACAATAACGTGCTATGATCTGTTCATACTTGCAAACAGAATTTAGTTTTGTTGCAGCTGACCAAGTCATGAGCCTTTTCTGCAAAGGAGACCTGGCAAGTCACATGGCGCGGTCGGGTCCCGCACATTATTGTGTCCTTTTTTGCAAATATTGTTGGCATTTTTAAAATGGCATTTGGACACTTCTTTCCTGCTTTTTTCTTCCTATGCAAGCGTTTTCTCTATGTATCATCATTTTCCGTGGAAGTTGGAAGGACTTTGCAGAAAGTGATTTTTAAGACAGAGCTTAAAAACACGAAGTTCATTATCCTTCCACCTTCTGGGATTAGCACTATCGTTGTGAGAAACTAAGGATAATTCAGGCTGGAAGGAACCTCAGGAGGTCTGTGGTCCAACCCCCTGCTCAAAGCAGGGCCAACTCTGGGGTCAGACCAGGTTGCTCAGGGTTTGATCCAGTCGAGTCCTGAAAACCTCCAAGGCTGGAGAATGCACAGTCTCCCAAGGCATCCTGCTCCTCTGCTCATCCCTCTTCCTGGCGAGAAATGCCATCAGGCTGCTGTCAAGCCTTTTCTCCAGCCTGTAGGAATCTGTTCCTTTTCAGTGACATGAAAAACAAAAATCTGCATCTAGCAGTAGGGAGTCTTTTGGCTCAGACCGTGAAGAAGTGACATTCTCTATTTCAAAACGTTCTTTGTAAACTAGGACTGAACTTTTTGTGTCCTGGAGTATTTTTGTTACGAAAATCTTCATTTGCATTGAGGGCATATAAATATTGCTGGAGCTGAATAACGCGTCGTGTTTATTTCAAAGTCAACCTTTTGAACTGCTCGGTGTCTGCAATGTCAGAACAGCGTTTCAAGATGCGGAACACTCGGAAGAGAATAAGGGAGAAGATGAAATCCCTCTGCATGTGTCTTTAATGATATGCATATGTCGTCAGTCGGTATATGCGTTCAGAGTAGCTGGAGAACGAACGGCTGTTAAGTCTCGAGGTGTGTAAGGCTATGTTTTAATACTGCTTTTTGATGTTTTTGCCACATGTTATGCAGAATGATCTGGGCTGACTTGGATTGGAAACAACTCAGTGCCATAAAATATTTGTCAGTAAACAGTTGCATGGTGGCAGACACAAAAGCCTGGGTGGGCCTCTTTTCCCTTCAGAACAGAAGTCCACTCTTAATTAGGTAGTGGCGACCGCCTCTGAATGACTTAACATTGCAAACTTGGGCTGAGGTGGTTTCCTTTACACCTGGTTCCCTGAATGGTGCTGAGTAATTGCAGAAAAAACTGAAGGGCCTGCTAGACAAGAAATGAGAGGGATTGAAGAGAAAAGGTTTCAAGGTAATAGAGAAAGAAGCCTATGAAAGTAAGCCTTAAAAAGGTGAGCGTTGTGTACTTACGGCCCTTCAGTCAGAGGTTTGGAAGGACTTGAGTAATTGAGCAGTCCTGCACTATCTTGAAGCGTTGCAACTCACTTTCTGCTTCCGTCTCTTGTGAGCCCACAAATGCGTAGTGGATTTTCTTTTGAAATGACTGGGTATAACTTTACCTGCTTCTGCAAGCTTCTTCCATCGCTATGCATAATGACAAATTAGTGACAGAATTCCTGTAAAATGTGAGGCGAGTGTCCTACACCTAATGTCCCGGTAGTGCTCGTAACAGGGAAGCGTCTCTGAATCTCTCTTTTATTTTATTTTTGGTAGTATCCTACCTCACATCTCACATAAACACAGACTGGGATCTGTAGATCAATCTGTTCAGTGCTGGGGTGAGCACCGAGAAGGGTGCAGTGATGCTCAGATCTGTTCCCCGCAGTTAATTAAATATCAGCAGAGGCACATGCTGAAGGTCACCCTGCTCTTCCTCCTGGGAATGAGCACCGTAGCCTCAAATTTTAAAAGTCAAGAAAAAGTCTCCTATGTTCAGTAAGAACTCAGTATAATGAGAAAGGAAAGAGAAACGTTTTGTATTACAGCTAACGGGTCTGATAGGCCTTACCAGGCGTTTGGTCAAATAGCTCTTTATTTAGCAGCCTCTTCAAGAAGTCTGGATTAATTGATGTGAATAGTCTAATTCTGCTCTCCTCATTATTGTAGATCATCCTGTCACCATCAGATGGGCTGCTGAATTCAATTCTGTTCACTTAACGTCTTTCATAATTGTAACTGTGCATCATTCGAGCCTCAGTGCTGCTGCTTGTATTTAAAATCAGCTGCAAGCGTGGAAAGGCACAGTTTCTTTATGGTAAACAAAAGGATAAACTAACTAGGTCATCAACGCTTTAACCTCCGTATGCCTGTAGTGACGTGGTCTGGGACTTACTCTCTGACAGCTCTCCGTTTAAAATTGTTCTAAATGAAGGTTCTTATGGGACGTATGAAGTTTTGAGCGTGTGAGTATTGTCCTGTGTTCAGACAGTATTTCTAAAAGGTTTACTAAAACGTATTACCGTGGCATGCGGAAAATATCCCTCCTTCCCTAAGGTGTTTGAGGGAAGAGCTCTAGAGAGGTACGGATGACTAACAGTTCACTTGGTAAGAAAATTTCTATCAAAAAGTTACCAGTGTTATGAGAAGTTTTATTATGAGTCATTGTTATCACTGTGGAAGATCAACATGTGCTTTGTGAAACGTTATCCTTGATCTTTTCAAATGAACTGTCCAAATGTGTATCTCCAGTGAGTCTTAGAGCTGTTAGCAGTTGTCTCCTGCCCTGTGAGTTCTTGCTTCAGGAATACAGGCTCATCTGACCTTCTCTCAGGTCTAAGGATTCATTGTAGCGCTAAAATTGAGATAAGGAGAAGCAGCAGCAGCTGGTGGGTTGTATTGCTTAATATGGACGTGGCTGGCTGAAGAGACCTGAACAGCTTTAAGGCTGCTTTCATAAGTCTTGCACTTCATCTCTTTGCTAAAAATAATAGGAGTTGATCTGTAAGTGCCCTTCTTCAAATTCAGAATGCAAAATAACGTAGTACCTGGTAGTTTTAGAAATGCCTAGCTGTATTGGCACCTTGCTCTCACGAGGGCCTCGCGCCATGTCACCGTTCTGGAGTCTGAATGGCCAAGGCTCATCAGGTGGGTTTGTCCCTAAGAATGTGTACTTTTGACCAAATTTAAAATACTATTTTCTTTTTTTGGAACAGATTAGCACAAATTTTATTTCCTTAGATCTTTACATTGCACGGGGGAAGGGGAGGATAGTAAAGGACTATATTATTGTTTTAAAATGTGTGTATGTTAACCAGTACTCTCTAGTTAATATTTATTATGCCATACGTGCATAGACTATTTGTGCGGGGTTGATTTCCGCTGCAGATGACTAATGTAAGAAGGAATTGGGGTGGGTTTTTTTTTTTTTTTTTTTTTTTTGCTGCCCCCTGCCAAATGCCTTTTTGAGAGCCTTACAAGATTGGCCGAGCACAATATTTTGACTTTGAGAGATTTTAGGGTTAAAAACTGCCCTTCTAATTGCAAAGAAAATTTAATTTCAAATAGGCTTTTCATGGCTTTTTTACAGTAGGCATATGAAAGCTGAAAGGGAAAGCAAAATCTAGGGTGATCGTGCGCGTATTTGGCAAGAGCATGAGTTGTTTCGTTAGGATGGAAACAGGAAATGAGATTGCAAATCGAACTTTTAATTTGCTCACTAGCTTTTTGTAGGCTCGTTGTGTTAGGTGCCCAGCCGGACAAGTGTGCCTCCGTTCATCTTTAAGTGGTGGTGAAGGCAAAGCATGTGATATTTTACTAAGCTCCCTGCTACTCAGTATAACCCTGCTGCTCCTCGTCAGCAGGCAAAGCGTTGCTATTCCTCGCTTTGTGAAATTCAGCGTGTTGCCCCGTTCTGACCAAGTGGAGTGTGGGCTCGAGTGGGAACGTAGGGTCTTCGGGAGAAGTTCATTTAAAGCCGCTGTAATGTTCAGCAGATGCCCAACTTTCTGTGCTAAAAATAGTAATGATAATACATAAGAAATACAGTTACAGAAGTGAATACCCTGTCAGGACTGGATCTTGGAGCAGGAACAATATTTTATGAGAGCTATTAAAATAATATACCAAGAAAGTGTTCTGTACCCTGCGGGGCTGTGTTTCCATCCCTCCAGTTTATGGATTTACTAGATTCTCTACTGATCTCACACCCCTGTGGGATCAGAAACTTGCCCAACAACAGTATCCGATGGAAAATAACTGCATAACAGTCATTTGGGCCCCAAGGACGGTGTTTATGTTTTTGTGCGGTATTATTCACTGCTTGCTTCACTTAGGAAACGCATTTGAGGAGTCTCAGTGGGTTTTAGACCAAATTTCACTGCTTTTATGCTGTGCTAATGGCACAAGCACAATTAAATCTGCCATAATTCCTCTGCCAAACAAGGTGTGTGTTTTTTCAGGACCTTGCGGTATTGTAACGCTTAAAAAGAACCGACTGACCTCACTTGTTTTCTGAATCGGGATGACTACTCCAGTCTCACATAAAATAAAAAGCGTTCCAAAGCTTCTCAATGACTTGAAAATGCTTTTTAATTTCACGTCATGATTCTTGCTCCTCGGGTATTTTGTTAGAGGCTCGGTTGGACAGAAACTGGGAAGGCCTGGGTGTCTACTCTACTGACTGTTCCCATGGCCATGGGAAAATGCAGCCACCTTTTTGGTTTTTTTTTTTTTTTTTTCCTATTTCAGTCCTGCAGTTAAGATCAGGCCTTTTTTTTTAAACATGGACATACAGTAAAAAAAGGCAGCCTGTACCCAGTACAGTGAAATGTCAGAAGCAACAGGGGTTTGCCATGCCACAACAAGTTGAAGGAAATGGGGAGTTTCCTGTGTCAAGCTTGGGGGCTGTTTATCCTCGTTATAGGATCCGTGATCATTTTGACAGTACTGTAAGGCTGAGGCAAAAAGCTCCTTATTTCTTCCGGTTTCTTGCTCTTCCTACTCTGTTCGTGATGTGTGTGTGGTTTCAGTTGCTGACTGGCCCTCCTAAATACCGATCTGGCGATGCCAGAGCCCAAGGAATGCATCTACCCAAGTGAGATGTTTCTGAAGGTCCTGGGTGATACAGGGGAAGAAACTGGCTTTTGTTAGCCAGCGTGGTCAGTGGAAACATTCGAAAAACACCTTAATCTGTGGTGTGGATTATATTAAAGTGGATTAGCATCATGGATTTTATGTTAAAGGTCTTGAAGACTATCAGCTGAACATCGCATTTTTTTCTCCCTCCTCTTGATAGCCTGAGAATTTCATAATCTGAAAGTTCTTCCAAACAAGGGAGTCAAAGGAGCACTCGTAAATCCTCACCGGGATAGTTAAAACAAGCAATCGCACAAAACCAAAATTTGATGACTGTAGCCATCCTCACTTGGCAGCAAATAATCCCGTGGGGGACCGTGAGGTATGTTGGTGCGCTGTTGTTTTATTTTTGAACGCTTCAACGTTGTATTTGAATAAAGTTTCTGTTCGGTATGTTGATTTGAAAAAAAAGAAAAGTTGGCATTTTGATGAAAATTACTTGCTTAAACGTGGCATTTTCTAGGGAAATGCAGTTTCCCGATAGGCACTTTGTCTATTTAAAGACGGTGACATAGAGGAAGCGTTAACTTTTTTTTTAAATGGCTACAGTGTCTGACTTTAAGGCATAAAGCCAATGAGAGGCTCAGAGTCAATAGTTAAATTTACCTTTTCTGCTACCAAACTAATTTATGGTCTTCACTGATGACATTTTAATTTTCTGAATATTAGTCATGGTCCCTTGGATGATATAATTTGAAATGAATTCTAACAGCAGATAACTGAGCATGAATGCAGTTATGTAGGAACTGCAGGTCAATAAAAGATGCATTTTTTTTTTAACCATTGCTTTGAAGAATTATAAGGAACCTGCAAAGCTAAACATAGATTACATTATAAATATTGACAGGGTTGTCCATGTCCAGTCTATTTTCTGTATCGAAATTTCGTAATGTTTAAACAAAACTTCCTGCTGTTTAAGGAACACATATGCCAACACTTGGTAACACATATGCTTGGTAACACTTTAGTAACACACATGCTAACACTTGGACATGCAAGTTTTGGGAACGGACTAGGAATTTTCTTCCAGCTGTCAGGATACACTGTTACAATAAATAATAGCCTTTTTTGAAGAAAAATACCAGCTTTTCTTGCAGGTTGCTGCTCTGCCTCTTTTCTGTTGTATGCTTTTAAGTTGCTGTTGCTCTTCTCATCTTCTAGAAAACCTAGTTTATTTTTAGAGAATGTTATTTCCATAGACAAGTAACGTGAAAATAATTTAAAAATTTTCCGTGATTATCAGGGGAGGGAAAAGACATTTTTATTTCAACGTCTCAGGCAAATTCATAGACTAATGTAACATAGAACAAAAGAAACTAAAGTCTTACCAGAGGTCGCTGTTGCTGAATACGTGAGAGGTGCCTGGAAAGTCAATTACTTGAGCAGCTCGGCAAGTTCAGTTTGTGATTTTGGTCCCTTGACTTTCAATTACTTCAGTGAGCATCCAGGTGCTGAAGATGCTGGAGAAGGTAGCATGTGCTGCTGTTGTGGGTGAGTTTTGGGGCAGGTACGTAAGGGTGATCAGGGCAAGGCTGGCTGCTGAGCTCGAGGTGGCCAGGGCCCTGTCTGGGCAGCAGCTCCTTCTCTGTGCCCTGCAGCAGTGACTGCCAGGAGAGGAGATACTTCAAGCAGAATTGTCTTGTTACAACTGAAGAGAGAAGCAAAGCGGGGTAGTTCATTGTCCACGAACAGTCTCAACTTTCATATAGTCTTTCTCTGCTGGTCCTGAAAATTGCTTGTGTGCGCTTCATCAGAAGAGTGTTCTTTCCAGGAGTCCCTTATTGCTTTAGGTATAATAGATGAGGATAGTGAGTTTTATACTTTGATTTTCTATCCAGTTTATCCCCTTGCTAATACATATCGGCATTTAATCTAAGAGTCTCTCTCTCTTTCTGTGCGGTGGGACTTCATTTGCCACATGCAGACAGCAGGACCGGACCTGGAGCAGCAAAGCCCAGAAGTACGTCCCCGTGACCATCCCGATTGCTTTTGTGGTCAATCAGCGCAGACTTAGTAACCTCCCAGGGAATGTGTAAGACTTATGTTACCATTCCCCTCCTGGTACAGAGCAAGTGGTGTTTATTTTGTTGTGGTGATGGTCACCTGTGTGGTGGATAAGTAGCTTATGGAAAGGATTGAATGTCAGTAGATGCTATGGTGTACTTTTCAAAGACTCATATTATTTCTATGAAGTATTTTTAACTGAATAAAGTGAGGGAATATACTAAAATAAACGAAGCAGCAATCGCAGATGCAGGAACTGTGTGTAAGGAGAGCCTCTGTGGAAATGGAGGTTTATATTGAAATTCCAGTCTGTGGTACCCAGGTGACTAACGCTGTGAGATGCAAACCTTGTGACATTTCAATAAAAGAATTATTTAACTATTGATTGATTTTTTTTTTTTTTAATAATCCCTCTTGCGTTTTGTTTGATTTTTTTTCTCTTTCGTCAATGTAAAAGTCATTTTAAAGAAGTGAGTCTTAATTCTTCTTCGGTGCCAAACGAACAGAGACACTGCCCTCCACAGAAAACAAAGGAAAAAATTAATACGAAGAAAAACAAGAGATGATGTTGGAATGTGATCGACACTTAGACAATTGCATTGTTTTATTCTACTGCAACTTTTTTTTTCCTCCCTAGATAGTGAATATATAATTCATTTCTTTAAGCAAACTGGGAAAGTGAGCGTGTGTTTCATGACTTGCAGGGGACAAATGTTTTCCAGTCACCTGGAGGTGGAGTATAGAGAAGATGTGCCAGCTTCTTCTGAGGTGCACCATGATGGGACAAGAGGCAGCAGACACAATGTGGAATATGAGAAATTGCAATTAGATGTAAGAAAAAATAACCAAGTAACCTGGAGGGTTTAGGAGAAATAAGAAGGGCTTGCACTTGACCTGTGAATCAGGAGCAATGAAACTTTTTTTTTCCAGCCAATTGAATTTGCAGTTCAATCTCGAGGCCCCTTATCGAGGGTGATACGCTTCAAGGTTTTTGTAATGGAAAGATAACTGGAAGGGAAGAACTATGTCAAGACTTAATTCTTTTATACTAGTGGATGAATGTTGTTGGGTCCGCAGTTTGATACCCGATTTTGGGGTTAAGTTGTGCTAAACAGTTGAAAATCCACTTTTTTTATGAATGCTGTAGTTACCCTAAGTTTTGCCACTTGATGTAGATTTATTCATATAAAATAGCGAGTGCTGATAGGCAGGTCCGTGCCAATATTGGCAAAGTTTAAGTGGCGCTCTTTCAATTTATTTTTTAATTTTTCTTTTACGTTTATGCTGGCACTTCATTCAACTGTAGACAAAATCTCTCATTTTGGAAGTAGGTTCTAACTTAGATTAGCTGTGCATTAGATTTATAAATTAAAATACTGTGAATCGACTTTTTTTTCCCCCAAATATCCCTTACACATTGCTCTTTGTGGTCATTTAAATGAGAAGACGACTGTAGGGATCAATAAAAATATTTAAAAGCTAGGAAAAATTATTCATTAGTTCACATTTGTTCCACTGCATATTACTTTTGTTCCCTCCTCTTTCCTTCCCTTTGCTGTCCTCACCCCTTGCAGGAGGGAAGGAAGGCTCTCGGCCTGGAGCAGGCCACCTGTTAGGTGGTAGGAAGGTGTTAGGTGGTAGGAAGGTTTCACCTTCTTAGGGAAAAGGGTCTATTTACGAGCTTAATATTTTTTTTTCCTCAAAATCTTCTTGCTTATATTCCCTTCTGCTTTTCACAAATGTAAAGGTGCCTTCAGATGTCGTTATTAATTGAAAAAGATTGTTTATGAAGTAAGTAGCAAGTTAAGGCTTCTACTTCCTTATCATAAGGACTCTGCTATTTATTCATGTTTTCCAATGTAAAAATGTGACGTGTACATGACAAGAGAACCTGGCTTTCAAAAAATCTAAGGATCCTACAGAAGTTACTGTTTGAGAGATGCAGAGTAATATACTTATTTTAATTATAATTTAATTTTAAGTTTACTTCTACTGGAAAGAATTTTGTGGAGAGGATGCAGAGGCTGGAGGAAGCATTTTGAAAATAGCTTTTGTGATTGTAGTAGCATAACTTCTGAAAAGGTCCTTGCCTGAAGGAATCAAAAAAATAAGTCCATCACTTTACAACTTTTTTTTTTCCTAAAATTTCTGACACTTTTCCTTGTTCACCTTTTATTATGAATTAATAACATGAATACGGGTTAGTAAACGTGAGGGTAAATACATAGCATCAGTTTGATTGTTGTGGTAATGCAGTACCCTGTGAAAGGATCTAGACAACCTAGTTAAGAAAACACTACAATGAAGTTAAGCGTTACAGCTTTTAATCCCTGCAGATGCTTTACTAGTGCCAGCTGCTTTGTAACGCTGATTGGACAGAGTGAGGGGCAGCAGTAACGTGAACCGGAATTTCTGAGCGAGGTGTGTCTCCATGCTGTGGCTTGTTGTGTCAAAAGTCACATGTTTCAGTTGTAAACACAGCTTTTAAAGTTGGAATTTAAGAAATTGTCATCTGACAGAGCAGGGAAGGGTCTTTTAATAGCTTGAGGGTACGATAGGTAAAGCAAAAGAAGTAAATGTTATTGAAGAAAAAAATGTATAATGAGACAGGAGCTTTTTAAGGCGCTTCATTTTGAATATGATTGAAGAATTACTCTTATTTTTGTGCACTTTTTTGCTTTTAAAACTTGTACATTTGGCATCTCCTTTGGGGGTTGTTTTTGGATTAGTTAGTGCTTACTTCTCTGACGTTGGTC
This sequence comes from Struthio camelus, assembly GCF_040807025.1. Lineage (NCBI taxonomy): Eukaryota > Metazoa > Chordata > Aves > Struthioniformes > Struthionidae > Struthio > Struthio camelus. The sequence goes on from NC_090948.1 coordinate 41,687,946, forward strand.
TTTGGGAAAACATTGAGGTATAGTAGAGTTTGCACTGAGGCCCGATTTACTTCCTTCTCTCAGGAAAGATCTTTTAAAATTTAAATAGAGAAGAGAAAAGTATCACATTGGAAGCAGAGAAAATATGTACCTCTTACAGATTTCTCTGTCGATGGTAAGCTTTTTGCAGGACCGCCCAACCCAATTGGCTGTACAATACTACTCTGCCGCTGCCTCAGACCTGCTGCCTGGTAGAGGGAGCTGTCCAGACCTGGGAAGGGTTTTTTTTTCATTTCTTTCACTAGCTTTTAAAAGTCGCATAGATTTCTTGGAAGTATTTGAAAGGCTCTTTTAACTGAATGTTAATGAATTGAAAGTATTGTGTGTTACCTTTGAATGTGGAACTGGAAAACAGCTGTAAAATACTGCCCTTAGTCACAAATGTACAATGTGAAAATACCCATTCCTGTGTTTCAAGACAGCACTCCTGTAAAATATCCTACTGTAATAATTAAGCAACAAGCTTTGTAAGCCGAACTTGGCAGCTTTGCCGGAGCTGCTGTTATTGTGGGGGGCTAGTATGTTGTGATAACTTAAATCTTTTCCCCACCTTTTGGTACTTGTGATTTAGTGTTGTGGGTCATTTTAGTTCTTGCATAATTTCTGAGTTTGCATCTGCCAAGAAGCCAAACAGGATAAAAGTATGATTCATTAGTGCTCTCAAGAATGAGAATCAAGAGCTGCACAGAATTTAAATCCGAGCACTCTAAATATTATACATAATTAATCTCATGTGAGTGCCAGAAACTAGGAAGTTTGAATGTGTTAATTATACATAAAAACATCTTTCCTTTCACTCAGTGCATGCCAGGCGAGCCGGATGTTGCTGGCAGCGTGAACATCACGGCATGTAAAGACTGGAAAATTTTACAGGAGGTGGGACACTTTGGCACTGAGAGAAGAAGGGCTTTCTTGGGCATTATTTTTCATGAAAATATGAATATTCGATGTTTTTCAGAGTCCCGAAATGACACCTTTTATACTAGGCATTGTCCTTGCTGCAGCTCCCAAAGTGTGTCTGGGGCTGGCTGACTTTCTGCCCCGCTGCCTTTTTCCCAGTGCTTTACTGTGTTATTTTCTTAAACCGCTTGAAGTGAGCGTTTCTGCGTCGCTTTGTTTCACATTAATAAAGCTGAGTTGTGCCTGTTCATGCAACTTTTGTACTTCTCTGTATTGGCTAGATGCCATGAAGGCCCCGTGTGAAAGGGGTTAACCCTGCGCTGCTGGGAGGTCTGCTGTCATTGCCAAACTCCATGTTGTTGCTCTGAGGCTAGGGAGAAAAAATGGCTATTTTCTTAAAATCCTTGGGGCAGGAAAACTCAATTTTGGCTATACTGCTGAGCCACATTATGCCTGCCCTGAAGAAATCCTCAGCTATTCTGAAAGAAAAATGCAGAACTTGCAGAGGTTATTTAATTAGTTTTTTTTAAATATTAGGAAGTGTTTAAGAAGACTGTAGCTTGCCTGTTTATTTTCATGTGTGTCATATTTTACTCAACAGACTAGTAGAATGTATAATCTACTTCTACTATATCACAGTTGCCAAGCAAGAAATCATATAATCTCAATTACTTTTTAGAATTTATACTTAAGAAATATGATTTAATTTTTCCTTGCTTTTCATACTGTGGAAGTTTGCAGGAGGCCATAAATATGAAATGGAGCTGCTAGTGAATGAGACACGGACGTGTTGATTTGATGCTGAGATTATGGATTTTACTGCCCATTTATAACATTGGGTATTTCATGTGTGCCGTTACTTTTGACTGGTTGATCAGTCATGTTAAGTGTCTTTGCCTTTAAAGTTGTGTGTGTATATATATATATATATATATATATATATATATAAAATAGGTCATTTAAAGATACAGTAACATATAATATTTAGAAAATTATGTCTGATGCTGTTCTCAGACAAAATGTAGAAAAATGCAGAGCATTGTTTTTGTAGAGAAAAGCATTTCTCTATGCGGAGCAAGAATCCCAGCGCATAAAAACTGATTCTCCAGTAGGATCCCAGGCTGATTACCATGTTGCCAAAATGCAGAGCAGTAAAGCTGTCCAAGAAACCCACTAAAGAGACCAATAAAGACCCAGAAACATCTGGCAGAAAAACGCTTGCCAAAATGTTGCATCTGCCTGCTGCGCTTGCGAAGTTATGCCGTGCGAAGGCTGGAAATTGGCTTTAAGGGTGCGAATTTTAAACTTTTTTTTTTTTTTTTTGGAAGAAGAGAAACTTCACCTTCGCGTGAAGAACCAATATCAATCTAATTGTTAAGATGATACAAGTTCACCAATATGATTCAATTTTTAAATTGTAACATTATTTGGGGGAAAGGGTTTTATGTCTAGTTTTGGGTGCGGAGAAATGCGTCTGGGATGATGCAGGGAGAAAAGAAAAAAAAATATCTAGTGCCAACGGTAAGCACTGTCCTATTTAAGATCTCTCAGTAACTGCGAGGAGGTATTAAATGTGATTGCAGCCACATTAGAGGCAACAAGTAGGTACTACGTTTAAAGGGACATTTATCTAGTGTAGGAGTTTTGAGGCGTTCTGTTAAGTTTCTCAGAGGCTTAGAAGCTGGGTTAGGACAAAATCGCTCTGTGCGTGCTCCATCCTTCCTTTTTTTCCTTGATCGCTCATTAAGTAGCTGTGGTTAAAGGCAGGCCCCTAAGCAAGACAAAACGTATGTGTGGTCCGCTGCAACCATTCTTACGTGCAGCAAGCATGCGGGAACCCAGGGGCTGCTTAGGTTTAGTTAGACTCCTCGCTTCAACTTTCAGAATTAAACCTAAGCTGAGAGCTCAGAGCAGAATACGTAATAGAAATAGCTATCTGCCGTCATGACCACATGTCAAAACCGCCAACCCTTGTTCACACAGTAATTTTTCCTGCTCTTTCTACTGTTAACGCGGAAAGGCTGTTTTGAAGAAACACCTTTTCTGTAGCTTTTTGTCCTCACTTTTTTCTTTTCTCATGCAGTGCCAAGCTAGTAAATTTTTAGTGCAGAGTTAAGAGTAAAGGTTCTGAATTTTAAAGTCTGTATTTGTTAAACTTAAAGGTAACAGTGCTGACGTTAAAATAGCTGGTGGCGGCAGCAGAGTATGTCTGTTTTGTGGTACTTAATTATTTCGTTTAATACTGTAAGTTGTTGAGAAGTTACATCTTAACAAATCACTGGCTTTGTGGACGTAGAAATATTTTTCTAGTGGATTGAAAATCTGTGTTTTCTAGTCATATGCGTGGATGGCTGTATATTTGCTTTCTGTGGTCATTTTTCGCCTACCCTTTATAAGCAGTCCACAAATCCCCATGCGCTTTCAGGCAGCAGTCGCAAATAGTTATTTCAATATTATACCACTTAGAGTGGGGTAATTGTTGTGGAAGCAGTAACTGTTTATTAAAAAAGAAATAAAATGTTGCTCAACCGTTTCTGGCAAGGAACTACCTGGGAAAGGAGGCCGCAGGACAATAAACCCTGCAAGACGTTGCAGCAGGTTTCCCCAAAATAGGCGTCCTGGCATTTTGGCTAGTGGCCAGGAGCTGTTGCCAGCCATTTCACTTCTTTCTTAGTAAACATTTTCAGTGCAATATTAGAGACTCTGAAAAGCCTGAAAGAAAGCGAAGCATCCATTAGCAACTGTATTCTGGACTCCGTAAGAGCACATAATAGTGGTGTTTCCTACCCTTTGCTCCTGTTGCTGTATTCTGAGCATGGACTACTTTTTCTTTCCCTGAATAGAAGCAACTTTCTTCTTCAGAAGCAAGCAAAAGAAAAACCAAACCCCAAGCCTCGTATACTTCGGATTTGCCTGTTAGGTTTTGCGGTGGCCCCAGGAATAGGTCAGGAGGCATAATCCTGCGCTTCTTCGGAAGTGGCGCAGGGCCTTAGAGCTGCAGCTACCTCCTCGAAGGAGCCATGCCACCTCGTTTTGCTCTCCTGAATATTCAGAGGAGGTATTAACTGTCCTTTTTTTTTTAAATGTGTGCTGATGGTACTTTCTGCCCCTGAAGTTCTATTGGGGCACATAGGAATGGAGGCTGTGGGTGCTTTGGCCCCACAATAGGCGTTGGGTTAATTACTCGATTTGGTGCTTTACAGGAGGCCTGGAAACAACCACTGTCTCTGCCTGTGCTGCCTCTTAAACTTGCTTGCAGTAACTGTAAGTCAGGAGCTGAGTCAATACTTAATTTCTTTTCTCCTGGAACTGTATCCTGATGAAGTGCCTTACTTGCACTAAACCATCCAATAAAGCAAGAAAGCACTTCTAACAAACCAACCTCCCCCCCATCCCCCCAAAAAAAAAAAAAACAGAGGAAGAGGTAGAGTTGTTCTGTCTCTTTCCTGCCATAAAGGTGCTAGTGTTGCTGCCTTGATGTAAAAGAGGGTGGCCGCAAGACACTTTTCTAGCCCTGGGATCCTGGCTAAGCTTTGTCTCCACCAAAATGCCGTCTAGACATAGGTGGGTTTTCTAAAGAGCACGATTTTGGCACTGAAGGTATGGCCATAAGCATAAAGTGCCCTTACCAGTATTGGGTGCAGTGTATGAGCTGCAGCAAATGGGCAGGGAAGGGAGTTTCAGGATGCTAAAGCTAATTCAAGAAGAGAAGCCCAACAGTATAGAAAAGAAAAAGAAAGGCTCAAAAGTGGGCAGGAGGAGGGGAGCGTAGAGATGCTGCCAAAGGGAAGTCCCGAAATTAATTTCTGAAACTGAAGTAACTTTTTTTTTTTATTTAAAGGATTAGATACGTTTCCGTTCCCATCCTTATTTCGTGCTGCAGTGTGTTTCTTTTCTGCCTTGCTCTTTGATCCCAGTTAATGCCCCTAGGAGTCATCTTTACATCACTAAGTGAATTGGGCCAAATTCTGCGTGTGCTTTTATACGAACGGACCAGGATGAGGTGTTTTGAGCCCTTCTAGGGTCATCGTGCAAATGAATGCTGTTGCACTGCCATTAATGGGGTTGTGCCTAGTGAGATGGTGGTTCACCGACGTGAACTTGGACTTAATGCCTTGTAGAAAATGGACCTTTAGCTCTTTGCGATCTCTTGCTCTCTATCTACTTTTATGTTCTTCTGGAGCCAATAGCTAAGTGCATGTTCCATCTAGCAAGTACACGCGCTCTTTTTTCTTTCAAATTTTAAGTTCTCGGCAAGCCCAGTGCCGTTGGGAAGCAAACTTTTGGCCCAGTGCAGCTCTGTGGGGCTGATACAGTTCCAGTGTAAATGTAAATGCTTTCTCTGAGTTTACAGCAGTAGCTCTGTTCTGCGTTTCTGTTGTCTTGTTGTCTGAACTGCGCTGGGTAGTGTCGAAAACTCTTGGGGCTAACACCACCTTATTTTACGTGTAAGGAAAGGTTTTGCGTTTATCACCCTGCCTAAGTGCTGTTCAGAAATTTATTCTTTGAGCAAAGGTGGTGTGCAGGGAGCTGAGAGGGATGCTCTCCCTTTTGTTTGTCTGATGTTTGGCAGCTCTGTTCGGAGAATACCCAAGTTTGATAGTTTGACCGTGCATGTGTAACTTGGGTAGATGCCAGGAATAACAGACTACCATTGCAGAAAGTGAGAATATGAACAGCTCGCTTTTCTGAAAGGGCAGGCCATTTTCAAATGGGAGAATTCAGTGCAAATCCAAATCTGTAGTTGGCTTATTTTCATGCTTACTTGTGAGAGACCTTTCAAAGACTTGTTTTGCCAGTCACTGGCAGTTGGGCTTCCACTTCGGGCAGATTACTGAACTTATTTAAGTTAGCGGGTGTCATCGTTTTTTATCTGTGTAGATGTGGATGTAAAGAAACGCCCTTTAATGTCAAACGACAGAAATGCAGCAGCACAGCGACTATAAAATGTAAACATAGATAAAAGCTTCAGCGCTTCTTCCCGTCAGCCTTAACGCACCTGAAGCACAGGGCGCGTCGGTGTTGCGAAAGGAGACGGAGCCTGCCCGTTTCATGGGGACTAACGCTGTCGGTGCGCTTAGGTGCGCCCGGTTTCACACCGATGGACGAGGCCGGGGAGACACGCTTCGCTGCCTGGCGCCATGGCTTCCAAAACCCTCGTATGTGAATCAAATATGGGCTCAACGTTGAGTAGACCAACTCGTTCCTATGGCGAGGCTGTGCTGAAAGCCCTGCTTTAAATTACCTGCCGCTTTCTTGTTTATTCTTTGCGGACAAGAGTTTCTCTTTGCTGAGCTCAGTTTGGGTTAGCCCTGCACTCACGTGCAATGTTTAGAGAGCAATGCTATCTTCTCTTGACCTTGGTTTTGCTAGATTAAACAAATTAAGCCTGCCCTGCCCTGTCTTGTTAAACAGTTTGTAGGTATTGTTCTCTGCCTAATTCTGTATACCTTTCTTCACCGGTGACATGCAGCAGATTAATTTGAAGTGCATAGGCAGGACAGGCGTCATACTCGAGATGAGACCTCATACCTTACTCCGCAGAATCGCAGCAGTCCTCTAGCTCCAGCTGAAACCAGGCCAAAAAAAAAAAACTTTAAAAAAAAAAAAAAAGAGAACTCATGATTAAAAAGCATTTTAAAACTGCTCACATCTGTAAGCAGTTGGTGCAATTGAGACATCAGGTTGCAAAATCACTTAGGCAGTCAGCATGTCTCGCTGTGTCTGTAAAGTAGCATATAAATTTATGGCACTTGAGACGTGATTTAATATTTTTCATGAACAGAAACGTAGAGCATGGGTTTTATTTAACTGTGCTGTGCAAGACAGGTAGAAGCAGCTGAAGCTGTTCTGCTCAGGTTGCTGCTTTCCCAGTCCTAGAGTTGGATAGATTCTCCCATTCAGTGGTAAATTTTGATGAATTTTTCTGTGAGCTATTTTGCTTAACCAAAACTCGCTGCTAATGTTAGGTGTTAGACCTGTGTGGTCATTCAGAAACGTTTCCCACTTCTCACCCCTCCTGGCCGATCCCTTTGCTCTCCGGTGATAAAGAACTGATGTAGGGAATTCTGAATGAGCGCGTTTGGTCTGTGACCCCAGTGGCGCTTTCTGGTTTGATGCTTGAAGTGACTGCAGAATATGTTAGGTTGATCCTCTGCTGGCTTGACTCAGAAAGTTGGTAAACTTCTCTGTCTTGGTAACTTTTTGTTCTTACAACTTTGGGGTTTCTCCACTGCCTGTCGTTAGCTGAGAACAGAGCCCTCTGCAGCACTAACGAGACGTTTCTAGGGCAGCTAGTCGTGTGTTTGAGAGGCAGAACAGGGAAATAAGTGCAGAGCTGAAGGCAGAATTTTCAGTACACTGTAATAATCTATGTATTTTTTTAACCTGTATCAAAACAAGACAAGCTTTAATGAACTCCTGATGTCATAAAAGTCTCAACTTTTGCTCTGGCATAAAGAGCATTCAAATCTGCCGCAGGAATCTCTGATGCTGCAGATGCTCCTGCAGCTCTTTTTTTTTGGTGCGTGGAGACTTGCCCGTCACTGCAGGTGGCGGAGAGAGCTCAGGAGCTCGTCCAGGCTGTGGCTCTCGGCCTTGCTGGCAGGCTCGGACGTCGTGAAGGCTTTCGGCCGCCTCGTGCACATCCTGCAGGGGGGAATCCAGCTTAATGCTCAGCTCTCGTGAAGGATGCTTTGCACTGGTGCACCCTCTTATGGTACGTATAGCAGGGTATGTTTAATGTGTAAGTATGTACATATTTCTGAAATGAATCTTGTTGAAATGAAGCACTCGGAAGGTGACGAGCATCACTTGCGTGACACGACTGCTCTTTCATGCAGTGAGATGGAGCTCTGGATGTTTGTAGCACTGTTTGGTGCAACCTCTGGAAAGGAGAGGTGTCGCGGACGGAGTGAGGAGGAGGAATGCACTTCACTCGGTAGAGAGAAGCAGCAATATGTTTTATTGATTTAACAGTACAATCGTGATTAAGACAGCGACAACGGATCGAATGGCAGGATTCACCTGGGTTATTTACTGCGTGTAGGACTGGGTCATATGAACGTGTCAAGGAGGCCCTCCTGTTGAGTTTACGAGGTTCAGAAAGGACCCGAGCGGATCCGAGCCTAGTCTCAGACTTGGTCAGCGGTTTATATCTAAGGACTGTATGCACAATCACCCAGAAACATAGCCTAGCAAAACTTGCAAGGCAGAGGTCAGGGAAACCCAGACCTAGTCTAAGGTCTATGTTCCCTATGGTTTGTGCCTCAGAGTTGTGTCTAAAGACTACGAGCGCAATCAATCAGAGAGGTAACTTAACAAAGTCAGCAAGTTTTAGCATGCTATCAGTGTCACTTACCGAGGATCTGTCTCTGGTAAGGAATCTTTTGACCTCGAGGAGTAACCTTGAGAGGCGTCCCTGCCCAAGAGGGGATTCCGCAGTGTGGCCTACTGACATGCAGGAGAGCTCAGTGGGCTCTGAGCCGTCCCCTGTTTATGGGGTTAAGGTGATTGACTCAGTCATGTTAGCGTACTAGACGGTGCTCCGTTAGCCCCTGTCCGGGTACGTTTGCATACTAGATAGGTTTTAGTCGGTGCGTGCTCAGTTAGCCCCTTTCCAAGTGCTGTTTATGAGGAGATGATGTTTGGGCTAAGGGGGAAGAACACCACCATTTCAAGGTGATGTTTAGACTGAGAGAGAAGAGCAGCCCCTTGGGGTGGGGAGAAGGCTAAGGGAGCACACCATCACAAGACATTCGCTCACCCACCTATCTTTTCTCTGGTGCCTGTGTTATCGATCACGTTGCACCCCAAAATATGCTGTGAGTTAGGTTTTCTTTTGCGATGGAAGAGTTGAGGCTTTAAAAGTGTTAACTGCATGAAGGTTGCTTAATATATGATGTATAATTGTAAAGATAATATCCTGTTTTTCCATAGGCTACGTACAGCACTTAGTACGCGGATAGGCTCAGAGAACAAATTCAGATTGTGTTGTGCATAGGACTGCCCAACTTACCTAGAAATTGGAACGTAAGTTATGCAGGAAGCAGTGCTAATAGACCAGGAAAGCGAGACTGTCAAAGCACCTGAATACTGCGCTAAAAAAACTGGATTTCCTCCTGCTGCGTTGCAGCTCCCGCTTACTGCCCGTACACAGACCCCCTGATCCAGCCTACTCACGCTTAGTTCTGTTGCTCTTCCATGTTTCTTGAGCTGTAGGAGTGCTCAGAGACGTGGCTAAATTCAGCATACTTTAAAGTGAATTGCTTTGAAAAATGGGACGCTTCTGAGTATTGAAACAAATGACGTCTTTATTGCTCTTTCTGTGCCTTTTGGTTTGTTCCTGGGTGCTCTGCTTCCCGCCTGGCTGCTGGGGAGAGCAGTTCCTCGCGTGCAGGAAACGTCACCAAGGTTGGTCCACGTTTGCAAAGGGCTCAGATGCTCTGCTGGGGGTGAGCATCGCAGGAAGGCGTGGGATGTGACATGGCAGCGCCACGATGGTGTGACCAAAATCTGGAACCACACTTTAAAGGAGAAAATATGTGGGGCTCATCAGCATGTGGCATTATCCAGCTGGTAAAATTGCTGAGGAGGAGGTTCCCATGGGAAAGGTACTATACCCAAAAGGGAAAAACATACCCAAATGGGCCACAGTAAGGCTGTACAAGCAGACTTATTCCAGTGTTACTTCCCAGTGTTTTTAGTGTTATAGGTGCTTTTGTCATGTCAGGCATGCAGTCAGAATCGCCACTGCTGTTTTAATAGCCCTAGCAAAATGCACCTACAGCGCTTGTATGTATGCGGTGAAAATGCAAAGTAATCAGCTAAATAATTTTAGTTCAATTTTGATGGTTAGGGAAAGTGCTTTTTTTTTTTTTCTTTTTCAACATGTTGTCTTACCATTGCATGGTACGAGTATCCTGGATTGAAAAACTGTGATGCAAGCAATCCTAGATAAGGATTTCTTTTTGTTTATCTAAATCCTGTCATGGACTACAACGATTCAAAGAAAAATAGGCGGTCTCATTCAAGAAGTTTTTCCAAAAGTTTTCCTTTCCCAGGCATTATGCCAGTTTTAAAGGAAAAAAAAAAAAGTCTTTTTTTGTACACTGGGAATAACGGTTTAATACTAAAAGCGTAATCGCAAGGCTGGAACGGACTTCAGACATAATCTAAAATAACCTGTCTGCCCGAAGCTGGATGATCTCTAGGATCTGGCTCCTCTTCTACTGCCCTCCTGCTTTTAGCCAGTTATTCCTGAGCCTATATTTGTGCAGTGGACTAGCCCCGATGAAATGTATTTACCCTTATTGCGCCTGTTGAAGTTTAGCGTGTGTTAAATTGAAACCTAATCCACAGCAGTGTCTTGGGTATAAGCTTGGCTGTTTTAAAGCATAATGCTGGTAATTGCTAAAATTGCTACTTTAATAACCATTTTTACTAAAACACGCTTTCGCTACATAGTTTTTCTACTGCATCAGTTCATGTTCTGAGCTAGGATTTCTTTTTGAACAAACGCATGCTCTTCCCTCTCGATAGTGTGTTAGTATAAACTGTCCCCACTTGGATTGTTTGTTTGTTTGTTTATTTTTTGTTTTTACTTGGAAGTCCTCACTTCTCTTGGTTCCTCTGCCATGGCAGCATTGTATGGCATAAACCCTTAAATCTGTGGCAATCATAATGCGAGTTATGGCGGTAGGGTGGACCACAACAAACTTGAACGGTAACTGCTCCTGAACGGGTTCTCTCTTACCTCACTCTGAACGCATACAGAGCTCGAGCTAATGAGGAGCAGAACTGCGGTGTTTTAGGGGACTCTGGATGGTTTTGTGGTCTGGGAATCGGGTGGTGGAACAGACCTGTGAATACACGGGAAGGATTTTAGACCTACAAGCGCTACGAACTTTGGCAGAGTAGGAATTGATACCTAGGGCAAACCAGCTCCCTGGAAGCAGTTTTCAAAATCAGTTTCCAGTTAAGTGTATGTGAACAACTTCTTTAAAACTAATTCCAAAAATTTTCTGATACTTTAGTCTGTATTGTGCTCCCTGTCTTTGCCTCTCTGATAAAGCACTTATTCAAACAAAATTAGAAGCGACAGCACTTTTTTCAGCATCTACTTTGATTGTTCCTGTCCCCTTTGCTGCAAAAAAGCTGTTACATATGTCATCCTGCTGATGATGAAAATTTTAAGCCTAAGATGCTCTGAGCTTCGCAATTTCTGTCACAGTTCCCCAATCACTTTCCTTTCAGCTGTTATTTCACTCTCATTTACTAACTCAGTATTTCTGTAAATTTCCTACTTTTGGTGCCCCACTGGCACTGCTGACAAACAGAGGAATAAAAGTCGTTCACGGATGCCACGAGCTATGCAACAGAGAAGAAATTTTGTCCCAAGTCCTCTCCTGCTGACCTCGCCTATCCAAAACTGCAAGTAATTTTCAACAACTGAAAATGCAGTGCAGTCCTCCAAGTGGCATTCGATTATTTGCTGTGGCAGTACAGCTGCACTGAAAGACCCTTTGTTTACCCAGCATTTTGTACTTATTTGTTTAGTTGCGCTACCAAGTAAAAAGGAGCATTAGGGTTATTGTCGGAGTTTTAGCCTGGAGCTCATCAGTGCTGCGTTTGCGTTTCATCGGGAGCGGCTTCAGCTGGGGGCGGAGGAGCGGCAGCGCCGCAGAGGAGGGCAGCGCTGAAGCCGGACGGCTCGAAATGGTTGGGAACAGCCTGGAGGTCGTCATCTCCTTTCTGAAAAGAAGAGATGGGTAACAAGTTCAGCCCCGGAGAGGTGTCTCCTTTGGTCTCTCCTGTTGCCCTAGAGAGCACGGAGAGAAAACACCTTGGCTGTGATTGGAGGTCGCTCACCAGGCTTGGGGAATGATGGTGTGAAAGGGGAGCCAGGCCTTGTCTACTTGTCCTGGAAGGTCCTACATACTGCGAATAATACGGTGTGGTGTTGCTGGGGACAGGATGGTCACACCTTTCAACCAGAATGATCCCATTTGGTTTTTATTCAGAACGACAGCAGAAAAAATGCCAATCTACACAAAGAAGAGACAGGAAAAGGCAGTTCTCCACAGTTGGACTGTGGAATACCAAAGCAAATTCGTATTTCAGCTCCCGCAGCACTGTCCCTTTTGACTTCCAAAGGCATGGAGAAAATAATAGCAATTCTTCTCTTAGAGCATCTCCAAATCAACAAAAAAGGAAATAGAAACTTCTGTAGTGGAATGTGCTCTGCAACCTAAATATTGACTGCGACCAGTTTTTCCTGAGATAACTGACGGCTCCAGAATTAAATCTCTGGGAAAAGCATGTAAAGGTCTTGGAAACTGATAGAGGGTATGTTGCTGTCTTCATACTGGTATCAATCAGCATTATGTTTTAATACATTTCATCTAGTTTAGCGCAGGAAAAGGAAGTATATTATTTCAGTTTATTATGAAGAATTAGAAGGGAATTAAAAGTTATCTGGAAAGATTTTGGCCCTTTCTAATTGCTCCTGTTTCTATAAAGAGGAGGAAAAAAAAAAGGGTAAAGCTGCCAAAATGAAATACAGATCTTAACTCAGGCACGACTGTTATAGTCTGTTTACTTACCAGTGTTAGATATGTATGGACTTCTAGTTGTTTAATCATTTGGCTTATGCTTGTCTCTTGTGAAGACAAAAATGCTCAGTTTAAGTCCCGTATAAATAACAAAAGAGTGTGAAATCTCACTCATTTTTAAAGTGCCTGGTGCTCTGCTTAGAATAAGATCCTGCTATTAGCTTCAGAATAATCGCACAGACAACAAAACACTGAAGTGTAGTGCAACACGGTATTCGGTGCATTCATGCATCTTTATTTAGGAGACCTCATGGCAACGCGAATGGTTTGATGACTTTGCAAAAGAAAGTGGAGCTGAAGGAGAAGAGCGTAATGGCATTAACCAGAGGAGTTGTATTGAGCGTCGTAAAGAAAATCCTAGTAGCTGAGGCTGTGGGATGATCACTTTCAAGGGCTTTAGCAGCTAACTTGTTCCACTGCTGGCTAATATATAATGCAGAGAGGGCAAATAGTGTGCAGCACAAAGGAAATGTTTTCCCTTGGTGATTTAGGTCTTGGTTTTTCCAGCACAAAAACATACTTTTTGTAATGGCGTAGCACAGAAATACAGCAAGCCTGCGTTGTTCTGAATGTGCATCTCCCATGAGTCCTAGATGACATTAGTTTTTTTTTTTTCTGGTGCACGTGTATCTTACTTACTGGATGATAAAAGGGTAATCTTTACACTGGGTCGGGACAAGAAATAGCAGGTGATTTCTCCAGGAGGTGAGCGCTGATTTCGGCCCTGTCCGCAGCCGCTCTGCACTGGCAAGAGCGTTAGCAGGATCTGAAGGAGAAGGACTTAGCCTATTCTTGGGGTCAACAAGGGCCTGGAGAGACAAGATACAGGCTCCCTGTTACGTTATAGAGAAAGAGCAACATAGCCCATCTAGAAGCCGTTTTGGTGTGTAGTTGGCTAGGCATCCCGGCAGGCTTTCCCAGTCTTGCTGAGCGAAGCCTGAGACCACAACTAGGAGGAAACATATTCAATAGCTCAGAACTAGTAAGGGAAAAGGGGTTACTGAAAATCGTACCAGAAGTCTCTGGTGGACTTGGGAGGGGGAGGGAATAATCCTGTTGTCTTTATCCTTGTTCCGCAATTTCTTCCTTATTTGCTTAGCTGTGTAACTACGTGAACAGAAGAATGAAGTCAGCTCACAGCAAGGATTTCTCAGCCTTTTGGCTAGTATAGCCGCCAGCCCGCCTCTTCTCATTTTGGCTTGTCTTCCTTGGAGCGATCTCCTTTCTTGCAACTATTTTAGTTTTAACCCAGGTAGTGGCAGTGGGAACGGCTAGGTGTCACGTGAACCAGGAGCTTTTTATGAGGAAAGAGTGAAGTTTTGAGGATCTGCAGCATTCGCCTTTGTGGCCATATTTAGAGTTCGTTATCCCCTCGCCCTGCTAGAGGAACTGATTTGTTGTGAGCTTTTTGAACCCTGCTGTGATCCATGGTTTGAGAAATACCAAACTGGGACTTCAACTTGATGAATTCATGAATGCGTGCATCATAAATAAACAGCTGGACAAGAGTTTATTCTTTAAATAGGAGGAAAAAAAAGTCCCTAAAAGCTAATTTTGGCTGTAGATTGCTGAACGAGAAGTCCCCGCAAGGCAGCAGGCACTTCATAGCTAAGTTAGTTCAATGGTGAACCCTGACGTTGCCAGAGCAAGCATGACAAGAGGCAGTATAGAGCGTCCGTATTTGAGTGTTTGGGTGCAGGTGAGCAGTTATAGCTTCCCAGCTAACCAGATCACAAGTGTCAGGGTAGTTTTGTTCTTGTTTTGGGGGAGCTGTGGTAGTAAAGAAGAAACAAACACAAAAAAGTGGGCATTCCAACATTTCCTGGAGAGTTAGATGACCAGCGGCAAAAAGCACAACTGCTATTTGTAGCTATCAATTTATATCTGTCATTTTAAATGATTTATAGATATGCCTCCAACATTACCTGGACCTTCAGAAATCCTCGAGTGTTTGTGCCCGTGGATTTGCTTTTAGGACAGTATCTGTTATCGTGTTAACCTCTTCCTTTTAACATTGCTTAAAAAAAAAAAAAGCTTATGTTGAAAACTTGGGAAGATGTGCATCTAACTATCATAATTAAAAAGTCAGGTACTGAAATCAGTCTGCATCATACCGAAAATTAATTCTAGAGTGCCATCTCTAATGATGGGGGAATACTTCTTGCGTGATTAGATAGCTTCAGGCACAGAGGAAAAACCCTTTAATGAGCTTGGAAAAGATAAGTTGCTGTGTCTGAGTCCTTGCGAGGTACTTACTTTGACGGAGTAGGGCACTCAGTCAAGGTACTACCGACTTTGGCTGTTGGTGCAGCTAATGCTGAAACAGATCTGTTGTGGAAAATTTTCAGGGAGTGACTTTCCTTTTAAATTATTTAAAAAAAAAAAAAAAAGAAGAAGAGTAAATTATTGCATTAGTTCAAGTGTCTTTCCTGATGTTAATAATTAAATGTGTTACTGTACCTCTGAGTATCAAAATTACCTCTTCTAGCAGTGACGGCTAAACAGTCTTCTATTTTGAGAATGCGTGAACAAAAGTCCTGGTTATTAATATTATTTGTTTGCTAACAGTGAAACATACTGATTTCAGAGATGGTGACATACTGATTTCAGAGATGGTGTTGGCCATTCAAGGGAAGCCTATCTGTTAATGTTTTTATCCCACCATATGCTTCCCATTCGTGTTGTCGTCTTTATCCCAAATTGTGTGACCCCATTAGTGGCGTTTGTCAGTCCTCACAAGCTCTTCAAATTTGGACTATTTTAAGAATTCAAATAAAGAGTAGCCTTTTAAGTTTTTTTTTTTTTAATAACATAAGGGCAAACTAAGGATCCCTATAAATTTACAGCTTTCTATCAAGTTTTATGTGCACTACTTAAAACATAACTCGGTTGGAAATATTTCATTCAGTAATCATTGCCACTTAAAGGAATATATATCCTTTATATGGGCTAGGCATGAAAGGTTCTGAAGGAAAGAAGGGTGCCTTTGGACTGGCTAGATTAGATGCATGGGCTTGCATTACAATATGTTTTGTGGACTGAGTAGGTATAACAGTGAGTTTTACAAATACCTTCAGTCAACCTCGTGTGACAAACTTGGTCTTTAGCATTTTTGAGGAAGTCTGATAATGCAAACATGCTGCTAGGTCCTTTTTTATGTAGGTGTGCATACCTGGAAGGAGCAGCAATAGCTGTGCCTATTTTTCGTGACCATTATGCACATCACAGTTTACTTTTTGCCTGTATTCTCCGTGAACAGAGAAGAGAGAAATAGAGGCTCGTAAGAGCAACAGAGAAGAAAGATGATAGTCACCAGATTTAAGAAACCTCTGGATCGAGTACCTGAAAGGAGTTAAGGGAAAATAAAGGAACTTTGGAGACATCCCTCTCCTGGAATACACTGCCAAGACATCCGCTTTTCTGTCAAGGGCAGAGTCCACCAGATTTGAGGGATTTGTTGGCCATGCGACCTGCAAGAGCCATCACTGAGAGAGAAGGGAAGGAGGCAGGGTCTGCCGCCCCAAGGGCCGTCGGGGAGAGGGCCGCCCCGGGGCTGGCGTTGCACACCCGCTAATGCCGCGGGTTCTCTGCCTTTCCAGGTGGGCGGCATTAAATGTCGCTAAGCATGTCACCGTGTCAGCCAAACGTCACCACAGTGACCTCCGCTGATCATGAGGTCACGTAATGCTAGGAAAGTAAGCGAGCAAAAAGATAATGATATCTTGGCCCCTGACTGTATGCTGGATCCATTACTGCTGCAGGGAGGTACAAGAGCGATTAAAAGATGGGAAAGAATGTAGGATTTCAGGCAAAGGCATCTTAACCTGGTGCGGGATAAGGTTGCTGTAAACAGCTGTACTGTGCTCTCTTTGCAAAGCCAGAATCTCTCGTATATGTTTGCTCTGTAGCGGCATGTTGCCTAGTGTTTTTGCTGGGTGCCAGCACGAGCAGTGACAGTGGTAGGAGCTGCCAGTTACTGATACAAAGTGCCAGCTCCTGGGCTGTGTATAATGTCGGTCCAACGCATTTGTCTAATACTGTACTACCGAATACAGCTTGGGAATCCCTTTTCCAGGTGATTCTGACCTGCTAGGAGCAGAGAATTAATCCTAGCCTGAGCAAGGCAAGCAGGAGCAGGAAAAAAAAATACCCTGGATGATTTTCAGTATGCTCTGGGAAGTATTGTGGCTTGGAAGCATTTCAGGTGCGGGATACTGGAAATTATACGTTAAGCCACCATACCTCAGGGAGCCACACATCTCGCTTGATTGGAAGTAGGTGCTAGTTCTCAGGGGCGCGATGCAGCAAGTGGAAGCATCAGCCTCCTGGCAGCATCTCTGGACCATCAAGGTTTGACGTATCCCACGCTGAAGGTTATTGTGTAGTTACTGTTCTGAAGTCAAATTACTTAAAAAGCCTTCTGTATTTCATACTTACTGCACGGAGGAAAAAAAAAAAAAAAAGTGAAAGAAAAAGGCAGTTGACAAAGAGAAGCTTGTCTGTCATCTGACCAAACCCAGTTTTGTTTGGAGGAATCATTAGTAACTATTTCAAGTAATTCTACTTATTTAATCCTTTCAGTAAGTTTATGGTGTTCATCCGTTTCCATACTATGTAAGATACCTAATTTTCCAGTATTTTGGCCACTTGTTTGCGTTGCTGCAAGGGATGACGTTTATTTACTGCCTCAGGAGCTGGTCATTTCACGCGTGGATGGATACATTCATGGAGTTTTGAGAGAGACTTCTTCAGTCACTGCCCCAGCCCTGCTAAGATTTGTTTCTTCTGTCCAAGCAATAGATTACCTTTATTGATGGAGAGAAAGCCTTATTGGCTGCTTTGTGCTTAAAGAATGTAAAAGATAATTTACTTTCTCATTTTTCTAATCTAATGTGCAGTGAAAATTTTTTTTACCCACAAGATCCTTATTCTTTCTTGTGAATTCATTTTTGGAGCCGTCCTGAATAACGTGTCCTTCACAAATCTGTGAGCACAATGATGGGGGAAATACACGTATTAGTCTATCTGCTTGTAGCTGTAGCCATCTTTCAGTATTTGTATTTCTGTAGTATAATGCTTTTGGCATCCCAACTGTCTATAAGCAGACACCTCAATAGGCCCCCCTCCCCCAAAGCCGTTAAAAATGGCCTGTTTATAAAGCAGCATTGATCTGGAGAGAGGGGTGTTAACCAATTCCTACGTTGTTTTATTATATGCAACTCTGTAATGTCCTTATGTGTAAATAAACAACAAATGCATGTTCTTCAAAACATAGTTGATGGGCTATGTTTTTTAATCTCATCAGGAATAAAGTTGCAATATTCATGGTCTCGAATTAATTCGATGATTAATTTACTCTTAAACACTGATCCGCCGAATGCTTTCCAGGACTCGGTTAGCATTACATAGATTAAGTGATGGCGGTAGCTGAAGGGGAAAAGGAGACGATCGTCTAGGTCCTTCGCTGTACTGCCTGTAATTTCAGTTCTCAGAAAGTTTTAGTAGAAAATGTTAATTTGAGTTTGCAGTGAAAATGAACTGCATTTCTGAAAATTTGGATCTTGTTTACCCTAGTTTAATAAGAAATTTTATGCTTTTAATTTGAAACCAATGGTCACTTTTATTTTTCAGCAAACCGTACGCGGAAGTGGATTCCGGAGTCAGTGTAGAAACTGATTTAGCCTGTGTTAGTGCAGTACTGTTTTTGTCCCCATGAAATAAACCTTTCTTAAATCGTTTAGAGGAGAAGCCATTTTAATAGGATTCCTTTTTGTTGAATCTAATTTTGTATATTCAGTAGAACTGACAATTTTACTTTTTTATTTGTTTTAGAAAACAGCGGTGCCATTTTTCTGAGTTTGTCAAAACACAGCTCTAGCTGTTGCAAGCAAATGAGAGTTGAAGGTCAGAGTGTCAATTCTTCTGCAGTTACGACGCGTTTTTAATCATCTTACGGCATCTAGACTCACAACAGGCGAAACGTAGCGGAGGAGGAGGTAAGTCAAGATGCTATGAAGGAAAAATATAACTATTGCCAGACAGTGAGCATCCGTTTTAGATTCACTTTAGGGTGCTTTTTGTTATCGGTCTTTTTTTTTTTTTTTGGTACTTAAATCAGAGTAGATTAAAAAGTAAAACATGTCAGATAGTGAGGCCGAGAATGCACCCTTTCAAAGGGGGTGATATCAGGGCAGGAGATTTAATTCCCTTGCTCATGAATGTCGTATCAAGGCAACGCAAGCCTGCATTGAGTGTTGGAGGGTGGAGAGGAGGGCTGTGCTATATTGTGCAAACTCTAGACTTTCTCAGATACTGGAATGCAGCCAGCAGTCTGTGTGGGCCCAAACCTGCGCTACCACAAACATTTACTTTGGTCTTTTGACTCTCGGATATAAAAAAACAAAAACGAAAAAAACCCAAAAAGCAAAAAAACTCCATGCGCGCACACCAAAAACTCTGAAGAACAATTACCCATCTGTAAGCGGGGAAAGGGTGCATTGCCTCTATTAGTGCGTGAAATCAGATACTGACGCGTAAGCGTGTTTTCTGTTGCTTTGGGTTTGTGATTAAATTGTTACAGCTTATGCACAGTGGTGTACTGAACGAGTTTAAAAATTAGGGTCAGTAGACTAACAGGTAGATAGCCAAAAGATGTTAGCTCATGCGTCTGTTATACAAGAAGGGTCAGAAATAGAAATGTATAAGCTAAGGTGTTTGAATTTTTCTGAACTGCAGCAAGAAAGAGAACCTTTGCAAGAGATCTGTCACAGTCAGTCATCCAAAGACAGGTTTTCCTCTTCACCCAGCATGAACTGAAGACTACAGAAGCCAGAAAACGGGGGTCAGGTGTGTGGTAAGTCATAGTAACTTAGCTTTACATAGTGAGGCATGCAGAAAACAGAAGTGGACATATGGGATTGCCTGCTGTCCCTATGTCACGCTCATTCTATGTGGAGCAGTAAATCTACTTAGTGGTTAAGGTCCCCAGGTCAAGGGTGGCGGCAGATGTGGATGGGAGGTGACTGATGGGACTAGGAGGCTTGTTTGACTAAACTGTCGCATAAGGTGCTTCCTACAGCTTAGTATGTAATTACTGGTGTTATTTGTCAGTATCCTACCATCACATTGAGCACTGCGTGGAGAAAATATGTTTAAGTTAGGATAACTGCTCCATATTCCTTTTCCTTTGGTATTCTGCTTTATCTGCTTCCCTTCTGAAGGCTCATGCCCCAGCTGAAACTTCCCTGCTCCGTTTTGTCTGCACATACTACTCCTTCCTCTTCCCTCTGTCAAAAAAGTTTGTGACAGTGAAGAAGTTGAAAATCCAAATTGTAATAATAATTAATGAAACATTTTAAAGAAACTTTGACTTACCAAGATAATTGTAGTTCCGTGTGTTATTACTGGTAGCTAGATCGTGAGTCTTTATCATTTTTGGAACAGGAAGGGCAATTCAAAACGCATCATTTTGTATTAGAGACTGTTGCAATACAGTTTCATTTCTTTTCTTCCACAGTCTATTTTTTGCCAATAAAAGTCTGCATAATGAATGTATTTTGTGCCCCAGTTTGCAGGTTATCAACCTGCTTATGTCCTAGGATGATGGTAGACTTATTTTAGTTCCGTTGCAATCGAATAAATCACAAATGATAAAACGGAAAAGTAATATATAATGTTATGTACCATAGGGGCAGATCCACTGTTATCTTACTATACAACATGAGGTGCATTTTAAAGTTTCATCAATTCAGAAGGAAGCGTAGTACGTGCAAACATCTTCTTACTGCACATGCTTGATGTAGTA
Organism: Struthio camelus; assembly: GCF_040807025.1. Lineage (NCBI taxonomy): Eukaryota > Metazoa > Chordata > Aves > Struthioniformes > Struthionidae > Struthio > Struthio camelus. The sequence continues at coordinate 41,708,301 of NC_090948.1, forward strand.
GAAATGCTACGCTAGAGAGGTTGGTAAGCAGGAGATGGAACTGGCAGTAGCTGAGCTTAAAAGATTTAAAAGTACATTCCCTAGGAGAGCTTCGGGTTGTTTAAAGGGAAAATACGGACCGTTTGCATAATGTAAGAGAACAGAGGGTGGTTCTTTTAGTGAACGTTTTGAACATATGTGAACATAAGCACATTTTGACAGTGAGTATGCTCAATGTCCTGTCATATCCTAGTGGATTTTTTTTTTTCCTTGTGCACGCGTACTGCAACGTATGCTTTTGCTTGTCCGTTTTCCTTCCACGGTGCATGGTATAGAAGACAAAGCATAGTCACCGTTTCGTTTAATCTCAGCCACTTTGTTGAGACAGCTGCCTGGGATTTTTCTGAACAGCGTCCCTGCTGCTTTTTGGTGTAGGGGCATAGTGTGTAGCGGCATAGCGTAATCGGCGTGGAGCTGCTTGTTCACTTAACGCTCACTAACGTCTTGGCTGCGTCGGTGCCGTTGCTCCTGCTCCTGGCCCCGACTTGGGGTACTGAGGTCAGCGCTGGTGCCCAGAGTAAAGTACGTCTCACCCAAAACGTCTCTTCACACCTGAGATGTTTTGCTTTGCCGATACTGTCTCCTTGGCTCCAAAGCCAGGGCCCCCTTGTGCACTGGGGCCTGTCTAGGGTAAAAGCATGTGGCAGACGGTCACTTCTCTCCCAGTTTCATTGTGTGACAGCTCTTGCATTGGGATGAATGAGTGCTGACATTGCTGTGCATTCATTAGCTTGCAGGCAGTTTACCTCAACGGCTTCTGAGTATTGGGGACCTTGCAGTTGGGATCAGCCTTTGGTACCCTTTTCCCCTCCGAGTTACCTCTTAAAATCCTATTCATGTCGTGACCTGGAGGAAGAGTAACCCAAAACTGAGACGTTGTAACCTAGGGCTTGCAGTTCTAGATGTTACGTTTGCTCTTCTCTGAAAGTCACTGCCTAGCGACCGGTCTGTACTGATATTATGGATGTAATTTGAGGATTTTGTCTCAAACAGAAAACAAAGCAACAATTTCTTAAGTATTTTTTTGTGAATATAATCCTTACGTACAACAGAAATTTGAAAGCGTTCAAAGATGTGTGACTGCAAAATCTTCATAGATTACCTATATAGATATCCATACTATTATCTTTACAAGTCAGCAATTTTCTCTCTTTGTTCCACGTTATTGAAAAGGTCAGTGCAGTATATTTCAGCTGTACAGGCTTAAAGTCCCTTTGACCTGCAATGAAAAACACTTCTGCCAGGCTTCGTTCAGTCTTTGGTAGCACACTGAGCAGATCCCCGAAGACGGTATGAGATGAGCACTCTCTGCTCCTCCTGTGAGAATGGGAACCAGTGTTTGGGAAAAAGTTAGCCTCTCTTTACCTTCTCCTGTCTTTGCCCAAGAAGAGGAGCTGCGGATTCATTGTGTCGGGATGAGCAAGTGGTTCTATCTTGAAGGACCGTCGGAGAAGGAAAAGGTCTAGAAGACCTCCGTGATGCTATGTACTTCTCAGAGTGACTACCCTTTCTCAGCAGGCACAATAGGTGGTGTAGTTCACGCGTTTCCAAGCATTGCTTGCTTTCCTTTGGCTCAGCTGCCCGCTGGTGGTTTTCACATGCATGGCCTTCAGCTCTTTAAGAATTTCGGAGGGCAGGCTTAGCCGTCTGCTTGCAGTCTAGAAGGTGAGGAAGGGCGAAAGGGAATGGGGAAAGCGTGGCAGCATTTGTTGAAACATCCTGCGCTTGTAGCACCAATAGTAGAAATCTCGCATGCTGATTTGTTCAGATTTTCTTAAATGATTCTTTTCCCTCCTTAATGCTTTGATCTCCAGTGAAATAGTTGTCTGCCCTTTCTACTGTCGTCGTTAGGCTTCTGAGCGGAATAAATCAAGTGGGTCTAATTTAGCAACAGTACTGCCCTAATGGTGAGGACTGCTATCTACAAAGCTGGGGAAGCTTCCGTGTATCAGTTAAACTTTGTTAAAATCCTGCAGTTTCCTTCATGGTTCTTAAGGGCAATCCCTTCCAGCCCTCTAATACCCCCAGCAAGAAACAACTGGGCAAGCTAGCTTGGGTCACTCTTGTTTCAGCCGTGACATTGCTCCTCTTTATCAGAAAGATGGGACGAGTTGTGGAGAGGAGATCTGACTTCCTACTTCTGAGCACGTGTCCAGGCACCTACGTGAGAAATCTGAAAGTCTTCCAGAAGTCCTGAAGCCTAGGTGATCACGATCACCACTTGCTCCCATCTTATATTTTTATGATTAACACCTATGCACCAAATGGAGTGTGGTGTTAGTGGACTGAGTTTCTTTTTAGTTTTGCTGTTACACCCTTGCTAGCAGCACGTAGCACTGTGCTTAGAGGCTTGCTGCTAGTAAGAAAGTTAGCCAGAGATACAAAGTAGGCGGGGGCTTGTTTGTGTTTCCTTAGCGTTAAGGGCGGGTAATAAAGCTAAGTAGCTAAGCATGATTAGAGATACCATAGGTAGAGAAATATACTTAATTTACATGTAAATAAATGGAAATGTTTGGAAGAAACAAAAGTAGCAATTCAGCGTTGCAACAGTCTAAGGAAGAAGTGCAAAGCTGGCAGTCTGCCAAGGATCAATTTGTCCCGTACAGAGCAGCATGCCACTTGTGAGCAGTCAAAGCTTGTGCTTTCATATGTTTGTTCTATTAAGTCTGAGTGATAATCTAGTGAGCCACTATTATGAGGACACAATGGAACAACAACTCTATTGCTTCTGAATGCAAGAAAAAATAGAATAAATCCAAGAGGAAGCAAATGGAGTGCTTCACTGAACTTCTATGTGATTAGGACTAATATTTGACTATACCGTCTGGTTTGTAATAGTGATTTTGCTAGTAGAAGTGAACTTCTGCTAGTGTAATGTTTGGAAAGCTTGGTTTTACCACTGCTGTTGCTGACAAAACAAGAAAAAAAAGTTGCATGGTGCAGCAAAAGAGTTGTGCCAATTTCAGACTTTCAGCCTGTTTAACGTTTGTTTCAAACTTACGTTCGTATCAGACACTAATACGAGGACAAAATCAGAGATGATTAGGTGGATTGGTTTGATTGACAGTTGCGAGAGATCCAAAAATAGCTTCAGCCACAGCAAGCAATTTCATTATATAGATGAATAGAATGAGTAGAATAGGCTAACATTGCTAAAAATAAAAGTAAATTCGAAATGTTTTTTGAACTCCCCCAAAATCAAAACCTTTTTTTTTTTAGTGTTACTGTTTTGTTTTTAAATGAATTGTTACTGATAAAGATACGCATTTTCAGTTTGAGAGAAAACGCTGTACAAAAAATATCATCACCAAGGAAGATGATAGGGAAATACCAGTGTCTGTGTTACCCATTGTCTGGTTCCTCGGGATTCTTTTATATGATTTTTTTATTATTATTAGTTGTCAGAAACAACGATAAAGCAGTGATGTACAGCTAAAATGATCGTCATGGGAGTGTTTTTATGATACTTCAAAAATTTGTCATAATCTTACTGTACTTCATTGTCCTCATCTGAAATATGAAAACATATTGCTCTTCTACCCTTCACAGGAACTATGAGAATGAATCCGTGTCTAGTCTGCAGTTTTTGGGGATAGAGAAGTCACACATGCAACTCATAAGCTAACACTTTTGTAAGAATCCCTCTGAATGCGTGCATCCATGCACGCATCCGCACGCATCCGCATGCACGCGCACACAGTGAACGGAGCCTGACAGTGTGAGGAGGGTCTGGATGTGGAGGCATTGCACGTGCATAGCGAGACAGAGATGTACCTGAAAGTCGTCGTTCTTTTCTGGCAATTACAGTAAAACGTTCTCTCTGCTCTCCAGATGGAGTTTGCTGCCGTATGGCCTTTAAGTTTTCCCAAACCATATGTTAGTTTAACTAGGCGTTTGGAACTTTTTACAAGAAGGGGAAAAAGTCATGGTGCTTGATGGCAAATTTCCCAAATACCGCATGATGTTTGGCCATTTTAGGAGGCAGTTTATCTTGGCACACCTTATCTCTTATAGACCAACACCTATAAATCGACAGTTATCTGAGGGTCTTTCCAGGAAAGGGCGGCTCTGACTTGCTCGTTTTTGAGGCGTTGCAGTCCGCTCGGTAACTTTTGGGAGTGTGAAGTTCAGGGTAACTCAAGGCACGGCTCTTGTAATGCAGCTGGGTATAAATGTGTACTTTTGGTTTGAGAAGCAGGGAACATATATTGAAAACTTCTCATTAAAACTATGTATCGCTTGCCTAATGTTATTTTGTTAGTGTGCAAGATTATACTTTTCACAGCACGCTACAGCCAGAAGCAAGCCCGCTTATGAAGTCTGTGTTTTGTTCCTGTTTTCTGCATTTGCCGTTTCATTGTGAAACGCTCTTTGCTTACGGACAAACTGGTTCAAGACCGACAGGCAGCAGCCGGCTGTCTTTTTTGGGAAATGTTAAGACACAGTGAGGCTTGTGTACTTCTTGATACATCAAGCGCCAACTATATAGCACCCAGTACTGTATGTGATATAGCAAAGGATAAGCTGAATCACTCAATCACTCTGTCACAGTAATATTTTCTAATTAAATGTTGTGTCAAAATATTCTAAATATAATAGTTCAGTTTTTTGACTGGTTTCTCCTTTATATTTTGTATGTTTGTTTTTAAAAACTGTATTTAAGAGGTCTCACTGGGTTCTCACTAATGAGCAATGCTGTCTGCATACAAATTTGCCTGTCCTTTCTGAAAGATAGATGCTCTCTGTTTCTACATGTAACTGTTTATTAGCTGCGTTTAACTGTTTGTTGTTAGAGAAGACACTTGAAATGTATTATTGCAACTTAACGTAAAACCTAATTAGATGGCAGAGTTTAGCTGAACTTCCCATCTGGCAGGAAAAGATTTGCGCGGCACCACCGCTACTGTTAAGTTGCTGGGGATGCCTGCGAGGTGGCGGAAGTGGTCAGCTTTAGAAAGCTCCGGTCTGGCGCCCGACCATAGCGGGCGGTGGTGGGCTTCGCTCTGTTCTTCCATAATGAGATCTGCTTTGAGGCAGGTTATTTTTCTGTTCAGTTTTTCAGATAGGTTTTCGGAGGGCGGACCAGAGCAGAGCTGGGAGAGACTTCTTGCTAAATCGATTTGTAAGCTGAAAAGTTTCTTTACGCTCAGGCGGATGGCCTACTTGTAATCATACTTTGTAAAGAGAAGCGCAGTGGGCCGTGTCTGCCGCGTGGGGTGCCTCCCCGCGGCGCTCCCGCAGCACCTGCGGCCGGGGAGCGGGTGGTCGAGGGCAGCGGCGCCAAGGGAGGAGCCAGCGACCGGCAGGAAGGGGGAGGGGTTGCAGGGCAGCTGTCCTTCCCTCACAGCCAATCAGGGAGCGTCTTACGGAGAGCTGGACCAATCGGAAGGCCCAGTGCTCCCTTGCGGCCGCCTAATTGTCAGGTGCCCTGGAGCACGAGGGTCCCGACCGCGCGGTGGAGCCTGTTTTGGGGACGCCTGGGCGTGGAGGAGCGGGACGGGGTGGCAGGCGTGAGGGTCCTGGGGCGAGGGAAGAGCAGGTGCTCCAGGTGGCTGGAGAGAGTGACGGTCGAGGAGCTCTGGGAGACTGAAGAGGAACCGGTGCGGGCAGGGCAGCAAAATGAGAACCGGTCCTCAACAAGCAGCTGAGACCTGTATTTCAGCTGGGCCCTAAGCCGGGTGACCTGTTGTAACAGGAAGTCGTGACGTGTCTGTGTGTATGGGTAACCGGGAGCACGCTATGATTTCATACTGTGATTCAAAGATAGGAATTTGTTTGCATTCCTCAGTTGTGCTGTGTCCGTGTCACCCTTGACAGGTGATGAAGAAATACCTTCAAGGTATTTATCAGCTCAAATGCAGCAGCTTAGTATTATCGGATGAATACATACTCTTTCTGTATGCTTTAGGTGTGCATGCACAATGCTGTGTATTCATTTGACTTAAAAGTCCCGTTTATAGGTTTGCTTAATAAATGCTTTGTGTAAGAGTAAAAGAAACAAAACCTGTTTCTTATGCAGCTGCTATACTCGGTCTCTTTGTAAATGCAGACATTGCATTTCAGGAGATGAGAGTCTAAGAATACTATGCTGTTCCTACCCTGTCATAGCACTCTTTTTTATTTGGAACAGCAGTCCAAGAGAAAATAAATGTGTGGGAATGTGTAGGGGTCTGTGAGATTAAATAGACCCTCTCTAGCCATAGAAATCCTCATCTTGCATACTTATGTGCCTAGCCTCAAAACTGAGCTGGAGTCGCAGACTTGCTCTTTTTGTGTGGATTTGTACTCTTGCTTAATTCAAACCATCTCAGTTATTCTAACATTAAATAGTGTCTGTGTGCTTACAGATGTATGAAATAATGGAAGAAATAGAATTATGACCGTGCTATATTGATGTATTTTTGAGATCATGCACAATCCCACGTAACCATCCCTCTATTCACGCAACGCTTCTTAGATGTATTGAGCCTACTTACTGAAGATATTAAATGTCCCTCATGTCACCATAAAAAAATGTATTTTAAATCATTACGTTTGAGCTGACTTAGTCGAGCTTGCTTTGTTAGTCTTACGGTCAAACGGTTGAAGAAAATCTATGTATGGGAGTATCTTCCCATATGTAACAGCCTGAAGTGTAGGTGGTAGGATTCAGTCAAAGGCATTAGTTGCAAATGAAGCTGATTCTTCATCTAAAAAGCTTTGATTTATTAATATCAGATTCACTTTTCCAAACTCACTGCAATTTATATCAAACAAGGGAATTTTCAAAAAAGAAAATGAAATGCGTTCACACTGTGCACTTGAGGTGAAGCTTTGATGTAGTATTAATCCATAACAATGTCTTCTAGGAAGATGGGGACGTAATTCAGAAGATACGTTTGGAGCAGCTGTCCTTCTGGTTGACAGAAGGACTAGACAAAAAGGTAAGAAATATTTTTCAAAGGAAAATGTATTTTAAATTATATCTTTTTTTTTCCCCCTCCTCTGGTGAAGTAATGCAAAAATATGTTATGACTTCGGGTGGAGAACAATTAAGCAGATGCAATTTAAGAGTAACTAGTGTTTTGTAATATTAAATAAAGTTAGTATAATAGTTTTTAAAAATAAGAGTCTCCAGAAATGTAAAGAATGTGTTGTTTCTTCTCATACGCGTGTACAAGAAATAGTTCTTCTACCTGGGTTAGATTTATTATTCTTCATTGATTGCCTCATTCTGTTTGAGGACATTTCTGGCAGTAAAGTAGTAGAGCTGTCACATCTATCATGATGCATCAGAGATCTGTCAGGAGAGTGGCTCTTTTTGAACTTTACTTTTTCAGAAAAATATAGCTGAGCATTACAGGCAGAAGTTTGACATTTTCAAGATGAAAATCAATCTTTTATGTGGTATTTCTCAAACAAGACTTGTGCTGTGATTGCACAAGTAATGGTTTAAGATGTTTGGGGGTGCAGCATGAATAAAATAATTGGGGTAACAGTTTGCCAGATACTTTAACTATAGTGTAAGTTGAAGAAACAGCGATACACGAGGTGCTGAGAGATGAAGCAGATAACAAATCAAACCTTATTCTGCTGCTGTCACAGACGCGAACAAAAGACGTGAGTTTATTTTTAAAGTCGGGGAATAACAAGATCAGATTTAAACAATGTGTTGCAAATTAGTATATCGCACGTAGTAAGGAAGCGGAGTGGATAATAGCAGTTGAACAAAATTTATTGCTGAAAGTATGACAAACAATGAAATCTGTGTATAGGAGGGGAGGTCAAATGAAGCCATCTTGAAGCTGATGGACGTTGTAACTTAAAAATTAACGTCAGAAATGGTCAAACACTTTTTTTGATGGTAAAATACCTTGAAACAAGGGGAGCCGACGTAGGCCATTGTCAAACAGACCGTCATCTGGGCTGGTACGTATTCCTAGGGACAAACCGCAAATAAAGAGGGTAGCTATATGTTAACAGGTACAGCTAGAGACAACAGAGATCTAGGGAAAAAAAGGCATCAGGGAGCCGCAAGCAGCCGGACTGGCACTAAAAGTAAGACCCTAAGAGAACTAAGGTAAAAATTCTTGGTGTGGGTTGCTGCTGAGGGAAAATGCTTGGGAATACTGAACAAAGTGGTGGTCGTCTTCTGTTACTAGTCCTGTTCAGGAGTATAGTCCTCCTGAAAACAACAACAAAAAACTAATCCTCAAAAACTAAAAACAGAAAATGAAGGAAAAGCCGTAAGACTGCTTCACAGAAATGTCTGTTTCAGTTCATAGCTTTCCCCTTCTAAGAGAAACAACCAAGGAAATACGGGAGTATTAGCCATTTTTGTTTTAGAGTGTAACTATGTGGGATGAAGAACTCCCTCCATTTAGGTATTTCTGTATTGAAGATATTCCACTCTCTTGATTTTGCCAGAACTGTTCATTTGTTACAGATACACAGTGTAATTAAAAGAATGTTAAGGTGGTCCAGCACCATTATGATAAGAACGATAGACAAAGTGATGGAAAGCAAAAGTCAGAGGCAGAGTTCAGATTTGCTGTAATCGGTGATAGTTTTCAGGCATGAATTGAGAGAATGTTCTCCAATTGTTATTTAAAAAAAAAAAAGATATTTTTAATAATAAAATAAAATTGCTATTAAATAGCATGGAATTGAGGATATCACAGAAGGCTAAGGGGTACCAAAATTTACATAAATAAATTGAATATGAATACCCAAAACAGGCAACCTCCATCAGGAAGAGACACACACAAATGTGATACAGTATTCTGAATTTGCGAAAGTCATTTTTTAGTCTTCTCCGAGTACGCACAGTCATTCTCACAAAGTGCTTCATTTGTGTCAAACGTCAAAACTTTTCTGTAGACCTGTTGCCGTATGGCTGTACTAATAGGTAGAAAGTGATAGAAGTTTTGTGTTTTGCTCGTGTGTGTGTGTTTTGGAGTTTTTCTGTTTTTGTTTGTTTGTTTTTCTAACACCTTAGGAAGCCTTTTGGGTACCTTCTGTTGTACGTTATCTGGTATCGTTACTGTTGTAACAGTACCTATTTAAAACAGAAGCTTCCAGCCTGGTCGTTTTTCATTTTAGTCACTAGGATACGCTAGCACTGATTTTCCGCACAGACGATAATGTGCCAGCCGCAGAATAGTGACTCCATTTTTGTTAATGAGTTTAGTAATGTGTGAAATGCATGATTAGAGGGGGAATAGCTTTGTACCTTTAAGGTTACGAAAGTTGTTTCATTTAGGACAACAGCAAGACTCCCTACAGCGCTTTGGATAACCTTAGGTTTAAATAAGATGATGTCTAAACGGGGCCGATGATTTCATGTCCTTATAGCTAATAATAAAAAGAAGTTGGAGAAAAACAGATACTAGCAATTTCTGAGCTAAAGGCGCTGAGAGCAAAAAGTACGTTCCAGAATAGACACCGTTAACGTAGATTGCCTTCTGCCCATTAAGCCCTGTCACTGAGATGTTTTAAACAAGTATTTGTTTCTAAAAGCTGTGTTTGGAAGCTGAAGACTTTAGAGCCACCTTAGTTTTAAAAGCATGTTTTCTGAACCTTCATGAAATGACAGTTTGTCTTAATTTTGTGTTTCCAATTATGCAGGAAATTTGAGGACTAGCTTCTTCCTGCAGAACTTTGTTTTTTCAAGCATTAGGCTCAATTTGGCAGATTATATTGGACAAAAAATAGCTTATAAATGAATTATGTATTTCTAAAGTACAACTGATATCAACTCACTTATAAAATACTTATTATATAAACAGATGTCATCTCATTTACTTATGTAATTACATCGCGATTACTCTCGTCAAGATGCTTATTTGCTTAGAAACTTAATTTACATTCCTGAGTTCCGCAAACTGCAGTGTTTTTTTCCACTGTTAAGTATAATTTAGAGGGACCTTTATTCTCTAGTCTGATCTTGTAAGTTACAAGCTTGGTCTTATTTTGAGCTGGAATGATCCTAAACATGGTTTAACCCTTACGCTTGTATAGGGACGATGGCAAGTCTGGATGAAGCTGACGTCATTAAAATCTTTTAATTTCTTAATGGGTATCTAATCGATATGAAGTGATCTTTTAAAGCAAGGTTTGGGTACTCTACTGTTGGCATGAGAGAGGCGTTTAGAGGACTCCAGGTTTGGGGAGATCTGCTGCTGCTCTGCAGGAGTCGTTGGCTGGTACAGCCGGAAGCCAGCTTGGGGGAAGGAGTCGCCTTCCGGCACACGGGTTGTCTTCGGAGTGAAGCGTGAAATGTCTGTTTAACAGGAGAGGCAGTGGCTGCCCACTGCACCCATACACCCAGGTCAGCTGTCAGACCAAGGCCTGTTTTGAAACAGAAGGCACTGCCTGTGGAAATCGTATAGTTTGGATGGCTGTTGAAGTCGGACCTAGTCTTCACATGTTGCAAGACCAACATCAGAATTACTCGTATCTCTTGTGTGTGATGCTTCAACCTCCAACCAAGGTACTGAGGGAGGTGGACATGGATGCTGTGGGTGCCAGTTTATGCAGTGCACCTGGGATGCTGTGTAGTGCTGTGACGAGATCCCAAGCCAACCAGAGCTTGAAGGGATCTGCTTAGGACTCTTCTTCCTGTTGCGTTCCTCAGACGTGACTGAAATGCTTTTAAAAACTGAACAAAGCCAGATTTTAGTAGAAGCAAGTCTGGAATACTTAACTTTTTAGGGAGAGGAAATTTAAAGTGACAGTCAGAATAGAAATAGAACGGGATTCTGAATGCCTCTCCTACTTGATCTTCAGGCTTGATCTTCAGGTCCGTCCTTGGTTTCAGCCAGTACAGTGACTTGCAGAGATGCAGCAAACTTTGTTCAGTGGGAATGGGTTGCTAGGAAGTTTGTTCCGTTGCCTTCAAGTTCAGTAAAAAACTGACAAAGGAAGTTCAAAAGAGGCTACTACTAAAAATACGTTTAACATGCACGTAAATAAACGCACAAACCTAATCCACATCTGCTCTTCATTTTGATACCAGAACTAAAGCAATGATTTTGAAAGTCAATTTCGGCTTTTGCATTAGTAAACTAATAGTCATAGTTTGAACATAGTTCCTCTCACTTTCTTTTGGAAAGTGTGGGTTCTTTGGGAGACTGTTTGCGTGTTGTAGAAACTAATGCTTGCAACGTTTTGATTTTGTGATCGTAGCTCTTAGTTTGGAAAAGAAATGTTAGCTTCAAACCAGGAAGCAGTAGTAGTGAGATCAGGTAGGACCTCTGTCAATAGCAAATACTTTTGTCTATGTGCTGAATCTGTGGTCCCCGAACCCTTGTCTTGGATGAGAAAGAGAAAAAAGCGTGGGGTATGGAGATGTTTTCTCTATTTGCTTTCTGCACTGCTTTGCTAGGGAAAGAGAGTTGGGATCTTTCCTTTCTTTTGGGTTTCTGCATTGCTTTGCCTGGGAAAGGGAGCTGAAATTTTTTCTTTCAGTGTTGCTCAATTGAATTCATTCAATTGAATGTGAAATGTTAAAGTTTCAGGACTGCCCTCTGCACGTTTCTTAAACTAACAGAGTATAATTATTTTAAGCCGGGAGGTTCTAATAGCTCTGAGCTCTTTGATGTTCGGGCAGACTTTAATGCCAACTGGCATGATGCGTACCATGCGTTCCTGCTGAACGGAGACAAGAATAGAAACGTTCAGCGATCAGCTGGCTTAGTAATAGAAACCTCCAACCGACATAGGCTGAGAACAACAACTGCCGTGTTAATAATAACGCAGCTTTCCTCGGAGGGTTGATTGCCAGTGAGACCTAGGACGTTGTTTGGTTGCAGATTTAAGAGCATGTCAGAAATGGAGCATCAGGAAAAATCTGGCAGAGAGTGATGGAGAGGTTGGCAGAACTCCTTGAGGGTACTCGAGCGCTTCCTGGGAAGCAGCCTTGGAAATTGTGAGCAAGCTGGTTGACTCCTCTTTATTTGTTTTGTGTTCAGTGGAGAAGAATTTGTGTGCCTTCGTGGAGTATAAGCAGAGTGGCATCAGAGAGATTTGCTTATCATCAAGTTTCTTTCTTGTGGAAGCAACCAGGGGTGGGCCTCAGGTTGGCTTATGAATTAGAGTAGCACTTACCCTCAAGGTAAGCTTTCTAGTCTAGAGTTGTTTTTATCAGATGAGAGATCTGCAGGTGAATCCAGCAGTGTGCATTTGCTCTTCCTCAGTTTCTCAATCCCGTTTGTTGTACGCAGGGTATAAAGTAAAAGTAACATTTATGCTGTTTTTCTCTCCACAATGATAACCTCCTCCACCACCCCTCAGCGTGCCTGTAATCACTATTTAAGACCAAATCCAAAACCCTTTTGTCTTTGATAAAATTACTTTAATTATTCTTACTCATTTAATTTCATTATTCGTGTGCGTTCAGCTTTGTTAACGAAACAAAATCCATTTGCATGTTACTGCTGAGCATACTGTGACAAACTGAAGCGCGTGATTTGTGGTGTCAGTGTGATTATGCCAGCTCTTGGAAAAGGCAGGCTTCAGAGGTATTCTTCTATGTACTCAGGTGCCTGTATGCCTTGAGGAGTGCCAACAGAAGTTGTTTTAACGTCCTCTACTGACACAGGTTTGCTGGCAGAAAGACGTGGTGTAGACCTGTTGTTAGTTCCAGAATGACACTGCATCCTCCTTAGAAGCTCAGGTAGGAGAGTAATAAATACCCTTTATGAAGAGAGTAATAAATACCCTTTATGAAATGGATTGTGCAGGCCAGCACTGTCCCCTTGCAGGTCTGCCTTGGAGCTTGCTCTCAGTTGCAGACAGGGTGGAATGGGCCACCCAACTGTTGCCAGCCTGTTATCTTTTTTATTTCATCTCCTTGCTCAGAACAATGCTTTTTGCCACAATACTATCATAATCCTCTTACGTTTGTGCTCGTGGAATAATTTTGATCTCAAGTGGCCGCTTAGGTTTCCAAAGCGAAACAGAGCTGGGTAGGGAGTGTTCTCCGTTTCCCTCGGCAGCGTTTCAGGACGAAAGGGGTCAATGCCGATTACCCTCCCAAAGCCTCACAGAGTTATTAGCCTGGTCTTGGTGCAAATTTGAGTGTGGCAACGGACTGGAGACACAACGTGCATCTACAGCAATGATTCTGTGGTAGTAATGAGTTGGTATTCAGAAGTGAAAAATACCTAGTGTTTTTCTGAAAACAAAGTTTCAGATACGTGCCTAACAGTAAAATCCTAAAATGTTTTTTCCTGTTCCTTAAAAGTAAGAGGACACCCAATTTTTGAGGTCTTGTCAGCTTTACACGTCAATCATGTCTTAATTTTGCTTGCGTTTTCTTTAAATTAGTGTTCAGTCTTGCCAAGGAAAAGCAGGTGGAACAAAGATTGGCTCACAGCTGGATTTACACTTTGGCAAGCATTCGGTATGGCGCAGAGCAGTGGTTTGCCCTTAAAACATGCCTAAGCGTAACGGCTCTTTAAGTTTCTCACAGTTCCATCTCTCTGTAAAATTATTTCCTCTCTCTTTTACCTGTCCCCAGTGGTATGAGCAGGGTCCCTAGTTTGCTTGGGCCTTTGGAGCCTTCCTGTATGGGCAGTACTAGTACTGCTAGTGTGATTACAGACTGGTTGCACGGTGTCGTAGGTAAAGTTTTTGACTCCTTTTGATAACGCTACGGTCAAATCTATTAAAAAAAAAATCTATTCTAAAAATCTATGTAAAAATCTGTATTAAAAAGAAAATCTGTTAAATCTGTCTGCGAAGGCATAAAACGTTGTAACGCATGGCCGTCCTTTGCAGAAATGACCTGTGTAAATACGAGCTGCTCTAATTCATACTCTTAGCACCTTAATTCCATCTTCACAGCCAGTGAAAGCCTCACCGCCAGCGGGCTCTCGGGAGGATCCAGGGGTGTGCACAAGTACTCTGCTGTGTACCGCCCCTTCTGGGGAGAGGGACGCTCTGACTGAGGCAGTCCCAAATGGTTGGGACAACTGCACTATCCCTGCTACAAAACGCGTTCCTGCTAGGAGCCTGAGGAATTAGAAATAATAATAAATTAGAAATAGTGGGCTAAATTTTAACAGATTCTGAATCTCTTCAGCTCCCAAGTGATGCTGTTGAGCAAACTACTGAAACGGCTCATTTTGTGAATAAGCGTTTACTTTAGTTTCTGATGCAATCGACTAATGTGCCTGGCAAAGTTATATTTTGAAGAAGCATCATTTCACAAAAGCTCCGGTTACTGTATGCTGTATGGAAAGCAAAAAAGGATATAGTTTATAATGCTAAAACCACTTATTGATAAATTCATGGTATCTGTTTAAAACTAGATAATGTTTTCAGAGTTCTGATTGCCAGCACATGCAGTGGTAATATACTGCTTGAGTTTTTTAAGCCAATAAGTCATATTTTTTTTTCATTCGGTCCCTAATTAAGTTTTGTTTCAATCTGAGTAACTTGCTTCGTATTGAAGGCTAAACTTCATATGAGTATGATAGCACTTTCATGTAATTTTGCGTTGGTCATGTTTCCTTGCGTTGTATCACAGGCACAAAGCTAATTCAAAAACCAGCACAAATGTATCGTTCTTCCACATAGTCTTTCTACGAAGGAGTAGAGGGAGGCTAATGGAACAAAATGTACAGCAGTAATATTGTCGTTGCTTTTGAATTTGCTGCTACTTTTCAAACGTAATTATTTTGTATTTAAGTATTTCTTTTGTTGCTAGTAAAACATTTGCTACATTTTTAGAACTACAGCATGAATACTACAGTTATTCTCCCAGCATTTTTTAATTAAACCTTTATTGTAGATTGCGCATATGTGGCTTCATTAACCCGTGGTGTTTTGGTGGGGGCGGGGGGGGGGGGGGCTATACAAACCACATCCGTAGAAAACGGAATCTAGTGCTAATTGAGAATCTCATTGAGCCAGCTACTAACTACACCAATCCATATGTGGAAGCATGAACTAATAGGAATGGTAAACTTTTAAACCATTTTCAAAGTCCATTGTCTACTTTTTCCATTTGGAAACACAGACACCTTTAATCGAACACCTACTGTCTTTTGGTGTACGCGAATGGCTTGATGAACAATGAGAAACAGATTGTAAATAAGACTATTTAAAAAATATTACCCAGCAATGATTCACATTCATATTTAAGAACAGGAGGCAGTTCAGAACCTAGACAGGAAGGCAGCTTCCTAGAACGGGGAAGAAGGGGAAGAGAGAAAAAAGAAGGTATACTGTAATGCAATGAAAACAATGCGATGGCAGGGAACAAAAGAGCAAGGGTGTAGTGCTAACATAGGAATGCAGAGAACAAAGCAGAAACCTATGAAATAGTAAAAAACTGACAAAGCTCCTTCTGAACACTAGTAATGCTGACAGTTTGGTTGATAGTAGAGTTTTGCCTGGCTCATGGAGTTTTCCATGGACCACACATATGATTCCAATATTCAAGCATGTAAAAGTGATAATGAAGAGAAGAAATACCTATTTCCCAAGTAGCTGACATTTTCCTGTTGTCTTTCTTTTGCTCGTTTTCAATTTCAAAAATTAAATGATTCCTTCTTCTTGATGCACAGTTTCCCTCAATGTGCACAGTAATCTGTGGCCTTGCAGAAGAGAAATGATAGAAGTGATGTAACTGTTCATTATGTGAGATTTCCCCAAATTAATTTGGATTAGCAAGTTGTATCAAATCAAGCTTTTTAATGACTGTTCCTGGCTGCTCTCATGTCATAGCTAGTGTCAAAGCTCTGCAGTTACTGTACTGTGGTGTGGTTCCAATGTAAAATAATCAAGCAACAAAGTTGATTTAGAAATAAGGTATCTTGCGCTCACCTGTTCTGTGTACATAATTATACCATTAACTACTAGCAATTGTGTCAATGTAAATTATACACACAGATGCACAAACCTCTATTTGTGTGTGTATATATAAATATAGATACATAATCCTCATATATTTTATTACATCACTTTTACAGTGGAACATTACCTCGACTAAATGATTGTATACATGGGTCAGTTTTTAAAGAGAAACTGAATGCCTTTTTTAGGTAGCAACTGTAAATAACTAATGTAATCAAGTATGTTTTGTGTGCAGTGAAGTGAATCTACTGAAACATTAAATTATAATCTATTACGTCAGCCTAACATAGAAGGATAAGAAATTATTAAACAACTTTTATACCACAAAAAGGTTTTAGAAGTAGAATAGCTTGGGGGGAGCGGGGGGAGGGAGGCGGGAAGAAGGAGAAGGAAGAGACGAGATTAAGGAGGTTCACTACTTAATAACAAGGAACAATTGATTTTCTTATATATGTCCGTACTGCAGATGTTGTAAAGGTGACTTGAACGTAGCTGTTGCAAGCTGCACTGAGCAGAACAAAACAGACAAAAATGGAGTGTCTGCGGGTAATTCAATAGACTGAATAATTCAGTTCTCAAATGCCTTAGTGAATGATCTCTTCAGCTGTTGTCAGGGCCCAGAGCACATCGGCCTTCTGGGAGTGTAGTTGTTAAGCTGATGAGTTGAGTAGGCTGAGTCCAAGGTCTGCTCCTTAGCTGATGAAAGCTGGTGTGAAGAAAGCCGGAAGTGAAGGCCTGCCCCTCCTTTCCCTTGGGAGCTGTATTTTTCACCTTTTAGAAACGCAAGGACTTTGTACAACACTTATATTCCTCAACAGTTTTTTATAAAATACTGTTCTCCTTATTTTTACAATATCAACATATGGCTCTATACCCATTTGCAATTTTGTCTTTAGTCTGTGTTTCAGTTGTGTTTCAGTTGTATTTCTTTATGCGCGTTAAATGTCGAAAAACAACATCAAAACATGTACATCTTGGAGCTGTCATTTTAAAGGCATTTTATCTGGTAAGAGGTTAGTTTGGTGATGTGAAAATATCGTGCTAATGTAGTAAGTCTAGCTTCTGCTCATGCATGCGTTCTCTCGCCCTCTCTTTCTCTTTCCTTGCATTTCTTTATATCATATGGTGTTTGTCTCGGGGACTTTCTGTTAGGGCTTTTGGTTTTGCGTATCTGACTCTTGATTTCCGAATTCTAATATTTCAGCATCAGGAAGGACTTGGGGGTGGTATGCAGCTGTAGCATGTAAACAACTTGTATGATTTCTTTCATTAGTTGGCTACTTAGTCTTGCTATCTTTTTTCAGAACTTAGGTTATGTTATATAGTAATTCTAATATCTTATTCTGAGCCCATAATATTTTTTCTTTACCGCTTGAATTCTGCTTCTTCCCCACACTTAATCTTTTTTATCTGATTGTCTCATTTCCTCAAATGGGTTCTAAGGTGCTGCTTTTTTCCTCTTGCAGAGAGTACAAACTGTAACTCACTGACAAAGAAAACATTCTGAATAAAAATGCAGCCTTAATTCTAGCATTCCTGTGGTGTTGGATATTATTAACGAGACGGTTATTTTATTAAATCATACACAAGTGTTTAATGCATGCATACAAAGCCATGTGTTAAGGTTTGTGTATGTCTACCAGTAAAACGAAATTATTCTGCATGAAATATATCTTTAAAACAAGTAAGTCAAATTAGATAGAAATTGAACTAGAGAAAGAAAGAATGATATAGTCTAATTCTTGCCCTAGTTTGAACCTTAAGCCTCCAGAAACGTGTCCTTTCTCCTCTGACGAATGAAGCTCAGCTCTGTTGTGTAATGCAGCTATGGCAACTCGGTGCCTCAGTGTCAGATGAGTGAGGTCTAGATGTGGCTGCCCTGTTTCATAGCAGGCGTTGCCCAAATCTGAGAAACTCTTAAGTTGACTGTTGAGGAAAATAAAAGGGCAACCTGGCATCTTCAGAACAGTGTACAGTGGCATGAGCCAGGATGTGTGTTATCCTGCTCTGATCTCTTTGCTGGGAAAGGTTCTCTGATGGTTTCAGGATGTCACAGATCACTCACGACAATTAATCTGAGATGCTGCTGTTTTGTATATCTCAATCTCTTCTAAAACATTTAAAAATATTTAGTCTAAAGCTGACCTTCCCACTATGAGCTGATTTGCTATAGGTTTCCTGATGCCACAAAAATGTTTCTGATAAACTAGCTTTGTGATGCGAACTAGCGGGATTCTCAGATTTTTAATTACTGCTAACGTGACTAGAAGCAGGAATGGGAAATTCCAGGCACAAAGAAAATCTTCGGCAAGTAGTGAACAGGAAAAGATGGATGTTTATACTGAAAGCTTTCCAAACGTTTAAGTATCACTTTTGCTATTGGTTCAGTAGCTAAAAATAATTTGTGCTAAGCAATGACCATACAGGATGAGCAGTACTTTATATAAAAAAAAAGAAAAAAAAAAAGTCTATAGCCGTAACTTTGTTCAAAATATTCGTGTTTTGATAATGCATGCTCAGTTATGGGATGACCTTTAAGGTCTGTGTAATATTGTTCATAAGGGATGGTTTATTATTCTGAAAGCAATTTCGGGCATCGTGAACTACAAGGAACACTAATCTGGTAGGCTGATTGGGGACTTGGGTGACTAGAACTAGATTTCGTGCCTTCTAAAAAACATTATACAGAAATCACTTCAGGAATAGGAATAATGCAGTGCTACTGATGTATGACAGCGATGGTTAACGTCATCATAGCCTGAACCGTTTGAGGTAAGGCTCAGTCCCACTGGATTGGAGGTAATTGTGTTTCTTGGTACATTTGATTCTATCCATTTGATTCTGGGTATGATCTCATGGCAGTGCCTAAGATTTTGCTCATGCAGGTGAGTGAGAACGAGTTGTGATCTTCGAGATGAGCCGGTGAGTTTTATCACTTAATCAGTTGAAAGGCATTTCGGCGTTGGGTCTTTTATTTCTGTGGTTATATTTTATTGTTATAAAAATACGGTTGCAATTTGTTCAAGATTGAGTAATGGTCATCCAAAGGTACTTGAGAGCAATGTTCAAGTACTGTTTGCTTTTGAAAGAGCTTTAGGGGAGTAGCTTACACTTCTGTCAGTGTTCTCTCATATTCGTACAAAGGCACGCGCACTGTCATGTTCTTATACTTTACTATGGTGTGCTGTAGATTCAGCTTCCCAGGAGAGTTCAGAATTATCCTTCTTCCTTGATATTCACTCTCTTCCAGAAAAAAAAAAACGAGCAGCCACTGAGAAGTACCATGAATAAAAATGCATCAGATGACCACAGAACCTGTACTACGTTTATGTTGTGCATTCTTCTTCCTAAGGTCTAAAAATACTGTGAGGATAATTTTAGTCTTCGCTAAATGGTAACGTAGAAAGTCTTAAATGTTTTTTATTTTCCCGAGTTGCTACTAGTTTCATGTAATTGCACGTGAGCCCTATCTTTCATTTAAAAATAAAAGCAAGTCTGCAAGCCTCATGGTTGTAAAGAGAAGCGTAAGAAACCTTAAAAAACATTATTTCAAAAGGCTTCAGCCGAAGAAGGAAAATAAAAAGAATCCCAGTCTGTTTTTAAGTGTCTGAGATTTGTCACATAAGAATCTTTTTTTCTTTTTTTCTTTTTGTGATCTAACACGTGAGATTTGAACGTTTGTAGTTACTAGTAGTAGTAGGGTAGTGGAGGAAGACTCAAGAGACCTGGGGAATGTGCAAGGGGAGTGAGGGAGAGGTAAAATCAGACTATATGATAAAAGTAATACTGACTACAATTAGAAAAAAGATAAAATACAGATAGTTGATGCTCAGCCAACCTGCACTGCTTCAGAGACCCGTGGTCCTAAAAGATGCAGAGACTTCTGAGCCGACCTGGAAAGATTTCGTGCAGTCATTTAAAATATAGCAGCCAACAGAATTAAAAGTGAACAAAAAAATGTAGTTTTTGATGGCACCTTGTTTTGAATCGGAGGCTGCAGGTGAGGCATTGTTTTGAGAAGGTGACAACATGTGGAAGAAAGATTTGAGATGATAACCGAAGTGTGTTTTTGTTTTGTTTTTTGAAGAAAATTAAAATAACCTTGTAAAAACACATTTTTCCTGGGGCGGGGGGGGGGGGGGGGGTAGGGATCAGGAAAACAGAAGCAATCTAATAGTTTGTCATACGGAACCTTGTAATTAAAAATTGTCTGCTTAAAGTTTGAAACGTTATCGGATGTCATCACTCGGAGCCCGGATTGTTCCAAGTTGTTTCTGGGAACAAGAACCAAAAAAAGTGTTCAAACATGTCTGCTTATGGGAAAGAACAGTAATAGCAGTAGAGACATACATTTTGACAAGAGTTAAGCAGGTTAGACAAAGCTTTATAAGAACAATTTTAGAAGGAAATGAAAGATCCTAGGATTATTGTAGATGGTTTGGTAAAAATGTCAGTTCAGTGTTGAGCAGCTATCAAAAATGTAAACAGAATGTCAGGAATTATTTGGGAGGTTGGAGAACAAAGCAGAGTGCATCTGGATCCACCTAAATTGTTCCTGCATTTTGAGTAACAGGTGAAGTCCAGGTTTGTCTCCAGAATCCATGGGATTAGAAGAGGCTCGGAGGATGGCAGCGGGGATGATCAAAGCCAGAGTGGTGTCTGTGTACAGAAAGAGTAAGACTTGGGCTCTTCAGGCTGGACAAATAATGATGCAGTGGGCACACAGTAGAGGTTGGTAAATTATGGGCAGCCTAAGGAGGGTAAATAGGGAACGATCATTCGAAACAAAGAAAAGGAGGTGGTTCTTGATGCGCTGAACTGCCGCGTTGCTGGCTTGCCCTTATGTAGGTATAAGGGTAAACTGAATGTGTTTATGGAAGAAAGAAAACATGAGAAGTTAAATATACAAAACCCCTCTCTGGCCCAAGAAGTCCCTGAGCTACAAACTGTTCAAGCTGGGAGCCTTTTTTGGGGAAATGGGAGAGTTTTCTAACAGAAGAACATTTAATTGAAATAACTCTCATCTAACTAGCTGGGGTCGGATTCTGACTCACTTGAATAGTAGGAAAAAAACTAACTGAAAAATGGACCTAGTCCTTTATGTACGGCTTCCTTAAGAGAGAGAAGGTTTATACGTGAAACAAATGGGTAAATAAAAAATCAGTAGCTGAATAGAAAGCAGACTAGATGGAGGAACAGAAATGAACATAACAACAGAAAAAAATAATTTGCAATGAAGGTGTAAAACTTGAAATCAAGATTAAGGTAGGACTCCTTGGTTAGGCAGTAAATGTTGATCCTAGATCAAGGGGATGACTAAAAACACCCAACCAACCAACCAAAGAAATAATATTACCTCTATTACTGAAATAGACACGAATCAGTGTTAGACTTGTGAACCTATGGATTTCTTTGGCTTAGGCATTTGTATGCCTTGGGAATTAACTTTAACCGTCCTGATGAGCGCTGCAGCACCGAAAGTGCTCCAAATGGCTCCTAATGTGATCCATTAGGAAAGGACTTGGCTATACAAGTCAGTGTCTGGTTTGAGGCAGCTCCACAGTGAAAATACCAAAAAATAGTAGTAATCAGTTAAAAGAAAGAATTGGTTAAAAATCAGTTCAAAAAATAGCATGAGCAGAATTCTAACCAAGCAGTTTGTTGTGACAAGTAGCATCAAAGTAGCAAGCATCTGAAGGCATATGAACAGTTTTATACAGCACTCTTGGATAAGGCAGGTTGCTTTTAAAGGAGCTACTGTAACTTATTTTCAGACTTCCAGGGGGCTGTCTGGAGAGGTTATGCTATATGCAGGGCCTTGTGTCAGGTAGACCATGCAGGGACGTCTGTAGGCTGGTGACTCTACGGATACCTGTTCCTAACAGACTTGTCTTCAACTGTCAGGTCACTTTATTGCTTTGGGAACCACCACTCGAGTGACTGTGACTTGGAGGACAATCGGAGTTCTCTGTCAGGAGACCTTTAGAAGAGAGCGTACTGTCATTTGCTTTGGAAATGTTTTGAATGGTCATGCCAATACTAATAAAGAAATAGTCTCACGGCTCTGGAAAGCTAGCTTAGTGTTTGGCAGGAGTTGCACTAGGTATATGAAACGGTTGTGCTTTTTGATGCAGCTAGACGGTGGTGGGATTTGCCCATCATACAGAGGTACGTGTACCTGCTGGAGAACTGCTTTTGCTACTTCCGTGCTTGACTCCAACTGAGGTGTTACGAGCAGATAACGATATTCAAAGACTTCTGAGTATTGATTGCATAGCCACTGAAGCACTAATACGTGTAGTTGTGAAGGTCTGGGCACTCAGTTCAGGGGTATAACTGCTTGAGCTGTTCCTATATGATGAGTGAAAGCATAAGAAGGAAAAAAACATCTTTTTGCAGGAAAGCATTTTAGAAACATCCTCAAGACAGTGCTTGACTTGGTAAAGCCCTCTTGAACTTTAGACACAAGGAGTCAGTGGCAGACTCCAAAATGAGATGAGATACAAGTGTCTTAGGGTAAAGCAGTGCTCCTCTGGGCAAGAGAAGATTAAGGTTGCAATAGCAGCAGCAGACTGCCTTTTACTTTGAGAAGCACTGAGGAGTGTATGGCAAAAGTGTTTCTCTGACATAGATCAGCGCTCTGTTTGAATCTCCCGCTTCAGAGATGGGCTGTCTCTACATACTTACTAAGGCTTCGGAAGGATTCCAGTGCATTACGTAAAGAACAGTAGTTTGAATAATATTAAGATTTTGACCCACTGAGACGATAGGAAATTCAGCATTAAAACGGCCACTTTATTCTCAAGTTAGAGCTCTATTCTCTTATTTTGCACACGGGAGTTAAGGTTAGAGGGCTGACCTTTTCAGCTAAGGTAAATTCACATAATTCCCTTGAAGCTGGACTGATTTACTGAGGATCAGCTGGTGTTCGTGAACCTTGCTCAGAACTTCTTGGCATTTGAGAGTCGTGTCACAACCTTATCATTTCTTACCATCACGGTTTATATTAAGTGTTCTCGTTCTCAGGGAGTCTGTTTGCGAGTACACCAGTTTAAATGCTCAAATTCTCATGGTGTGCTACTTTGGCATGTGTTACAAAGAGAATTGATTTTATATCGATATTATTTGTTGGTGCTGTAGATGAGATTACTTGGTCACACGTTATGAAGATAAATTGCCAATTGTGTGTGAATAATAGGAGATTAGTGGAAATGCTGACTGGAGTATATATTTTCTGAAATACGGATTAGTCAGATTTTTTTTTTTTTCAGCTTTAGATACAGTTTCATTTCATTGCTCCTCCAAACGTTTTATGAATCTGATAGGTTAATATCTGTCAGTTCAGACAGATTGTGTGTTCTAAACCTTATGTTCATCTCATAGGAATGTAAGTTAAAATTATTGGCAACATCAAACTTGAATACAGATATATCTAATTCTGTTTATATTCTGTAAAACGCAGTGGGTTTTATAAAATTAAAATATGAGAAAAATCAATTCAGTAGTTCTAAAGTTAGGAGCGCTTAGAGTGAGCGTGTACTTCTAAGATTACTCTTTATTTTTTTGCTTATCCTAAAGCTGGATTAGTTCAGGAGTCTCATCTCGATAACACCTCCTTAAACTTTGTGCTGAATTTGGCGCATAAAACTGTGCGGTGATACAGTTGAAAAGTACACGATTTAGATGTGTTGTCTTTGCATGAGTTAATGCTGGGTATGAGTAATTTCAAACAACGTTCAGATATAGTCCAAAAATCACTTACTAGTTCCTCAACCCAAAGTTTTTCTGACAGCCTGTCTTCCTTTTCTACCCGCTTGATTTTTTTAAGCCAATAACATAGTGACTTGGGCACTCACCAAGGGTGTATTAGATCAAGATTTTGGCTCCTGTCTGGCCAAGACGATACGAACGTTTCTCACAGAGAGCGTATGTACACTGCGCTGTCGGATGTCCTGACGCAGTGCACTTTTGGCCCTTGAATGTGTAAACATTGATTGAGCTCCCAAGGGGAGGAACGCTCTGTAACCGCTTGGTCTCATGTTTGAATTAGTCTCCTGCCTGACAGGAGACCTCTGGTGTGATGGTCCCAATCAAAAAAGGGCCTTTCTGGCTTTCATTTTGGCTTGGTCACGTCACTGTACGGAAACTATTGGCACAGGAAAAAGAAATCTTCACTTGGATAATTCCCTTCAGATAAAATGTGAAACTGTTTTGCTGTGTTTGGTGTTGGTCTGCGCCCCCCCCTCCCCCCGGGTGAATCAAGTGGTGTCAGTTTGTCTTATAGGAGAAATTTGCTTGTGTGTTCTCCATTAATGACCTCCAAAAAGACAAATGTTTCATCCCCTTTCTGAATACTCAACAGCATGATGCTCGTAAAACTTTATAGAACCGTCAGTAGCCCTGACAGAACTCTTGGAAGGTTATTTTTTGCAACAGTGACCGCACTGCTAATATGATCTCTGGGAGAAGGGTCATTTAAAGATTCATTAATTTTATTTCCTGGTCCCTTCATAGTAAGTTGGTGGCAGGGATGAATAAAGGACTGGGATAATTTCCTCCAGTGAACTGATTGTCTTGATAAGCATTATGATATTATGCTGATATTTGCTGGAAACATCAAGTAGTGTTTTTGCCAAAATCAAGTTCAGTCTCAAAGAACTGTTCCGTGTCTTACAGCTCTGAAAATAGAAATTAGCGCTTTACTGTTTCTCAGCAGTGTTATCTTTGGTAGGTGCATGAGCTGAGAGAGCTTAGAAGATTTTTAACATGAACAAAAGGAGATGATGAATAGTAGAATCAATGCTCGATGTACCCTTTTATTCAGAACAGACACTAAACAGCAGCAAAGCCTAGTAATGTTCTCTTGTGAGCTGGAGCGTTATGCTAGCAGTAAATGAAAGTTTTGAACCATATTAGAAGATTGTTATTTGTGCAACATCGTAAGCTTGTGGGAAGTTCAGTACCTAGTATGAAGACTTCTTTTTGAGGACACTTTTTTTTTTTTTAAAGTTCTTCCAATAATGTTTTCGTGGCTAACCCCAAAAACGTGTGCTTTTGCCCCAGCTGCTTAGCGAGAGAAAATACTTGAGACCTATGAATATTTTTAAATCCTTCATCACTCTGTTACTTAAACGGTAGCAATTAAATACAGGTCACATATATCCTGTTGTAGCCTGGATCTGCTCACTTCTCTCTGGAGGTTATGTATCAGGCTATAAAAACCTTCTGTTCATTGAAACCAGTGAAGTATGTGCTAAATTTCAATTAGAATGCTTAGGCTAGTATTTAACACATCCCAGTCTCAGCTTAAAGGGACCCTCTCATCTTAATCAGTTCCTTGCTCCTAGGGGGTCAATGAAATTTGGTAGCACAAACCACATTACAAATTACAGACGGTTGTTAACCTTGAGAGGTAAACTTTCATAATCCCCTGTGGTAATGTCATAATGTGAGATAACTAACCTTTAGACACTTCTGTCCCTCACGTGGCATAAAGATGGGTTGGAGAGCCGTATCAAGACTTCTATCACTGGAAAAAGCTATGTTATGAAAACCTAAAGCAGCTTTCTCGAGAGCCCCAGCTTGGGAGCTCACTGTTTACTCACATGACTGGCAATGGTGTGTAAACATGGAGAAGTCGCACCAAAGTCGAGCCTTAATCACTAGAAAAACTTGAGAAAGCAGACTAAGCGTTCTCTGAAAGTATTTTTGTTTTGTTCACGGCTAGATTTGTTTGCCTTGTGTCAGAAAGTCTTGATTAGATAGAGAAACTAGATTGCTCCTCAGAGTGTGTTCCTGCTTCTTAGCCAAGTAGAAGGCAACACAAGCAACAAGAAAAAACCAAAGCAGCGCAGTGATGTACAGGGTGCTGAAGATGAGATTTGTATGTACCCTCTACACAGAACTACTTCATCTTTGTAGAAAAATGATGTGAAAATTAATTGAAAACAGCAGAAACATTAAAATATATATATATATCTCCAGGACGTTTTTGTGCTGGTCTGTGGAACTGCCGTCTTGTCTGCAAATATGTCTACATTTTGTATTAGGTCTGCATCTGTGTTTATGTCTTTATTCTTCTTAATTCTCCATTTTAAACCCTTAGGCTCAGACTGTGTCATTCCCTAAATTTGATCTAGAAACTCTGGTCCCTAAGACTGGAGGTGAGCCAGCTCACCACGCGAGAAGTCAAACTTGAAGAACGCATGACGGATGAGTCATGCCATTTCTCAGCTGCCAATAGACATCTCCTTGCCCTAGTTGGACACGTACAGTTTGAGTGCCCTTGTTCTCTTTTCATTACCAGGACCGTTTCCAAACTGAAGACTGATCGTCTTCCATTTGGCATTCAGAGAAGTTATCAAAGTCACGCTGATTCGGAACAGGAGGCTCCAACAAACAGATGCTCTCAGAGGGAGTCGGTTTTGTTCTGATATACCTCCATGGAGCATAGCCTATTTTCAGGGAACTTCATGTTGAGGGAGTTCCTCAAGTAAGACTCCTAAAGAATTAGTTAGTAGCAGTAGTTGGACTACTGTAATTATTAAACAAATGACCAAACAGAGGGAGAGGAATCATGAATGTGGCCTTCATCTAAGGGAAGGCCACCTTCCCAGCCCCGAGGCAAGTGTGATGGCATGGTGCAGGACCGTTATGCAAATAACTACACAGTGGTAGTCTTACCCAGTACTGGCCTGGCTACAAGGGCTTAAAGCCTTTCTGGTGCCAGTCTGCTTGAGAACCCCCTTTTTCCCCCTCGCAGTGCTGAAGTTACACTCGCTGTACTGAACTATCTTTTTGCAAAGCTGTGATAGTTTCCTCAGGTGCTGATACACTGCTGTAGTGTGCGTGTGCTCTGGCATGGAAGTCCGGCTTTACCCAATTACATCAGAAGGGACTTCAGTTAGTCTAAGGCAGTACGGAGAATTGAAATATGAGCCCATCCACTGTGTAATTCCACTAATTCCATGCTGCTTTTATACAGCATTGGTCCATAATGCATGTCTGTCTAGAATCCTCTTTTCTATTAGCGTCAGAGAATGATTTTATTGTTATTTTGAGATAGGGTGGCACGATGTTTTGGCAATCAATAAATGGATAAACTAAGTTAAATCCTGAAAAAAATAAATAGAAGCGGGATTGAAAGTGATGCACTGTTTATAGGTGTTGTGTTGCCGATCAGCCATGTGATGTTTTTAGCCCTTTTTTTGGACATCTGAGAAAAAACTGTGGAGAACTACTCTTTGCGTGGGCTTATTCTGGCAGGCTCCTACTGAGCTGGCGTGATTTGCATCTCAGGTAGTGCTACAGATATTTCTCAGCTGTTCCCTACTGTCTGTTTTGTGTGGGAGGTCATAACTGGTCAGTCTCTGAAGTTTCCTAATCTGTAATTCCTGCTGTGGTTTTATTTAGCCTTAGGTAACTATTGTGACCTGTCGCAGTAAAGCCTGGGCTCTTGGCCAGGTTTTTTTGTTTCATTCTTATGGACTGTTAAGTCTCTTTTTCAAGGCTGTGAGGAGAAGGAATACCGTTAGGTTTTTTTACTTCTACAGCTCTTACATCTTTGTTAGTTTTTCTGATAACGCTGCTTCTCGTAGCCTTTTGCCTGTGTGAAACGGTATTTTTATTCTATTGGAGTCAGTTACAGTTACGCCCAGTGTCTTTGTGTGTCGCCCCCCCCCCCAGCCCCTCTTTATTCAAATGCCTTTTCTTAAAAGATGCATTAAAATTTTGTATCAGAATGTACGAAAGAGAAGCTCGAAACAAGTTCAAGAAAAAATAAAACAAATCAGAAGTTAAACCCACAAGCCCTCTACTTCTGTTTTTTTCCATTGTTGTTAGTCTTTGTAGGCCTTGGATTATTGTAAGTGAAATCCTGAAATACTGCAAGACTTTTTTTTTTTTTTTTGTGATTCAGAAATGAAGCTGAGACCAGGGATTTCTAGGAAAAATAGAGACAAACAGAAGCACCCTCTTGTGTATCCATCCTGAATTTTGAACTAGGAATTAGGTGCGTAATTAGGCAAGCATTATATACACATCTGGATGTTAATCTATTGCAATAGCATTTAAAGACCTTTTCGTATGCTTTAATTTCTCTTACCTCTCATTCAGCAATTTCAAGGTCGAGAAGCTTTCAGAGATCTCTAATTTTACCCTTTATTCAAAAAAATGGAGGTGTTACTTTCAGACTTAAACTAGGGAGTTCTGCTGGTTTTGTCATTCTGTATCTGCTCATTATCCATCTAAAATGTGGAAATCTACAGACTCAATGCCTTTATGATTGATAGAGGAACGAGTTTTACCAAAAAGATAATCCTTAACTTTTGTGGCATCGTCTTGGTTATAATTGTCAGGAAAGACAAGGTATTGTTTAGGTATTAAAGACAAGGTATTCTGTGTTCTGGGAACATAGAAACTACCAGGTCAGGGCAAATGTCCGTGTAATACCTGAATTCTGTCTCCAGTGACAGCCATACCAATTGCCTCGAGGCAGTACCATGCAAGTATATTGTGATCCTTCTCCAGAATGTTCTCCAGGCCTTCAGCAATCTCCGACTCAAGGACTTTGTGAATCAGAGGCAGTGTCTGCTTATTAGGAGACCAAAAAGACTAATTGCCATGAATTTGACAAGTTGTTTCTAGAGCCTGCGTGAACTTCTGGTGTCCACAACATCCTATATCAAAAAGTGCTTCAGCGTCATGACTCGGTGAGTGAAGAATAATCAATTTTTGCTTCTTTTGAACCTCCCAGCATGTAATTTCATTTGCTGCCACGTTAATTTTGTTTAGTAACTGAAAATCCTACAGTAGTGCGAAACCATGCGTGTTCTGTATGTGTCTGAGCAAACAGAAGGAAAGGGTCCTGTTATATGATAGTTGATGTCAGTTGGAGAAGGCAGGCAACAGTTGGGTCCTAGTCATTTTTTGGGGGTCCTCCTTGTTTATAGTCCTCTTTCGATTTTTCCCCTTAAGCTGCTGCTTCCCTAGCTTGCAGGGCCGTGGTCCACGCAGCCGTCCTTTCAGTGGGAGCTGTTGCTTTCTTCTGAGTGGCGTCTGCCGGCCTTCCCTGCATCTCTGTCCCTGTGTTCACCGATTCTATTCCTCACTGTTACTCCCACCTGTTCACCTGGCACGGCTGGGTGAGCTTACTGTTCCGTAGCTCTCTTGCTCTCCCCAGAGCCTTTGGAAAGGAATTAATATCGTATCTGCCGTCTTTCAGTTCTTTAACACAGAAGCATTTTTAAGTGAGAGATTGCAAATGGTGGTTAGTTGTTGGCCTGTTTCACTGCTGAGATCTTTTTGAAAAATTGCATACTGTCTAGTTCTGGTGATTTCTTATCACCTAAATGTTTGTAATTATCCCACAGCCTCTTCTGCCAGCCGTGGCTGACGGATCCTCTGAGAAGTCTCCCGTGAAGAGGATTTTAGCTTTCCCAAACTTTTCCACGTCAAATGCCCGTGCAAAAAAGATTGCTCTGTGAACTTCTGTTCTGTGCTTTGGTTGCCTATTGGCTCGACAGGCTCCTTTGGCAGGCTTTTTTACTCTTGATGTGTTTGAAAAAAGATTTAGCTCCCCCTCTCTGCAAGGGCATTGTTAACTTTTATCTGCTTTATGTTATTGTATTTTTACTTGTAACCCACTAGAGTTCGTGATCCTTTCCGTTTTCCTCAAAAGAGCACTAATTTCTTTTTATTTTCAAATTTTTTCTCCCTCTTTTTTTAATGAGCATTATTAAGCATCTCATACAAACGTGTAGCTAGACATACAAAATTTAAACTGATAGTTGACTTCAAAGATATTTTGCCATGACCCCTTAAGGATATATTGTCTAAATAGAGTTAGAGTCTTTGTAATTAGGATTGCTTTAGGGATACTGGGGTTTGAAGTTATCTTAGTACTTTTAGCCACCAATATAGAAGGAAAAACCTATTTGTTTTGCTTTTTGGTTTAAATAAGGGAGGAACACTCTAAATCCTTACTTTGGTTCAAGGCAGTTGTAGAAACTGCAAATTGTATCAAGGGAAATTCTGAGTAGATACTGGGGGAAAAGCTCATGACAAAGGTGGTCAGACAGTGACCCCAGGTTGTTCAGACGGTTTGTGGAGTCTCCATCTCAGGCTCCAGAACTCAGCTGGGCGAGGTCCTGAGCAGCTTGATTAAAGCTGAAGTTAGCCCTGACTTCGGGGTGTGGGGGATTGCACCAGAGATCCCCTGAGGGCCCTTCCAGCCTGCGTTATTCTGTGTTTCTGAAGTGTCATTAGCTATTATTCCTGAAGAGACTAGAGGGCAAATTGTATTCTGACACTTGTACAAGAATGTCCGGATAAGTGACTTGATTTCAGAAGCTGAGGCTTTTCTGATCCTTAAATAACACTGTCTAGAAGCCAGTTTTCTGGCTGCTGTGTGTACCATGGGGTAATAAACATGCTGTCTGTCCCTCCTTTTCTGGAGGGATTGCTACTCAGGTTCTGGTCGGGCGTTTCAGTTACGAGGGCACCTTGCCAGCAGGCTGTTTGCTTCTTCAAAGTAATTACCCTGAAGTAAGGAAAGAAGAGCCCCTTCTGAACTTCAACACTGCTATATAATTCTGATGTGAAATATTGAACAGCTATTCCAACGTACCACCTTTCACACTGAAGCGCGACTGGGTTTTTGCTATGAATGTTGTGGCCATAGTTTTTGGTATTTCAGATGATGATGTCTTATTCTGTGTGTAAGTGGCTTCTGTGGTTGTTTGGGATTGCCGGGGAGATTATCTTCTGGTATGCAGACTGGTTGGTTCCTTTTTTCCTCCCATATTCAGGGATGGTGGATGATCATTCTCTCTTAGAATAGGAAATTAGAAGTCATGCTGTGTTTATTAATTCTCCCTTCTACTTGAGTAACATGAATAAAAGATAAACATGAAATTGCATTTCTTCATGGTACAGTGAACTCAGGTAAGTGAATGAATCTCTGCTCTGTGCCATCTCCCCGTCCTGCAAAATATGTCATTTCATAACCAGAAGAGAATCTAGCTGTCAGAAAGTACAAAAAGCACCTCTGTAACCTTAGCATTAGGCATCCTCACCCACCCCTTGAAAGGACAAGCGTCTCCAGCTCTGGTTCTTCTGCCTGCTTTTTGTTCAAGTCTGGCTCCATGGTAATACCTGCCACCTCCCTTGGTCTCCCGACCCCTGTAGTTTCTGCTAAGTGTGAAACTCCGCCCTGCAGTTGCATGCCTCTGAGCGTAATGGCAGAAAAAAGCGATGTGCTGCATTAAAACAGTAGTGGATGCTAACACTTCACACGCCTTCCATCTGACGTGACACGTTCCAGTGAACTGAAAGATCATGTTCTTGTCTTGGGGAGAATTTGTATCTTTTCTCTTTTCTTTACTAAAAAGCTCCCAAATCTTTAAGTACATGCCTTTCTGTAAAGGCAGGTGCAAGGATTACAAAATCACCCCCGTCTGTCTTGCCTCTCTTCACATGTTATTGTTTTCCGTTTGCCTCCCGGTTTAACCAGCTATTTTTTCCTTCTTTTTTTTTTTTTGAGTACTTTTTTTGAATCCTTCCTGTGGATTTCACTAGGCTTTCTTGCTCCCTTTTTCTTATCCTCGCTCCCTTTTTCTTGTTCTGTAGCTGATATCTATTCCCTGCTCCCTGCATCCTGTGGGATGCTCCCTGCATCCCGTAGGCCCTCTCCATTGTTTTTCTTCCAGTCTTCCCTTAAACTGTCTGTCTGCTGAGTGGCACGCTGAGGTTTCATCAGGCCGAAGAATTTAAACTTAGCTGAAAATCATTATTCCTCTACTGCACATTCAAGGCAATTTAGGAGAAATGGTGAGACACATAGTTAAAGATAGTAGATAAGCCAGCAGATCAGTCCTGCTGAGGACAATACCAGTTGTATTCCTGGAATGTTTCAGAGGTGGTAAAATTGCAACCAGGTGCATGCTGCAGTGGTCACAAGAGAAGTGGAAAGTCCCACTGAAATGGCATAACGCAGTCTTCTGTAATTAAACAAAATGAAGCAAAAACCCCCAAAACCTAGTGATAGGTAATAAAGTGAGAAGGAGAAGAGAGTTGAGTCTGAAAATATGTTTCTTTCTGTGACAGCTTTTGAATTAACTCTTTATTTGAATTAATCTTAATATCTCTAGACCTTTTGCAACTCCTAATTTCCTCTAGGAAATCTGCTATTTGACAGCTTCCTGATTTTACGAGATGAAGTGAACGTATCCAAATCCTGTCTTGAAGCAGATGATTCTCCACCTTCAGGCAGTCTTAAGTGTATTGTATTGTATTCTTTGTCCTTTGAGGGAAAGGGAAGCTGGAAGCTCAATAGTCGGCATTTAGTTGATAATAGCAATATTGAAAATTCTTACAGATGTTTTCTAAGTCGAAAGGTGTTTGTGTGTAATGAATTAGTAATAGGATCTTTGAGGGGGCTAGGGGGTTGCTGGGCACTCTTTTCCTTTTCAGTGAAGCCACTGCAGAAATTGTTTTCTGTCACTGAAAATTCTCAGGATTGGCATTTCTGCTCTAATTTAATGGCTCTCAAGGGAGGAGTGGCTCTCATTCCTGAAACTATCCCTAGTAGGCAGAACAACTAATCTATTTTATTACTGTGGACTCCCACAGAAAATGTTATTGTGGAATATGTGAGAAAGAAGGGTGTGAAATTCAGTGAAAATGAAATAGAGATCTGGTGTGCTGTGGGTTAACTTCTGTAATTATCCTAAAAATTTTTTTCTTTCTTTCTTTTTCTCGTTTTACTGTTAATAAAGGCTGATTCGTCTTAGTTCACGTGTTTGATAATAGCGTTCTCCATCTATTCAGCTCTGCTCTTCCATACATTGTGATCTTTTTTTTTTCTTTTGTTTAAAGAATAATTAAGGAGAATGGCAAGACAGAACAGATAGCCGTTGGAGAAAAGAAAATTATAGCAATTCTATATTTTTTATGTATTCAGCAGTAAACTGAAATATCTACCTTATTGGTACATGATTCCCCCTCATTCGGTGATAGCACCCACCGTAAGTATTTACAGAATTTCCATTATATTCTTCTCTTAAGGGAAACAATTTCTAATACTTCTTTTCCCCCTCGTTTGTAACTTTGGTTTCTCAGTGCGTCGTTTCCTGAGAAGTCCCGCTGCTGCACGTAGAACTGCACGAATGCCTGGCGTGTGTCTTAGGCCGTGCACAGAGGAAAGAATAAAAGAGAACTCCTGAAGGCCCAGTGGAACTCCACAGAATGGCTGAATAGTCCTTTCCCTCTTTTAGAATGGCAAATCAGTGGTGTACCTCTACAAAGGGCTTTGCTCACAGAAGAAAAAGGCTAGATAAAACATCCAGCAAGGCCGTTCTTTCACTCATGCTACCTTGGCATGTCCCGGATCGTGTTGCCCTCTGCGGTGGAAGCAGGTGAAACAGTAAAGCCCTAGATTTGTTCGAGGTGTTTAGGTGTATGATGCTCATTATACAAGATCACTATGCAAGATCACGTAGAAAGCAAAGTGTGAAATGTGTGCATTCTCAAAGCTTATTTCAGTAAAAGCTTAGTTTTAGAAATTTTCTCTGGTGGGCTAAAGATGGGCACATAAGTAAAGTTTGTTTACGGACAGTATGGAAAAGTCAGGATGAAAACTTTCCGGGTTCAATTGAATAGAGAAGTTTGAT